>NC_061452.1:8757500-10007500 GCF_022581195.2 Helicoverpa zea | reverse complement strand
TGCGTGTCCATGTCTTTGAAAGCTGTGCTCATTAGGGGACAGCAGTGCGAAATGAGTGGCTTCTGAGAACGTCGGCGCCCGCCGCCCGACTATTGTCCAAATAATGAAAGTGTCATTAGTTTGTCGAGACCAATTTCGCTCTATGCTATCTTGAAAAGCATTCGCTAAAAGTGTATTGAAACCGCTACTTTCTTCATTTCCAATACAGTCTGTCTCGCATTGAAAATTACTGAAGTCTCTTTTACAGCTCATCAAAACTTATTATGTGGATACTAATGGCGTATGCGATTGCAAAAATATTCTTGTCATTTTAATGGTTCATTAAACTTTCTGAGATAGTTTTTCTATCGGTAGTCAATAGATACATGTGGTGTGTACTTGAAATAGTTGTTTGCAAAGCCACAGTCTTATTGGCGCTTTATTGCCTTAACCTACTGTACCTGTAGAGTATTTACCTCAAACGCACCATGTGGCCAAGGAAAGTAGGTAATAATTATGGTAAATAAGTCGAACTATCACTTGTTACATCTTGTACCACAACTGCATTTACAGAGATACCTATTGTTTTTTATATGTATTGATTAGGAGTTTCTCAAATAGAAATAGTTTGTCCACACTTTCTCGTTATATGGCATGAAACAAGTGTTGCCATGTTGTCAGGTGTTTATTGTGTTCTACGCATTCTTTACGTGTCCAGATGTAATGGTGCAGGAACGTGGCCATAAAGTGAGGAATGCAGCGCGAACGTCGCGAACGTCTGTTTGGCTACGATAGCACCCGATTGGCGTAATGACGAGTTGATTCCAGATCGCTCGCGGCATTCCATCTCCCTCCACATCATATCATTCCACTTTTATGGACATCAAGACGTAACTATATAAATCTCGCGTTTGTCATCACCTTGATCGATTTTGTACCATCCGACTAGTTGCGAGTAATCATGTAAAAGAATGTCGTCTAGCGGTAAGTAGAGCTTTTTTGTATGCGTCACACTTACAAGTAGTTTAGAAGACTAATTGACATTGCATAATATAAACACGTATTTATGATACTTTCTGATCATCAATTCGGTGTAAAAGACTTCGATAAGAATAGCCGCTACTATTAAATTCCTCATTCAAGAAAAAGTTCAGAGGAAAGCCGTTTTCTAAGTAAAAATTCCGTAAATTTTCACTGACGTGTATCTTTTACGTGATGTGCCTACTTAAATATTTCAGACTAGAGCCGATAAATTGGATCCGTGCCAGAAAGTAATTCAATTATTTCGCAGTATTTAATATTCAGGAGTGACCTGTAAATATCGGATAAGTTGTATTGGTTATTTTGTTTGACGTCTGAGCCTGAACAAACTCCACAGTCAATATTGAGAGAACAGATGTTTACAGGCTATTGTTGAACTTGCAAATATTTCATTCAGTTGCTCATTTTATTAAACGCAAGGTTCTGAAACTTTTATATGAAACGCATTATGAATGTTATGTATATGTTATGCTTGAAATAGTAATAGGAGCAAGTTAATTAAATTATTACATTAAATATTTTATTGAAAATTGTATTTAATGTAGGTATTTATAACCTGTCAGCAAAGTAATCTTGCTCGACAGGGAAGGTTACTCTTATTTTGAATAAATGAAATATTTACTAAATAATAATAATGAATTATAATGTGCTTGTCTATTGTTAAAATAACCAGAACTGGAAACGAAAGCACGACAGCGCCAATACGTTAACTTATCAGACTTTAGAAGTCACTAGGGAAATCTGTTCCAATCATGAATGGATTTGATTTTATGATGGTTATAATTTCATACCTGCATTTCATTAATATTTTTTAAAGAGAAATGCCTAACATCATTACAAGTTATAAACACGGATCCGAAGTTCCATTTTAGTATACGATTTTATCGTACAAATCTTGATGAACTCCGACAAGGCATAAACAAATGAAGACAAGTTAATCATGGCCGCAAGGATTTAAAATAGAAAGCAGGATAGGAACGCGACGGACTAGTGTGTCGGGTAACGGGACCGGCTGCGTCACGCTGACGGCGGCGCGGGCGCAGCAACACAACCACTTGTACGAACACGTTATCTCATTCTTTTAGCATTCTTGTTTTCCCGAACTCCGAGTTGTTATTGTGACCTCTGCGGAAGATTTATGCGTGTGCGCTCAAAAGCTCTGTTATCTTTCACGTCAAAGTTTTGAACACGAATTTTACAGTTTTTTTGTAGATATTTAATTTTTTTGCTGTTTTTGGGTTCACAGTCACTTTACTACTATATTATTATCTACTACTACTTTATAAACATTATTGGACTTTCATAAATAGAAGCTGGTTGTTTATCCAAGATCTAAACCCTATTATAACACGCATAATATGACACGTAAGCAAGTAAGTATCTATATTCAAAATATTGCAAATCCTTCTTTATTCGACGACGCTCAATTTTACTATGTTAGATCATTGAGATAATTATTAATTGAATTTTATTAACTGACTTTGAAATAATCATACGATCGTGCTCAATTACACAGGTCAAGATATCCATTATTTGTAAATAACTTGACCGTTTACGTGTTGCCTCAAACGGTTTTTTTGTACGATTAATAAGAGTTAAGTACTCCTCTTTGTCAATTCAAATGATGTTCAAGTGTACTCGTCAACGCCTAACTTAACGCTTCTACTGGACTAACATGGTTATGTATGATTAATGTTGAATTGCTGATCTTCATTTGTATGTAATAATGTTCTTTTATTTGTTCTCGGTACAATGAATTGCACATCGATATTTGCGAAAGCTTGGCCAAAGAGATTCATACTGTGTTCGGTGAGCTTCTTTGTTTGGCAAATTAAATAAATTAGTGACTGATTGATGAAAAACTCTGGATTCAAAACAGCGTTTTTCTATGAACTACGGAGTTATGAAATTGATAACTAAAGCATCCCTTAAAAATGGTTCTTAGCATAACTTAAACAAGAGAAAATAATAATGAATTTCAATTTTTATAAAGATTTCGGTGACGTTAAATTTTATTCTAATATTAAGACATTAACGCCTTAGTAACTTTTTGGAATATCAAATTGTCAATGTATTATTTTATTAGGACGGGACAAAATTCCTGCTAAGGGTCTCCTTTTCCGCAGTATAAATATTTATTTTACCTCTTGAATAGTTAAAGTTTAGGACGACAATTTTTGTTTCAACGTAAAAAATACAGGTTGATTAATACGGCCACGGCCCGTTAACACAGATAAGAATTAAATTAATATCGTATGAATAGATCAATCAGTAACCATACAATTATATTGGAGCGCAAACTATTGAAAGAACTTTACCGTTTCGCAGTGATTCAGAATAAGAAGTGCGGAACTAATAGCTAAGAAACAAGCGATCGAGTAATTGGTTATTATGTGTGCAGAGTCAACACATAGTATGGAGTCACATGGTCACAAAAACGCATGCACTACATACTACATACGCAATGACGTAATTAACTCATAACTTGACGGAGCTCTACTATGTAAACAACGGTTTGCATATTTATTGTTTGCTTCCAGAAATCTGTGAGATAATGTTAATAACTATCGCAGATTAAGTTTTTTATTTTCGCGTACTGATTGCGTTTCTTTGGAGTTTGGATGAAACGTAGTAGACGCGTAGCAACCGCGTAGTCGGCGTAGACGTTGCGTAGTTACAGCTATGTACCTATATTCCTACCTAACTTTTATGTTTTCTGAAAAGGAAAAATACTTGTCCCTGTTTATAAGTTGTACCATTTTTTTAAATTATTTCCTTTGGTGCTTTTAATTTATCCACCAAAAATTTTCTAGTAGCAGGTTTTATAGAGAAAGCTCTAATCAAGTAACGCTCAATAAGGTATATTGTATTATACATCGTAAATGGTAATTCAATCTTTAATAAAAACGCATTAACCATTCTCATATAAGAATATAAAATAAATTGAGTAAAAGCAACGGTATATTTACAACCGAAGATGCGTTGACATTATATTTGTGAGTTATGCATAATTTACGCATAAGTAACATAAAAGTGCTCGTAAAACACAGCTCATATAACTAAGTTAATTACGAAACCTTTATAAACATAACTCGTAAAATTATCCCATATACGGTAATTGCTTTGCGGGTCTAAAAACCCTTTTCTGGTCTGTAAATTGGCTTTCTTTAATGAATAGGATAGTTATAAGGGCGGAGGGATAGACAGGCGGTCGGTAAGTCTGTGTCGGTCAAGGACTAGGTCAGTCACCCGCGAGTCCTCCCACGGACTGCCGGAACACATTCTAAATGACTTTGATACTCCAAGAACTGCGAAAGTTTGTTGATGCGGCTTTCGTAGGAAATAAATGTTTCAATTAAATAAATATAATTCGGTATTCGTAATAATTTTATCTGTATGAATAATATGAATTATGACGGCTAATGGGTAATTAAGTTATCCGTGGATAATATTATGAGATATCTAATTTATTTCAATATCATCATCTGAAAGAAAACATCTATTTATTTCTACGCTCTAAGTATCAATTATAATTAAGTGTAACATATTTATTTATTACTTTGGTCGTATCGATATTATATCGACTCATAATATTTACATCACGTTTGTCTATTTGATTTCGAAGTATCAATTTGTTTCACTAGATTAAAAAAATACTTCCCTATAAAAGGATTACTAGGTTTTTACTTATAGTTTTATGGTTTTATTTGTATACATTTGGGAATCTAGGTTGTCGTCAGTATGACACACTGACCGCGTCTCGAACGGACGCATTTCATTGTTTAAGGAAATTACATATTTGGGCTTATCCAAATACGACACTTTAAACCACTTCCACTTTCCATCTCAGTTATGTCCAGACAGAATTACTGATTACTAAAAAAGTAATAAGTTTGAGCCTCACGATTGTAATAAATAAGTATTTGTTGGCTCATTTTAATCAAATTAACTCACAGTTTTCCGGTATACAAACTATGCAAAGCTTCTGGTGAATTACACTCAACGATGATAAATTATTATGCGAAATAAACTAACATAATTACGAATAAATTCCCAAACTTTTGAAGTAAAATCACGAACATGAATATTTGAATAAATAAATATGCACCGTGATCATTAACACTGCTTCCTTAACCAGAGCCTTGATAATTTACAATTTTGTGGTTATTATGTAAGGACAGAAAAAAAAAACGTAAAAAAGTGAAGAGTAGTCACGAGGGCCATTGACAGATTTTCATTTATTATCAGGAATTTTAACAAATGTTCGGTGGAGATCATAAGAGACGTGATTAGTGTAGCAATCCATCATGTTTAGTGGCTCATTACGGCCTGATAAATGGGTGTATTAAAATTGGCGCGTTCCTGAACGACTTGCTCGTTATGAATGAGCGAAATTGGATCTTTCCATCTTCGGACAAATCTTTATTGACTTTTAAGCCCTTGTATAATTTTATCCCGTCTTGATATCGTGTTCGTAAGGTCGTTTGTAATTAGCTGTCTGATAAGCAAGTAGGTAATGTAATTATCGACTGTTCCAATACAAACACAAAACCATTACTAAGTCTATAAAGATATGTTTATTTGGAAGATATATATATGATCCAAATGACCTATTGATTGCACAGATTCTGGAAAATTGAGGAAAATTATGTATATTCCCCCTTAAATTGTAGGCATGTGTCTTTTCTAGTGTCTCCAAATATCGTTGTTAGAAGTAATTAAAAGTTATATTACAGCTGTTACGCCGAGAACTTATTAGATTTAATTAGTAAGTAATCTTCTGCGTCATTTTAATAAAAACTTTTAATGAGTTTACTTGCTTTGTTCCCGTGTAAACTTTGAATGTTTGACACGAATACAATTTGTTTTAATTGCACGTATTTTAGATGGAGCATAGAATACTCAATTTCAATACAACATCGGTTACTTATAAAGTAAGGTGTAACACGTAATGTATGTATCAATGAAACATGGTCCTACTATACCAAAGCCTTAATAAAGCTAAATAAAAATTTCAGTTGCTAAAATAAAATAAATACCTTAATACACCTGAGCCCTTTCAGGGTATTAAGCCCAGGCAATTTGAGCCAATCTAAGGCTCCCGATATTTATCAGGGACATTTATGGCAAGTCGCGACTAAAGTATTTTCTTACAAGTTTCAATAAACCTAGCAAGCAAGCTAAGCTTGATTTTCAAAGTACCATCCACAAAATATCAACGAGGTTCAGACAATTTTTAATGGCCGAAATAAATACCTGAATATTGTTTAGGGAGGTAACAGTCTAGCAATATATTGAACTTAGAAGATCCAGCTTCTTAAAATGTCGTTGAGTTTGTGCCAAAAACTGTTATTCTCAGTAAGGTCTGGTAAAGGTATGCCTACTAATTAAATACTCAAGTAAAATCCATAAACCTACTTTCCGATTCATAAAAAACCGGTAGCTTTAGTCAGTTTAGTAACCAATCAATGTACACACATTTATGATCATCGCAATTACCCAGGGACATAGAGAGTTTAGCAGTGGCACGACAGCTTGACATATACCTTGTTCGCATCGGCATAGATAGGTTAATGCGTAAGGATAAATACGGAACCTCCTAGATATTGAACAAGGGTTTAGTTCATACAAAAGTAATGACATCACCATCAAGGTCTTATTAAGTTTTTATTTAATTGTTTTTTACATAAGAAAGCTATACATATAAAAAAAAAGCTCTTTACGTTCCGATTGGCCAAAAGTATTCCCATATAAAATATCGTTTTCGTAATTCAATTGGTATTAATTTCCTCTACAGCTCTGATGTTCCTTGACTGCAGGAACAGGATCATCTAAAGCCAGTTTGTAGTTGCCTATATGTATATCTGTTAGTTGCGTGTTTGACTTCCGTTTTCTTTCAGTTTATATCCACTAAACATATAATGGTCCCACGAGAACGTTTACAATCCAAGAGAGAACTAATTCACGGTACTGGCGTGACTCCAACATTTTGACACACAAATAGCTCTGCTTAATCCTGGTGGAATCCGAACCATGCTATTATAAAACAAGGATCTAATGTTGTTTTTCTCTAAATAAACCGTATAAAAAACCTAACTGTAAATTAAGAATTTCGGACAGCCACACATTGACCTCACAAATTGATATTACGCCTTGTTATGCAAAATCTATGAGAAGCCTTATGGCCCTCTTGTAGAAAGAATGTCAATTGCTCAGTGCAGGGTGTACCCATTTCAATTTCATTTCATAAATACTCGAAATAAATGGTAATTAGCATTGTCCCAGGCCGGTCTAGCCACGTCGCAGCGATCGTTGAACTCGCTCAGGTCAAAAGCCTTGCATTGCCAACCGCCGCTTATGTATAAGTATATTTATTGCTAATACAATTTTCTGAGCCCCTACGTTACTTGTGAAGATTATCCACCTACCCGGATTTAACTGACAATTATATCCATTGAATATCCCTCGTCTGAAAGCCGTTACGTACACACAAAGGCTTCGTTAACTAAGTTTATGTTCTGTTTGCGTTAAATCAAAGCAGTCGGAATTGAATCAGGACTAAAATATGTGATCCATTTATACGTTAATGTATCACGTACTTGCCAAGTAGATATTTTGAAAACATTGCTTAAGCAGCAATCCCGATTTATCCTTGAAACTTTTAACGATCAAAGGAGCTGCTTCATTGATCACCAATTGCACGAGTAATTATACAGAAGCTTTATGTTTCTAAAAGTTTTCTCGAAGCGTGCCAATCTAAAGTAAGTGCCCATTTCATTTATTGAATAAAAACTTTTTGTTTGCAATACGTGTGGTTGTAGACTAATAAATGCACTTGTTTTTGTTTTATGCGTCGTAAAATTGGATGAACCACAACCGTCTGCAAGACGTATGTCTGTAGACAATGCTTGTTCTGAATTTTATTCTTTGTTATCCTCTCAGGAATGTGGCTTCGGTTATATTCGGAGGTCAGTTACCGCAGAAATCTATCCATCTTATTTATCTATAGGTATAGGAATCTCCCGATGAATTGCTGTTTTGCTAGAACGTCGCAATTATGTTTTTGCCTCCGTCGATTATTGAGCTATGAACTCGGGTGAAGTCTTCCTTAACCGACGATGCGTCAACATATTCGTGGCTCGGGGTTTATTCCATTGAATTATAATACAGCTTTGAATAATCTTACGTATAAAATCGTAGCTATTTTCCTTAATTTACTAGAAAGTAGTTTGTATAAATTATTTATTGTTACAGTTTAGTGTCATGTCGGCATAAATCTAAAATAACTTCGTGAAAACTGGTTTATGTTGTCTTCAAATGAATCGTTGTCTAACTGACAATATTCTTCAGCATCTGAAATAACTTTTATAACAGACATCAACTTAAAGCTGTGAAAAGTTGAAACTTGATTTGTTTTCCGAGAAGAAATTTTCACATATTTCACTAGTTGGATTTTATTTAATTAGTGCAGAAAATAGACAGATACACAAGTAATATGTGGTAAGTGTTTATGTTACTACTTTGTAGAAAAGTCTAGATTTTCCTTTTAGTACAAAACAATGAAGTTGGTATATTTCCAAGTATGCGACACCACGCCACGATTACAATGCAAGACTGCGTAATGCGGGCTCGGCCGAGGATCTGCCTGGCGTTCAATTCGCGACCGACAAGCCTCGATTCGCTCAACTTGATAGACCCTCCTCACAATACTGCATAGTTTCTAAAACCATATTGATAGCTTTAGAGGCTAATTGCTCATAAAACTTTATGATCTTGGTATTTAAGAAAGATCGAGCTTTAACTTAGAGCTTTTAGTTTAAAAAAACAATGTTTTTTTGCTTGGTCTATTCGACGTAAATAACTATCTTTTCTACTTTAGCAATTGGCCATTTGTAAAAGTAATTACCAACCTAGAAACTTCTGTGAACAGTGACTGACATAGTGCGTGCTATACTTATATCTGTGGCAGCCATTATTGCTTCCTTGCTTTTACCGCCATAAAAAACAAGCAAACAATGTATTTGTGAGTACGACAACAAAACTTTCTTTTAATGTTTCTGTAATGAATGAATCAGTATCACGAAATCAGCTGGAAAATGTATATACTTTTTGTTCTTACGAAGGAGAAAGGTGGACGCCTGGACCCACTGACCCACTGCTGACGACCACTTTCTGCCTCATTGCGATTTATAATAATCATTGTATTATACCTCACAGCTGACATCGCACGCATTATACCGCGCTAACTCGCGAAGCTCACCGAGCGTTAAACCAACTTTCTGCGAAGACATGATTAATGATAGAAGAAAGATAACTACAATGTGCTTCTTTAGCGAGAAAAACAATAGACTGTTGAGGAGTATTAATGGGAATATAATAAGTATTTAGAATCGGCGAAGCAGATACACACATCATTTGTATAAGCTATGTGGGAATATGAGCTAATGCACTCTGTCGCCTCATTCATACACTCGAACAATTTATAAATAGATACAAAAATAAAGGATTGTCGCGAATAAGGGGCACATGTGAGTGGTCACCGCGCAGATGCACCTTGCTAGAATCCAGTATGATTTTAATTAAACCTTGGAGTGGAACACGAAGGGGGTTGGTGTAAACAAGTCGGGATGCGGGACTGGTTGCCAGGTAACACTAGCGCTAAATATAACTCTTAACGAGTTTCTACGGGTAAAAAGGCGAGTACCTCCGCATTATCGCACATCAGATTAGTGCCTCTGAGCGCAATTGGCATCCTATTAGGATAGTTTATGGTTTTTCGAGAAGAAAGGATCTGCGGCTAAATGACTATTACATATACAGGCACACTTCATTAGGACTTCGTTTAAAAAGAAACGGAAATCAAACACAAGCAAAGAAGTTTCCATGTAAACAAATCGTTAAATCTTAGGTATGTCAATAGTGCTCGCTGTAATATAGGTAATAATATAATTTAATTAATTATTCCGATCAGATAACATTAATTCATAGGTATCTTTCATCGAGCACGTCACAGCATCCGGCGAGTTATCGTCTAACAGTGAATTCCATTTAGATACGGTATTTTTTGTCCAATAATGCAGACTTTTAAAATAAATTGTTATGGAATCGGCTGTGAATAGCAACTAGTTATAAAACCGGCCCGCGTCGGCATTTTATCTGGTGACCCGATTCGAGGCAGCGTGAGCGGTCCGCGGCCGCCGGGTGTTGCACTGAAGACGCGGCTGCGCGGGCGCCACAGCCAAGTGCAAGGCAAACCTCTCCGCTACACGTAACACAGCATAACGACAACAAAATGCCAACACGCGCAGCCGACACACTTGTTTTGCTCGCTTTTCTTGTAATGTTTATTACAATAAATTGGATACATTTCTCACTGAAATAGGTACGATTTCACTAAGATAATTTGAAAAGGAAAAAGTTGCAGTCTAGACAAGATTTTAATTCAATGATACTGCAAAGTTTTTTTTATAAAATTGCGTCGTCCACCGCGATATCTTAAGTATCCATGTTCCATCAATATTTTACGGAGAGGCAGCCCAAACAGGCCAAAAAGTTACATAAAAGTAAGTCACGTCCTCGGATGCAATTACGCGACTAAAGTTTAGTGATCAGGGAAAAAAGACGGAGGCTTTAAGTGCAGGATGCGCTCCGGGTGCACGCTTCTGAGATGGTCTGATAGTGCGCCGGCAAGCACTAGCAAATAGCCCCTTTTTATACATATATTTTGTTTTTACATTCTTTATAGAACTACCACGTATGTATGTCTCAAGGAATTTACCAATATTATGTACACAAACAGGCTTGTTTTCCTCAAACTGATATGCATAGGCTATGCTAGACCGATGTCTCGAAATTTTTCTTAAACTACATTTAGTTAATAATGCAAAAATATTTATTTATAAATAGCAAGTTAAAATTATCATCTTTATGTTGTGAACAACGTTGAATTTATTATTTTCATCTTGTTAGGTCAATGACCTCAAAGCGCGGAGTTTATAGTATTTAGGTGAAAATGTTCGTTTGTATCTAATGTTTAAGTAATGTACCTGCGTTATAGGTAGATCTCTGATACTAGACTTCACTAATCCAGACAAAAAAGGATTCACAAGCTAAATTAACTGAGTTCATCGAGATAATCTAAAAATTCATAGAATGTCTGATTAACGACGACTCTTCTATGCATAGGTGGAATTTGCAGACAAATTAATGTTGCTTGCTTAACTCCAAAATAAAACAAACAACGCTTATAGGTCACCCTAGTTTATTTATAACTAACCAGTTAAGAAACGTAATACATCTAGTTAAACGTATGTATAAATGTATTGAATTAAATTCAGTGTAAGTACAAAAGGACCTCTTAAATCAATTACGTACAAGATGAAATGGATTCGAGTATTCGCTTCGATGCGACACGAGGCAATTTGTATTGTTAATGCACTATCAAGCCTGAACCTAATTTGTAGCTGTGTGCGTGTGGGTACCCGGTGCCATTTCACTCGGTGTTGCATCCGTTGGGGCCTTTCCTTTCCGCGGAAAGGTGCCACGCCAGGATCGCGACGCACGTACTTAATGCGTCCATCACGGTAATCGTATCGAAAGGGACCATCAAATAAATTAGTAATGCAATAAGAGCAAGAAACACTTCGGGCTTACTGTAAGGTTATTGGCAGTAATGCTCAACTGCTGCTTTGGTCTGTTTGGTGATGATTTTCCATCTCAATCATACCTATAAGCCATTCGGTGCCTAAATGCAAATAAGTGCTGGTTCTTGTCATCGATTTTTTGGGAAACAAACATACGCAGGTTTATCGTTATTTAATTTGCGTATAACTTAATAAACATTCCTTTGCTAATAGCCATTCTAAAAAGGAAGTTAAGGAGCTTAAAGATGACTGAAAGTAATAAGGACCACTTCGTGGAAGAAATGCTGGCAGCAACTGTTAGTACCAATTATGCTATGAATATTATTATCTGTTTCATAGAACTGCAAAACATTGTTATCAGAAGATCCTCAGTTTTATTAACTGGAAAAGCAATTTCAAGTGCAATACCTGTATAAAAGATAAAACCAGTGATGATTTAATCAATTTAACAGTAAAGCTCCACCATTCAATTATCTTAACACTACTGGACTATTAAATAATTATAAAGATCATATCTTAACATCATGTAACAGAACACATAGGTAGCTATTGTGATTTAACTGGATAGCTGTCGATTAACATGCTTAGCGCCATAACGACACGCACGCTCGCCCTTCAATAGAACACATACAATAGTATTTTTTACTAAATTACACGATTTTTTGCCTTTTAAACAAACCAATCTCAATTTGTCTTAATATCTCTAACCGACCGACAAATTGGGACAGATTTTCCCGTTTTTTCTGATCAGAAATAGATCAATCTAACCTTGTTAAGACTTACAAACATAGACGACGCATTTAATGGATAACGGTATCGGAAACGTATTTCATTACGATCGAGGCAAATAATGCAGAGAACGGCCGCTAATGAAAAAATTATACATTAAGAAACAAGTTTGTTCGATATTTACGTCGGGTAGCAGGTTCTGGTTTTTTGGGAGAATTTTTAAGTAGAAAAGTGAGAAGGTTGACACACTAATAAGCAATGTTGTTTTAATAAGTCCCGTTGTTTGATAGCCGTGTTGTCTTGACCTCTGGTTTAACGATCAGCCGACATTCGGACAATGGGCGTTTTCCCAGGCTTGCCCATGACTGATGGTACCTACATATATTTCTCATCAACGGGACAACTTACTACTAACTGCGTTTTAACTGTTAATTTTTAGTACCGTTGTGTATTTATTCTTATTTAAAACAATAAAGCTAAAGCTCCGCACTGATAAAAATCTAAACATTTCGATATAGCTAAAACTTTATCTGGACACTTAATACGAAGAAATTTCTTCATTATTATGTATTGTAATAAGAATAAATTTATAAACTACAAAGAATCGTAAACCGAAAATACATAGATTAAGCTGTTATGGTAAAACAGTTGCTGCACTTTACCGCGCGTGTCCCGAGCGCAGCGGTGACTGCGCGGCGCGTGGCTACACAATAGTAAATAAAATAGTTATTAGGGTACATATGGGCACCGGGTAAGGCGTTAGAGGCAATTAAGCGAACACACGGAAGTCCACACATCATTACTCATTAGAAACAACTAAAGCTAAAAGCTCCGGGCTCGCTTCCTTGGTTTTTCTGCGCGGGAGCAGCGCAGATGCGCGGTCTCGCGTGCCGGTCCGCCTCGCTCGTGCGCGCACGCATCTTACATCATAATATCCTATGTAAATAATTCATGGAATAGCGTTTGATTCGGTTTGTGAGCTCCATATAGTTCCTAACGGTAAAGAAAAAAAAAATTAAAAGATGATTGCAATATGTAATTAATGTTATGGTCTCCGCTTATAAGAAAGCACTCTCCAGCTGCCGGTAATGTTTCACTCTGCTATATTTTATTTGTAAGACTTTTTTATTGCATATTACTTTTGAAGATAAGTTATGTTTGAAATATAGCTTCATGTACTGATTTTTAATCAAATATTAATCCATGACGTAAGACAGTACTACACCTCACACCTTACAAACACGATACCTTAACTAATATTAGTTATTATCTAATCATACTTAGGAATTAATAAGGAAATGATTTTTACTACAAAAAAAAGTATTACATCTTACAAAACATTGAATTGCAATTTGTAATTACAAAATCATCCCAACGAGTTAAAAAAGTTCAGTATCAGCAGGATCTTAGCAAAAAGTTGATAAAAATAGAATTCTATTCATTATGCCTACAAATATTTTGATCTGTGGTCATAACAATTTTTGTGTATTTTTTTATTTATTCAAAGAGCGTATTTTCCCGTTCCTTGACTTACGACTTTAGCGTTAATGAAGGTGTGTTAAGCTCATGTTCGCACAACACAACAATTTACGAAGTTTTGTCTGTTTTATTTCAGCACGTAACGGTACAATTTGTTTTGGGTGTTGGATATGCCTCGTGTCTAAATTGCCTCGTTGACTTCGCTAAGAGCGCTTAATGTTTGGTACTTCAACGGCACCGTTAGTGGCAAGTGTTCCCGTGGTCACACCGCCGTGGTACCAACTCACCACACTCACCATGATGCCATTCGATGTAGCTCACTAGAGCATGAGATGGCTTATGGTTTTTTTCTCACTTTGTCGTAATCGATTTAGAATCGACTGCGGTTTTCAACACATTTTTATCGAATTCTCAATAAATAATAAAATATAAATTGTCTCGAATAGAAAGCGCGAATTAAATTAAATCGTAAGTGGATTGTGACTAAATTGTGTTAAGGTGTATCAAGAGTTGAGAAAATTGCCTTCTTGTAAATAAATGATTGATGATCCTGCTATTTTTTTACCTTTTAATAAAATGTTGCCTGTAAATCAATTAAGTACTTAATGGATTAGATTGTAGTAGTCGTTTTATTTATATCTTGATCGATCATTGAAGCTTAGTTCTCAGTATTGCAACATGTTTATCAGACTTACAGCCAGTTTCTTCATCAAAAGTTAAAGCCAAAGTAAAAGTCAAAGTAATGTCTAAAGTAAAAGTAACGGTCAAATTCAATTTTTCTATTAGTTTTGCTGTCACTTTAGCCTTGAAAAAACGTATTTGACCGTAACTTTTACTTTAGACATTACTTTAACTTTAACTTTTGATGAAGAAACTGGCCGTTAGAGTCAACAAACTTGTCTATTCATGGAAAAGCAGTATGCTGTTAGTGGTCAAACAGATGGCAGTCGGCCCTCGTAAAATATTTATGTCCATCAGGATTGAGGAGCCACTTTTTGTATCTTAATGAAATTTTGTACTTATTTAGTAGTAAGTTAAAAAGTATTGTAGGCTCAATCTTGGAATTTGTAGTATAATAGTTCAAAAGTTATATGAACACAAAGGTGGCTCCTCAATCTAAATATTTGGACTGAGGAGCCACGTTGGAACACAGAAAGTATACGATGTACATTCTTGAAAATTTTGTATGATTTAGTAGTAATTGAGCGCAATTAGTACTAAAAATTTAATTCCACTACCTTTAATATTTAAGAAGATACAATACTTTTAATGTGGCACCTTAACCCATACAATGAAAGTGTGAATTCCCATGAATCGTAAGTGGCAAATTCAAATTACACCCCATAAACATTTAGTAGTAAGTGTGCCTGAATTTGTAGTACATAAACAAAGTAGCAAAACTGAGTGAATTTTGTAAAAAAACGTATTTTAAGTGGCTCCTCAATCCTGACGTTTCTGAAATGAGAAAATGCTTGAGTTACCTGAAATCGGAATGGAATAAAAAAAATAAAGACACTAACATTTAGTATAAATTTCTACTAAATATACATGCACAAATGAAAATTGTATGTATTCAATATCTGATAAAAAATCATCTTTTCCATATTCCTTAGGACGTCGCCATTAAGGGTGACCATGTAATATGAATAAAAATCAGGATAAATAGGTAGTTCTCAGCTTTGCCGCCAATTTTTTATTAAACCTCTGTAGGCAAACACATTTATGGCTATTCCGCCTCTTAAATGACAAAATATTATTGGGTAAATACAAAAGTATTTAATAACCTTACTTAATAAAGTACCTATTTAATAAACTTGCTTTGTCATTCTACATTGCTGGAGCGGTGTAATGTTCCAAATTCAAAAAACGCGCCTGTTTTTTTTTGCCCTTTATAGGGCAGGCTAAAGTGTTACGACCATACTGCCTAGTATTTCGTAGTGGCAATGGATTTGATTTTCATTGTCCGTAAATTCGATACTTCGCATTTTTTTTAATAATGATAGCATTACATATGAAACATATTTGCTGCGTTGTTGTAACCGACTTCAAAAAAAAGGAGCGGGTTCTCAAGTCACTAGTTATTTTCTTTGTTACTCGCTACCTCGAAGACGCCTGGACCGAAATGATTTTTTTTTCTTTCTACTCGCAGTTTTGTCCCATAGCTAACAGGTTATTCGTGATATGACTATGAAGGTTTGGATCTTACTTGATGATGGAGGCGACAGAAAATCAAGGGAACTCCGTATCGGTATATAGCAACTGCCAAGTGTTTGGGATCATTGGCTTCGTATTAACGAGATCTTTACACCGAAATATGTTATGAGTACCATATCAGACCTGACAATGAAGACAAAGTGCGTTAAGGGAACTCCTTAACGGTTGATAGCAGCTACCTTGTGTTAGGCCATATTTTATTTATTTTGGTAAAGAGTTTCCACAACTGCCACTAAGGGTACTTAAAATACACTTTTTTGCAAAAAAAGCGGGCACCTATGTTAAATCTTGGTTTTAAGAACTTTATGTTTCAAAAGGTTTTAATGACTAGAATATATTAAATAATGTCGGGACACCTTTTTCACACACGGTCGGTTAGCCCCATGGTAAGTTATTTATTAACTTGTGTTATGGGTGCTAACACAACTGATAAACTACATATAGCTACATATATACTTATTTATAAATACATATCATAACATCCAGACCACGGCCAACAAGCATGCTTATCACACAAATGTCTACCGAACCGGGAATCGAACCCGGGACCTCAGGTTCGGCGGTCCGGCATGATGACCATTGCGCCATCGAGGTCGTCAAAATATTACTAGCATCAAAAGGTTTTGCCAAGCATGTGTATCTATTCTTAATTTTAATTTTGGAGAATTGCTAAGTAAGTTGTTAAAACCTTGTTCTTAATTTCTTAATTTCTAGTAGAAATTTTTTCGGTGTTTTGAATAGCAAGTTTTCCAAGTGATGTTCAGGAAACTGATACTGCAGTTTTAATAACTGATTGATGAACATTTTTGTTACATCAAAACATTTTAGAAAAATCATGCACATTTAGTAAAATTGACAGCTGTACTAAATGAGAATAAGATCATACAGCACGACGATTGACGACAAATAATTAGAGATAAAAAATAATAAAGAATATAAAAAAAATTGGCGGCAAAGCTTCTTCTTCTTTCGTGTCGATGACATGTCATATATTGAGACTACACTATGTCAGCCCAATATGCCGCCACAGCGAGAGCACGGCGGCAAAGCTGAGAGCTATTTATCCTGATGTTCTTCATATTACATGGTCACCCTTAATGGCGACGTCCTAAGGAATATGGAAAAGATGATTTTTTATCAGATATTGAATACATACAATTTTCATTTGTGCATGTATATTTAGTAGAAATTTATACTAAATGTTAGTGTCTTTATTTTTTTTATTCCATTCCGATTTCAGGTAACTCAAGCATTTTCTCATTTCAGAAACGTCAGGATTGAGGAGCCACTTAAAATACGTTTTTTTACAAAATTCACTCAGTTTTGCTACTTTGTTTATGTACTACAAATTCAGGTACACTTACTACTAAATGTTTATGGGGTGTAATTTGAATTTGCCACTTACGATTCATGGGAATTCACACTTTCATTGTATGGGTTAAGGTGCCACATTAAAAGTATTGTATCTTCTTAAATATTAAAGGTAGTGGAATTAAATTTTTAGTACTAATTGCGCTCAATTACTACTAAATCATACAAAATTTTCAAGAATGTACATCGTATACTTTCTGTGTTCCAACGTGGCTCCTCAGTCCAAATATTTAGATTGAGGAGCCACCTTTGTGTTCATATAACTTTTGAACTATTATACTACAAATTCCAAGATTGAGCCTACAATACTTTTTAACTTACTACTAAATAAGTACAAAATTTCATTAAGATACAAAAAGTGGCTCCTCAATCCTGATGGACATAAATATTTATATTCAGGCCCGTTCAATTAGACTGGACGGCCACACCGGGGCTAGTTAGAAGAAGGATTAGTAAAACCGATATCTAACTACATACATGGTTTCTGAAAAATAAATATATTTTCCTGGACTTTTTATCGGTTTACATTAAATGAATATGGGTCTATTCAAGTGTAAATACAAGCGGCCACCTTATTTCTTCCAATGGAGCCGATCCGAGCCGTAGGTCCGGAAACAATTGCCGTTACAATTGGTTTAGGTGAACGAGGGTCACGATACAAACTAAACCCATTTGAAAGGACCTGGTGGACCGCAACAAGATATTCAAATTCAATTTATGAGGAAGGATGTATGTACTCTTTAGAATAGTTTTCTGAGAAAGGCTCCAAAGAAAGGAGGACATTGAAGACTATGGCATTATTTTCTGCAGATACTATCTATGTGTACTAGTGAAAGATACGACGGTAAAATTGTTTCTACATCAAGTACTTACATCTGAAACTGGAACTACTGATCAGATACTGTAAATGATTCAAAGATAGCACCACAGGCTGTGTTTTTATTGCTGATGCCAGCGATACACATAGATTGCAGACTACAGACGAGATAGGCAGTACAGTTACAAAACAAACAAGACGAATTATTTTTCTATTTAAATTTCAAGTCAAAATGAAAAACAGACAATATTTTTATGAGAATTTTTAAATAAACATTGATTGATGTATTATTGATGTTTAAAACTGTATTTATTGGTTTTGGTCCAGACAAGATATTGGTATAGAGCAGATATGACAGCTGTCAACGTAACTGATCCATCTACTATTTCCCGTATATCCCAGATGTGCCACAGAACATTAAAACGCGGAAGTACAAGAAATTTGATGCGTACAAGATCAATAGTATCCGAATGTAACGGTATTTCATCGGCGACGTTGAACGACACCGTGCGAGCGACGCGGGCGCAGCCTCCGATATCGCAACAATTATTGGCTCGTTATCGGCTCATCTGGTACAGCTCGTGTCAAAACTAGAACCGTTAAGTATTGTGGCTTTTGTGTACTGTATGTGAATGTTACGTGTACTTCTATGCTATGCTTTATGCTCCGTACTGCAGTAATAGTAGTACACTATAACCACTATACGATACGTAAGAATTGGAGATGCTTGTTATAGTATTCGTGATATAAAAGGATGGCATGATGGATACGTATGGATAAAATAAGATGGGCAATTAAATTACACACTTCAAATCGTTCAGAAATATATTTACTGGTAAAACTACCATTACCTACATATAAAAGCAAGTACTAATGACCCATATGTTTATAGAGCGGTTTTCATTTTTATGTAACTAACTATCTAAGTACCTAGGTATGTTTAAGCGAAGGACAAGAATAGGACTTCAAAGTTTAATCACACCGATTTAAAATACGGCTAATTATACCTTCATATATTGATTTGTTATTAATATAATCTTACATTTTTAGAAGTCATGCACTCTTTTTAAATTGATTTGCACATGTAAAACTACCTATATTGTTTCGTGATTTAGGTACTAATTGCACTAATATGTCTTTTGTGTCTCTACAACAAATACGTCGTGATCTTGAATTTATTAGTTCATCAATTTGCCAGGAACAAGCTTCCGTCAATTTTATTTACCTCACACGATTCTCTGGCACTTGTCTTTAAGCACAAAGACAGACGCTAATTAATTACGCTATGACAATAAATCATTCATGCCATTATGAACTTTGTAATCGAGGACATAGCGTCGAGATTAGAACATTACATTGTTTATGACAACTTGAGCGAGTACTTGACGAGTAGCTTGTCATTATGGCACCACATTTAAGTACGACTATAATTAAGATAAATTACACGTATTTTGATCTAAGCGACCTTCCACCGTGGAGGAAATCATTTGTTTAATCTGTTTTATATTTACTCAGGTGACTCGAAAAGCCAAATTGAAAAACTTTATCCTTGTGACTTATATTGAAAAGAAAACAAAAAATTTACTACGTAAACAGCAATTGCGTACAGAAATCATCTCTCCAGACACAAAAAGCTATAAAAACAACTCCAAGTCGGGCGTTTTTTTGTATATTCTGTAGCCGCTCCAAATTCATAGCCGGTCGGCTTTATTCAACCTTAATACCATTGTCGTGTACCGTTGGCCGACCACCACGTAACGGGACATAAGGCCCTAAGCATTGAATAACGCTCCGATTATACCGATCATCTTACTACTATTTTAAGGGGCAACCATGTTCAGCTGACGATGTCAGTAATTTGCTTCCAGAATTTATTGATAATGGAATTGAATGAACAGATTAATCATAATCTCAGTATTATTCAAATGGAAGCTTAATATCTCATGTTTACAATTAGGGTTGTCTGAATATCGATGTCTCATAATTCCGAAGTGTCACGTACCTGGGGGCGAAGTGTCGTATGTCTTGAGTAATAGTCGTGTTGGTAGAAGCTGGTGGGCGACAGCGGCGGCCGATATTTCTTGTGGCCGTAGCCCATCGTGTCCATGGTGTGCATGTTGCTTCACAACACTAGCTGTCACACCCACTGATTCAGTTCCCGATCGATCGTCCGTTTCTGGATTTATCGGATGTTACGCGTCACATATCGCTTGCTTCGCTCTGTAACAATAAAATAATACATTTAGATATTTTTCTTCTGTACAGCTTTCTTTGTGAAGTGAACGGCGGGATGGGCGTCAAGCGACACAGACGCATGCTCTGCATGCAAAAATGGGGGATAACGACGCTGTGTGCATTACTGATTGAATCGAGATTCTATAACTACTCCGTAATACATAGACCATTATTGTTTGACGATGGTGAATAAATGCTTACAAGCCCCTGGTGTAAGCTTAGATCGTTTACCTATCTGTTATAGATACATGAGTTAAGTTTTGTTAGTGTTTCTACTTCTCGTGCTCCGAGTCCCACGATACCAATTTATTTGGGAGTTATTCAAATGCATTAACGGGACTGTCTTCGTAGGCACTCACGTATAAATTACGAGAGCTTCGCTGCACCGACCACCGGACAATATTTACATAAAGTCTCACAGAACTGTAGAAACTTGCTCCGTCTCCGTTTGTTGTGGAAACGAATTTAATCGGTCGAATACCTGCCACTGGAACTAGTTGTAGTGACGTGACATAGCTGTAAAATTCGTAATGACGAGTTTTATCAATCAAGACGTAACGACCCGACCTCTACAGTCCGACTCGAATAATTAATCGATTTGCATCTGATGGTATTTACACTTTTCTGCCAAGTTATTTATCTAGAATCTTCATTGTGTACAGTACTTATGCGTAGTATTAATATTTAGCTATAAAAACTTCGTTGTTAATACTTAATTAATTCAGTCATGGCCCCTAAAGTGATCACAGTCAATAACCCAAACCAAATCCAATAAATAACAAATGGACTGATGTGACAGAAAAAAATATCTTGCTATTTTATCCTCAAAGAATTCCAGTAACAAATAAATATTGAATAGCGTTTCCTACAAACCAGGTCCAAACAAATCAATGATTGTTGTCACCAATTGTCGAGTAAATACGAAGTTGTGACAGTTCTCACGCGTCATCAAGCACTGAATGTTTGTTTTTGTACAAGTTTTTATCTCATTGATTGAGTATTGAGTAGTATTCGGCCTTACTGCCTCACCTCATGGTCAGCCGTTGCACTGATCAATTGTTCCACAATCGGCTGATCAATGGATATTATACAATATTGTTTTTCCCTGAACGTTATATCATAATACTTCTATTCAATAAGCTTTGAACAAAAAGTTGTTGCGATACGTTGAAATTAATTGTTGATTTATATCAGGAAGCTTTGGTCATCGGCTTCACGTGTTCTAATGTGAACAAAAAAAAGCTATTAACATGTTTCTTTGTATAGGGCAATCACAGGTATGTAACTACATGCCAGTTTAGATAATAGTACAATACTGTTATCAGCATGCTTTACATAGGTATTTTTGAATGCTACTTTCTATCTCTACTGTACAGATATAAAAAATAGGTGCAGGTGACCCTAACTTAGTAAGCAATCCAAAAGCTCTTGCCAGTACAATACAAAACAGTACCGTCATGCTGATCCACATAAAATTGCGTTACAATTATCTCACAGAACGTCACACATCTAACCAGAATGCCCTTAAGTTTTCCGCAGCACGTCGCACACACACTTAAACATCGTTAACACGTATACATTGCTCAAGTCAGAACCTTGCGGCGCATGGTCGTGCGATGCTGACTCATAGGACCATGGGCACCGTGGGAACTGCTTATCAGTACCTCTTGTGCGAATCGTAGGCCAGCCAATTATGAACTGGTTTTGTTATCTAGCCTGCAACTTAATGTTAAAGGGTTGGAATATTTCAAGGATGCTGTTGTATCCTTATGCACCTTAGTACATAAGATAACAAATTAGACTTAAGAATCCAGAATTAATGTTGAATGTTATTGAGGATAGGGTCATCAAAAACACTTAAATTCCTAATCGAAGCTCGAATTTTAAAATAAACATAAGCTAACGCCCGCGTGGTGTTGGTAAACAAAATGCAAGTTCAATGTATCCCAGGTGCAGAGCGGCCTCGGCGCGGTCCAATGTCAATGTCACCTTTCCATTGAGTCGACACCGCCAGCGCTGCGCCTGCGCCGCCGCGTCGCGCGTCGCCCCACCAATACTCGCTCACTTGGAACTTGGAGCAGGAAATGCCCGATTCTAATCGTAAACTGGGATTAAAGACTTAAATCCTTTTACCTTGTTTTCAATTACGACAGCTTGATTTTAGATTTCTTTATGTGTCTTCCTTTTCAGAAGGTGTGTCTTGGAATGGTGATTCATTTAAAAAATATTTTCCCTAATCAATATTATCTTTGAAACGCGTTTAGCTGGATTGTACGCAATTTGGAGTCACGTTACATTCCAAGAGCTTAGCTGATGTTATCTAATACGCGTTCTTAGTACTTAGGTATTGTAATGTTGTAAATACTACTGCTTTCTTCTGAAAATATGTCAACAAAATTTAAATTGTCGCATAAAATGTGGGTGAGGTAACGCGAACTGTGGAATTCGGGCGTCAACGGTTCTTGCGCGCGCGCATCCATCGGATTACGAAGCTCGTGCTGATACATTATACAAGGCAGTTTAATCACTTGTTTTAGATTGCATACATTAGGAATACTTGGAACGCATTCACGGTTCAGGGTACACAAAACAATGGAATATGTAATTATTCGTCGCACCAAGCTCCGGCGTGACAATGCCTTTTTTAATCAGACTTATATGCAGACATCAAACGCAGTTTTATTGTTTTATAAATAACAAGAATTCATATCACTATCGAACATAGACAACCATTCTGCAATCATACTTCAAGAATCAAAGTTTCACCTCATTAAAATCCACACATACAATTACACCTCGTCTTTATATGACTTGTTAGCACAATTACCAGGCTGGCAGAGATGCGAAGAGATGACAAAGCGCAGACAGGCGCATCCTCTCCGCTGTGTGACAACAAAGAGCGTTGCCATCACAACACCATGAACAGACAGTTTAATCGTCGTCTAATTGTGCCACTGTTCACGACCTGACCAAGTACTAGGACTTCATATAATGTAGCTAGATTATAGACGATACACCTATTGTAGTTTTATAGCATTATAATTATGTACTACAAGGTCTCTTGAGCATAAATTAATGTTCCTACATTATTTATGTTTTCAGTCCATTTTAAGGCTTTTAACAAAATATCTAAGTACTTCTTAAGTATATACTAAAGAGTGTGTAGGGCCTACGTTTCCACGGGCGTTTGGGTGAATGAAAATTTATGAAATACGTAAGAAGGTAAGTACGGGACGAGACTTGCCAAACAATTCGAAGCGAAGTACAAACATTATTTTTCATTTGTAACCTCATTATTTTTATTGAGCTGTTGTTCAAAGTTGTAAGTAGTACATTGTTCATTTAATAAAGCATTGTCATCACAAATCTATATTAAAACATAATTAAGAGCACAATGGAACTTGACTTGAAAAATGACTGATGAAACGAGGCTCCATTTCGCAGAAACTTTGAAATGTTTGTTTTCAACCGATTCAAAGAAACCCGAAATATTTGTTTCATTAAAAGCCGTGCCAGCTTTTCTAATGAAAATAATGATGATTGCTATAATTTGCCGAAATTCAAGTCTGGGATTTATTTTCTATCGTCTAATTGCAAAGTAGAAGAAAACATTTTCGGTTAGAACGTGCACTATAGTTTATTCAACCCATAGAAAAACTTCATACGAACATTTACGTGCTTCGAATTTGAATTACTGATTAGATTCGCTAGAAATGTTCTTATTCACTAGTTATTGCTAAACAAAGACAATTCATTGAAAAGAATACAAAAATGTATTCTACATTAGTAATTGATAAACAAAGAATTTCATTCAAAAGAAACTAAGAAGGACGATGTATTTAATCTAATAAAATATTACGAAGTCTTAAAAGCCGTCTAAAATTGTAATTACTAAATTCTTCTAAGCAGCTTAACTTAGAATCCAATTTTTCTTCCAAATCATATTTTTTGTAAAAGACAATTTTGAATTTACCGAAACAACGTATCTCATGCATATAATTGTAATCAGAAGCAGGCATTTGTTTCCTGCTGCCGTCGATTACCAGAATCGTGACGAGCCCCAGTCGTCCTCAGGTTAGAGCATCCGTGACTTCATGAACCTCGCTGACGTCACCCCAATTACGTACCATGCAGTTATGTTGTATTATCTAATAGTTCAGCACGATTAATAACAATTAGTACCAACTATTCATATCAATAATCTTCGAAAAAATGCTCAAAAAAACTAAATGCGCCGGAGTTATTTGAACTGTGTAATCGATGTAAACGTTTCTTGTACTATTATTAGTGTTTATGTATCTGTAATTATTACGTGTAGACAAACTTTGTACCTCTTCCAAATTTTAATCCGTATAGGAAAAATATTTTTTTTTAATGCAAAGAAATTAACTTTGAAGTTTGAACATAACCAAAAATAAATCTGACCATTGACAATGCACCCTAATTTTTGATGCTCGAAAAGCATGACCGTTTCCAATCATTTAAAGGACAAAATATACCTTTTGGTAAGCCAACTGAACAGGTAAATTAATATCCCTGGCGACACTGAGAGACACTTCCAGACCTTGGGGCAATCATAGTGCCTTGACATAGACTATGTTTGTGAACCTAATTCTTCTCGGATTAGGTTCCAAAATATTTGGAACTCTGTAAAAACCTGTTCCTTGTCAAACTTCTCCGGAACAAGTTTACGAAAGCTAAAGACGTTTGGGTAACTGTTCTTAAGTATTTGGGTTATGGTGACTTTATTATCATCAGTTGGGTTTTACCGTGTTTTTTTAATTTTATTTTTATAAGTTTTTGTATTATTTTACCGTAGAACACCAGTTCACAGTTTTCAACGTATTCTTTGTGAATGTTTATTTTTGTTTTT
This sequence comes from Helicoverpa zea, assembly GCF_022581195.2. Classification (NCBI taxonomy): domain Eukaryota; kingdom Metazoa; phylum Arthropoda; class Insecta; order Lepidoptera; family Noctuidae; genus Helicoverpa; species Helicoverpa zea. Next base: position 9,982,119 of record NC_061452.1, on the reverse strand, counting down.
AATTATTGTTGCGTTTGTCGTTCTCATCGTTTTATTTCCCCATGTTATTAAATTTCTTAATGCTCAAAAAAGATCTTTTTACTTTTCATGGAAGTTCTATTAAGTTAATAACCATTAAATGGAACTATTTTCTACTGAAACCAACCTACTTTCAAAAAAGAAGATTCCGCATTAAAATGACCAAAAGAAACAACGAATTTTACCAATTAACAAGGCATCTAAGTAGGTCTAAGTCTACAAGTAAAGAGCTCAAGACACGGTCAATGGATATCTGAGAGCGATTGATGGTTTAACGGTAACTAGTTGGCTGACTAAACATGCATCATTTGAGATTTATACCAGACTCTAAACTTGTCTATTATTAATAAAAAAAATACCTTCGTAAAAAATACTTTTCGTTCATCTTGTTTTTGCGTACTTGCTACTCACCATCTTTCTGTTCTATTAATTTAGCACGCAATTATGTTGTTATGGGACTCATAAATCTAACGATATAAAAATTTGCAACATAGAATTAATGTGAAAGCTGGTCTGTAATACTAGGTTCAGATAAAATGATCATCTTGATAGTCAAATCTTTATAAAAGTATATTTATGGGGTGCTTGGCCACGAAGGTAATTTGTAAGAAAGGATTTCGCATTTTACTAAGATATCTTTATTTTTTCTACATAATAAGTAAAATCAGATTTTTACTGTAGGAAAATAAAGAAAATGAAGCAATTTTTACAAATTCAAGAATGAATTGTACATTCATTTATCAAATATTGTAATTATGAAAAGTATATTTTACCCTTTCATTGGTACCCGTCAAACTCCTAGATCAGACGACATTTAACACAACGTAGCCTACATAGTACAACCTATGCTAAAATCCAACGACCCCTACTATAGTACTACATAGTACAAGCCTACAGAGCTGTTAACACCGGCACGCACCTGTCTGCGCAGTCCAACTGTCGAGACATGCGTGACGCGTAACCGCTGCAACAGTAACGTGATCTAGAACTGGCCTCTGTGGACCCCGAGAGTACCAGTGCGGCCCCTGTGACGAAATCGTTTGTATGCATGTTTTTTACTTAAAAATATGTCACAAGTGATAGTGTGCATTGTAGTTTTAATTGATTTTAAGTATTGGAACCTGGAACCATCATTTCAGTCTTGAATTAAGTCCTCCGTCACATGCCACTGAGCCCATACTTATTTTTGTGTTGAATAGTAATGATTTAACATTGTTGATCAATGATATTGCAAGTCATATTTCCAAATGCATCAGATGTATTTGGGTAGGTCTCAACTTCCGTCCGGTATTCTGCTTTCGTTGCAGGATACAGGATGAACTGACTGCAGAAAAAATGCTACTTATTTAATAAATTAATAGAAAGAAAACTTAAAGTGGAAGTCTAAGTTGCCTGCGGCTGAGGAAGTTAACCCCTGAATAACTTATTAACTAATAATAGCGAGATAAAATAAACAATGGACTATTTATAGATTGTTGCATTTTGTTCTACAGGCAACTGCAGTTACCTTTAACAGAGAAACGATAACAGACAGATAACATAAAGAATATCTTACAGAGATCGATAAAACTTGGAGAGGAATTTTGACTTAGTTTTTTTTATAAAAAATCAACATAAAATCTGTTATCTTAGTTTTAGTACAGATACCTCTTTATTATATTTTTTTATAGTAAATACTCCGTAAATATTTTTGTGGTAAATAAATAACATTAAGAAAAATCTGTTAAAATATACAGAATACACATGACTATTGCTATGGTTAAGACAAAGCCAATTTCCCTAGCTTCCCATACAATGTACCAGGTACATGGTCAATGTACCACAGGATGCCATCATGACCGCTTTGCTTAACTTAGTCATTCGTGAGCTTATTAGCAAGCACACGTGAGTATCCTAAGAGCTAGCTGTGCCGACTTCCTTAGAAACTGAGCGACTAATTAACAAACATTCCTTGATGTTTTCGAGAATTCGTTAAGGGATAAGATAATGTAGTAAGTACCCGATAAACTCAAAATTGTATGAAGAGCACGAAGATATCATTCAATCCCCCAAAAGCCTACTAAGTAACAAAAGACACAGGATTTATCTAGAGGAGATTAGTTATTTGTAGTAGGTCAGTATTATAACAAACGACGAGTCATATTCGTGAGAAAAACCCATCCTAAACATAACAGAGATATAAAATAAAAACACTGGAAACGCTAAATATAAAGTTGCACTTGTCATGCACATTACACTATACACGTAGTTACCATGAGAACTTGCCAGATCCAGTCAAACATCTAGTTAACATGCGGCGTGCTAAGTTTTGCATGAACATTCGCTGGTATGCTCACGCGCATAACAGTGACTTACCGCTATGCTGTGAGTGCGCGCATGACACCTACATAACTGGTGTCATCACACCTGGGTATTATACTTTCTTTTTGCTCGTTACCGTGACTGTGGTTGTATGATTTGGTGCAAAAAATGACACTGTTGTAATCTGCATTTGTTTTTTGTTTTGTGTGTCATTTGCGTAACGTAATTCGAGCTTTGGCATTCTGAATTCAAACAAGATTCGGAAAACAGATAGTGCTTTATTTTTTATCTTCATGATCATGATTCCAGAACTATATGAGTGTTGAGCCAACGGAAAGTTGTTTTTCAAAAATAAGGGCCAAATTCAGAAATAAAAACAAAAAAAGTTTAGCAGACGTTTGTCGCGTGTTTAATAAAAGTATGGTAGTTTGTGTTTCTGTTTGTTGACATAAAAATGCATAGATACATGATTTATGTATTTTATGGAAAACAGGTTTAATACTACAACTATTACAGCGTAATGTAATTTATATTCATTTTGATGTAAATGACATTTAATAACTCGAGTCATTCTCACACAAATAAATCTAATCAGGTCGGGTTGATGATCATGATCTTTATTTGTAAGTAATAATATTTCTATGTCATATTGTGTATACCGTGAGTACGTTTACCTAAGACGATGACTATTATTACAATAATGTTTTTCCTTGTGAGACAAAACAACTTATTGATTGATTTGTTTGCAGGAACATCATGGCTAAGTTGTCATTAGATATTGTAAATCTTGTGCCTTCGTCAATATTTAGCGGAACATTAAACATAGACTTATCGTGACAACACATTAATGATCACCAATAAAACGTACCTAAAAGAACAGTTATAATATTAATTGAACATTAAACTTTTCACTCATCTATTACTTCTATATCTTTATCTTTATTTAAATCTCTCTCAAGGGATGGTTCGCTTTATAAGGTTAATCAAAGTTCAACTTTTTCCACCGCGAGTTTTTGCATCGATCTTTCACTTTTTTGTCTCTGGGCTCCTGTTACAAAAACGACCATAGACTAGCTATAATCTAGACGTTGATCTAAAAAACATCAGAGTGTCAGTGACGACTATGAGTTTTTATATGAAGCTATGGCCCATAATACGATTTTTTACAACCCACGAATAGATTAATACATTATTGTCACGTGCAAAAAACTGTAACTGCAACTTTGTTTTTTACTGAAGGTTTTGAAAAATAAGTAAAAAGTTAATAATTGAGTTTGATGGTCACTGAAATAAAATTGATGTCGTTGTGTTAGCTCGTCACGAGTTTTGTACCAAAATAAGTTAATTCCTAGAATTAAGTGACCGTACGAGAAGGTATTGGACCGAGATATCCGAATGAATGACGTGTTTTGACAGAATAACAAACGAAATGTACCGTTAAGTAACCTAAGAGGTGTGGAGAAGTCTAATTCTCAATTCATTGTAGGTACTTCATTCTTTGTTGATATAAAAATTCAATTGACTAAATACTAGTTTAAGTACCTAATGAGATATCATAGCGATGCCACATCAGAGGCCGTCAAGTCGATTTGAAAAAAAAACTCTGACACCCGAGCTTGTCAGGCGATTAAACCTGCAGCTCACTTGATAAGAAGAAGAAGCACGCCGAAATTTTTTACCGGTTCTAGCTATTCGGAAGATATTCTTATAAAACGAAACCATAGATGTATTAACGACAATAAAACGAACTCCGCCCTTTGTTAATAGAACAATTAATTTAGCTCAAAGCGTTCTGAAGTTATTAATATTGTTATAGTTCTAAACTAATTATTATGATCGAAGCGTTACACTCGTAATTAATCAACAATAACCGGTTGGCGGGCGATTAATTGAATAACTGTAAACACAATTTTGCTAACGATATATTTGCGTCAATTACTGATGTCTGTTGACACTTCAATAACTGTTCATTTATGTCTTGAACATGAGAAGATAAATAGAATTCAATATACGAAATGAGTAAAATAATCGTAAATCTATAAAGAAGCCACTGCAGTGATTTCATATTATTGTCTACAAAATCTTTATGACGCAATAAATTATGTTTACAGTAGCCTTTGTTGACTATTTGAAATATTACGATAATTTTTAAAGCGATATAATTTATTATAGATATGAACTACGCACTTATTTTATATAAAAAAATATATAAAATCAATAAAGTGCACACAGTGTGCATCGTTGATGTCTTTTTAAGGAGCAAATCGTACGCTACGAGAGTTGGTACATAATTCATTCATTATGTTTTGCTTTTATCAGGTAAGTATGGGTAGTTTTATTAATGGTTTGCCTACTTTATATTCAATGATATTTTTTATTTTATAGTCTTGCAAATAACTACCTTTACATTTACCATAAAAACACCTCCTACAAGTTACCTACTTACGGTTAGTTTCGGCATAAAAATGTTTCGTTATTCTTCAATAGCTAATACGCTATAACAATGATATTTGACCTAAATACATCAGTGTATATGTTAAGCAATAAATTATTCAACATAAGGATTCGCATCCTTAACCGATGTCGTAGTTATCTTAACTGTATCGAGAGTAACTGTAAAAAGATATTTACCTTCTTATTCGACCCCAAAAAGAGCACAGCACGTTGACGACAAACAATTTTAGAGCAAACGTCTGAACAAACACTTGGAGCACTTGTACAAAGTCAGGAATAATTACAGGAATTTAGAAGAACTGTGGGTTTAATTTGTGTTGGTTTCGTTCGGGAGTGTGAGGCATCTGCGCGCGCGCACGGTACGCTGTGGAGGTGCGGTCGCGCTGCACTTGAACGTTGAACTGGCGTCGCGAGCGCGCATGCGCGTCCGAGACTCCGACCGGTTCGCTCCGACACGTAGTGTAATTGTACCAAGCATCGTCGGCAATGGATGCAGACCGCAGCAACATTTGGACAAGTGCTGTGGTCAGCCACAGCTACACTTAATTGATCGCCGAAGATCGCCATCAGTAACGTTATCGACGTAGCTGTTTCTAATAGATTTGCACTAATTGTAACGTTCTACATAGATAATGGCCGTAACCGCACGTCGGTGAGTGACGCAGCACGGAGGTACCACTGACCAACATCGTTCGGCTGTCCCATTCAAATACAATTTTGATACTCAGTGTTCGGAATACCAATAAATGTCAAACGCGCAAATTCATTGCGGTTTCCGCCTCCGTAAGTACTGTGGAAATGACTCCCATAAATAATTTGTGAACAAAACAAACAAAAACACATGACAGTAAATCAAGTAACAATCTCAAATATTTAAATAACAAAACAATAACTTTATAATAATCGCTTCAAATGGGGAATAATTAAAATTAATTTAAGTTTGTTGTTACAATAACAATGAGGTATTATCAACAAATCAAAGCATAGCAATAAACGGACAAGGCCTCGCCTTAGTACAAAGTAACACATGCATAATCCTATGTACAATTAGCTTCGTAGACAATAAAGGCATACTTGGACGATGGTGAACTCATAGATAGATATTTAATTATTATTTACGTAGCGCTTAGTCATCTTAACTTCAGCTTGAGTTCAAGCGTTAATATCAACAACGCTTGAAGGCAGTAACACGAACACGACTACATCAAACGAAGAAGCGTGTAAAACACGAGTTTACTGCCATAGAATGACTCTTAAAATAAAAGCTGCAAACGAACAATACTCCGATGTAACGATTGACGCAATAAAACATTATATTTTAAGTAGCAATAAGCGAGGAAAGTCGTGGTAGTAAAGGCAGCATAATAGCGACATCCTGTGCATGTCCTAGCAACGAGTGGTCGCGGCCGGGCATCGAACCCTGGACGCTGCCCGCGCCGCGTGCGCACCACGCACACAGACACACCTCACGACTTTAAAAATACCAATAATAAAATAATACCTGTATATTGGCAACGATGCTTCTAGGACTTTAACATCTTCCAGCCTTACACGATAAAGTTACATTGTTATACCTACTTATAGACTAAAAATGGCTTCCATATTTTTTCCATATAATTGCGTCACTATTTTTAAACACTGATGAGTCACAGATTGCTGCTTTAATGCTTAGTAGGACTGAAAAACTTTCCAGTTTCTTCAATCGTGAGAGCACAATGATAAAACATTGTAGTCTAAATCAACAAAGCGTCATAAGATCTTGAGAAAAATAATTTTAAGTACCATTTTATATTATGGACGTAAATATGTTCTACCACCTGCCTGGCATAAAGTGCTACATGTTTACCGTACATTTATCTAATACATTCCCTGTTATTCCCTGGCGGCCTGTAAGTGGGCAGTGCACGCCGCTCCTAAGTCGTGGAGGTTTGTCGAACGTTTATTCCCGAGGTCCGCGAACGTTACATCACATCACATAAACACGACGCTCTCTGGACCCCCATATAACACAATTTTACACTTCCTGAGCGAACTTCAACTATAAAATACCCTTAAACTTATCCCACGCTGTAATAACTTCCAATAAAACTACCTTTCTTAAATTGTAAGTTTATTTTCGACTTTCTAGGAACTAAATTTGAGCATAACTTAACTTAAATAATACTTAATTTTTTCAAAATTTGGAGACTTGATTCAAAGAGAACTTACATTTTAAGTTCTGTCAAATCAAGTCTACCTTGTCCTAGGCCGCATTAATTTACTTTGGTCTTGTCGGACCATATTTGAGCATTGTTTCAGTCAAATATTTAGTTTTATTTTAATACAGGGTAACAAGGATCACTGCTGTTATCCGACAATTGAAAAAATAATTTTCAGTTTTGTTATCAAACGTACCCCATTTACAGGTATCAGAACTTTCGATTATTATTTAGTAGTCCCATCAAACTTAAAATCCAATTTCATGTCATGGCACTACACTTTCAGATACCATTTCTTAAGTCTCATTCTCAAGTCAAAATCATCGTTACCCCGCATTAACCTACCATAACGTAATCTAACACCCTATTCCTCTTCATAATGTTTGGCTATAGCGTCTAATATAAACTGGAAGGTCCTGGGATTAATCCAACTGTGTCCTGAGGGCAGCTCACTGGGGTCCAGACTCCTCGCTTGTCTGCCGACTGTGCGCTCGAGGAAGTAGTCGTCATACTCCCTGTCGTAGTCGGGTAAGATCGGGTTGAACTTCGCGTAGTAGATAGCTGAGAGGCACGCGTACAGGAGTAGTGCTGCCGTGAACAGCTGGAAATAAATAAGTGGTCTGTTAGATGATAGACAGATAAAAGACAGTTTAAAGAAGGCAATGATAACAGAAGCTACAAATTATCAAGTATTTTGCAAAAGTAATTGTAGTGGTTACAGTTATCTTCTATGTGATGTATTCCATGTAGGTATATTAAAGAGTCTCGTTTTGAAACATCTCAAAATGCAAACAAAAAACTTCAATTATTAAAATAACTGGTTTGCAGATTTTCCCACAGTCATTTCCGCGATGCAATATTAAAATAGTTAATTCTTTTGGTAGCATTTAACATCATTCTAGTGAATGAAAAGTATTGAAACATCCGTCAGTGACTAAACAATGTATCTGTTTACAGCGATCAGCTTTATGAGGTAAGTTTTGAATCAGTAGAATAATCGGTGGGTCATTACCGCGACCCGCACGCGCCGAGCGCCGGAGCTCCGCCGGAACTACTCACATCCTCCCTCCTTACCCCACCCTCACAGTCGTGACCACCGATTCCAAACCACACATCTTATAAACAAAACACTACTCAAATTGTTACAAGAATTTCTCAGTACATGCACTTTAATAAGCAAAGAATTCAATTAGACTTGCTTACAAACACTGTATAATTAATAACATTATAAGTATTATTTTACGTTCTTTTGATTTGAATAAGACGTTTAGACATTATTTTTAATTGCTACCTCCGAATTTTAATGGAGGAAGTTTTTAGACATACCTATCTTCCCTTAACTAACATACACATTTAAGTTAGAAAAAATAAGGAAACATTTAAAAGCAGAAGCACTTAAGCTGCGGCCGTGAAAATAATATCACGTTTCGGCAGCAGCCGATGCGTTGTCAATAATTGGTCTTATTTAGTAGATACAGATAATTGTGAGAAATAACTTTAAGTAAGTGAGCCTTATTTGTGTGTAAATATATCCTCGTATTGTTGTCGAAGCCTCGATCTAGGAAATGTTTGTGTAACGAGGCTCGCAAGGCTGTCGGTGTGCAGTGCTGTCGCGACGGTCATCGCATGGCGTTTAACTGTGTCAATGTTATGTCGTCTAACTACCGGCTGTTCGTCAAATCACCACGTAATAGCTGTTTTTGTTACTGAATTATAAACAACAATAATTTTCGCGCTACGATGCGCTACGTTGCGCTTGAGGTCAAGTCTATTTTTGTGCATTCGGGAGAAGATGACGTCTGTCAGAAACAAGTAGTCGATTTGTAGTATCGAATGATTTAATTTATCACGATATTGCAGTTACTGTTGAAATGGAAATCATGCCACGTACGTAGGTACAACTAAGTAAAAGCTATTGTCAACTTTCATTACGCAACAGTCTTTACCCTAGTTAATATTAAATTTAAAAAATTACTATTAATTTAAAAATCCAACACAACTATAACAAATTTTATTTCGAGCAACGTGAGGATTTTCTTAAATATACCTTATCCTCAAGAATTCCTGATCAGAAATATGTCCTTACAAAATATAATTAGCTATACATACTTGGAACACACTCCAGAACTTAAAAGACCCCTCGTTGATGATCCAGTCGTAGTACCCAGCCCAGGGGTCGGTGTACCTGGCCTTCTGCTTCATCGGCTTGGTAGTGGTGGTCTCTTCATAGTGGTGATGGTGATCTTCATCATAATAGTCCTCGAAGCCTCTGCCGGTACCCACTGTCCCGTTCCTTGGCCTAGTTCTAGTTCGTTTCGGGTGTTGGACCTGGAATTATCATATTTCAGACGTTAAGTGTGTCAGTGTTAAGTATAAGAAATTCCATAATGAGTTTTTGAATTCGATTATAAAAATTATATATGAATGGCCACAAAATGTAATTATCTGATAATATTTTTTGTGACCATAACAAAATCTAATAGATTTGAATTTGAGATAGAATGAATTTGCCCGAAATTTTATTCATGTAAAAATATTCAGATGGTTGCGTAAAGATTTGATTTTCAAATTAGATCAAATATCAAAAAGTTTGATAAATGTGAAAACTTATCTTGTTAAGCCTACGAAATACTATTAATCTTATAAAGATTCAAAATCTAATGCTTATAATAGATTTAGTCTGAAAAGAGGTTCATTATATTTTCAAAGGTCTATTTTAATATTTGATTGAAACATTATTTGCGATAAGGCTAACAACGTGACGGCGCAATCTTTTCAAGAAACTTATAGCAACCAATGCGTTTCTGGCGACAAGTTGCTATTCTTTTTTTAAATGCTTATTCGTTGGCAAAGTTGTACTGTTGTACTTCGTAATTACCACATAACTCCTAATATAAATGTTTCATAATCCTTATTTCATAAACCCCCAATTATCGCCACCTTTTTTAGTTTCAAACAACCCTGGTCATGTTGATCCTATATCTCAAAAACTCGAATCTACTTGTACCTACTACCAGATAGCCCCGTAAATACCTATCAGCCTTACAAAGTAAAAAATTAACACCCAATCACAAAAAAAGTGTAAACTAATAGACAAGAATTCATAAACGTCCCCAAATACAGAGTTAATTACACAAAATGATCTAAGTACGCGTTCTAGTTCGATTTACACGAGCATGTCAACCACGGCGTGGTTGTCTAAATAAGTTGCCCAGCCCATCCAGTTAGCACTAAACAGTCGGTCACCCACTTTACCCAGTTCAGTGGGTACCGTATTCTGACCTTGTTTCATTTGTTTCCACATACCAATAGAATGTTCAGACGGTTTCAGAGATATGCCGCCTTCACGCTCGATTGAATTGATTTTATGAATGATAATTGGGAAGCACATGTGTTGCTAAATTGCGTGTTATTTTTTGTTTTTGTATTTATTCCATATAAGCCTAGTTTGGCTATTTTAACCGATTCAATGTTTTGATGAAAGTCGTTCTCATAAGAACTTAAAATGAATAGGTACAGACGAAAGTTACGAAAAAGCCCTTGCAAAGAAACTAAATTTACAGCACTAAGCTTGTCTGAAAGGCGAGTAGCATTATAATATCTACACATTTTTTATACAATTCATAACCTAAGCTATTAAACCAAACAATAATAATATACTATCAACCTGAAAACTCACAATTGTGTTTTCCTACAATTTGAAAACCCCAGCACTGAAGCTAGCTTGGTTATCGAATTGGTAAACGTTACTATTTTTCTTAATTCTATACCTACTCCTAATTTAAAATATTATAAACGCGAGCTTGTATATAATTTGGATGTTTGTTCCTCTGGATTCTGATGGAACTTGGCAGGAAGCTATAGAAGCTTATACATCGAAATGACCCAAGACTACTTTATATCCAGATACGGAAAGTAGTACTCTGGGAAAGTATCCCCTAATACAAACTAAACTCCAAAATTGATACATACCGCAACAGCAGTATTATTACTGACAGTAGACGCAGCAATGGCTCGCTGCTTGTTCACATTCCTGACGACGTCCAGGGCAGTGCGCAGTGCCGTCAGGATGAACTCCGAGATCGGCATCCTGCTCGAAGATTCCTCAGTAGGAGATGAAAGGGAAGCTTCGGGGATCTCGTCGACACTAGAATTTGGGGAGATTTACGGTTATGTATTTTGTTTCCATATATTTTGATATTTTGTGGAATGTTGCTACTTATATTATCACTCTTCAATCTAGTATAATACTATGTGAATAATAAAGGGATTTAAACGACAATTAGTGAAATCACATTTACAGTTTCCCATTTTCGGAAGTTGGTATCGATTGAACTTATCTGACAAATAAATATCTGATTAAAAAACTTATCTGATTAATTACATAATGTATTCCGTTTGTAAATTAATGTCTCAAAAGTAATATGAATCCATATGCATGTAGCATAAATTAATCCAGCAATTTAAATCGCAACTATATTATTGGCAGATTACAAACATATTACATACTCGTATGAAAAAGATTTTCCACAAGTTTTAAAAACACTACCTCTCAGAAGACATCTTACTAGAGATACTTTACAGATTACAAGTAATTGTAATTTCCAATAAAATAAATAAAAGATAACATAAATAAAATCAAAAAAGAACTCACTGCAACGGTATATATTTATACTTGCTGTAGGGCGGAGTATGCGGCGTAGCCGTGTCGTAGCGCATGGCTGCGCGCGCGCCGCCCGCCCACAGCGCAAGCGCCACCGCTCCCAACCAAACCATCCCGTGACATGACAACACCACCCCTTTCGACACCATTGTCAAACCCGAAAATTATAAAAAAAAATAAAAAAAATCGGTGGTCTATTTTTTGTTTTCACTTTTCAAAAAATTTAGTTTTTTTCTATCGGATGTTCATGGTTCGCCGGTAGGCAGTCTACTGAGAGATTTGTAACGTGCGCCCCAGTTAACAGTGCAAAGGGAGCTACTGAAATATGAATACTGTAAACAAACCGAGCCACCTCTTAAGTGGAGTGTCAATTTAATTTGTACAGTTGACACGCTAGTGAAAGCTTGAGGCTGGATCTGTTTCATATCAACTTTATCTGTTCGTTAACGTGTTTTACAGTTTTCTCTCATTCATCTTTTTTACAACTTGTAAAATCTACTTTTTCATGTTATTTATTTAAAGAGTATGGCCTCATCACAAACATATAAAATTAAAATATAACTTACTTGAAACTTTAAATGAAATTGTTTTAAACGAAAACATTACATTCTTACTACATGCTTTACTTCTAATCCTTACCAATTTTTAAATTCCAAAAGTATGACTGTCATCTGTTATTTTTATTGGCCAAGAACCGAACCAGAGAACTCTTGCACAAAAGTCGTACATAACCTTTATACCAAAGGAGCAGATAATAATCAAGGTAATAAAATCCAGACAGAAATTATTATAAGAAAATAATGAGGAAAACTTAATAGGTTAATCGCGCTATCCTTCTTGACTAAAAGACTGCACACTGCTTAATGTAGCCATAGTGTGCGAAATAAATGATATAGTTCGGCCATTCAGAGAATGCGTTCCTGACACGTCGCGATTGAACTGACGACGTAACTTTGCAATGGCGTTGCAGTTACGATAAAAATATTTTTGCTGGTTGTTTACCGTTTTAACAATTGAGGAGCATTAAAACAACATTATTATATCAATAATCAATGAATGTTATAATTCAGTCAGTTCAATCGCGACGTGTCAGGAACGCATTCTCTGAATGGCCGAACTATAGTAATAATGATCAAAGTGTGTAACGTGTTGTAACAAAAAAATCGTTATAAAAAAAATTGTGCACATACTTATAATAAAAATAAAAATATTGAAACCTAGTTAAGAACCATTGTGACTATTATCTTCTGTGAATTCTTACTAAGTTTGCTTTTTCAAACATACAAGCCCATCAATAAACACATAGCAAAAAGTACTTGAATACGAGATCATTATCACATTACATACGCAGACATGGTCTCGTCTTCAATTATAGCAATATACGACACATGCAAAGGGTCGTATAGGAAGTGCCCAGTTATCACCGGCCTCCTAACTGTAATAATTTATTGCTGCTTACTCTCTCTCCGTCTGAATACCACACATACTCGCAGCTTGTGACCATGTAATTATCACAGGTCCACTTCGGCGATCTACTTATCTCTCGTTCTCATAATCTATATTTAAGATAAACTATGTTAAAAAATTCTAGAAGCGAGTAAAATGTTTGGCAGATAAACTTCTGCAGGGAGATAAGATATTGCACTAAGTTTAAACACCATATTTCATCGTGAGACAGCCGAATCCGCAATGCGGGTGCACCTTAGTCTCCCAGCCAAAACTAAGTGCAGACTGCACTTCGGAACTCATCTGTTACAAAACAGTAACAGTGCAGAAAGTTCCCCAATTTTCTGGTTCTTTAATTTAATTTACTAATTTGACAGATAGCATGCCAACCTCGTTGCTCTAGTTTTCCATACCGCTATGTAATTTGTTAAGAGGTATTTATCTAATCTGATAATCAGTTTTAGTAGCAGTAATGTACAAGTACACTAAAATCTGAAAAAATGTAACCCGAAATTTTGAAAAATTATTTCATTGTTGAAAAGCTGTACCTGCAGTCTTCCCGAGTAACGTACGCTATATTTTATCCCGGCACGGGCAGTAGTTCTCAAAGGACGCGAGTGAAACCGCGAGAAAACGGCTAGTATGTACATAATATAATGTGTCTTGCATCTGTTTCGTTTCTAACAGCCCTTTCACACTAGCGGGTTTTTCCGTTCAGTTTTTCCGAGTGGTAACGCTCATATCAATAAAGGACAATGGGCGAAATGTTTGGATTTTGGTCTACTCCTCCTCTAGTAATGAGTCATACATCTTTTGAAAGGTCTTTTCAAGCGTTACATTTTATACTAACATACTACTTACCAATTCTTAGTACTTTAGAAGTTAGAGCTTATTTTAGATAATATTATCGGTAGTTACTTTAAAGTTCTTAGATTCCTTCTCTAGTAATGAATTATATATCACTGGTAAGGCCTTTTTAAATAGAACATTTCGTACTAGAATACTTCTAACAAATTGTCAGTACCTTAGAAGCTGTAGCAGATTTTAAACATATGTAGTTATTATTTCACTAAACACGTTCTAACTCCCTAAATATTAACAAATGACAATCGCCGCCATACAAGAAAATACTCTAAATAACACAAGATTTCTATTGATTTATAACTTAATGCTAGAGGAGACGTAGACCAAAACGCTCATTGTCCTTTACCACTACTGGTACAAAAGATGCCTGTCACATTTTTTCCGCTCGGTGCTGCGCGTCTTCGCAGTTTCAGTTTCAGTAGTTTAGATATTGAATAAACCATTTTTTAACTCAATGCCAAGATTCGCAGTTTCGCAATATTTTATCAAAATTCAACGTTATCTCATCGATGTTGTTGTCAGCAACAGATATATCTCCATTGCACACTTGACATAAAGACAAGGCCCCTTATCTCTGATCACCTTCAATTGCTAGAAGTGCCAGTGTTACATTACCTCTCGTGAGCTCGCCATGAACATCATGGGGGACAAAATCATATTCGTTTTACCACTAATATTTTGTCTAATACACAATGGCAGTGGTTTATCGAGGATTGACCCCCTCGTGGATTCGAAAGTAGGCCTAATTCGTGGCTTGAGAGCTACCGACGGTGATTATTCCATGTTTATGGGCATCCCTTACGCAACTGTGAACGAAAGTAATCCTTTTGGGGTAAGTTACTTATAGAAATAATAGTATTTCAGCCCTTTTCCTTGTATATACGATATAAAATTAACTTTTATTTTCTAGCCTTCTACCCCACATCCCGGCTTTGACGACGTTTTTGAAGCTTACGATGATTCAGCCATATGTCCTCAAATCGAAGAATTCCACAACACTGTAGTAGGATCAGTGGACTGCCTTCATCTAAACATTTATGCGCCAAACTCAGCTAATTCTAGAAACAGATTACCTGTCCTAGTATGGATCTATGGTGGTGGATTTTCCATTGGATTCTCAGGCAGATTCCTATACGGGCCACAATTTTTTGTTGAAAAAGAAGTCATTCTAGTAACATTGAATTATCGTTTGGGTCCCTACGGATTCATGTGTCTTGACACTCCTGACGTGCCTGGAAACCAAGGTCTGAAAGATCAGCAATTGGCCTTGAAATGGATCAAAGACAACATAGAAGCGTTTGGTGGTGATTCTAATCAAATAACAATTATGGGTGAGAGCGCCGGAGGAGCATCGGTTGACTTTCATTTACTATACAGCCAGGAAAAATTATTCGACAAAGTAATCTTACAGAGCGGTGCTGCATTAAGTCCCTGGGCTATTGCAGAACCAGACACATCTGCACCTCTCAAGTTGTCAGAACACCTCGGTTTTGCTACAAAGGACATACAAGAAGCTTTAGATTTTCTGGCGTCAGTCGACACGAATTTAATAATTGCATCGATTCCAGAACTTGGCTTGGAATTTCGTCCTTGTAAGGAAAACGACTTTGAAAATGTTGAAAAGTTCATCCATGACTATCCGCTTAACATCAAGAAGCCAAGTATTGCAAACGTTCCGATTCTTACAGGATATAACACCTATGAATCTCTCTATATTTACGATAAATTGTCAGAAGAAGAATTTGAAAACCTTAACGTGTTCCATGACTTTTTAATCAAATACTTTAACCTTGACGATGAAGATCTTATTGAAATGGAACAATATGTGAGAAATTTCTATATTGGAGATGAAAAAATTACCAAAGCAGTTGAAGATGGCATCATTAAATTCCACTCAGATTTGTTCTTTACTTACCCTGTGGTCAGAACTATTCAAAAATACCTTGACAATGGAGTCAAAAATATATATTTCTACTTGTTTTCCTATGAGGGTGAAAGGAACTTTGTTAAAAACAAACAGAACATTACTACGGCAGGAGCATCACATGCAGATGAACTAGGATATTTGTTTGATATCTCGTACATGGGTGAGCCCAATTCTGATGATCAACTTATTGTCGACCGCATTACGACGTTGTGGTCCAACTTTGTTAAATACGGGTATGTTGATCACTTATATTACTGTACCTAATCCTTTAGTGCCACTTTTCATTTCTTAGTAAAGAGCTAAAAATATTGCCAAAAGGATTTTAACCTACCACGCAGTAACATATGGTTCACTTTAGAGTAATTGTTTTGTGTTCTTTGTTTCAGAAACCCTACTCCTGAAACCAGTGAACTATTGCCCGTTCAATGGCCGATCGTCACAAAAGACTTATTGAACTATCTGAACATCGACTCAGAACTTCAAGTGGAGAAGAGAAATTTCAATACCAGGATAGTTTTCTGGGAACTATTTTATAAACTCAATGAAAAAGCGCAAATAGGCTATAAGGAAGATTCTGAATAAATTCTTAATGATCAAAGTAATTAGATATCTTTATAAATTGTGTGCTTACTCGTACTTTTCCTAGGCTGGTGTATATTATAAAACGTATTTATTAATAAAATTAATTAGACACATTTCATTGTTTTGATTTACGTAAGTAGGTACAGGATCTACGTCCACATAAGATCAATAAATAAAATTCCATTGTTTCTGTAAAGTCATCTGATTGGAACACTCGATATAGATATGAGATCATCTGTATCATGACCCTCCATATCTTAAACTTATCATCACTCAACAAGCAAGATAATCTTGTTTTGGGCTCAACGTACTTAGGAATATTTACCTGCACTCGTAGTCAAAAAAGGTACCACTGCACTGAAATGTTCAAAATTCCTGAAAATAATACTACGTTTTACCAACCATAATAAAATTAATGCGCATATAAGGCATCAGAATGTTGACTTAAGAAGGGGACGTTTATGGGCACTTAAGTGGACCTGGGTGTATTTTATAGCCCCAACCTGAGCATTGATTACTTTGGCTCTCTGGACACGCTCCTACATGATTTTTCTCCCCTATATGAACACGTGGTCTTGATGGGTGACTTTAATACTTGTTTATTAAAGAATGACAGGCGAGCTCTTAAACTTCAATCACTCCTTTCTTCTTTCAATCTCAGTCTCTTACCTCTGTCTGCTACTCATCATTTTCCTAACTGCACTCCTTCTCTCCTGGATTTAATAGTAGTATCTAAGACAAGTAATGTATCCTCTCATGGTCAGATTTCAGCATCTTTTTCCTATCACGATCTAATCTTCTTATCCTATCGGATTCGTCCTCCTAAGCGTAAGCCTCAATACCTGTATCTTCGGAATTACAAGGGCATTGATCTGGAGGCATTGAAGCGTGATGCTGATTGCATTGACTGGTCTAGCATATTCATGAGTACCTGCGTTAATGAAATGGTGAGTTTATTTAATTGTAAGTTATTGGAACTATTCGACATTCATGCTCCACTTCGCCGTGTCAAAGTTAAGTATGCTCCTGCTCCGTGGCTCACTTCTGCTATAAAGGAGGTGATGGCCAGTCGAGACAGAGCCAAGCGTAGGTGGAAGCGCAGTCCGTCTGAACGCAACCTCATTACCTACAAGACATTGCGTAACCGTTGTAGTCGAATGTGTAGAGATGCAAAGAGACGCTACTTCCACAATTCTCTCGATAACCGTAACTCTTCTGAGGTATGGAAATTTCTCAAAACTGTTGGCATCGGTAAGGCTGCTTGCGCTGCTGGTGGGGACACTGATGTGGGTGCCCTTAATAACTACTTCTCCTCTCCCCCTGTACGTTTGGACCCACACGTCCGTGCCCGCACATTGAGTGAGCTTGCTAGTTTGCCGTTGCCTCAGTGCTCTTTGTTTGAACTGAGTGCTGTGACTGAAGACGACGTCAAAAAGTCTATCCTTGCCATATACTCTAGTGCAGTCGGTAATGATAACATTTGCTCTAGAATGGTGTTCTTAACTCTACCGACTGTCCTACCTGTCCTGACGCATATCCTAAATTTCTCCCTGTTCTCTTGTTCTTTTCCTAATTCCTGGAAAGAAGCCATCGTTATTCCTTTACCTAAAATTTCCAATCCAGCTTCTATGTCTGATTATAGACCCATTTCAATCCTTCCTTACCTGTCCAAAGTTCTGGAGCACCTGGTGCATTTTCAGCTTTCTTCTTTCCTTACCCGCAATAACCTTTTCCACCCTTTACAATCTGGTTTTCGTCCCGGTCATAGCACTGTAACTGCACTAAAATAAATCCCTGACGTTACTGGTTCTCCTTGACTTCAGCAGTGCATTTAATTCTGTCGATTTCGACATTCTTCTTGGTATCCTTAAATCTATTAATATTTCTTCTTCCACGTTAAGTTGGTTTGACTCCTATCTTAAAGGCCGTACGCAGTGTGTCCGGCTTAATAACTTATCCTCCAATTGGTGCAACCTTTCTGCGGGCGTACCTCAAGGTGGCGTTCTCTCTCCTCTCCTTTTCTCTGTTTTCATTGACTCTGTCACTAAGGTCATTTCTTCCAACTTCCATCTCTATGCGGACGACTTACAACTATACAGACATTTTCCGTTATGCGATGCGGAATCTACCATTGCCGCTATGAATCATGACCTGAATATGATTGAGGTCTGGGCGCAGTCCTTTGGGCTACAGATCAATCCCAAGAAGTCTCAGGCCATGATCATTGGCGGCAGAAACTTGCGGGGCAGGCTTGATGTTGCGTCTTTGCCTCCTCTTTGTTTAGGTGGGGTTCAACTGAGCTATGCAGAAACGGCAAAAAATTTGGGTGTCATCATGGACTCACATTTATCATGGTCTGCGCAGGTCAATGAAGTCAGTCGCAAGGTGCACTTCACCTTTCACACTCTGAAATGCCTCCAGTACTTTTTGCCCTTGAAAACCAAAATCTCTCTTGCTCAGACTCTCATTCAACCCATCATTGACTACGCGGATGCCTGTTATTTGGATGCCACAGAGGAGCTCTTAAATAAGCTTGAGCGGTTGCAAAATTTATGTATTCGGTTTGTTTTCAATCTAAAAAAATATGATCATGTTTCTCATTTTCGCAAAGAACTCAAGTGGCTCCCTATTCGTCTTCGCAGGAACACGCGCATTTTGTGTCTCCTTTTTAATATCCTTTTTAATCCCAAAACTCCTTCCTATCTGCGAGAACGCTTCTCATTTGTTCGCTCGCCTGATGCGCTCTGTAGAACGCATCTCAAATCTCTCCTTAAGATCCCCTCCCATTCCACTGACTTTTATTCCTTCTCCTTCACAGTAAACGCAGTACGGTTGTGGAATTCGCTGCCGCCTGAATTAAGGAACTGTCAAACTGTTGCTACTTTTAAACAGAAACTCAAAAGCTACTATTTGTCCTCCTCTTCTTCATAGAGTTATTTTATAAAATATGTATTTTTGTATGTATGTATCTTTTGCTTTATATATATATATGTGTAATTTATATATCTTTACTATGTCCTTTTACACAGTCTATCTACCTACTTCTCTTTATTCTAACTCTCCTACTACGGGTCTGCTGGAAGAGATTTCGATTTAGAAATAAGCAGTACCTTTGTACTATTTCTATACTATGTCTATTTCTTTTTTATATGTTCACTGTGTACATAAATTGTTAAATAAATAAAATAAATAAATAAATAAGTGGGAATACGGGTCGTTTAGGCCGCCCCGGTATTGTATTACATTACACAGTGGAAAATAATTTATTATCTACGCCTCGCACCAAATAATATGTATAAAAAATTAGCTTCGCGTGCCGAGACAACTTTTAAGAAACCGGATGGTGACATAAACTATCCTATGTCCTTCTCCCGGAACTAAGCTATCTGCCCTTTAATTTTCAGGTTAAGCGGTTCAGCCATTCTTGAGCTATAAAATGTGTAACTAACACGACTTTCTTTTATATATTTAGGTTTGCACGTGGCTGAATGGTATAATCATAACAACATACCAATTTTACAGTTCCTTGACCTACCTTTATGATATGTAATACGTCATTTCCAGACAAATCACATACAGGTACAAATTAATTTTCCTTTTATTCCAACGCTAAAATCTCTAAAACTATCACTTAAAACCGTTATATGTTAGACAAAGCACTCGCACCTGGATACAAATTATTAACATATTTCAGACGGTGCAAAAATTCGTAGAGTTATGTATAATTTCAGCTGAAGTGACAAAATTATACTAGGTTGTGGTTTTCGTCAGTATTTGTAACTTTCTCTTACATCTAATAATTTCACTGCATCTTGACTTTTTGACCTGTACTTTACTACTTTTTGTGTACTTGCTATAGGCACAACGTTTATTGCAATACTTTCGTTCAGTGGTCGTCTTCTTTGAAAATATGTACTTAAACCTCCTTGATGTCTTTCAGTTGTTATGGCAACTAATGGCAAAAGTTATGGGCACTTACGTAGTTTGTAACATTTGTTTACAGTTACGATGTTACTTTTATTACCTGCCTACTTCGCTCATCGATCGGTTTTTATCTAGAGCTAAGATCAAAATGTCTCTTGTTGGGAATTACTAACCTACTACTATTTACGTAACTCCTTATGGAGTGTAATGGGTAAACAACTAAACATATTACCGTCATACATTGATAATGTTAAGTCCATCATGTAGATATGAAATAAATAATAGAAATGAGAGTGTTTTTATTTCACTTTCAAACTTTCTGATCTTATTATCTGAGACATAAGAGTAAAAATGATTTCCCCAAACCGGATTGGCAATCGGAATTTCAATAAATGCAAGCTACGCATGTTTATGTCATTTATGGCTCTAATAAAATAATTAATTAAATGCTACAGAAAAGTTGGATTCGCTAGTAGGATGAACAAAAACAAATAGAAACATCTTATTTGAATGATTAAATTGAAAAAAAATCGTATACTTAACAAACAGCACCCAAAAATACACCAAAAATAAACGACCTGCATTGTTTTACAACTAGGGATCACTCAGCCGGTTTCAATTACTTTATGCTGCAAGAAGAGGGTCTCTCTGCATAGAATGTTTCATGCAAATCCGGAGAAATAATATATTAAAGTAACAAACTACTTTTTATATATTTTCCTAAGAAATTGTTTCCTTTAATCACATATGTATTTGGATAGAATGAAAAGGCTTCATTAACATTTCCAATTGTTTTATTTTCAATCTTAAATTATTTAAATATATTTTTGTTGTAATAATGAACTACGTTCAAACAAGACGCAACTATGTATGATCGTAACTATTAAACGTGTCCAGTTCACAACAATTATTATCCTATACTAATTGTAACTTATTATAAGATTTATTTAAACAATGTCTAATTTGATTTGACCTTTTCACTAACGTATTTTTCAGCGGCTGTTGCGATAGCTCGCGTGACTCTACCTGTAATCTCATGAAGATTTTCATTAGAAAGATGTGATTCGATTGACCTCTTGGAGAAGAATCCTGCCGTGGTTTGGTTCGGTCTCCAACTGTTGGGGTACGTAATCTTATGACGTAACACGGCTTTGATGATGAGAGCTCCTACGTAAACAATGAAGTATACACTAAAGTACAAAGGTAAGTAGTAAAGCTTCTTCCCTAAGTAATAGTAACTGTATCTGTTGACACGAGGCATCTCAGTGGTGGTCGTAGTTGTAGGGTGGTGGTAATGATGGTGATCGTGATCATGCTCGTCAAAGTCGTGATGGAACTTGAAATCTCCCGGGAAGTCGTGAGGAAAACCATGATCGTCCATTGGGGGTCCGTGGTCAGGCTTGAGGTCAGCAGGCGGAGGAGGCGGTGCCATCATTCCCATGTCATTACCTTTCATAGAATCACCACCTTTTGTATCTCCCATGTGAGGTTTATCGAAAATAAGATCGGGATAGTCAGATTCAGGTTGATATGATGGAGGCGGTGCGTCATGGTGACCGTAGCTGGGTGCGTGATCTGGTGGTGCTGGAGCGGATGGAGGCGCTGGTTTACTGTAGTGGTAGCCTTGGAAGTCGGGCTTACTGTCTGTGTTCATTGCCGGTGGGCTATCGTCGTCATCGTCTTGGACCATCGGGGGCTTATCATATGAATAGCTCATAAATGGCTTGCTGGGCGGAGCAATCGTAGGCACAAAAACTGGAGCTGGTGGTGAAGGAGCTGAGGGTGGCTTATAGCGGTACCCTACGTCTGATGGGGGCCCATCGTTATCAGCAGCAGGACCAGAATCTGTAGGTGGCTGGTACGAAGAAACAGGCGCTGGTGCAGGAGCAGGTGCATATGGAGGAAACGACTCATAACTGGTTGGTGCCGGGAAATCATCTGCAGTTACTTTCGGAGCGGGAGGAGGTGGCGGGGGCACCAGGCTTGCGACAGTATTTATAGGACGAGAGGGTGGAGCAGAAAGTGGTGGGGGTCCTGCGGCTGGCTTGCTTGGTTTCTGACCGTAAGTCGGTGGTTGAGGCAAATATGGCTGAGCAGGGTTGTAACGATCTATAGGTTGACGTACTGGAACTGCAGGTTCCTGAACTTCTCCCCTAACTGGATTTTTAATTTCAGTAAAACTGTCCAAGTTGAACATATTGTTACCTTTTTTGCCATTAGAAAAGGAATTGAATTGTGATTTCTTCATATTTTTCATTTGGAAAGGCTTTAAGTCAATATAAGGAAAGCGGATATTGGGTTCTGTGCGAATTGCTCGGGATTCGTTTTCCGCTCCATTACCGGGATTAGTGCCAAATCTGCAAACAAAATAAATTCCAATTTAACCTCTACACTTAGGTAACTGATAATAAATATTTACATAGTATAGTATGAGACGCTTACCCTGGTAATGCAAAGTTATCATCGAGGCCTGCATCATTTTCAGTCTTTTCTTCGTTGGGCTCAGCATCAGTATTTTCTGTATTTTCTTTGTTATCATTATTATTGTTTTGTTCTGAACTGATTGGTTCTTCTTCCCATGTGCCGGAATATTGATCATGTTTCTCGTTGTCAATGATGTGCCATATATTTTCTACGTGGTTCATCGCTGCTTGCGATGTTGTGGTTGTAGCTAGTGTAGTCGTTGTTGGAGGTGCTGGTGTACTAGATGATGGAGCTGGCGGCACATACACTGGTCCCGAGTTATACAAGTTGTTGTACAGAGCAAAGTAATCAGTCATATCAGTTTTCACTGGCTTCTCTGTTGACGGCACTGGTAAACCGTAGTTTGAATCATCATTCGTTTCTTCGTCAGGTACATAAATGGGTCTCGATGAAGTAGTCGTAGTCGTGGTCGTTGTAGTCGTCTTGGGTTTAAATTTCTCCTTTTCTAACAGTTTCCGTATGGATTTCATGTTGTTGTTGTTCGATTCAAACTCAGCAAATATCAGGTCTGGCGTTTTAATCTTCGTTGTAGTGGTTGTGGCCGGCGTCGTGTTCTGTGGCGTGTCCATCCGGTTCATCCACTTGTGGTAATAGAACGGCGCTGATCTTCCCATGTCTATCTGTGGCGGTCGCGGCGATGGAGTTACAACGTACACTAATGGTCCAGGTAGATTCGCGGTATAAACATGATGAACGTGAAAACAATTTAACAAAACAACTAGTATTACTATTTGATTCATTTTAGAATAATACAAGGTACATTTGGTACACTGAGTTACGCGAGTGCTCCACACGACAACTGACTAGAAAATGATGGGTATGGCTAAATATTTTCAAATACACATGCTCGGTACAGATGCGTTGGGTGTAAAACTGCGATAATTTTTAGCGGTACTCCAATATGTAGAACGGTAGAAGCACGATTCAGATGACCCAAACCCGAGTTACAATAATTTACACTATTAGCGCGATAAGCAATGTCGCTCCCGAACAAGCCTAGAAAGTGTCACATATTTGTTCAAAATATTTAGAGCACCTTAAGTGGAAAGTTTTCTACATTCCATTCAATCATCTAATAAGATAATACTGTATAGATTTTTCAGGTAATTCCTCTAGTTTTTCATTGAGAGTCCTGAAAACTTGTCATTTATCTGCCTGCATGTTTACATCCAAACAGTATCTAAAACATTTGTTATGTCATTCCATCAAAGACTACTCTCTTACTCTTACTCTTTATAATTGCTCGACAACGAATTTCTGTTTTCACTATCAAAATAGTGAAACTGATTTGAACTGAATATCGTCATGACACTTGAATTCAGTGGATAGTCGTTTTAATAGCTTAAAGTATAGATTTATCAATTATTATGAATCAATAGATAACACCTGAGGACTTATGCCTGCTAAAAGCTTATTATTTCTTATACCTACATATTTTTTAATCTTTTGCATTACTTTTCAAAGATCATATTTTTCAAGTCCAGTAGAAAAATATTTTCATTCATTTCAAACATCGAATACTTCATAAAGAATTTTCCTGTCTAGACGCCGCCGGCATGTTTACTCAAAAGATTGTTTTTGGACAGCGGAGCTTTTCGCTAAGAAAACATGTCTTATTGACCTGAATCTTAAAGCCAGGACTTCGCCAAAGAAAAGAAGCACAGAATGGAGCAACCAACAGAATTTCTCCACTCATTAGATATTGCTGACTGGACAAGATGTACAACTAACGAAATTATATTGGGTGTTTCCTCGGCTTTGGTGGATAAAATAATTCGGGCATTTCTTGACTAACTCCTCTATGAACGAAAGAGATAAGAGAGATAAAAGAAAATCATAAGCTTACCATAACAAACTTTAATTAATAAATATTATTAATCTATCATAGTTTATTCATCAATTTGTATAGCTCACTGCTCTGGTACTTAACAATAGGAACACAATAAATTGCGCAAAACTTGACATGGTTACAAATAAAAATGTAGGTACTGTCATAACTTAATACTTATTTATTTTAACTTATTTTTAACAATATCCTTGGCTTCGAAATTACAGATTCAGAGATAAAGTCAGTTCAGTCCAGCCATTCCAAAAAAAATGAGGCAGATGATAAAAATACATTGGGAGACCTTTCAAAGTACACATTCATTTCTGAAATCATTAAGTCAGTAGGTGTAATGGTTAATGTAAGTTGTGATCGATCACAAGTTGAAGAAAATATTCATTCAGAATATGTTATGGTCATAAAATCTGTAGGTCTACTAAATTCGGCTTAAAATTATTATTATACTTATTATTGCTTACATTTGTCGTAACAATATTAAATTATTCCTACAGTACGTTTTACATAACTAATTTGTAGATGCTTATCACACAGCGGGTGCTTTACTTTCTTCTTTCCTAGCTTCGGGTGCCTCTGTCTCGTTGTACGTGGGGTTATCAACTCCGGAGTCGCTACCGCCATCTGCACTGTCGCTCACTAACTTCGTCCGACTTGAATCAGGTTCCTTAACTTTGTCCACAACGGAGTTCTCTTGTTTAGCTTCTATTTTACTAGCGACATCTATTGACAGTACAGCTTTGTCACTATCCTTATTAGGTTCATTGCCTTCAATGTCAGCAGGCGTTTGTTTCTTCTTACAAAAGTCGTCGTCGTAGACCACTGCCCTCTTCCGCAAGTAAAATGTATTGAATAGATAATAAATGCAGCCGGTGATGAATGTAGCACCAGCAAATATCTGGTACGTCGGTCTTGTACCGAAGAACTTCATGAGGTAACCACCGATAAGACTTCCAGCTCCTTTGCCTATAAAGCAAATGATAACAAATTAGACATAGAAACTATTATTGATGGTAAAACAATTAAAGATAATCCTATGATTTCTTTTATTGTTAAGAAAGCTAAATGAAGGTCAACCACAGGATACAGGAATGCTATTGTTTGCATTCGTAATTATACCTACGAGTACATTAGCATACATCCTACTCATTTAATGTGATATGTCCCGGTACTTTATATTTTTAGCAGAAGCATTGAAGTAGGCTCCTTGACTTCTATTCTTTAATATTTTCGACACAAAAGTGTAGGGCTAGTGAGATCAAGCATTTTCTGTATTTGCCCTAAACACATTATTTTTAGTACAACCAATATGAAATCTCCATAAAACCATTCTGAAAAATACTGTTCCCTAGCAGTAACCAGCTAACTTTTTATATTAAAGTAAAAATGCATAACGTACCAACTCCATAGTAAATGCCTCCCAGTAATCCTTGCACAGAGGTGTCAGTGGTAGTGGAAGACAAACGTGCAGCATACGTGACGGCGGCTGTGAATGACAGCGATGACGTCACAGACTCCAAAGCCTCGAACACCAGGCACAGCCAGGGGTTGTAGATCAGGGAGTAACCTGGAAATGAACAGGAGTTAAGAAATAAAGAAAACCTTTGAGGGATTCTTGATTACTGAAGAGTGTTTTGTTAAACTGTCATAAGTGAAGTTTAGGACAACGCAACAACACTATTTTTAGTAAAAGATAGTAAAGTTTGCTTTTCACTAATTGCATTTTCGATATTGGATTTATTAGATCAACAAGCACTAGCCCTAAAAGATGTTGATTTAAACGATAAAGAGTCTCAGTTTTATTTACCTAACTCTGAGTACATTTAAAGAGAGCCCTTTCGTATAAACAGTATAATTATGCATAAAGATAAGCATCTGAATAACTTGCTTTAAGGAAAGTTAGAAACAAAAGGGAAATCAGCGAATGGGAAAGGAATCTAAACGGTGAAAGTGGACTTGCAGCTTACAAAGTCACTGAACGAGTCGCTGATTAAGCCTAAGTTCAATGGTTAAGCCTAACGTTCAATCACTTGGGAAATAATTCTAATTATCCATGATATATGACTCAGATCTCCGCCACTGATTAGAGAATTCACATTTCAAGAAAAAAATTGCTAAAGCCTGAATTGTGAGGTTTACATTACATCGATAAATGAATGTGACAGCGTTGAGCCATAATTTGACACAACCCATTAGTTTAATTAACTGATTAATTAATCAACCAAAATACATAGTACCTAATACTCCAATTAGCCTAATTGTGACATTTTAACGCAACCTGAGCTTAAAATCGGTAATTAGGTTTATTTGATTGCTACATATGTTGGTACATATGAGTTTTGCAGCATTTTGATAATGATCAATGCTTCCCTTTGACATTTCCATAGTTTTTTCTCAATAGTATTTCAATTCATATAGGTATGTAATTCGACGCCATTACAAAACTTTGTAGTTAAGTGCCCCAAAGCTTTTCACTTTTCCTTCAACTGAACTGTTACTTACCGAGTAATCTAATCGCGTAGAATATAAACCCGATGAAAAGAACGTTGGCATGGCCCAGTCTCCTGATGATGGGTCCCGACAGCACGAGGAGTGGCAGACCAGCGATACCGCCCACTGTTATAGTGATGCCCATGAGGGAGCGTGACGCACCCAGGTCTTGGAGTAGCCAGAATAAGAAGCTCTCTATGTAGCCCCATGCGGTACCTGAAATGTTACAATATAGGGTTCTGTTATTATACTTTCATCATCAGAAGAAATGAGCATTGTTATAAGTGCCCAATATCTTGCCATGAGGAAGTACCTACAGAAATCTATAGTTGTTAAAGTTATTCGACATCAAAAATTGAGACTGTAAGTTTTTTTCTCGATGCCTAGCCGAATTCGAACAGCTAAAATATGCAGAATAAAGTTCAAGGTCTGAGTATTAATAGAAACTATAACTTAGATATGCGCCTAAACCTATAACCTAAAAGGTAATAACTTATCTGTTTCTGCAATTGCTTCATCATTAAAATAGCTAATAGTCATAAAAGGCTCAGACGACTTTATTTGCAAAATGATAAAGACATATTTATTATTATGCAAATTATATAGATATAGAGCCAGCGCTCGCATCTCGTGATCTATTAGGTACGTGATCCACAGAAGTTGTGAAGTTTATATGTATGCATGCCAAATATCGATGTAATCGCTCTGAGCCTCGACAAGCACCTTGATGCTTAACATGCTAGGTATTCTAGACGGATACTTAAGCATGGACATCAACTTGAAACTGGATACATCCACTCAAGAATTACATGAGCAAATCATACAAATAGTTTCATAATAAAATTCCTCATACTATTTTGTAGTTATCTAATCTTGTTTCTTTCTCAGTGATACAATGCACAATTAATATAATGTACGGTTGTAGCAAAAAAATCTTACCCATTATGAAGCACGCAATGAAAAGTGCGACAATTTCCACGTTCCTGAACACGGATATGACATCTTCGAGAAGGTTCTGCGCCGGCTGCTTGAACTCCAGGTCTATGCTCAGCATGAGAGCACCAGAAGCCACTTTCAGCACCGCGTACAGGTAGAACGCTGGCCTGAAATTCAGAATTCGTCATTATAATAATAGTTTCACAACGTTTTATACGACAACCGAAGAGCTTAATGGCTTTAAAATACGTATAATTTTGATGCTAAAATGACATGAACATTTTTTATCACTTTTTTGTGAAAAACCCGAAAAACATTAAAATGCTGCAATTTTACGTAATGACCATGTTTGCACGTTTGTGACAATCTGGCATGTAACGTAATAATATCTAATGTATTAAATAACTGATTGATGGCAAAGATTTGACGAACTAGAAACTGCGTAATCCCCGACTCGTTACGTAACATATGTCTGTATGTTTGTCTGTAATTACAATAATAACCGCGACCACGGCGCGCGTATCTATTACCACCGAAGAAATCTGTACGCGTAATCGAATAACATACCTACTCTATACAATGTTGTTAAGATCGATGACTTTAGTCCGTCCTAGAAACATTATATTTACGAAAATATTGTATTCTAAATTTACAAATATATATTCATATGTCATTGCAATATTTCAATGGTTTCGTACAGAAGTATTATGTAGAAGGAGGTTACTTATTTACACTAGTCAATAATTATTTACATAACATGTGTAACTTAAAATAAACTAAATTGTAATCTAAATTAATATTTCTAGCAAATATTTTGCAAATATTTCTAGTAATCTAAATTAGTATTTCTAGCAAACATATTATAAGCAAAATAGCTTTGTGAGTGTCTGCAGAATTGTGATCATTCATAATATCATCGGTATTACTCTTGATTATTCATTAAGTTTTTCACAACATTGAATGAAGTTAAAACAGCCAATTTCAAAATATTTTCCATTTTCATTTTCCAAAAATTCATTCATAGCTACACAACAGCAGCTGTCTTGGATGATTCAATACCATTATTGAAAACATCCATTATCTCCGTATTCCTTTGTAAAGGCAAGGAATGGGCAAAGATCTCTTCATTTAGGTAAAACCAAACTTTGAATAAAATATAACATCAAACGTTCGTCTGCAAAAACCAAGGCTGTACAATTGTACTTGCTTTGTACATGTCTGTGTTTATCATGGACATAAAAAGCACACGCTTAGAGAAACATACAAAAATCAGAATACATAGAGATAGAAAATCAGATTTTCATATCCGTGCAATATCTGCTGAAACATGACTTTAACTAGACTTTCTCGAAACAACAAAGATTTTAAAACTCCTTTTGCAATCTAAGTTTCTAGAGCCTATTGCTAAAACAAAGGAGCGAGAAATTCTCGTCTGTGCAACACCTAGTGAACACCTATGACGAAGCTTTAAGTGGAAGGTCAAACTTTTTACAGCTACTGCAATTGCGCTTGTTGAGCTATGATCTCTTACCCCTACTGATATTAAAATTATATCTAGTCTTAAAACTATGGCAACAAAAGTACGTATCGTCATTCTGATTGTGATTCAATCAATGTTATAACAGGCCTACTTCACATACGGCGGTCATGGTTCGTCAGATCGTCTGCCTACCCGCTGACCCCGTCAACATTTTGCAATCCAACAATACAACATAGATTTTATGCGAAGGCGGAATACGAAGACCTCGTAGAAACCTTAACATTTAAATGTTAGGTAAACAAAGCATGTGACACCAATATTGGATAACGGACAATTAAAATGGCGTACCCAATGATTCATTGCATATCGCATCAAATTTTGTTTCTTGTTTTAAACGCCACTCTCAAAGCCAATATTATATTTAAATATTATGCTTTCAGTCAAACCATTGCACAGCTTGCGTCTGACTCTTGGCTTATGTTACAATTTTATGATATAACTGCGCTTAATTAAAGTATTAAACTGAAGGTGTTAATTATAAGTATTATGTTATCGGGTTACATTTACTACCTTGAACTCAATTACGCAAGCTTTCAAGAAAAAAGCAATTTAAGTAATGTACGTAGATTATTACCTGAAGTCTGTGTACCCTTTCCCTCTGCTGGCGTAGTCTATGAGCAGCCCAGACAGGGGTGAGGAGATCATTCCTCCAATGCTGCCGTACACTCGCTGCAGCCCATAGTCTGCCTTCTGTTCCCTCACGATGGCGATCACGGCGCCCTCAAACATGGCGAATGCTGTCCCGCCGATAATACCAATGAACACTCGCACCTTGGAAAAAACATTTACGTTTTAATTTTTTGGAACAATCAAACATCAGCTAGACTAAAGTGCTTCACACAATGTAAGGTTCATTGATCTGATAAGTAACTAAAAACAAAACAAAACAATAGAAAACCTATTGTTCAGACACTTGGAAAATTACGTTTTAGAGCAGGATTAAATAAAGTAGCGACTGAAAATAAAATTTTGTATTTATTATAAGTCTTTTCATGGAGCATAATATCGGTCGCACTTGAAAGCCATTCAAAACAGCAAATGGGTTCTTGCAGGCTTTGTATAGCTGCACGAATTGATATATCGCATTCGATACGCTTTTATGTCTCACAATACCATCGACAAGTTGATCACCTGTAGCCCTGACGTCAATCTTGTCCTTATAATATCATCAGGATGAAACAATAGAAAACTCATAAAGGAATAAATTAATTAACATTGTTTATAAAATAACTATATTTCATGCAAAAAATCGCATAGGTGTTATGTTCTGAATGTGTGTGTGTGTGTGTGTGTGTGTAGGTATGTATATTTCTTGTTCTTTGTTATTGTCAAATCAAGTGACAATAACTATGTTCCATCCATCATTTACCCGTATTAGTTCGACTAAGTTCCGCATAAGTTTTCTATCTAGTACAAATTGGAGTTTCGTCTTCTCTAGTATTGGACGAAGTAAAAATATTAATGAACCGGCAAGTAGAGTTTACTGTCAAGAGCACGCCGGCCATAATTACCTACTTAAAAGTAGTACTCATGCATTGTTAAGTATCAATTCATGCAGGCTCATTAATTGCTCTAACAGATTTGATCGTTTTGTCAGCTTAATCATGCTGAAGATGCACTTAACTGATCGAAGATACTCTGTACTTAACAGGTAAACAAAATTGAAAATTTTGAGATGAGTGAAAACCAGCTTTTTGCTGAAAAGCGTCTTATTAAAACCGCAAGACCCGGACATTCAAAAAAAACAAACGTGGTGTTGATAAAAACATTAAAATTTACATATTTATTTTGCTACATTGCGGTCAAAGGCAAAAAAAGTATAAGAACCTTTGACTCTATAAATGTGCCGGCTATAGAACAATAACTCTCTACAAGTAGGTACACATATCATTTGCGTGTGTGCCGTACGTGGTGTGGGTAACTAAGCTCTCACACATTGAGGACAAGGCCGCAAGTTGCTGCCATTGCGAAACAGAGATTAAGTGAGGTCGTGTATGTCTAAGCTCGGAAATCTGCGAAGCGCTAATTAATTTCTACCTGCATTTATAGAAAAAGCAATAAGCCTTCTATAGATAATCATCACTATTTATGGTCTAAAGATTATCCTTAGAATCACGAACATCCTACGTAATTTTGTAAAATTAATAAATTGCAATATTTGCATACGGATATACTACATGTAATGCATTTTTAAAAGGTTAACTAGCCTGTAAACAAGTTTAGCGAAAATATCAATGTTACAGATCCAGTGGCCTACCTTCTAAATGCATTTATTGCGCAATTGGTATTCGGAAGAAGATTTTAAATGTTTACAAATATAATCAAGGTATTTTTTAGTATACAACACATGTAATGTGTTAAATATCGAAGCGACAAATCCAATATCATAGAAATCTAAAGCAAAATGCAAATTAGTTAGGTAATAAACAAAGTTCGTTATCCATCCATGATCAAGTTAATTAAAACGTCATATCTATTTCACGAAGCTGAAAGTTGTGTCACTATCATACCGAACTTCAAACACTAGATTTCAATCTAATGCTCTATGCAACATACGCCACTTATTCAAGTCCTACAAGGTAGCTACCTAAACTTACAAGTCTGACTATAGTTCGGCCATTCAGAGAATGCGTTCCTGACACGTCGCGATTGAACTGACGACGTAACTTTGCAATGGCGTTGCAGTTACGATAAAAATATTTTTGCTGGTTGTTTACCGTTTTAACAATTGAGGAGCATTAAAACAACATTATTATATCAATAATCAATGAATGTTATTACGTCGTCAGTTCAATCGCGACGTGTCAGGAACGCATTCTCTGAATGGCCGAACTATAGATTTCTACACTTATATAATAAGCGATCATTAATCAGTAAAATCGTCGTAATTGCATTTTTCTTTCGCCTTTATAGAAATCAGTGATAAAAACTGGGTGTATCCAGAGGCAGTGTTTGCTAGGCGCAGCCGGTAGACTGGCAGACGGAATGGGAACGCGAGCAATGGGTCGGGTCGCCACTCACCGTATCAAGTTCGCCATTACCCAGTTAGCGACGATTAGACGGCAATCTTTCCATCAGCGGATCCGCTCAATCTGCATGAGTTTACGTTAGAGGTCCACGTGCTCACTACAAATTTCGTCTGTTACGAAGTACATAAATGAGATAATCATGATCCTTTAACGTCATTTTGCTTCATGACTTCATCCTCGCCTTCATAAATCGCCTAAACAATGCAGTCTGATGATCTTGATAACTGTAAGGTCACATTACTTACAGCGAGGTAGGCCCAGAAGGTGAATGTTGGGTCCAGTTCTATTTGCTGCTGCGTGTTGTCGCAGAGATTCTTGCGCGGCGTGGACGCAGCGCACGCGGCGCGACATCCGGACAATTTTCGCGACCCTGCCTGCACTCTGACTCCTCCGTCCTGACCCTGGCGAACAATTGACTGCTATATTGTTTTTAAGTAACTAATTCAACATATCAATTCTAATAAATGTTGTAGGAAACAAAATGTTTCAAGCCTAACGTTATGTCGTAGGTACCTAGAAAATAAAATTAACACCATTTCAAGTTGTGTTGTTACTTACAAAGTTGTCGCTGCATGTAACACTATCGATGCCATCATAATCTTCATCTTTAGTAAAATTGTACTCTGAAGAAACTGCCTTCACCCAATAGTTCCTAATGTCAAGTGGTGCAGTTTGTACATCGTGAGATATCCTCATACGCAATACTGCTTCATCGAGATGATCTTCAGTTTCATTGAAAATGTCATCTTTCCCGAACAAGCAAGTTTCATTGCTTGCATCTTGACTGCACTCTATTTGATACAACTTTGGTGCTGGGAAAAAGATTGTGTGATCGGAAACTTTAGATATCGTCGTGTTAAAGAAAGGGTCGTTTGTGAGTATGCGAGATGTGCTCTGATCTTTCTTCGGTATCATTGTTTGTGCTAGCTGTGCCATCACGGTGTGACGATACACGAGCCGCTGCGAGTCAATAGTCGACTGCAAGTGTATGTCGTAGGAATTAGTGTGTATTAGCGCGTTTGTTTCTTCTATTGACAAGTCTTCTGGCAAATCACAAACAAAACCGCATGAGAGGACCCTGGAAAAAACATACTTATGTAATTGTTCCTATTTACAACAATCTATTTTTTATGATATGTGTATGTAAGTAAACTCACGTCAAGTTGATGTCATAAGAGTAAGGATGGAGTGGTAGACAGGGGTACTCCTTCATAAGTCCGATGCGCATGGCGGAGTCTTCGCAGGTGGCGAGGAGCTCCACAGCGGGAGGGAAGGTGACGGTGATGCGGCCCACGGGGACTGCCAGCAGCAGCAGCGCTGACGCACCTCCTAGTGCCGATGACAGCGCTAGCAAAAGCTACGACAAAATAAAAATAATTATTCGCATTATTTAACACACAACGTAGTTTTTAAGTGCATGGCAAATGTAATTTTTTTATTGCTTGCATCTCAAAAGTAGAATGGTCAAAATTGAAATCGTAGTATTTTTACCTAAACAAGAATTTGTTTCCTAAGGATATTCTTCTTATTCTTGGATATTCCAATAGTACCTATCCGATAAAGTACAAGGAATTTGAATGACTAATTACGTTATGAACAAGTCGATAGCTGCAACAACACTCTTTGTTTTTGTTCAAGTTAATCAAACTGCTAGTGGTTCGCTACAAAACAATAATTGCACATATCTGAGAATTATTGTTTTGTTCAATACATGTAATGACGGTGAATTAGCAAGTTGTATAGCGCACATAATATGCACTTATGCAGTACGCCATGCAATGTGTGCCTTCATTATCATAAGCTACATAGACTCCAACATTACGAGAAATACGGTATATTCTCGCTAATTGATGTCTTTACAGTTCTTCCCTGTATTATTTACATTTCTGTTTACATATAACGTAAGTAAATAAACGAAACATATCGAAGATTTCTTGATTATTGTAATATTTAAACTTTTCTAGCAAGTTCTTTGTAAGTATTTATTATTTTTGTGCAGGCATTCGTAGCAATGCTCAAGTATTGTAGTAAGTAATTTAAGTAGAATAGTACACGAGTAATGAGTATGAATTAATACAATAATATTATGACAATGCAATGCGACAAATGGTGAATAGCATATGCAAAATCTGTTATGAAAGCAAGAATCTAGTCAAGCCATTCATAGTTGTCGAGTCACTATTTAGCGCTATAATTTCGCAACAGTTAACCATTGTTAATAAACGCGGTAATGTAGAAACGCAAATGACAATCAGTGGTTATATTGGTTGATAAACAGGATGTGGTACTTATGAGCCATGATCACTAGAACTACGTCAAATAGTCGATTTTAGATGCAATTGTAGTCCACAATTCAAATGTCATCCGAGAATGGAGACGTTCGAGGGCACGCTCGCAAGCGGAACACTGGGCACGCACCCAGTTATCATTGTATGCACAAGTACATGACGACAATAAGATCTATATAATTAAGTTCCCACGATGAAGAGAAGGTTTAGCAACATAAGACAAAGGTATGCTAGTCGCAGAAAAAATAATGACATGATTAATTATGCACTGACGTCGCGTCGTCAATAGAACCTGTAGTTTTGGTCAGGAAACCATTTAGTTGAGACTAACGCGCAGTGTTCCTTTTATGAAGGTACCTAATCTGCGTCTATTCATTGATATCTTCGCAAGCATACGGATATTGCATTACGTAGGTATTATGTCTCTGTGAGAATTACATAACCACGAGTGATATTTGCTCAAAAAGTTTCTCTGCATACAATAAATAGAAATGTGTCTTTGCTTCCTTCAAAAGCTAGAACCATTTATCTACTTTAGCTTAGACGAATGTAATATTAATCTCAAAGCGCGATGTATGTATATTTTTTGTGTATTGCTTTGAGGATGGTCCATGAATTTTGCTGACTGTGCCTCACTTCAATTATTGAGTACCAGTACTTTACCCAGAATCCATAATACAGGTTGTAATCAATTAATGCGGGCGTCCGCAAATTCGTCAATATGTAACAAAGCGGGTGTCAGTCGCTTCCACAGGATGTGGAGACGCTGTACCGGCTACCCTGTGTTATGTGCGAGTATATAATACTTCCAGCGACGATTGTCCGCACTGCCTCCACAATGCAAGGTAAAGGTTATTGTTGCCAGAATTGGTTTCATTCGCGTTACGGACGTTGTGGATTAACTTTATTATATAGCAGCGGAACGGTTCACACAACAAAGTCCGTCAAATAATGAAACAGATTAGGGCCTCTAAATAGGTACACTTTTAACAAAATTGCCCAAAATTGGTGGCCGGATAAAAGTGACAACTTAATTTAGGAAGTGAGGTGACTAGTTTTTCCATTGCGAACTCTATTTGACTACAACGCTTTCCTGCAATTTAGACCACCATAAATTAAAGTGTTTTGAGTTTCCAAAAATGAATTGTCACTAAATTATACATAATTCTGGTTGGCACCAAATTTTATCGAGTTTTTGTAGGTTCTATTTTGGTACTTAATTGTATTTCATGAATTACCAAACGAGCTGGTGACAATTGTTAAGCGTGGGAATATACGAGGCATATTTCATCAAACTCAGTTTCCATTAGGTAAGTTCCGCAGGTTTCTTCGCTAACACAAAAAGTAAACAAGCAATTTGGTTAACTACAGTAGTAAATGTTGACCCTCTCTATTCGTACGACATTGAAATATCATCACAGTTTTAATGTAGTTATCATAGGCACGTCATCGGCACACGTTGACTGGATAATGTGGACCTTCCCTGCGACGGATATTGCTATAATCGCCAGCCACGCTTCACAACGACGCGATGACAGTCGTGTCAAATTAATAGATCACAGAGAAGGGTGCTATGAGTTGTTCGAGACTGCAATACTTTGTAATATGACATACTTATTGCGCCTACGGCTTCTTTATGTTCTTTATTACTTCTAGGGTCTTCCCCTTTCATAGTAAAAAATATTGACCGTATTACGAGTGTTTATGATAGAATAATTGACAGATTATGTTTTGGACTCCTGTAGTCCGTGGATACATGGATAACATTTTTAAAACTTTACAAAGAACGTGACATTGATTTTTATATTCAAACTGGTACGCAAGAAATCAAATAGGCATTAAGCAGTCACCTCATGTATAGCACTTGCAGTGAGCTACATCCAGTTTGACTGGAAACCTACCGCAACATACTTAGATGTGAAAAGATTACGTTTAACTTCAAGTAAATTCACGTTAACTAGTTGTAAATATTCGCTAATGGCGAACTCGGCATATTTTGGCGCAATGGTTACCATTCCGCTTGCCGAACCTGAGGTCCCGAGTTCGATTCCCGGTTCGGTCGACATTTGTGTGATCATGACATAGCCGTTGTATTAGCACCCATAACACAAGCTAATGAATAGCTTACCATGGGGCTGGCCTGCCGTGTATGAAGGCGTCACGACATTTATATGTATATTTTTTTTACACGTACTCTGAAGTTTCCGATCTTGTCAGCCAGCATGCCGGCTAGCGGAGGCATGACGATGGACACGACGGGCGTGACTGCAGACATGATGGCCGTCTCCTCCACATTGATGCCAAGTTCACGCATGTGGATCGTCAGGTACGGGTACAGCACGAACAGAGCTGAAAAAATGTACTTGTTACATAGGAACACTGGAAAATGTAGGTATATGCTAAAAACATATGGAATTAAAAATGCCCGTGGTCTTCAAGAAAATAATAATACCCTTGGTCTTTAAGTCAACTAACCAGGTATTTAATTTAGCAAAAAAGAAGTAGACACTAGAATGTATCTATCATGCATGTCTAATGATCATTGATTCGTAACGAGCTGTCGACAATATTCTTACATGTAACGCGGTTTCAAATTTCGTTAATAAAATATCCTGTTACCGCCTTAAGGTGTCTATTTCGTCACAATATCGACACAATGCAAATTATGTAATTTTAATCTATTGAACCGATACTTGTAGTCAATTGAGCAAAGGATAAAATATAGTAATTAATAGGAATTCTAGGAAGATTAAATACAAGTAATTGAACACTTACTCGATGCATGTACGAAAAACAATATCTTCAGTGGTATTAATTTCTTCTGTTTGAGATCATCTGTTATTCGCTTGAAAAAGGAACGTATGAACTGCATTTTTATGGCTTACGACTATATTTGTGAACAACTAATTATTTGCCGTGTGTTACCACACGAGATCTCTGGTACTAGGTGGGAAACTTCCTTGTCACCCAGCCTCCCTCATGTATGCTTGATTGCCGATGTTCCTGAGGCATGGAAGATGGGTATTCCTATAAGTTCCTGAAACAATACAACACCGATATAAAAAATCATGGATATTGTCCCACTTACTCGCTATTATCAAAGGAAACGAGATAGATTTACGATCGTTACATTAAAATTGCTTGGCACTAAATCACTGTGTTATCGGAAAACTAGCATTGGAACTAAAAATGAAAAATCAGGGTTTTATTTTGGTCACAAAATAATCTACTGACGATCCTACCAGCAGACTGCTCTGACTGACCCTCAAAAGAACTTTGTACCTGACAGAAACACAATTTTTGCCTATTGAAGATAATTACTTAATGATGATCGGTAATATACTCACCTAATTTTTAAAATAAATTATGGTAGGCCTATTTAGTCTACAGTTGGAACTTTTTAATAGTGTACCTTACCTACACTACCTACATAGAGGTCTACGCTGCATGACGCATTCTCAGCTTGGGTACAACATATTCGTCGTATAACAATTTGGGTAGTGAACATATTCGTGGACAATGCTTTCATTACGTTCAACTGGCTGAATACGAATCACAACAAGATTACTAAAGTCAGCACTGTTTGTATAGTCGCACAATACCGACTGTGAGCCACTTTTTTATTCATAGCTGATTATTTGTATCCAGTCTAGCTTAGGACATACTTTATTTATTATTAGGTACCTCTTATAATTCTTTAAAGGTTCCAACAATTTGATCAACTGCAATACTAACGTAGATATGTTTTAATTTTACGACATGAATACCTATTTAGATATCAAATTTATCAATGTGCACTTCTGCCACGGAGTAGGTTATAGCACAGTTACTTACAGTTGGCCCGGTTCACAAACAATGGTTGAGTACAATGGCTCATTCGTAACAAAATATAAGCAATGGGCACCCATAAACGCAACAGATGGACGGACGGCGACACAAACTTACCATCCGATGTTCATACACTAATTATTTTATTATATTTCCACACCGAATTATTTTAACTTGTCGTCAAATCGATGGTCAAATAAGCATTAACTAATTATCTATTAGTTTGAACTCTAATTAGTGTTTCTAAAAAGGTACTTACTTATTGGTAATCAAAATTATGAGTATGTGCCTACCTAAAAAGATTTATTTTAGCGATATAATGTGTGACTCAAGCTTTGATTGTGTTAGTCAAATCGTAATTCTAGCAAAAATATTTTGAAGTAACAGATTCTGAGGTTTAGGTGATACTTTAGGGAAGATCTACCAGTAAGAAAGGAAGTAATTTTCCAGTCCCAAAAAATGCATTAGGTATTATATAAGTTCATGACCTGGGTACTCATAAATTAATTACTAATGAATGTTTATCGTGTGAAAAAAGTTAAACTCTTTCAGATGTACACTAAAGAAAATCGCGGGAAAAAGCTGTCAATACATATGAAGAATAGGTAGGCAATAAAATCTCTTAAAACCTCTAACTCCTTGCATTGTTTCAGAAGGTGGGTCTGATGAAGAAGAATCGAAGAGAGAAAACTGAATACATGGAGACCTTATTCAGCAATTACCTTTATCTACCTACTTAGTACCTTCAGCAAACTCCGATATTATTGCTCTATATTATTCTCAACATATTTTCTACAACAACTTTTTCGGAACTGTAAAGAAAATTAAAATTGCTACTGTAATGTTTATATGCCGCTTTTATAACAAGACCAGACAGATACTGAACAAATATTTTAACAAAGATAAAAAGAGTTATGTTTGACAATGTCAACATACGACATGATACGCCTAACTGGTGCAATGAACCACTGACTTATTGGCCGATATTACGTTAACATGGACCAACTTGGTCCTAAATAATAAAAATAACAAATTTTTTGAGCAGTTATTATGATCAGTTGAAAAACATGTTATGCAGTTGTTTGGCCATTTCTACCTATAAATTGTGATGATTTTTTTTATAAATTTTATTTTATTTAATAGCAATTTCTTAATTAACACAGTGACAGTAAAGCATGGATAGCAATAAAGAATGAATCGGTCGGTTAATTTAATATACAATCAGTCAATCAGTTCTAAATATTAGTATAATTACTTTAGTACCTACATTTACTTTATTTTATTTTATTCCATTTTATTAAAATTACATTAATATTAATTACATTTTATTCCTTTAGTCGTGGTGGCCTAGTGGATAAAGGACCAACCTCTCAAGCATGAGGGTGCGGGTTCGATCCCAGGTTGGGCAAGTACCATGCAACTTTTCTAAGTTTGTATGTACTTTCTAAGTATATCTTAGACACCATTGACTGTGTTTCGGATGGCACGTTAAACTGTAGGTCCCGGCTGTCATTTAACATCCTTGGCAGTCGTTACGGGTAGTCAGAAGCCAGTAAGTCTGACACCAGTCTAACCAAGGGGTATCGGGTTGCCCGGGTAACTAGGTTGAGGAGGTCAGATAGGCAGTCGCTTCTTGTAAAGCACTGGTACTCAGCTGAATCCGGTTAGACTGGAAGCCGACCCCAACATGATTGGGAAAAGGCTCGGAGGATGATGATGACATTTTATTCCTTTAGTCAAGGCAAAGTCATTTTTTTTCATAAATAATTTAGCACTGTTTTATTTTTATTTTTAATTTATTTTATTTTACCACATCATTGTTTATAGAATTGCTTAGAACGAAATTTCTTACCGACATTTCGATTGATTTACTGCCCGCACGTAACTGGTCATTCAGTCATTTTTACAGGTCATTTAGTTATTTCCCTGCTCGATTATTTATTCACTATCCATTTCATATTTTTGATTACTCATTTTTGTTCACTTTATTGCTTAGTTTTAACTACTGAACTACTTATAATTATTGAACGTGCCATTCATAATTTTTAACTTACCAAAACTGCCATTTATAACTGCCTCTTTACATCAGTGCCAATAATAAAGACAGGACTGTCACACAATGAATTTCTAATTTTGAGGCCTTTAATGATGATATCCTTAGGTACAGGTTTTCACAATGTCAGTAAAACATAAAAAAACTGCAGCTAAGTATAGGTACTGAAAGGTGTTTTCTTGTATGTACCTCCGTTTAAGCGATTATAGAATGGTAAAGGTGCATACAGTTTTTGCATGTTCACAATGTCAGTACAATAATTTAATTAAAATTAAAGAAAAACTTTACTGAAGGTTTCCCCTCATTAAGTGATTCTGTCTGTGAACACAACTTTAAGTGACAGAATAAATTGTGAAGCGACAACTGAATCAATATGTTAAACTAACTAAGCCCGGAATTTATAAATTGATGCAGTGCTGGTGTATCTAGAATCTATGTTCATAGAGACTGTCGTCCTTGGATGGGTAAACAATTAGAATGGTAAACCTGAGAGAAGACACGACGTTTGCTATTCACGACTAGTGTCGTAAGCATTAATCTGCCGCGACACGACACTAACGAGCAGCGAATATTTTGATCTTAAGATTAAAATATCTATGTGTAGATACTTACAATGTATGTACACATACCTAAATGCCTACGTACATTCCTAATAGAGAAAAAAATATAAACATACTTTGTATATTAATTTTCCCATAGAAACAATTACAAATAGAGCAACTTGCAGGAGTAGAAAATATAACATAACACGCGTATTATAGTAGGTACACGCGCTTACCTACACGCGGTTTTAACTAAAATTTCAGCAGCAGAGCTGCCTATTGTTATTATAAATATTGTTTATTGAAATCGTAAATAAGATCCACTACCTAATTTACGATGAACAAAATATCTTCAGCTCATCTAAAATCTTAGACTACAGCAAAGATTGTAAGCATATCATCAGTACATAAGATTTGATGATTCAATGGACTTCCCACTTGCCAAGAGTCCATCACAAATAGCGGAAGAGTTCTATCAAGCAAGTATCATGCTCTCTCCATATGCCTTCATATTATTTTATTGTGCAAATTGATATTCAAGTGGGCATTTGTAGAACAAAAAAAAACTAAATTGTAATTTTAATAGAGCTATGGGCTATAAAACGAGAGGAGACATAATAATTGTACGTCGAAACCGCACATTCCTCTAAAAGTATTCATAATCACACTATGCAAAATATTATGCATAAGTGCGCTCAATTCTGTTAATAGACGAACAATCACAAATGAAGATTTAGAAGTTTCCTTGCCTCATAGTAGCTATAGGTACATACTACAGATACTATTTAAAGTCTGTTATTTTTCACCAACCACATACTTACATACCTAGTAAATCTTTTCATTAAAGTGTATGTCAGTTGTACGTGACATTTAAATACATATTTTCAAAACTGACTTATCGCGAGCAGCAAGGCCAGATGAGACATTTGGTCAAGGTGCTCATATTATAGTAAAATTACATTGTATTCAAACATCAATATTTAGGGTAAAACTAGCGATTTCCTGTATTTTCAGGCACAGCCTGAGAGAACTATAACCGCTACAGGTTAAATAACACATTATTATCCTGGAGATATTTACCTACTAACTCACATGGTCCCACTGCTGGGCACAGCCTACTTCTCTTAAAGTTAAGTTACAAACTTTTTATCGTCCCACTGCTGGGCACAGGCCTCCTCTTACACGGAGAAGGATTGAGCTTTAACTAGATAACTACTACTTCTCTTAAAATGAAATTATTAAGACGCTATGCCGTAGATTCGAAGTCGTGGTGGCTTAGCGGGTAAAGGTAAAGTTCGATTCCAGGTCAGGCAAGTACGAATGCAACTTTTCTAAGTTTTTATGTACCTATCTACTTTCTAAGAATATCTTGGACACGAATGATGTTTCGGAGGGCACGTTAAACTAGGTCCCGGCTGTCATTTAACATTTCGAAGTCATTAAGTCTGACACCAGTCTAACCAAGGGGAGTTGCCCGCGTAACTCGGTTGAGGAGGTCAGATAGGCAGTCGCTCCTTGTAAAACACTGGTACTCAGCCGCATCCGATTAAACTGAAAGACGACCCAACATATATGGGAGAAGGCTCGGGAGACGATGGCCGTAGATTCGAACTCGCACTGTGTCAGATTTTTGCAATACCTACATTGTAATTATAGCTAGGTAGATACCTAAACATGAAGTGACGCATAAGTTTATTAGGCTTGAAATTGCGCACGGTTTCTTGTTTATTTACGAAATCTCTTATCTTTGTAAGTGACTAGGTAGCTCATACACGGCGCTATTTAAGAAAGAAACAATGGCATCAGATGCTGTTAATTGTTCTCCAGTTCCCATAATAAAAATCTACTTTTTTATAAGAATGTCTTTTAATTTTGTTTGATCTATTTCTCTATAGCCATTGTAACTACGAATAGGTTAATTCGCATAGAATTCTTATGTTTGTTGATAATTGTAAACTACGCATAGCATTCATATATTTATTTGGTTGTTGTAACCTAGGCTGAACTTCAAATCTAAAATTCATTTTATGGCACATTTTATTTTTCACAGTTACCTAAATGTTGGTTAGGTAGTGGAGCTTAATTTATTTTTTAATTAATTTACATGAAGAACATTGGGCAAGTAAGTAGATACTCTTCATTGTGACTTACACATATACCTAAACAACTCAATAGAAGAAAAAAAACTTCAATCAATTTAACAAATAGGATCTTTTATTTAATCTTAGGTCTTTATTGTAGTTGAAAACAAATGAATGACAATCAAGGAAGCTTTGTTAAGAACAATGGTATATTCTGCCATGTACACGCATCTAAACATTCAAAAAAAAGTTCAAGTTGTCTACAAAAAAAAATATGAGTACCTATTTCAAGGATACTTATTCTTTCTTTCTTATTATTATCATCCTGACGCCTAAAATAATATATCTTGCAGAGATAAGAAATGAATCTTTGTAAAATTATTAAATTGATATGTTCCTATTAATTAATATTATTGGAAGTAAGTTGTGTCGCATTTTTATTTTTATAATTATTGTTTTAT
Source organism: Helicoverpa zea (assembly GCF_022581195.2). Taxonomy (NCBI): domain Eukaryota; kingdom Metazoa; phylum Arthropoda; class Insecta; order Lepidoptera; family Noctuidae; genus Helicoverpa; species Helicoverpa zea. The sequence goes on along the minus strand of NC_061452.1, from coordinate 9,938,170 downwards.
AAATACCAATTTCGCTTTAGTTCGGTAATAAAACACTCGCTCACCACAGTTGTATATTACAAAATCTTATCAGGAAACGCTGAAAATCCACAATAGGCAAATCTTGTCGTAAAGTTCCTGAATAAACTGGCACTATTTTTATACTGTTTATTTATAATTTTCACAATATTTATCGTATATTTTGGAGGGTACAAAATAGGTTTAAACGAAAGTGTTTAGAGGAATAGTCGGTAGCGCGCGCGACTTTGAATCGACGCGCATGTATACGCGGCCGCGAGTCGTAAAGTTTGCACTGCACTGGCACAGCCCTATGCGTGTACGCCATTGATACGTCATTACGTTCTACAATACCAAGGTATCAACATCTCCTTATTTAACTTACGCGGTGAAAGGCAACAGCAGCTTTAAACTGACATCTAATATTCTATTGCTAAGACCTTATCTTGCGGATGTTTGGTGTAAGAGGTTCGCTGACCTGATGAACAAATTCGTTTCCTGAAAAAAAAAAAAACTATTTTTCCTTCTGCAAATATCGCAGTACGAGATCGTTCGTGGTATCAAAATCGTAAGTTAAGATGAATCTAAGAAATAAAGTCATGTACTAGTGTATGTATGTTTGTTCGCGATTATCTCACGTTTGGCTGAGACGATTTTGATCCGTTTTTAGCTTATCTATATTTTTTAGACTAAGAAGAAAGTTTTATTATATACTTATTGGAAAACCCTAAAACATTATCGGCATTTGTGTCAAAAAATGTCATCCCCTAATCTATAAAGGAGTCATTGAATATAGAATATTCATTATGATCCAAACAGCGAGGGACACTTTGTCCCTCGGAAACCTCGTCGTCCTCGTTCCACCCGAAAGACGTTTACTGCTGGACAAAGGTCTTCCAAAGTTTCGCCACTTTGCTCGATCTTCAGCAACCCGCATCGGCAGCTTCACGGGGACCTTCGCCAGATCTTCCGTCCACGTAGTGTGGGACCTGCCCACGCAGCGTTTTTTGGGTTGTGGTAACCATTGTAAAACCCTTCTGCCCCATCGGCCATCAATCAGCGAGAACCTAAAGTTTCGTAAACTATGTCCGTCTTACCACAAAAACTTTTAAACGTCAGTTTAAGACTTGAAAATTTCAGATTATGACGTTGACATATGGTTCATTTTGCAGCCATAAATTTTTGTAGTAAGGCCATACATGTTTAAGGTGTGATTGGGTTGAAATAATTCAATAAAAAAATCTGAATTTGCTCAAACTTTTATTAGGATTTCAGTAAGCAATATCATACGGCTTCATAAACCACTTAATGTTATCAGTCTTATTTGTCGGCCTGCTCCTACGGGTCGAAACCGGGTCATACTCGTCAGAACAGTTCGCATCTAGCCAAAAACTATTGTACACAAGGCAGCAAAACATATAAAAAGTATTATAACATAAAACATATAACGATACATTAATAATCTCAAAGCAGATATGTATTTATTTTAGCAGTAATGAATGAGTATTGTCAATTTTCCAGTTATAAGTTGCGCGTGAAACGTAAGTTTGCGCAATAATATTTGACGCTCTCAATTACAGAAAATGGTATCTACTTAAAGTGCTTCAAGAGAATGTTTTTCTATATTATATAAAAATACCTGTATATCGAACTAGCTATTTCACGCTGTTTACTGTAATAACATACAAACGTAAGGTGGCAACATGGTGCAAATCATTAATAGGCTTAATTATCAAAAAATGCGATGCATCAGACTATTGTGTTGTGAGCGAGTCTTAGATCTATTGAGCAACGGGAGTTTTTTTTTCAAGTGCAGACTAAAGGCTTGAGCGCATCGGGAAGGAACAGTAGTTTGCCAATTGCGATGCCAAGAAAACATTTTCAATGCCACGGCGTCAATTTAAAAGATTAGAAGTCGTGTACTCGCAGTTTTCGTGACAAATAAGTTTGAATATTATTTAGCAAAAACATAAATCCTCTGCCATGGCATGTCGATGTGCTTAGGTACCGGCCTAGCACTATATACGGAAACATATCAGTAAATATCTTTAATTCATACACACTTGCGCATTTAAATCTCAATCTGGCAGTATAAAGTTATCATTGATAGATTTATTACACTCTTAATTTTAGAAGCTTATACTCATTTCATATAATTTTATATTTATAAGCCGTAGGTCATACCGACTGCAAAAACATATTGCCTAATGTAGTTTCATACCAATTTAAACAACCTTTAAACATTACTTTATCACGGTGCTAAAGCCACGCAATCAGGTGCAAATAATAACTACATATTACATATCGTAACACCGTGCTTTCCACACGGTCACGCAGTAATTTGACGTTAAGTAACATTAAACATATCAGTTTGAAATCAGCCTTCCTTTATAGATCTAATATCTTGAAGAAATATTCAACTTCTAACAGTCCATCTTCAGCCAAATCGCTGCAGTGAATAGCGTTCTGAACTTTCGTGTTACCCAGTTTTGCTCTGATTGTGTAGGGGCGTAGCAGTCTGGCAACTTCCTGAAAAACAACCAATTATAAATTTATTTTAGTTTAATAAGGCTTCTTTAGGTGAAGGAATCCGTGGCTACGTCAAAGCCAAAGATCGATAATAACGTTAAGCAACGCTTGACGCGGTCAGTCCGTGGATGCCGTGATCACCATTTTGTCATGAGTTCTTCTGTGTTTCGGAAGGCACCAAAAATTGGTCCCGGCTGTTATTTGAACATATTTGGCAGTCAGAAGCCAGAAAGTCTGACAACTAATCTTACCAAGGGGAATCAAGTTGCTCAGGTTGTAGAGGTCAGACAGGCAGTCGTCCCATGTAAAACTCTGGTTTTCAGCTGCATCCGGTTAAACTGGAAGCTGACTCTAGGTAAACCAGAATATACTTACTGGATCAGCAGGTCCAACAAGTTTTCTGAACTCAACAGCACTGTTAACAGTCTTATCTTTTGCTACTATTTCCATCGCGACACAGGGTCCGCTAGAAAGCTCTTCCACCATACCCTGCAACAATAGAAAGACATCTTCAATAAGCGTTCCTTCCTTGTTCTGATGACACGAAACGGTAAGAAAAGCTCATCAATTAAAGTAATAAGAATTCCCAAGAAATCACCTTGTATTCTGGCACAATTCCTTTATAAACTTCATAAAATTCTGAAGCATTAATATTCTCCACAATGATCATGTTAAGAGCTGTGACATCAAATCCTCCTTCGTCAATCGCTTCGAGCGCCGCGCCGAGCTTGCCCTCTCGGATAGCGTGCGGCTTGATTATACACAAAGTGCAGTTGGACAGCGTCGCAGTCAGCCTCAGGCGACTCGACCGCATGGGTGGAGGGGGGAAGAAATAATCTATATCCTGTTGAGACACAAATTAAATAAGTCTTTATATTTTTTTTAAAGTAAAGAAAGACAAAACTCAAGTCTCACATCCTACTTCTCCTAGAAAGTATAATTTATCTCATTGGATGACTATCATGTAAATCTCTCTGTAGGCTCCCCAAAGTTCGCCACCATGCCATCCACTACTTACCTGATTTTTTGTAGTACACCGTCATCATGCCTTACGGCCTGACTTAACTTTACTGTTTTTTTTTTTTACTTTAGACTGAAAGCCGACCCCAACATAGTTGGGAAAAAGGCTCGGAGGATGATCATACCTCACAGCATTCAGTTTCCACAGAAATCTTCTTTTGAAATGTTATTGTTATAATGTTTTCTTTTTTTAACCGACTTCCCAAAAAGGAGGAGGTTCTCAATTCGTCGGGATCTTTTATTTTTTTATTTTTTATGTATGTTCACGGATTACTCAAAGCATAGCTGGGCATTAACTCGTTAATCCGTTAATTTCAAACTCAAACTCAAACTCAAAATCGTTTATTCAAATTAGGCTGATAAATCAGCACTTTTCGAACGTCAAAAACAAAAGACAGCCCCCAAAACGCCCGCCCTTCACCACTTCCTATGTGTTTTTGCTGGGAAGAAGAAGTGGCGCAACAAACTCCCCAGCAACACATGTCTGTCTGTAAGGTTTGAAGAACCAGAATGTATACAAAACAAGTGAATAAGTCATAAAAATATCATTATCACATGATAACTATTATATAAAATTCAGAAAGAAAAAAAAAACAAACTGAACACAAGTAAGTTAGCACACAGATTTACACCTATAAAGACTAAGTACTCAAGCATTACTTATAGTCCATTAAGTGTATCTAAAGCCTCCTGTTCATAAAATAAAAATGTATTTTTAATATAAGCATAGAATCGGCGTGCCCACCTACATGCGCCGATGTTTATGTTGTAGCTGTACAACACAAACAAGGTGTACCTGCTAGAGGACTACAGTATTATTATTTTCTTCAAAAAAAAAAGCTAATAGAAAATCATACTAAAATTTATAGTGTCAATAGCCATCAACACGACCTGGTACCGCCAGCAGCACCCGTTCACGAGTATAACGCGAGGATCAGCCATCGCCCCCTTCGCACATTTTTGAGGGAAGGGGACAACCCGACCCCCATCGCTACCGCTGGCCATACCGTCTAAGGGAGCATGACGTGCTTGCTGCTATTCAACAAAAGTAGAACATGTAAGAAGTGCTGCAGTCACTAGCAAGCCATAAAGAAACAATGCTAATCGTTAATTAACGAAGTTAACATTTTGATTAGCGGATTAACTTTTAAGTTAACTTTAAAAAATGTTAACGTACATGTTAACTTCCGTTAATTATGCAGAAGTCCGTTAATCGTTAATCCAATGCCTACTATTTACCGCACGGCTCCGCGGGACGAGGCGCGAAAAACAGGTTCAGACAAGTGCCGGGCGCGGCGAGCGCGGCGCGTGGTAATATACAAGTATTTTGTTTTGTTCCTAACCTGTTACCTTTCAGAACCTTTTTTTTTTTTTGGGAGGGGGAAATCCTCATGGACTTCCTCCGCCTGGGGAAAGGCGGAGGGGTATGCCGGACTCCTACCGGCTAAAACCCCCTTGTGTCCTCCTTGCACGTGTGCGCGAGGCCGCGGGAATCCAGATTCTTCCGCAGCCCCACACTGGTGCTGGCCCTCGCACGGGCCTCGTCTCTTGCACGGGATAGTGAGGTGTTCGCCTACCCCGTGCATCATCTCAGGGGCACGCGCCGACACACGCGCGTGCCACCGCCTCGGGTCCACTGAGTAGGGGCGGGAACTTCCCCAAGTCCCTCGCCCTTGAACCCGTTCAAGGGGGGCAGAAGAGGGCGTTGTCCGCCCTTCTCCTGCGCCCGGTGCGCCTTCTGCGACCGGGGAAGGGAGTCAAAATCTCCCTTTCCCGTTCCGCAGATTCCTTTTGCGACATCACTTCCTCGCAAAAGGAAACCACCGCGTCCCACGACTCTGCACTGCCGACCATCCTCCGTACCACAGCCGGCAGCGACAGATCGTCTCCGATTTCGTTGGTGAGGACACGGCGCTGCTCCTCCCAAGCTACACACTCAGCGAGCGTGTGTTGCGCCGTGTCCTCCCCGCAATGGACGCAGTGGTGACACCGAGCGTCCGGTTCCCTGTCTAAGCGACACAGAAACTTGCCGAAGCACCCATGCCCCGACAGTACCTGCGTCACCCTGAATGACAGAGAGCCGTGCCTTCTCCCGAGCCAGTCGTCGAGTACTGGCCGGATCGCCTCGACGGTAGCAAGGCCGGCGGTAGGGCGCATCAGCCTTTGCCGCCATTCCGCCACTAGGACTCGACGGAGCTCCTCTCGGCGCAGCTCGATTTCCCGCTGCACCGGCCTCGAGCCCCGTACCCGCTCTTCCTCGCGCCATCGGTATAATGACGCGAGTACTTTTGCCTCTAGGTCCCAGGGCGGGGATCCGGCCAGGACGCAAGCCGCCTCGTAGGAAATCGTGCGGTACCCTCGGATGACTCTGACGGCCATCGCCCTCTGCGGTTTGCGCAGGATGGCGAGACTGCCGGCCGTCATGTCCAACGCCCACACGGGCTCCATATAGGGCCATGGACCGCACGATCCCCACGTACAACCGCCTACAGGCGGCGCTCGGTCCCCCCAAGTTGGGAAGCAACGATGATAGTGCGCCCGCAGCACCCATCAGCTTGGGCGTCAGCCGCCGGAAGTGAGGCCCGAATTCCCATCGGCTGTCGAGCACCAGGCCCAGGTACTTCATGGTGTGGCCGACAGCAATCCGGGCCCCGCTGACCACGATTTGTGATCCCGGCGGCGGCGCACGTCGGGGACCATGGAATACGATGGCCTCCGACTTGTTTAGGGCCACCTCCAGGCCCAGGCGCCGGATGCGGTTCACCACCTGTGATACCGCAGCTGTGGCTATCAACGTAGCTTCCCTGTGCGAGCTCCCCCGGGCAGTGACAAGCGTGTCGTCCGCATAACACGTCATGTCGGCGCCCGGTCTGAGCTCACCCCTTAGCACCCAGTCGTAGCCGATGTTCCACAGGAGGGGTCTGTTACGGGGTGGGTCTGGATAGGCTTTTTAAAAAAGAAAACTTTAAATAGAACTAGAAAAAACTTTAATTAAAAAAAAAGGTCTACAAAAGAAAAGCCTATATCCGCGACGACGTTCAATACCACACTGACTAAACCCGGTATAATTCCTAAGTTATTCCAATACGCTGAGTCAGTGGAAAACATGGGAAACAAGTGCTGCAGCGTCAGCTGTTTATTACTGTATTCTTATTAGTGTTATTAATTATATAACAGCCCCCCGGATAAAATGGAGCATCTAGGAGAAAAAGATGCGAAATTGAAATTCACGAGGTAATATCGAACGTCGTTTCAGATTAACAACCATTACTTAATAATTATAGCGATAGAACATAATGCATATAATCTTAATACAATCTATTAATTCTAGATAAACATAAACAATAACATAAGTATATTATTAGTAGTTAAAAGGAGAATTAAGAACATTATAAGTCCTAGTTTATCTTAGACACTAAAAGGTTACGTTTAATAGGCGTTGGCCTTGACATTGATGAGTAAGTATCATTGGCCACGCTGTTTTCATTCATGACAGATAATTCAACAGAAGGTTGACGAGTTTCAGTAACTTTCTTAGTATTACATTGATTGAATATCTGTATACAATAATGATCCTTTGATTTTGGACAAAAATATCTTCTGATTCTATAAAGTAGGTATACAAAGAATACAATGAAAAGTACATAAGAAAGAGACATGTAATGAATGCCATATTTTTGGAAATGATTAGGACTCTCAAGACTATCTAATTCCTTTTCGAATGAATCTAAATGTAAACTAGCTTGTAATAGAGAATCCAAATTATTTATATCGTTTAATTTTGAATAAGGCAACCTGGTAAGTGTCTTGTTGACTCTATTTTTATTACAACAGTCATCGTCTACTAGATTAAAGTTAGAAATAATCTGTGAACTTACATTGAGAACAGCGTTTGACTGTGGCACGAACTGTAAGGTTTTAAAGAAAGCTTTACAGGTTTTAGGTATTGACAATAAGCCCGTGCCAAACAGAGTTTCATCAAAATTGTTTCCGTCGTTACTACAGGAAATATGACACTTGCCTGGCTCAGATAAAACAAAAATCCAGTTATTATTATTTATTTTATGAAATACTTGTACTGAGCCCTTTAATAGCTTAATTTCACAAGAACTAGGTAACTTACTTACTACTTCCGTAATTAAGATAGTCTCACAAATTGGGTTAACGACACTTGAAAAAACACTTTCTAACTCACACACATGGAATTTATCCGGAATCACTTTGCACTGATTTACACTACGCAACAGTGAATAGAACATATGATCGACTGTTATTGCTAAGTAAGGATGAGCGGGAGCAATAAGTGCAAACGTATCAGGTTGCGATACGTCATATGGGACAGGCATTGGAATCACGCGGTACAAAGTATATGTTTGCGGAAGTACGAGCGGGATTTTAATGACGATAATTATTTTGTTATTATGAAAATAAGAAATGATTCTAGAAATATCGATTAGTTCATGAACGTTTTGTAACGACAGGGATACCGGGAGTTCGTAATACCTTGGCATATTATTCCTATTTTGTTCAAGTTCGTTATATAATTGATGTGGACTAAGTATAGTTGGATGCAGTACATTCATTTTGCTGAATAAAATCGCATTATTGATATCTTCTATATCAAATGATAGTGAAATAATAATACTTTCAAGAGCACTTAATAGTGAATTAATGTTAGACTTAATTTCCAACTTATCATTAGAGTTGGAAATAAGTTGAAGTCCTTTATCAATGACCTCGAGATTTTTATTTAAACGTTGCTCATTTTCGTTTAATTTAGAGATAGAATTATTGAATGTAGTAATAGTTGACTTAATGACGTGAATATTATCTCTCATTAAATGCGCTAGTTGTTTTTCATCTGTTTCTACCTGATCAATTGCATTAGAGAACTTGAGAGCATCCTCTGCATCCAGAGTGCCGAAAAAAGTTTTAAGTAATGATCCGCCAGCGTCTATGAGACCGCGTTTGTATCTTTTATTACTATTAACTAAATACGAGACAGAGGAATACTTTTTAACATTGTTATCATGTTGATTTTGTAATGCTGACAACGCATTTAAACAATCTTGTTGGATTTTTGAAGAACTAAAATCTTTGCAATAAGTGTTTACTCTAGAAAATAATGATTCTACAATAGTAAAATGAGAATGTATTCTACTAATGTCTAGATAGGTTATGACGTTCCAGTTATCATTAGTGAATTTTAGATTATTAATTTTGTCGAAGTATAGGCCTGGACTCGTAGTTATTGGCGTGACAATTTGATGACACGAAGTTGATGGACCAAAGTGCCTGTAAAGATAAGTTCAGGTTATACCTTCGTCTATCGCCAGCTTTATTTCGTCATAATGATGACGCACGTGTCTCCGATTTATCAATAAAGTGACGGTGTGATTACCGTTTATTTTAACAATTTTAAAAGGGCCTTTCCACACAGGGGATAAGGCTTTGTTTTGCTTGTGGTGACACTTAAGATAGACTGAGTCACCAACGTTATACGTAACAGGCTTAGCATGAGAATCGTAAAGGCGTTTAGACCTTTCTTTAGATAACTGAATATTTTGTAGTGCTTTTTGCCTACTGTAGTATAATCTATGATTTAGTAATCTGACGTAGTCCGTGTAAGTGTTATTCTCTAGAGTATCAATAGATTTAGGAATATGTGGCTTAAAACCAAATAGCAATTCGAATGGTGAATAATTAGTAGTCGAATGAACATTGGAATTGTAAGAGAACATAGCTGTATTGAGATATAAGTCCCAGGTATGGGCATTTTCGTTCACAAATGGCCTTAAATATTCTTTAAGGGTGGCGTGACTCCTCTCTAGAGCGCCACAAGTTTGAGGATGATAAGGCGAAGCTAGAATGTGTTTTATTCCGAATAATTTTGTTAGCTGTTTGATGACCTCGGAAGTAAAATTAGTGCCTTGGTCAGTGATGATCATTTTAGGAATTCCGAGATGAGATATAAAATGAACTAATTTTTTAGCGGTTTCATCCGCAGAGCAAGTTAACAAGGGATAGGCTTGCGAGTATTTTGTAAGATCATCTTGAATGGTAAGAATGAATTTGTATTTAAATTCGTAGGTCTCTGGAAGAGGACCAACAATGTCAAGGAATATTTTTTCGAGTGGTTTTGTTGCGGTCGAAGTAATGATCATAGGCGCGCGATTAATTTGACGTAAGGGTTTATTAATCTGGCAGGATTTGCAGTTTTTAACGTAATCTTCGATGTCCTGCCGCATATTTTTCCACCAGTACATGGACTTTATCCTTTCGAACATACGTGATACGCCAGGATGACCAGCCGTCGGTAAATCGTGATTGTCACGGAGTATCTTTTTGACTTCCTCAGGTGTAGGAAATAGAATAGAGTTCCTATAAATATTAACTTTGATGCCAGTGTCATGGAATACGTAGCCTATCATGTTGTAGATTTTTGTATAAGAAAGTTTAGTGAATGGATCAGAGAAATCTGAAATGGCAACTTCCTTCTCCTCTAAATACCAATATTTAACCATATCTCTATATTCGACTAATAGTCTGAAAATATCCTTATACGACATTTCATCATAGTGGTGAACGCGCACAAATAAATGTGTGAACAAATGCTTATCATTGGAAGTGCTGTATAAGGTATAAAGTTCACGTTCAATGTCACGAACGTTAGGTTGACTTGTAGATAAATCTATAATGTCCTTGCAATAAGGGACAGAATCATCTAAATCGACTGAGGTAGGATATGCAATTAATTTGCATTTGGCTTTCAACAATGATTCGTTGTATTCTTGTATAGTCGTATCAAAGCCAAAGTTAGGCTGTTTAGATAGTTTTAAGTATTTTTCATAAGTATCTGACGAGCATGGCGAAGGATTATCAAATGGCGACCTTGGAGAGTTAGAATCTGGAGGATTCGGAACATTTGAGTTCGGTGACTCATCCTCGATAGCGCACACCGGGCGATTTGAATTGTCAGTATCTTGTAACGGGAAACGCGACAGAGCGTCTGCGTTGCAATTTAATTTGCCCTGTTTGTGAACTATTTCATAATCATACTCTTCTAATTTTAGGCGCCAGCGTATTAATCTAGAACCAGGGTCTTTAACATTGAATAGCCAAACTAAGGGCTTGTGATCAGTGACGATTTTGAACCTATAGCCGAATAGATAGGGACGAAACGTTTTAACACCGAAAAGGATGGCTAAGAGTTCTTTCTCGGTTGTCGAGTAGTTGCCCTCAGCTTTGTTTAATGTTCGCGATGCGTATGCGATAGGCTTATCCTTGCCTATTTCACCTTGAGATAATATGGCGCCTACGGCGTAGTTAGAAGCATCGGTAGTCAACAGAAACGGTCGCGAGAAATCTGGATATTGTAATAGGGGCGCCGTTGTCAATTTTTGTTTTAGTATATTAAAAGCATTTTCTTGCTCTGATGACCATATAAAAAAAACGTCCTTTTTTAAAAGCGAAGTTAAAGGTTTAGTTATTTTGGAAAAGTTCTCGATGAATCGCCTATAATAGCCGACTAGGCCTAGGAAAGATTTTATATCTTTCGGGTTTTTAGGAGTTGGAAATTGAGTGACGGCCTTGATTTTATCTGGATTAGGACACACACCTTTATCAGTAATTATATGACCTAAATAGGCTACTTCGCGTCGTAAGAATTCGCATTTTGCGGGCTGTAATTTGAGATTGTATTCACGAAACCTATCAAAGATTAGTTTGAGCTTATCAATATGGGATTGGAGATTTTGGCTGTAGATGATACAATCGTCTAGGTAGACATAACAGTGAAGGCCTTGAAGGCCAGATAGCACTGTGTTCATCAGTTTTTGGAACGTAGCCGGTGCATTTTTTAATCCGAAGGGCATTCGTGTGAATTCGTAATGCCCAGATACTTCGTTGCCCACAACGGTGAAGCCGGTTTTAGATGCGTCCTTGGAATTTAGTTTAATTTGGTGGAAGCCGCTGACGAGGTCTAACGTGCTAAAATATTTCGAGTGGCCCAACTGATCCAAGATATCTGTGATCAAAGGGATAGGATAAACTTCGGTGACTGTCACGTCATTTAGTTTCCTATAGTCAATGACCAGCCTCCATTTCTGTTTACCCGTAGCGTCTACTTTCTTGGGCACTACCCAGATTGGGGCGCTCCAAGGTGACTTGGAAGGACGAATGATATTTTGGTCTATCATATTTTTTATTTGGGACTCGACTTCACCTTTGTGACACTCGGGGAAACGATATGACTTTACATGAACCGGAGCAGCGTTACCGGTGTTTATAGAATGCTCAATGGCAGTGGTATGTGTCAAAGGCTCGCCCTCGAGGTAAAAAATATCAGTATATTCTGAACAACACTCTAAGAGCATCTTTGTCTCTTCAGGATTGAGGTGTTCAGTTCGAATGAGATCTAGGACTTGTTGCGATCTATCATTAGAGATATTGAAAAGATTATTTATGTTTTGATAATCGACATTACTAAGAGACGCGGACGAAACGATTTCGGGCTCGTATGGAAGTAAATGTACATAATAATCTTTAAATACGATTTCCGACTCGGTAGTATTGAGCACCGAAATATTGATACAGTGATTAGGTTTAACTGTAACTATACAGTTTGCTAAGTAGACTCCCTCTGAGTATATATGATCAAGGACTAGAGCATCTTTCATGTGCTCTAGTTCATCTAAGGAATTCGAAATAGGACATTCAACTATTATCTCAGAGCGAGGTGGAATGACGTAGACTGGACGATTGAAGTTTAGAGGTATGAGATGGCCTCGAATTAGTAAAGAATTTTGGGAGTATTTGACATCACAATCGAGTTTCCTCAAGAAATCGTTGCCTAGAATACCATCGTAATTAAGTCTAACTCTATCACTAACAGCGTTAAGTGTATAGCTAAAATAAAGTTTAGAATTAGTAGGAAAAGTATACTCAAAATCGATTTGGAATGATCCCAATGTTTCGTAGTGAGAGTCGTCTTCACTCAGACCCTTGAGTTTGATTTTATCGTTTGATAAGTGTGGAGTTATAGTAAAATTTTGTAACTTCACAATGCTAACACTAGCTCCAGTGTCAATTAAGAAGCAGAGAGGCTTGTTCGCGTAATTTGTATTTAGAAATATATAAGGCAATGCTACATTGTAAGTTTTAATTTCATGAATCGGAATGCTCTCAGGCTCTTCCGATTGACTCAACGAAGCAGAGATTCCTTTCGGAATGTGTTGAGATGAATCTAGTTTGTGTTGGCCTTCGTTTCGGGGCTGGTTACCCTGTTGCATGACCACACGAGTTTGTAACGACCGACTTTCGGTTTGGGGCTGGCTACCCTGCTGCATAGTCGGATATAAAAGGGAAGTAGAAAGGTCTCCGTTTCGGGGCTGGCTACCCTGTTGTATGACCTGTGGAAATTGTAATGACCGACCTTCATTTTGGGGCTGGCTACCCTGTCGCATGATCGGATGTAAATGAGAAGTAGAAAGGTCTCCGTTTCGGGGCTGGCTACCCTGTTGTATGACCCGTGGAAATTGTAATGACCGACCTTCATTTTGGGGCTGGCTACCCTGTCGCATGATCGGGTTTAGATTCGATTTTGTAGATTTAGTAAAAGAATTTGTAGAGTTAGTAATTAATGATTTTGTATTACGAAATTGCAAAGTGCCTTTCTCACGGTCGGGCGTTGTGCGGCACGGAAACGACACCAGACTTTTTAGTTTAAATCAGCATTTTCCGCTCCGTCCCACGGTTCGACAGAATCGGGTAACGTTGCGACATTATGTTGAGTTGCAGAATTATTGGAATCGTATTGTTTATTTAAGTTGTTATGTTTTCGTTTGTAACATTGTGAAATATCATGCCCCGGGTATTTGCAATATCTGCATATTATAACGCCCGGTGGCTTATTAACTTGGTGAGGTCCATTTCTTGAGAATTGAGATTGAGGCTGTGGAAAACGTTTTTTATTTAGGCATTCACTCTCTAAGTGGCCTGATTTTTTACAAAATTTGCAATGTTTAGAAATTTTTGCAGAGACGTTAAAGGTAAAATTGCGTATCTTTTCTTCTTCAAGTGCAATGTTTATAGCCTCATTAAGATTTTTAGGGTTACGACACCTCACCATGTTGCTAAGCCCCGGATTTAAGCCGAAGTTGAATGTGTAAAGGGCAAGATCCTCTGTCATAGCAATCCTTCCTGATAGATCTTTCTTAGTAGTCATAGAGTTATGTATCTCTGTTTGCATGTCCGTTAAACAAGTTTCTAAACGTAACGCGAATTGCGATACTGATTCGTTGGGCTGCTGTTTACATGACTGCAGCTCAAAGAATAGGTGGCTATAATGCTTCCTTTCTCCAAAGTTCTGACGCAGGAATGATTGCAATGATTCAAAATCATCAAAGATTTTATTTGAACAAGCTATTTGGGCCTTGTCTCGTAATTTAGACAAAATGTATTTTAAGATTAACTTCTTTTGGCTCTCTGAGGCAAGATTTAGCGCATTTTGGCAATTTGTTAAGAATGCCGGTAAAGTTTCACGATCTCCTCGGTATATATCAATAAAGTCACATAAAATCTTAAGAGGGTATTGTTCACTGAGAGACACTTCGGGCTTGGACATTTTGAAAAAATGGCTTAATCTAGGATTATATAGAAATCACAATTAGAGGTTGTAAGATATTGAACTTTAAAGGAATAAGATTTGGTAAGTTTGTTTAAAAGATTTGAAATAAAATAAATGTTTAGAAATTGTAGGATTTGGTATTATCTGGAATAGAAGTAGGATTAGCAATAACAAGCGATAAGATATTCTACTCACAGCAGCACGGCGAGTAGGAGTGTGGAGTACATCGCAGACTTCGTAGAGATGACCAGGTAAGTTGAACACACCAAACACCAACGACGGCAGCAAGACCAGATGGTAGTGGAGCTTTTGTGGTAAGTAGCTCTAAGCCAGGACGCGCCGCAGCACGTCAGCGAGAGCAGAGAAGGCGTCGGTGACGTGGTAAGTCAGCAATGACGAGCTGACAAGACTCAACTTCCAGGATGGATAAATTCAAGACGCCAGAGTTCAACGTGAAGGAGTCTCTATACGGTTAGCGCTAGAGTTTCAGAGACAGCGCTGTCGATATAATCACTTCACACAAAAGGGGTTGTAGACGCAGAGTCTGACGCACAGAATTTGTAGATACAGAGTTTGTAGACACAGAGCTTGTAGACACAGACACAGAGTTTATAGTAGACACATAGTCCAGACTATCACTCGCGTAACGCGTAATGGAATACCAGCACGATCGATACTGGTATCCCACTTCTGACACCACTGTTACGGGGTGGGTCTGGATAGGCTTTTTAAAAAAGAAAACTTTAAATAGAACTAGAAAAAACTTTAATTAAAAAAAAAGGTCTACAAAAGAAAAGCCTATATCCGCGACGACGTTCAATACCACACTGACTAAACCCGGTATAATTCCTAAGTTATTCCAATACGCTGAGTCAGTGGAAAACATGGGAAACAAGTGCTGCAGCGTCAGCTGTTTATTACTGTATTCTTATTAGTGTTATTAATTATATAACAGGTCCCAAGACCGATCCCTGTGGAACACCGCACGACATGGTGCCGACCGGCACCGTTACGTCCCCGAAAACTGACGCATCTGCCCTCCAGATAGGCCCCTACTATACGGCGGAGGTAGGGAGGCACTCGATGGTATTTGAGAGCCTCCCGAATGCAACTCCAGGGAAGGGTGTTAAATGCGTTGGAGATGTCTAAAGACACCGCCAGCACCACCCCACCCCGGGAGACAGTCTCCTCCGCCAGGGCCCTCACGCGCATGATGGCGTCTATGGTGGAGCGCCCCCGACGGAAACCAAATTGGTTGTCGTCCAGATCCGGCCCCTCTCTGCACAAGTGGCTGACGAGGCGATCTGCTATGATGCGCTCAAAGAGTTTTCCCGCCTCGTCGAGCAGCACTATGGGCCGATACGCGGACGGCGAGTCCGCGGGGCGCCCCTCCTTCCTGAGCAGCACCAGCCTCTTGGGAAACTGACCCTGCTCGAGACAAGCCGTGAAGAGCCCCCTCAGCTGGGGCTCCAGCTCCTTCAGGGCCAGGACGAGAGCTCGACCAGGAACTCCGTCGGGTCCCGGCGCTGTGTTCTTAGCCCGGAGTCGCGACACGGCCGCTCTCGTCTATGCTTGCGTCACCTCGGGGACATCGGTGTTCTCCTCTTCTGAAGAACCTGAAGAACCTGTGGCTGGGGGCGACGCCATCGCCAGGGGAATGTGTTCCGCTCTCTCAGGGAAGAGGGCCGATACCACCGCCTCCAGCAACTGGGGTTGCATACTTTGTACCAGTGGGGGCGCCCAGGGTCGTAGCTTGCCGCGTAGGTACCCATCGGTAGGGGCGCCCCCACGGGTCCCGGTCTAGTGACCCCAGCAGCTCCTCCCTGGCACGCGACTTAGAGTCGCCGATGGCCAGCCACAGAGTCTCCTTGGACGCGCGGTACACCTCATACAGCGCGTCTTCTTCGATGGGATTCCTTCGACGTCGTCTCCGGTATCGTGTGTACTCGCGGCGAGCCGCAACGCACTCGACACGCAGCCGCGCGATTTCATCAGTCCACCAGTACACCTGGCGCCTTGCGGACTGTTGGCGGGCACGGGGCATGGAAGCGTCGCAGATCTGTGTCATCGCCCCGCGAAACCGCAGCGCCACCGCGTCGACGTCGATGGGGCCGTCCGTCGTCGACTCCCAAATCCAGAACTGGACTAAGGCAGCCAGGACTGGACTAAGGCAGGGACTGGACTAAACCAACCAACAGGTTTTATAAGTTCACTGACGCAACGATATAGAAATGCAATTTTACACATAGTTAACGGATCAACGATTAACTTTAACTTGCGTTAATTCTTCCGAAATGTAACGCTTTAACTTTAACGAAGCTAACTTTTTTTGTAGCGGATTAACGATTAACGAAGTTAACTATTTTATTAACGGTGCCCAGCTATGACTCAAAGACGCCTGGACCGATTTGCAATATTCTGTTTTTTGTTTGATAGGGTATACCTCACAGGTGGTCCCATAATCATCAGGTCAGGATCTGATGATGGAAACCCTGAGAAATCGAGAGCAACTTTCGAAAATTGTAGGCATGCATAGGTTAAAAACTTGACAATTAGGTGTACGTCTGATAACACTATGCAACAGTGAAGGTTTGGAGCTGACCTGATGATGGAGACAAGAGAAGGTCGAGGGAACTCGACAACTGAATATGTAAACTACCTCGTGTTTGGCTTATATTATTCGTATTGATACGAGGGTCAAACTGAAAGTTCTTAGAACTGGCCACTTATAAACAATATAATAAAAAAATAATTCTATAATTTGAAAATAGAACTCTTTGCCAATATTACTGAGTATATATTTAATTCATTTGTCATTTGTTTTACGATTTGGCGGCAAATTGAAAATTGTCTGTGTCACGTCAACATGAATTTAACACGAGAAAATTTTCGTGCAATGATTTTTTATGACTTTCGATGTCATTTAAGTCAACAAGAAAGTTATGATAGACTACGATTGGCCTTTCACGATGAAGCCCCATCTCGTGCGACTGTTTACAACTGGTTTAATGAGTTTAAACGTGGTCGCACTAATCTCACTGATGATTTACGCGAGGGACGGCCTTCTACGGCGACGACTGAAGATAACATCTGTGTTGTGCGGCGTATGATAGAGACTGACAAAAGAGTGACCTATCAGCAGATTCGGACAAGCTTAGGCATCGTTTTGAGTCAAGTGCACAAAATCCTCCACGAACATTTAGCGGTCAGGAAGCTTTGCGCCCGGTGGATACCTCATAATTTGACTGAGGCTCATAAACTCCATAGTGTGGATTGGTGCCGTAAAATGATTGAAAGATTTAACGGAGGTGACTCAAATGCTGTGTTCGACGTACTAACACTACAATAAAACATATAATAAAACTAATAACTGGTTAATGTAATCAGTTTCTGATTTTCTAAGAACTTTCAGTTTGACCCTCGTAAGAACTTTCCACTAATGCGGATAGTTAGCTGAAAAGCCAAAAATAAAAAACTTTTTACAAAAAAATAAAACCGACTCCCAAAAACACTGAAAAGCAAAAAAAAACTATTCTTAGGTGCATCGGCCTAGAAGTCGGTAGCGAAATAAACATATAATCATCCACTTCTATTCTACTTCTATCTTCTATTAAACTTCTATTCTATTCTATTCTATTCTATTCACTAGACACCAAATTCTAGGCCGATGCACCTAAGAATAGCTTTTTTTTGCTTTTCAGTGTTTTTGGGAGTTGGTTTTATTGTTTTGTAAAAAGTTTTTATATTTAACGAAGTGCCCTTTAGAGCATGAAAAATAATTACATCTAAATATTACCATAGTAAAATACATACAAAAATGGCATCCTGTGCATTTGTTGAGGCATGAACACAGTTCCTCACTGGATCAACACCATAAAGGGCTCTTATAGTGCCCGGTGCTGCTTTTAGTGGGTCTTTATCTCCGAGAAGTTCCAAACAAGCAGTAACTGCTTCCCTACCCACAAGCTCCATTCCGTAAACCAATTGATTAGTTAGGTGGTCTAGTATGAACCTGTAATTTATATTAATAGTTAGCTACTATAATTATGTAAATAATATTACAACTTATTATACCTGTCAAAATCTGAGACACAATAGTAATGATGGAAGGAGGTTCTATGAGAAATTATTTTATCATAACATTAAATAGGAATACTTTGTATCTGCCTTATTCTCCCTCTTTCTATAGTAGCAATGACATTGATGTATGAACTTACGGAAAAGTTGGGTCTGTAACTGTTTGCCTATAAAGAACATCAATATCATCTGCTGTGAGCCTTGCTTTCTTCAGTTTGGAAACACGTAACCCATGCTCCTGGAAGTGAGTTAATATCTTTCCTGCTATCTTTGTAGGAACTGGTTTGATGAGTACAAAAGTGCTGAAAAGACAGAATGAATAATTGAACATATTACGGGCTTTAGAAAAGCTGAAATATTAAGGACTAGCCGTTTTCCCGCGGTTACACCCGCGTCCCGTGGTAACTACTGCCCGTACCGGGATAAAATATAGCCTATGTTACTCGTGGATAATGTAGCTTTCGAATGGTGAAAGAATTTTTAAAAACTGTCCAGTAGTTTTTGAGCCTATTCATTACAACCAAACAAACAAACAAACAAACAAAGTTTTCCTCTTTATAATATTAGTATAGACTATCCCTTTTTCCGCGGTTTCACCCCTGTCCTGTGGGGACTATGCCCATGTATAGATAAAATGTAGCCTATGTTACTCGTAAAAAGAGTGCAGCTTTTATGTGAGAAAAAAAAAATAAAATCAGTTCAGACTTAGTGTCAGTAGGTACATTTGGGAAAATAGTTTCACAGAATTCAGATTAAATAGTTATTGTTCCCTTGAACATACTCACATTTGCATATCTTTATGCAGTTTCTTTCTTGTATCTTCACAAGCGAAATCAACAATTTTTATAAGTCTGCCCAAGATATAAAGAGTGCAGCCAATGTAAAAACTATCCAAAGAAATACCATGTACTTTGACTCTTCTGACAAAAGTCTTACGGTTCCGTTGGTCGAACATTTCCAGCGTATCATCAGTAGGATAGAAGAACACAGTGAACCGGCGAATTAGGCTGGCTTGATTATCATACCATTCGCCAATAAAAGAGTATTTGTCGCTATATGCCCCTTCCTGTAAATTAAAGGACATTTAAATGATAGATTTGTTCATTTTGCAAATAAGTTACAAAATACTGAAATTAATTCATGAATATACATAAAGTAAAAGTATGGAATACATTAAGTAAATAATATGAACAAGATTTTAATGAATCAAGTGTGGTGGTCGTCTACAACGGTTTGTAAGCAGGAAACAGTAAATTAAAACTTACCATTTTATTTTATATAACTTTAAAACATGAAATAATCCCCGGTAAACAGTTTTTAATTAACGACAAAAACATAAATCAATAAATAAACAACAAAACGGCTGTTGTCTTGTCAACTGTGATGTCACTGTCAAGCAAAGTCATCCATCAATGTCAATTTAAATCTTGCGAACAATAGACAAGTTCCAAAAAAAAATGTTTATGTGAGTTTTTTAAAATAAATATCCGTGTCTTTTTCTTGATAAGGTATAAAATTCTATTTGATTATATTTATCATCAATTGCCAAGCCTTTTTCGCAATTTTTTGGGGTCGTCGCGTGCGTCGACTTCCTGTATGATCATTAATTATTGATTGCTTTGTCGGCTCTAAAAATCTTTTGAATACTCAATGACAAAATCCCAACCAGAGAGTATATAATCACTACGTTTTAGGGTCAATTCCCACTGAAAGAGCAGCGGCCGGCAGCGGCCGGCAGCGGCCGTAATTGCAAGGGATTGAGCGCGAGCGCGGCGGGCCGCGCGGCGCCGCACCGCGCCGCGCTCTTACATTTTCCGTGCTCTTACGGCCGCTGCCGGCCGCTGCTCTTTCAGTGGGAATTGACCCTTAGTCCCAACCATACCCAACCATCCAACCTACTACGGAAACATTTTTAGTACGACCTTCTTAGAAATACCTATTAATTCAATTGTTTTGTCTGTGACAATCAACAAACATTTCCACAAGTTTTTAAGTTAATATTATAATAGTATACATAAGTTTGTTGTCAGCAGTATTTTATAAGAGAGTTGATAGTGTTTCTTCAAAATGGTAGGTACCTGTTCTTTACACAAGCCTTTTCGGTCAATGGGTCGTCTTAGGGGCGGAGCGTCTTCTCAAAATGAATACCTAGGATTTCCACCACCATCACTAGATCAACTATCAACAGTACAAAGACTGTACGGAGCAGTCAGCTGCAAGCCCCATTAGCAATTAGCTTAGCTGTTTTCTGACCTATTTTTGTTAAAGTGAACTAAACGCGTCGTCTTACGTTGATGGTGTGGGAATGTCCGTACTGTGCGTCTCTTGTTGAATGTTAGTGGAATGCTAAATGTTTGGTGCCACAACAGGGGCCCGATTCTCCTAAGTTAATAATGTCAAAATCGAATAGAAATCGAATCGCAATAGGAGTTTTAACCATATGGGGCATTCTGCTACTAATAAAAGACCAATCGTACCTATTCGATTGACATTTGATTGGTGTGCGATTGGTCTGCTATTTTGGTGATTTTGGTCTATACGGTAGTTTGCTGTATAATCATTTTGTAAACGTAAATTATTTGCAGACAAAATGATTCATTATTGAATGACAGAAAAGGATAAACACGTTTATTTCAAAGAAAAAATAACTGAATGCCACATACGCTTCAATCGTAATCGAGTCGGGATTGGATCTCAGTCGAATCGAGTCGAACGTGAATCGAATGGCGCTTAAGTAAAATTAGGAGAATCGGGCCCCTGTTCAATAAATCAATTTGCTCTCGTGTGTTGCAGGTATATGACTACTTCGATAAATACACCTTTTTGTGTGACATGTACGACGAAGATTCTGACACTATCATAGAATTAGTTCTTAATTATTTCCCGTTTGATGAATCGTGTCAAGTAATAAATACAAAAAAAGGAAAAAACTTGCTTAAACGCGTGCATTTGCCAAGTCTTAAGCCAGAAATGTTACAAATTGGCAATGTGGTCAATATATTTTCTAAATTACTACTTATAACAGATTGTGCACCAGCAACTAGAAGACTTTTGTTTAATAATGTTGAAAGGTAACGTGTGTACGAAAGCTTGACGTATCATTATGTACCTACATAGACTCTATATAAATTATTATTATACCCTAAGGTTCCTAAAACCTATTCCATATAAGGTACCTATTCCTACATAAGCAAGATCGCATCGTTTGAGTGAATTTCATAGAAGACATAATAAGACCCGCTACACCCTACATACACCACCAACTACCAGCGGCGGCCCTAGCCATTGCGAGGCTACGTGCGGCAGGTCTATGCGAGGCCCTTTGTCTAGAACCGGCGAGAGATGTCGTGCGGTGTTCCGCAGGGGTCGGTTCTGGGGCCGCTCTTGTGGAACATCGGCTTCGACTGGGTGCTGCGTGCCGACCTCCCTAGCGGCGTCAGCGTGGTCTGCTACGCTGACGACACGCTGGTTCTGGCACAGGGGAGGTCGCAACAGGAGGCGGCCGACATAATGACGCGCGGGGTTGCGACAGTAATCGAGAGGATCCAGCTGCTGGGCCTGGAGGTGGACTTGCACAAATCCGAGCCCATGTGCTTTCATGGGCTTCGGAACGCGCCACCTTCAGGCTCCCAAGTCACGGTGGGGGGGGGGTTCCCATCGGCGTCGAGAGGGCGATGAAATACCTGGGACTCGTCCTCGACAGCCGGTGGAACTTCGTCGAGCATTTCCGACGTTTGGGCCCCAAACTGGAGAAGGCAGGTGCTGCATTCAGGCGGCTCCTGCCCAACCTGGGAGGCCCAAACGCCCCCTGCCGTAAACTCTACGCGGGAGTCTTACGGTCCATGGCCCTTTACGGGCCCCCGGTATGGGCACGTTCGGTACGGAAGCGGGCCGTACACTACCTGAACGTGCCCCAAAGGGTGATAGCCATCAGGCTAATCCGGGGGTACCGCACGATCTCCCGCGATGCAGCTGGCCTACTAGCCGGACTGCCACCGTGGGATCTGGAGGCGAGAGTCTTCTTGCGCCTGTACGACTGGCGCGAGGAGGCTCAGCGCCGGGGGGAAACCCCGTTGCCGCGGCAAGTTGTCGCGCAGCGGGCAGAGCTCCGGCGCGATCTCATGGTGGCCTGGAGGGAGCGACTGTCGCAACCCAGTGCAGGGCACGCCACCATCATGGCGGTAAGTCCCCTCTTTGAGGACGTACCGCATGACGCAGGTCCTCACCGGACACGGTTGTTTCACGGTTGGTCACGGTTGTTCCTGCACCGAATCGGTCGTGAGGAGGCGCCCGGGTGTCACCATTGTGCGGACAGCCCCGACGACACGGTGGACCACACAGTCCAGGTGTGCCCCGCATGGGGGGGGGGCACCGCCGGGTCCTCGTCGAGGCTTTGGGCGGCGGCGACCTCTCACGTCCGGCCCTGGTTCAGGCCATGGTCCGGGGCGAGAGGGAATGGGATGCCGTCGCCTCCTTCTGCGAAGCGGTCATGCTCGAGAAGGAGGCGGAACGCCAGAGAGTACGCACCTCTCATCCCGGCCGCCGCGCTGGACCTGGTAGACACCATGGGCGCCGGGTGTCGCGTGATGACTCCCGGCCACCGTAGGCGTGGGTCTGTGGGCGGTGAGTTTGGGTGGCTCATCGTCCCTCTGTCTGCTTAGACGACAGACCCGTGTCGACGGCGCGCGTTGTTCCACGCGCTCCTCAAAGAGATGTCAGCAACCCCAGCGGGGCCCAGCAGGGCCAAGGCCTGCCGGGGCTGCGGGTTGTTCGAAAGAGATACCGCGGCCCTGGTACATAAAAGGCCTATGACGGAACACGACGGTTTTTAGTCAGTAAGAGTCTGACACTCCCTCACCGCTGCTAACCCACAGCGGGAGGGGTCATTTGATGATTTTTGACGTCGGAAAAAAAAGGCCCTTTGTCTAAAGTGAAAAGTATGTGTTGCGAGAGTAAGCTGGCGTTTTGATTTAGCTAACCGTCATGTTTGAGGAGAAATGATCAAGTTAAACTAATTATTAAAATTTTATTTTTACTATAGTTTATATTTAAAGAATCACAAAATTAACAAATATTAAACTAAAATCTTTAATTAATTCAGAATAATCGAATGAATGAGCATCGTCATTTTCGATCGAAAGAATAGCAAGGGCTGAAAGTCGATCTTGTGTCATCGAATTCCTTAAACATGTTTTAATAATTTTAAGCCTCGAAAACTGCTTTTTCGATATTATTATTTTATTATTCGAATTCTCAAGACTATTTCGGTAGTGGGATAAATTTCAGTTAAATTATTTTCTAATATACATTTCAGCACCGAGATAATATTCAGCTCTTCGTATAACTGATTCATGGCCGTCTCTGGCTCATGTAGCGCCCGGGTGCAATCAGGACCCAAGCGTTCCCTATGTATTGAAAGATTGTAACTTGAGTAGTTCGCACGTCGTAAATAAGAAAGTTCATACGGAAACTAGGAGTTATTTTCTTGTTAATAAAAGGACTTAAAGCGGCGCTACCTTCTAGGTTCGGCTAAAAAAGGATGAAAAAATAAAACAAGTGTAAAGTCGAGCACCCGCGAGCGTAGCGAGCGCAAAAAATTTTGAGCTTTAGGTCACTGAAGCACCTAAATTTGTATAATAAATAACAGTGCAAGGTCAAGTCGCGAGCGTAGCGAGCGCGAAAATTTTTGAGTTTTGGGACATTTTTTAAAAGCAAGCACAAATAAAAAGAATCCGTGACTGGATCGAGAGCCAGTTGCTTTGTTACTTTGGTGTTCCAACTTTTTGTTAAATTGAGGACTCAAAAAGTAAACGCAGGATGAATTAGAAATATAGAAAAAATGCACATTTTTTTTTCTTGGACCAGACAAGATATGTATCTTCTAATTATATTTTTTTTATATTAGTGTGGGTTGTAGCGCGAGGCCCCTCCAAGCGCGAGGCCCTGTGCGATGGCACAGTTCGCACACCCCTAGGGCCGCCACTGCCAACTACGGTGCGAAGGAAGCCGGTGTCATGTCCTGTAAATCACGTAAAGGTTAAAGATACCAATACCCAAACGAAAATAGGTGCTTAAATAGGTAGGTACTTACTGACATCATCCAATCATCAAGTTTATTATTGAATTTCAGTACTTTTGCGATGATTAAGCCTATACCAGCACACCAACATGGAAAAGTAATAACGTTTATTATGAAGAAGGGTTTCCGCATAGTTCGTATGAAGAATGGCAAAATAAGTAAAGATTTTGCTATGGCACTTTACAAACACTTGTCGGGAAATAGTTTGCTTCCGTAAGTGAAACCCAGTTTTATAAAAGTACCGATCCAATTAAAAAAAAATACATATATAGGTACTTACTTAAGCCCCGGTTTGATATCGAGTGGGGCCGACGGCCGACATTGCATTGTGGGTTTAATTAGAAATAATCCCAAAAAAAATTTGGACTTTGCGGATGATGCACCCGTATCGAAGTGCAAGTAAGTAAATGCCAATCTTTCTCTGAACTATCTTCGACTCTAAATATGAGTTAGATTGCTGTCCCACCGGACTATCGGGGTGAAGGAAAATAAAGTGCACCTGTGTCCGCCCCAATGCTTGTCCACTATAGGCACTATAATATATCTGGCGCAGTTGGCTCTCCTTATGGTTTTGTATTATTGCTATCTACTATTCTATTTCTATCTACTAATCGCTTCACTACTGGAGGCTAAAATAACTAATGTTCGTTTCTACAGTATCATAATTGACTACGTGACTAGTGGTGAAATTATTGGCCTAGAACTGGTAGCCCCTAATGCAACAGCGGCATGGCGTCGCTGTTTAGGCGCCACTGATCCGGCTGATGCGGAGCCTGGCACCCTCCGACAACTATACGGAGAGGATATCCTCAGAAACATCGCCCATGGGTGCAACTCGTCATCAGAAGCTAAGAATGTTGGTTCTGCCGTACATTGTTAATCATTGTTCTTGGTAGTTGAGGAATTTGACTTTGGCAACGTTAAATTGCTTTGTTGGTAACCGTGGGACAACAGCTGTAAAACAATAAGTTCGATTTCCTTTAAAAAAATAAACTATTTTTAATTAAATAGGTAAGTACCACCTATTTAGATCTCTCTCACACAAACGTTCCTCAAATCGGAAAGACCACTTTCTTGGCTAACTGTTAGTATTTAGGTACATGGAAAAGATTTAGGTAAAGTGCTGGCCAGGTACACAACTAGTTTAATTAAATTTTACAGATATTGGAATTATTTTTTGGTTGCGATAACGGGGTGCAACGAGTACCATTTAGAGCAACTTACAAGGATTGCACTTGTTGCATTATTAAACCACATGTGATAATAGACGGCAATTTGGGTGCAATTCTGGAACATATTTCTACCTCCGGAACTTTTTATATATCTGCCATGGCTATGTTTTCTGTGAAATTAGCTGATGCCCTAGAATTCTATGAAATATACAAAGGAGTAGTGCCAACATACGAGGTTTGTTCGCAATATATTCAGTTATTATTCTCAGCGATCTCTTGAGATACTTGCGTAGAAATAATAAAGAGGGAACGTTTTTTGGCCCGTTTGTGTACCTACCATATAAAAACTCCGAAATTACGGAACCGATTTGAAAAATTCTTTCACTGTTGGGAAGCTAGACTATCCCCGAGTACCGAGTAACATAGACTATATTATATATTTTGACCGGGTGCAGGAACAAGTCACCACGGCTGAAATCGGGTGCCTAAATATTTTAATTATAGATATAGGTGTTGTTTTGAGCCAGTCAACCTAGCGTATTTTTCAGGACCTTCCTGAGGGCAAGCAGATACGCCCTTTTACGGAAGTAGGTAGGTACCTACCCTATATAGTCGGTTATACTCGTATAATAATCTGTTACCTATTTTCAGGCAATGGCGATACAACTAGCCGAAGGAAAATGTATTGCATTAGAAATTAAGTGTACAGATCCAAACAAGAACTGTGTTTGTGAATTCAGAAAACTGTGCGGCGCTCGAGATCCGGTAAATTATCTTAACCCGTCGATTTTTACAAGCAACCTCCGCAAATCCAAACTAGGTACTCACGAAGAGGTCGTATCGAACACAAGCAGTGGAGGGCACTTCGGCTTATTTCAGCCAATTGCCTCGTCATTACTCCTTCTCATATATAGTATACTAGCTTCCGCCAGCGGTTCGCCCGCGTGGTGTGTTGATAAAAAGTAGCCTATGAGTTAATCCAGGGTATCACCTATCTACATTAAAATTTCAACCAAATCGGTCCAGCCGTTTTTGCGTGAAAGAATAACAAACATACATCCATAGATTCTCACGAACTTTGACATTTATAATATTAGGAAGTAGGATTATAATATTAGTAGGATAGTAGGATATTATATCTAGGTATACTAGCTTCCGCCCGCGTAGAGTTCGGTTGTATCGCGTTTCCAAGAGAATTCTTCAAGTCAGGGATAAAAACTATCCTATGTTCTTTCTCAAGGTCAACTCTATCTCTGTGCCAAATTTTGTTAAAATCAGTTCAGTGGTGAAAGGGTAACAGACAGACAGAGTTACTTTCGCATTTATAATATTAGTAGGGATATACAAAAGAAAATCGAGTTAGGTACACATTTTATGACTCATGAATGGCTGAACGGTTTAAGCTGAAAATTAGAGGGGAGATAGCTTAGACCCACAAAAAGGCCATAGGATAGTTTTTGTCACCATCGGGCTACGGGAAACAGTAATATCGGGATACAGGAGAAACCGGCGGAAGCTAGTAGGTAAGGTATAGTATATTAGGTAGATTGGCAATCGGGTGATGTTAGTGGACCCAAAACTGAAATACGCACTGTGGAGGCTGCTTTAGAGTGAGAGTAGTACCTAGTTAGTCCTACAGTAGCAATGAATGAACGATTTTTTAAATTACCTACCACTAATTAAGGCCTGGGGCCCCATTCTCCTAAGTTAATGATGTCAAAATCGAATAGCAATATGATCGCAATAGCAGTTTTAACCATATCGGGCATTCTGCTACTAAAATAAGACCAATCGTATTCCAACGACATTTGATTGGTTGGCGATTGGTCTGCTATTTTGGTGATTTTGGTCTATACGGTAGTTTGCTCTACAATCATATTGCAATAGTTAATCATTTGCAGACAAAATAATTCATTATTGAATGACAGAAAAGGATAAAAACGTTTATTTCAAAGAAAAAATAGCGGAATACCTCATACGCTTCAATCGTAATCGAGTCGGGATTGGATCTTAGTCGAACGTGAATCGTATGTCGCTTAAGTAAAATTAGGAGAATCGTGCCCCCGGTTGTTCGAAGCTCGGTTACGTCAAGGTTAGGGTTAAATTCTAGTTTCAGTAAAATTAACAGGGTTTAAATTCAAAGTTTTGCGTTGTTGAAGTACCAGTTAGTTTAACGAACGTTGAAATTTCATAATAAAAATGTCAAATTAACCGTGGTCAAAATTAACAAACGGTAAAATTTTTACTTTAACTTTACCGTAACGTACGAACAACCGGGCTTTAGTGGTATTTAACCGACTTCTTTGCACATCAGGGTCAAAAGTAGTGTAGCTATAGCCTTTCGCTTTTCATTTTCTTGTCAGTCTTTAGAAAACTGGGTACCAATGGGGTAGGTATCAATCTCAACCTGTCGCACCCCTAGATGAATCCTTCAATGTTTGAGGTATAGAGAGCCCATTTATAGAAGGACACTAGTCCTGTTTTGATCCAGGTCAAACCAAGGACCAGGTCAAATTAAGAGTAATTCCCACAAGTCGCTAGCCATACCGCTTACGGAAGCTAGCCTATACTTTTTATACTAATTTGAAATAAATGCAAAAAATAATAAATATTCCGTAACGTTCTAATAGTCAAGAATACGGTTGGTTATACAGTTTTTGATAATTTTGGGATATCTAACATTTCACTTGCAAACACATAATAAACAGTTATTATAATAAAACTCTGATTTGTTTATAGATCAATTTATTGGATTATGAAGTAATTTTGTTGCCAATTTCAGGATTTGTGTCGTCAATTATATCCAGGGTCAATAAGAGCTCTTTATGGAAAAACAATAGTCGAAAATGCTGTCCATTGCACAGATTTACCAGAGGATGGAGAAAATGAAGTAGAATACTTCTTTAAACTCTTAGCTATTGAATGAGAGTTTTATTTTTATTGTAGTTACTTAAATACATATTATTATTTATGCTTGTAGTCATTTTTTATTACAAAATCATTTCCTTCTATTTCAATTTTATCATACATCCATTTTCTATTGACTCTGAAAATATATGAAGATTTTTAAAATTATATAAAATAGACTACTAATATATTGACCTAGAACTAAAATCAAGTATGAATATGTTACACCTAAAGTTCCAAGTGCGGTATGTTACCTGGTTACAGCTAGGTGTAACCAGCAATTTGCGGCTTAACACTTTCACTGTCCATGCATTACCTACATGTAATGTACTGATGAGTTAACTCTGTATGTCCGTGCATGACATACAATACACTATTAACTACCAAGAATAGTGGTGTTCACAAGAAACTTGAAAATAAAATCTAATAAGATATACAATGTGTCCCGGGGATAAGTGACCGCCCGAAATTTTTTGAATATTTGTACAAAATTAAGGATAATTTCTTTTACATTTTTGAAAAAAATCATTAAAAAATTTTTATTGTCAGGCCTGTTAATAACAGGCTTTGCTCTTTTTTTTCAAATTTCAACTGACTGTATTTTTGCATTTGTTTGAAATAGCAGCAAACATTGTTCTGAGCTATTGTAGGAAATATCATGTAGTTTATTAATAAATTAAAAGAAAGTGATATTAAGGGGGCATTTATTGGACTTATTTTGAAAAAACTGAAAAAAAGGCGTTATTTTCTTTGAATTTTTATTTTCTTTTTGTTCTAATAAATGTTTTATTACATTTTTGTTATGTTTGATAATTTTAATTGATAAACTATGATGTCGGCTAGTCAATAAAGAAAAAAGAATTTAAAAAGATGTAAAAACTTAGGAAATATCTTAAAAAACTGCAGCACGTTACAGTATTTACTAAAAAAAATAAAAAAATCATTAAAAAAAAACCAAAGGCGGTAAGTCCCAAATATAAAGGAAATTATCCTTAATTTTGTACAAATATTCAAAAAATTTCGGGCGGTCACCCGGGACACATTGTATAATTATCTCATTTGTTTTCCTCGTAGAGGTTTATCAATGAAACATTCCGCCATCAACGATTTGACCATGTTTGTAAACTATACATCAAACATATTTCAACATACTTGTTCAACACTATTGGGGTTGCCTATAGTTAACATCATCATACAAGACATCTGCTTATAGTTGTAACTGATTGCAGATTATAATTAAAAGAAAAAAAAAAACTATTGGTTGCCTGTTCATAATTATGTCTATTTATTTATTTATTTATTTATTGTCCATGCATTATACAGGGTGTCCAGTAAACAGTATGACATACTGCAGGGGGTGATAGCTTGGGTCACTACCTATCAATACAACACAATATATGTTCAGCAAAATCTTACGGATTTACAGTTTTTCAAAATTTTCCGAAATATCGAAAAATCTCTACCTTGAAACAGATTTTTAAGCATCTCTCTAAGATTTTTCTAGTACTTTTTTTACATCAAATTATTCGTGAATTGTTACTTTACTCATTATTAAGTCTTTTTTCTATCAAAAACCAGAATGTTTTCAAGAAATACAATTTTTTGTTTAAATTTGCACAGAACTATTTTCTTATCACTTAAGTTTAACCTACAGTGATGAAAAAAATGTATGTATGTTATGTGTAATAACTTGGAACATTTTCAAGGAGCGTGGGTAGGGTTTCTCATAAAAACTCCAAGTAATTATTGGCATTTAATGTACACACTGTGTGTCACAACTAGTTTTATAATAATTCGCATAAATTCGCAGCTATTACTTATTCTCATAGTGGTATTGTGTCAAAATTACGTTAATTACATTTTCAACAAAATCAGCTTCTCTGGAACTAAAATAGCATTTTTTTGTATTTTTTTTTAATGAAAATGCACTAGTATTGTATCTTTCCTAAATCACCATTAAACAAGCTATTTTTTAAGTTTGTTGTACAAAACTGCTCCATACATTTTTTTTTCATCACTGTAGGTTAAACTTAAGTGATAAGAAAATAGTTCTGTGCAAATTTAAACAAAAAATTGTATTTCTTGAAAACATTCTGGTTTTTGATAGAAAAAAAGACTTAATAATGAGTAAAGTAACAATTCACGAATAATTTGATGTAAAAAAAAATTCTAGAAAAGGATTTTTTCATTACAAGATGCTTAAAAATCTGTTTCAAGATAGAGATTTTTCGGTATTTCGGAAAATTTTGTAAAACTGTATATCCGTAAGATTTTGCTGAACATATATTGTGTTGTATTGATAGGTAGTGACCCAAGCTATCACCCCCTGCAGTATGTCGTGCTATTTACTGAACACCCTGTGTATAACGCAATTTTGGACTTGCAATAATTGTTGTGATAATTGTCTTAGGACAGTGAAAGTGTCAACTTAGTTGCATTCTTTTATTTACAGTTAGAACTAGGTGAAGCCGTGCCATGCATTGTAGATAAATGCAGTAGGAGAGTGTGGTGTATCATATGAGCTTAGACAAGTTCTATCTGTTTCAATGTACATTTACCTGCATTCATGCCCGCATTTGTTAGAATGACACTTAGTGCAAGGAAAGTGACATCCTGGGCAAGTTTCATCTAAACAATCACACAAATCTTTTCCTGTTGCTGCTATTTGCCCACGTTCATTGTATATATTCTTACTTTTTCGGCTGAAAAAACAAATTGTAATGAGTTGAAAACTAAAATGATATGTGGAAAACCAAATAGCAAGTCATAAATGATTATCAGTCATTGGTTGGTGGGTTTCCCATGTTTATGACAACAGTTAAGAAATCCAAACATTTAATCGGTAAAGTACTTACTTCATAAAATAACTTTTCCGATTCAGCTTACGCCTTTCGCGGGCTGATGTCTCCGGGTCAAAATTATCTAAGAAATTCATTTTATTTATGCGTGTTAGTAAACTATAGCTTATTAAAAATAGCAATCGTCACCTTGACACTATTTAAAAACCAATATAACGAAAAGATAGATATTCAAATTGTAATACCAGGAACACTCTTTAATAATTATTAATAAATCTTGATGTAAGTCAATATTTCTCATTTATTTTTTTCAATAAATAAGCAAAATATTCAAAACATCATATTGACATTGACAGTAGATTTTTGATAGACATTTTAGACATGTGCATGTTAGGAATTTATAGTCTATGACATTTAAAAAATGTAGGGTTGTTAGTCTATGAAAAAGAATGACTGTGGTGTGAATTGTCATGATGTAAAAACCAGTGAGAACAATGTTATAATTCCTAACAAAATGTGATTGTATTTCTTTAACTATTAATAAAGGCTTTCAAGAATACCAGAAGTTTGAATACCTACAATAGGTTATGGGCCCAGAACGCCCGAGAAGAAAAAATTAAAAACCGGGATTGGGTAATGAAAAACCCAAAATAAAAAACAAGTTAAAAAAAAAAAAAAACTAAAAAACAGTAATAACAAGGAAGAAAATAAAAAACGGTGAAAAACTAAAAAATGGAAAAACCTGAGATAATACAGATAGAAAAATTAAAAGATGCGGAAACATTTTTATTGTGGAAATTTGAATTCAATATACACTTAAAAGCGGCAAATCTTGCAAAAACAATTGCACAAACAAAAGAAGATGACAAGAAAAGTGACTTCAGTATCAAAGATGCTCAGGTGCAAAGAATTATCATAAGCAGTATTGATAAGAAACTAAAAGGTCACATAATTAATTGTAACAGTGCACGTGAAATGTACGTAAAATTATGTGAAATATTCGAAGGTTCTGAGCAAAGAAACAAAGATGCATTATTACAAGAGTTTTTCACATATAAGAAACAAGAGAGTCAATCGCTTTCCCAATTAATAAGTGAAATAGAAAATTTACAATTTCGTATAAGTCAGCTAGGAACAAAAATAGATGATGAAATGGTCATATCCAAAATACTAAGCTGTTTACCAAATAATTTAAACTATTTTATAACTTCTTGGGAATGCATGGCAGACGATAAGAAAACCCTTCAAAATTTAACAAACAGACTTCTGGCTGAAGAAAATCGAATGTTGAAAGCAAAAGAAAGTGACAAGCAGCTAGCATTTCAAGCTACATCTTCATCTACATCAAAGAAAAAGTTTAATGCAATAAAATGTTTCAAATGTAACAAAACAGGGCACATGAAGAAAGACTGTAGAGCCTGTAGTATCTGCAAAAGGGACAACCATGAAGATAAAGACTGTAAGTTTAAAAATAAACAGTGCTCAATCTGTAAAAAAATTAATCACAGAGAAGAAAATTGTTTTTTCAAAAATAAGAATAAGAATGAGAATGAAGAAAAAAGTAACAAAAGAATAGAAAAGGCATTTTTTACAAACGGTGAAATTCAAGAACCAAAACTGAAAGAATTTGTTGTAGACTCTGGGTGTACTGCACACATGACCAAAAATGTAGACATACTAAAATTTTTTGAATGCAAACCATCATCTGTTTTGACTGCAAATGAAGAAACAATAGAGGTGAAAGGGACTGGTAAAGTCATTGGCAATAAATGTACTCTTAATAATACCCTGCTTGTTCCTGACTTATCACAAAATTTATTATCGGTTAATGCAGTTACAAACAATCAAGGAGTGGTTATATTTACCAAAGATAATGTAAAAATATATAAGGAGTCAGAATTAATATTAACAGGAAAAAAAGAAAACGGTTTATATAAAATTAATTTGGATGATAATAATATGCAAGAAAAAACACTGTTAATGAAAGAAAATGGCACTGCCTTAGAATGGCATCAAAGACTTGGACATCCAGGAAAGAAAATACTAGATATATTACCAGATGTGGCAGATGGAATAAAAATAAATGGATTAAGGCAAATAGACGAATGTGAAATCTGTACACAAGCTAAACAAACAAGACTTCCATTTAACACAGTAAGAAACAGAGCCAGTAGACCACTTCAATTATTACATACTGATGTATGTGGACCGTTCGAAAACAAAACGTATGATGGCTATAGTTATGTTTTAACCGTCATGGATGATTATACTCATTTTACAAAAATATACTTGCTTAAATATAAAAATGAAGTTAAAGAAAATTTAAAACATTATATAGAAGAAACAGAAAGAGAGAGAACAGAAAAGGTATCTACCATAAGATGCGATAATGGAGGTGAATACACAAGCAATGATTTTAAAAAATGGTGTACTGAAAAGGGAATAAAACTAGATTATACAGTACCATACTCACCACAACTAAATGGTAAAGCAGAAAGACTAAATCGAACATTATTAGATAAAACCAGAGCATTACTATTTGATTCAGGGTTAGATAAAGAAATGTGGGGTGAAGCTGTATACTGTTCTACTTATATTATAAATAGATTACCAAGTGAATCTTTGAAGAATAAGACACCTTATGAGATGTGGCATGGTAAAAGGCCTAATATATCTAATATATGCAAGTTTGGTTCAATAGTATATGCTAAACAATTACATTCGAATATTAAGAAACTAGATCCAAGAAGCAAAAAGTTAATCATGATTGGATATACTAATAATGGATATAGATTGTGGAATAAAGAAGAAAGAAGAATTGAAATAGCAAGGGATATTGTTATAATTAATAATAATAAGAAAATTGGAGAAAAATATGAAGAAACAGGAAGTTCGGTGATAACAGAAATAATACCAGGTAATAATGAAGAAGAAATAAATCAAGAAGAAGAAAGTGATGACAGTTATTATGAAATAGAAGAGTTAGAACAACAAAGTAATGTAATAGAAGATAACATCCCAGATATTATTGATGAAGTAGAAAATGATGAAAATAAAGAAAGTAATACTGCAGAGATAGAAACTATAGAAACTATAAATACAAAACGACAACGGAAAAAACCAGCTTACCTGCAAGATTATGTATTACTTACGTATGATGAAGTCATGAAGTCTGCTGAAAAGAATAATTGGGAGAAGGCCATAAATTCGGAGAAGGAATCATTGGAAAGTAACAATACATGGGAAATAGTTGATGTAGGAAGAGCAAAAGGACACAAGATATTGTCAAGTAAATGGGTATTTTGTATAAAAGAAAATGGTACTTACAAAGCAAGACTTGTAGCAAGAGGCTTCGAACAGCAAAGCATTGACTATCAAGAAATATATAGTCCAGTAGTAAGTCAATCAGCAATAAAATCATTAATAGCAATTGCTGCTTCAAAGGAATATGAAATGATAACTTTTGATGTGAAAACAGCATTTTTGTATGGCGAGTTAAAGGAAGACATATTTATGTATATTCCTGAAGGATATGAAAGACAGCCTAATAAAATTTGTCATTTAAAGAAAGGACTATATGGGCTAAAACAGGCACCAATGACATGGAATAAAAGATTTACAGAAACTTTAAGGAAACTTGGACTGAGAGCTTCAAAGTCGGATCAGTGTGTGTTTTTTAATGAAGACAAAACTATAATATTGGCTATATATGTTGATGACGGTTTGGCCATATCAAAAGACAAGGAAAAGTTATTACAGATCTTGCATCAATTGGAAAAAGAATTTATCTTAAAAACATATGAACAACCTCAAAACTATATAGGTTTTGAAATAAAAAGATCAGAACAAGGCATCTTGTTGCATCAGCAGAATTATACAGAAAAATTACTTAGAAAATATAATATGTATGATTCCAAAGCTGCAGATACTCCATGCATTGTGGGAAAGGAAAATGAATCTAAGGTGGCTACGTCAAATTTCCCATACAGAGAACTAGTTGGTGGATTATTGTATTTGTCAACCAGGTCAAGACCAGATATCAGTCAAGCTGTGAATGAAGCAAGTAAAAAGGTAGAAAATCCATCAAGGCAAGACATATTAGCAGTAAAGAAGGTGTTGAAGTACTTGAATGGAACGAGAGATAAAGGGATTTTGTATAATGCTGGGAAAGATATTACAAGATTGCATGCATATTGTGACTCAGATT
The DNA here is from genome assembly GCF_022581195.2 of Helicoverpa zea. NCBI lineage: Eukaryota > Metazoa > Arthropoda > Insecta > Lepidoptera > Noctuidae > Helicoverpa > Helicoverpa zea. The sequence continues at coordinate 9,902,757 of NC_061452.1, read as the reverse complement.
ATGCAGGTTGTACAGAGACCAGACGAAGTACAACAGGGTTCATAATAATGTTGGCAGGTGGACCTATAGCTTGGTGCTCCAAAAGACAGCCGATAGTAAGTCTATCGTCAACTGAAGCGGAATATATAGCAGCAGCAGATTGCGTTAAAGAGTGTTTATACTTAAAGACTTTTATAAGTGAATTAATTGGTAGCAGTATTAAGATTAGTTTGAATATTGATAACCAGAGATAGCGGATATGTTGACGAAACCACTATATAAAGAAAAATTTAAATTTCATTGCGATAAAGTTGTTGTGTAAATTGAGAGTTATAATTAGAAGTGTTTAAGTTAATGTTTTGAAAACTTGTTTAAGTTAATGTTTTGAAAACTGATGTGTTTCTGAAGTAATTATAAGGTATTTTTAATTTATGTTCATATATTAAAAATAGGAGAAGGTGTTAGGAATTTATAGTCTATGACATTTAAAAAATGTAGGGTTGTTAGTCTATGAAAAAGAATGACTGTGGTGTGAATTGTCATGATGTAAAAACCAGTGAGAACAATGTTATAATTCCTAACAAAATGTGATTGTATTTCTTTAACTATTAATAAAGGCTTTCAAGAATACCAGAAGTTTGAATACCTACAATAGTGCATAATGCATCATTCATGCATGCATGATGGTTTCTCACTTTTTAGGGTTCCGTACCCAAAGGGTAACACGGGACCCTATTGTTTTTGCTTCTCTGTCCGTCCGTCCGTCTGTCACCAGGCTGTATCTCATGAACCGTGATAGTTAGAGAGCTGAAATTTCCACAGATGATGTATTTTGGTTGCCGCTATAACAACAAATACTGAAAACTATAGAATTAAACAAATATTAATGTTTTTTTTTTTTTGGAGTTTTATAAATAATGGTACGGAATACTTCGTGCGCGAGTCCGACTCGCACGTCTGTTTTTTGGCCGGTTTTTCGTCTATAGCATAGATGGCACAGTGATCGAAGCATAGACTCGGCATAGCACTATGGTTAAAGAATATGTCAAAATTGTCAAAGTCATTCGTCGAAGTCGAAAACTAAAAATAAGGTTATGTTTTTATAAAAGTGTACTCATCTGCGCCTCACGCGTACATATTTATGCGTATGTATTAAATGTGCTTTGCGAAAACAAATCGCTCAAAGCTATTAAATTCAGAATAAATTAGCTTAAAAACAACCATGGCTGACGCGGGCAATAAGGAATCTTCAGTTACAAAAGTTCCTATGATTTACGTTTGTGGAGGTAATGTATTCTAATATCTGGATTGTTTTGTATTGAGACTACTAATTTTGGAACAAAAAGCATTATTAATATTTATAGGTACATCTATAATGAAATCTAAGATAGGTATCAATCATACCTACCTAAGTATTTTCTCGGAACACGTAAATAATATTAACCATTAAATTTACGTATTGAGCACTAACAAATAATAACGTGGTTGTTGCTTTTCTAGAATGCCACCGGGAGAACGAAATTAAACCAAGAGATCCTATAAGGTGCCGAGAATGTGGATACAGAATTATGTACAAGAAGCGAACAAAAAGATGTATCCTTTTGCAACAAATTATTTTTAATCTTCTTAGTGACTTGTAATCTTTCTTAAGATACTTTTTCTCTTTTTATTGGAGCTGTTGCATCAGTCTTCATAATGAAATGTTGATTTTAGCCCTATGTCACTCAAAATAAGGAATTTGTGAGGTTACTAATCAATGAGGTGTTTTGGTTTACTTACCCAGGAGTCTGCTAGTCACTGTGTAACATATTTAAAAAAAATAGGTGTTGAAGAGATGTTGACACTTGACATGAATCATGAGCATATAGAATATTGTTTTCACAATAACTAGAATGATAAAAATGTCATGAACTTTAAAAATATATACCAAATTAATAAAAAAATTGACAAACGCATTTAAAAGCATGTCTTGTCTGAATTGTGCCAATGCGAATGCCAATTGGAGCAATGTTGTATGATGCTTATGCAGTGAATTGTGGCACAATAGAGTCAAGTTATCAAATCTAATGCACCTAATAGTTATAAAGATGGGATGCAACATTTTGTTTATTTAAAACATTATCATATTCTCATCAATATCATGTGTAAAGGTAGAATTCCGTGGATAGCGGCTGTCGTAGCCACGCGCGGCTTACGACAGTCGTCGGCCGCGCGCGACAATAGTCAACCTATGAAAATGTATGGCACTGCTGCCGAGGCCCGCATTTTTATTATACAGCCACAGCAGCACGTCATCCTCCTCTTCTTCAAGGATATCGATTAGCACTTCGACTAGAGGGAACGGACGAACAAAATCTACTAATTTCAAGACAATGCCGCGCGCGGCTTACAAAATTCGTCGGCCGCGCGCGACTGTCGCGGACCTCGGCAACGGTGCCATACATTTTCATAGGTTGACTATGAAACTGTCGCCTGTCGCAGCCGCGACCCACGGAATTCTACCTTTACTTAGCAACTGAACTTTAATGTTTATTACAAAATATTTCTAAGGAATGTCAAAATTCCTGTTATTATTCTTCATTCAGATATTACTTTCTTAATAACTTTTTCTTTCTAAAACTAACATAACATTGATAACAAACTCTTTAATTTGCTTTTTAACGCTTGGCATGATGTGTGTATGGTTTGCAGTTTCATGATCATTGGTTTTTTTTTTGGTTTAAAGGGGTAAGTACTTTTTTATTTACAACATTATAATTCATTTTTTTAAAAGTAGGTAACTGTTTAAGATCTTGGCATGAAATGTCCAGCATGCACATTTGGACTCTAATTTCATGCTAGCATGCTTTTTATGCTTTGTCATCCTGCATGCCTGCTCTGTCTTATGCACTTGCGTAAACATTGATAGTGGATTTCAGTGTATATTTTTGTTACGTAAAATTTTGATTTTTTCTTTTGTTTAGGCTAGATATGAATAAGATAATCATGAAATTAATTTTGCAATTATCCTTAACTAAAATTTTCAGTGGTTGTCTTCGATGCTCGTTGACGAAAAATGATGAAATGGACGACTGTATATTTTAAGATATTTTTGTAACTACATTTCAACATAAGATAAATAAAAGTCTATAATTAATTATATTTTTATTTTTGAATTCATATGAAGTTCCCCTGTCCTCCTCATCGAAATCATAGCGTTTTAGGTTTTAGATCTATCATATATTTAATGCTTTCCTACCGAAACAAGCCAGGCAACTGGTACTCTGGCTTAAATAATTTTAGTGAACTTGTTGTAACTCAAATAATGAATGAGAATAGAATAGAATAATAAATCGATGCTTAATTAATATAAACGAATTCACTTTTAGTTGTAACATTGCTAATTGTTTTGAAATAATATACCTGCAACTAATAGAGCATCCCCATGTATCTGTTATGGACCAAGTGATAAATTGAGCAGTATACATAATGCCCGGTCATTATGAAAAATGCCCAATATGAGAGCGCAATTTGATAATAATTATTCAAATAATCAAATTGACCGGGCACTATCCATATTGCCCGTGACCTTTTGGGCAAAGTAATACAAGCAAAGTAATAACATATTTATATTCAATTTTTTATTGTTATTGCCATTTAATTTAAAATAAAACTAAATATTAAACCACTTAAATAATCAGCCTCATGATTTGGATTAATTATGAAGGACTTCTGCCTTAAAAATCCACTAGTTTTTGCATTTAAAAGTTAAGGAAAGTCATATTTAAAGGGTGCTTATTAAACAGGCTCCTTTTTAATATAATTATTCGCCCCGAATAATGTATGTTGCCTTCTAAATTACTAAGTCAGCCACAATTAACGAGCATCTAAATAATATTATCTCAGCCACTCGTTATCTTCTAAGTAAACCGCTCTAAATACAACTCCGCATGATGGTTATTTTTTAGCATCTAAATTTGTAGCATGCATTCTAACAGTAAACTTCTAAAATACTATTAAATGACATCATAAAATTTATTTATTTAGCTTCTAATTTTTTAACTCAGTACGTTTAAAATGTAAGCAAGCATGGCTTCTGTCACGGCTCCGGTGCTGCGGGGCTCGGGCCTCGCCCCTCCACACTTACGCGGTTTTGAATTGCACTCTAGGGGTAGGACAGACAAGACTACGTGGAGTCGGTTTTGCAGCGATACGTTTTCGTCACATCATCCTCCGAGCCTTTTTCCCAAACTATGGGGACTACTACTATAAACTATAAACTATAATATATGGGGTCGGCTTTCAGTCTAACCGGATGTAGCTGAGTACCAGTGCTTTACAAGGAGCGACTGCCCTATCTGACCTCCTCAACCCAGTTACCCGGGCAACCGTTACGTGGGATACGTTTTCGTCACTAACTTCAATTTTTTGCTTCATTATCAAATTGCCCAACTGTCATGTAGCAATATAATAATGCCCGTGCAATGTGATAAATAATGAAGTTAAGATAGTTATTAATCACTTGGCCCGATAAAGCTAGACATTATTCATAATGCTCGGGCATTATTAATAATGCCCGAATTAATCACATGGTCCATAACATATCTACAGCGTTTGTGTGGAACGGACTTTATGTTGCTTACGCGGATAAATAGAAACTCAGGTAAAATCTGCGGTACTCGTCTGTTAAAAAAAAAAAAAACCTTTAGTAAGTTTCGATTCTGATTAGAATCCACCTGTGCTTACCTCCTAATGATTATAATGAAACAGCACTAAAATTCAAAAACTAAAAAAAAAACTGAATCTAAAACCTATGAGTGAGTGTTATACGGTCTCTGTGGATACCTTGCACAGGTACTTCAAGAGAATAAAACTTTTACATTTTATGTAATGCATGCAGAAATGCAGGTATCAATATGTCGATGTGTTGAGTTGCTAATCTACTCATAGTCCTATACTGCTTTCGCGTTATGATCACTTCCCTGTACAGTTTCCTATAATCTAACAAAATTGATTGTTTTATCATAGTCGAAGGACCACGGAAATACCGTAAAGTACGCGCCCTCATCTAGGTCAAATACGTATGGTGGACCTGACCAAAACGATCCGCTACGAGAGAATTAACGAGGCGTTAGAGTTCTTTCACATGTCTGTATGTATTTTTCTCGTCCCCCAAACACCCGCATTTATGCGACGCTACTTAGGAGATTTTCCGTTATGCCATCTCCGCTCGTCATGTTGTTCTTCATGGGTACTCCGTTAAATTGGATAAGTAAAAAAACGTCGAATACAAGTACATAAATAGATCAAGGGTCGCAATAAAATTTCCATATTAAATAACTCAATGTATTATAATTATGTAACTCCTTTATTACAAATTTCTTGCAACAATTTAGTAAAATTAATCCCCATTCGATATAATATACATCAAAAAAATTATATCTATAATTCTACAATAATCACGAGTACACCATTTCCTTCAAACATACCGACCCAATAAAGTAAAATAGCTATATTAGAGTATATTGTGTGGCACAATGCCAGCGAACTCACCAATTAGTTCCTACGTAAATTCTTCGTTTTAATTTTCTTTTTATAAATTAATTATAATTTCTTAAACAACAATTTACAGAAATATACAATTTTTGTACTTACATAGAGTTGTAATGCGTTCCAAACATAATAAGTTTCATTCTTAAATAGATATCAGTCATATTCAAACATTATGTACCACAAAACGCAGACCGTATAAAAATAATAATCATAGCTATGTGAGTTGCGGTAGCATTGTGCCAGGCTAGCAACACTTAACTGGGAAAACTACAAAATTCTTAAACGGCCCTTATGTTTTTAAATTGGATAGAATAAACTTGTCGTTCACATACAATAGGCCATTTTATGTTGAATACTACATATTTTATACAATTAAAAGTTGTAGTTATTTTTTTCTATTTAATAGGTACCTACAATAAGGTTTCATGATATGGTTATCTTTATGGATAGTAATACTTATTATTTACATAAACAAGTCATTTCTTTTTAGAATTCCGCTCTATTCTCAATCATAAATAACCGTAGCACTGTTTCTTCGTTAACTTTATTTAGTTGCCAATTGAGAGTATAAAGCTGACATAGTTTTAATTATATAATTTTTGTATGCGTACAGCGCATAATCAAGATTTTATTTTATAACTATAAAAAATCACGTTTTAAACACTCGGTGGTGTACAAAACGTGAGTTTTATATTCAGAATAACTAGTCTCATCTGAATCATTAAAGTTTAAAGAATCTTAACCATATACACTAGGTACAGTAGAACGTGAGTGTTCCAAAAGAACGGTTAAGATTACTATATTGATAGTATAATAACAATGATTTTCATATAGTGCGTTCAAAATAGGTGCCTTTTTTGTTGGTGACTTGTACATGTCTGGGTGCTTAGAAAACCTCACTAGCTCGAGCTATTTTGAACATACTTTACGTGTTTAATCACCAATATGAAGTTAACAAAATCACATCAGCACGGTATACAATAATGCGGATAAGTTGATTTGGAAGTATGTCTGTTGGTAGGTGTATTTCCATTCTGCATGTACGAATGTACAATCAAATATCTAGAACAAGTGCTATTTTTGATATGGAAGACTTTAACGATTTTTGTATATCTAAATTTAGTATCTGGAATTTGATATGCCAATTTATTTTTAGATAAAAGATTTGGAAGTAGATGTTACACAGTGTAAATACATCGTAAGTATATATTTTATAAAAATACATACAAAAGTAATAATGGTACTTATATCAAGATAAAGTTGCTACATTTAAGAATTTTCAATATGTGTCATTGATATTGAGTCGTAGTTTACCTAAAATATGGACCACCAAAATATTTATGTAAGAATGTTGTGGATACGTTAAAATGGGAAGTTTTGCATTCAGCTCCTAATTTTCAATTGAATTACTATCAAAGTTTTTACTAAACCTATTTAAGAGTTACTTATAACAAATACAATATGTATGTAAGCCCTAATATGGAAGCAAATTTAACAACATTAAAATTATTTGAATTTGAGATATTTACAGGATAGTTTCACAGTTACGTCGAAATAAGATACAGCAATGTATAATAATATAATTAAAGCGCATCGTTTTGTTTTCACACGAGTCTGAGTCATACCCCAGTATGAATAGTTATACCTTAAATTAATAACAAAACAAAATTGCACATTAAAATATTCTACTTAAAATAATTTTGGCACTAAATATCTGTGGCACTATAATTAACTTGCATGTCTTTATCTTGACCTTCAATACTTTCAATAGTCTTTCCGTCAATATCTTTCTCACTTTCACTCATATTTTCGCAAGGTGCGGTATCTTCGTCTTCTGAGGAGTCCCTCCCGATGGTAGGGCCTGTTAAACTCGCACCATTAGGTTCCCGGTACTCGAGCTTTGTTGGATCCTTCTCATGTAGCTTTCTTGCAAGCGTTTGTAAGCTCGCAAGCGAGCTTGCACAATCTGTGGTATCAATGTCTGTTAGACTAACACCAGCTCTTTCGATTTCTGTAAATGTCCCAAATGGCAATTTGAATAAACATTCAAGCCGCATTACATGCATTTTACTTCTAAGATGTTTGGCTAAGTGTCCATGTATTCTGAACGCAATATTACAATCAGAACACCGGAATGGTCTAGGGTTGAACGATGTTGCAGCCCCAAATGTTGAAGTCATGGACACTTTATTATGATGTGAACCCGAGCGTTCATGTTTTTGAAGATGACCCCTCGTTCTAAAACTTACTGCACATACGCTGCATCTAAAGGGCCTCTCCATATAATGTATATTGAGGTGCAATCTCAACTGAGAAGGTTTCGTGAATGTCTTATTACAAAAATCGCAAACCCTGCGACCGTCTTCCATTAACCTGCCTGGTGAATAAGAACTATTTTCAAAATCCTTTCCTTTTGTAACTTTAAAAGCTACGCCCCCCACTCCTATGACAACTTTTCTTGCAACAGGTTCATGATCCAATGAAGGAAGCTTTACGGATTCAGATTCCGAGAATTGATCTTCTGACTTTGTATTATCTTCTCGTATTACTAAAACATTATCATCGTTGGAATCATCGTTTTGGTTCTGGATACTCTCTTCTTGCGTTTGAATTTGATTTATTCTTGCATGTTTCAAATATTCCGAGACTACATGTTTTGCATTTTCTGCATTGCTTTGAGTTTGTATATGGTTTCCTTTAGTCTCATTGACCAAAGTAGTTGGGACATTTGATTCCCTTATTACTGAAACCTCATCTCTGTTGATAGCTGGAGATTTCGCCACATTCTCTGTTTCAGTTACATCTGATATTTTGGACTCGCTGTAAGAGACTCGAGACGAAGACACTGGTGTCATAAAGGAACTTTTAACAGAATTCGTAATTTTACTGTTCGTATCCATTGAACAGTAAGTATCAGTGTAAGTTGACTTTTCAAGATCAATTTTTCTTACTTTAGTCAAATTACTCGTAAGCTGACTTTGCTTAATCTTTGAATCCTGAAGCGCTCGCTCTGTCAAATATGTATGTAACATAGGTTCTCCATTTGTCCACTGACTCTGGTGATTTGGAAGTTTAGCAGTATTTGAAGCTAAGGATGCTAAAACACTACTTTCTCTGGCAGTGGGTATTTCGGCAATATTATGTTGAGATGTTTTTACATCAGTTTTACTGAGGTCCATGGGTTCGTTTTCAGTGCTTTGTCTCGAATCGTTTGGTGAACTCCGTCCTGTATTTGACCTTTCTTGATTGTTTTCGGTACTAACATTTTCCAATCCCGTTGGTGTATACGGATATGTAGACGGTCTAGCACTGGTTATCAAACCAGGAGTAGCGGATGTGGTTGGCCTAGATCCTCCCAGTGATAATAAACAGTGTGCGGCTTCATGTTCGGGTAGCCGCGACTTATACGCCTCTGTATCTGAGAAAATATAAAGAAATATATGACAATGTGTTCAACACTCACACTCGAGTATTGCAAATACAACTATTTTGTGTAGGTACGTATGCAATTTATTTGATTGCGATAAAGAACGATCATTATAAAAATATGTTTTTCTTACCACTTGATTCTGTTTCGCCTTCATTTCCTTCATCACCCTCTGATTCAGTATCATCGTCAGTTTCACCGGAGCATTGCGCCAATTCTCCACTCTCGGCATCATTACCTTCATTGGGATTAATGCCTAATTCACAGCATTTCTTATAGTGCGCTTTACTTTTCATGTGTTTAGTTAAGTTTCCTTTAGTCTTGAAACTGAAACATAAAAAAAATATATATACTTTAACGCCGTGCGAGGTAAAATTATATTAAAGATTTATTTACCAGGGTAAACTAAGATTTAGACGAATAGATATATTATTTACCTAAAAGCGCAATGCACGCATGTATAAGGCCGGACGTCGGTGTGAGTGCGAATATGTTTCTTTAGCATGGAAGGCTTCTTGCAACGAATTCCACATTCTGAACAAACATAACGTCCTCTTCCGCGACCCCGCACGTACGTATATTCTTCGTTACTTTCAAAACCACCGGTCACCTCCTTTTTAGGGGTTGTTACATTATCACACACCGAAAATTTATTTTCGTCGGTTTTCTTCAAATCAACCAATTGTATAGCCTGAAAATAAGAACAACATTATTTAGATTAATAATTTTTAAATCACCTGATATTTTTTTAAGTTAATAAAAGTCTCGATGTAATGAGACTACGGAATCCCGAAAATTTTTAGAGCATACATATTGTACAGGAAACTGATATACACCGATATCCACTTAGGCCTAATTTTCCCCCACAATCGTTTTCCTAATCGGTTGGTAAAATATTTTTTTCTACGAAGTGGAAATTATTCGTTGAGCTACTTCTTTATTTATCTTTGAATATTGGTAATTTTAATTTATGTTATACAATTGTTTTCCTTGAGACGTTTATCATGTTGGAGAAAATCTGCCAAAAATGGACATTAACTACTATATAGTACCTACACACAAAACCAGAAATTAAAAATGTCTAGTTTTATAGAATTGCATCCTACTATGTAGATTAAATTTATATATTGAAGGACATTGTTACCTGTTTGTTGTCTTTTACGATCCTCTTCCACTGCGAGGAATGAGTCAATACAAGATCCTGTTTAATCACAGCTACAGCCATTGCCTGCGGTCGATGACGTGAGTCATAAAGAGACATTGCAGACGATGCTGACAATCCCAGCGGGTCTGGCGTCAGCTCAGATAATAACTGTAAACATATTTATATTTTGAATACAATCATCAACGTAAACTGTAATAGTAATAGTTAGTAAACGTACTCATAAAAATCGAAAATTACCTGCCAGTTACTGTACATTGACAGGAAATGCTGATTCGGAACATATGTAGGTTGTGGTCGATTGATTGTGCAGTAAAAAACTTTTGTTGAGCACTTTAATCCTAAATATGTATAGGCATTCCCATTTAAGTAAAGCTGGCCATAAGCCTTAGCTGGGCGAGGGGTTTCTGGTGACACAAGTGGCATTGTGTTTGCGTTAGGCGTAATACCATGGTGCCGCTTAGGCGTAAATGTCCCAGGTTTTAATGGTAAGGTAGAAGGCCGTAAAAATTTTGGTTTTCGATCTTCTGCAGCAATTTTAGATATAACGTTCTTTTGGAAGTATGACGTTTCCGACCTTTCATTGTATACTGAAACGGACGGCGTTTCTTGAGCGTTGGTATTTTTTTGAACTTCTGATGAACTAGGAATTTGATTGTTGTATATTTCAGCCTTCGTTATTAAATTTTCAAAATTGAAATTACGTAGCTCTTTTTCTGATTTGGGTTCAATGTTTTTGAATTGTTGAACATTATATTTATCTCTATTCTTTAGTTTGTGTGATGAAAAATTAATATTTTCTTTCAAAACCGGCGTCCTCGGAGTGCCATCAGAACTTCTTTTGACAGGTCCGTCTTGTCTCAGAATTGATTTCACTAGATTTGTTGAAAACGATTTCGCATTTGCCTCATCCACATTCTTTATTTTTATAATAGGAACAGTTGAAAGATACTGGGGCATATCAACGTTAAAATGATCTTGAGTTTGTTCTTCAGCTTCTATGACTGATGGTCGAAGATTTGGACTTTTACTATTACGTAATTGCTGTGAATCGTATTTGATTATGTTTCCTTTTGAAGATTGCATGTTATTTAACGGAGTGCCATGTTGGTCTTCGTGAGTGGATTGCAAGGATGTTTTGTTATTATCACTAGTCATCACATTCTTCGTATGAGAATTTGGGTTCCCAATGAATACTCCTGGTGTGTTGGGTCCTGGGATTCCTGGCACGTGTGGTATTAGTTTCCCTCCATGGAAAATGGTTGTTGCACCATTTGGAGACGATGGACTGAGTGGAGGCAAAGTCAATGGGTTAAATGCTGTAATTGCACTTAGGGGTGGAAATTGAAAATGTGTTATGTCGTGTATATTGGGCAAATTAGAACTCGAAATAGAAGGTGCACTTGATATTGAAATTCTAGGTGTCTGTGGTTGTGGAGTACCCAAGCCTTCTTTCGGTGTTGGAGGATTGTGCATTATCGTGCCACCGGAATGTAAACCGGATCTCACTACAACACTGCTCGCTTCTACGTCATTAGCAAGTTTTGATGGTGAAAGGTTTTGTTGTATCAATATAGGAGATAGCTGATTTTTACTGGGTTCTATTCGAAGAGTGGTTGTGCTACCTGAATGATCAACAATTTTTACTTCACCTCCAAACATTTGTAAGGAGGTTGAATTATGTCTCATATGTTGCGACATTTCATCCATTGTTCGTAAAGTCGTAGAGTTAGTATCGATACATCTAATCTTGGGTTGTGAATACAGATCATTTGATCTAGGTGAAACATTTTCTAACAACCTTGGACTATATGTGTCAGCTCGGCTATCAATTCTTCTCTTTGGACTTGCTAAAGGTTTCACTTTAAGACTTTCATTTTTTCTAGCATAATCTGCCGGTACTCTAGAATCCACAAGTCTTGTATTTCCAAGTAATGGTCCTGGTGATGGTAAAGGTGCTGCAACATCATTTGATTCTGGTTTCAAGATGACAAGATTATCAGGCTTATTTCTAGATGGCGAAGCCTTTGTTGAATTAGACGATCTTGAAAAGTTTGAAGGTGATTCTGGTAATCTAACATTTATAGAATTACTTCTTACGAATATATTTTCGGGCCTTATAGATTTTATATCTTTTTGAGATACATTACTATTGCTACCTTTGCAGTAATACATTCTATGTGTCTCTAAGTTATCCGCACTTCTATATATTATCTGACACAAAGGACAGATAAATAAAGATCCGTCAATTAATTCAATGCCTGTAACAGAAGCTAGACCATTCATTTTAGTTTTAAGAAGGAGATCCTTTATAATAGAGCCCTCTGGGTTTAAAGGATGTTTTTGATTATCATTCTGTGAAAAGCTTTCAGAGTGAGATCTTTTTCTGTAAGAATTTTCATTTTCATGGTTAGATTTTGTCAAGTTGAGTGGCGATGGTTCTGATTTTATTTCCGTTATGTCATTCATAAATTGTTTGCTTTCAGCTATTTGTTTAATCTTGCCATATTTTTTTTGAAGCGGTGTTTCTATAACGTCAACGATAGCTTCATTATCTGATATAATTTTTGAGATATGTTCCGTAAGGAAATCGGCATTTGGTGAAATAGATTTTTTTACTTTTTCTTTTTCATCAATCTCTTGATATAAAGCTGCTCTAAACTTAGGTTTATATATCGATTTTGATCTGTTGTTATCAACTATAGAAAAATTCATGCTTGTCGAGGGCATGCTTGTATCAATAATTAATTCAGAAGAATCGTTTGATTCTACGTTCTCCGCACGGATTATAGAGGCATCTGATCCTGTTTCAGATAAAGATGTAGGAGGAATAGATGTATCACTCTCAGAATCTCCTGATAAGTCGTCATCATTTATTGTAGCAGATACATCTGATCCTTGCATTCTTAAGGCATGTGTCCTTGATCTTTGATGTTTGTATAAATTGGATTTTGTTTTAAAAGCAAATCCACAAGGTACACATGGGTATGGTCTCTCATTCGTATGAGCTCTGATATGTTTTTGAAGAACTGAAGGCTTGGCACAAGATAATTTACAGTAAGGACATATATAACGTCCGCTCGCTCCACCGTTATAGGCTTCTTTGATTAAATCATTTTCAAGATTCTCAGTCTTATTAGAAAATTCATCAGTAACACTGGTCTGACCAGTTACTTGAACATTATTATTTACATTACTTATTCTACTATTTTCATCATTATAATTAATTTGTACATTGTTGTCCACATCCTGAGCTTGTAAATGCTGTCTGTCGGCTTTTATTTTTATTTTTTCTATCTCTGGATGGGCTGCTGCGATACTTCCGTTTGATATCGCCAAACTGCAAGAAGTTGGCGATACAATTGTTTCCTTGTGCCGTGTTTCCCCTGTTTTTGGTAGGTTTGTAGGAAACACAGAAATCGTAGATGCCATTTTTTTGAATTTCTTGTGAAGATAGCTGTGATCATTGTTATTGGAGAAGTTACTATCTAAACGTTTTTCTTGTGTAAGCGGCATCGTACCCGCGACTTTTGTACCTGAAAGGAATAAAAATTTGTGTTTAGTGAAAATAATAACTTAATGATCGCTATCACGTTCACCTCCCATCATAAGAACGCTATCGATTAATTGCATCTTGCGTTGAATGAATCGAAATGGTGACGAACGATGACATCCTGACATCGTCATTTAACGATAGCGTGCGCATGAAGTTTGATCAAATAAATATTTTAAACTTCTACTAAAAAGGAATCATTGTTATATAACATTATTATTCCACATCTACATTTTCAAATATTAAGTGTATGATCAACTAGTTACTCTGAATCCTGGCTTGATTGAGAATATACGATGTAAAGTTTGACATGAAAACAAAGAATGGTTGGTCAGTGAAACCAAGATTTTGGAAACACTTTTGGAAATATTAATTTTAAATCTCACAAAATACGTCAGTAAATTAAATATAAAAATGAAATTGTATTTAGAAATATAGACGTATGGTACGGTTCCATGCACGTGGTTTTATCGGGGATATTTTAACCGATGAGTTCGGTTCGCGACCTCGCCGCGTGACCATCTCATGATTATGATTCCCGTTTGCGTACGAAACAAGTAAGGCAAGCACAATCAAAGCTTCTGAATAAAAACACACATTCTGACAACAGCTTGCTCATTTCGTACACATATACACTTAACTTACTACAAATTAGGAATACCCTCAATTCCTAATTTGTAGTAAGTTCTTGGTATGTACTTCCGGTAAACGATGCCTAAGGTTCAAAATTATAAATTAAAAGAAAACTTAAACAAAGTTCCTACCTGTTGATATGTTTAACCGACCATATGACACATACATAATTGGGTAGTTTTTGTCAACTATGGATTGAACTTGACTAATACTGATGTCATTCACTAACCAAAAAAGCGTTGTTCATTTTTGTTTTTTTTTTGTAGATATTGAGAGAAGACCAATATTCTGCTTTACTCGTAAAGAACCAAACGTCGTAAAGAAGCATTTGAAGTTTCGGCTTTTATATAATTATTTATACTTCTTAAATCTATTTATAACATTCGTCGATTTTAGGTCATTTATGCACTATATTTAAGATTTTTTTTAACAAATTGCCTTTCCATGTTAACATTTAGCATTTATTGCATACTTTCGGTTTTAAGTATTGAGCTACATACTTCTGTAAACATTTACGATTCTGTAATACAGGCTTCCATTCTTTTGCACTAAAAAACTCTAACTCGCAGTGTACAACTTCAAAAAAAGTTAACAATAATTTAAGGCTATTATTTGTTTATGTTCATTCAGGCTTATTTTTAGTATATCAAATCATTGAAAAGCACTCCACACAAAACAGCGAACAGCGATGCGGTAAACGTGTTGACGCAACGCACCGCGCATGTGCCGAGCTATTTCTATTGGTGTGTAGTGTGACATCACCATGACGTCACGCTAATAGACGAGGATATCCCCAGTCGGCGGTGCTTTCTGCCGTATTTTTTCTTTACAACTCATGAAATTGCGTTCATTATTTGTCAGGTACTTATTTCTATATTTGGGTAAACGGTTACTTAGCTTCTGTTTTATCTAGGTTGGCATAATGGTACTGCATATCCATGGATATATGATATTGATATGAATTTATGCATTTTGCCATACAACCACTTTATTAACTTTACTTGTCAGAATTTTTTAAAGTATTAAGTAATTAGATAGTTATAGGCACACGTTAACAAGAAATTGCTAAAGGCTTAGTCGTATCACAAAACAAGTACCTAGTGAGACATTCAGTTCTGTAAGTGTGAGTGTTATCTATACAATTCGAATACGTGTAGTAGTACGATGGCGGACGACCTCGCTTGCGCTCACTTGAGTCGTTTGTGGACGGCTGCGCCGTTGGTACGTTCCGAGAAGGCGTTACAATTTCTGAGAACTGGAGACAACCAAGCGGCTCCGTTCGTTCGTTTGAGAACAGGCAAGCAAATAAGCTCCAGTACGCACTTGCCGCTTACGCACACAACACAATCGGCCTCGTCTTTATATATCGGCGTTCAGATCATTACATATGTGTGCGATGAACCTATTTAAATAACGACTTGCAAGCGATGTGCGATTGATATAGGTATCTAGATATAGCTAGAGATTAGAAACTTAAAGTCAGCTAAAAATATAGCTAATAGCGAGTGTCCAATTTGCTCCAAACAAGTTAACTTTTACCTGGACACTGTTTCTAAATGTATTTTTAACTAGATGACTGTTCTTATAGATCATACTAATATGGAGCAGGAAAGTTCGGCCAAAGGCAGGAGGCAGTAACAAGCAGTGTTGTAATGAGACAAAGGAATCCCGGCGGCCGGCCGCCGCCCGCCGGCCTGGCGCCAAGCCAGGCGGCCCTGGCGACGCCTGTGTCGGCCGCCAGCACGCCGCCAGCTTCCATTGCCTCTACCTATCACTTAACACAACTATAATAATATGCCCTAATGTTTATACAGATACACTACGTTTGGGCTTGTAGCAATATTATGCAAAATGTTGTCTTTACACCTTCATGGTTTAAGACTTAGTGGATATAAACACTATTTTTTTTAAACAATTATCTAAATAAGTATTAATCGAAAGCAGGTGCTTATAAACAAAATGCCCTTCCCGCTTTATAAACATTGAACGAATAGTATGAAATATTGCTTTTTACTTCCTATAAGTCCGGTTTAGACACCTAAATAAGATATAGGAACAAAACCCTAAATTCATGAATTAACAAGCTACTTATCTTTTACCTCCGTTATTACTAGAAAGCAAGCTAGGGAAGACCAAACAAATTACCGTTTGTTGAATTGTAGAATGATTCTTCTTTGTTGATACTGATGTTATTAGGTTTGTTTATTGAGTATTATCTGCAGAAATTTGTAGATGTGCCCAATATATGATAAATAATTCATCATTAAAACAAAGTTAGGTACCTATCCTAAGTTTTACGTTCCTAAGGGCTTCGGTAAATATGGCACCTTTACGGTTTTGATTTAATTTTACTACCTATATGCACTTAGAACTTAAATGTAATCTTGACGCTATCGGTTTCGGTTATACTTTGTTATACCTACGAAATTATTTCATAATATTTTAATTGATTGAAGCTATAAGTAGTAAATATACCGAAACAAGACTGACTGTTTAGAACCTTACCGCGGCTAAATTGATCAGTCCACCATTATATCATTGCTGTCTTGATATCATTTGTTGACGCCTCCAGAACAAATGTCAACAAGTCCGATAGGCTGCATTTCACCCGCGCACAAGTGAATCATCGTTAATAATTGCGCGACGATCCACGCCACACGGCACACACACACACAGAGCCAACACCTGTATTATCGTCACACAAGTCTCACTTGCACTTCAGTATTGCGACGCCACTTTCTTTTCAGCAAACGATAACAATTATTTACATAGAAGTATTTATTTGTTTTGTTTTATGCTGGAAAATATGTCTCGTTTATCGTACACTCTAAGAAGGAACAGCGAACGTTCCCGCACCGCGGATGAGTGTTCAACTGTTTGTAATGTCGTTGGTTTGTTCGTTTCGTTCCGTTCGCCCCCCGCACCACCCGCGTCCCTACCCGCGCACCGCACTCTGCGCCCGCTGTAAGTAGTGATTCATGTCGCGTTTTATCTATCTCCCTCCTTCACCGCAACCGGATCGGTTGTTCTTCGTAATCTATTTATATGTATCTACATAATATGCACGGACTTTAACCTGCGCTTTAACTACAATCCTAATTGTTAGGTGGGTAATATGTACCTACCTCTACATTAAACTAGATGATCAGAAAAAGGACCAATTAAGTTACGTACTACTTGCCTAAATATTGGCATTTCGAAAGTTAGGTCTCTGTCGCCGAAAATAAACATGAAAAAGTAACTAATTACTTAATTAAGAATTTTTTCTACCTCTACAGTGGCAAAGCCTACATAAATATAGGTGCTTAGTTCTAATTAATAAAACTTCAGCGGTATTTTAAATAACACGTGTCAAATCTTATTCAAGCAACGGTGACAAATAAGAAAATTATTGCAGGACAATACAGGATAACCATCAAATATTTGTTATCACCTAAAGCGGCATGGCAAGCAATGTAATTTTCATGCAGCGCTGATTTCGTAACGGCTGCGCTCGACTAGAACGGGTATCGGTTTTATTTGCCACCGTCAACCACATTCTCTATTGCAGAAAACGAATTATTAATGATAATAATGTTAACAGAGGTATCGCTTTTTCTACACAGTGACACTTTATGAAGTCTCAAACCATGTGGAATCAGTAGTCATACTACAATTAATAATTTATTGTTGGCATTTTCCTATATTTAACTTATCTCTTGAACTTATTATCGCCAAGCAAGACCTCTTTATCAAAATTCTATACATTCATAGTTTACCTACACAAATAAGCCTGGCATAATACGCGTATTAATCTATATGGTCGCCGAGTTACGTAGTGATGATAATTTATTTTCAGTGAAGAAACTTCATGACACTCGGGCTAGATTCGTATGTAATATAAACACATTATTTGCAATGATAATTGGTAGGCGCTTATCAGTATTGCGGAGGCGATGACGCACGCGTTTCGAGGATAGCACGCAGTCGTTCGATTGTGAACACAAGTTGGTCAGGAAGCGAGCGATACTCCGTCGTCGAGCTCTAGGCACAGGCAAACTTGTTTCTTAACGTGTTCTGCTTTACCAGAGCGCTGACTTAAATTGCAACTCGGCTTTAATCAGCATTCCTTCCCTGACTTAAAATTTTGGTAATACAAAATTTTTGCAACTAGTGTTTACACAGGCCATAATGTAGGTACGTTTCACTGGGTAAACGATTTTTTGATTAACATCTTGGTAAATTTTATAAGGCATGTTTCAATGTGGCACATAACCTATTTTGGCTTAAAGCATAGATTCAAAGTTCACTGCGTCTCCTTAGCACGCCATCGTCACAAAAAAAAATTGCTTGGCGTTACTCTATGACGGCTGCTGTTTCGCGAATGGTATGTGAAGTGCGGGGGCGCGGGGCACTTGTTGCGTTGTTTAGTTGGCGTTGGTACCGCCTGTTGCCGACTGCCGACGTCACGTCACGACCTTGAGCTGCACGCAACGGGGATTGTCTGTTTCTGTGTCTCTTACATTTGACAACATTTATGCCTAATCAAATGAAAAAATACGCGTTCCTATACCTATAATAAAAGAATGCGGTAACTCTCTTATTCTTAACCAACGCATTTCACTAAAGTTGTCGGTTGATACTCACTGTTTGTTATCTCTTAAGTTTACTCGAATTGCATAACAAGTAGTCGTACCGAGGGAGCTATCAATCTGTAACTTCCCAAGATAAATTCATTACCTTGAACAAAATGAAAAAACCAACTACTTTAGACGTCTTTACAAAATTTGACATTTGAACTGTTGATTTTGATTCTGTCTCGCAGATAAAAAATCTATCTGAGCCTGACAAACAGCCATTTGGCAACGCAGCTGTTAAATAAATTTGTGATTCCACCCGGGCGCCATGAAGTCGCGTGGGCGGGAAACCATGAAACCAGTCTTGGTGGCAACTGTAACAGGCAACTGAGCTCACTGGAATTTACTAATGTGAATAGAAATTGTTAGTGGGTACAAAGTGTGAAAAACAATTCACCATGTTTTGCATCTCTACTACCTAGAATTTAATTGGTTAAGTAAGGATTATGTATTATTTACCTTGTTTCTTGCATGTATTACAATTTATTATTAAATGACGTCAGTGTTTGAGCATTCTTCAATACAAACACATTTTTTTCAGAATAACTACATCTTTATATTTGTTGGTAGGTACTAAAAGAGTGGACGTCTGCTCAAAGTAGGTTTAGTTGCGAGCGTTTATATTAAACAAGTTTGTGGCCAGTGCGAATGCAGAACCGACCGCGTCGTCTCCCCCACCTTGCTCGGGCTTCCCTCGCAACCAGGTCATCGTTAACTTGCCCGACCACTACGCCACCGACTCGTGGGCCAACGCAGACCACACCCCAACCAATAATTTGAAAAAATAAGTATAGTCTTCTCTTTCAAGCATTGGACACACAATCCATGGTATTGAATAGATAGGTATCCAGAAACAAGTATTATAATATTTGGACCTTGATTACCATGCATGTTGCCTCCAGTCCGTCAAGTTGTTGTTGAATATACCTGGGGCCCGATTCTCCTAAGTTAATAATGTCAAAATCGAATAGAAATCGAATCGCAATATGATCGCAATAGCAGTTTTAACCATATCGGGCATTCTGCTACTAAGAAAAGACCAATCGTATTCGATTGACATTTGATTGGTGTGCGATTGGTCTGCTATTTTGGTGATTTTGGTCTATACGGTAGTTTGCTGTACAATCATTTTGCAATCGTAAATCATTTGCAGACAAAATGATTCATTATTGAATGACAGAAAAGGATAAAAATGTTTATTTCAAAGAAAAAATAGCGGAATGCCACATACGCTTCAATCGTAATCGAGTCGGGATTGGATCTCAGTCGAATCGAGTCGAACGTGAATCGTATGTCGCTTAAGTAAAATTAGGAGAATCGGGCCCCTGGTTATTTCTCCCCAAAATATGGTTACCGCACTAGTCGCTGTCGGTGTTCAGTGTCATATATTTTTTTAACTGTTCTCACTTATTAACTGAGAAATTACCAAAGAACCACGGTAAAGCGATAATGAGAACAAAATAAACATAATGTTCATACGTATTCTAGAAACTCGATTGTTGAATTTTTATTCACATGATCCTGTTGTTTGCCATTAAGATCGTCAAAACATTAATAGGAGTAAAATTTAACCAATTAAAGATCGTTAGATAGATTTTGACATAATTCTAATATAATTTATAAAGTTTGTTTTGCAGAACAAGTATAATGAATCAAGAAATCTTAAACCCACTACAATGCCTTGCCTAGGTCCTAGGTACCACAAACTACATCACTAACGCAGCATTAATAACATTCACATTGGTACCTATTTATTAATACTGGCATTAAGAGAATGGCGTCATTCTTCGTGAATTCCGGCGTTCACGTATCAACGACCAAAATACGCCGTATGTATGAATGTGACAATAATATTCGTGAGTCACATCGAGTTGGGTAGCACTTGACCAAATAAATAACTATTCACTTTTTGCAAGTCTTTCCTCAATGACGTTCATGAATTTTATTGAAATGTCTTCAAGTAAATGGTATTTACTTACGGCTCATCCATTTCTTTGTCACATGATGATCTTTGTCATTTTGTGACAATAATTATTAGATGATATAGTTCGGCCATTCAGAGAATGCGTTCCTGACACGTCGCGATTGAACTGACGACGTAACTTTGCAATGGCGTTGCAGTTACGATAAAAATATTTTTGCTGGTTGTTTACCGTTTAACAATTGAGGAGCATTAAAACAACATTATTATATCAATAATCAATGAATGTTATTACGTCGTCAGTTCAATCGCGACGTGTCAGGAACGCATTCTCTGAATGGCCGAACTATAGTCCATGTCCTTAGTAAAATTTTCGACATGTCAGATGATAAACGGTCAATTGAAGTGGACGGACGTTTTTACAGATTCACTTCAGCATTGTTTACGTTTCAAAAACATTTGCTCTCTCCGCCAAATGTTCTGTTGAGAATACGGAGAGTTGAGTCGGGAACGTCGTTTGGATATTCGCCAGAGGTGTTCCCGCTTCCGAGGTGCATTCTGAACGCCCACACTGATTTTCTTCGTACGAATTGGTAAATAACTATGTAGTTATTAGGTACAGCTTATTAGTGTTAGAGTTGATTTAGATAAATTGATAGGGAAGAAAAATAATATTTAGCACCATGCATTTCTTTCTGACTGATAAACAAATGTTTCTTTATATAGTAACCAACCATAATCTCACATGCTGACGTAAATATATTTTGATAAATAATATCTTTTGCTAAAAGTAAGTACCTACCTATTCGTATCAACTTCAAATTCAAATCAGTAACTGATAAGTTATAAAAGATAGTGATAAAACTAGTACAATGCTTTGAATCGCGCTTGATCATGATCGTCAGCCTTTTTTATTTCTCTTTCATTATCGCCCTGCATTGGGGAAATAAAACAAGCCCAAAGGCAAAGAATTAAAAAAAAGAAATGAGCGTTAATCACCACGCTAGTTCAAGGCGGATTGGCAAAGTCCATGTTTCCTCAAAATATTTTCTTCTACCTTTCCTCAATCATTGATTTTCAAGATATACTTAGAAGGTACCTTAGACCGATTTAAGACCTAACAACTGTTTCCTGCAGTACATATCACGAAAATATATTATTGCAATACGGATTAAATAATCATGATAAACAACAGACTAAAACCTAGCAGACCTAGTTACTATGTTAAAAAATACCCGAGGGGAAGCTTTACAAGAACCCAAGATTCCTCAGTAACTTTCTCTGTCCCTCCCTACTCAGATATTGCTTACCGCTGGAAACTGTTACTTCTGAGATGAAGTCAGTCTAAGTATGGAAGAAGAAATCTTCGCTTCTACTTTTCTTCTTAATGATGAGTATCATGACACTGATATTGCTTTCCTACAGTCTGCTTCCTAGAGCACAAAGGGTATAAAGACAAAAAAAAAACCTAGATACAGGTATTACCCGAAAGTATACAGAATTGTACAGCAAATAAAAGTATAAATAAAAACTTAATGTAGATAATCTTTACCACTGTTGTGTAAATGTGGAACATTTGCGTCGATTACTTCATCAATGACAATAGAATTGTAATTGTAGCCAAACAACACTCGATGGTAGTACGTATTTGATAAACAACAAGAATGAAAAGTCAGCTTACTAAATGTTCTTATTAATTTGGATAGTCTGCAAGATCAAAATTGACAATACGTAGTTTATCAGAGGTCTTTCTTCCGTAAAACTATACAAACCGATTGACTGTTCAAATAGCGAGATTCACTCTCAGTTCCCTCACTCTGACAATCCAATGGTATGGCAATCAGATATGTATGACCAGAGAGAGATCAGATATCAGGTTAAGTTTTCGCTTATGCACTCGATCTCATTATAAATATGGCAAAATTATTCAAAAAAATTACTATACGCGGTTCAGTCAGTTTGAAATTCTCAGAATACCCCCGAGCATGCGCGCTCGCCAATCGCGTCGGACCGCTCCGCCGCCGCACAAACTTATGTATAATAAACGCTCATACTACCTCCCTACGTAACCTTTTCACATCCACGATTCCGATAGTTCCAAGAAACTTCTTCGATTCCCTCTATTATAACAAAGTTATTTTTAATAGACAGGGGCCTAGTCGCCGTTTCAATTCGTAGTAACTGAATCAAAAAAGCAAACGATTGTTTTTCAGAAAATAATGACGACTAACAAGTTCTTTACCACCGGCTTATTGCTAGTGATTAAGAATTTCCAGTAAAAATATTGCATTAAATGCATAACTGAAAAGTACGAGCTGGAAAAAAGATAAAATGTCGGGGTCTTAATTATTATTTCTCCTTATTGTTTGTTAGCAATTTAGTTTGGTATTTAAAAATCTAAAATAAATTCATTCGTTTAAGGAAATGTAATATTAATGGGTTTTGTAGATGGAGTCGCTGACCATGCTATATTGTAATTCTTACTATAAATATTATAAATGCGAAAGTGACTGTGTATCCATCTTTCACGCCAAAACATAATTATGGCACATTTATAGATTATATGAATAAACTTGGCGTAAGAATGTCAGTACGACTAGTCAAACCGTTCTACATGCATTATTCCACATTTAGTGACGCCTTTCCTAGCCAAATTCAAAAATTATTCCACCTGTTTTAGATTTATACTAAATACTATGTACTTGTATGTAGGTACTAAGAAAATTAACATCCGGAACCCTAGATAGACGGCTCTACCTAGTAGATTCAATCATAGTGTCACTGTTAGATTAATGTGGATTTTACATTAAATAGATTATTTTTAGAACGATTTAAATATTCAACAACAGCAAGCCAAGGAAATTGAGGGTCGATCCTCAATTTCCCTGGCTTACGTTAACCGTTCGACAGTAGTAGGAAGTTGTAGATTTTAAATAATATATCCGTCTGAAACTTAATCAATTCCGAATGACAGCCTTATGTGTTTATCGCTTTCATAGCGAAAAGAGAAGTAAGGCTTCCTTGATTATTCGACCAAGTTAGCTTTATTTTTGACTGCTAATTAAAACCATCGATTGCAATATGTCCGCATTGCGTCTCGTAAAATGATTTTACCCATTGATTTTGGACCCATTGAGAAAAGTTCACTACACATCAATACATTATTTCAAAAATATTTATGTAGAAATTACGAGCTAACCGCGTGACATCGACGTGACTGCTTAAAATTCACTAATCACTACCCCGGCTGTTCGTTGTTCCCGTTGACCTCAACGACACTTACATAGTTAATTTGCTAATGGAAATACATACCTACTACCTAAGCTTTATTTACATCAATATCAGAAATAAAACAATTATGCATGGCAGAAATTTGAGACGCAATAAATACCTACTCGGCAGAATCCTTACTAATATTACAAATCCATAATTAACTCTGTAAGTCAATCTGTCGCGTTAATTTTAGTGATATTTGACACCTACTATTAAAAAATAAAAGATCCTTAAAAAACAAACATCCGAATTGATAACCTTTTTTAAGCCGGTTAAAAATAGCTATTCGCCAAAGAATTTCATTTTTAAATTCTTGTCAATATAAAATATCTTCAAAAAAATAATCAAATTAGAAGATACCCCGGCTTTTTGGAATATGTATCCTTTATATCCTATGCCCTCTTAAACACGGATTAAAGTCACAAAAAAATAATACTTTGGAATAACTTCGTAGGTACTTACTTACCTATTTATTAATAAGAACAAGGGTGTAGGAGGTAAATGGAAATGATTGTGAAAATCACTTAAGTCAACCATTGAAGTTAGATCCAAAGCAGGAGAAAGTACATACGGAATTATACCTGGACATTTGAGCCTCAAGTACATTTAATTTCCTCGTCGTTCTTAGAACTTTAGACCTATAAATAAAATAATATGTTGGTAGATGTATTGGCCGCTTACGTGGACTTATGACGACGATGCATTCATGCGACAATGGGCGAGACAGGAACAACAAAAAGTTTACATGGTAAGACCGGTCCCGCAGGTTGCCGCCAATCATGGCAGACTTTCGTTCATATCCACAATAATATTTCATTCATTCTATGTTTCATACTTTTTTACAGACGAGTTATTGTTAATATGGAATCATTTTCCTTAAATTTTACCAAGTAGGTACCTACGTAACTTTCTGGAAAGGAATCAATGAACAAAATGCAAACAATTTATAACGTTTATATCCTACGAATAAGCAAATTGTTTTCTGTATACAAGTGTATTTATACGAGCTCTAATTTTATTTCCAAAACAAAATTAGGACGTGACGCACCAAATCACCTATTCAAATTGCAGAAACTAATTTGCACAAGGTGGTTTGGTGATTTTGCTGCTATAATATATGGAAACCTATATTTTTTAACAACTTCTAAAATATTGAATATTATTAGGAATTTATAACTTATATTCAATATTATTATATTCAGATCCGCGGAAACTATTGCCCGTATCGGGATAAAATCAGCTTGTTACTCGGGAAGAGTATATCTTTCCAAAGGTGTAAGAATTTTTGAGTTTTTTTTTCCTCTATATAAATATTGGTATAGAAGGAAAGATTATAAAAATACCTTTTTCACCACATTACGCGTGAACAGCTAGACCTATTTCGCTATTTGTTTCTTACTTATTGTCAAGAGAATCCTACTTATATTATAAACGTGAAAGTTTGTGAGAATGTATGGATGTATGTTTGTTATTCAATCACGCAAAAACGGCTGGACCGATTTGGTTGAAACTTGGTATGTAAATTGGTGATACCCTGCATTAACACATAGGCTACTTTTTATCAACACACCACGCGGGCGAAGCCGCTGGCGGAAGCTAGTTAGCTTATAAAAAAAGAACCGCGGCAAATTCGATTGACAGAATGCGCACGTAACCTGCCTACTAACTATGCCAGTTCAGCCAGATTTTATCTATATATATAGGTCATACATACATAGTGCTTTTTCACATTTTTAGTTCCTTCCCACTATTTCATGGATATTGAACACGTAGGATTTAATTGAAATTTCAATACGTATTCAATAAAATAAATACATAAAGATTATAGGAATGTGATCTAATGGTAAGAAGTGCGTTATTAGAGTTTCTTACTACTATCGGCAATCGTTTAAAGAAGGTAGCATATTGTTGCTCTTTAATTATAATCAGTATGACAGCATGCAGTATGACCCGTAGATTGTAGATTGTAACGTTGATTTTGAGATGGGACGGAGATCGGCATGCGGCGGGGGCGGGCGGACGTGCCAAGGCAGGCAGGCAAGCAACATATTTACTCATACGGCCGAGGCGTAAATCACCGTGCATCTATTTCGAGTTGACCTGTGCGGGTGTGGGCTCAGGCGGAGGAGGGCGGGGCGCGGGTAGACGCCGATGCCGGTCTGGCGCCAGAAGGATTCCCCAGCGCCCCGCACTCCCCGCGCCTTCGTTCGAGGTCGCCGTGCGCTCGTGTCTTTGCTTTGCTGTCGCATGTAACTATCTACCGCTTATCCACAATATCAAATATTTAATAATCAGAAGTTACAATTTTTTGATAACTAATAAAGTTTGGCAAATATGTGATGCAATGTCCAAGAATAAGTATTATGTTTATAGGTAGAAACTAGCATCCTTGTAATGAATCATTTGGTTTTGTATATAGTGGACCATTTTGAGGAAAAAATCATTATTCGCCTTGCATTTTAATCAATTAGATAACATAGATTCAGCCTCTAAAAATATCTCTTGAAATTAAAGATTTGCAATTCACTTATTTTTGGCATGATAACAACACCCCATGAGTCAATCTCGTTATGTTCATAAGAACATGAATATTGAAAATATGTGCTTAAATATGTTAAGTAATTACGTAACTAAAAAGTAGTAAGCTATTGTTATTTACTCACTTGTTAAATTCTTTTGATCCTGTCCGAGATGAAACAAGAACCTACCGAAGTGTAGTGGGCAATCTGGTCTCCCCTTCCCCCCACCCTGTCCTCCCCCTCGCAGGGATGCCCTGCGGTCATTGGTTACTCATACATCTTGCAAAACCTGTATTCGTGCCATTACACCAATTTGAAACGCTTATTTACATAGCTAAGAGCACAACACTATTCTCACTATTTGCACTGGTGATATTGAACGCAAATTACATAAAAATAAAGACTCATCTAACGTATTGGTATGTAGTGTACATTCGCACATGAATACGCGCGCACCGCGCTGAACTCCGACAGAGAATGAATATTACTACCGAATTGAAAGTAGGTATTACATACAAAATATCAAGCTAGTCGGACAGATGTTTGTATAGATATACAAAGCCCCGTCGGTATGACTCTGATACATTAACTCTTAGCGCCTTGTGATAAAGGTTATAATATTAAATTTTGGCCGCAGATATAAATTGGTACAACTGTACTACGCTATCCACGTATCTACCCAAACATAGAAGGCACAGAACGACTCTCGCATAATCAGTGACCATTCGTTGAAAATAAAACCAGGGGACTAATTCGATGGGTAGCCTAGCTCTTTATACAAATTATTATTATTTTCTAAAGTGTGTAAACCATGTGTTACACATAGAATACAAAATATTAACATTCTACTTATAGAACTTAATTTGTTTAATTTGGCTATGTTTTACCAAAAATAAAAATTGTCCTAATCGAGTAAAGAGGACGATGATGGCATTTCCACATTAACTTTTTCTGTTCATAACAAGTGAATGACGTTTGACGCACAGTCATTGATTCACTGACTGGTCTTTTACCTGTTTACTTTTTAACACAAGGAACAGAAGTGCAAACCACGCCATCTAGCTTAACTACAACGAGTTGTAAGCTTTATCTACTGCTACTAGATGGCAGGCTTGTATGTTTACAATGACTTGACAAGGAACAATAATTTGGTATTTTAGATATCACCACCACCAAAAGTCGTGGTGGCCTAGTGGGCAAAGAACCAACCTCTCGAGTATGAGGGCGCTGGTTCGATTCCGGGTCAGGCAAGTACCAATGCAACTTTTCTAAGTTTGTATGTACTTTCTAAGTATATCTTAGATACCAATGACTGTGTTTCGGATGGCACGTTAAACTGTAGGTCCCGGCTGTCATTGAATATCCTTGGCAGTCGTTACGGGTAGTCAGAAGCCAGTAAGTCTGATACCAGTCCAACCAAGGGGTATCGGGTTGCCCGGGTAACTGGGTTGAGGAGGTCAGATAGGCAGTCGCTTCTAAAATCAAAATCAAATTGTTTTTATTTCAAATAGGCCTTTGCAGGCTCTTATGAAACGTCAAATTAGTTGTAAAGCACTGGTACTCAGCTGAATCCGGTTAGACTGGAAGCCGACCCCAACATAGTTGGAAAAAGGCTCGGAGGATGAGGATGATGAGATATCACCACCTTCACTTGCTCCTCTCTGAATAAGGACACCAATGACCAGCCCCGTAGCTAGGCGAGGCCCGCCTATATCATGGACGGCTAGATCAGAGGACGGCAAATTCATGTCCACCAGGTTTGAGGAGCCACTTTTTGTAGTTTAAAAATATTCTAGGATCAATCCTAGAATGTGTAATACAGTAGTTTAATCTTCTATATACGTTAGGCTCAATTCACACCAAAAGAGCGGTCGCGCGGATGCCCGCGGCGCCGCGGGACTTACGACTCGTTCGAGTTTGTCATGCGAAAATATACATTATAGTAATGGGAATAAAGTAAAAATTCAAATGACACTCAAACCGCGCTTCGCTTCGCTGCCCTTCGCCGCTCTTTTGGTGTGAATTGAGCCTTACTGTAAAAACCCGAACTTTGGTAAATCCTAAGATTTTCCAGTAAAACCTAAGATTTACCGACATGAGTTGGTAAATGTAAGAATTAATTATAAAGTTACTATTTTTTCGGACTTCTACCATTTCAATTCAATACAAGCTAGGTTTTACCTCCACATCTACATCCCCAATACTTTTATTAATACAACTTCGAAATAAAAATTATTTAAATAGTTAGAATTTTGCGTAAGTTTTTGACTAATGGTTACTTAAAAATGGTGGACGATAAATTGATTTATCATTGTTTTATTCCTAAAACCAATATTTACCAGTCCACATAGGTGCAAGCATGTATGTACTGAATTCGTATAGTAATAGTCAGAAAAAATCCTACCTTTATAATAAGGGACGATTTCAAACAGAGCTAAAAATGTTGTCATCCTTAATAACTTCGATTTTTCTCCCGATTTTTTTTTGTTTTCTTTTTGTATTATAGTCTTAATTTACCTTTTTACGTTCCAATGCAAAACAATGCCCAAAAGTGTGTCATTTGCGAGAAACTAACACTATTACATTTAGTCCTTTAAAAAGATATTACTCATTTTCCGTTTACGTTGAAATAAAGTCGAATAAATACGAAGTTACTCCTAGAAATTCTATTCATATTGCATTTCATATCATGATAAGGTACAAGCATGCAAAAATAATATAAATATTACATTTGACAATAATAGAATTCTATTATACTAGTGTTTTAAACATCGGTCGTCGGTCTACAGCTGATGATAAAACTGGCGATCCATTGGATGCACCCGATACAGAACGACCAAATAAGTTAAAAAACAAAATCTTGTTGAACAAAATTAAAGCTTTAAAACGAAAGCACCTCTTGGAAAAGAAGGAAATGACATGTTTAATAAAAAAATACCAATACAGATGCAGAGTTCTATTGCGAAAAATTAATATCATGAAAAATAATCGAGAAAAAGAAAATGTGAATCTTGAAAAAACAGGCACAACTGAAGCTACAGAAGATAACACTAATAAGTCTAAGTCTGTATATCCAAGACGAAATTATGACCTCTACAGGAAGTGTCTACGCAGCCGTTTACAAAAGAAGATTTTAGAAGGCAAAAGTATCCAAGAGATAGTGGAACGATTTTATGAAGATGATATTAACAGTCGCAATACTGCCGGTAAAAGACAATGTATTAAAAAGTTCGGAGTTATGAAACAGAAGCGGTATTTGTTGGACTCTGTAAAACAATTGCACCAAAAGCTTATGGAAGAAAATCCAAACATAAGAATAAACTATGTTACATTTGCACGACTGCGTCCGTTTTGGGTTTACCTTCCCAGAGACGGCAGAGATACTTGTGGTTGTACAGTTCACACAAATATGGATCTTTTAATCTCGAGTTTGAAGAAAAAAGGGATAGTTGATATAAATAACTTCCAAAAGATGTTGGATATCTTGTGCTGTGACAAATATAATTTTAAATGTGTTTCTCGTACATGCCATATTTGTAAAAATAAAGTCATACCATACAACGAATTTAGTAACGATCAAGAAATAGAATACTATGAGTGGGGCAGGGATAAGAAAAAAGTGGGTAAAAAAGAAATTAACATCACTAAGCAAGGACCATGAGTCAAATTGGGCTCATTGTCCAACAGAGTTATAGCATATGCCGTTGTGAAGGTTTTTGTTTGTACTAAAATTGTTACTATGGGCACTACCTTCAATTCCATGGCAAAAAAAAAGATATACACCTAAATAGGTTTACATATTACGTAGGTATACATTCTGGTTAACAGAAACGAAATGGGTCGAGATGCCATCGCTCAGTATTACTGCTCGTGTCTAACAGGTAGACGCTCAGCAGGAAGTTGTGCTCATATCATTTCAATAATATGGTATCTAGGGTGAGGCAGGCACTCACAATTTAATCCACCGGCAGGATATTTAGACGACATTATTATTGATATTGATTGAAATGTTAACAAAAATAATTTTAACTGTTAGCAGCTGTTTTATTTTTTATGTATACATTAAACCTGGAATTAAAACTAGTTAAAGGTGTTCAATAACAAAACCTACACTGCCATAACAGCACTACTTTTTGCAGAATATTAGTTTATTTATGGTCGGAGAAAAATATTTATAGCAAAATAACCCCATGGATTCTTCGCAAAAATGAGTTTAAATCTTTATATTTAGTGCTTTACAAGCATATTCAAAGTGGTCTCATCTCTGTTGGTGGGTGAGCCCAGGCTTCATACATTTTTGCCCATGGTCCTTTAAACGCACAACTCAAATAAGAAATCTGATATTAAAACTAGAGGATTCTCTTCCTAAATTCTTCTCACATACTGCAAATATTATCAACCAATACCAAGTTATAACAGATCTGAAAAAAACCCTGAATGATTACGAAACTTTAGTCCACATGGACTTTTCGGAAAATTATAGCTATAAATTTGCTGAAGTACAAAGCTTGCACTTTGGAGGTAGCCGTGGCCAGGTTTCTTTGCACACAGTAGTAATATATATTAAAAATGGAAAGGAAATAATTAACTATTCTTTGTGCTCAATTAGTGAATGCACTCGACACGATTCACCAGCAGTGTGGGCTCATTTGCAGAAAGCGCTGGAGTTTGTTTTTGAAAAATCTCCTAATATTACTACAGTGCATATATTAACAGATAGCCCTTCGAGTCAATATCGCAACAAGTATATATTTTACATTATGACACAGCTGCAAAATGTCTTCTCATCATTAAAGTCAGTAACTTGGAACTATCAGGAAGTCGGCCACGGTAAAGGTGCTCCAGATGGTGTTGGCGCCGTAGTTAAAAGGACGGCTGACAACCAAGTAAAATACGGACGTGATGTGGGGGACTTCTCAACTTTTGTTGGCATTGTACGAGAAAACATAAAAAATATCAAGATAAGGATAGTAGAAGAACATGAGATTAGAGAGAAAGAAATCCATCTCCCCAAAAACATAGTTCCTTTTAAAGGAACTATCACCACCAGGTGCTTTGGAACTCCGAATCGGACTTCCTTGAGTTTAGAAAATTGAGTTGTTACGAGTGTGTTGACACCATTTGCAAGCACGGCAAGCACATACAAATGCATAAAATTTACAAAACTGCAATAGATTCAGAAGTCGGTAATATTAAGATCATACCACCTAAAAGGAAGATTAAAATATTGAGCGATATCACCATTAAACACACCCATAAGCCCAATATTGCTCCAAATTCTCGAATTCGTAAAAACCAGAATGTTACACCACTTAAAGTTAAGGGCACTTGGGAAAATCAGTCATTCATGGTAATGCAAACAGGAGCAATGGCGTATGGATTTAGGCAACAGCATCAACAAGAATTTCTTACGTTTTTGAATCAACAACAGTCTTCCAAAGATTGATTGAACGATTAAGACAAAATAATTCTGGTGAAGATATAAGGAAAGCAGAAGTATGAATCAAGAAGAAAATGTTATATCAATAATGATTAAAATTAAAACCAAAGAAAATCAAAACCAAAGTGATCAAAATTATGGAAAGATAAATATAAAAATATTGATTGTAATAAATAATAAGACTTAAGATTTAATTAATGCTTGAGTACTTTTTCTAAGGAAACATATTTGTTTTTAATTATATGAATAATTTTAGTTAATGTGTAATATTTTGTTTGAAGATTGTGATTAAACGTATATTTTAAATGTTAATCTTAAAGTTCCTCTGAGAAGACTGATTTATGTTCATCCTAATAATATTTTTATGATTGTTTAGACATAATTAAACTGCTCCAAATCATTTGGTTTCTTTTTATTTGAATATTCTGCTAAAGAGTGCATTGCAAAAATTATTAAAATTAGTGGGTACAGTCGTTTTTTTTTTCAGTGTCATTAGTAGGCATCTAATCTCATTAGTGTTTTAGATAATTTCATTAGTGTAACGAGTAGAGCCACATTAACACGCCATTTCACCGAAGACCTGCCAGAAGTCAGCAGTGGCGAAATCGAGATCGCTCTGAGACAGCTCAAAAATGGAAAAGCCCCTGGCGAGGATGGCATTACAACAGAGCCATTAAAAGCAGGAGGAAACCCCTTACTGGGGGAGCTCCAGAAGCTTTTTAATGCCGTCCTGTTTGAAGGGAGAACTCCAGAGGCGTGGGGTAGGAGTGTTGTCGTCCTGTTCTTCAAAAAGGGAGACAAAACCCAGCTGAAGAACTATCGACCCATTTCCCTCCTAAGCCACGTCTATAAGCTGTTCTCAAGAGTGATCACGAACCGACTTGCGCGAAGACTCGACGAATTCCAACCACCGGAGCAGGCTGGGTTTCGGAGCGGATACGGCACCATAGACCACATCCACACAGTGCGGCAGATTATACAGAAGACCGAAGAGTATAATCAGCCCCTGTGTCTAGCATTTGTGGACTATGAGAAGGCCTTTGACTCGGTTGAAATCTGGTCTGTTCTGGAGTCCCTGCAGCGTTGTCAAGTAGATTGGCGATACATCCAAGTGATGAGATGTCTCTACGAATATATACCAATCACAGGAATATATACCAATCACGGTATTTCGATGTAACTGCTCTCCCCATGTACCAAGACAGCATAATTTACCTGAGTATTATTCGACCTTAGCAGGCGAAAAGTAAACTCATGTTTTTTTTGTTTATTATTAACCTAAGGGCTCCGACACTACTTAACCGATTTAAAAATTACTTCATTATTGGGATTATGTTTTCTACCAGAGTGACATAGGCTATATTCAAAGCTGGTACAGAAAGTAGTTTCTGCTGGACGTAGAGAAATACATAAAAGCATTTTTTTTTTCTTGGAGATTTCCAATGAGAGATGGCGGAGTGGAGTCCGGGACGTTTAGAAACTGGATACTGTTTTTGGTGGCAAAATTAACTTAGTAACATCCATTAGACACCGACTTCTAAGCCGATGCACCTAAAATTAGTTTTTTTTGCTTTTTAGTGTCTTTGGAAGTCGGTTTAATTTTTTTGTAAAAAAGTTTTTACCGTACCCCCATCATATAGGATACATTAAAATCTCGCGCTTAGCGCTAACGAAATGACAGACGGTGTTGGTAAAGTAAAATCACGTATCACAAAAAGAAAACTATATTTCAATGTTATAAGAAATCGCTAACGAATATAAACAAAATTTTGCATATAGGTACTTAGCTTCGCAGCTTGAAACACAACTAAGTTGCAAAAAAAATTAACATCCCATCAATCAAGTGACATTTCGGCGTCGTCATCTTTTTTATCTCCTTTATCATCTTTCGGTTTTTCTTCCTTTTTCTTGTCATCTTCCTTGGACTTATCGGATGCATTGGATGTATTCTCAAGCGCCTTAAAGAAGGCTTGCATATCGCCCGTGTTAGCAGCTGAAGTCACTTCGGACGGTAAACCAAACTGCGATATTACTGGACCCATTTGCCCAGAAGTCAATGCAGAAGAAAATTGGTTTGCTGCCTGTAAATAAAAGAGTAGTGTCAATAAATTAAAGTACCAACTTTGTCATGGACCAAATAAGCTAAATAAAGTTACATAGAAATCGATCCAATAATAATAACTATTCATCGAGTTTTAATTCAGAAATTTAACTTTTATAAACACGATTAAGTGACTGAAGCTTTTTGGTCCACAACAAATCCAGAATTTTTAGATGGCAAGGGACTAATTTCTACTAAATACAGCTAAGAATACAGCCTACCTTTCTCATTAGTACGTATTAATAGAAAATTGCAAGTCGATACTCTATCACTTTAAAAGTGATTGAGATGTTTAATTTACGAAAACCAGTTTAAATAAAAAAATACACACAAAGCAGGTTAGAATAATAACAAATAGACCCATGCATTTAAACGTAGAAAGCGATGACGTCGTCATTGGCATGAAAATGGAAACACTTCAAGTTATTTCTATTCTAACAACGCATAAAGTATCTTTTTGTTGTTGATAACTTACCTGTAGTAATTATTTCGCATTTGGACTGCTCTTGGCACGCTTCCTTGTGTAATCAAATTCAGATCATAAATTATACAGGTAATACAGAATTCTCTCGATCTATTCTTTTTTAATAAAAGGTAAATCCTTTCCTTGTTTTTATGAATTTACAATTAGCAAATGAGTTTTTATGCCTTTGATGACGTCATTGGAAGTGCAAATTAGGGTATTAATAGTGTTAAATTGTAAATATGTGTCTCTAACACCAAATGTTTTACTGCAAATTAGGGTGTCCCTAAAAATCTGCAAAATTTTGAATAGTTATCCATGCAGCGCGCACAAACAGACAAACAAGCATTAGGAAAAGTGTAAAGCGCACTTCGCTCAAAAAGAAAGCCAGACGCGAGAGAGTCCCGGAGGCGTCGTGCCGCTGCCGAGTACCGGAACGCTATACGTGAAGGTTCACCTGAGCGAACTGCGGTGAGAGCAGGGTGGTCCTTACATCGTCCTGGGCGGCGCCGGGCGGAGCGGGCGGCAAGTGCGGCGCCAGGCGGGCCGCGTTGGGAGCCGCGCTGGCCGTGGTCACCACGTCGGGCGACGCCAGCGCCGCCGCCAGGTCAACGCGCGCGCCCGCCGCCCCCGCCGCTCCCGCGTCGCCTTCCGGAGGCGCATGGCCCAGCCCTGAGAAGTAGCGTTGCAAGTCCGACAAGTACACCTGCCCCCCTGCGCCATCTGTTGTTTAACAACAGCCCTTTATAACCTCTTTAGTTCACATTTGGCATTTTCAGTGTCGTTTCGTAATGAAAAATAATACATACACATTATTTCCTAAATCTGTATGTATTATTTTTAAATACATATATATAGACAAAATGAGTCATTATTTTTGCTCATAGTAGTAAGTTTCCAAGAACAATCAATTTGGTAGAGAAATTATCAATTAAATATATCCTATCTATTCTCCTGTAGATGGCATTGATGGTCAAGCATCCTCGTATTAAATAGATAGAACTGTGTCAGCTTGACTTACCACGTGGCGCTGCAGCAGTAGCGGTGTTAGGAGGCGTGGCAGTGGGCGCGGGCACATCGCGGGCGCGAGACGGGGTGCGCGCGGCACTGGCCTCAGTGGTGCGCGGGGCACTGCCGCCGCGGCTGCTGTTGCCACTGCCAGCCGATGGCCGAGCGCTAGTGTTGCCACTGTTGCTTCCACTGTTATTACTGTGACAACAAATTACATTAGACTTAAAATAATACTAGCATTTACGTTTGAATTTACCAGTTCACAAGAACTTGCGAAAATAATTAGATATTGAAAGAATGAACTAATCAGGCTTCTAACAAGACTTAAATTCATAAACTTAGAATATGATTTAAATAAAAAACAAAAAGAAAATATTGAGTCTTCAATGTAGTATGTGCACCCACCCCATTGTGCCCAGAAGGGAAGACAATCCTCCAATTTGGCCGACTCCTCCAAGGAGTTGCATGAGTTGCTGCTGGGACATGTTGTTCAATATGTTTTGCAACTCTCCATCCTGTCCACCACCACCGCCACCTCCACGGCCACCAGATGTTGGAGGATTGTTTAGAGCTTCATTGATGCGGCGGCAATAATCATCATCCTTATCGGTCTTAGGCTCCTATAAAAAAAGCAATCACTATTATGCATACAATAGTTAATTACCTTCAATGAATCTTAGGGATCTATCTGTCAGAGAGCGGTTAGGCGGTTGAACGTTCTGCGTTCGAGCTCTACTATTATTACTTCTACTTGACAGATGCGGTCAGAATGGCTCCTGTGAGAGTTTATCTGTGTTATATAATATGACACATAGACTGCAAAACTGACTGCTTGACCGCTCGCTGTCTGATAGATCCCTTAGCTTAGGGTCTGTTCAGACAGGCCGGCTCGGAGAGCAGAGCAAATTCTTAACACGTTGAAAATTGAGTAGCATTGGTGTGAAATAGTAAGAGGAGCCGACCGGCGCCGATCGTGTATTTATTCTTGACGTTTGGCTCCATTTGCATGCTCTTTAATGATCGCGCAGCCGATCGGGTCCAGTCTGTGTGTGTGTGTGTGTGTGAAAAGAAAAATGCGCGCCGATGCTCTCCGACCCGGTCTATTTAATTAAACGGACCCAAAGTTATTGGAAAATTGAGCATTGAAATGGGACCTCTATACTGCACAAAAAGAAATTAAATGAAAATATTTAAGGTTGAAACTGGAGCAGAAATTAAACTGAAATGAAAATCACAAATTCTACTCCAATCATTGAACACACCTTAATTAATTTTACTTTTCCTTACCTGCATCCAGAAAAAGTATTTCTTTGAAAAAGACTTGAACTTCAAGACATAGACTCGGCCTGTTGTGCATTCATTCACTCGCACAAACTCACAGTCATCAGGAAATATGAGCAAGTCATCCTCGACCTCGCCGGTAGTACGGTCTTTCCAACAAAAATGCATCAACGAGTCTTCTCCTTGATACACATACAATAGCCCCTTCCTCTTATCGGGATGAACCATACGACCCTTTAGAGTCATTCTACCGGCACGAAATTCCACCAAATGCTTGTTCCCACCGGAACTTCCTCCTAAGCCAGAAGTATTACCGAATAATGCAGTAGCCGACATGTTTCTGAAATAATTTAAACACAGTTCATAGTTAGTATTTGTCTTCCATTATCCAATTAGTACATGACATGAAAATTGATTGATGAGTGAAAACATTGCTATTCTTTATCGCGCCAGTATTTAATTTAATTACCTGCACAATGAGTCAAATTTTAAACAAAATTAAACCAAACAGTGATTCTAGTAAAATATAAACTTCACCGAAATGAATGACTATGATTTTTCATTTCATGATTTCATCAAACAAACCCACAGAATATTAATATCTTTACCACAGATCTGACCACCGGCTACAGATTACTAATCAGTTGAGAGGCTGAGTCGGAGAAATCCAACGACACGATACTTTATTTCTAGACTGTGCATACAGTGTTTTCGACAAAACTAAATCAAACAGCCAAGCAAACCACCTGCGTAAATTCATTATTACCAGGTCCAAACATTTAATTACTACTTGTTCTCAGTATTCAGATTTTTTTGGGTGTTTAAATTATAATAAAATAAACTATAACAAGCCAACAAGACGTCAGGCAGGGACCCTCGGGCCCAAGGATCGTTTTTCTTCGCTACCATTTAAAAGGAAATGGCAATGCGTATAGAAGCGTATGACGACAGATCTCATTTAAGCGAAACGATGATGCCGCTTGAGGTTTTCTTTCGGCACCTGCACCAAGACAGATCTTCGGCAGATGCAAAGCAGGAGCAAAATAAGATGTTTCCAGCCTATGGCTAAGGCGACCCCTAGATCTACAATGACATCGCACAATTTTCAATATTCTTATTTTCATTATTATCAATTTCTGCATTCGTAATAATTCGTTTATTGGTCCACAGTTACATTGGCAAATCACTTCTTAATGTTATGAGGTAGATTACAATAAAGGTAAACTGTAACTATATTACGAGAGTCATTTTTATCAGTTCTGTGGTCCCCAAACTAGGCTGTGCCTGTATCTTGGGGACCTATTTTCTAATGACATTGTGGTTTTTATGAGTAAATTCTGATTGTAGGTCAAATAATAACATTAACATTATTTTGTATGTAATCGGTGGACACTTAGGAATATAGTAATAATAATAATCTTCCACGCCGATTTCGTCAACGGCGACCACTTCGACCCTAATGGCGTGCGTGTGCTCTCATGTGGCTGGAGTATCCAATTTTGTGCGTGAAAGTCCGCGCACACTGCGGACATGTCAGGGTACCAGCCACAAAGTTGTAGTTGATAGCTACAGGTGGTCGAGCTTTCAACTCATCTCGTTTGGCATCCAACTCAGAAAGCCGGCGTGCTTCAAAGTCAAAGACTTTGGCTTTAACGCGGCTTCTCCAGTCCCTGCGGTTGGATGCCAGATTCTCCCACTGAGACGGGTCAATGGAACAGCTTTTCATGTGGCGCTTCAGCACATCCTTGTATCGCAGCAGCTGTCCGCCACGTTTCCGCTTGCCCTCCTGCAACTCGGAGTTAATCGTAATCGGGCATTCGTAATATCGCAATTTTATTGATCGTCTAGATTGCCTCTAAGAAAAGTGATACCAGATGTGAGGGATACCCTATAAACCTGTAAAAGAGTATTTTGTAGGTACTTCTATAGAATTTTGCAACTTCTCTCTGCAATCTTTATTAAAAAAATATGATATTAGGCGTGTGATCGCTTAAATGAGGATAAGCATTACAACAATAGGAATTTATGGTAGGACCGTTTAATACGTGATATTTATTATAAAGTGAAGAAACCTCGCTCATGAAAAATAATTTTATTTTTATGCATCTCTTCTACAAATTGCGTCTGGTAACACTGTAACATTGTGACGGTCGGGCATCGGATGTCGATGTCGGTCGGCTT
The DNA here is from genome assembly GCF_022581195.2 of Helicoverpa zea. Lineage (NCBI taxonomy): Eukaryota > Metazoa > Arthropoda > Insecta > Lepidoptera > Noctuidae > Helicoverpa > Helicoverpa zea. The sequence continues at coordinate 9,863,665 of NC_061452.1, read as the reverse complement.
CAGGCAGCCTATATGTGACGTGTTGTGTTTTGTACAGTAAATCGGTTTCAGTGTTTCACTCACTACTCCATATTATTACTCTGAGAATAAAGTGAAGATTTACGAAGTTCAATAATTTAATTAATTCTTGTGCAGACATTCTAAGGGAGTAATTAGGTCCACATATAAGTATACACAGTTGCATCGTATATTTTGTAGATTGCTTCGTGGTTTCTTTCTTCAATCAACATGAGTGGTGTACAAACAGGTATGTTGTAGTTTGTCTGCAATGTTTTTGTTATTATACGCGATATATGGTTGTTATTACAGCATGTAGCTCCCCTTTCTTATTGGGTTTAGAAAACGGAAACCTTTTACCCACCACAAACGGGATGGTTATCCGAATCATTGTTTTATGGCTTTTAACTAAGACTTAATACCTACAGTCTAGCTATTGTGTTATTAAATGGGTCACACATATTGCATGCATTTACTTTTAATTAAAAAACGTACAATTCTGAGCTATAAAGTTAGTTAGTTATTTTTGCCATTATAAATGAGGTACATTACAGGGACATCCTAAGATAAAATGAATTTCATTAAGGAACAGGTTATACATATCTATGCTATTCTACAATGAAGGGTAGTGTTTGTATGTGAATCTATTTGAATACTACTAATTATCTCAATGTACCATTTAAACTCAGTAATAAGTAACTGGCTCCATTCTATACCCTATATTTTCTATGTATTCATATGAAACTATGCTCTGGCACTACCTACCCACACAGTCAAATCAATAAAAAATCTTGAGATTTGTGTGCAACTTAGGCACCAAGCCATACTTAAACTAGAACTTTTTTGCTTCCATAAGTACATATTGTGTAAAAAAATATTACTATATTTGGTGACACTTCATTGCATGAGTCACACACAAAAAAAAATCTGATTGACCTATGTGTTGTCATATTATTTCAAGTGCTTTATCTATGCAATTTATTAAATTTATATCTATACCTATAAATCAATACTTGAATCATTCTATAATACAACAGACTTCAGTCCTCTCTTCAGACAGCTATCATTATTACTCACCAACTAAAAATTAATCATGGTTATGTAATAAGTGATTCAGTTTTCAGCTTTGAGTAATTTGTAAAGTATGGAAAAAATCCAATGAAAATACAGTTCAGTCAGGTCAAAAAACCTGAAATTTCTAAGGTAAAACCTAGTAAATTTCTGAAATTATGATTATTGAAAGGGATCTAAGAAATCTAGATATTCAGGTAAAATAAAATATTTTAAAAAGTACAGCAATTATAAAATTGCAACGACAAACCTTTGAGCAAAAATTCTTATTGCAATTCAGTCTTTCCTTGGATTAAAAACAGGAAATGAATAAACCGAACATAGATGAATCAGAGAAAAAAATAACTGATAAATTATGACAACATGTTGTGCTTTGCCTCTAACAAGTAGATAAGATATTGGGTAAAGGAAAAATTAGATTATAGGTAGTTTTCATGACATCATGTGAAAATTCTCTAGGTTACTTACTACTGGTATTTAACAATTGGCATGTCAACATTCTGTGTAGAAAAGAAATACAGATGTTTAAAATTAAGACTGTAAAATATGGACTTTGTACCATGTAACCATTTCAAAAGTTTTTACTGATAATAAAGGGCTAAAGGGAGTCGATGTGAGATTATAGCAGCACCAGCATCTATCAACTAATATTAATTTTTCAAGGCATATTAATTTCAAATAAACCTGTTCAGGTACATTAAAAAATAATGCAACATTATAAATTAATTGCTACAAAAAGTATAAAACATTTTTTTCAAAATCCCAAACTATAGGCAGTAGAAACAACTATTGTGTATAAGTAGAAAATAATGTAAGGATTTAGACCAAGACGATGGCGATGAAATACCATAATTATATCCAAAAATGCTGGTCCTAAAACATAACCCTGTGGAACTCCCATTTGGAAATGGTGAAGAACTTATGAAACTTCTAAATTTTTTGTTATAGATAACTAAAATATGTATACTTTAGTCATTTTAAGTGGATCTGATAAGCAATACGCAGGGAGGTATAAATAATACACAGCATCAGTGATGCCTAAACCCCTGGCTGGAGGCCTTAAACTCTAGGCATCCACAAGGAATTTGACCGGTTAAGCAGTCAACAGCCTCCTAGGCTGAACTGCGAGATGCCATTCACAAAAAAAAAGTGATGCCTAAATAAGTAAATTGATAAACCAAATGTCAGATCCAAATTTCGTTGCCTCTTGATGGAAGCTATATAAGTACCTAAATAATAAAACATGCAGTCCATTTCCAATCGGTTGTTGAAAGAACCAGGATTTTGCATAAAAACTTTATCCAATTATTTAGGCGGTCGTACCACCCGATGAGTCATTCGTCGTGTAAACTGCAGACTTTTTAGTGTATTTCGTCAAGTAACCAATGACGCAACACTACCGTGGCCCAGAGCTCGCTCGCCGCTCGCTCGCCCGCGGCACTGTCAATAAACTTTAGCGGCACAAGGTGAGCTAAATCTATGGTTTTGTTGTTTTGTTAGCTCTTTGAAACACGTTGCCTGGTCAGAGACCCTGTGTGATTCACTGATACTGGTTTATAAAAATCAAAGTATTTTACTTTAAAATTGCAAAATTTAACCGATTGCATTTTTAATTTCATAAATTTTGCAAATCTTTTGGAGGTCAAAATTGTAATTTATACACCGCCGAGATCGTAGCTCGCGTTATTGGTGAAAGTGGCGAATACAAGCAATCGGGCAGCGGCGCGAAACGAACACGAGCTGGCTCGGTTGGAGGGGCTCGACGTGGCGGAAGAAACTGACATCATTGCGCGCTGCCGCCGCTGCACGCATTCATGTTTCTCGAGTTGATCGTGATTATTGCAAAAACACGATGTTTGTTAAGTGACAGTAACTATTTAGTTATTCAATAATGTAGAGTTACGAAAACAAATAAAGAGTGATCTCAAAATACCGCCAAGGTGCATGTTTTATCCGCGTATAGTTAAAAACAATTAGCTTGAGTTATATGATTGTGTAGATACAAAATATGCTTAATTGCCGCGGAAGACGAGGTAGATAGAATGGCAAGTGATGGAACTTCGAGCATTGGCATGGAGCCGACGAGCTTGGAGTATATGGAAGATCCTTATTTCGTGCCCCCGGATGATGATTCCACACCGAGTTTTGATGTTGCCGTGGACGAGCTGGATGAATTAGAAGAGTTGCCGAGCTGGCCACAAAATGACCCTGACGCGGACTGGCGCATGCTGCCAGACCTCGCAGACTCCGCTCTATGCATTGAAACTGAGTTCTACGTCGACAATCGACGTCGTCGTCTTAGAATATTTAGAAAGAAAATGCGAGAAGTACGAGTAACATTTCAAGATCTATCAAAGCCGTATCTTGCCAAGATGTCCAGTCATACAAACTACAAGAAATTCTTAGGTATCGCAGTTGGAGGTTAGTTGAAAGGATCTTATCAAACAACATAGTTTAGGACTAGAATATGCATTATTTATTAATAACAATTAGTGTTGCCCAAATTCAGTCTTGGTCTTGCAGTCTTGGTCTTGTTCTTGCGTTTTTGCAAGACCAAGACCAAGAACAAGACCGCGTATTTTTAGCAAGACCAAGACCAAGACTGACCGTGCAAGACTTGAGCAAGAACAAGACATAGCCTGCAAGACTCTTGCGTCTTGCAGCTAGGACTTAGCGCTATTTCACTGAGTAGTTAGGTGTTACAGTTCGGTGTATAGGTAGGTACGCTTAGGAATAGGCATGATGACAAATTTTCAAATTCCTTTGTATGATGTAGGTATACGTCTATTTTATATGAAAAATTATTAATTTTAAGAAAATGCGAAGTTTTTTTATCAAATAATTGCATTTTTCTCTGTCCACTTTGAATCCGGCGCGAAAACGCTTGTCAGTGTCATGTCGTCACTTGTGACGTCACGACTGAAATTACAAGACGCAAGTAAACAACGCTCGTGCAATAATTAAGTTTTTTGTGTTATTAAATATGAATTCGAAAGGGCATAGGTGTTGTGGGGTCCCCCATAGGGCATGCAATACCGGTTAACCGGTTTCGTTTTTACCGGTAAATCGCCCATTTTTGCGAGTTTTAAATTACCGGTAAAAATAATATGAAACCGGTAATTTACCGGTTGTTGCTGTTTTTTAGAAAAGTAAACTTGTGTGTCCTTAACTATCTCTAGGTTAGATACAAATCTTCTTTCTCATCTTAATTTATAAAATCTAAACAAATTGTATTCATTCGGTTATTCTGTTTTTCCTCATAGCTGTCAGCTCATACAAGGTACAAATGCTTATTGCTTATTTTACCTACTCTATGACCTTACTGAGCAAGGGCTTTTACTTCACCACCATGTGGACAGCTCTGAGGACACGGTGGAGCACACAGTCCAGGTGTGCACTGCCTGGGAAGGGTACCGCGGTGTTGTCGTCGAGGCAATAGGCAGCGGCGACCTTTCGCGTCCTTCCCTGGTTCAAGCCATGGTCCGGAGCTAGAGGGAATGGGAAGCCGTCACCCCTTCTGCGAAGCAGTCATGCTCGAGAAGGAGACGGCGGAGCGACTGCGAGTAGCACCTCTCATCCCAGCCGCTGTAGTGGACCAGGAAGACACCACGGGCGCCAAGGGTCGAGAGACGACTCCCGGCCACCGTAGGCGTCGGTCTGTGGGCGGTGAGTTCGGGTGGCTCATCGTTCCACCGTCTGCATAGACAACAGACCCGTGTCAGCGGCGCGCGTTGTTCCACAGGCTCCTCAGGGAGATGTCAGCAAACCCAGTGGGGCCCAGCAGGGCCAAGGCCTGCCGGGGCCGCGGGATTGTTCGAAAGAGTTACCGCTACCCTGGTCCATAAAACACCTACTAAAAAACATGGGTTTTAGACAGAAAGAGTCTGTCATTTGATGATTTACCATAAAAAAGGGCTTTCCCTTGAATGAAAAATATATTTTTTACGGTAATTCTTAGCGTTTATCCCGTCTTGTGACGGGGTCGGCTTTCCGTATCTTCCTTCTCCAACTTCGCTCTATCCTCCTGAATAGACATCTTCCTCTTCGAGTTCGCAGATTTTCATGTCATTCATTACGACACACAACCACCACGGTTTCGGCCTGCCTTTGCGCCTTTGACCGGGTATATTGAGATTGAGTATCACATTCACACTGCCGATGTCCTCAGGTGTCACTCCTTTTTACATGTCCGTACCATCGCAGCCGTTTTTCATACATTTTGTCGGCGACATCGCGTACGGATGTTACTGACATGTTTTTTGTTACGGCCCACGACACAAAAAACGTTTACCACCTTATACTTTGCATATTTATTTAGTTTTTGCTTTAAGACTACCCAATCTTATTGTTATAATATCAGATTTTAAAAAAATTACAAAAATTACCGTTTTACCGGTTTACCGATAAAAATATTTTTATTACCGAATTTTTACCGGTAATTTTTGTTTTACCGAAATTGCATGCCCTAGTCCCCCAGTGTAAGAACACATCCAAAACAACTCCTGATAAGTTATTTGTGTACGTTCCTCACAATAAAAAAATACGAAACAAGTGGCTTAAACTTGCAAGGCGAGATTCAAAAGCAATATTGCCCAGGGTACAACTTTATTTTTGTGAAGATCACTTTGATGTAAGTTATTACATAGTTCTCTAGATTCTAGCATAGTTTATAATGTAAATAACTATTTCGAGGTTAGGTTTCATCTCTCATTGTTTTTTAATTTAACTAGTATACTTACATGGAAGTTTTAACATTTCTAAATTCAGCTGAACAAAAATCTTTATTTGATGCCAAAAACTCTCCCAGCATTATGATATCAATTCTAGGCAAATTAGCGCTGTTTGCCTTGATAAATCCGGGCTCCATAACTCATGTTATAAACAATTAATTAATTAAAAACAAAGATCGCAGTGGAAGTTCACAATAACGAAATGTGACGTTCGCGCGCTTTCGCGCGAGTTGTTTTGAGAGATGACGTCACGAGCTCTGATTGGTGTTCAAGATATCATGGCGGATTGCCTTATTTCGTAATTTTATTTTATAAAAATACATATTAATCACATTATTAATAAAGAAAACAATGCGCGTTCTATATTCCAAGCTTCAAGTTTAATTTAATAAATATATTATTTTAATGATTTTTGATTACTGTCATCATGCCTATTCTATGAGACGCAAAAAACTGTATCAAAGAATATGAAAAACTGGACCTATGCGCATTACAACTAATACCATAAACATAGCGAATAAAAAAATATCTATTAAAATCAAACTGAGTGCATGCATAGTTATGTTTTAACCATCGGCACTTTGATAATGCGGCATCAAAGGTTTTGTACTTACTTCTCAAAGAAATTTGCCGCTTTTCGGAAGTACATGGTTATGATACACGCGCCGGCGGCTTCTTTTGAAATCTACAACAATCGTTGCCGCCACGCCGAAATCATAACATTTGACACTATTTGATTGCCGCCATAGGGCGTAGGTATACTCATGCAAAATAATTTCCTAGTAGAGTACCTACAGGTGTTCCAAAGAATAAATAAGTTTCAAAGTGCTTAGAATGAAAATGAATACATTATACTGATCACGCAAGTAGTATTATGATTAGGATTAAATGGTAAGGATAGGTAGTAGATGTCATATTAATTCATTCTAGTAAGTATATATTATAATATTGATTACTTATATGGTTTTAAACTAATTACTTAGGTACTATTATTGTACATTTAGTCATTATATTTCTTACATTTTTTTACATGTTTTAGCAAATGTAAGCTTATAAATCATAAATGTTTATTAAGAAACAGTTACTTCCATGGAAAACGACATATAGGTCAGTTGATTTTTCGAATTTCTTATCAAATCTTCAGTTATTTATTAATCTGCTTGATCTTTACTATGGCTATGTTAATTCAAGCTCACAATGTTCCAATTCTAATACGTTTTTCTAAGATTTAAAGTAAACTTTAATAAATAGTAATAGACTAATAGGTAATTGCAAGACTTGCAAGACTCTTGCTGCAAGACCAAGACCAAGACCAAGACTGGGAGCGCAAGACCAAGACCAAGACCAAGACCAGGTGTATTGGCGCAAGACCAAGACCAAGACTGGCTAAGTCTCGTCTTGTTCTTGCATTTGGGCAACACTAATAACAATGATTGCTTTATTTTTTACAAATAGGTACTTACGCCGAAACATGCGATGCCATATGCCAAATGATCAAGTTATAAGAGAATCAATTAAGGCGTGTTATTTATCGCGTAGAATAAAGAATGGTACCTACAACTTAAACTGGTTCGGTTAAATTTGTTATTATTATCCAGTTACCTTAGGCTTGTCTAGCTGGGCGTGGATTATACTACTGAGTATGTAGAATATAGTTGCCTATACAAAATCGTTTATTTCTGTAACTAAAAATATTTCATTGAAATCTTAGGTATTAAATACAAAACGTCTTCATTTCTATGTATTCAAAAAGGTTCGGTTCATTTAACCCTGCACTTGAAGTTGAACGTAATATTTTGTCGCTTGCGTATTAATCTAGGTAAAGTGCGACTTAAAGAAAATGCATTGTCAATACAATCACTGTATTATAGATAACAATAAATAATAATTAACACTTGTTGCATTAGCGACGATCCTTTGTATCCACAAGAATCACATGTATGTGGAATAAATAACTTAAATAACTAAAAAACAAAACAAACTTCTCAATACCTATATGAATATTGACTCAAGGAAATATCTTGACTTAAAGTTAAAGTCAAATCATTTAGGCCCTTACAAGCCCCTAAGAACATTAAAAACATAAATAAGTTTGGTTCTAGTCTAGGTAGTACATATATTCTTGAGGATACCTGATCTTAGCCTAAAATCGTCAATCAACGTAGAGCAAGAGTGGTGAAGAGTGATCATATCATCTTCATGTGAAAAGAGGCATCAGTCATTAAATATATATGAGATAGTAAATAGGCAAGACAAGGTTAGGTAACTATTACTATCGACCCATGTCACAACCTTCGCCATGTCTTTACGTCGTTATTAGATTCGATTTGCTAGCTAATAGCTTTTCTACGTGTGGTTACTATACAGTAAGTAAACTTACCTTACTGCCAAGAATTTAAAAAACATACGGAACTCCCTTCGCTTTTAAATTGCACCTAAATCTTCTTTTTCTCTTATTTTATGAACACCTATTTTAGAGGTGACGTCTTTTGTCCTTTCACCTCTAGTTCTCTCTGCAATATCAATAGTATACCTACTTTAAATATCAATACTAGTTTTTGTATGTTTTGTTTTGAAGTTGATTAAAAATCACCAACCCCATGTCGTATTGGTTGCTTCTTATGTAGGAGTGTTGTACGGTTTCGTAGCCATATTATTTACATTGTAAAAGAAGTAAAGAAAAACTTTTTAAAGAAACCTGGATCTAAATAGACTGGAATCGCTATCCCGCCGTGCTCAAGCGCGGTGGTCATTTCTCGTGGCGCAGGACCTACTCGAAAAGCAGCCAGTGTAATGGGAACTACGAAACAATAAATACTAAATAGGCCGATGAGATGAACTACTGATGAATTTAGAGCATAAGCTTTAAATTATATTACATACTAAACATTCAATTTAAATTACTTTTCTTCTCCACTTTGGGGCCAAACGTATGCTTTTCTTTCACCAAAAGACATGAAAGTACCATCACGATACCAAAAAGATAATTATTGAAGTTAGTCTAGTTAGCGCTATACATATGCTGCAATATTTGTATAAAGCTGTCTGAGATAATTTTTAATTTGATATTATCCATAAAATCCGTTATGCTGTGTAGAAACGTAATATCGTTACAGGATGTTAGACGGGATGAATATGATATGAATTAGAGCTTGAATTCTCATTGCATAGTAAACTGCCTAAAATTAATATCTACATGTGACGGTAATAAAATATTAATAATTTTCAGATAGAAACATATTTATTCCAAATTTTACCTATTTGATACACGGGAGGTATCGTTAATCGTTGTGATTAAAAATGGTTCTAGGACACACAACAGTTTCGCAAAATAGAATGCAGTAACTATGGTCTGTTGTTAGCAATCGTACATTTTAAAATGTATGTGCTATGAGTTGAATGAAGCAATATATAATTCTTTTTATTGTATTACGCAAGTTGACTTTCCCCCGAGACCGCTGCGCTGATCATTACTCAGACTGAGGCAGAGTACATCATGAATGTTGCTTCGCTGTTTGCGCACTATTTACGATTTGATAACAAACGAACAATTGGTGAGATAAAAATAATAATAATATTTTTAATTTCTTCCCTGTGAATTCGTCGGCATGTCTAAGATATTTTACGTCCGTCTCCAGAATACCGCTTGTCTCCATCAAAATTTCTAGGGACTATACAAACAAACAGGATTACGTTCACATTTTTATATTATAGTAAGGATTCTCGCTTTAATTCTTATAAATATCAGTACCTAATTCTTGAAATCCAGGCAGAGATGATTATCATCAATATAACGACGGTTATCTAGTTTATAATGTTCATGACTTCATAATAGATTGCATAGCACCAGAATTTCAGTCTGGCCTACTGAGCTAAAAAAACCTTTCCTAAGAGTGACTTAGTAGACGTCTAAAGTGGAACGTGTATTTCATGGCCTTGCCTATTTGTCAATATCCGCATTGAACTTGGCCTATGCTATTGTTATACGAAAGGCCCTTTTTTAGGTGGCGCGGCAAACTTTTCATTTTCTTTGATCGGTTATTGGAAAGTGCGACACACCCCAGTTTGATTTTTATTCATTATTTATGGTATCTGATGATGTAATTCTCCCGTCAGCTGAAGAAGCGATGGCGGGCGCCGGCGCGGCTGGTGACGTGCACACGCCCGACGAGCTGGCGGGGCTTACACCCGAGCAGGCGGAGCAGCTCCGCGCCGAGTGGAGCCGGGAGCTCGCCCGCGTCGAAGACGAGATCGCTACACTGCGCACTGTCTTGCAAAGCAAGGTACCAAATTATTCATAATTATGTAAATGTTCCAGTAATTCGCTGGTAAATGGCGACTTGCAGCATAGTGATGTTTGCCTACAAAGTTTTTTTTTTACCAACATTTGACGTTGCTATCCGTACTCATTAGGCAGATAATTAAACACTGATGTTTATATGCCTAACGGTAAATTATCACAATTTATTTTTTGCATGCTAAAATCATGCAAAAAATAAAGTCATCTTAAATCATCTTAGTAAAGTCATGCTAAAATCATCCTGAAGCCTAGAAATTATTTTAATTATTTATGAATGTTTAAATTGTATTCTTACCCATACCTGTTTGTTTCAGATCCGTCAGAGCTCCGAATTAAAACGAAAACTTGGCATAACTGTGTGGAAAGAAATTACTGAAGATGTTAATCAGGGTTTAAAAAATGTAAAAGAAAGCCAAGTGTGAGTACCGATTATGTTCGTTACTATGTGTTTAAATTATAAATGTGTCACTGTTCTTTCAATCAAATTGATTGATGTTTTCTCGAGGGTTAGAACAATAACTTTCAATTAGTAGATCTGTGTGGCTTAGCTTTATGTTTTAATTTTGCTTAAGCTTACGATGGTAATGGTGGCGTTTTATCAGCATTTTCTTATTTCACGTTTGATTTGTTGTACGACAGCTATCAAACTATAGAAACTCGCGTGGCTGCGCTTACACAGGCTGTGACTGAAGCACCAATGTAAGTAAAGTTGTCAATATGAATATCAATAAGACCGAGGCAATTTACACAGCAGGAGTACAAATAACAAAACTAGACTTGAACTAAACTGTAAATAAGACATTGCGAGTAATGCATGGCTGTAGTTTTAGAAAATATTATTTTATTTAATTTTTGCCTCATAGCTTGTGGTATATAGTAGACGCTTTTATACAAATAAATCTTATATATTTTATTTTTCATTCATTTTGCAGTTCTAACCCGAAAGAAAATGTATTTATTTCAGATTTTGTGTGTCGCAACGTAAAAAATAACATCGTCTGAAGTATACCTGTACTTATCATCGTTTGCTCATTTTATTAATAACATCTGTATCATAAATATTCTTTAATAAGTGCTAACAATAGGTATTTACTTGTAATGTAATTTATAAATCGTATTTATCATTTGTTTACACTTCATTATTTACATTCTTTAATCTTATTCTTGTGTTATAAACAAACTACTCACACTTCTTACTGGAACCGAAATAACATAAATACATAATTTGGATGGCTTTCCTACTGGCTATTACTTCACAATCACGTTATCGGTACAATGTCCAATTATGCTCACTGAAAAGTAGTAACGACACTTTACCTCTAGTCCGAATACAGCTCACCTTTCGGAGCAAGATTGATCTTTCAGAATAATGAACCTATTCTGTTTTTTTTATTAGTTGAGCACTTCGTGCAAAATATTCAAGACTAGGTACGGTCTGAAATGACGACCAGTCAGTCAATATTTTTTACCTGTCCCAATAACATGTTTTTGCTATCGACTCATCTAATTATAGATCAAAACCAATCTATTGAGAGCGTTTTTCGTAACCGCAACACTTTATTCTTATAGATACCAAAAAACTGAATCTGTGATAAAATCGACTGCTGAGAAGACAACCTCGATCCTCGGCGGCATCACTGCAGGAATGACGACTAAGATTGGTCAGATGCGAAACTCCGAGTCGTTCCGCTCGATCGAAGAACGTGTTGGCACGGCATACGAAAATGTTAAGGTAACATAAGATTATTACGTGCAATGACTAGGTATCATTTATCAAACAATAGTAAGCACAACAAAATAGGAAAGCTTTTTGGCATCTTTTCTGGCAGTGTTGATTACTTTTTGTCAACTTCAATAAAATTATATTTTGGTTATTGTGCCGAAATACTCCTGGTTGCAATTTCCTGTTAAATAGTTTTCCTGAATACATTTCGCTTATAATATTTGCCGTCAGAATTGATATCACAATATAAGCTATCGGTATGATCAATATTTGGGAAAATATATTATACATCAAATATATTTAATTAATCTCCAATTGTTAATTGTAGTTTGTATAAACTTTTCAGGGCAAAGTGACGTCCAGATCGAATTCAACGCAGAGCTTCGACGAAGCCCTGCGCGACGCCAGCCGCGCGGCGAGCGGCGCCACGTCGCCCACCATCCCCGAGAACAAGCCTCTGCCCTAAGCGCCCCGCGCCCACGCCGCCACACGTGCCTGCGACACCTGACGGCCTCTGTCGGCACTAATACCACGAATATTGCATACAATCCCGTAATGCACCCTTATTTAAACTACAAACACCATTTTATACGTGTGCTATTAAATAATTTGAGTACTTACTATAAAATGTTTATTATGTATATCGTGTTCTTACACGTGATACTCTTTTGTTTGTTAATAAGGTTATTGAATCATTATTCACAATATTTAGTTAGTTATTGGTTGGGGATAAAAGCCGTTGGAATTTATGAATGTGTGGAATTTGCAATTTTGATTTCGCAGTAGCAAAATCGAAATAAATGCAATGACGGATATGCGTGGTGTGTCTTTCACTGACAAATATATCGCTGGATTGTTTGTTATCTGAAATATTGTGTTGTGGCGAATACGTTTATATCATGTTCTTCTCTATATTGACTGCGGCGTGGTGAGTCCTAACTCGTTAATTTAAGACACTTGCTCGTTATCGCTTAATAATATATCTCTTGTTCGTTTGTCTGTGTCTTAAGGTTTAGCATTCCAAACATTGATCCCTCATGAAATTGATTATACAAGGTATTAAAGACATTTTAAAATTGTGTATTCAATGCTTAAACTCAGTATTTGTACAATGTAAAGAGGAAACGTTGATATGTTCATGTTATAAATGTTAAAACACAATTTTGTAAATCCTTATTAAGTGTATAATGTTTGTAAGACACAATAACTTGCCGATGCCTGTTAGGTCCATTATTACTATAAAAATGATATTTTTATAAGATGCTTAGCTTTCCTTACTTATAAAAAAATCAACTATTTACAATACCTCTAAAGACGGTAAATAAAAATTTATGTATTGATATGTTTAGTTTTACTTAAGAAATATCTTTACTCCCTTTTGAGATTGTCATTCATTATCCGAGTATGGTAGGGTGTACAAGGTGTCAAAAATGCCCGTAGAGTCGAAAAGGGGTTCAAAAATGCCCCTTGTAGAGTCAATTACCAGTATTTTTTAATGTTAGACTTGCCGCAAAATAAAAAAGCAGTAGAAGTCCATGTTCACTTTTCAAGAACACTGAATCCACATTCTTAATATGGCTCAATAATAGTGATGAAATGCAAGTCTTATGAAAGCTTCTGATGATTACTTTATTTCATTATGTGGCAAGTTCGATTCCGGTGCGAACATGGTGTTTTAGGAAATTTTAAAATATAAGCAATTTTTCTTTTAAATACCTCGCTATATACTGGAGGCGCAAGGAAAAGGGACTTTTGGACGTTCGCAGTTTCTTCTAATTCCTCTTGAAGCCATTAATCAGCAGCACTTAAATTCAAAACTTCCGCAATCATTGAAAGAGGCAAGTCATCTTTGATTAGTACTGCCGTATTAATCTCTGCTTCGTTTGGTTCTTTACGATACAATCGTGGGATTATATTTTTTCATTCCTTTCATATAGACTTACTTATACTTGCTTGGTAATTGAAAAATCAGGTCAAAAACTACTGCCGCCCAATCCCGTCAATCTCAAACGGGATCACGTCATCGAGATTGATCCCGAAAAATTACCCGAGACCTCGCGAGATCGGGATGCCGCGGGTTCGGGATTGCATTTCCCTTGCCAAGGAGCCAGAAGAGGTTTGCAATATTTTATTGTGGTAAATGAAATACATAGTTAGGGTAGAGAACATTTAATTACACAATTTTAGTAAATATAACGCAGATTGAGCGCTACTTCACAATACTCAAACATCCGATGCTCCATTTATCGAACCCAGAATCGTGGTTACCCTGCACGAAGAAATTTGAATAATCTATGTAAATCGAAAACCCTACTTGAAGAAGTCATAGGATTAAAATATGCTATTGAAATTCAATGCATGGTCCGTTTATAAAATAACTATAGTAACAACTATGTAGATATGCTTCCGAAAAAAAAAAACAATTGGCGTAAACTAGTTAAGCTTAAATTGTAGTACATACCTACAAATGATTATTGATATAAAGGACACACAAATATCCTGAATACAATAATGCAGTTTGTTCGTACGTAGGCTACCACTAGATATAAAAACAAACACTGAATTTTTAAATAATATAAATGATCAAACATCTTATAATTAAAGGGCGGGCGATATGGGAGGATTATTCGTCAACTCGTGTCCAGTTGGTGAAACTCTAAATTTGTACATTTATCATTTCGCCAACTGGACTTATTTTAGCATTTTACCCGAATTCAAGATAAAAGTACAGTCATTAAAAAAGGTACTTTGAATTTCATTCTGCTACTTACAACAAGTACTAGGGAATCCTAAGTTCATTGAAACCAGATAGATGCATTAGCTACTTACTTAGGTACTTTATAGCAAAATAATGTACTTTAATCTTGAATTCGGGTAAAATGCTTAAATGAGTTTCACCAGCTGGATACATTCGTGGTGAGACTTGTGTGGCGAGTTGATGAATAACCCCTGGGAGACAGTATGATAGCTGTTTTTACATTGCATCACGTTCAACTTACCAGCGATTTTTTAATCTAGTTATTCTAAATAATACAACTAATATTATTGATAGACATCATGGTGATTTTATTTAGCATTGATGACCAATTATACAAGACCACGAGTAAATCTAAGCTTACGGATAAATAATATTAAGTTCTTACAACATTTTCAGATTCTACAAGGGCTGAAAAGTTAAAACCAAACCTGACACCAGCTTTTGTTTGTCACCATAGAAACATAAGATTGCCTGTCATATGCACGATTTTGGTTGAATATGCTCATGATCGTTTAAAATTATCGTCAACGTGTAGCTATAAAAAAATATATCAGTCTTGGAACTGATAAATGATTCAAAACCGCTGATAATCTGGTTCGGAATTACGGTCAATAAACTATTTTAACTGATATCGCTGAAACGTCAATGAAGTCACCTAGTTTCAACTAAGTAAATAAAAATTTGCCACTTCAGATTTGCTGTGAAATAAAGATAGTAAATACGTGACTGAAAATTAAGCTTATTTTAAAGAAATTTTATACAATGGACCCTTTTTTTCTCTTAACTTATAATTTGTCACTTCTCATTTTTTTTTTTCATTTTAAATGAGAAAATGTTTAACGTAAAATAGAGTAGCTCTTTAAAAGCTGGTGCCAGATTTTACAATGGTAGTTACCTAATTCCTCTGCTATTGATTTATGAGGCCCATGACACATGTTTATTAAAGTAGGAGAGATGCTGATGACAAACAGGTGCTGCCTTATGTTTGATGTTATTTATTGTAAATTAAACTAGTAACAACCATGTGTAACAGAGCCTTTTCTCTTAATGACTGAGATAATGATTATACTTGTATCACGAGCTAATTATAAAGTTCATGATGACAATTTTTTTTTAATCAATGGAGTATACAGAATTATGACAACACATTTTTCTATCAACTATTATCTACGTTAGTCACTAAATTCGTGCTGTTTCTATAAGATTTTATGCAAAATGTTTTATACATGCCCTGAATAAGAATACAATCTGTGTAATTTCACTTCAATATCGTGACAGTTAATGTAAGAAATTATGAACGTACAAAAATAAGTGTATTATCGTGATTACCACTTCCTACTTCTTAGAATATTTTTGATAAACAGACCGAATTTAGTACGGTACAAGTGAATATAGTAAGAGGAAATGGAGTTAGGTACGGTTTCTTTCATTAATTACATACTTCTAAATACTCTACATAAGCTTATCCCTTGTTTACGTTTATAATAAGATTAAAATAGCTTATTACAAAATAAATCTTATATTTAATTTTCAAGTGTCTGTTTTATCTTTAATTAATTATGATGTGAATTGTAGACTGACGCATATACTTTATACACACCTAGGTACAATTCTCGCAAAAAACAATGGTGCTTCGCAACTTAATTCCGACGACAAAATGTTTGCCGAGAACTATATCTAAAATAATATTCAGCCATATGAATCAACAAGAATGAAAAAAAAACAAAACATGCTGCAATATAATCCCTAGGCATAGGAGACTGCGTCAATTTAAATGATGAACTCAAGACTTCCTAATATTAATTGGACATTTGATCACGCACCGCATCCACTAAAAAGCGAAGGCAACATATTGCAAATTCTTATAGACTGCTTAGGGGCATAGAACTAACAAAACACTCGGTTTCTTACACTAAATTACATAGCGAATAGACAATCCTGCCACCAACAATTTAAGCTCTATCAAAATAGCTTTAATGTAAATATTTGAATTTCAAAAAATGTTTCCAAATAACCTACATACACCACATAAACATGTTTTGTTCTCAAAATATTCGCTGATTAATTTCTCACTCATTTAGGTGGCGACAGACCAAATTGATATCAGAAAGTTACTATGCCATTCGTTATAGGTAGGATATCAAAAGACCATCAACATTAGCCACATAAAACATCATCGATATAAATATTAAGAAAATTGATATCACATTTTTGGTACCTGATTATGATTATGTTTTTTTTTTTTGGTTTGTTAGAGATACACGATTTCTCATCTGGTATTAGGATTATTATTACTAATAAAGCAGAGATGAGAAATCCTAAATGAAAAATTATCAGAAGAGCAAATACCATACCGTATGAATATCAACGCTCCACAAAAATTTTGGTCAGTCGCCAGCTTTTACTTAATAATTTATGATTCTATATGGGAAGGGACGATTTTAACTTTGTAAAGTATTCGACAGCATGGCGTTCCGGTTCAGATGTTTGTTTACTTACAATACCAACTAATGTTTAGAGGTTAATTGATGCTGTACTAAAGTCCCATCCCATATAAATTAACTTAAATATGTCTGACTGCTGCTTTACACTACTTGTTACATAATCAAGCAATGCGATCTATGAAACAAGCTAAATCAAGTTATTTGACAAAACTTGTAGAAAAATTAAGAATGCTAGATGATTATGTAAAACTAGCTTTATTTTATACATTACTTGATGTTGATAAATTAAATTTTATAGTTGAATGCCCGATCGATCTACGTAAGTATATCTAAACAACAACCTTACACATACAAACAATCATGGTGGTATGGGGACTCACTATAGGTACAATTGAACATTTTTATATAAGTAAAGCATTATTTACCATTTTGTACAATGGCATTTAGTTAATATTGCTATAGAACCGGAATTTCATTTTATGTATATAAAATAGAAAATAGACGACATAGCATCTTTAGCTTCAACTGGTTAAGCGTAAACGTTACTTGTCTTGTGACATTAAAACAGTAGATAATCTACAACCCGAATAATATAATTCATTTTTATGTACATAAAGTGTATTTGATTGTTCACAATTTTCGCTATAACATAGTATTATAGAATAATATATAGCTCAAGTGGCCAGTGAGGCGAATAAGTTGTATGGCAGCATTCTGTAACTAACTCGTCCACGGGTCAATTTTCTACTATTTGAGGCACACAACGTTGAGCGTTACTATAGGCTCGTATTGATAAAACTGCGCCCGTTATGCAGTTTACAGATACTTTGCAAGCTACATACAAAATACACTTGCGTCAGCGACGTTGGATCAATACGTTAAGACTAGGAAAGATAAAAGGTGGCTATAAATATTAAGCGTCAACGTTATATGTATCATTTTTAACCCTGCTTAATGCTCGCACAAAGTTGGCACGCACTATAATATCTATCTTTCTCTAACAGGCAAAATAAGAAAGTGAAGGTAGAATTATTAAAGGTTGCACCAAGTACTTGCACCCTATGTTCCCTAATTATTTATTATTTAAATAAAGTGTGGCGACGACTTGAAATAATTGGGAACAGGGCGGAGTAAGATAAAACGTGTGTTATCTCTGAATCTTAGATTAAGTTTCCTCCAACGCTTTCTTATCTCAACTGCAATCTTTAACCTAGTTGGTGTCTCTGTTTAGCGGAATAGAGCCATTAATCTTATTAAGTGCCGTCATTCGAGTCAGTAGTGTCGAGTTATGCAAGAAATTAATTTCCCTTATGTCCCTAACTTATAATCGGATATTACCTCAATATTATAATTTTAATTCAACAATTTTGTACATAACTAGTTTTTCAATTAAGTCCATTTTGATGCCGTTCTATTTTTATATTGCACTTACACTCTAGCCTGAGAACGAATATCGTTAAATCAAACGAAACAATTTCATTACAACACATTATAAAGTATTTAAACTTTTGAGAAGGGTTCCCCTTTTCACATTGTATACCTACTCTGTTATGGGGAAGTAAGCAAGTCCTGTACAATATGAAATGTTGGTCAACCCGGGCATCGAACACTTATCGTGTATGTACGATGAGTCCATTCTTTTTTATTTTTGCTTACACAACGTATAATAGACAATTATAACGTTTATTCCATGATACATTGTGGAAGAATTAGTTCATCGAAAACGTATAATACGTACTATTATTAAAACTAAGTTCTGACCCTAGCCGCGTAGATTCTGAAGGTCTGTCTTTGGATATAAAAGATGAATGAAACTTTGGAGGTACATAGCGATTAAAATTCACCAACAAAGTCTCAAAAAAGCCTTTGGCATTCCCGTGACTTTTGAGTCCACTTACCTAAATATAAACAGACTAGTTCAGTAATGAGAAAGATCGATAAATAACGAACACAATGATATTATATTTTACAGTATCGTAGTCCTATGAACCATGAAAGAATAGAAAGTTATATAAATCAATAATTTCTGAAGGATCAATGTCCAGAAACTATTAACAATTACATTTTGATCACTATTTCTATCAAAACTGATCTTTTAAGATTGCGCTAAGAAAATAAAAAGTTATCAAAAAAACTTGCAGAGGTTATCTGCAGGCAGAGTAACACGTATAATAATTAAGTATTTAAAAATAAATTTACGTCAAATATATCTACACGTTTAGCTGTTTAGGACAATATTGCATACAATTTAGGAAGGGATCTGATCAAATAAAAGTATAGCTTTATAGATGACTGTCTATTTTCTTAACGCGTACGTCACTAAAGTCTTAGTTATAAATAGGCGGCTCCTGTTACATACATATTGCTAAATTACGCTCAGCACGCGGCCATCAAATAGAGCTGTCTTTATTTCTATTGACATAATTATATTATTTTATGACGACCTAATTTTTCCCGTGCTGATTCGCACCAATATTCCACCCGGAACTGGTTATCTATGTCTAATACCCAGTATTTGTGAATTTTAACCCTTATCGAACCATTAGGGAGAGTTAATGTGATTACATAAAAATGCTACAAAATGAAGTTCATTAAGATTGACGAATTTACAAGTGAAATGGTCAAGCAGCGACTGTCGCAAAAAGATTGGCCTAAATATCTTTACCCTTTTTACAAAATATTTTTAAACGAAAGCCTAGACTATATTATTAGCCCTTGTCTACTGATCAACCAACTAAAAAAGCAAAGTCCTAAAAGACAAAGGTCTACTTTGATCAACGAGAGAATTCTATACGAAGGACTGTTATCGGCCGTTTATTTGCCCTATTGGCGAAGTAGTTCAAAATATTTGCCTCGGCTGCCTTTCGAAGCCTATGACTTCAAATCCCTTAGCCAGGAAAGCTCAACAACCTATAATCTACGAAATTGCTGCATATCATGAAATAAATTAAATGCAAAGCTACTTGAAAGAGTTGCCGATATTATTAATAGAACTTATTAGTTCTGTAACGTTTGTGCGATTTCACATTTAATACTGTGGCACTGATTACGCATATGACCCTGATATGGCGCCTTTCCCAACTTTAATGGAAAAAAATAGTTCATTTTTAATGGAAGATCTTGTAGAAGATTGAAGTGCACATAAAGACAGATAAAAAGGCTTAGACGAGATCTATGAAATGACTTGTGACAAAAATATCATCACTGAATAATTAGAAGGTTTTAGCAAGAATAGATGTGGTTAAATTAAAGCCGAAATCGGTCTAGACAACGCGACGTTGTTAATGTAAAATAATCATAATCAATGCAGAAAAGCAAGCACACAAAGCAATCTTATGTATACTATTATAATTATTATTATTTTTTTATATAAATATGAACGCAAAGGTATATACTTAAATACCATAAATAAGACGCGATTTGTTTATTATTTTTAAGTGTGATTAAATACAGTCGCGTTTGCTCGACAACTAAGCGATCGCAATTACCGCTGAACATATTAGAATCATCATTCTGTATTCATCCTTGGAAAAGAAAGATGTTTGGAATATGTTTTAAGCTCATTTTGTTCACCCAGTTGTCATGCAAGTGGACGGTACTTCAAGATTTTATATTGGTATTAAAATGGCATTTCATACATAAGAAAAGTAATTTTGTTAATAAGGTTAACGGTTAAACATTTACACGACACAAATATTAGGATATTACTGTGAAAATGTGTTATGTTATACATATTTACATCAATATAATGCTATATCATGATAAGAAACTAAATTATTTATGTATATATTATGTTTATAGACAATTCTGTCTATGTCTACTGAACGTCTATTGATGTATCGTTTATTGCAAAAGTCCTATTTAACGGCAGTTACCTCGCGAGTGTTACCTAACTAAAAAATAAAACCGTGCGACCAATTGAAACACCAAATATAGAATTTATGGTAAAAATTTGTTTATTTGCTTCCACACTACTTAATTACAAAAAAACATTTGTCACCAACTCCTAAAGTCAGAACGTAGCTTCTTCCCAACTTTTAGTTGAAATAAAACTTAAAGCTAAAAAATACATTATAAAAGAATTCTTATTTTAAAATAAACTTAAAAATGTAAAATAAAAATAACATTCTTTACAGTGATAATAATGTTGGCTGTATCTTCATACTGTGTATTTATATACATAATGTATTTGTGGCCGTGTGGAGTACGTGTGGTGTGTGCAATACAAAATATTATAATTAATATAAGGATAAACGTAGAAATAAGATAGAAATTAAATATTATATTCATAAAAGCTGAACACATAATAATCACTCACGAGTTATTTCCATGTTATGGTAAATTGTCCGAAGTAATGATTATTTTGACTATTATAGAAACGTGTGCATTGTGCACCTAATGAGGACTATTTGAGCGAGGGCGCTACGTATTAATACAGGGAAAGGCAGTATAAGCAACATAATACATTTTCTCACTAAATTATTAATAGCGGATACCAATGTAAATGATGAGTATATACGACATTTATTTGATTTTATTTATTTCATAATGAATGAAAATATAATGAACTCGACAGGTATCTGCTGTCCCACGTTCGACCAGGATGAGCAGAAATAATCCTCATTCAAGTGTCAGAATATATGAAGGTGATAAATGTAATTATTCTATTTTTTTAACTTTATGTCAATATGCATAAAAATTAAGATATGATTCATGGCCTGTCCGTTTTAAAGCCTGAAAGTATTTTCAACTAGTTTATGAGCACTTGATTGTTCCTATTTATATATTTAATAAAATATATTTCTTTGCATATCACTGTCACTAACAATTCATTTTTAGTTTCAAATGACGATAAAACATGCACTTATTAAATTAATCGCACTTCTTTATTTTATTTAAAGACCTAAAGTTGAATCCTACAAAATGCTTCATAGAAGATAGTCAATATCCATGACACGTAGTCTTCGAGAGAATGGGATTACTACACTACACAATACATGCATGAGGTAATCAGTATTGCATTTGTCTGAATATTCAAAATATCATCAAAGAATTGTCAACGGTATTCGTTTCGATTACCAAAATTTCATAAAAGTGAAACGTCTTTTATATTGGGACAGCTATCTTCGTAAAAGCATAACAACAATTATAAAATTAGACTATATGAAACACGTGGGGCTATACAGAACCTGATAGAAAACGGTCGGCATCGACATCGATTTAAGCAACCAGAAAATAGGCGGAGTTCTATCTCACAGCGAGGAGACCGGACGGCGCCGTGCCCCGCTCTCACAATCGGGGTGCATCCCATTATTTCTATAGCGGCATAAATAGTAGAACACGAAAAAAAACGCCTGAAAAATGTAGGCGCTTCGCGGGAAATTACTGTTGAAGAGGAATCATACCAAATATTTGTATATGATTTATGAGACTTACTTGATCCAGTCTATCTATCAGAATCATTTATAATAATAGAAAACGTGGGATCCACCCGGCGATCGTCTACGGAGCCGACACACGCACCGAGCTGCCCCCGCGGCTGGCAGGCTGAGTAGCGGCGGTTAGGCGA
Source organism: Helicoverpa zea (assembly GCF_022581195.2). Lineage (NCBI taxonomy): Eukaryota > Metazoa > Arthropoda > Insecta > Lepidoptera > Noctuidae > Helicoverpa > Helicoverpa zea. The sequence continues at coordinate 9,841,073 of NC_061452.1, read as the reverse complement.
AGTACATGACCTTCTTGGTGACGGCGTGCACGGTGATGGCGCGCGCCATGGCGATGGGCGTGCGGTCCTCGCTGCAGGCGGACTGGTGGCTGCCCTCGCCCGAGTCGTGCTCCTTCTCCACCAGGTGGTAGCGCGCGCGGAAGGCGACCAGGTGCGCGTAGTAGGCGGGCGCGGGGATGGACACCGAGCGCGTGCAGCGCACGTACGTGTGGCACAGCTGGTACGTCAGGCACTGCAGCTCGTCCGACCCGAAGTGGTTGTCGTCCCACAGCACGTGGTAGTGCGACGGCCGCGACGTGCCCTGCGGGTGCCACGCCCACCGCTCAGTACACGGATACATACATCGCACAGGGCCGGATTTAGGGCAGCATATGGAGGCCCAAGGGCAAAAAGAGACAGACAAAAAAGTAGATACCCATAAATTGCAAATTAATTCAATATATTTTGATTAAAAAAAAATTGGTGGCTGTATTTTTAATCGATAAACTATTAAATGATTAAATCCCTTTCATCTTGAACCTATTTTTGAAGCAAAACAAGAGCTTTTCAATCCGTTCCTGACGTAGTGCCAATGCAACCTTTTCACACAACAGCATTAGGTCTTATAATATTAAAAAATCTCACCTGTATACCCTGATGACTGCAAAGATAGAAGTCGAACTCAGTGGGGTGCGTGATGCCGAGGTCGACGGTAGTGCCGGCGGGGATGTTGCCGGACTTGCCCGACTGCTCCTTCTTGTCGGCGCAGAACAGCCGCGTGTGGTGCCGCTTCTGAACCACGATGAACGTGATACCCGGCTTGTATTCCGCTTCCAACTAGAATTTATATCAGATTTTGTGTGAAGAATTACTCTTCGATGCTGAGAAGTTTGTTCCGTCAGTTCTTGACAGTCAACAAAAACGTATAGAAAATGATACATGAAAGGGCGTCTCGCACGATCACTTTTAATTATCATACGCTGATTTATCGGCCTTATTTATCCTACTTATATCCTACTTATATTATAAATATGAAAGTTTGTGAGACTGTATGGATGTATGTTTGTTATTCAATCACGCAAAAACGGCTGGACCGATTTGATTGAAATTTGGTATGTAGATAGGTGATACCCTGGATTAACACATAGGCTACTTTTTATCAGCATACCACGCGGGCGAAGCCGCTGGCGGATACTAGTATGATATAATTTTGGAATACTCTTGATCAATTATTATTTCAAAACCAAGGAAAGATAGCGAGTTTCTCACCTTGATGTACCCGTTCTACATAAGCAATCAATTTCGATGTCATTTTCATTTATTTTGAGTGTCTTATATGCAGACATAGTATCGATATTATAATTTAATCTAAGTGGAGGTTAAGAATATTTATTTATTTTAAACTTACCTTGATACAAGCTTCTCTGACTGCGGTAAGTTCATGTTGTAACACATGCAGAAACTGTCCTTCTGATATTCCATCGCGGTACATAATGATGCGATGCGGCTTAAACCCGCCCGTGCTCTTGTAGAACATTATCAACAACTCTTGCACCATGCTGCTCATTTCGTGAACTATCTCTTGCCTGAAAAGCATTATATTCCTTAAGATTAACAACAGATACCATGCTAAGAAAAACGCTATGTTCAGTTTTCAGATGACTAATAATATTGATGGTCCATGAGTTGCTTATGTCAGTCTTTCCACGTTGAGAATAGACTGGCCATAAGAATATGTTAACATGGAAAATGGAATTGTTATGACTCCTTGAAATTAAGTGTCTTGATTCAACAAATGGTCTGTTTAAATCTTTTCCTGTAAGATTTATTATAATTTGCTGAAAGATATATTTATTTAAGATACAAAAAATATATTAAAAAGCCATCAAAATAAACGAAAAAGGAAGGATTATCTTTAAACAATAAAACAGCTTTTGGTAAACTAAACTGGGTGATTTCTTAGGACGTATGCACCCTTTATCTTCATCCTTTGATGCGTTCTGAGCAGAAATTTTCCAAATATGTATTTGCTTTTGTCAAAATAGATGGAGATTCGCGCAGGGAGTGCGCACTTTGCAGATTTTTATCGACCGATAGTTCATTCGCTATCCGGCTGACAAAGACTTATAAAATATATAATTTAATTAAAAACGAGTGCACACACTGTGTTCGATGGTCGGCCAATTTGTAGTGTTCAATTTTGAATGAATGGCGTATGCATTTGATGGGTACGACTTCGTCCATGCATCGTGTGTTATGAAAGAGCGACAGCTAAACCAAAAGGGAATCGGGACGCCTTTCAGATTATTTTATCGACCGATTTTAGATTGGATAATGTGCGCACTCCCATATTACATGCTCAATATTTATAACCGATCCAAAGAAATGATTCATCATCCTAGCTTGTTCCCGTGTGTTTGGGTCAGCCTCTGCGTAAGTAGATGCAGTTGACTAGCTAACCAACTAAACTATCGGCCGATAAAAAATCTGCAGTGTGCACACTCCAAAAGACTGCCCCATCTACTTACTTATAGAACCCTAACGGTGAGTCGGTGCAACTCGCACACCTGCCCTCGCTTGTCATTGACGAGAGCAGTGGACGTGTGATGAGCGAAGCGAAAGGGAAAAATAAAAAAACAGCGTAAGTGCGAATGCGCACTGAGACCGACCCCACTCCGAGATAATACGGACCGAACGAACTGAACATAACCCCAATAATGTTTAACCACTTCGAAAACCTCTAGCACAATATTTGTCTTATAAAGTTGTCGTACAGATAGATTGCACAATCTTGGATCAAAAGTCTACAGTGAACATTTTACATTAGTATTTATTTCGGACCGTATTGTCTCGGAATCGGATCAGACGCGGTACACAAACGCAAAAACTGCAAATTCGCGTAAGAAAAGAAATGCTGGGCGCGAGATACAGGTGCACTAGACGCTTGGAAGCATTTCATATAAAAAACTAATTACGAAAAATATATTTTGTGAACTTTGTCAATATTTTCATCGATATATTTTTATCGATTATCGATTACTAAAACCATGCGAGCAATGTGCAGAATAAAGACCCACTATTCCAAGTTCCAGCGTCTAATACACACGTAACTCGCACCATCCATTACACAAATGAGTCACAACACAACAGTACACAGACTGTGTACTGAATATACAACAGTACACAGCTGTGTACTGCAGTGGTAAGACGACAGTACCTGTGTTGCTGCACACGAACAGTGGCCGCGTAACGTGAAGGATGGGCGTCCATGGAACCAACGACGGCGGCTATAGACGGCTTCTTGTTGTCGCCCGCCGGCGGGTGCGTTACGTCCACGCCCAAGAATATTACGGGCTCGTTGAATACCTGGCACAGGAAAATATTTAAATGAATAAAAACGTAAGTTAAAACGATTCGATGTAAAAAGAGGCCGCCTGAGAGAAACCCCCCTCCCCATGTCTTCCTATAGTTGTATGGTTTTTAAGGTTGATAACCCTGTTTTTTTAATAAGGCATAATATATCACCATCATTCACTTTTTAAACCAATGTTTGGTTGGTGACATTTTTACTCATTTGTTTAACTTTTACCCTTTCAATTCAAGAGGAGAAAAGCCGATCGTTAATTACAAGCAGTTTATTTATTTATACTTTTTGCACAATGTACAACGGCAGATTTAACGCATTAGGCGTACTCTACTACTTATGATGGTGCTGAAATAGAAGGGGTAGATGCAATGGTTGAATTTTTTTGCTAAATAAGAGATTATGTGTTCCATATAAAGTTATCCGGTAATGGTGAATCTCTAAAGTAATATACTTAACAACATACCTTAGGACGTAACGACGGCACGAGTATAGAGTTGATACCGCCGAGCTTAACGTTGATCTTCAGACACAAATTGCTTAGCGTCTGCGGCGATGTTTTGTTCACGTTCTTAGCTTGAACACATTGCGTCGCCATGCCGAGTACTGTGTCTCCTACGCGTTTCACTTCAGCTGTGGACAAAGAGTTACGAGTTAGTGTTTTGGCATAGTACCGGTCGACTAAAGAAATGTAAGACCTACTTTGTCGAAAAATCTTTTGAAAGTGGTAAAACAATAAAGACTCCACAGTGCATGCCATATTTAAACCTTTATTATTATAATTGTTTAAGGTGGGTAGCAAACGTCATTGGTGATTTCAGTAGGTACATTATTTTTTCGCCGGTGGGGGACTAGATCCCATAGATTCTCAGATCTTCTCCACTCAGGCGAAGTCGGAGTGCCGCTGGGCCTTTTTAGTGGGTGTACCGGGAACGTCTGTACCGGGTAGTTCCACATACCCCTCTCCCGTCCCCCGACGGGAAGGGCATGCGTAATAGCATATTTTGCCCAGCCACAAAAAAAAGGTACATTATTTTGTATGATATAATATATATATATATATTTTTTGATAATTGAAGACACGAATTTCGAAGCAGCAAAGTACTACTTAGCAATGTGTCATGTTGTGGGGCCGTAACCGTAGGTCATACATAGTATAACCACAAAAAATATTATAGGCCCAATGAAACATCTAATAATATTAATCACAAATACATACCATATACAGGAGTTTTTCCCGGTAGAACAACAACAACAAGCTGCAACTGAACGAAGGTGCTCTTAAGATATTTGAACATGGGCTCCACTTGGTCCGGCCCTGTCGCGTACTTGCAGAAGCACGGCTGCCCGATGATAGGCATGCCGGCGTCGTTAGATATCTTTTGAAGCTGCTGTGTGAAGTTTCTGTAAACGATTCATAAATATAATATATACACAAACATACTTTAGCTAGTGACACAGATGCATTGAAAAATTTAAATTCTAAACTGTAAACTTGGTTTACTAAACTAACTTATCTTTGAAAAGAATCAAAGATCCTCCCTTGGATCAAGGATTTTTTACTCTTAACTGGAACCGAAATTCATTTATTACATTCACTATCTAGGCAGTTTGACAGATGTTCAACGACTTTGGTGGTAACCAAAAATTTTACAGGAAAATAAGTTAGTTATTCATTCTCTAAACTGGAATTTTATATACCTACCCACTCAATTAACAGGTTTTTTTAGTTTCAACACGACACTTGTCTTTTTCATACTACATAGGCAGAAATGAACTTACTTCAAGGCGTCTTCTCTAACAGTCCTCTGAGGCGCGAAGCAAGCAATGGCCCACACTCTTATCTCAACACCCATGAAGAACTGCTTGCCTCTCATGTCCCACACGCCTTGATTAGGCAACGCTTGCTATAGGCGAATAAAAAAAAACATTAGACATTTTAAACATAGTTATAAAGGACAATGCTATTCTTTGTATGGAAGTTGGGCTCAAGTGTTGCCCACAGTAACTGCATAGTGTATTATGTTCCATAGGCTTATAATAGGTCCCAGACCGAAATATTTCGAAATCTATCCCGGGAGTCCTGAGAAAAACTGGTTTGACTCTTATTCAATATTACGAAAAATATGCTTACGAACTCTTAACTATTCCACTTTTATTGCCTTAATTGAAATGCATTATAATATTAATCGACAAATACGAGGTATTGAACGAGATTTTTTTTTACCGACTTCAAAAAATGGAGGAGTTTCTCAGTTCGTTTGTATTCTTTTTACGTAAGTACGTGCATAACACCGTCGTTTACCAACCGATTTAAACAATAATTTTATTGTTTGAAAGGATTTACTTTCCAAATGGTTCCTTTGTTATTCGGTCCAGGGTCTGGTGATAGAAACCTTAAAACAATAGGGAACTCTCGGAAATTGTAAGCACATATCGAATAAAAACTTGTCATTCGGGTATATGTCTCCGACACCACAAAACAGTGGAGGTTAAGACCTAACCTGACGATGGAGACGACAGTGAGACGAGGGAACTCCTCAACGGTATCTATTTACTACCTCGTGTTCGAGCTTATTTTATTCGTCTTGATAAGATTTTTCCATTGCCATTACGGATATTAATTGCATGACGCTACACGAACTTAGGACTGATTGTGGTAGATAGAGACTGAAAAGCAAGAGAAACAGCAATTACCTTTAAACGTCTATTTCTGTTTTTTTATCCTGTTAACAGTGAAAGAAACCACTAACTATCTGAATGTTTTTTCAAGAAAAGAGGTTGTTAGGTTTGTGGCTGCTTAAAACGGCTTGCTAACAATGGCTGGCTAACATTAGAATCGGTTTTTCTCGGGACCTCTGGGACCGATTTCAAAAATATTTGGATTCCGACTTAAGAGTGAAGTAAAGAACCTATTTTAACCATTCCCACTACTGGGCAAATGGCTTGGGCTTTATAAAGTGACTGTTCAAGTTGAACATTAGGACTGGTTTTTCTCGGGACCTCTGGGACCGATTTCCAAAATATTTGGATTTCGTATTAACAGTGAAGTAAAGAACCTATTCTAACCATTCCCACTACTGGGCAAATGGCTTGGGCTTTTTAAAGTGACTGTTCAAGTTTTACATTAGAACCGGTTTTTCTCGGGACCTCTAGGACCGATTTCCAAAATATTTAGATTTCGTATTAACAGTGAAGTAAAAAACCTATTCTAACCATTCCCACTACTGGGCAAATGGCTTGGGCTTCATAAAGTGACTGTTCAAGTTTAACATTTGAACCGGTTTTTTTCGGGACCTCTGGGACCGATTTCAAAAATATTTGGATTTCGTGTTCAGAGTGCACTATGGAACCAGCTGGAACTACTCCCACTGCTGGGCAAACTTTGAGCCCAGACCCTGGCATTGTCCTTAGTCAGCATTTTCTTTTTTTTAAACGGGACTGTAATTCCCATTTTCATTAACAACATAAGCATCTGTTTTCGTGAAAGAACTGCTTACTTCGAAAATTGGGCGTGAAAATACGTAGTAAACAGTTATTTTAAGAAAAATAACGTTCACGTTGTCGGTCAACTTGGGCCCAAAAACATTTATAACTAGACATGATTTTTTTTTCGTTTACCAATACAAAATTTCAAGTAAGAAAATAATGAAGTACCTGTCCACCAAGTGACGAGACACGGCCGCCATACTGTAGTTTAGGCGGAGGTAACACTCGGCCACGGACCTCCATCATGTTGTTTGAGATCGTTAGACCAAACTCCTTCACGTACAGATCTGTGTTGAAGTTCGCACGACGCACCAAGTTGTTGATTTCCCTTTCCCTATATAATTAATCGAAAAAAGCATTTTTAGAAACTGTTTCTGAGAAATGTTGGCATATAAAGGACAGCGGGATTATTCAAAACTCTAACAGCGGCCATGGAATTAAAAGGCTCCAAAAAGTTTCATGACAAGAAAAGTTGGAGATTCCCATCCATTTGACACACAATGGGTGGACAAATTTTCGGTCAAAAAAATTGTCGGTCATTATAGTAACCACAATTTCATACAGTTTTAAAATAAATACTGCATCAAAAGATACAGATAGGAAAAATATTATTATGACTTTTATCCTGGTATTTAAAATCGTGCATTTACCTATCGGGAGCGGAGCGAGCTGTCGCTTTGATCATGGTAGATGTTTGCATGTCAGTCAGCTTTTTAATACATCTCTGACCCGGCACTATGTTGCATACTTCCAGAGGTAGGTATGTGTGTTTGTGCTCCTGACCTACTTGTAAACATGGCAAATGTGGATACCGTAACTTCATCTTGTACTTATCCAAGAAATATTTGGCTACAGTACATTCCACTGTTTGTCCATTTTCTAGCTGTAGAGGAAATCTGTGGGGAAAAAAAGATAGATTGTACACACGCGATAGAGGAAAAAAGAGCAGCGAATAAATTTTTATCAGATGGGACAAAACCGTTTAAAGTTATGAATATGCTTTTATTGATTAGAAAAGTTCGTTTTTTAAATAATCACAATAAGGAAACAATGCAATTACAAAAAAAATTGTTATGAATTATATTGGTCAAGTAATTTATTTTCATCTTATACATTTATTTTTTTTAATGTGACTCCACAATTAATGTTTCATTGCTATTGTGGAAAAATACAAACAGTTCTGAAAGACAGGTCCTTGATTTTTTAGCTACAAGCCCTATTTCAATAAGAAATCTCTTTTGAATCTACAATATTTCACAATAAATAACTTACGATTGCATCTGAGAAGGTCTGCGGGTCACATTACACACCCTGTATTTCCTCTTCATTGTACCACAATGAGTGATTTCTATTTTGAGTCCTTTGATTTCTTTTGTAAATTTAACTCTTTGCGAGTCTGTCAATGGCTTTCTTTGATCATTAATATCTCGAATGTCAAGTACTTCACACATAAATTCTATGACTGGCTGTGCTTTGTAAAAGGCGGTTGCAGAAACTGAAAAATTACAAATAACATAAGAAATATTTAAATTAATTCATATTAAGCATAAAAAGATTATGTGCCAGCTATTAGAATCCAAATTAATGTAAACAATCTTGTTTGATTAAAAAAAAAATGTAAGCCAACCTCCAACACCCTGTATTTTGTTTATTAAAAATTATATCATAATAATCCAACAAGCATACATACCATCAATGTTAAGCATCATTTTCCACTGGCTAGGCCTCACGGACTGATGGAAACCAAACCAAACCTCTCTACCCCCACCAAGTGGATGATAATATCCTTCTGGAGATGAGAAAAATGATCGGCCAACTGGTGTATACATCATAGATGGTAGATGCCGCATGACTACATCCAAAGCTAAGATAGCGTCATAAGGAATCTGCCTTGTTCGACCTTCAAGAGCTTCTTCTAGAGCAAACAGTGACACCTAAAATAAATGTGTTGAAAGAAAATTTGATTACTACCACAATATTATGAATTTGCTGAATTTCTTAAAAACAGTAATACTAAAACTTGATCACAAACTGAGAAGCATAAATAACATTTGTTGATTTAATTTGCATAATTATAAATGACATACTAAAACAAAGCAGAATTGTTATGTAAAATTATAGTAAAATAAGCAAATTTTCTGTAAAATTTTTGATTGTAAATACACTCAGACACTTTAACATAGTTACAATGAAACTTATTAAACAATAATGTCACCAAAAAACCTCTATTTAAAAAGCAAATTACAAAATAAGTGGTAATTTCTCAGTAAATCTCATGTTAACACAAGAATAACTATTAATTTTGATTGATTGATTATGTGAAATCCATGTAGAATCCATTAATTATATACCAACCTGTGCAACCCATTTGATGCTGACTCGGAACACTCTGTCTTTTCCCTCGCCAGGCAATATAACCTCCAATTCAACCTTGTCATTCCCAATAGGCAGTGGATCTCTTGTGTAAAGATTATTTCTGCCATCAAACACAGGCTTGAGTGCTCCAAATATTTTATTGTAACAATGAACCATAGTTTCAACAATTTCTCTATTGACCTAAAAATAATACAAAATCATGTCACTACATTCAAAGGATGTTAATCTCTTGTTATTAATTCAAATTGACACAATGGAAATCAAAGTAATATGATATTCGTTTTTAAAGAGCTGTTATTTAACATAACACTAGAAAAAAAACAATGTTAGAGGAAACAAAAGGAAACTGTCAACAATATACAATTACCTTTCTTGGGCATTTATCAGGTTGTATATTAACATCGTAATGATGAACAAATCCTCTGGGCATGGATATTTGAAAATGGTTAGCCCGTAGCATAATCGGCCTTCCCTCATGGCCGAGGTTGGGACGTCTCGGGCATGTGAGGGTCGGTAGTTCTGCGAGCGGTGCAGCAGGCGACACGAGGCTCATGGCACCCGCGGCACCAGCTGCCCCAGGTGTGGTCGCTCCGGCCGCGGGGGCAGTGCTGGGGACTCCGGGCGCAGCACCAGTCGTGCTCGCAGCCGCGGTCACTGCCCCCGCAACACTCACCGCACCAGCATTCGTGTCCCCCGCTGGAGCTGATTATTTTACACATGTAAATATATAAATCAGAGTCTAACAAAAAAATTACAAGTTCTAAGATCCGTGCTCAATCACATTGCTTGTAATATTATTTAGAACAATCAAACAAAGTGGTGCTCCCATAGAGCATAACACCTACCTTGACCAACGGGGTACATCCTGATAAAATGTTTATATCAACAAAAGGGTAAAACTTAAGAAACACACAAATATTTAGCTTTAGAAATTGCCACAATGTGATAAATCCAACAATAATTATTATAGAAAGTGTCAAAGTATTTTCTAAGTCGTCGCCCTAATCTAATGCTTTATGACGTAGTGTGATAGTGTCATAGTGTGTAGAGTTATAGAGTAGGGCAAGAGTGTAGGTAGAGTTGAGTACAGTTGAGCAGTCTGAGCAACAGTCTCAATGGTCTCAATACAAAAATGCAATGACTACGGCGACGCTTATGACATTATCTATCTATTGAATGAATTTTAATTTAATTAATCTAAATTCACGTTTAAACTACCTTCTAAGCGTAATTATAACATTAATTAGTCACTAATATTTTTGCAATGATACAGAATTTAACTTCTTTGACTTACTTTTCTTTTAACGCAGTTATGTAAATGTTTTAGTAAAATAGTATTTTAAATCGCTCACAGATAAGTTTGCTCAAAATAAACATTTTAGGAGATCTTTAAGAAAAACCGTGATTTTATGGCCGATTTATAGGCAATGGTATGGAACCCTACATGCGGGAGTTCCACTCGTACTTGGCCGGTTTTTTATTGCATATGCATAATCATCAATCAATTTTGATTCTCCAAATGCTGTTATGCGTCATGACAATAGATTGTACTGCTTATGGGAAAAAAACAGTACTTTTTCTTGTGTTTCATCCATTTTCATCGCACATGAATAAAAATCACGGACTATCGACAAAATATATCATCTGTGGTATCACATTTTATGTCTGCCGCCCTGCTCTACTTATTTATTGATCAATCCCAGCTGCTACCCATATACATAATTATATTTTGGGAAAACTATGTCTATCCCATACAGTGGAACACTTAGAAGATCTGGAGGCGTAGTATCTGCTATTGGAAAACAGCTAAGACTCGTCAATTTGAAAGCTGCTAAGAGAATTACAGTCAAATTTGACCCATTTGGTGATAATGTAACACATACAAGGTAAGGCCGATTGAAATTTTATTTATATATATGCCATGCCATAGTGACATTTGACGGCGTACACCAAAAGAGGTACATCTTTACTTATTTCCAATATTTAAGCAGATTCCTGCCCAATCAATTATTCGATTTTTTTCACATAAACACATTCATAACCTTTAAAATCGGCTGAGAATAATGAAAAAATGTCATAGACTATCTGGCATGTCTACCAGACATTTCTTTAGCCAATATCAGAAATAGTTGAAGAATTTTAAACCTGCTCTTATTAGCTTTAGCTCATACTTAATAAGCAATCTAAAAGGTTGTGTGGTGTATCATAGGTTGTGCTATTAATGGATAAGTTCTCTGTGATATTGGACATAATTATTATACTATCTCAATTCACTAGCTAACTTGCCTTAACATTGTTTTGATACATTTAATCTTGGTACTGCAATGTATAACCAAATGTGATTCAGCACCATATCAAACAAGACAATTTAATGCTTATTCAATTCTTGAACAACTAGAAAAGATTTGGGAGTCTGATTTGGGCTGAAAACAACAATATTTTGGAATTCATACCTATGACAGTTGTTATTATAGTAAATAAGTTTTTAGTGATTTAAAATATATTTTTTCAGGAATTTCCTTCATTACATAAGCTCAACAAAAATTAGTTTGACTAATCCCAATTGCGCACTGAAAACAGAAATTGTTTGCGACCGCAGTGAGCCTACTGTTGATATCACATTAACACCTTCAATTGCAGGTAATTATAATCTATTTAGCATGAATACTTTTGTCATCTGTACAGTTTATGAAGTTCCTTTATTTATGCAATTTGTTTTTTTTTTTCAGAGACGGCCAAAATAAAAAACGTTACATTAAAAAGTGGGAACCTCACCTGTTTAGAAATTTTACAATTGTTGAACAAACATATCTCATCACTGGCCCCAGTGGAACAGCCAGCAGCTACAATCCAAACCAAAACAGAAAAGAAGACCAAAAGGAAGTAGATAATATCATACAAGATGACGAGGTCAAATAAAGGCAATCTAAATGTAGTGGAAGAGCTCTACAACCAGATTCCAGCATTTACAGATGTATTTTCTGAAGACACATTCTACATATTTGTTGTATTCTTTGTAATGTCAACAATATTGGTTGCTTTTATTCTGTCTAAGTTCATTACTATCAAACCTGTAGAATAGTTGTTAGAATGTATGGATAAATATTTATGTTTAAAATTACAGTAAAGTTTAAAAATGTATCAATTTACATATAAATAAAACAGTACCTTTATTAATTACAAAATATTGCTTTAATTTTACAGACTCTTTAGTTATCATTAAGGGAAAACCTGATTGGAATATTGGAAGCAAGTTTAGAGGTTGGTTTTAGGATTTCGAAATAAAATACGAGCTTATAGTATAAATATGTATATGTAATAAAAATTGCTTCATAGATGGGCTGAAGTACATAATGTTATTTCTTTGAGACGATTCTTACGCAAGTAATGCTAGTTCGGAATTATTTTATCAAATGAATGTTAAGCTTAAAATTCTTGAGTTCCCCAACGAATCTGAAACAGAAATTAAAAAAAAATTGAGAACTGAAGGATTAAATTGATTGTGTTGGATCATATCCATGTATGTATCAATTATACTTACATCTTGGTTACGGGTTTTCTGTTTACGTTCTACTAACGACGTCAGCGCTTCAGATCGGACAGCGAGTGAGTCGATCCTTTCCACAAGTTGTTGGTATGGGGACAAAGGTTGGGCCCCCATCACAACATGACCTAACTTGGAGTCGATCTTGGCGTCCAGACGCGCATTACGAATCAAGTTTACAATCCAGCATTCAGCCTCATCTGGCTGCATGTTCAAATTCTCAGCTAACATTCTGTAATATCACAATTAATTTATAACAAGATATAAAAAAAAATACAGAAAATAAAGTATCTTTTTTGTCATCTTATACACACCCAATACTGATGACTTGGTGAATACGACAGAAAGTTTCGAAAATCATAAGGCGAGCATTTTCAACAAACTCTTCTAGACACGCAATCAAGAAAAAGTCGGTCAAAAGTACTGCTTGGCACTGGTTCAACTTCCGGCGGGCAGCTTCGAAGTCAAAGTTTACATAGAGATGCTCTATAAACTCCGTGATGGGGTCTCTAAAAATATGACGTAATTGATACTATTAATTTTTCAAAAGTACACTTGTATGGATAGTGGAGTTATTCATAAATATTTACACACCTATAAGTGTAGGCTTCTTGCTGAATTACTTTGACCAAGTCCTTCAAGGCGTTCCTTCGGGAACGGTTAATAATAACAGCAGTCGCCAAATAACGCAGGATATGCGGGCACATCGTTTGGATGGCATTCAAGTACCTGTAAGAAAAATAACATGAATTATGAAACAAGAATAAAAACAGGTAAGTAAGCAGATACAGGGTAATAAGTGGTTACTCACAGAGGCTTGTACAAAAACATCTCAATGATGAGGTCTCGCCCCTTGACGTGGTTGAAAAATACGAAAAGTGACCAGTGCACAAGCCAAGTGCGCTGCTGAAGGGCTTGCATATTGTTGGCAGTTGCTCCTGCTCCACCATTATCAATGAACTCTCGCAACTTCGTCAAGTCGTCTAGGGCACCATCCCAATTTTGTACCAAGATCTCACTAGCGAGTTTGCCCCATAGAACAGACAAGTAGTTCTGAAAGCAAAAATATTACTTCAAATATAGTTCGGCCATTCAGAGAATGCGTTCCTGACACGTCGCGATTGAACTGACGACGTAATAACATTCATTGATTATTGATATAATAATGTTGTTTTAATGCTCCTCAATTGTTAAAACGGTAAACAACCAGCAAAAATATTTTTATCGTAACTGCAACGCCATTGCAAAGTTACGTCGTCAGTTCAATCGCGACGTGTCAGGAACGCATTCTCTGAATGGCCGAACTATAGTATATGAGTAACAAGGAAGATCGTAAGTAATTTCGATACAACCGCCCTGTTATCTATGAAGAACAATATGCATATGTAACCTTTTTTGACATCTATTAGGCACTTATTTTCAGCCATTAATGAAAAGTAAAAATAAAAAAAATACTCTGTCTCTGTGGCATGTACAAAAATGTCAGCCTCATCAAAATTAATAATTCATAAATTTGAAGCGGCTGGGGTTAATTTTAAATCGTTACATATTTCCATAGAAGATGAAGGGAGTTCTACACCTTCTACCAAATACAGTAAATGGCTGGATGGCAAAGTGCAAGAGAAAAAGAAAGAAACTGATAAGTCTTCACGCTTAGTAGTAAAAATCGTTTCGGGAAATGATTTTGATAGATTTAATTTAGATGCAAGTGCAAAAGCAATTGAATCGCCTGAATCTTACATAACGAATGTTTATTCCGAGTCTTCAATGCTACACAAAGATGAACTTACTTATAAATTAGGTGAAAAAGATCAAGACATAAGTTACTATCATGAAGAATCAAGAGATACACTCCTATCAAATCAACAAACATTTGAAACAAATATACGTTACGAGAATGATTTACAGTTTTATTTGAAAAATAAGTGCAAATTAAATAATCCAGGAATTTATTTGAGTCCTTTAGAACACAGCCTTGAAAAAGTCAAAGAGAACAACGCTCGTATTATGGAAAATATACATATGCTTAATAGAACCCTGAATTATACTAAGAAGAAAGAGATACTGGACATTGTTTGTCCCAAAACTATAAGATCATTTCCCTGTAACACATGTGGGAAATGTTTTGTATACGAGACTGGTTTAAGAAGACATTATTCTATGAGACATGCTATGGCGGAGGCACAACCTCGCTGGCAAGTGGTCTGGACCTGTATTCAATGTTTCCAGGTGTGGCCACGCCAAGACCAAGCTTTGAAACATTCCTCTGAGTGTTGTAAATCAAATAATGCTGATTGTGTTAGAGAGATCAAAACTTCTTCCTTGCTGCAATGTGAATTTTGCGAGAAAGTATTTACGAGCATTCCTAGATTATTACGACATTCAAAAAATCATACTACAGCAAATAATTACGAGTGCAATGCATGTGGGATGTCATTTATATCTTACAAAACAGCTGAACAACATTGGATATTATGCCCATGGTTGAACATGTATTACAGTTTTTCATTACCAAAACTATTGCTTTGTAATGCATGTGATCGTAAATTCAGAAATTATGAACAATTGTATAATCATAGGTGAGTCTAAACCTTAAATTATACATTTTTAGTGTAGTATTTTTTCTAACTTTGCTACTTGAGATATTTTTCCATGTAAAGATAGATATACACCTTTCAATTTGGCAAGACCATTTTTTTCAAACAGTGCTTATAAAAATTTGATTGATTTTCAGATACAAAGTTGGCCACTTCATGACTAAAACACATCAGGACAGCTCAAAATCCCTTGGTATTTTGGTCTACCAATGTGAAATATGTGGTCAATGGTATTCTTCAACAGCACCATTGAAGGTTCATAAAAATCAATTCCATCCTAAACATGATATGGGATTGCAGTGCAGAATGGTATGTGTGTACTAATTAACATTTTTATTTTATACAATTAAGTTTATATGTAACTTCAAATAAAATTAATTACTTGATTACAAACACAATATTAGCTTACATGGTGTAGAGGCAATAATTTATTTTAACTAGGCTGCTTATTTATGCTACAGGATAAAACCTATCAAGATAATCAAAACTACTGTATCTCCAATGAAAATGAAGTTTATGTAAATCAAGGTGAAGAGATTATGAAAGTAGCAGATGAACAATGAAAAATAAATATATAGAAGAATACATGCATTTAGTTCTGAAATAAAAACTTTATAAAATAAATGGATAGTTTAAATGTAGAATATGTTTTATCATTATGAGTTAGATGGCAGACAGGCTAATCTAATAGGGGATATATAAAGAGGAGCTAAGTAACAGCCACATGGATCGATTGATCATAAGATTCAGCTACACTTGGGCCAGTCTACATCTAACAGCTTTGGCAGTTGTTACGGGTAATTTGAAGCGACAAAGTCATGTCTAACCAAGGCTAGTTGGGTAGGCAAGGTAAATCAATTGGGATTATATCCAGGTGTGGAAAGTAAGGCCCTCTGTAAAATGCTGTCTTGTTAATCATTACTATAGTTAATTCTTATCAAATCTTACCTTGTCAGTCGGGCACATCACCAGCTGGCAGAAATAGAGATAGGACGCTGATTCAACGTAGTTACCACACTCGTATCGGTATTTGGCCAACCGATACATGCTGTCAATCATCTCAACTTTGAACTGTAAATACATAAAAGGTTTAGAATAATCTGGATGTTAAAAATAAAATTATGAATAACAAAATAAATTATTTATATAGATTAAACTCGCTCTCCAAGTTAAAAGCACCAATCTAACAGCCTACGATATGGAATCTTGCATTATTGAAACATTTCTTGTGACTTTTTGTCGTTAAAATATATTCAGTACTTCCATAATTACTGTGTACAGCACAATTGTTATTATTTAATCAGGCTAGTTACCTCAAACTCCTTGTTAGTAGTAAGATGGTTGATGAGAGTCTTGGGGTCTCTCATGGTCTCTACTGTCTTCATGACATCATCTCTTTGCATGAGTCTCAAAACTGGCTCCACAGCATCCTGGAGCTCTTGCAGCTGGGAGAGAACTACCCCTCTTCTCGCTTTAATCTCCTGGAAATATTAAATAAATCATTACTGAAATTTATATGATGCTGTGGGGGTTAAAACACTATTTTTTTTTGTAAGGAATATCAAACAACTCAATTAATTATCGTAGAAATAATGTATAGGCATTTAGTTTGAGGAATGAAAATAAATTGCTTATTAGATAAGAATAGCTTAGTTGAAGTATGTATAAAGCAAATTATGGGTGTGAGAGAAAGTACAATATATATGGTAGCAAAAATTAGAAATTATTTTGTATCAATTAGGAGAAGCTAAGAAGTACCTTACTGGTAGGAATTTTTGAATAGAGTTGTAATTATTATTTATACTGAGTTCCTACATTGGTATTCATAATAATTAAACAGACAGTATTTGGTTATATTTTGAATGTTTCAATACCTTGAAACAAAGAATTTAGCATTATAAAGGCCAGTCATTCAGTGCATCTTACCTCAGGGGTGTCCTCATCAGGGTAAAGCATTTTCCTGATATCAATAACATAATCAATCATGTTAGTCTTGCTAAGAATCTCTAGTTTGGCTTGCAGGAGCTCCGATTGGTCGTAAGTCTGAAAGTGAAGTTATGTACATGATAAGTATTTAACCAGCTAATTGTACACTACCTCAATTTCTAATAAATATGTCCAATCATACAGGTTAACTTGTGTAACTCACTTCTTTAGCAGCCAAAAACTCAAGTAATGGAAACACTAAATGCCGGTCTAGGTATTGACCTATTTTGAACGTTAAATCAAACTTGGAATAACTCATTTTGGCGGTTTTGCTTCACTTTATCTCAAGTTGTACAATTATTTACTCGTAAAAGTAAAAATTAAGTCCTATGCATTGAATGCATGGCACTTGGAAAGAAATGCCAAAGTGACAACTCCTCAAGATGTTGCTTTCCGTGCATGAGCTTAAGTTTATCTTTTCATTATTATTTGTCTCTGTTGCTCTACACTAACGTTACTATTTTATATCTCTTTCTAATGCTCATAAATTGATCATCGTTGGATCGTGTACCGGAAATTTATAACCTTAAAATGATATTTCTCTTTGTCTATGATTGTACGTAAATTTTAGGAAACGGAAGTAGTAATGTTGCGTCAGTATTCAAAATGTATATTTTTGTTATTTATTAATACCTAATATTTTACTTAAATAGAAGTGACCTAATTCTTATAAAATTTATCGTAATGTAGTATAAACTGGGGATTGTTGATGCATGTCCAACAAGTAAAATTCTCTGAGGCCATGAGAGTCCCTGCGCAACCAAAGCTGACTTGCTTTTTTACCTGACTGAAAAAGTAGAAAATCCAGTGTTTAGTCACGCGATATTAGGTTGTTATGAAGATTATTTTGTTGTGGGACTAAGGGGCCCGGCCTATTTTTATCGTCTAAGCTGCCCCTAAGGTATTATAGGGTAGGTATAAGGTATATCAGTATTTTTTCTTTCCTAGTTTATGTTACAGGAGTTATTAAGTAAATATATATATTATATATATATTTTTTTTTTACAGTTTTGACAAATTTACTTTAATCAGGTTTCATCAGAAAATTACAGTTCATCTTACCGAATTGATACATATTATGTTGGTTTGAAAGAACTTAATTAAATAACAATGTGGTTCAGTTTATGAAAATATTTACATGACGTAAAAAAAAAGCCTTATTTATACATATATACAACTAAAAAATGGCATCAAAAAACTCCTCATCGCTGCCCACCGGGAGTGTACCCAAGAGGCTGGCAGCATTGCCACGTTGTATGGCAATGCTTAATTTTTGACCAAAATAAAAACCAGCCTTTGGGTCACTTGAAGTGTCAGCAAGTCGCTTTGCCAGATCTTTAAAAAGCAGATGAGCACTTGGACCCCACGGCCCGAGGGTTTCAACCCCAAACGGCTCAAAGGTATAGTTACAAACCAGGGTGCTATATTTGCGCCGTTTGAGGTTCTCTGCAGCCGCAGCAGCGGAACCAGCACATCGCGCCGAGCTAGGAAGGTGAGATGGTGCAAGAGTATCGACACAAGTCGCGTCCCATACTAAAGACCTACCCATCTTCCACGGGAACAACGACATACCGTCTGGTCTCTTGCCATCGTCGCGTGCCAGACCACTGGGTTCTAATATGGCTGGAACGCCTACGGCAACAAGAGCACGACGGATTATGTCATTGATATTCGCATGCCATGCAAATCGTCCCGCGCTGCGGCTGCACGACAAGCCGTGGTGTCCAAGGCTGCTGACAGCTTCACCACAGTGGCAGCGGTGAGGAGAGCAGCACGGAGCACCCAAACGCAAGCAAACAGCAAGCCGGAAAGTGGTGTCGTCAAACAATGTGCCTATGTTTGACGACGGAAGTGCCAGAAGCCATAGACCCGACTCCCATTCGCCCACAGCCAGAAGGCGCGCTCGCTCTGCAGAAGAAATTGACGTATTTAGCAGATTATTCCGTATAACTCTGCAGAGCGGCTCATCCCACTGTCTCTGGGAGGACGGGTTGACGGGTGGATCAGTATTCGGGCAGGTGATTTTCCAAGCCTCTACAGCCTCAGTCAGACATGGTACCTCGCAATTGGCCAGTGTGATAGGAAGAATTTTCAATTGTGTGCTTCCATAGACTGGAAGCACGCAAATAGTACGTTAATTTTGGGCCAAAACAACAATATCTAATGATTGTGATAGCTGAGTGCATGTTAATTTGGAGTAGCCTGTCCGAAATATGATTGAAATTTTGTATTTTATCATGAATAAAATTCGAGAATGAATTTTCAAATATTGGGGAACCGAGGAGACGAAGAGAACTCTTGTCAATTAATTTGATATCCGGGGCTATTGCACAAAATTTGGAAAATATGTCTTGTCTGTCTGTATTGTCCGTTACAAAGAGTTCACATTTGGAGGAGTTATTTATAATGGAGACATGAATTGTAATGATGTTTTTTTGCACTAAACTCTACACCTAACCAACCGTTTATTTATTTTTGCAGTTGCCATTTTATTGCACACTACCAGAGTAAAATCGACTAGTAATCGACTAGATTTTTTCGTTTTTAGATTAAAAGGCACCTATCTGAACTTATCAGAAAAGTCTACAATTGTCTCTGCTCTCAAAAAAATATTGATAATCGTGTGTGTTTCGGAAATTGAATTTCCTTAATAAAAGATGCCTAGCTATTAAAGCTAAATAGTGCCTCTTACCAATTTGTATTAATATCTGCATTGCGTAATTTCAACCAATAGTTTAAATACTATAGTGTTTGCCGCGGTGCGGCCATTCAGCCTAATGGTGGAGTCCAAAATGGCGACAAGCGCGTTGGATTTGGATGCGTCATAAATAGACGCGGTGCATGTGTCTTGAATGGCTATAAATAGAGGATTTGAATTAGAATGATTGCATGAATTGCAATGAAAAATGTCAAACACAGTAATTACTAACTATACTGACCTCAATGGACCTTCCACAAAAGCTGATAGTTCTGTTGTTGTTATTGTAAACAAGGATGGATCTCTGTCTGTTGATCAAAAATTACTCGGAACGTTGATGGGTAAGAAAACTTATGTATATTTATTGCGAGAGAGAAATGCCCCAATCATTTATATAGTCAGATTAACGCCGGTCTATTTGCATGAATAACATAGTGGCTTAAATGGTTTTTTGGCAAAAAAAAACAAGTAGTATTACGTTATCTTATAAAACTCTCATAAAAGACAGTAAAAATGTAAACCTATGTTTCACATTAGAAATATATCTGTTTATCGTCAATAAGATTTACCAATAACGCCTGTAATTCCATGTCAAACACTGAAATCCAGTCACAAATCATTTTGGCGCCAAAACCCCTAATCTTGATTATGCCCATTTTCTTGTTGGGAATTTTAAGTTAGTCTTCACAATATTATAAAAACAATTATCGTAGGTACAGATGGATCTCAAAGTACTGGTATAAGTGTTGTTCGTGTTGGCCACGAAGGCAAACCTGATGATGCTACTGATTCTGACACTGATGATGAGAAGGTGCCCCATGTTACACTTTCAGTGGATAGCTATTATGATGAACCAAACAGTATCATAAAATATGGTAAGTTTAATTTATTTATTTCTTTCTAAAATGAGAAATGTCAAGAAGTGTTTTTAATATTTCTTCATACTTTTCATGACAGATAGTGGTGCTGAAATGCTACAATCGTTAAGAATAGAAACAAGGGAAAACAGTTTGGTAGGATTTCAAAATGACCACTGCTACACACCACTTAAATCTCCAAGTCAGTCCTTACCACAGCAAAATGACAATTTATCAACTTATGATGAATCAGTTATTGAAATCACTCATACACCACCACCAAAGCCTGTTCCTAATTCTAAGAAGATCACTATTTTGGAACAGCAGATCATACCAAAAGGTAAAAAGATAGTTATAAATCCTACTGAAGCTCCCATTATACTGAAAGGCAAAGATGTACTGAATAAACTATTGCCAATAAATAAATCAAAGGAGAGTAAGGACCTAGATAAGCCTTCCGATACAATACAAAAGGGTGATGACAGTACTGAATCCTCTTCCATTAGTTCTTCTGGTGATAGCATCCCAGACAGAGATTCTGATTCTGACTACAAGGACACTAAAGATAGGACAGGTTCTCTCAGATTAAAGAAAACCAAATTGAAACCCCGAATATTAAAGACTGCTGCTGCATCTAAAGCATCAAAACTAGAATCTAAATTGATTAGTAAATTAAAGCCTGCTAGAAGTATAATTAAAAAAGAAATTAAAGAGAAGCTACAATACAAGAATGTTTTGGAAAAGAAAGATCCCTCTGAAGTTGATTTGGAAAGCCTCTTGCCATCATCCAAAATATCGACGGTTGTCACACCAGGCAATGAAGTTAGCAAGGTCATTTCTAAACAAACACCAAAACCCATCAAAAAGGAGAAGAAAACACCAGCTCATGTTACAGCTCTGCTGTCAGACATGACTTCATTGTTTTCAACACCAGATGTTATAAGAAGAGTGTCCACAGATGGTAAGGTTCCTCCTAAGACACCAACTAGTGAGAAAGAGTCTCTGTTATCTGTTGCTGACAAGAAGCCAACAACTGTTGGTAAAGCAGCAGAACTAAGTGATGGAAAGATTTCAGATATCAGTAAGCTTGATAGTTCAGAAACACTTAAGCCTATTGTGCACAAAACTTATGTGAAACCTAAAGAGAAGACTAAGCCTTATGATCCAATTCCACAACTGGATGATGCAAGCTTGGCTCAAATACTTCAAGATACCACAGGCATCTCAAACACAGTGAAGAGCCAACCAACAATTTCTACTGGTGGTGCCATGAATAGCCCAAGTTTAGCAGGTCCTTTATCACCTACTTTAGACCTGCTGGGTGGCCTTCAGCCTGAAGAGGAAGGATTGACTGAAGATTTCCTAATGTCAGTTGCTCAGCTTGTAGCAAGCTCGGAAAACTTACAGGAAGTCATTGATAAGCAAGTACTGGGGAAGGTGGATTCTGGTCCTATTAAGACACCACAGACTACTCAGTCACCACAAACGCCACAGCAACCAACACAGGCAACCACTAATTTATACACTCAAACTCTTTCAAAATCAGTGCCTAAAACAATGCCCGTGCGCAAGGATCCTATAGAGATAGTGCGGCGAGATGGACGCGTTATAACATTACCGCCTATTGAAGCACCAGCAACACGCTCTTCAAAACGAAAAAGTCAAATGGAGGTGGCAACTAACCCTGAACCTGCACCTGTCCCAACGCCACCAGCTCCTGTGCATCCTGTGTCAACTACCCCTGAGCCACAAGTGCAGGCAGTTTCCAAACAGTACATTAACAAGAAGCTATCCACCAAGAAACAGGAACAACCTCTACTTAATCCTGTTCTTGACAAATTATCTGCAGAATCTCAAGAAAGCTGGAACTCGGAAGATGATCCTAATAGGTATGTAAGGGTTGAATACTCAATTAATCTTTTACATTTTACACACACACTGAAATTATGTACAGTCCTTATGTATATAATTAGGAGAGGCAATATGTACATAATTCATAATTTGTTCTTAAGTTCTTTCTGAAGCAAAAGATTTTTCGAATAATGGGCATGCTCAAAGCAATTACGTTATCAACATAATGCACTACTGGGTGTATGTTTAACATTACAGTTACTCACGATAGTATTAATCAATTAAGATAAGAATTGCCTTCAAAAAGATGATATTAATTTACCTATATTTTCGGGTGGTTTGTCCTACCCGTTTTCCTGCGCCCTACCCGTGGGAACTACTGCCCGTATCTGGCTATCGTGATAAAATATAGCCCATGTTACTTGGAAAGAGTGTAGATTTGCAACAGTGAAATAGCAGTGAAATAATTTTTCAAGTCGATTTCGTAGTTTCGGAGCCTTAAGGGTACAAACAAACAAAAAAGAAATTTCCCTTCATTATATTAAAACACACAAGTGTAAAGGCAATAGGTACCAATTAATTTTATTTATAATTTGTTGTAATTTCAGACTATGGTGTATATGCAAGCAGCCACATAACAATCGCTTTATGATATGCTGTGATGGTTGTGAGGACTGGTTCCATGGGAAATGTGTTAACATCACCAAAGCTATGGGCCAGCAAATGGAAGAACAAGGCATTGAGTGGAGATGCCCAAATTGTATCAAGAAAGCAAAGCCTTCTGCTAAAGGCGCCAAACAGGTATGTATTTTAAAATATTGCTTATTCGAAAACCAAGTCTAATTGGATTTATAGCAATATCAATAATACATATCAAAGTTGTTAAGGGTAATTTAAAATAATAATTTTAGAGTACAAAATTAATGAGGTTCTTTATTTCTCAGCTACAGTTAACAGAAAGTAAAATAGAACCAGGCTTAGCTCCAGAATTAAAGTCACCAACCCAATCACCGGCTGTCAAGGACTCAAAGACAAGTTGCATTGTTTGCAAGAAGCCTGCTCGTGCTAGTAGCATTTATTGCAGTAACTCGTGCATATGGAAACATGCACAAGACTCGCTGGGCAGTCAGGGTCCTTCAGGTAAAGGAGATGGTGAACCTGGCAAAAGTAATGAAAAGCAAAAGGCTGAATCAAGGGTAAGTTTTGCATTTCAATCTCAATCTGAAGCATAATATCATTAATAAGGCATTTTGGCCCTTCTATGCATGTTTTGAGGTAAATACAGTAGCTCCAGTATTTTTTTCAGGTAATTGTATATGAACGCAAATCTGGAAGGTTACTGGCTGGGGCAAATGCTCCAACTGCAGAAAATTTGAAATCATGGTTGCAGCAACATCCAACATTTGAAGTAGTGCGTCCTGGTACTCTCAGTACAATTAAACCAGGCCTTGGTAAGAAGAAGACTAGTGAACCAAATAAGATTCAGACCACACTCAACTTTGAGAGAATACCGCGCAAACCAGCTGAGCAGGCTACACCACAGAGGACACCTAATGTGGAGCCAAAAGAGAGATCTATTAGACTTATATCAGCTCCTAAAGAAGAACCAAGAGCTACTCCACAACTCAAGTCTCCCGTTACTCCGAAATCTCAGCCTCCTCTGTCGACTGAGACTCCTAAGGCCAGTACGTCAACTGCCAAGCCTGCAATAACAGCCAGGAAATTGATACGAACCCCTAGCAGTCATGGACAGTCATCACAGGAAAAGGTATGAAATAATTTTGATGCTAATCTCCATTGTTCGATGTAAATGCTTAGTTGTATCAAGAACTTTTTATGAAAGTCCTCTTTTCGGAAGTATTCTAAGGTCATGTCTATGGAGAATTCCATATAATAATCCCTCAATGTGCTCAGCAATTATGTCATACGCGTACGCAGTTTTATTACTCATTTTGTTTTCGCCGTTAACTATGAAGTCGCTCAGATTTAACTCTAGCCAATTTTACGACGCAAAGGACGTGTCTCGTATATAAGTGTTACTGGTATGTATTTATATTGTATTACACTTGCACTGAAGGTAGTAGCGAGCGGGAATAATTGTCACCGATTTTTGATATTATTATATTTATGTTATTTGATAAGTAATCAAAATAAGGTTCCTGCTACTAAAGTTAATCTTGAAATATTTAAAATTTTACATATTAGCATTGTTGTTGTTGACAAAATTACGTACAGTCCTCTTATTTGTAATCAGATAGGAATTGTCTAATATAGTGATTACAACCTTGAACGTGTTTGCATTTTGATTAGGAGGTTGAGATGGCGGGTTAACGATAATTGTTACGTTACAGGCGCCTTCAGTTTCGCCGTCGACATCGCGCCGGAAAGATACTCACAGTAGAATAAGGATGTCGAGTGGTGAACCAATCAGAGATAACGTGCGGAAAGCTTTGCAAGAACAGCTGAGCATCCGCATGTCAGAAAATACGGGCCCGAAGTTTACGGAAGCGGAAATACAACAGTTTGCTAACGACACCGAGTCTGAATTGCATGAACTGTTCAGAGATGTGGGGATGAAATACAAAGCCAAGTACAGATCACTTATGTTCAACATAAAGGATCGAAAAAATCTGACTCTATGGCAAAAAATCTGTGACCGATCTATTACGCCTAAACAACTCGTAAGCTTATTTCTTTTTAATAGTGTTAATGTACCATTACGATTTATTATTTATTAATAAAATAACTTTTTTAGGTCCGCCTATCTCCAGAAGAATTAGCGAGTCAAGAGCTGGCGCAATGGAGAGACAAAGAGGCTAAGCATCAGTTAGAACTCATTAAGAAGTCAGAATTAGATCTTTTAGCGGCTAGTAAAACATATGTCCTGAAAACGCATAAGGGTGAAGAGGTAAAACAAATTTAAATTAAATATTTATATAAATGAATTTCAATAACCATGACTTATGTACTCTTTTATGTCCCCAGGTAATGGAAACTAAAGAATCCGTGACAACTGAACTTGATGCAAATGTGCCGGTTGAAGATGTAGTGACTGCACTCAATGATTCAACAGTGGGTCCTGATGTTCTGTCGCAAGAAAAATCTCCAGAAAAGTAAGTTTATTTATTAATATGATTTGACTACTTCACAAGTTGCTTCGAAATAATTTCTTATTATAATTTTATTTATTCCGTTCACTAGTAACAGCAAAGGTGGCCATCCAGAAAAGAAAGTCGGTAAAAAACGTAATCGCGATGATAGCAGTTCGGGCCGATCGAAAAGAAGCAGGCGAGAGTCGAAACGTGATTCTGATAGAAAATCTAGATCTGCAAAGAGAAGATCAGAGTCTACTGAAAAAGAGACAAGAACCGAGCAAAGAAGATCAACGCGCAGATCGGACAAGAAGTCCAGTAGAGCTAGATCGGTGTCCAAAGATAGAAGTAAGGAATCTAAAGAGAAACCAGATTCAGCTGATCGAAAACGGGACAGATCATCTTCCCGGGAGAAAAGTAGAAGACGTTCGAAGTCAACCGCGCGAGATCGGTCACGATCCCCGACACGTTCCCGCCGACGCTCGCCCTCACGCGACAGCCCCAAGCCCAGGGATGAGTCGCGATCCAAACGTACTAACAGTAGCGATGACAAGCAAAAGCATCATCGGTCCAGATCTCAAGATAATATTTACACTAAGATTAAGAATGAGTTAGTATCCACTATAAATTATTTGTAAAATTGTAACAGATTGTAGGTAGATCAATATTAATCTATTTATTTTCGTATCCTCAGTTCCACAGATTCGGATTCAATAGAGCGGCCCAAATCTGCTATGATGAAGGATGCTCATCCCGAATACGATCCTCATGAACCAATGATAACATCAGCATTCTCTGAAGAAGATTTACGAAAATCTAGAGAAGATGTATTTGAAGAAAACTATCGGAATGATATGATTAGTTATGAAGCCGAGTATGATCCTTCTAAGTCATTAATCGACAACAATATCATATTGCCTGGATCAAGATTTTCAACAAACCAGGATAAAACTTCAGGTGATAAAAAACTTGGATTTAGAGTCCATAATTTTATATATTTTTTTACTGAATGGTCATATAGTATGTTTTAATTCTTTAGAAGCAGAGAGTGATCAAGAACCAAGTAGCACCGTGGACAATTCTGCTGCAACTGTATGGAGTGGGTGTATCAACATGGTGGATGTGGCCAGGTTCTATGTAGCAGCACATGAGGTGGGTAACTGGCAAGAATGGCTCGAGCAAGGGATAACATAAATATGAGAACTTGTGTGATCATCATCTTATCTTACATTCCAGGTGTCAGGCAGTTCTGTGGATTTGGAAGAAGACCTTAGTACGGAGTTGGATATTGTAGGGAGAATAAATCCTGACACAGTATGGGAATATATTGCTAAAATGAAGAAAACAAGTACTAAGGATATTGTTATTCTAAAACTTCAAACGGCGAATGACGAGGAAAAAATGCAGTACATTGCCTTATATAGCTATCTTAGTAGTCGCAATAGGTTCGTATTGTATATTCGAAATATAATAAATGAAATAAAAGAATACATCCCTATCCTTATGATTCTACAGACTTATTTTATTTACCTTGCATTTATGAAATAATTTCTTGGCAGTAAAATTATTTTATATGAAATTTTTACATTTTAGGTTAGGCGTAGTAAAGTCGTCTAATATGATGACCGTGAAAGACTTTTATATAGTACCGCTACCGGCGAACACAGCGCTGCCGGCAGTTCTCCTGCCTCTTGACGGTCCGGGGATCGGAGACATTAAGACACATCTTCTCATCGCCATCGTAATTCGACAACGGAAGAAGCGATTGCATGCAAACATTCCTACCGATGTGGTTCCTGCTAAGGTCAGTTCGCCAACCGAGGGAGATCTATTGTAAATAAATATTAATAAAATATGGTTCCTCTTGTTCTTTTATTATTTACCGAAACATTTCTGTAATTAACTTTAGTTAGCATGCCTATGTTGAATTTAGACTAACTTGAAAATAATTAGTTCTGGGCAAAACTTAATTGTGGCTCGTAACTTACTTCCGGCCACAGGTACGCACGACTGGTAATGCGCATGTTCCTTTTATGCACTGATATATAAAATGTTTTCCGTGCAGCGATTGTTCCGAGCCGCCTTTAAGTTTGACACGAATCAGCCCTAATACCTAACCAACTTAATGTATTCTATTTATTAAATAAAATACTATTTGTTATTTTCACGTAACATTAGGTAGCGCGAGAGTCCCGCAAGCGGTCGTACACGCCACCCGCGTCACCGCGGAGGCGCCCGCCGCTCCCGCTACCAGCATACCCATCATCAAGTCTCTCTACTACCGTGAAGGATAAAATTGCTGCGTCTTTAGGTAACGTGTCTGCATTATTATACAATAAAATATCTCTATTTACTTCAATGTTATATAGTTTGTTTAAATAAACAGACTAAACATCGTTGGTAAAATAGTTTGTAAATTGTATCTTATTCCGCAGTGTCTGCAGATGATGACGAGCCATACAGTCCTGGGTCGACGAGCAGCAGTGGCAGCGGCCCGTCGTCTTCCGGACCGAGCTTAGCCTCCAACACTCTCAGAAGTAAAATGGAGGAACTCAACAGACAGATAGAAGAACAGAAACAACAAATTCTTAAGATGGCGCAAGCAGACTCTTCTATTGGCGAGGTAATTACGAATGAAAATCTGTATTGCCCTTTAACGAAACTTTGAAGAAAATTATAAATGTAGAATATAAGTAGGGCTGCCATCTCGAATTTCGCCAAACCCGGACAAACCTTTAAAAAACCCGGACATTTGGCGTAAATCGCATTTTTTCCCCGAACGAGTACGACACTTCTAGAAACCCCGCCCGGACGGCCTCCAAACGAGGACAAATCCGGGGAAACCCGGACGGATGGAAGCCCTAAATATAAGTTTATTTCTTGCTTATACTGAATTCATGAAATATACAACAAATAATTTTTGTCTTGTTCATAACTCCCAAATGGCTTGAACGATTTGGTTGAAATTTTGTACGTATATTTCAATGGATTCCTTTATGGTTTAAAATACAAACGGTGGCGCTATTGTAGTTAGGTGGTACAAATATAGTTATGTATATTCCTAACCTATTTCTAACTTTTTTGACAGGACGAAGAAGCATACTCTCCCTCCCGGCCAATGACACCGCCACCCGTACAAAATGTGCCCTTAGCCGACATTGCGTTGCCTTCCAACTTGCAAGAGATTTTAGCGACAATCAAGCAAAGGTCAGAGACCACTACTGCGGATGTCGACATGCGTACATTGCCTTTACCATAAAGCTTAAAATATAACAAAAATGTACATATAGAGTAATTTGTTTATCTAATTATAAGCACAAGGTTTCTTTGCAGTGCAAACATATCTATTTTTGTGTATATTCTAGCATTTTACCGACTTGGTTACATATTTTACTGAAATCGTATCGTTTGATAATTTAACTTTCTACTTTTGTAGAGTTATGACAATTGAATGCATTATCTTAAAATTTTGTGGTATTTTAGTTAGCGTTAGGAATTGTAGGTTCTAGACTAGACTCATACATTTTTATATACTGAATGTGCAAAGCATATTACAATATTTTTGTGCAATAAGTAACAATACATGAATTCCCAGTACATCATGCAATTAGATAAATGTGGGTGTGAATGAAAAATAAAACTTATTGTGGATGGAATTAAATTAGGTTCTCTGTAAAATATTGTAATAGCCCATTGTTTTAACATAGATTATATTTATATGTTCGAAATAATTAGTGTACAAAATTTAGATTATGATTAGTTGTATCACAATTATTTTACTTTTTTCATGTTTTAAAACTAAAGTATACATTATAGTTGGATAAAATAAAGACATGTTTAAATTGGATTTTATATATTTTCATCATCATACAGTGACCTCTTTGATTTTGACTGATTAAATTTTCTCTTTTCTTTGAAGGCTAATGTGTTGAGTCTAGAAAGCTTGAAGTTCTTCATAACTTCTTCTTTTAGTGAGGGGTTATGACTCAACCTTTTCTGCATAGCCATTATTTTGGTTTCCATTAGTTTCCTTCTGGGAACGTGCCGCAATGAATATTCCCAATCACCAGTTAGTTTCAAATCAAGTAGAATGGGTACCATATGATTTATATTTAGATTCTTTTTAGACCCTGGTGCCCACTCAAGGTATCTGTCAAGTGGCAATTTAGCCATCTTTATTCCGTCTCTTTTAGCTTTAGCAAGAGAAAGTGGTTCATTGTTCACCTGTTATTGAAATAAAAATATTAGTAGGCGAAATAACTGTTACACCAGCCTGTGACAAAATGAAAAAAAATATATATATACATGATCCACAATTTGTATCTAGCTCTAAGCCATATTGTAACACCTACTCTATACATTGTGGAATGCAAATAAATATGAATATGTTGCACAACAGTCAACACTTATTAGAAAAAAAAGACACTCATGTTGCTAAAATACAAAGAGATAGTTAACGGAACTCAAAATTTAAATAATGTACCTTGTCAACCATGCATCCAATAATATACACAGCATCATGATCAAACTTTGTCAATTCTTCCCGGCAGTGAGGAGTCAAATAAACCAACTTCTCTTTAGGAAATACATCTAAATAACTTTTTGTGTGAATGTTCAAAGGAAACCATGGTTCATCTAATGAAGGAATATTCTTCATCATTTGTTTCATAAACTTTCCTCCCATGTTTACATTGCAAATGTGCAAATTGAATGGTTCCTTATGAACTCTATTGTCACCAAAAACATATGTCAATTGTTTAGCAGCATTTAATGTTTCTTTATAAACCATGTTATCTTCATATGAGCAGTCTATAACAATTGATTGTCCATGCATCAGAGACTGAAGAGCCCTGCAAAATAGATGAAACATTACATTACTTAAGTTCACCTAGTGACCCTAGGTAAGAGGCACCTTACTAAAAAAATAATATTTATACCTATAATTATCAAACTGGTTTATTGACTGATCTCTGATTCTCAAAAAAAGTGATTGGTGTTGTATGCCATAGAGGAGATCATCTTCATTTTCTTTAGATTCTTCAGGCTTTATTACCGGGTTCTCTTTCCGTTTAGCTTCCTTCTTAGCCTGAATAGTAAAAAAGTCAGATGCTTATTTTAGTGCAGTTGTGAAACAATATGATCAAATACAGAAATCCTTAAATTTAAAAGCACCTTGAAGTTTTCCCTCGATTTTTCAGTTTTGAACAAGTATTGAAGGTAACTTGCACGCTGATTTTTTGACGTCAATTCTAATAAATGCTGCCATTGATCCTGTTTTATATTATCAGGAGCATGTCGGCCATCCTGGCGCATTACCTCTACTTCCAACATTAAAATTCTTAGTTTCTTCTCAAGTTCAGCATCACCTTTACATATATTATGTACTATCAAGTCTGTAACAATTCATTAAATATTATAAAGTCCAGTTTATACTAACCAAGATGTAAACAAAAAAACTCTTGCTAATACCTGTATCATCTATTTGAGATGAAGAGAAATATATTGGTCCTGTGGTAAACTGTTTTATCTTGTAGGTAACTGGGGGAGGTACAATTTTGTTTCTATTTTTGCAGACAAGGGATATAGCCGTTCGAATACAATACATGGTTTCCTGTAGTCTGAAAACTTGGTGTGATTAACAATGATATATCCTTAGAGGTAAATAATGTTTTATAATCCACTTGCTAGAAAAGCTTACGACCTTCTTACAATGTACAACTTTAGTAATGA
Organism: Helicoverpa zea; assembly: GCF_022581195.2. Taxonomy (NCBI): domain Eukaryota; kingdom Metazoa; phylum Arthropoda; class Insecta; order Lepidoptera; family Noctuidae; genus Helicoverpa; species Helicoverpa zea. The sequence goes on along the minus strand of NC_061452.1, from coordinate 9,809,510 downwards.
ATACACTTAAACAATTTCGTCAAGTAATTCTTAGAGCTATCTTTAAAAATTCCGCTTTCTGAACCTGTGATGAATAAGGTTATGTTATCGGGCGGACTGACGGCGGGCGACGATTTCTCTCAGACACTAATGACAGTGACAGGGGCCCGATTCTCCTAATTTTACTTAAAGCAACATTCGATTGACGTTCGACTCGATTCGACTGAGATCCGATTCCGACTCGATTACGATTGAAGCGTATGTGGCATTCCGCTATTGTTTCTTTGAACTAAACGTTTTTATCCTTTTCTGTCATTCAATAATGAATTATTTTGTCTGCAAATGATTTACGATTGCAAAATGATTGTACAGCAAACTACCGTATAGACCAAAATTACCAAAATAGCAGACCAATCGCACACCAATCAAATGTCAATCGAATACGATTGATCTTTTATTAGTAGCAGAATGCCCGATATGGTTAAAACTGCTATTGCGATCATATTGCGATTCGATTTCTATTCGATTTTGACATTATTAACTTAGGAGAATCGGGCCCCAGTTGTGACAGATTGTCCATGATGGTCACTACTCATAGAAGAAGAAAGAAAGAAAAACATTTATTATCGCAAACGACGCAAAAGCAATAAAACTAATAAAAAAATATTGTTATTCCATGTGAGTTCCATGTATCCCATGTGAGTCCCATGAGTTCCATGCAATGGTTTGTTTTCCTTCTAGTCATCTTCTCTACAGTTAGTCTTTATATCTCCTACTTTACCTTGCATTTTATAGATACCATGTTTTTTTACTGGCCTATAGAAAATGGAAAGGAGGTTTATTCTAAAAGTCAACAATAATTTGACAATTTATTGACACATGACAAATGACAGTCAGTTGTGCAGATTGCCGTCAGTCTCGAATCTCGATAAAATCTGTCTGGAACTGCTCTAAATTTTGAAGCGTGCTGGTAGGTAAGGTTATATTGAAATAAAAGTTGCTCAAAACTAAATACATACCACTTAATATTGATAGATTTTAATTGTTTCTTTTTAGATCTTCGTTTTTTGTTAGTCATGGCTATACCGGCTTTACTTCGCCGTATCACCTTGATAAACGGGACCCTGTATTCCGCCGCCGCTCTTCGCTTCGCTTCGTGCCAGTCTGAGAAAAAAGTCTTCTTTGATGTAACTGCTGATGGAGAACCTCTCGGTCGCATTGTCATAAAGTTGGAAACTGACATGGTCCCTAAGACATCAGAGAATTTTAGAGCTCTGTGTACTGGCGAGAAAGGTTTTGGTTATAAAGGATCGTCATTCCACAGGATCATTCCTAACTTTATGTGTCAAGGCGGCGATTTCACTAACCACAATGGTACTGGAGGAAAGTCCATTTATGGCCGTGTTTTCCAAGATGAGAACTTCAAACTGAAGCACACTGGCCCTGGTATCTTATCAATGGCTAATGCTGGTCCAAACACTAATGGGTCTCAGTTCTTCATCACAACAGTTCCTACACCTTGGCTTGACAAAAAGCATGTTGTATTTGGTGCTGTAGTAGAGGGCATGGATGTTGTAAGTAAAATGGAAGGTCTTGGATCTAAAAGTGGCAAGCCCACTAAGAAAATTGTGATTGCTGAATGTGGTGAGTTGGACTGAACCTTATCACAGTATGTGTATGATTTGGTGTATAGTAGGTAGATACAAGTAGAAATAATTAATAATATTAAGTTATCAATTAGAACCTGTAGATAACATAAAAAGTTGTATTATTTCATCCTGGTGTCCTATCTGCATTTATTTAGTCATAGTTGTTTCAATAGTGTTTATATAATAATCAACCTATGTATCTAATGGTATGTATTTGTAAAAAATCAGATACAATTTCCTTAACAAAACACATTTTGAGAGTCTTAATATTACTTGATTTGGATTTGATAGTCTTGACTTGATTGATAGTCTTAATGTATATAATCTAGAATTTGGTCTATATTGCCTGGGATCTGTCTAGGACTAATGAATATGTTGTACACAGGTGTTTATAAGGAAGAAATTGCTGTAAAAACTGCAGTTCAGTGAATTAACAACTTTCCAAGACAGTATTTTTGTTTTGTTTTCTTCTAATGGGATAAATAAAAGGTGATATAAAATAAGTATGCAATTTTATTAATCACTAAATGCAACAAATTAGTTTAGGAGTTGCTATTATCAAACTTGTCTGGGTGATTGACATAACAACTTATTCAAATACATCTTAGTCAGTATCAATATCAAGTCTTAAGATCTATTGTAGTAATAAGGCATTTTTCGTTAAAACACTCTCTTTCATATCAAACTATTAACCTCTCTTAACAATATGTGACAAAAATTTACACAGACAACATTCCTGTCTTTTAACTCCATCATCTGAGATAAATATATTGCTTTACTTTTTATTTAATACATGTGTATTTATATTTAAATAATATAGTTAATAATTGAGTTCTTAATCCAGCAGCCCAAGAATTGACATTTTTTTACATTTCAAAAATATTATTTTACATAAATAAGTCTTTTAAACATCAAATTCATTTACAAGTTCAGGTAGGAGTATAATAATAACGGTAAACTTTGACTTTAAACCAAATAAGGCAGTTATAACTGTTGCTCATAAAAAAACATTTTCTATAAATATTAGCTGTCCAAAATATACAATTATAAAAACTCGGAAACATCAGGGTTTGTAAGTTTTGGACCTTGAGTGGCATGCATAGAACTATTAATTGCACTAATAGATGTAATTCCATAAAATAGGATCACAATATAATAAAATAGTAGAAATAAATATTTACAAAAATTAAAGATGCATTAAACATAAAATATTGTTGTCGATAATTCACATTTGGTTGCAAGCAGTCACTTCCTTTGCCCCACTTGAGATCAGAACAGATGTTTTCTTTAGTAAGATTAGTATTTAATTCGCCTGACGAGCTTGGTGTTTTGTGCTTGTGTTGTATTCATTTTTAAGTCATAATAATAGTAGGAGGAGGAATGTCAACAGTAACATATTTGCAGACATTTTAAATTAAGTAGGTAAGCAAAAGAGCACCATAAGAGTAGTAATAATTAAAAGCCTTGTGCTGGTAAAGAGGGTGCAATACAATGAGTGCATTTTAAAATAGTGGCAAAATCCCTTTTGCACTCTTGTATTATCTGCTAATATGCTGTCTTTTATCTAAGTGGTGTCTATTTACTAAGGTCTAATGTTGGTGAAGTTGAACAGTCTGTAAATTATTAGCACTACTAAGGCCTAGGCCTTGTTCACCATCAATATAAACTGCGGTTTTTCTTAAAACAACTGTTAATGAAAAAAATCATAATAAACAGTTGTTTTAAGAAAACTGAAGTTTATGCTGTCTGTAAACTTGAGCCTAAGAATATACACAAATAACAAATATAATCAGAACGCATTTTTACATAGCAATATTAGAATAATAAGTATACACAGGGTACACATTTAATTGAATTCATAACAATGTTTTTAATTTAAGTACTTACAACAAAAAAAAATAAGTTTTCCAGATTTAAAATGGTAATATGCATCTTTATGATAGAAAAAGTTAACATTAAAAATTTAACTAATAACTTTATAATTAAAACTAAAGTTAAAATAGGAGTGATGCGAGTATTTTTAATGTTAAAAACAACAGTTATTATTAATATTTTATCAAACATATTGACTCCTATTTATGTTGTAGGTTTTTTTTTTGCTTCAATTAAGTCATTGCTAAAACACTAGTTAGCTGCATAGGCGATAGTTTGTTTTTAATTTTATGTAAGCATCAATACTACAGTTAAGATATGATTCGAAATCACCCATAATTTGTTTTCTATTATCTAAATTTAGAATAAGTGTAGTTCACTTTAAACTTACTCACGCTTTCACTATGTTTATCACTCAGTCGTGCACAGCGGTAAAAAGCAATTGTTTATACTCGTGTTTGTATCACTGAACTGAGATTCAGTCCCGACGTATATTGTACAGATTTGGTCCTATATCTATCTCACACACACGGATCCAACCGAGTCGACGCCAAGTGGTCGACGCTTCGACCCTTCTGCATCTGTAAGCTGAGCTCGTTCGGTTCCATCGTGATGTGATGGGACGACGTCCGCTTGTGTTTAGTCTCGGGCAGCTTGGAGTCCTTGGAGCTGGTCCGGCGGTGGCGCAGCACGCCGCTGCCGTCGATGAGGCGCTTGCTCTCCTCGTCCACGCAGCGCGTCAGAGGCAGCACGGTGAGATCGAGGCTCTCCATACTCTTGAGAGCGAGGTGCTTGAGCTGGTCGAGCGAGAGGTCGCGCGAGTCGGAGCGCGAGTGCACCTTGAAGTCGCGCGAGCCACTGCGCGAGTGCGCGGGCAGGTCGCGCGAGGCGGAGCGCGGGAAGTCGCGGCGCGAGTCGCGGGAGTCGCGCGAGTCGCTGCGCGCGGGGCGGCGCTCGGGCTCGTCCTGCGAGTGCTGGCGCGCGCGCGGCTCCAGCTGGATGGTCTTGGAGTCGTTGCGCAGGTGGCGCGACGCCACCAGCACGCGTGAGTTCTTGCCGCCGCTCGCGCGCGTCTGCGACTCCTGCGAGTACTGCGACTCCGTGCGCTGCAGCTTGCTGCGGTAGGGCTCGTGCCCCTCGGCGCCCGCGGGCGGCTCCATGGGCGTCGTGGTCGCCGAGCTCACGCCTGACATCACACCCGAGCGGAACCCACTTGCGTTGTCCGCCGATGGAAGTTCTTCGAAAACTGTAAATAGATTTATGTATTAAGTAACTTTAACTAGCTACTAAAGCAAGTGAATGGAAGATCAAAATAGAATTAGTCATACGTTTATCAAGACTGATGATGGAGCCGGCGATGTCCTTGTGCGGGTCGAGCGGCGGCGCGGTCTCGAGGTGTCGCCGACGCCGCACGAGCCACCAGTCCGCCATGAATATACCGAGCGCTACTATCTTGATACCGCCGCACAGACCCACGTATCTGTACAAAATCAACATAATGGGTTATGATTACAAACAACTTCAGACGTTCAGACAAAATCACTTTTTGCACACAAAGTAAATGATGCCTTATTAGAAGCTCTCTACCTATATGTATGCATTTAAATAGTGGGAAAATAATAAGCAAAGGTTTACCTATATCTGAACTGTTCGATATCGTATAGAAGACACCGGCCGCCCTTCTCTCCGCTGCAGGACTGTTTCCACAGCAGACAGGTGGAGTCGATGAGGTTGCCGAACACGATGGGCGCGGGAATGTACCCGAACAGACGGAATATCACGAACTGCATGCCCAGCGCGAACGAGCGCTCCTCTTCGCTCACTGATCTGTAACAAAGATATTGTTGCATTTTTATTTTTAGATACACAAACTACTCTAGTCAGGACTAATTTTTTTATTCAATAAAGTTCATAGGGGAAAATAAAAGATTTATATAAATATAACTGAACGCAAATCTAAACGTTTACACTTAGACTTGTAAACACAATGTTTTTTTTAAGTTGAGAGAAGAAAATGCTAAACCACATCACACACACACTAGCTATCGGAAAACCGGGTTAACCGGGTGTTTTGCTGTTTAAAATCTGAAGTGTCCCGATATCATGTGCCAGTGGGGTTACGAATACTGCTACGCATAACTTTCGCGACTGTAAACACAACTTACCTCAAGACAATCATAAGCAGTGGCATCTGGGTGACAGCGACGACGAACGTCATGAAGAACAGCAGCACGAGGAAGGGGAAGATAGTGGTGCACGGCGGGTTGCAGGCGCCGGCCGTGGCTACCGGTACTACGGTCACCTCGGAGTAGTCGGCCGCGCCTCGCAGTGCCGCCGCCCCGGCTGCGCCGTTGACCACCACGCCCGGGGCACGGACCGTCTCGTGCACGCCTGGGGGTGAAGTCATGTTACAGAAATACGCAAAAACTTTGCTAAATATTTGCAACGTAGGACGAAGCAACTTTAGTGTATAGGAAAATATAAATTTCATGAAAGTTTTCTATATGGCAAAGTGTCTATGGGTGAATCTCCTTTGACAATATGAAAAAAGGTTATTGCCAGTTGCTTCAATGGTGCCAAATTTTTGGTTGCGCAAAACATCTCTTAGGAACAAAAACCATTACGACGCAAATAACCTGTTACCTTCAAACTCGAAAACTAAAGTAGATTAATTGTTGCAGTAGTAATAGCTACCCAGTATACTTACAAGCACAGTTTGTGAAGTTCGACCGCGACGAGAAGGCCTCACAGCCGGCGTGGCACGGCGAGAAGTATGTAAGACCATTGTTGCCACACACCGGTTCCATGTCCGTCTCCGTGCACAAGCAGTTGAAGTTGCAAGCCGCCGTCAAGTTCACTTTGAACGGCTCCAAGTTACTGGGTAGATAATTAAATCAATGTCATTTCAAATTGAATAAAAAAAGTAATTATAATTTGACATTTAATCGTAAAGGTACATGAATAGTAGGATTTAAATATAAATTGCACAAGAGACCTTACAATTTGGCAAACGGGCTAGGCGGCCGGAGCGAATAAAGGTCAAGGTTGTTTGACAGAGTCAAGTAGAAAAGGAAATAATAATATATATTGACCACGCGTACATTTATGCCAAGCCAATTAATCAAGCCCACGAAATTATTTTTTAGGCTAACAATGGATCTATAACAAAATAACTATGTCTGTACGTATGTATCAACATAGAATAGCATACCTATGATTAGTATAAGGTATAGTAGTGCCCGCCATCTTGATGTTGTCGCAACCTAAGAAGAACAACAGCGCGTAGCAAGACAGACAGATTGTGTTGGATATGAGCACGAACTGCACGGCGCCTTTCGGTCGCAGTTCCAATCGCTTGAGTAAGCAACCGCCCATGAAGATACCGATGCAAGCGCCCGGGATCGCGATGGAACCTGAAACAAGTGTAAAATAAAATACTTGATATTGACAAGACTTTGTAGTTTGTCTTGCAAAATGATGGTAGAACATGGATATTGTCTTTGGTTAGATTTTCAGGGATTTGATTGGTTGTATGTTTTGCTTTAGCTTCTAGGAACAGATGAAAATATGCCATAATTATTTTTGCCTCTGACTCTGTGCCTATGTGTCTTTTCTAGGATTTATTCATCTTGAAAAGCGACTTAGCTCAAGAACTTTTAGAAACCATAATATTGTCTTCACTATCCACTTGTTTTCCAGGAACAAAAGTGTCAAACCTGACTTCGTGCAAGTTTTGTATAAGATTTCCTCAATGTGATCTGACAATCTTGCATGACAACCATTATTTGCAGATGGCTTATGTAAAGAGTAAACATTTACATGTTCATGAGTATAGCATAAGTCTCAATACGAGTCTATTTTAAAACGCTAAGTACACAAGATGAACAGTTATAGGTGACGCAAGCGATGTCGGCATCAGATCGTCGGCTAAGATTAAGGCATTGTGTATAAATTGCTGCACGGCATTATTAGTAGCCGTTTTATAGTCTGCCTGTATTCATTATGTTAAGAGAAACAATGGATGGAAACATTTTTGATTTCTTAGTATTTCGATCGTTGTTGGTAGGTCAGTTTTATGCAAGGGCGGATCCACCGTTATGGGCACGATGGGCATGCCCACAACCTTATTACCTAGACTTGTGACACACTTTTACGTTTTTTTTTTAAATCGATAGGCTGATGATAACACTAGGGAACAAAATAATACTTTTTTTTGTTGCATTTAATTTTATGACTGTTGTTTACTAATTCGAGATCACCATATTTTTTTTCTAACAGCTTTAGATTTTGAGGTACTTTTATGTCCCAAAACTCAAAAAATCTCGCGCTCGCTACGCTCACGGTTTTTTTACTTAGCAGTGGCTTTTTTTTTACTTGTTTCTGTGATTTCGTGTCCGAAGACTCCAAAATTTTGCGCTCGCTACGCTCACAATTTCTTAATTTCACAGTGCTTTTTTTATAATTTCTATAGGTATTTTTGTGGCACAGAACTCAAAAATTTCGCGCTCGCTCAGCTCGCGCAAATTTATACGGTTTTATACCACGTCTTCGCTTTTGGTTTTATAACTTGGTAACTACGACGAAATCTAAAAATGTTCCGGCTTGCTACGCTCGCGCAAAAAACAAAACTACTCACAATCTTTCCATACATAGGGGTGCTTTAGTAATGATTGCACCCGGTACATAAGCTAGAGACGGAACTGATAGTGAGCGTAATATGAGTTTAGATATGTATATTTAAAAAAAAAAACGTTTTTTTTGAGCATTATTAGATTGGTAATTTTATTTTGTAGTTTTTTTTTGGGGTGCTCAATAGGTAGCAGCCCGGGGTGCCACCCGATGCTATGCCGCCACTGGTAGTTGAGAAGTGTACCAAATGCGTCAAACCCTCCCTATATTGGCTTACTGGCTACAAGAAGTTATTGATTGAAATAGGTTTGGATCGAAACTATTTTTTTTATCGGGTCCAACTTCCTCCTAAGTTTATTTTCATTCCTAATGCCAAAGTCCTGATGCTCAGAAAAAAGGAAATAATTTCATTCAAAAGTTCATAAACGACTTGCATAATTTTTAATGAGCATGTTCATGCTCCGACTTTTACTTTTCTAGTAGCCGCTTCTAGTTCCGATTTTCTAGTAGCTGTGACCACAACCTTTTTTGAGGGCTGGATCCGCGCTTGGTTTTATGTGCAATAACTTAAAAAAGATTGTCCTCATTTTAGAGTAAATGTTTAAAAAAAACAATGTTTGCTGCGTCAGATTTCACGTTTCTCTGACACGAGTATGCAGTTGCGTTTAATATCTATTTCTGTAAAATAAATCGCGAAAATGTCTGACGTACACGCCGATTGTTTACCGGCGAGGCTATACGAAATATTTTTATTTATGTTTACTTTCTTTTGATATGGCAGATAGCCAAATATTGATTTTATTAAGTAAACAATCTATTAGATACTTGAACAAAGAGACGATCAAAATCATGCCTAATTAGGTATAGTTTATGAGTTTGATTAAGTCGAATCTTATGATGTCACAAATATTTTTAATGACGTTGGAAATTAACAGAAACCATATCGAATTGCTTTGAAATACGAGAACATTCTCCTTATGGCTACTAGACAACTTACCAGTAAACACGCTAGCCTGGCTCTTGCCGAGACTGAACTGTGTCTCCAGATACTTGGGCAGGAAGACGACGAAGCCCGATACGATCATGAGCTCCATACACGCGCCCAGGCAAGTAACTACGTAGACTGGGTTCTTAAGAAGCCGCCACATCGACACTGGTATATCTGGTGAATGACAAGTTAGGGGATTATACAAGGGATTATTCTAAATAATAGATACTTTATCAAATAAAGCAAGATGTATGAATAAAAATAATGAAGATAAGGCCTGTTCATAAAATACATTTAGGATCTATAAATCCGATTCATTTCTAGGTAAGTATTTATTGAGATCAATTAACAGCAGGCAGTGATGTTACAGATTATCAATGACACCGATCCATGAAAAATCGCGTTTTCGCAGCTCATAAAAAGTTTTCCAATCGATTTTTGGGGGTCAACTACCCAATTATAGGCAGGAGACTACTTAAAAAACCATTACCCACTTTTGGCAGCCAGGTATACATCATGAATTAATGGCACATTGTTTCAAGTTTCTAGGTCATTTGAGTCAGAAGTAAATTTATTAAGAAGGATATAGGCTGTCAAGAAGCCTTATTTAAATTGTTTGATGTTTACCTTTAATATCTTTCCCGTATCCAGTATCCTTGATGTCTGTCTGCGGTTTTGCCGGTTTAGACGTGGAAGCACCGCTAGCAGCCGCGGCCTTTTCCACCAGTCTAATCTTCTCCTTCTCTCGAACCAATACCTTTGGAAACGAGAAGAAGGGAATAGCGACCAATATCAGAAGGAACCCGCAAAGTAGGAAACCGCCCCACCACATGCCGACCCAACGGTGATCACCTGGATCTGTAATGGAGATAAAAATTGTATGAGTCAGGGCTTTCGTAATCTAATGAAATACTATGCGTGATAGATGTCAATGACCAATGTGACAAAGCCTTCATCAAAATATACGCAGTAGTGATAAGTTATTATCACACAAGATACAACATTATTGTCCTACGAATATTATTTGTTTTTCTCCAGTGTGAGTACTCACCTATAGAGATAATGGTACCGGAGAACGAGTCCATGTGGAAAGACAGTAAATATGCTCCGAGTAGAAATCCGAGGACCGGCCCGAAAGCAGCCATGCTGTACATACATCCTGTAAACAAAATAATAATGTGTTCAGCTTCTTTATCAAATCATTCTCACATGTGATCGTATTATGTTATTAAAGGCTTCGGATATGGCTGAGATTCGGTAAATTAAGTTTAAATTGCACCATGTTTTGATTAGGGCATTTCTAGAAAACAGTTGCGGAAAAATTAATTGAATTGAAATGTGCAGGAAAAAATGTGATATTATTTTCATGACACAAACATATTCATGTTTGCAGAACACCGGCGGCAGTTGTTTTGATTAATATTATGAAACCAGCAATTAGGAACGTCACTCGAGATAATGATATGTCATAGTATTGTCCTTTTGTGACGTGGGCAATGCGTTGAGCAGTAAGTGCACCCGGCACGCCGATATTATGGAAAGTAGGTCACTCTTGTTTTGTGCGGCTGCAAATGGCGCGGATTTCACAGCTAATATCAATGACTTATGGTCCCCTCAAAATTGGTTTGCGTGAGAAATATTTCCGTACGCTCCATTTACTCTAGTTGCGATTATTTACAACCTCGATATTTCAAAGGTCGAGTACAGCCAAATTACATTACACGATTAAATCGACAAACTAAATTATGCTCATTATAGAAATTAATGTCAGGTTGAAAAACTCATGGTGTGGCATGTACCAACCTATGTTGTGACATAAGATTGTGTTATGAAAACATTGCGTTGCTCGCTCGTTGCGCGCGTTGCTCGTTCCATAACTTTAAAATTCATTCACTTTTACGCGTCAAGCGTTTCTGCGGATTGGCGCAAGAGATAAATGTTCGTGAAAACACAGTCAGCCGTCGATTAACCGATCTGAGCATTGACCTGAACCACGAAGATATCTTAAGACAACGTGGAAAAAACAAACCGCTTTTCAGAGTAAAAATAAAGCGCATATAAATCGATCGATAAAGCCTCTTTCTTACGATACGAGTGGCTCTTGAATCCAGGTCGCGTCCATAGGAGTCTTAACGCGGAGGGCCTTATTAAAACCCCTCCCCTTGATGACACTCTCTACAAAGTAGACTGAGAAAATAAATAAAATATTATACGAACAACCATTTTCTTTGACGGATATCAAAGCTGGAGAAGAAAAAATATGAGAGCAGTTTGATATGTTACATTTCTTTGCGATATAATATGAATAGGTACTTTTGCGAACAGTTGCAGTAACTATAGGTAAGCTCATCGTGTATGAGATAGGAAGTAGGTCAAGGGCGCGGGCTCACGACAACGGTTAATTTTCAAGGCATCGCATTTTGGTCGTGCTAGCCCTAACACAATGTATTCAATAATAACGTTCAATGCGACACCCCAAACGAAATTTTCAGAGAATTTCATGTCAGGGAAGGACAGGTGTTATTTTTAAGGTCGGAGGGTCAGGGCCTTCTTTTAATGTTCTGAATAAATAATGATGTGCATAATAAATATCAATTAAGGTTTTAATAGCTTAAACGCTGTGATCATTGCTTCTCTATGGTCAGAACTTAAACAATCACAGCTAGTGTATAAAATCTATTCATGATTATCTAGCTGGACTACAGTATTAACGCATCATGGAGCTATGGTAAACACCACGCTTATTGTCTACTGTTGAGGTCATATGCTACAAACCACACTACTAACAAAACCGGTCCATACCTTTATCATTCTAGAGCATTCTATTTTGAAATCACAAAGAACATGTGCGGGTTCATCGAACTTTCACGTGAATACGTTTAATAAATGGATCCTGCAGTTTTATAGCGTCCCCGTGTCGATGAATCACGTATAGTAACGAGAAGGTCGTGTACCTAAGTGTCCATGATATTATTCAGTATCTTGGCATTACATTGCTAGGTGAACTATTAAGAATAATCGTGTGATTCATCAGTAGGTGCGCCAGTTCATTATTACAACACTTACCTACAATATCTACAGTTTTACCTAAGTCAATATTGATAGTTGCATCTATGTAGTTTCCATGTTCCTACTGCATACTACAAATATTAACGTAAACATCATTATCTCGCACTATGTACACAAAGACGGTCAATATTGTTATTTAGTATTGTTAGAATTGTTAAACAGACTGAAATTAAGGAAAACAGTAGTTAATTGAAATATTGCTGCTCTAGTTATATGTTTGTTTTAAAAAATGCTTTTACGTTTATTAGAACGTTTTAAAAATGTATGTGAGGTGTGTTAGCTTTTAATGAAGTTCAGTGACTGTACGTAGTTTATGCGAGGGGTGACAACGCATGAAAATAAAGACATGCAACGACGATACCAAGAGGACACGCGGCGCTATAATAAGTGTCACGACACAACACTATTGAAGTCGTTCCAAAGTTAACAAAGGGTGATAATAATAATTGATGAGGTTTGCACCTTGTCTACCTCTGCACTGCTATGGCTGGTGAATACTGTGAATTCATTACGGCTTATATTTGTGAACGCTTGCCGCAGATGGCTGTAACTATAATTAGCTTTAGAGAATATGACCCGATGTCGTTAATCGCTGCTATTGATCGGCAATCAAGTAGTCAGTCGCTCGATAACTGTTTACCGCCGTTATTATACATACCTATATATGTATAGATATTTACGTGGCTTTCATGTCTAAGCAGATTTTTGTCACAAACAAAAGCCCTCTCGTCATCCTAGTTTTCTATTAAAAGATTCTTTTCTCCCGACGGTAGGACATTTAGGTAAGTCCTGATGAACTTTTGCAAGAATATAACAGTAATTTTTTACTACAAGTCGAGGATAGAGAACACATCGAGATTCAGTATATGAGACTACATTTAGTGACAAAATAAGTTTGGACAAAATTCTAGCATCTGATTGATATAGTGTCATCCTCAATTAAAATATTTTATCATCATCCTTAAGCCTTTTAAGACGGACAATGAGGCTTGCTGGAAAAACACAAGTTGAGTCATAGGAAAATATTTTGAATCGCCTCACGAATTCACCACCGCCACATCGCTAATCTACATCGTAATACTGGGAACTATAAAATAGTATTGCTGTGACCAGGGGTTTAATGTTTACATTTCCTCGTAGTTCTATAAGCCTTCCGTAAAGAAAATGCTATTTGCGAGATAATCTCAAACATGTTTTATAAGCGGAACAGACGAACCCTATGTATGGAGTTTCTAGCGCATGAGATCCTAGATTTTCGCTAGCTTTTACCTTTGACCTTGAGTAAGCCACTGTGGCCCAGAAATTTCGATGGAAACTTATTAACCTTTACATAGTTATCTCCCTAAAATATTCCCTTTATTTCCAACTTACCGATATACATGCTGGATGACTCCGGACGCACGTGGTCGTCCACATATGTGGTGCCAAGCGTGAGGAGTGGCGAGCCACCACAGCCGAGCAGTAGCTGTGCCACTATGAACACCATCACCGGCATGAATGTGCTCGGAGAACTCTGTTAGAATACATGTATTCATTAGAAAAAGATCTTTCCTCGATAGTATATTTATTAAATTTTTTGTATAACAAAGGCATTTGAGTATAGAAAACGTATGAACTGTCAGCTGAAGCTGTTGTTGCTGAGTAGAAATTGTAGTTTAGAAAAGCTTGATTAATTTCCAAAGTTTGATTTGATTAGAAGGACATGAAATGCAATAAATAATATTTGGTTTAGTTGAGGAGCTGAATTTTACGAACCTTTATACAATTATCTGGTCTCAGGTTGCTAGGTGGCAATCCCTGCGAGAGTCTCCCCAAGCCGCCCATATCCTGATCCAACGCACGTGGCAACCGACAGATGTTATCATCAGATTTATTGTTCATCAAAGTTTCGCTGTTCACTTCCGCTATAAAGTGCGGAACGACGAACACTAACGACCCGATGCCCATAATGACGGCACCTAAAATAATACATCGTATAAATATTTTGTTACTGCTGTTGCATATGTAATATTGGCAAATTATTCTACTGCTGCATGTAATGCAGTAAAAGAAGCTATTAAATTGAACCAGTCAAGGCTAGTTGAAAAATCCATAGACCTAAGTTAGGTCGTAAGTTTTGCAAAGAGCTACAATAAGATTCGATAATGCATAAGTCAGAAAGGAGACTGTATAGAAAACGGTTCAATTTGTTTATCCTTACCCACTGCGATCCAAACTGGAATGTGTCTCCTACTGCCGAGATACGATACGAAGATCACGGTAATGACGTTACCGATCTCGTAGCTGCTCGCGATGAGCCCCGACAGACTCGATGGGATTTCAAAACGCTTCTCAATTGTCGTGATCACAGAGTTTATGTACCCGGAGCTCAACGCTTGTTGTAGCGTCACCAGGAACGAAAGGAAAAATACAAACACCTGGAACAAAACATGCTGTAGTTGAGCAAATAGCAGTTTTTTAGGTTAAGATATAGCGAATATGTTTGGATAAATAAGCGTTTATGACAAATGTGAATAAATCAGACTTACTTTAATACTAGAAAATCTCTGAATGAAAAGCGGCCTCCACGACAAGATGCCGCAATCTCTTGCGTCATGAGGAATGTCTAATATTTCTGGGTACATTTGCCGAGGCTTTTCTCTTTCCTTGTCCCGCTCGCGATCTCTATAAATAGAAGGGAAACGCTTGTTAGTTCCTGTAATTACATTGTATGTATTTATGCTGTACCTGATTCAATGTTTGAAATTATAGTAGTTGAGAATATTAAACAATCTATTAATGGTGCGTGCGTAGGCCGTTGTACTGACAGGTATTTCTTGATTTTTACTGGGTCATCTAACTCTTGACATTGGCAACAGTGTAGTAGTTGTACGGTCTGCACCAGTATAAACACTATTGTCAGTGTCGGTATGAGATCCGCTTCGAAATGTTATTTTAAGTGATGCTGTGCGCTCGTAAATAAACGAGTTCTTCAGTTCCGGTGTCATATGAGCGCACAAGTGGTCATAACATTACTACAATGCGCAAACGTATCCATCTCTTTGAAAATACTACACAATGGGAGCACGGTTTGGGTTACAGAGAGAACGTAATTCGGAGAAACTTTCCGACTGGTGTGTATTATTACTTTTTTAGTTTCTGCCCCTGACGTCCACCTGGACCTTGTGTGATAACACTTTAATATGTAGCTCAAGCTGTGAATCGTGCCTGATTGACACTACGATATCTCCAATTTTTTTGTAGGACGGGTTTGATAGGCTGTTATTAATATAAGATCTTAGTTCACCTGTCGACCACGCCCGCCGAAGGGTTTCGGCTGTGGCACTTGACAGACTCCCGCGGAGGGTGGGACAGGTGCGGCGGGGTGCTTGGCCCGGCTTCGTCGCCAGCGCCATCCGCGCACCCTGACTCCGCGTATAGCCCTGTCATGGCGTACATTGATTCTTGCCTCCTGAAAAGAAAATGTAAATTCAATATCTCCAGATTCATTCATCCGCTGTTTTAGAAGATGTGTTCTAATCCAGTGGCTAGTATTTAATAATTTGAGAATGTTTAAACAAAATCATCTCATGATTACTTTCTCACATCCTGTTCATTTAACGTTTAAGATCTGAAATGAATACTGAAAACGTATGGCATGTCTACAAATAATTCGTGTATATCTGATGTTTTAATCACACACAGATTAATATAGTAATTTTCCCTATACAGACAAAAATACAATACATTTTCACCCACAATATATGTATAAATGACACCTACAATGTGCCCACTAAGGCAGATCTGCAACTGTTTTCATTAGGGTAGCTTTTGACACGCTTCAGACTCAAAAGCGAGTGGGCTAGGGAAAATATTTCTGCTCTAAAATATCATTCATCCGTGAGCCATGAGTCACGGACCGTGACATCTCGAGTATCGAATCCTTGAATGAGTTGCATCATATTTAAAGGCTAAAATATACATTTCCAGCACAGCATACTTGAGTATCGGTGTACTGTTTCAATGCCAAGTTTTTATAACAACAATATCTACAAGAGACATGCAATGTTCAAGAACGTGAAGTTATAAAACTAGTGTTTGAGATTTAGGTTAGGGTTCTCATAAGTTTGCATACAGAAGTTGTGAGGTTCACGATATGGATATCCGTCACAGCAGTCACGCCAGACTTCACGATGATAAATGGTTTGTACGTCACCCAGCCTACATACAAATGGTCCTACAAACTACATATCTTATAATCTAACTTGCTACTTTGTCGGTTTGTTCCATTTCAACTAACCACAGGAGTTCATATTTCTGTAGGTACTACCATATGTATCTATTTGATATACTTTTTACCATATCCGGTAATTTAAACCATTAGTTGTCATTATGGATTTTGAATAACAAACACGGATAACGCGTGTGCAAATTTTACATTAAATATTATACCTGCCTGCAATATGTGTTTACACAATACACAGTAATTTGTGGCAATTGTCTATATTTTTTTTTTTGTTTGTAACGGAATCTAAGGTTTTATTTATTTTATTTTTTCTTTATTGGCTCGCCAACAATTGTGTACACTCATAATATTACAAAATTAATTATACTATAAATAAACTAAGTGTAACAATTTCTTACAGGTAAGCACAGCATGCGATGTATCACAATAATTTATTTTGCCACATGCACTAAATTGTGGTCCTTAATGTGGGCTAAAAATGGATCAAATGCCAAATAATTATAAATATTTGCATGTTTTAAAGTTAGTAATTTAACACTAAAGAAATGAAGAAAAAAGAAAGATAATTGAAAAATTTATACAGTCTTGAAGGTTATTTTATGGAACTTGCCAAGTGAGTCGGAATGCACATCAACAAGATCACTGTAGCTATTCAATAGCTTACACAGCCGGGGAATGATGGAGCTTGCGCCAAGAACTGTTCTACGGAGTGGGGGATGCAAGGGAGTGATAGGAGCACGAGGGTATCTAGCGGGAACTCTGAATTTAAACTTGCTAAGTAACTGTGGACAGTCTATTTTGCACCGGAGTAGTTTGTATAAGAAAACTGCATCTGTGATTTTCCTACGTCTCTCCAATGAAATTATCTTAAAATGAGCAAGTCTGGCTTCATATGAGCGTTTCTTTTTTGCAACTCCGGATGAAAACGCCAGATGCCAAAGGAATCTTTTTTGTATTCGTTCCAGCCTTAGGTTATGTGTGGCATAGTGAGGTCTCCAGACTGTGCTGCAGTATTCTAGAACGTTACGTACAATGCAATTGTATAGCAGAATCTTTGTGCTACTGCGCCTGAATCCAGCAACGTCCCTAATAACAAATCCCAACATCCTTGAAGCTTTTTTAATGATATTCTCAACATGAGGTACAAATGTGAGTTCTTTATCAAAGGTGACTCCTAAGTCTCTAATTTGGTTAACTTCCTGGATAACAACAGGACCTACGCGATACTCCGATGGTACGAATTTCTTTTTCCTAGTGTATTTCATATGGTAGCACTTTTTTACGTTTAATTCCATGTCATTATCCGTACACCATTGAGCTAACGAGTCGATATCTCTCTGAAGTAATGCAGTATCATCATTTGATTCGATTAATCTGCAAAATTTTAGATCGTCTGCATACATGTAACATTCAGAGAACTGAAGGTAGTTAGGGATATCGTTAACGAACATATTAAATAGAACCGGACCGATGTGAGAGCCTTGTGGAACCCCTGAGGTGGTCTTGTAAGTCTCAGATTGGTAACCATTAACAGCGACAAAGAAAAGACGGTTTTCCAGATAAGATTTTAACCAATTATAAAGGGTGCCGGTAATTCCATATGCCGATAACTTGTACAAAAGTATGCTGTGGGGTACACGATCGAAAGCTTTACTAAAATCTGTGTATATTACGTCAAATTGTTTGCCGCTGTCAACGGCATCCACTAACATTTCCGTAAAAGTAACTAAATTTGTACAAGTTGATCTTGAACCTACAAACCCATGTTGAGAAGCGTTTAAATAAAGTTTAAAGTGAGACTGGATGTAGGGACAAATCATGGATTCAAAAACCTTTGCGAGAGTAGATAAGATAGAGATGGGTCTATAGTTAACTATGTTATCATTATCATCACTTTTATAGATCGGCACGACCTTTGCTCTTTTCCAAGAGTCTGGAAAAACGCCAGTGGAGAGAGATTTGTTAAAAATTATTAGTAATGGGGGTACTAAGGCGGACGCGCATGTGGAAATAAATATAGGGGGTATGCCATCAGGACCAGCGCCTTTTCGAATATCCAGTGACTTCAGCTTATTTAAAAGGCTCTCTTGATCAATCACGGGTGCCGTCAGAGGTAGACTGTTGTTCTTCATATTATGTAGATACTCTGAGACAGGAGTGCAATTGGTCGTTTTTGCATCGCTAAAAACCGATGAAAAATAAGAGGCAAACATTTCGCAAATTTTAAAACCATCTGATGACACTGTAGTACCGTTAGTCATTGTGACGGGGAATGAACTAGAACCACCTCTTTTATCCTTAATGTATGCCCAGAAGCGATTCGGATTCCTAGAGATTTCATTTTCGATATTTTTTATATAAATCTAAAAAAAAATTTTCTAAGCAATACACAGGCATTTTGTTCATGATGGAAAGTGCTAAGAGAACTGTGGGAAACGTTGCACAGCGAGCATTGTTTACAAACAGACAAAGCAATCGCATGATTGAATGGATACTTAGAAACTGATGTGCTAATACAAAAAAATATCATTAAAAAACACAGTTTAATACCTGTCTAATAAATACTTAAGTTGTTCCGGGTTTTCCGACATTATGGCACGAAAGTTACGATCACTTCACTGTCACAGTCGTTGAATAAAAGTTTCGGTTTGACGAGACACGAGCACTAAATATTTCATACATCAGGTACATAAGGTTTTATTCTAAGAGTTTGAAATTACAGCATGAGACGAGAGCAGCAGATTAACGTGGTGCGTGCTCAAACTTGACATGAGTACTAAGATGACTAAACTTAAAGCTTTGTCTACTTTGGGTGATATCAGAGCAGCACGATTAGGTATACGAATATGGGCCAGGTGTTGCAAACCATACGTTATCTATGATATGACGAGTACGACGTTATCTTCTAAGGGAGTAGAGGATTTTGTTTGTTCCACTCGAGCAGGTGGCATGAGGTAATGTTGTGGACAGTTCAACTGATAGCAGGAACCATCAACATCGTGATGCAATTATAGTACTATCAGTTTTTGTGTACAGTCACAATTATTTGGATAACATCTGGTTGTATAAAAACATTGACGACTCTATCATAACAACATAAGACTATTGTAATGAAGTTGAATACTACGTTGCTTCATCATGCAATGCACATGGCTGCAGTCACACATTTATGCAGTCAGTCTCGTAGCCCACTAGCCTCAATGCGGAATACACATTTCATTACAACTGGCCTTCAAGACACCTATACGTTTAACTATTATCAAATATCTATATTTACTCAGTCACGTGAGATAACGCTTATTGACAGTATCTGTAAAATATAAATATTTTCCTCTTTCGGCTGAATGGCTTTTATTCCAGGTAGATGTATTGATAATAGTGTTTATCTCTATTTTTCATGAGTGTACATACACAGGTATTAAAATGAGTCACTGCTGAAATGGATATACAACAGATATCAGTGTCGATACTATCTTTGATGATTATTTATGATTAAACGATCCTCAATAGACAGTTCTTATCTGGGTAGATAGGAGGTAAACAATGACTAAAAAACGATAATTATCAAAACGTAGGTAATATCAATTAAGTAATGTAATTAGGTGCGTATTCATACGTTAAGTACCTGGTGGTACATATTGCAGTTTAAAATACATACTAATATAAGACTCCAAAAATATTCCTCCTCTGTATGAGAAGATGATGCATAGAGACAGTAAACAGACTGATTGAGAAAGTCTGAAACCAGAACATTTTTCTAATAAAACAAAATTACCTTTTGATGTACCTAATACATAAATTATATTAATTTATTCATTACAATGGTACCATAAACATTTGCCGAGACATTTTACTTTAGTCGATAACGGGAAATACATTCCTTAAAAGATGAGTCACAGCGTAATATGTAGAAATTCAAGAAGTGTTGTTTTGAGTGGAACTAGGTAAAAATTAACATAAACATAATATACACAAGACCTACTCAGGATGTGCAACGCGCCTTTGGGAAAACAATGTTCATTGGGAAGGTAAAGAGTGAATGTGGTGGTGGTCTTAACTTACACTTTTTCAATTTGCAACTCGATGCATCTGCTTCCTTTTCTAATTAAAAACAATAAAGGACCTATTGATGTGATGATCCAATACGTTCGTATGTCATAATTGCGATTAACAAACCGACTTGTTCGTTTGTATTGCGAGGCTCATTATGAAACAATTGTAATAATAAATGGCGTCCACGGCCGTTTCGGCTACGGCGGCTGTTCTCACTTAAGGAGATCAGCCAGCTGCGCAGGACATATTATAGTGCACGAGCATTTGCGCAGACACAGGTGCACTCCCTATTCCTTCACTCTCATAACCCGATGGGACGGCAATCCGACACGACCGGAAAGAGATCAGGCGCAGGACCGACATTAACGTGCTCTCCGATGCAATAACAATTGTATAAATTCAAAGGAGTTCAAGCCGGTAGAATAATAGGATCATTGAAATTGAGGACCGGGAAGGAACTTGTCAACCTCATTGCATTACGTAACGAAACGGAAAAAATAATGTAATAATTAGTATCGAAGATATCACACAAAGATGATTGTTTCCCAAAAACAGATGTGGATCTGCTAGATAAATCTAGGGAATTTCGTCATAAATGTAAAGATTATGATGACAAAGGCGATAAGAAATTCGTTGCAATTGAAAATAGACTATGATATAATGTTTCCTTATAAACTTAAACAGCTGTAACTATCAAATCAAACGACCCAAAAGTTCAACGAACAAAGAGTAATAAAGCTAATTCAACAGTGATAAAAGCAACCAAGCAAAGTGCAATCGAAACGAGGAGTAAGTGGGTCATCACAATAATATCGTGAAAGATACTTTAGTAAACCGGAGCGCATAGAAACATCAATATTATTTCATAGAATTGGGTTCTGTGGGATGAATCACAAGTACACACGTAATGGTGAATCCTACACAGTGCATAGATACACATTCCACTCTTAAAGCTTATAAATTACCTATTTATCCTCAGATTTGCGCCGATCACTAGAGTACATTACAAAGCGCAAAAAATCGCGATTTAACACAGACATATCCGACATGCACGTAATTATGTTTCAGTGAAGTTACGGATAAAAATAGAAAGCTTTTTTGTTTGGTCCAATGTGTTGTTGGCAGCCGGATTCGGGCTCCTGAAACAATACTGGCCAAAATAACTCTATTTATGACGAGCGAAAATTCGGAATACGGTTTGACATTGTGATCGAAAAAATCGTTTGTGTTTAGTGGGACGTTGTATTGTTTTGTTAGGATATTATTCAGAAAGGATGAGTGAAAGTTGTCACACGCCACAGAGTGTCGCTTAGCCAGTTCAGTATTTATAAATGCGGTAAAGAAAGCCATTAGAATGTTGAGATATTTGACCGACCTGTGCCCTTTCCTGTGCTGTGGCGCCGCGTTGGTGCCGCCTGCATTCTGTTGCCGTTCTCCCTCCGTCATCTTGGTTTAGATCTCCGCGTCTCACCGCACGCCCATACCAGTCTTCAGTTCCACACAGCTCCACCTAAAACAAGTCATACACAAAATGTTACGAGGAAAATCCAAATTTTTGTTTTAACTGGAACTGGGTTTACTGCTAAATGATATTCTTATCTTGCACATTTTTATGATAATAAATATTATTCTTTTAATAATGTTATTAGATTTGGACCAAAAATATCTCTTCAGTCTTTCGTCATGAGCAAACAACATCAAGCAATATTTAAAGTGTATGGACAGGTGAAGTTGAAACTATAATTACTCTTGTCATAACATCTGCTATTTCATGAATGCACGAAGAATGTAAAATGTGTGTATTGCATAAAGAAAATATATTTAAATGAACATTTTCTGACTGCTTATTATAAAAGTATTGCTGGAAAAGTTCCAACATAATCACAAGAATAAAGAAATCATACAAATAAGTATTAAAACCTTATCTATAGAACAATTAGAACTGAAAACAATGTTACGTTGTGTATTGATCGGAAGATTTCGCAAATAAAATATGTACCATAAATAAATGTTAAATCGCCGTATCAAGCTGACTCGGCAAGGTCACTTTGACGCCTCAATAACGAAGGTTGACGGTTCCTCCCTAATGGCAATTCGACTAAGAGCCATGCTAGCACGTTAGTTAGTTAGACCACAATATACTCACGTAATATTATACCGCCTTATACTGTTCTAGCAATTATGTTCGTATCAAGTTAAGGAACTTATGAGTCATGCTGAACAAAAACAATGGGTCAGCAGCTTTTTATTAAATGAGCCAAGAACGTAGGAGTGTTCTGCGTAAAGGATCTTACCGCAAAGTTGCTGTTAGTGTAACCTATTGGCGAAGTGGGTGAAATATTGCGTAACTTAAGTATGTATATCTGACACTCAGGATTAATCGTAAAGCTACTTTTAAGATAAGTATTGACTAATGGCTAAATATTGCAGACGAAGTTTAACTACTACTTAATTTAATTTGTTGACTTTTCAAGATGGTGTCCCCATTAAACTAAGACCAGAATATGACCATAGAAACATCAATTGGTTAATTTCTTTTGTGACAAAAAGGACATTAAATCTTTTATTAGACATTCCAAATACGTATAAAACCGCGGTGGGTTGTCTGGTTATTATTGGTAGGATGATTCTGTACCAATGACCCCCAGCGTTGTGGTTTACACCATCTGTTTCTTTGTGCGACGACTCCCTAGAGTACAAGCGATTTGTTTACTTATTGCACAGGTGGCTCGCGTTTGATTCACGATTGGAGAGAATCATAATTGCTCTTCTAAAATCAGCCTTATTGCTTTTACCATTTGTAGATAAACTGTACGGGTTAGTTCACCTTGTGTGTACAGCTTCTAAGTATCCTCAATGCGTACGGTTGATCTTTTGATGGATCTGTTTGTTAACCGCAACTGGCACACAGTTCATGGACTCGATATATTTATCCATTGCAAATAAAAATGTTTCTGCAATGTTGACCTCTTTATGACGACTGAACTACACAAACAAGCAGGGTGTTCAGATGGAGTACCACGTCCAAATCGAGCGGCTAATGTAAGTCGTTCACATTTCTGAGAACATACCCAATTCGGTTGATTGCGGTCAAACTGCCGGCAAACGTAGCCTGGCCTGGGGAGTGTAGTACGGTATCTAACGGGAAATATAGGTATAATGCGGTCATTACTTTGTGCAAAAGCAAAAATGCAGACTTCAAACGACTGCTTATATTAAAAGTAAATTATTTAAAACTTAGATTAATTCTTAGTCGGCCGAAACACATTTATTTAAATAACTAGTAGGTGGGGCTAATGATCAGGCGCTGTAGATTTCAAGGAAGGCCTTCAGAGGCAACAATTACAGACTTACCCGACCATTAGACTGACAGAACTCTGTCAGTATATCGGCAACTGCCGATTAACAAAATTGATTACAACAAGGAAAATTATTCAATACCATTCTTATTAGCTTTATTGATTAGATACATTAAAAATGAATAGGAAACTTTCAACCACACGGTAGATATAGATTGTGACGATACAGTACTCTAGTACAGGATCATGATCCTTTGGTCGCTATAATATCTACATAATGTACCGACAAGTGGTTCGCAACTCAGATTTCGTATCATAGTCTACGAATTACGCAAAGGTATAGCCAGTATAAATACCACAATATTAAATTCTATATCTAATGCGGAATACGGCATAGTTACAACTGCCGGGTGATTAAGTGCGTATATAGCGTGCCACTGGAACAGACTCATTAATGCAAGAGGCATTATTTTCATGTCAAATTTCATGTCCATGGCCCCAGGACGGCAAAAGTAGCGTTACCGTTTAATATACGAGTATTTTGAAAGAGTTGTCAGACATATGCTATTCATTATGCGATAACCGTTTTATTAAATAATAATTTATAGGTGTAACAAAATTCGAGCGAGTAACGGCAGTGAGAACAGTATAGGGTAAATACGCCAAATGTCGGCCTCCCCCCAAACTTCGGCCGTCTGTACATTTTCAGCTTGCATTCATTCAAAAGGTAATTAAGTGTTAGTTTTGCTCCTCGAATTGCAACCTTGGTTTATACTCTATACGTACAAATCGTTACTATCCGATTCTGTCACTTACTCTTCTCATACTGAGCGTCAGTAGCGATTGCGCCGTTGAAACATCAAATTCGCACGTAAAGTAGCTTACTCGAAGTGAATACTCACATTTTGGGGATTGATATTAGAACGATAAAACATTTATTTATTTTTGTTTTAAGCTTGATTGTCACTAATGGGTTATTTTTACTATATTTTAAGATAGTTTTTTCAGCGTTTTGCGTATATTTTTCAAGGAAAAATAGGAGGCCGCCATTAGCACAACAGTTTTGACTTAAAACCGGAGTCTCGGCCGTGGCCGACTTAAAGCAAATGCAGTCTATTTTATAAATTCCTATTGTACTAATTCCGTTGGCTTAACAAGAGAATTTGCAAAGCTTATAGGCAAACAGATCTATTTTACGTTTAATAGCCAAATAACGGCCGGGGTGATATTAGTTGAATCTCGAGAAATAAGGTACAAGAAATAGGGGCCGACATTAGAATCGTAAATAATCGTAATGTCGACCAGCCTCGAACTCAAGCGCCACTATACAGGCTGATGAAAAAATACTTTTATATTTTTTCATTTTCTCAAAATGAAATAATTTATTTATTATAATTCATTATATCGTATAGGAGTTAAGTTTAAATGTAGGAGTTGACAGTATTGTAGGCATGTTTATGGTAGCTTTATAGTTTGATACTTGCTATCTATTAAACCGTTCTTATTAGCTTAAAAAATATAAATGGTTGGTCGTGAATACGACTTTTTTTGTTTAGGGGAAACAAAAAAATATTTTACTATAAATTAAACAAATACAATTACAAATGTATACTTAGTATTATATTATAATTCTGCTAAAATAAATCATGTTAATAATATTTGTCACTGCCTTAATTTAAAACAGCCTATACCTGGCCGACATTTGGAAAAAACGCAACCGACCTTGGGCCGTGAATGGCCGACTTTAGGGTTTTTCTGTTCTCGACGCATCTAAGTCTTATTACTTTTTTCTTTTCGTAGAAATATCAATCTTATGCCTATAAACATGACATAGATTAATCAAACTATCCAAAACCGCATCAGAAACTATCTTTCGTTGGAAACTGACGGTGCTATAGCGAACCGCAATCAGAAAATCGCTAAGGGGGCCGACATTTGGCGTATTTACCCTAATGAACACAAAGTGGGCTCTCACGGTTAGTGTTACAGCGTGCATCGTTATAACTGTCCACCTAGCAGCTAGCAGGTACAATAAATGATAGCGAAACTTCACACAGTAAAGCATGGATCTACAATACAATTACATACACACAATTTGCATTTCAGCGCGTAGGTTGTGTAGCGCAAAATCGCCGGATCATTGTGATAATTCAGATCTGTCAATACAGCAGTTGCACAACCGTCATGTTTGTTTGAACGTACGAACAATTAAAATGGTTCATACGGTGACAAATCAGTAAACATGACAAAGAAAATAACACAAACGGCAAACACTATAAATTCGCGAACAGCCTCAAACATTTG
Source organism: Helicoverpa zea (assembly GCF_022581195.2). NCBI lineage: Eukaryota > Metazoa > Arthropoda > Insecta > Lepidoptera > Noctuidae > Helicoverpa > Helicoverpa zea. Next base: position 9,783,443 of record NC_061452.1, on the reverse strand, counting down.
TCATAGAAACAGGTAGAGATGAGGCTATAACTGTATATTATGTAGTTTGCAGTTGGAATGAGGGCGCTTGGATGAAGAAACCTTGCAATATAATAGGCACAACAGATGCTTTACGACGCCGCCGTTCACCGTATGGCATAAACTGAATACCGAGAAAGAAGCCACTGTCACTAATACTGCTGACACGATACCCGCAAAGCCTATGTTTAACGGAATCCAGAGACAACCCAACAACACAAGTATACTTCATGATAGAACGTTTCATTGTCAATATTCAACATGAACCCTTATTTTATTATTCAAGACGATTGCTCAGTTTTATTTAAACAATATGTTATTAAGTACATAACAGATATTTTATGGCTTTAATGTAGCAAAATACTCAGCCACAATCCAAAGATGGACTTTTATTGACGTGTCGGCTGTTGTTCGCGGTAGCTTGCTTCTAAGAATTTGTTTTCATTTTTATGTTACCATGTCGTCAATGAAGGTCATGGTTGTTCACAAAGTTGCAGTGTGCACTGAATGGCTTGGATATATCGATAGAATCGACAAAACATCCTGTCTTGTAGAGTGGGCGCATACCTGCATTGTTATGTAACAATTTTGCAGAGTAGGACGGATGCCAAAATTTCACTCCGCGCCAACCGCTGCCGGTCGCCTTCAGGGAGAATTGGAGAACAGTTTCGTTGCGGGACGGAGACGCAATATAAACGATTTTTTTGGTACTAACATCACACCTAACCACCGCTGCGTGTCCACTTAACATCAGATTTTTTGTTACGTAATTGAAGTAGTTTCCGCTTTCTACGTAACTTAACTAAATTAAAACATAAATAAAATAACATGGAGATGTTTCACTATCTAATTCAGCTATAAAAGTTTATCATGTTATAAAAAAGTATATGTCGCTAGTTTGTTTTATAACATCTTTATGAACAGTGTCTGCTACAAACTACCAGAAACCATTACATTTTTAATAAGAAAGAAACAAACACTAAAACGAATCGATATTCCTGAAGCGAACGAAGTGGCAATACCGCCAGAAATAATTATGAACACGCCTCTCTACAATGAGTCAACGACACTTGACAATACTAGAACAATAAGTACTTATTGCAAATCTGTCCTATCTAGCCAGGAACCGAATCAGTTGATTCCTGGTATCGGGCTTCGCTACCATAAATGTACGGTTGTGCGAAATTTTGTATCCTCTTTGGAGATACAGCTTACTCTTACAACTATATTATTTACTGGTTCGTTGGTCCGGAGATCGAAAGTTCGATTGCTGAGCAAGTGCTCACTCGGTTTTTCCACTTGGAATTTCTTAGTACCTACATAGCAACCCGGAGTTTCAATCTAGGGCATACTGTACTTAACGTAATATCTGCAGGAACGCACCTTACTATACAGTTGGAAACTATAGGCTTCGCATTAATTAATACTAAAATAATTATTACTGCAACTTTAAAAACTACCATGTCAAAGCCATATATTTTAATCAGAACTTGTTTTCAGGAAAATATTGCAGGAACTTATGTTAGAAATATATGTATGTATTTAATTTAATTAACCTTGACATAGGAGTTATCAGTTAATGAAATAAAATATATTATTAAAATGTTGATTAGGATTTTAGTTGATATTACAAACTACTTGTTAACGACTTCACCCAGTTTCTCCGATAAGAATTCATTTCGCAAAAATACGCAAATATGGGTCTAGTCTTGGCAAAAAATATTCGAGTCTTTTCCAGAGACCAGTGACATTTTATTGGGAGATACAAAAAATAAAATGCTGTAGAAAAGTAAATTCTTGAACCAGTTATTTTATTGCTTTGCTTTTCATGAATAAAGGCAAAAGATACGTTACACGTGGAATCCTTATATTCGCAGTATAAAACCGTCTGGTCGTGTGAGTCGCAGCAAGGTGAAGGCTGATGTTTTCAAAGACTGCGTCTTTCTCGTGCAGCCTAACAATGGCTAGCTGAATATGAATAGGCCCCATCTTTATTCTACTACATCTCATATGGTTGATAATGCGCTATAATGCTAATTGTATACGTTTGAGAATGGTAAACAAACATCATCATCCGCACTAGCTATTTGCCTTGAGGATATATGAATAATTCTTTATATCTTTCATCATTTCAGATTTCATTTTGAGAAATTAGATAGTTCCCTTCCTGAACATCAAATGATTTCTTTTCAAGTCATAACATTTTAAATTATATCAAGCCAGTTAATTGAATTAACTAAACATCGGAATCGAATTCACTTTCAATTATGTTTGAGAAACATTAAATCGACTAATCGAGTAACACATTCAAGAATCAATATTGCATGAGAGGACGTAATATGTATTTTCAACACTATCTTAAAAACCTTGTAACTGTATCCATTCATCATGGAAAATTCACGAACACCGTATTCTGAAATTTTAGATGAGTATGCACCACGCAATGACAAGTGTTTTGAATACATTGATGGACACGGGTTGAATGGGATAAATTGATTCGGAGAAACTGTTGGCACTTGTAAACAAACAAATCTACGCCTTAGAAGCCTCGCAAAACACGGGGATGATTCATGTGAAAGCATATTTGCGTTCAAGGTTAATAGGCTCGGCACTATCATGCCTATACGCTACGGTCGATATTATGACATTCTAGCGAAGCGCCTAGAACGAATTCTTTAACCACTAATTCGAAGGGAGAGTCTCTACGCATCTAAAGACGAGCGCTTTTCTCTTCAGACCTGTGTAAACTTCGAGTCTCAGTCTCGAATGAAAGCACACGATACGCCTTATTAATGATGATGTTACGTTAAACACGCTAAAAGCTATTGGATAACTTTAATAGTTAGTAGGCTTTCATGTATAATTAATTAAAATCCATTAGGGAAAATGGCCGGTGGCTGTTTGATGTAAACCATGTCCGCAAGGCATTATATTTAGAACACATTTTATCATTGCATGTTCACTTTGGGAAAGCCAAAACATACATTGATGTTTCGTTGTGATCATCATTTAGATAGCACGCTGTAAAATTTATATGAATAAATAATGGTAATTACACTTCAGCAATTTTATGTGCAAGTGAATAATACGTTTGGATCATGAATGATCTGTACATATCTAATAATTTTGTTCGTTTGTTTACTGTGCAAAAAATTTATATAGTTATCTGTTCGGCTTCACCTTCGTTATAAAAGTAGGAAATACAACCACAGTTCAATTACATCTGTGCAATAAATAGGTTAGTGTCCGCTTTCAAAGTTTTAAACTGGACCGGAACTGTTTCTGATCGACCATACAAAATTACTTTCATTATAGATATTATTGTTAGTCACACAGCGTAGTAAATGACGTGTGTCTGTTTATTGTGGGCAGCATACAATGTGCAGACAGAAGACCCACTTTATGGAATGCACAACATACTCGCGCTGCTACTTATAGGAACGACTAATAAATCTCAGACTAAATAAAACCTGGACTGGACGCGATGAGCTTATTTTTGTTTCTATTACATACTGAACACTCAGGTATTGTTGGATTTTATAGTGATTTACTACACCTCACATATACGTATTGAAGTCCATGTAGGTGGAGTTAGAGAGTTTTCCCTTCAAAACTCTGTCCTGAGGCTTTCGTTTCCGAAATGATTGCGGAAATGTTGAAATTACAGGAAAATGACCTGACAGTGCAATCAAACCCCTTGCATTATCAGCTATGGCTACTGTCACTGGTTGTTCCGTGTGGACCTTTTACCAGTTTTTAGTAGCACGTGTATTGAGGCTCGTGAGGTCCGTGTTAGTGCGTGCCCGGCCTCTGCCGCGTCACCGAGGGAAAGGCTGCGAGGCCGACCAGTCGGCGTGGGCGACACTGCCAGATCAGGATCGATTTAAATGTCAGTCTTTGTTGCTACTTCCAAACTTGATTAGCGATTTACTTTTGTTTTTTTTTTAATCCGAATATGGCTAAGGAAATGAAAGGAATATGTAGTATGACCTAGAGATAGATTATGGTATCTATATTATTTAATTGAATGTTAAGTATTACTGAGACTGTCCTGTAAGACTAAGAAAATCTAACAAGTTAAAAGATCGCACAATGTTTGAACATCGCTAAGTTCAGACAGATTTCTTGCAACTTCACTTAGAAACTATTCACTTTGGTATTAATTGAAAGAATCGATCGGTTAGGGTCGTTGCATTATCATGACCTAGCAACAAATACAAATAAATGAAGGTTAAGAACTGCTGTACGTTACACTTATAAGTTAGGTACTATTTAAATTAGCTTACGGCTTCTGAGACATACTAAGCGCAACTTAGACGGTAGAATAATCAGGTCAGACAGAAGTCGTAGTCACTAAAAATGTTAACATTTCGGATAAAAGTAGAGTACAGCAAAAATCATGTCTTTAACGGAATATATACCCTCTGTTAGAGGATATTGATTAAACATTCATGCAGTTATAAAGCAGTGGATCATAGAAACTAATACTGATTTCATTAAGAGCCCCAGATTGCAATAGAACATGCAATAAATAGGTGAGACTAATTACTACTGCAATATCTCAAGACTCGTAACTCAAGATTCAAGTATGTAATGGTATTTTGCAATAGATGTTGTAACTAAATAAGGTATGAGAGGTGTGTGAGTTTCTAAGGCTTCACGCGTGCCCTTTGTCGAGGACAGAGATAATGAAACACTGTTTAAACCGCTGTTACTTTTTATCCTTAGAATAATATCAACGAAACTTGAATAGCCCGTAGGTCCCTTGACATAAAGAAGTAACGCTTTGGGAATAAAAGCTGTAATCGACCGTTAAATTGCTCTGTGAACGTGTCTAAACAACATAAAAATTAAAAAAAGTTGCATGCACGACGGATAAAAGAGAATTAGGAGGCTGCGGCATGCATGAGCCAGAGTGCAGTGGCAATGAACGATCGCCACTCAACCTGAAGACCGGTTTGGTCCCGGCCAGACAAACATTCATGTTGAATGATGACTCACTTGTTGTCCCAACTTATGTAGACGCCTTTGCAAGCTCCGGATTGACGAGACTTTTTTTATGAAGCGTCATCCGCCAGATGCTATTGTTCAATAAAATCGTTATGTATGCTCATATCATGCAATAAGCGTGCAGTGGCATGAATATTGAAAATCAAAATCAGGAATAAATTGATAAAAAACTATTACAAGAACTGCCATAACCAGTGCTAATACTGTGAAATAGATTTTAGAAGTCAAAGAATAAGATCTTTAAAAGGCGAAAGAATCACAATGAACACTAAGTAAATGGAAATATAAAGCACTTTCAGGCTTGTTCCGCGTCTGCAATGTAGCAGGTATGAATGGCGAGATTACAAAACATATTCCTGGGTGTATCGTGGAGCCTGTGAGTGCCCGTGTTGTTTGCAGAGCTCTCACACGTTAATGCAGACTGGATGGAAGTTGATGGAACAATTTCCCCGATAACGGGGATGAAACACGCTCCGTTTTAAAACTGTATTCGACAGCTAGCTTGTCACTTTATCAAACACTGGTAATTCAGTTTCAGTAATTTCCGAAACAGCATACCATGGTATCAATGTAAACGAGAACAATGATAATAGGATGGTAGCATAACCATAAAAATCTGAATACTGCTACTTATTGTTAATATCGCCAGGTAAAAACTAATTTCATCAAAACAGTAATCATCCTCTTTAATCATTTCACAACTTGGCAGACGATCTTATGAGATGACATCGTAGTATGTTATCATCGACACATATGGACTTAAACAGTTTTTAATTTGTTCAGAGTGTGTGAGTATGGTAGTGTGAGGGATATTTGTAGATCAGTACTGTAATGAATTATCAATGCCAGCTAAATAGCTTCAATTAAGGTAATAACATTTAAATGATATTACCTTCACAACTTTTGATGGATGACAGCCGTTGTACGCATTCCAAACCTGAAATAAACGAAAATACTTTAAGAATTGGATTTTGAAAAGATTACCTCTGTGACAATCCTAGATTTGAAAATGAGTAACGACTCTTGATATTAGCGCTGGCTGGAGACCGAGAGTATTTGTGAAGATATAAAACTTGATTGACAAGGGTATTATAAGTATGTTAGAAAAAGCAAGAATGTTTCACGACTAACATGTTAAGTGCCAAACAGCATAGGCACTCGTCGATAAGTTAGCAGCCAGCCACTCCATATTGGACGTACAGTCCAACTAGTTCACACAAGTGCCACTTTTACTGATTATTATCAAGAGTTTGAAGTGCAACAGCGCTAAAGTGCTAACACAATTTTAGTTTATTTACCTTATCGTTATATACATAATGCAGTGATGTTATGAATGCAATTGCAAATGCTATTTCTCATACGAAGTGATTAATGATCCTGAACAATGAATAACAGAATACAATTTTACAGAACGAAACATTCCTGTGTAAGTAAAATATTTTTGTAAAATACCGAAATTAATGGTCGTTTTTATTCACATACCTACTTACTTGGAAAAGTAGGTAGTGGATAATGTCATACCTAGTAGTTACAAGATAACAATACAAGGGGTCATAGCACGAGACTCATAAAAAACCCAGACGCTGTGTATGAGATAAGATTATGAGTAGGTAACGTGCAAAAACATTTTTCTAGAAGATTTAATTTCAGTGTACACAAATAATTAAATGTGTAGTAGTAACAGCACCCGTTGCGTGCCTCTATAGTTATCAAAGTGCAAACAAAAACGAATAACTGTAAACAGCAAGTGTGACGCTACATTAGGTTTATCGTTAAACTTTTAAATGTAGCACATCAGCTCTCGATTACAATATCTGACTTCCTCGTTCACGTGCAATGATAAAATATTGCAATAACCACACAATGGGATGTTATCCAGTTGCGACAGCAAATGTTAGAATCTGTACTTAGACCGAAAGACTAGCTCTAAACGAGTGTCGTGATTTCGTGACCCAAATTGACGTTTCGTCCTCTGATTTTTTCGGTTCATTAACTCATTCCGGTGGTCTACGGATGTTTATGTTCTCGTGTCAAATCGTATGTTGTTATCTGTTTTGGCATTCAAAACTATATATTGCTATAGTATAAACGCCAAATTACTTGATGTGCGAGTATCCACGTTTTTATTATAAGCAAACAAAGTTTTAATGTATTAGGAAATGCCACGCCAGTACTAATGACGTCAGCTCTTATCACGCCTACCTGTTTTCAAGCGAGAAACATGTTTATGCTAACAAAGATCAAACGCGAATACTTTACAGGTAAAATCAATATTATGTTCTAATGTAGCATTAATATGTGCAGCACATTAATAAAACCGATACTGGAAAATGTCAAGCATTATGTCATTATTATCATATTTTATTTTTAACATAGTTATGTAGTCTTTTTCAATAAACTTTGTTTATGCAAATAAAGCTTTCTAAAATATTTAATCAGATTAAATATTAGTCCAGAACATAGTTTCATCCTCATTCATATGACACAGAGGACACCGGAGAGCTTATCGTGATCATATTATGAGAAAATAAGCATAGAGCAGATAAAATCATCGCTTTCGCTGCTCCACTTAACTCTGAGATGAGGTCATTTAGGTTAAATCTTTAGCAATAACACCCACTATCATTGTCATCATGTTACTATGAATATTGGTCTAGGTTTTTATGACATTGATTTTAGATAGCAAGGTGCACTGCACGTGTAGCTCGACTGAAACGTCAGGAATGTCGGTCTTTACGACCGGTCCTGTCAAGCTTCATTATTGACGTCCATATGTACGTTACGATAAAATAATAACGCGGGACCGGTTCCTAATAAGATTCTCTTTGAAGAAAAGATAGACAAAGAAAGATGGCTAAGTCCCAGCAACGTTGAGTTAACAATGAAGAGTTCTATACATTTTGTTCTTCGAGAGTTTCTAATAAATTGAGCAGAAATCTCAAACAATTTTTGCAAAGAATAAGTAAGGTTTGGTTTCCGGATGCATAGTCTGACCGTGAACTTTTATAAATAACTGCAAGGTGAGGAAGACGTAAACTAAGCTTACGTCAACAATTTACTAAACAATCTTGTGAAAGCAGGTGGGCTTTAGCTAAACAAAAACATGGGCAAAAAATATTTCCTAAGCTTCGATGGGCATTATGAGAAATCAATAATGATGTAGTTTTTTAGGTCACGGAATATGGTTCTTATTAATAATTCATCAACGAAAACACGTGTAGTTACGTAGACACATACACTTTCAACGAAACCCTTAGTAGGAATAGGTGCCATTAGATAATAATTTACCTGAATAATTACAGTTTTGTACAAAGATTTTATCAGTGGTACTTTTGAAGTAGAATAATGGATATTTTGATAAACTAGAGATACGGGAGAATCCTGGAAGTAGTTAGTCAGATCGTGTTGTGACGGAGGTGAGCGACCGGCCGGTGGGTCAACGTCGCGCACGCCTTTGCCTCGGCTGCATCTGATTCATCTTCTATTGCGCAATATGTTAAATGCTCTCTTTATTTTTATAGGATCCTAAATATGCTTTTGCCTTTGCTAAGCTTTCTATATACTCCTACTCTGTGATTATTACTTATTTAATGACTCAAACTTGAACACTTTGACCTCGGTGTACCTAAGTAAATCCTCATATTGGAATCTGATCTTTAAATGCTCTGATTTGAATTAAGAAGAATTCCCAATGAATGTGTGAGCTTCGCCAAAGGCGGGCAAGCGGATCTGCCAGACTGAAAAGATTTTAAGTCTGAGGAAATAGCGCTATTACTCAGAATTATTCAGTTGTTCTCAATTCTGCGTCATGTGAGTAGATACATTTTCGTGAGTTGTTAATTTGAATTTGGTAGCTATGTACATGTATCTTAGAGATAACAGCCAAGGCTCTTTTTAACAAACAGTATCATTGTTAGTGGCAGAATAAGTTCAATGCTACTTAAAAGAAGTTTCTAAATGCAAAACAATAGTATGGGCAGTGTGTAACGTACGTTGCCCACTAAGTACATAACTAACAAACTGACTTTTAACAGACAATACACTCTATTAGCCGTTTCAATGACTTCATAATGCAACATCTTACGGAGTACAATCATTATGGCGTAATAAGTTCACATTACTTGGCTGTATTATTTGCTTATTTTTATTATAATGACTTTATTAAATAACAATTAATTACAAGATACTTCATTTCTGCTGATTGGAAAATGTGCCTCGTTTTGTAACATGAGCGTTAGTTAGTTAATCAACAAGCCAAAAAGCATGAAATCGATTAGAAATCGCAGGGGCTGCTTGTTAACATTCAAAGGAAAGTGAACTTTACGTAACAAATTATTTTTTCTGAGAACGGACAAAATTGCATATAATTTTGTGCCCATTGTTCTTTAACGACGAACCTAATGGGAGTTACTTTCGTGACCGAATGACACGAAGAATCTGAATAAATGATGAATTTGCGCTCCGCCAATATCGGTTTCTCGATTTTGGAAAAATGGAATAACACAATTTTCTGTCAGGAGTCCTAGCATATATAAAGATGCCACTGTTCCCAGTTCCGTCCCACGCCCCAGTTACTAAGAGTTAATCGTGCAGAGTGCATTAGTGCGAGCTATAAGGTTATTCTAATTATACATACAACAGAATTTAGTGCAATCTTCTCCATGTCACAGGCTCATGGTAGGTTACAGATGTTATATTTTGGTGCTATGAAACCGGAACACTTACCACAACTTATTAAATAATATCGAAAGCAAAAAAACTAACTCCAACTATTTTCTTGCGATTAAAGGAAAAAAAGGTTTATAGGCGCACGAGTTCTCATCCAAAAAATGTTGTCCCGAGTGGTCCTTTCGTGGAATAACCGCAATTAGAATGCTCGTCGTGGTCCCAGTTCGTGGTGCACTTTCTACATCGAACAATGGGAAACGGGACTACTTTCAAAAACAGTTCTTGAATCAGAATAATAAGATTCAATTTTCTCTGTGGTAACCTTAGAATAAATGGATAGGTCGAGCCAAACAAAGGATGACTCGATTGGTGTAGAGTGTCATAGTAGTATTGCAGCTTGAGAATAGATTTTCTACGTTTCTTTGGGAATTCAATGGCCATTCATGGCAATTATTATTTGGATTTGGTAATAATTTATAAACGGATAAACCCGTTAAAGATAATAAAGTACGTGCTTTCTTAACAATATTTGAATGTAGTTCAAAGGGCAATTACAATTTAGCAATAACTTGGAGGCCAGTGGAGTCTGAACTCTGAACGTTTATCAGTGCTATATCGTCGCAATGCGCAGCTGTGCCGTACGTAGGTACTTACTGCTGGGGTTGATTTCAATAGTTTGGAGCTTGTGCTATATTTCTTGGCCAAATACCGAATATAAGACTAACGAAGTTTCTAGACATTATTATTGCGGCTTCTGTTAGGAATTGCACGTGTTATTTGGATAGCTCTGTAATGTAAGTTCATTCTGAAAAAGTGTATATACAATTTTATAGCCTCGTGTCGTGTTTACAGTTTCTATATCTGCAGTATGGCTGTACAGCATGAAGATTTTAAGTTGAAAGCGATCTCCTTGGCTGTTATCCAATTTTAATCTACCTGCTTTGAGACATTCCAACTAAACCTTATTGAGTGGTTTATGTGTAATGCGGCTGTGCAGGCAGTGTCTATGGCGTGGCTGACGCGTTGGCTTTACCCTTGCTTACAGTATAGCAGCGGTACCGACCTTGGAAGGTCGTCATTTCGCCCACCCCCTTAGGGCTGCCATCTCGAATTTCGCCAAACCCGGACAAACATTAAAAAAACCCGGACATTTGGCGTAAATCGCATTTTTCCCCCGAACCTAATTTGTAATCCCTTTACTATTAACTTATACTTAAATTCAATGATATGCTTCCTTACATGAAACGTGTCCGGGTTTTCCCCGGACACTTCTTGAAACCCCGCCCGGACGGCCCCCGGACGGCCTCCAAACGAGGACAAATCCGAGGAAACCCGGACGGATGGCAGCCCTACACCCCCTACTAATCTGACAGTTTCGTGGTCGTTTCACTTTATTTTATTATGAAACTCGCGATTTTCATGTTTTTATTTTCTGTATGCAATTTACAATGATTTAAACGGAGACAGATTAACTGTTATGTTATTATTTACTATGTATTTTATTGACCAAGAGCTTAGGTTATTATAAAATTATAATCATCTGGCATTTATTTTTTATAACAACCAAATTATTAATAACTTATAGAAGAGTTTCTGCAAAAATAAAACTTTTATGGTAATTACTTAGTAAGATAAGAGAATTAAGTAATTTTGTTTGCAACCTTTATTAAATCAAATGTGACCTTGTCAGCCTAGTCCTTACTCCGACAGGTTAAAAAATAACATGTGCTGAGGTTTATTAATATTCTTCAAATAACAGGTCTATTCAAGTATAAGCATTTTAGGACGAGGTTAATACTAATATTCTATTAGACTTTGATGTGAATAAAATATTTAATGGTTTTTTAAATGACTTAGATCGTAGGTAGGTAATTACTTGTATTTCAAAGTATTGTATAACCAGCGAGCGAGAGATATCAGACAGTCAGCGTTTTGAATGACCGATTCAGATCGGACGAAGCGAAAACTTGTTGCATTAATCTCGAATTTATTCGAAGTCTTCAGGGGGAAATACATTTAACACAAATAAAGGTAGGTAAGTATGACAATTAAAACTAATAAACAATAATTAACAAGCAAATGGTTGCGGTCCTTTGTGCGGAAGTATCCTTACCTATCAGAATTTCGTTATTCATTTCAGGTTGTTATAGTTACAATTGTGACTATTTATTTATGAAGAATTATAATTGTGGCAAATTAATAATACTTAGTTGCTATAACAAATTATTATCCACATTAATATACATGCATCTATGCATCTCTATTCTTTAACGTCGTCCTATTTAGGGAAGCACTAACGATCGCAACAGGATACAGCACTAAATTCATCCTTCTTTATTTAGGCATATTTATTTTGGGACGAGATTTTTGTTCAGTTCCAAAGTTCGGGTAAAACTGGATATTAGTAATTTATTATTTCAGATGAATCTTACTTGGTTGATATGACGATGACGTCAATATTCTAAGTTACTCCAGTTGTGTTGGATATAATAAAAACAAGATAAGCCATACATAGTACGCTAGAGTTTATATCAATAAACAATATTATACAACAAAATCTAATCTCATGCTAGGAGACGCATGTGCTATAAACTCGTGTAGCGCACAGTTGATCGACCTTCAGAAATTACTAATGCCCCACAAGATTACAGTTTATCGATTTTTATGTTGTTGACGTCTATATAATGGACTAAAACAATGGTGTGTAAAGGACAATGACGGCAAAACAAACGTTGTCAGATAACGGTTTATACGTAGCTGTCCCTGTCCTTGTTCAATCTATTGTGTTTGCCAATGAATGAATGGAAACAGCCTAGTTTTCCCGTTTCTATGATAATACGATACCCGCGTTACTTCTTGATAACATGTCAACATGCAGTCAGCCTCCATTCATAGAGGTTAAACAAAAAAGACTAACAACACGCAATGATGCTAGCTTATGATTCCTGGTGTCTCCCATTTAAAAATGTGAAGAAATATGACGATGAGGATACTGTCATTGAACTAAATCACTCATATATAGAGCATTTTATCTTCGTTAACACTAACTTGCAACGTTTATCTTATTGAAGGTAATTGAGGGTACTTTCTGATGGTTCACAAAGTTGTCTGAGATTTTATAGCAACTTCAGAAGAATATGTTGCTTAGATGTAAAGTGAGTCATTTATACATATTACATGATCTACTTTAATGTAGCAGAAGTGTTAACGAGCAAAGCAATTAGCACATGTGTACACAAACTGAACACAGGGCTGCAATGCACATGATGGGATGACTGCGCAAATATTTTGCACGCAATCGCTTGCGGTACCTGCCGGTAATACCTGGCAGTTTTTGTTACGGTTTTACAGTTTGCGATGAAATGATAAAATGAGAAGTATTAGCATTAAATACATTAACCTCATTTGACAAACTTGTAATTTAACAAGAAAATGTGAATACATCTGAAATAAGCACTGGGTGATCCCGTTTGTGATCCGCGATGATGTGTGACGCTAGATGGCCAAATTAAAACAAAATTTTTGCTATGATTTCGACACAATTGTATGACCTACTATAACAAGACGAATTGCTCTCGATATTTTACAATCGAATCTAGTCTACAACAAAAGAAGTTCAGTCTTACCATACGTATTTTACAATACAATTCTATCGTGTGATTATGCAGTTCACGACTTGGTCTCGTTACTCTCAGCCGACCTTAGAATAATGTAGTGAGAGTGGGACCTTGTAGTTGAAATGTAACTAGATATTGACATATTGTGTACGGGTATCAAAACTTTTATCATAAAAAAACGAGGTTGGATAAGTATTTGCGCTGTGAATTTTATTTCAGGATGCTTATATTATGTTTTGATCTGTTATTTAACATGGTCACTTAAGAACTGGTACTAAGTGGCCAGAGTAAATTAATTAAGTCTCACATAATGACGCTGTAGCGTTATAAATTTAGAAAGGACCAAAAAGTACAATCAAATGTATATTACTGTAGCGGCGACGCTGCGGCTGCGCTTGCGCAACCCGGTTGCGTCAGGGCACCGCTCCGGCTGCGGGCCTCGGGGGGCTGTTACCGCGAACTTAGAAACGGTACTCTAGAATTTGTGATTCAGCATAATATACAGGATTTGATGAGTAATGGCTTATATTGAGCCTTTACAGAGTAAATACGAGGGCGGGTCAGTAAGTCCGTGACTTTTTGAATTTCTGACCTCTTTACTGAAAAAGCAACACTACTCCTGTCAACAGGCATCTGTCAGTTGACTCCTGTCAAAATTTGAACTTGCTGCGTTAGTTAGATTGTGTTTTACAGCTATCTAGATCAGACCACCCAGTAATCTGACGAAAAAATGGAAAAAAGTGAATTTCGTGTGCTCATTAAGCATTATTTTTTGCGAAAAAAAACCATTACCGAAACCAAGGCTAAGCTTGATAAATATTATGGGGACTCTGCACCATCGATTTCAATGGTAAAAAAGTGGTTTACTGAATTTCGTTGTGGCCGTACAAGCACTGAAGATGCCGAACGTCCTGGACGCCCAGTTGAAGTCTCTTCACCCGAAACAATCAAAAAAATTCACGGTATGGTGTTGGCCGACCGAAGATTGAAAGTGCAAGAGATTGTAGAAGCCATAGGGATCTCGCATGGCTCAGTGGTTTCAATTTTGAACGATCACTTGGGCATGAGAAAGCTTTCCGCAAGATGGGTGCCGCGTTTGCTCACAGTCGACCACAAACGCAATCGTGTAAGAACTTCACAGGAAGGTTTGGCGTTGTTTAATCGCAATATGGAGGAGTTTTTGCGCCGTTTTGTGACAGTGGACGAAACGTGGATCCATCACAACACACCAGAGACCAAACAACAGTCAAAACAGTGGGTTTCTAAGGGTGAATCGGCACCAAAGAAGGCCAAGGTGGGTTTGTCGGCCAATAAAGTTATGGCGACTGTTTTTTGGGATGCACGCGGGATAATCCACATTGACTACCTTCAAAAGGGAAGAACAATCAATGGGGAATATTATGCCACCTTATTGGACCGCTTCAATGACGATTTGAAAAAAAACCGACCTCATTTGGCCAAGAAAAAAGTTCTTTTCCACCAAGACAATGCAAGGGTGCACACATGTGCAGTTGCCATGGCAAAAATCAATGAATTGGGCTATGAATTGCTCCCTCATCCGCCCTATTCTCCAGATTTGGCTCCGAGTGACTACTTCTTGTTCCCAAACCTGAAGAAATGGCTTGGTGGAAAAAGATTTGACTCCAATGATGAAGTCATCTCGCAAACAAGGGCTTATTTTGAGGACCTCGACAAATCCTATTTTTTGGAAGGGATAAAAAAATTGGAGAAGCGTTGGACAAAGTGTATAGAGCTCAAGGGGGACTACGTTGAAAAATAAAATTATTTATTTATCAAAAAATCTGTGTTTTATTCCAAAAGTCACGGACTTATTGACCCGCCCTCGTAGGTTCCACGCTGTCAAGATTGATTACCATATTGATACTTGTAGATTTAGGTATAAAAAAATAATATTCACTGATCAAATATTCCTACTTACTACCTACCTGAAAACATCTTATTAGGGTAAATACGCCAAATGTCGGCCCCCTTAGCGATTTTCTGCTTGCGGTTCGCTATAGCACCGTCAGTTTCCAACGAAAGATAGTTTTTGATGCGGTTTTGGATAGTTTGATTAATCTATGTCATGTTTATAGGCATAAGATTGATATTTCTACGAAAAGAAAAAAGTAATAAGGCTTAGATGCGTCGAGAACAGAAAAACCCTAAAGTCGGCCATTCACGGCCCAAGGTCGGTCGCGTTTTTTCCAAATGTCGGCCGGGTATAGGCTGTTTTAAATTAAGGCAGTGACAAATATTATTAACATGATTTATTTTAGCAGAATTATAATATAATACTAAGTATACATTTGTAATTGTATTTGTTTAATTTATAGTAAAATATTTTTTTGTTTCCCCTAAACAAAAAAAGTCGTATTCACGACCAACCATTCATATTTTTTAAGCTAATAAGAACGGTTTAATGGATAGCAAGTATCAAACTATAAAGCTACCATAAACATGCCTACAATACTGTCAACTCCTACATTTAAACTTAACTCCTATACGATATAATGAATTATAATAAATAAATTATTTCATTTTGAGAAAATGAAAAAATATAAAAGTATTTTTTCATCAGCCTGTATAGTGGCGCTTGAGTTGGAGGCTGGTCGACATTACGATTATTTACGATTCTAATGTCGGCCCCTATTTCTTGTACCTTATTTCTCGAGATTCAACTAATATCACCCCGGCCGTTATTTGGCTATTAAACGTAAAATAGATCTATTTGCCTATAAGCTTTGCAAATTCTCTTGTTAAGCCAACGAAATTAGTACAATAGGAATTTATAAAATAGACTGCATTTGCTTTAAGTCGGCCACGGCCGAGACTCCGGTTTTAAGTCAAAACTGTTGTCCTAATGGCGGCCTCCTATTTTTCCTTGAAAAATATACGCAAAACGCTGAAAAAACTATCTTAAAATATAGTAAAAATAACCCATTAGTGATAATCAAGCTTAAAACAAAAATAAATAAATGTTTTATCGTTCTAATATCAATCCCCAAAATGTGAGTATTCACTTCGAGTAAGCTACTTTACGTGCGAATTTGATGTTTCAACGGCGCAATCGCTACTGACGCTCAGTATGAGAAGAGTAAGTGACAGAATCGGATAGTAACGATTTGTACGTATAGAGTATAAACCAAGGTTGCAATTCGAGGAGCAAAACTAACACTTAATTACCTTTTGAATGAATGCAAGCTGAAAATGTACAGACGGCCGAAGTTTGGGGGGAGGCCGACATTTGGCGTATTTACCCTACGCAAACCAGTAGGAATTGGAATCACGCCTAAGTCGCAAACAAGAAGTGTCGTAGGGTCAATGTGTAACAATGTACACCACGCACATCCGACCCTGCTGACAATAACAACGTGATGATGCGCCGCTAACTGAATTAATGAATTAACACGAATTAGCTCCATCATCTGGGTCAAGATTACACGGTGCGTGCTAATATCAGCACGTGCGAGTAAACAAATCATAAACACTTAGTTATAAAAGAATTTAAAACTATCAACCTTGTAATTAAATTTCCAATATTCCATTAACCTCTAGGTTCTGCCCTTTCAATACAGACTTTGACCCTAAATCAAGTGTGTCCTTTTCGTCGTAGATCTTTTGAGTAAAATTGTTATTTAAGAATGTTGCATAAACAATAGTATTTAACAATAATAGTGATGAGCCGGTTCACCGGTTGGCAAGTGTGTGCATTTCTGCGCCCGCGACGACGACCAACTCGACACGGAAGCACATACTGACCTAGTATACTTATCTGCTTGGTTTGCAATGCTAATGTATCGTTCGTTAATATCCCCCACAATTGAATTGAGGTTTGAGATTATAATTCCAAATGGCCGCTTTGCCTGC
This sequence comes from Helicoverpa zea, assembly GCF_022581195.2. Lineage (NCBI taxonomy): Eukaryota > Metazoa > Arthropoda > Insecta > Lepidoptera > Noctuidae > Helicoverpa > Helicoverpa zea. The sequence continues at coordinate 9,766,260 of NC_061452.1, read as the reverse complement.
GTCACAGATCCACAGGAGTGCACATGTAGTTCACAGTCTAAGAATATTATAAAGTTGAATGTTCAGCTAATACATGATAGACTAGGTGTGGCAAGTGGCAATGTAGATCGTAAAAAAAGATTGCAATGTCAACGCTTTAAAGCGAACACATAATAATGTAAGTGGCTTGGCACTTATATCAGAAACAAAGAAGCAATGTAATGACGGATATTAGTTTTGCTGAACATAGTGCGATTTGTAGGCGGAAGGGCGCGGATATTGTGCCATTACAGAATGGCTTGGAACTCTTGTAAGAATAATACCTACAATGGTCTTCTCAATTTGATTTTGGATAGACTAGGTGGTAGGTAGTTTATGGATTTGGTGTGTCTATTTATAAGATACATTCTATAAGTAATTTTATAATATCCAATAAATACAATATTATAAAATGGAACATTTTTTTGTTTGTACACTGAAAGGCTCCGAAACTGCTCAACAGTTTCCACAACAGAAACCATGGAACAAGCTGGTACTTTCTTTATTTATTTTTCTAAGTAGAGGTTTTAAGTCAAAATATTTGTGCTCTTTGCTATTCAATTTATCGTTACAGCTATACCATCAGCATCCTCCGAAGCATTTTGGAAACATTTACCTCTACAGATAGCGTCAGCGTAAGACTTTCCGCAGGATTCAAGTTTGATTGAAAGATAAAGAGAAGGAAGAGGGCAAACCATTTCAACAGTTCGTAACATTCCATTTCAATGCAAAATCTTGGCATGATGAGTGTAACTAAATATTCTAGCTATTTGTTTGTCCACCCGTGAGTGTGAAAGCCATATTCATTTCAAAGTAATTTGTCAATGATAAATACATAACAACATTATGGTGGTATGTGCAAAGACCTGACACATCTTGAAGATCTCTAAAATATTTAAAGATTTTAATATGCGAGGCACTTGATTCTATTTTTTGTGCCACTTTAAAGGGTCTTGAGAAATCGGTAAAGCGTAAAGGAAAAACAACATTTATCAGGTTTTAAATCTTAAAACTATTAAAGCCATTCGAAAAATCTTGAAAACATATTGGGTTTCAGATAACACTTCTGTCTTTTTAACGGAACCACTTGATTAAAATGACTTAAGTTAAGATCAAAGCAACAACTCTGTTTTTCCCTTACTATATTATGATAAAATCTTCAGAATGTTTGTTTGGAGTGTGACTCAGATTATAAACAACCAAAGAAACATAATTTATCTAACATTTGGCATTAAGCTAAGGCAGTGGACAAGCCATGGAAATATATTTTTCTCATTATGACATTTTGATTTCAATTCTAAACTGCTCTGTGACTCTGAGCAGTTTAGAAGAATTGAATTGTGCTTTACTAATTAGGAACCTAGTTACCCAATTCTAAGATATTAAAAAAATACTGAGGGCACTAATTGTGAGAGGTTGAATGGTTTTTTCTTCTGCAATAGCTCTGTTTGGTTTGCTAAAATATTTTTCAGCTATGGTTCTTATAATTCCAATTTTCAGCAAACCTATTGCAAAAACTAAAACATCACAAGTACCTTGTATTGTTGTGCAACCCCTGCGCCCCCTACCCCACAGCCGTAGGTAGTCAACTCAGCTGTCTGTGTAGCCATTGAAAAGTAAATAAATCGATACTTTTCATGGCAAACATGGCTATACGTAACATTACGTCGTTTCATAATTCGCAATGTGCATTACAGCATCTAACATAGCTACTGCTCCATAGAACACTATAAATAGCTGCAAAATATGAAACCAAAAAGCAAATCAATAAGGAAAAAAACTACATACTGCAGGTTGGTTATATTTATCCTATGTGCGCTAGAATAATATTTTTACGCTGCGAATAAAATACCATACGTATTTCTACTTACGTTCCGCAATGTGTAATTGTCGTAAAGGTGAAATGCGCACGGGTAAAACACGAAATCTCCCGTTTATCCTTTGTGAAAGGAGTCCGTCGTACGCACAATATTTTGATTCGCACTCGTTTTATATTCGACTGTTTTAGATAATCACACAATATAACTTGATAAGAATACCAATACCGGTTGCACTGGTTAATAAAATTTACTAACAAAATAATTGTATTCCAAATAAAATCGAAGTACTGACACAACTCACGAAATCGAACACAAATTCTCACTGGCTGATGTTGGCTTTGGCTGGTTGGCGTGACATGAAGTTGGCAACAATTGAAAAGCAAAACATCATCATAAAAACAGCTGTTTCGCGACGTTGGCGACATCTAGGACATTTATGTTCACTCGTGTTAAAAAGATTTGTCCCATTTTTCAATAGATGTCGCTTTCAGAACAAGCCGGAGTACACGTGCCAATTGGTTCAAAGGGATTTTAAGAGATGTCTATTTTTTTAAACTTGGAAAGGGATTTGATTACTCGATTGCGCCAAAGCTAGAGAGTGAGGGTGTTTTTTTTAACAGCAAGTATTTAAGAGGGCTATCACAAATTTTCGAGTTTTATACGAGTTTTGATGCGTCATTATGCTTTGGATATAGTCACAAAAAAAAAACAAAAATAAGATTAAGAAAGTTTGATCATTTATCTTGGGGCTGTTTTCAATAAATATTTTAATTTGTCCACGTACATCAGTAAAATCTTTGTCTCTGTAAAGGATGTTTCATAAAATGTTGCTTTTGGGAATCTTTTGATGCTTCAGTACTACGAGGATATAGCAATTTAACCATTTATAAAAATGTTCAAGATACAACTATATCTTGTACTTGTGCTTGCTTACACCAATTTATTACAATTCATACAGTAATACACCAAAAATAATTCTATAAAACTGAGAGTTACTGACAATTTTCCGTACAAAACTATATTTTTTATCTATGAAAGTATAATCCAAATTCAAATAAAACATATTTAATAATTAAGGTGGTATTGTTATAAAGCTTGAAAAAAAAAATTGGTCTATTTAAAAGTAAAACAATATTTTAAAATAATTTTTGTTTGCAATGCAAAAATCAATATAAATCTTGTGACGCGCGGTGTTCAACTTTAGTCAGCGCCAGGCGCTTATCGAGGGAGGACGTATCGCTCGCTGTTGCGCCGCGCAAACTCGCCGGAGCTCGAAAAATATAGCGCAACCTGCGCAACGAACTCGTTTTGATACTAGTGAGTTTTTATTTTATTTATTAGTTATAATGATCTAATTGAAATGTAATATACACAAGTATTAACCCATGATATTCTAATGCGAAAATGTTATAGATTGGGTTCTCTTTTTTTGATGTTGGTTATATAGAAATATGTACGTAAATGTCATCGTCGTTAGTTTCGCTGTTGCATAATAATATTATTGGATATCTTTGATTCTTGCAGGATAATGAAAGCATATTTAATTCAGATTATCAGACTCAATCGGATACCAGTACAAATAATATGGTAAGTATTTTTTGTCACTCGCAACAGACATATTTGTTTTAATAAACTATTTACATTCCTAGTTTTTATTGTTGCAGGAAAATGAAGATACAATACATGGAAGACGAATTATAGATTTTAGTTTTTTTATAAATCAATCACTTATACCTAATTGATAAACATGGTGAAAAGTTTGGTTGTCGATTAAATAATTTAAAAATTGTAAACGATTATTTGTTTATTGTAACTCAATCGAGCTATTCTAGGTTATAAAATTCATCGGTACAAATAATATTTCATAAACTATAAAACCAATAAACTATTTCGAAAATAAAAGTGGCAAAGTCTCAAGTTTGTTTGTGCCGCGTGGCGGTCCGCAGGTGTGCGTTGCGTATTTCACTAGACGCACACGCGCGCAAGTGCTGCCGGCTATCGTCTAATTTACCTAAACCTGAGCGATTCGATTTTGTAATAGCGCTCTTAAGGCCGAATGTTAAATGTGGCCGACTGAACGGTTTTCCAATAGTAGTCGCTATTTTCGGTTGTTCTGTATATTGTGTTGGATATACATTTTTAATTGTTAGATACCACGGGTTATGTTAATATGTAAATTAATGTAACAAATACTAATTTGGTAAATTAGCGAAATAAAATACATACAACGATCATAAAATGAGCTAAACTACTATGGCAAAACAGGGCCCCTCCGGGATTTGAACCCGGGACCTCCTGCACCCAAAGCAGGAATCATACCCCTAGACCAAGAGGCCGCTTGCAGTGCATTATGAAAATACAATTCACAGTATAGATGGAGTTGGTGTCATTACTTTATCTATACATATAATAAAATGATAGGAAAGTCAAAACTGTACATTGAATATTTTTTAAAAAGAATACTTGGGGGGTGATCTATTATCGATTCTGAACCCAAATATATAGTTTTTAGAATTTTTGTCTGTTTGTCTGTTTGTCTGTTTGTCTGTATGTTTGGTCTCACTGAACTCGAAAAGTACTGCATAGATTTAAATCAAATTTTGCACGAATATTACCTGGGAGCCTGTTCAACATATAGGATATATATTATCACGCTATCACCTACGGGGGATGAGCAATGAACGATAATTTCTGTTAACGTTTCTGCAACAGCGGGTGCAATAATGACACATATTTGAATGTTGAACTTTGTAAGTTTATCGGCCTATTATCTATCTTTACATAGAAAATAACGCTTTTATAAGTAACTTGAGCAAAAAACTGAATTTAAAGAAATGATATCCTAAAATTATAGATGAAGAAAATCATGCAGAAACAGATGTGCCATAAAACTGGTAGTAGGTAAAATATCAATGAAAACAGACTTCACTTTGTCATGGTATGTTCTTACTTTCAAGAAAAAAATATATGACAACTTGTGTATTTTGCTACTATAAAAACACTACAAGAAATATCAGCGCATCATCAGGGACATTTTTATAATTCTTTCACCATTCGAAAGCTACATTATCTGCGAGTAACATAGGGTATATTTTATCCCGGTGCGGGCAGTAGGTCCCATGGGAAGCGGTACCCACGTCCCGAAGAAATTATGAACTTCCCCACATTCTTAAAAAGTCTACATATGTTGTTCTGACATAATATAAGCTATACCTCTCATAAACATGAATATCCATTCATTTCATCCAATAACAAACATGCATCACACTGAAAGTGCATTGCGAGTCTAAGATTTTATTATTATAAAAAAAACATTGTAATTAATATTCAAACATCCTTAAAAATAAGTTCCTGGTTTTAATATATTACATTATTTTGAATTCACTTACATATAAATAGAAGGTCCTTATTAATATACTTTTTGAGTAATAAAGAATGTAGGCAAAATACGACCGAAAACATTGTGTCACTTCTAAAATTAACATCAATGGGAATAACTACCTGTCACAATACGTCAACAAGATGTCAACAGAAGACAAGAGTTCGTTCGTTCTGAAAACGTACAAATTACGCGTCGCAGGCCAGAGACATACTTGCTTTCAACTCCTGATCACAAATCATCGAGCTAAGAATTATATCACAAATACACCGTTTACAATTACGAACAGTCACAGTCAGACCCACGGACTGAGTCTAAAAAAACATCTTTTATATAGCTACGTTTATATCATTTATATTATTCAGTTACTAAGACAGAATTACTATCAAACGTGTTTTTGCTAAATGTTCTATTAGTTTTTGCAAACATACATTCCCAACTCTGATCTCATGGAGGTGGCGCCCGGATCTCACCACTGTGCGGACTGTGCGACCTATCGCACCCGGCCCCGGTTAAAACCATGATCTGGAGCGAGAAGAAATGGGATGACAAAGAATAAGGCGGCGGAGCGACTAAAAATTCCCAACTCTCATTCCAGCCACTGCGGTAAGACACCACGAAAGCCGGATGTCGAGAGACGACTCCCGGCCACCGTAGGCGTGAGCGATTAGTTTTGAGTGGGTCATCGACCTTCCGGCTTCTGGGAGACCCGTTATTTCACGCGCCCCTCGAGGAGATTCAGCAAACCCCTGTGAGGCCCACTAGGGCCAAAGCCTGACACTCCCTCACACTGCTCAAACTGATGGCTGAGAATTACGTAACTTTCCAGGATGCCATGCAACGTGTTTCAAATGCCCAGGCCTTTGGGAGCTTGGTAATCCTTTTCTCCACCTTAACTTGAGTTTTGTGGTACATGAACAAATTAGAATAGTAATGAATTAGGTCATCATCATCACGTATTTACCAACTCTTAATGTTCATCATGCACACCCGCTTCTCTAACTTTATTGAAGGATCACTAAAATTGTTTCAGTTAGTTTAACTACGCTACTATAGCCCGTTGTCAAACCTTTTAATATCAATTCTGTAGAAGTGTGAATATCGAATGTGTAGTATATCGAATTTCCGTTTGTGCATTGCACAAAAACCATCGTTATGATTTTCGAGAACTCAAAAGAGTCGGCTGGCTAAGAATTATATTCATCGTTGGTTAATTGAATACATTTTCAGAAACCACAATAGCAGTAGGAATCAAAGCGAATGATCGCTTCATAGAGCTCTGATTTTCTCGAGGCGATCAAGTCAGTTCATATTCATATTCATATTTATTTGCATACCATAAAGTTATAAAGATGTTACAAGGGGCTTAAAGCTAGGTACATATTATGGACCCTGTTAGGGTACAGCAAAAGAAGGCTAGAAAGTCTAATTACAGTAGTAGATGCAATAGTAGATTAGGAAAACACAAGTTATTCATTCGACTATCTTTTTATCGTCAAGGTATTCTTTGACGCTATAGTAGCATTTGCTTAGGAGAAGTTTTTTCAATTTGTTTGCAAATATATGTGTCTTTTTTTTTCTTCTGGTTCTGGTCTGTTCGCTCATCAGATCTTTGAAAGCAGTTCGATGATAATATACTGTTGTCCTGTTTACCTACGTGTGACACATAATATGGTATTTAAACGTCCTCCGCAAGAGAGCGAACGTTTGTGCTATTTATAAAGACGAAATTTTACCGTTGTGCAGTAGTGACGCACAGTATACACAGCACTTATGTTTCTTCTGATCTGCTGGCTCCACCAAGAAATGACAAATTGCGAGCGTACATTTTGAAAATCTTGGAAGAACTGCAGGCTTCAAGTGCCAACACACGAATTGGACTTACTCTCTCGGACGTATACTTTACCTGATCGTGAACTAATGCAAACATTTCGGTGGAATTCCAACATAACATAGTGAGTGAGTGCACAGAAAATCCCCAAAATACAAGTAGTGAAACTATGCGCTTGCCTGATGACTCAGTCATCAACCACCCAGCTATTCCTCAATTGTGTGGGTGTTGGCTTCCAGTCAAACCGAATCTTTTTGAGTACCAATGTTTACTTGGAGTGCCTATCTGATCTCTTCAACCCAGTGAACTAGACACCGCGTTATCCGTGGTAAGTAAAACTGTTTGACAGACTTTCTGGCTCCTGATTTGTCGCAGCTGCTGCAGAAAATGTACAAATGACAACTTTGTCAGACCTTTGTTTTATGTGAGAATTACGTAATAATTTTCCAAATCGGTTGACTAGATCCAGAGATTTCCTCAACGTCACAAACTTTACTTCTTTTGTTTAGATAAATAGTCACACACCGTCGACACCACCTTGATTGATCAACCCGTGCTGCTGCTAAGTGGTAATCCTAATTATATTGTTATGTAAAAGAATACACCTACGCTACGGCATAAGTAGTATTTTGACAATTCCAAATTGCCCACGCAGACGAAGTCGCGGGCAACAGCTAGTTTTTGATAGAATATTCTTGTGTGAATTAACCCTGGAGCAGTTTTGGCTGAAATTACACTCACCATTATTTTTTCGCCGCTACTTTCATCAGCATTGTTGGATGGTTATTGGTTATGGATAATTTTGGATGTGTATCATGTTTGCATTTCGTTCTGATGTGGTAACTTTTTCTTAGAATATTGTTATGCCGACCGTTAGACTTATACAGAGATGATAATTGATTGATTTGTTTTATATTTATCTCCTCACACCTCTTCCTTTATTCATGAGACAGCTGACAGTCATGAATCAATATGGTAGTCACGTAGCGCCACCCGATGCACGATTCACGAACTTTAACAATTCCTAGCTTTCCCGTAGTACCTAACGAGTTTGTGCCTAGACAAAGACCTAACTGAATAAAGCGAAAACGTGGACCTACTGATACCTAGTTCACTTTCAGAGGGACAGGTGGCAGTTCAGTGAGATGTTTTTATTACTTATTGTAATTAAGTTATAATATGTAGGTATGTTTCTACAAGATCTATGATACTTGGTATGTATTGAATGCGAGCTTTCAAATTGAGTGATTTTAGAGTATTGCTCTTGTAGCTATTTCCTTCAGAGGTCTACCTATATTGTTATAGAAAAATAGTAATGATACGATTCACCAACCTCAAACTTACTTTATATAAACAACTTCGTTATTAGAATTTTCTTTTTACCTTCGTATGTATGTATTCTAGTGAGTGAGTATTTATGTAGGTAGTTTACGCAACCTCCCATAAGGTCCTACACAATGGCTTTTGTTGGTATATTTTAGTGAAACAACAGCATGACTACTAATAAGATAGACCTATATTGGGCTATTTGGAAATTTTCTACTTGAAATATCAAATTGTTTACCATAGAATTGGTTCAATTTTAACAACATAAATTATTACCAACATTTCAATTAAAGTGAATTAGACAAATAAAGTACCTCATTAAAATAATGTTCAGATCGTATAGGTACTTATTTAGTATTAGGTGATTAAGCAGGGATACGTTAGATGAGAATGACAAAAACCAGACCTGTTTTTTGTAGGTATGTACCTATATTTGATGGAATTCCAAATATTAAATAAAAATCTATTGAGTATCAAATTTTAATACTCTGAAATCACAGAAAATTTTCTAAGATAATGTTAAATGTGTTTGGCTGAGAGTATATCCACTTACGCGTATTATGAATTGAGCAGCAGAGTTTCATAAGATTAAGACAAATTGCTGTAACGACTATTTTGCCCCTTGTTAAATAGAAATTAGGGATGTGCTAAGTTGAGTTAAATGAAACTCTGTCTTGATTTATTGAGACATAGGCAAGGCAAATTGATCGACCTACTTCTAACGTTAGCTGAACATAAGACCAAAAAACATAATTTACATTCTGCTGTATCGAAAATATACTCCGGTAATTTCCAACCCATTTCCACATAATTGCACAAAGAAAAATCGTGCATCGTATAAAAATACATACACTACGTAAGTACCCATAGAACGTATAGCTTGCACGTTGTTCGCTTGAAAAGATTAATGAGCAAAAATTACGTACTAGTCTTTATTTAGTGTTTAAGCCCGACACACAGTGGTATTTGTAAGGCAAATGTGTTCTTCGGAGCTATTAGCAGTCTGCTCGCGCATCCACGTACTGTATACGTTATACCGCTAAATGTAACAGCCTTATATCATTTTGGCCACGCAATTTGACGTAATTACGAATTACATGAGCAAGCGCACGGCCACGCGAAACTACCGACAAGGAAGCATCCAACCGTTACTCAAACATGATAATCATCCAGCCGAAACTATTGTGTAATTTTATATTTGTTTTGGTACCTTATTAGGTGTGTTCGTGATATATTGCTTGGTTTACTGGAATCTGAAATGACCTGATAATTGTTCAGCGCCTTCACAAGTTATGTTAGCAATCATTTGCTTGACTTTGCTTAGCTTTGCCTACGCAACTTCGCTTTGCAGATGTTATAGTACCTACCTGGCAGAACAAGCTATGATATTACAGGTAGTTCTATAACTGGGAGAACGTTGTTATATTATTACCTAAGTATTAGAAGCGATCATTATCCATAACATAATAAACTTGATCTTACTTCTTACATAAACGTTAAGTTTATATTACTTAACTATATATTTCATTTTAAAGATGGGGATACGGTCTATATAAAATGTTAATAATTTAAATTGTTTAATCTACATCGGTATAATTTGTGCAGGAGACCACAAATCCTCTTTACTTTGACTCCTTACTAGAACAAATAAAACAGTCCGTAAGATCTGTAAGACCAGTGTTCATCAGTTATCCGAATAACGTCAATCAGGTGCCTAATAAATAAAACAAATTAGACTTTCTACCAATTATTCTCATCGTGGAAAATTACCTAAGCTTGAAGCTTTTCTTTAGTAAAGTTTTACGATTTTTCCATTAATTTCAACATCTGTTAACTAGAATATTCATAACTATAGTTCGGCCATTCAGAGAATGCGTTCCTGACACGTCGCGATTGAACTGACGACGTAACTACATTCATTGATTATTGATATAATAATGTTGTTTTAATGCTCCTCAATTGTTAAAACGGTAAACAACCAGCAAAAATATTTTTATCGTAACTGCAACGCCATTGCAAAGTTACGTCGTCAGTTCAATCGCGACGTGTCAGGAACGCATTCTCTGAATGGCCGAACTATATTAATTATGCGTAACTATATAAATCAACTTGGTAACTTGTTAACTACAGCGATATTATAATAGGCCTATATTTTTTTTAACACGCTTTTTATTGATATGAAAAGTAGCGGTTAATATTATGTATGATTTATGGCAATCACTTTTTATGCCTATGTGTAAGCATCCTCAGAAAAATTGAATTGCATATACCTCGTATAATGAACTATTTATGTGCCTATTTACTCCAATGTAAAGATATGAAGAAGATTCTAGAGAGATTAAATTACAAACTATCAACATCATAAAACGTTTATGTTCTAATTGTTATATGTGAGGATCACTATAGCAAAACCATTGCTTTTTTAAAATCAATATCCTTTTATCTGCCTGAGTATTGCGCAAACCCTTTAAATTCTGCGTAACGGACATAAAACCAAACGTTTGCGGTCCATATGAGTGTATAGGTGCGTTTTCTCATTTAAATTGCGACATCGTGGCTCGTCTTGCGTCCATTGAGCGCTGGACAAACACCAAGAAGGTCGGACTGCGTCTATGCTAAATAACGATCTTACTAATGAAATATCGCTCTTTTAGATAAAAGCATTTGTGAATAATCTACCTAAATAATTAATTGTTTTTCTTGTAGTCGTAATTTATTTAGCAACTAGCCGTTTTCCCGCGGTTCCACCCGCGTCCCGTGGGAGCTACTGCCCGCACCGGGATAAAATATAGCCTATGTTACTAGCAGATAAAATAGCTTTCTAATGGTAAAAGAATATTTAAAATCGGTCCAGTAGTTTTTGAGTTTATCCATTACAACCAACCAAACAAACAAACAAACAAAGTTTTCCTCTTTATAATATTAGTATAGATTTACTCTTTTGTAGTCTTTTTAATGCTGTGTATTATGTATGTTGAAGAACAGGGTGTTTATTTATTGTTTATATGCTGTCCTCTATTGGCGGCAGTTTAACTTAAGGAATTCCTCTTGTTCATAAGAACGTGCTAAGTACCCATAAGGTTACTGCACTGTACACTGCTTTAAACTAGGCACCTTCCTACTTACATTAGAATACCTTCCTATATATGTTATGGACCAAGTGATAAATTGGGCAGTATACATAATGCCCGGTCATTATGAATAATGCCAAATATGAGAGTGCAATTTGATAATAATTATTCAAACAATCAAATTGACCGGTCACTATACATATTGCCCGTGACCTTTTGGGCAAAGTAATACAAATTATTAGTAATTCATTTTTTTTATTGTTATTGACATTTAACTTAAAATAAACTAAATATAACACATCCCAGATCAATTGACAGAGCATAGAAGTAAGCATGCAACATGCAGCAAGCATGGCTTCTGTCACGGCTCCGGCGCTGCGGGGCTCCGGCGGTCCCATGCGAGCTTATCGTCGCAGATGGTTTTCACGCTCACCACCGCAGCTTCGGCTTGCTGGCCGGCCCCGCCGGCCAGCCTCAGCCGCGGCGGCGAGCGCTTCAAATGCCTGCGCCTCAGCTCGCAGGCCGCCTCGCCCCTCCGCGCCTACGCGGTTTTGAATTGCACTCTAGGGGTAGGGCAGACAAGACTACGTGGAGTCGGTTTTGCAGCGATTCGTTTTCGTCACTAAGTTCGGTTTTTAATACAATGTTTTGAATCCAAATTAAATTCTACCATAAAAAAAACGAGCCAAGAAAAATGAGATCAAGAAAAAGGAGGCCGAGTCAGTAAATTAGATGACAATTGTCCAATTAATAATTTTGTGGCTAGACTTATAATTTCCCATTAAAATAGAACATATAATTTAAAACAATAATCATAAAATGTGTGGCAAGTAACAGGATTTATTTTTTAGAACAACTGCCACCCTCGCACCGCATAAAATATATAGCTTTATTATCAAATTGCCCAACTGTCATGTAGCAATATAATAATGCCCGTGCAATGTGATAAATAATGAAGTTAAGATAGTTATTAATCACTTGGCCCGATAAAGCTAGACATTATTCATAATGCTCGGGCATTATAAATAATGCCCGAATTAATCACATGGTCCATAACATATATACTGCTATGGTAAACGAATCTGTCTTATTAAGTAAGCTTCATGAGATAACTACTGACCCAATTTCATACTTTTTATGGATGTTAATAAAACAATTGAGAATTATACAGGTTTTCAAACGCTTAAATTTTTACACAGGTGTGAAAAAATGTAACATTATATCTCTATTAAATCAAAGTCAATGTCATTGCGATTTATGTTTTGGTAGGATTGAATTTTGGACTTTGGTATCTTCGATAATTTGCATGGCATATGGCGAAATATGTCCTAGCTCTAAAAAAGTGTTGTGTCATCTTGTATTTGAATATAATGTGAATTAATAATGGTGCTTCTTCGAGACAGTATCAGATAGCTAATGATCCCATACGGTAATATGCTTCCTGCGTCATTATCATCTTTCGAGCCTTTTCCCAAATATGTTGGGGTCGGCTTCCAGTCTAACCGGATTCAGCTGAGTACCAGCGTTTTACAAGGAGCGACTGCCTATCTGACCACCTCAACCCAGTTACCCGGGTAACCCAATACCCCTTGGTTAGCCCGGTGTCAGACTTACTGGCTTCTTGACTACCCGCAACGACTGCCAATACGCTTCCTGCGTGACGGGCGAAAGACGTAAAATTGTCTTACAAAAACACGTAAAACTGCACTTGACATACATTTGTGATTAAATTGTTAGCATAAGGCACATTTATTTATTTTTTAGCAATATGAAAATGCAGATCTCACGTAGACTGAATCTCAAAAACCTCATAAATGCAGTATCTCGGAATTTGGCAATGAGATTCAAATTCGACAGAGAATATCGATTTTGGTATTGAAGAGAACTGCCTCTCTGATCCATGACCCTTTTGAAATTTGTCTTTAAGGTCAAAGTGACAAAATAAATCAATCGGCTTTAAAATATTAGTAGGCAATTATTTGTATGGATTATGAATCTTATTAATTTCTATTGATACAATTATACTTATGCGTAAACAACGGTTCATTATGAATTTTCGGGTTCAAAATATACTCTAGTTTTAAGAATAATGGATGTTCATGTTGTGGGTGAAACTTTATTAAAAATTAATTCACTCTCAGCTGTAACAGCTAATTTATTAATTAAAGTAAATGGAATAATTGAAAATTGCATAAAAGTATTAGCAAATAACTAATGTCGCATTTTTCCAACCGGCTCTTGAAAAATAAACGTTTATTCGAAGCATTTTTTGCGTTTCATCAAGCAATACGCCCGTCTATTTTCGTCTTATTCAACAGTAGGTATTATATAACTGTCACATTACTATGCCGATGGGCCATAGCTCACGACATTCCTATGGCTCTATACCTACCAGGATATCTCACGTGGAAACCCACGAGTTTGAACAGGTTTCAAAGATCTTTGTTCTGAGTGCCATACAAACTCCTTTGGATGTTAAATAAACGGGTCCCAAGTATTAGAGATGGTTTTATGGGCTTTTGAACATTTGTTGTTGCAAAAATTTCCGTAACATCATCGTCAGTCATGTTAGTAAGTTTGCCTCGAAATTGAGACAGCCAACTGAATATTCGCATAAACTTATATTTTGGCATTCGTAGTAGTAGGTACTTACATATACTAGTACCTACATAACATATATCGAAAATAATCTAAAGTATTTTGTTATTCTTAACAAAAGTTGTGGGGAATTTCATTTGGATGAAAACCCCATGGTAAATAAGATATGTACCTCTATTTGCAAAAAAATCAAGATACCTTTGACCTTAATTTTTTTACTGGATACCTGACAATTTCTAAAATAGTTTCTTAAGTTACTTAAATTCGACGAGTCTTACCTAATTTTGACTACGATGACTGCATTATATCTGCAGCACCGAAAGTGAATAAAAAGTTCACTGATAGTCTTTTGTTTAGAGATGCTTGAAAAATAAAGCCATATTTTTAAATTTTATTTATATTAGACGAAGTTATGTCTGATTTAGAGAAGATATTGGCTTATGCGTTTACGTAGGTCAGTTATGCGTAAAAATCATGTAACAATACACGTTTTTAGTAGTTGGCTTAAGATTAATTAGGCACTTGTGAATGTGAGTATGAGAGCCCACTACACTATACCTTACTTTAAATTATTTTAAAGATTCTATATTTTTAAGGGGTGTACCTAAATATTACTGTTCCCATTAGGTGTAATAAAGTTAATTGTGAGAGGTATCAGACCTGTGCTGATGATCATTTCAACTAGGTAGTAGGTACATATTGAGAAGTATAAAAAATAAGAAGTTCATAAACAGAATATTTCTTTTAATTTAATCATTGTGCCTTAAGGAAATAAATTATTGTTTTTTTCTTTTTAAACAGCTATCGACGTGATTGCAAAATAAAACACAATTATAAAAGTGTCAAGTGGACTTAAGGTAATCAGTAAAGAATATCGTCCTTGACTTTACCTACTGTTTCGAATGCATTGACTGTGACCTTGATGTAATAGTTATGATGAGGCGTTCGTTTTCCGAGCGTTAACGTGTAAACAAAACACGGATTTTCACAAATACAGCAATGTACTGTGTACTCCAATCATTGACACATAGAGAGGAGCTCGTGAACTTTGAAGAACTAAAGTACACTATGCCTACGTCTGTACTGTATTTATTTTTATGGTCCGCCAAAATGAGGTCTACTTTCAATTTAAAGTTGTTTATAGATAACGTAAGTAAATGTAGAACGTAAGGGACAAAGGGACAAACCACAATGTCTTGTTTTATTTTATAAATAGGAATCAGGTTCAACTGTTTTTTAAACGTGTAATAAATATTCCATTGCATTTTTGGTATCTAATTAAGACTGAAAAGCTACATTTCTAATGTTTTTTTTTGTATCGGAGATAAAAGAGTTTTACTCGCCAAAATCTTTAAGTCTTTTATAGAATTGCATTGCAAAAAAACAGGAAGCTTGCACTAAAAGACTTGCAGCCAAAATTAGGAATAACTAGTTGTAGAACACACGGATGACACCTTGCAAATTAATTATTGTCCAGCATGACGAACAAAAGGGACGTCTGTCACGGTGCGTACTTGCGCGTGTGTTTTCCTTGAACCCTACGAAATGCGAGGCTCGAACGCCCTCCCCCGAAGCATCGTAGTGCAATCTATAAAAGAATTGGACACCAGCTCATTGTCATCGTGTGTCAGTGGCTGCTGCAGTGCTGTGTTGTGTGTACGTTAGCATATCGACAAGGTACTTGCGTAATACTTTTTTTACGAACCAGTGTATAAGTAGTAGTGGCAGTTGTTTCTTTTCAGTGCGTAGGATTATCCGAGAAAGTAGAAACTTGATTTGATAGTGAACATTTCTTTTGGAAAGAACCTAGTTTCTTTTAAATTAGGTATTTTCTAGAACTTCTAAAATATTTTTTATCTTATGGGACGCCTACCTATGTAATAACCGTTTTAAGAATAGTTAACATAATTTAACTGATGAGTCATTTCATGTTCGTATGTTTTTTGCGACACAGGTGCTATTTACTACCATTGTGATGGGACAATTAAGCCCAGATATATTGATGGCTAATTTGCATTCGATATTTGACACACCTAAAGCCCACGTGTCAGCCAGTATAATATGATTTCACAAATGAATAATTCATTACACTTATCTATTATTTAATGTCAGTTTTGGGGTAATTATTTCAATAGCTATTTGGGTGTAGCTGAAAATTGATATCATCTTTCGTTTCTAAAATACAATTTTAAATTGCGTTATCATTTACGTTGTAGAAGTACCTACCTATATATATTTGTTGTATTTTGGCGTGCGCCCGTCGATAGGTAGTGAAGCAAATGTTTTCTCGGCAGCCGCAACCGGATCGCCAAGGAGATGGCTAGGAAATGTTGAACGAAAACCAAATAGAAATGTCTCAATTTCCGTTGGAACGCTTCTTAGCGGAATTGCAACATTTCTTTTTCGGAAAATTTTTGTACGGGAATGTGTTTCGTTTATATCAATTTAAAATGAATAACAAAATAATATGAATATTATTTTCGTTGATTCCGTAAAATTGTATGTGACATGATTTCGTTCTTCTGAGCTTTGATTTGAGTTTATTCGGAGGAATATTTACTGCTTTCGATTATCGTAACCTTAGCGGGGATTAAGGAAATTCCTATACGCGCCTCAGTAATCCCAATTAGTCCTGATGACTGTCTGTTAATTAACATAGATTAAGAACAGTCGATAAACAAATACGCTTGAGTTCGTTTCAAAGATAATCCGCGATCTGTTACAGGCTTTGGTATAAATATGCGAATAAAAACATATTTTGAATCGGTTCACAAATGACAGAGAAACTTCACCCTTTTTAGAGTCGGTTGAAACCAGTACCTAAATGATTTTTTACAGCACCTGCTTAGCTTATTAACATAACTACAATGCTAATAAGTGTTAATCATGTGGACCATGATTTAGATGTTGGGCAATAAAAACATAACATAGACTTGTTTTTTAATACTATTTTACGTTATATTATATCAAATATTATTATGATCGATTTAGTGCTAGAGCAAGGGACTTGTAGCCATAAATACCTACCAAGTTTATTTCGCTGCCGTTTAATGTTCAGCAATTTAGGAAGTTTAATGATATAAAAGCAAAAACTATTGTTTAAAAATGTCTGTGAGTACTAGTTTGTTTCGTAGAAAATACACTAGAGTAGACAACCCAAAACAAATATATTATTTGTAAGAAGTAAAAGAGGAAACGCGATAACTTCATAATAATATTTACCACTTTTTGAATTGGCATTGAATTCTTGTCAAAATACATTATACCAATTAAAAGCTTGTTATTAAAATGCATCACCGCAAAATGTTCTTGATAAATGCAGGCACATAAACATAAAAATATAATTGTTATGTTGTGGGTAATTCGGCAGATGACACAGGCTTCCATAACAGGTATAAAAGCATTTAATCGAATCTCCAGGAAGCACTTTCAGCTACGATAAAATTATAATTTACAATGACAATTTATGATGGAGCTCGTGGCTACTTAGCCATTGTCAACAGCCATACTGGTCGATCGAACATAAGGTTAAACAACGCTTGGCGCGGTTGATCCTTGGATGGGTGACCATCTTGACATGACGACGAGGTTCTCTATTTTTGGAGGGCACGACTTTGTGTATGTCGCAGTCGTTCCGTGTAAAACACAAAAAATAATAAATCAAAAGTGTAAACTAGATTCTGATGTAAAAGTCCTTTTACGGCCTCCTACTAGCTGATTAAGTAAATATCATAATATATTACGATGCAAACTTCAAGGTTTTTTACATGAAGTAAATTATCGAATGTACACAGATGTTGGTAGGTATGTAGTTCTGAAAGCCGTCATCAAAATAGAGCGGGTTGTGGAATAAAAATAAATAAATAAGTGCAGTGTTTGTAGTTCCTGCTTGAAAGTTGTTTCGTGATGTCAATACCTATGCCTCTTTGCCTTTCCCATCTTAGTAAATAAATATTTAATTTTATTTACCTTTGATACCATTTAATTTTAAGGCACTAGTTGGACTGGACTGTCCAATAATAAAAGGTTAACGTAATTCGTTGTCGTCGCTGAATACGGTTACTTTTTTTAATGTTTAATGAGATTGTGAATCTATACCGATTGTTTTAGAGAAAGAGTATTTATTTTTTCCCCATTATCACAAGCAATATTTCTAATTAATTCCCCAGAATCTTCAACCATGCAGACCTCAACCATTGTAGTCCTTGCGTGCCTGATCGCCGTGGTGATTGCGTACCAAGAACCTCAGCCTTTGGACGCGGCACAGGAATCATACCTCGACACTCCAGAACATGACAGGAGTCCGAGGAATAAGAGAGGTCTGCTGCTCTTGAAGAAGAAGTTGCTTCTTGGTACGTACTTCGTCATTTTCCTCAACAAAAGCTTCCCCTGAGATGGGGGCCATATTTTTAACTTCAGAGATGCGTACTTATATTTTAAGTTGTATATTCTCAAAATTTCACGAAGAACTAAGTGAAGTATTTAATTAATTAACGGGTATACCGTTGAAACGCGCATAAAGTATTAAATATGCACATTATCCAAAGGAGCAGAAAGAATGTTCCATATAACTGTGTAATTATAGCTACTACTATCTTGAAGGCAGAATTCGTTCCTTTTTCAATCCTAGACAGAAGCAAATCAATACAGTACCATGTTTCATAGAATTCTGATATAAATAGGGCAAGCCAATTAATAATCATTATACACACGTGAAAATGTTTCGGGCGTGAAAATAATTCGAGAAAAAATATGGCCCAACATTTTTTTTACGGACTTTAATTTACTTAATTATTGTCATCTAGCCTTAAACGCAAATATATTAATGCCATTTTGCTAATAATCAAATATTTTACCTACAACCACGTTGAGCATGCAAACATTTAATTTTAACATGCCATCAAGGTAGCGTAGACCGTGTTTAGCTAATAGGGCTCATGGCCGCATGAGCTTTGTCATTCTCTCTCGTGTTGGTCAAAAGGTTAAAATATTGTTCTAGAATTTTACTGGATTCCATTTCTTGACGCCTTAGTGTTTGGCAGATAAGAAGTCAAGGGTAGATAAGAATTGGTTTAATTTTGAAGACATATTTAGATGTCGTCAATTAAGTCAACATTACATTAGTTTAAAGCAAAACACAAAGTAGTTATTAAGTTTAATAAAAATCATAAACACCATGTTATGCCAATGTATCTTTAACTTTAACGTAATGAAGTGAAAATTATTACATTTGCACACGTCAAACTATGAGAATTGGCCATGAAGTGACATGCCCTGCATGAGTCAGCAGTTTTTGTACAAATATGGCATTTCCAAGTATCTGGCCATTTCTATTCATAGCGTTGAACGATTTAGAAATAATTCAACATGCACCTTGTGTACATAAGCCTTAGAATACGGAATATTGAGGTAAATTAGTGTGGGAAGCGTGAGAATCATTGTCTCCCATTAACGCTTATAAATGAAGTTGAATACATTTATTGGGAAAATAATAGTTAGTTAATGATTGACTAGATTTTAATGATCGTGCATTAAGATAGCAGTTACACGCCTTTTATTAACACATGCATTATCCTACTAATATTATAAACGCGAAAGTTTGTATGTATGGGTGTATGGATGTTTGTTACTCTTTCACGCAAAAACTACTGAATGGATTTTAATGAAACTTTACAATAATATAGCTTATACATCAGAATAACACATAGGCTACAATTTGTAAACATATTGTTCGAAATACTAAACCTGCGCAGACGAAGTCGCGGGCACCAGCTAGTTATTGAATAAATTAAAGTGAAGTGTTGGTGTGAACAACTCTGCAAATTTTTCCGGAAAATGTGGTTAGAAAAACTCTTCTGAAAACATTTTAATCCTCGAAACTATAGACAAAAAAGTATGCTTACAGTCTATTACTTTCATAATGAATGTGTTGGTTCTATGATTTAATATTCTATTGATTAAATAACGTCGACCTCCGTCCGAGCCCTCAGAAAGTATTCCAATTATTCAGTAAAGTAAACTGACGATGTTTGTACACCTAGTGTGTCAATACTGACCTACGTTTATTAACCTATTTCCTTTTATATTGTATATATAAGCTGTGTGCATAGAATTACGTAATGTAAATAAATTATACAGAATGCAGAACATAAATTTTCTTGAATAAAGTTCTGTGAGTTTTCTAAAGAAACTTGTACATGCGGTCTAGGATTTGAAATTGGAAAATATTCTCATAATGCTGTACCTACCTATATTTGTGAGTAAAGTCCTTTCATGTCGAGTGTTGCGACTTCGATTTTCACAACAGACTAAATATTTGTGCTCAGGCGGACATTGGCCTTCAGATATTTGCCTATCGTCGGGATCGCATACATGTTAGATTTATTTTCAAGTAATCCTATCTCACACATTACACAAGCCTAAATTTCTGCAGTGAGAGGTAAAGCGTCATTGGACTTAGCTTTGTGTATCGAATCGTTTAACACCATGAAGACTTTCTGACTAACATGTTCTAAAAAAAAAAGTAATAATAAATAACTAATCAGAAAGTTAATGCTAAAGCCGTAGTAAGTCAGTGCTACGAAATAAGGAATCGCCGCGCTACAAGAGCAAATTCTAACATTCGTAGCCATACATACATTAACGAGAGATATTCACAACGTAACGCTAGTTTAGCCAGTAAAAGACGTGCAAAGCTAAAATTTGCATCGTCTGCGTACATGTAAACATGTTTTGGTACGCAAATCATTATCCCGGTCGTTAGGCGGCGCTAATCCACTGATGGATGTAACAGCACTCGAGGCAGGATTCCCGATACGCGTGCTCTGCATCCGATGCTAAAATATTGTTAGAGAAACATCACTACTTGCATGTTCTCCTACTTTCGCTTTGGGAATACACGATTCTGTTTTGGCGTAGAAAAAAAACCATTGCTCTGATAGGATCTCCTACTGATAATTTCAAATAGTGATATTTTCATGACGTTTAAAAATAGATCGTAATTTTTTTATAAAACTGATTTATCAATGAATTTTTAAAATATGGGCAGATATTGCATATAAAACTACGATGACGTAAGACCATCATTAGTTCCTTTGGACTTTGTCTACGGAGGAAGGAATTTGTCATATGGTAACTGGCTTCCTATTTTACATATTGGCTCTACCAAAATGTTTGAATTTAGAATAGAAAACGTTCTGTTGTTTCTTGTTTTTACTAATCGTTCTATTTTGTTTTTCTTCAGGTGCTCTGGGCCTAAAGGCAGCGAAGGTCGGTGCTGTGGGAGTCGCTGGAGCTCTCGCGCTCAAAGCTAAGGCAGCTAAGCCGAAAGTAGCAGCGGCCAGCTTTTTCCATCATGGGTAACTTTTTAATTCTATTTTTAATGTATAGGGAACAATTTTAAAAAGAACTACGAGAGTTCCAAGAAACTGTTAGCAATTTTGTTACAAAATATTTTCATTAGCTCAGGCTTCCATAGAAACCCGTCTCTTTAAAACCTTCAGAAATATTCGTGAAAAATCTTAAAGAAAATTTTTCCTTAGTAGCGACCAAAATGGGCAAAATGTTACTAACCGAATTCATGGAGTTTTCGAGTTATTTGAAAAATATGAATAGTAGAGACTAAAATATTTTTACACACTTTTGAAAAGGTTTGGGATCCTGTTTGCTGTCAGTAACAGCTTATGAATCACAGTTTTATTTTTGCGTAGTCATGATTGTCTTTTATAGTTTTTTTTTTATAACTGTGCCTAAAAATAAACGTAACTAAGGCATAGTGGAGACCCATATCGCATTAGTAAATACATATCTATGGACATAGACCCCGGTCAACGAAATAAATGTTTCGATTTTACACTGTATTATAAACCAAATGTTTAATCTGCGTAATAGGAAATCAAAAACTATTTAGCTTAAAAAATACGACTTCAATAAATATACCTACCTAAAATCTATTCTGAAAACCGCATCAAAATCAGTACTGCCAAACGTGAGATAATCGCGCATAGACATACATACAGGTCAAATCAGTTTGAAAATTGAGATTTTCTTATTTTGAAGTCGGTTAATAGACCAGAAATTGTGAAACAATGTGTCTTACAATGACACTTGAAGATCATGACTATTTCGTTATTTAGTAAATAGTTGCATTTGTTTATTCTTATGTACACATTTCTCTTACGGCAGCTGATGTTCCACTACATAATAAACATTCATGAGTGGATGCCTCTAAATAAGTTCTGCAGAATAAAGTCAACCTTTGGTGCAGAGATCAGACTATAGACGATACTTACCTACACCCTGTATATATAAGCTAACTAGAAAACCTTTACGTTTTATAATGTTCAATAATCACACCGATCAAAACATAATTTTCAAATGGTTTTCCACGTTTAGAAATCATTCGCCGAAAGCATGATTCAATAGTTCACTCTAATAAACACGTTCGAATCGAGAGCCAATAATATAGAATCGATTAATTAGTGAATACTTACTGGTTCGGAATTCTGCTATAATTTAATTAATATGAAGTTAAATACATTGGGAGCAAATTACTCTGTGACTCAGCATTTTGGAATAATATTGTTTCTTTAGGAAAGTACAGACTAAGTAGTTCGTGGAAATTCAAAATTAATTAAACTGTAGTGTACTAGAAGCCTGCTAAAAGGTTTATGAATGTATGTATGTATATTCATATCTCTCACTAGCATCTTCCCAATTACCATTCCCATTAGTATTTGCTTGTTAGTTTAAGTTTCCAAAACCTATTCGTTTTATTTTCAAATTACATTTTTCTTTCTTTCTATTTATATTTATTGATCTACAAATGATTTATATTTTTATTATACAGGGACCTACCGCTGGTAATTAGGTACCATTAGTCGCGGCAACTTCCAATAGCTCATAATAAGTCAGAACGTTGAGTAGCAGAGAAGTTTCATGTCAGTATTTTTTTTTATTATTTCGCACGTGCACAACTTTTTTTGCATCCAAGCATGAATAAGTATAGAGGTTTTATGGTTTAAAAACCAAAGTTATCGATCTTTTCTTTTATACTCGTCTTATACAATAAAAAATCGACTTGAGGATAATAGTAAAAACATTTTCCCTTTAAGGCAAACGAAATGATGAAATAAATTATAATTTATTGCTATAACTGACATGTTAAGAGACACATTTATGAATCAATGGTTTAAAATAGATGCCATCGGTATTGCTTAACCGATGATCTTTGAGAAAGAGTGTCGTAACCAACACTGAGGTCAAGGTTGGCTCCAAAGGCTGCAAGAATGGAATGAAATTATGAGGATAACACCATTACCACCCTTCTTCTTAGTTTAAGGCCTTATAGACAACTTGTATATTACCATTTGAAGGAATTTATGTATTTAAGTATGTGTATTTTTTAGCTTATTGAATGAATTTAAATAATCTTACAGCTCAACTTTTGATAATATTTAAACGTAATCTCAGTTGTCATATATTTTTAAAGCACTTATTATTATTTTTCACCTTGTGCATGGAGTAGATTGCACTTTGTACTCTTATTGCATTACCAATATAACTTGTAGTGTTAAAATTTAACCTTTACGTGAGATTCAAACAGCCTTCTTCGTAGCCAAATTAAACAAACATCTTAAAACGTACCGTCATGCTCATCGACACATTCCAACTGTTTATGTGTCTGTCACATTATGAAATGCGTAAATAAATTGAGCAACTAACCGCAAAGGTAAGGATTGAATAGTTTTTAATTGACAATGATTATAATGTTCAAAGATTAATGTTATCTGCATTTGACGGCCCGACTTGGCACGGAGAGCATGAACTGAATTATGAATTAACGATATGAATAACCGATTTAAGAACTCCCTTGCCTGCTGTCAAAAACTATATAGGTAATTAACTAAGCTTAAAATCTATTATGAGAACGTTGACACTACATAAATTATTTATTAATTAAAATATTTTATACAAAAAAAAAATAACATTGAAATAAATAACATTCATTTAACCTTAGTACCTACGCTAAATATAAACTGTTTATGTTAGTATATATTTACTGTCCTCTTTTTATTCCTTATGTAAAGCAATTGAATGTTACTATTTATTTATTGGTGCCTATGAGATGACATCGCAATATTTGCGGTTTTCCCAAATTGAGTCATTAAACAACGCCCAAAGAGATACTTTACCTTTGAACCTTGAGTAAGTGCTAATTCGGTAATCTAAATAAGTATGGAATGACATTCACATCCGCTTAAAGTCAGCTAATTAGTAAAGTTTTATTAACTAAATAAGTAATACTAAACCGGTATATCATCTCCATATTTCACCTTGGTATGTGATCTATGGATAGTGATGGGTATATCCGATGGCCGACGATTGGCCAATATGTTCGGCAAAACCATAGACTTGAATGGAATGCGGATTTGAAGGTGATAAAGAGTAGAAATAAAGAAATCGTTCACCCATATACGTAACATATATTCTTAGCACATTTTGGACACGACACAATTTTTTTATTGTTTTGTTTTCCTGCATTCTAATCTTTCTCACGCTTCTTTCTTTCTCCTGCCCTGTTCCCAAATATTACTTGGGGTCGGCGCAATATGTCATTTTCTTCCATTTTCCCCTGTCACTCGTCATACTGACACTCACTCCCTTCCTATTCATATCATCTTTCAGGCAATCCATCCATCTTTTCTTAGGTCTTCCTCTTCCTCTCCATCCATCTACATTCATACTTAGCACACACTTTGTTGCATGCGTATCATCCCTCCTCATTACATGTCCATACCACGACAATCTTCTACTTCTCATCTTTTCTGTAACTGGCGCTACTTTCAGACTTCCTCTAATGTAATCATTCCTCACTTTATCCATTCTTGTAACACCACACATCCATCTCAGCATTCTCATTTCTGTTACATGCACTCTCTTCTCGTCCGTCTTTTTCAATGCCCAACACTCCGATCCATACAGGACGACAGGTCTAATGACGGATTTGTAAATTTTGCCCTTCAGTTTGAGGGGCATCCGCGGGTCACAAATAGCGCTAGTTACCTGTCGCCACTTCATCCATCCAGTATTGATCCGATGCGTAACGTCCCTGTTCACCTCACCGTCACTTTGGACGAGTGAACCAAGGTACCGGAAGTCGGAGCAAACTGGTAGGGGCATGCCGGCTAGGGTTATGGTCATGGGTCCCGAAATACCGCCAAAATCACAATGAAGGTATTCGGTTTTACTCCTGCTCACCTTTAAACCCACTGTCTCCAGTCTCAGCCGCCATGCCTCCAGTCTACTCTGGACCTCTGGCCCACTCTCCCCCACCAGAACAATGTCATCGGCGAAAAGCATACACCAGGGTGCCTCCTCCCGTATATCTGCCGTAAGCGCGTCCATTACAAGCAGGAAGAGATACGGGCTGAGGGCCGACCCCTGATGTAAGCCAACACCTACACTGAAGC
This sequence comes from Helicoverpa zea, assembly GCF_022581195.2. Taxonomy (NCBI): domain Eukaryota; kingdom Metazoa; phylum Arthropoda; class Insecta; order Lepidoptera; family Noctuidae; genus Helicoverpa; species Helicoverpa zea. The sequence continues at coordinate 9,740,746 of NC_061452.1, read as the reverse complement.
TGGTGGTAGTGCCCGCTGCGGACCGGACTTCTGTACGGCATCTGCCGTACATCGCTCGGATCAACTGCACATACTTCCCTGGTATACCTTTCTCCTCAAGGGCCCACCACAAAACCTCACGAGGCACCCGGTCATATGCCTTCTCAAGGTCAACGAACACCATATGCAAGTTTTTGTGTGCACCCCTGTACTTTTCGCACAATTGGCGAATACAGAATATAGCGTCCGTTGTACTCCGACCAGGCATAAAACCGAATTGATTTCGTGCGATATCACTCTCTTCTCTCAGCCTCCTTTCAATAACTTTCTCCCACACTTTCATACTATGTGACATTAGCTTTATTCCTCTATAGTTGTTGCAATTCAACACATCACCCTTGTTCTTAAAAATGGGCACCAGGAAACTATTGCACCACTCGTCTGGTATAGTTTCCTCTTGCAACAACTTATTGAAGAATAAAGCCAGCCATTTCCATCCATCCATCTTTAATAATTTCCACACTTCCACTGGTATTCCATCTGGCCCTATCGCTTTTCCATTTTTCATTCCATTCACTGCTAATCTGACCTCATCCTCACATACATTTCTTACAAGGCCCTCGTTCACCGCTTTATGATGGAGCACACCGCTCCACTCATTTTCTTCATTCATCAGTCTTTCAAAATATTCCTTCCACCTACCTTTAATCTCCACATCATTCGAAAGGACCGTTCCGTCTCCATTCTTTACACACCTTATCTGGCATACATCTCTTGTCATTTTCTCCCTAGATTTAACCAATCGGTAAAAGTCATTTTGACCAGCTGGGCTATCTAGGGAGTCATACATCCTCTCGTGCGCTTTTGCCCTTGAAACAGCCACAATCTTCTTTGCTTTCTTCTTACATTCATCATATTCAGCCTTTTTTCGTGCTTTTTCACTATCATCATTGTCTTCCGTCCGCTGCCATTCCTTGAATTTCATCTTCTTTTCCTTTAATACACTCTGCACTTCTTCCACCCACCACCAAGTTTCCTTCTCTATCACTCCATTCCCTTTTGATTCTCCTAGAATGCTTCTTGCCGCTTTCCTTATACACGTCGCCATTCCACTCCAGCATTCATTCACATTCTTTTCATTCATTTCTCCCATTTCAATCATCTTATCAACCACTACTTTTCTAAATTCCCGGGCCAACTCAGCCTTCCCCAACAGATGCCATTTGATTTTGGGGGGCCGTCTCTCTTTGGCTTTTGGCCGGGAAGTTAAAATCACATCCATAATTAGGGGTCGGTGCTGCGAGACTACAGCTTCGCCTGGTATCACCTTGCAGTCTTTGATGTTCTTTAAACTACTGCGTCTGACCAAAAAGTAATCTATTTGTGTCACGTGGTGACCGCTTTTATAGGTGATTAGATGTAATCTTTCTCACGCCAGGCTACATTAAAATATGGTTTTTAGTAGTGGCACTCAGAGATGCTTTTTCACTTCTTGCAGTTTAGTAGTCGTTATCCACAAATTATAGGTATTAAAATGCAATCATATGTTTTTTGATGTAATGTAAAGGTAACAAGAATGAAATGGATGTGAGCAGTTCAGATGGACGGAACTTACTCCTAAAGTATTGTTGTTAAGGTATTTAATATGTTCTTATTATTTTTCAGTTGGTGATTGCCTGTACTGGGATTTTTCTTACAACGCATCGAGTTCGTCTACGTTCTAAGAGAAATCGGTATGATGTGTTAAGTAGTGTTAACAGCTAGGATTTCGTTTTAATCTATGAGAGGCTTCTGTGTGATGGGTATTTAGATTAAACGGATCATTTTATAGGTTATAATTTAGAGACTTACGTGACGTTTGATGGCAACAAATTGTTTGAATCGCTTCCATTTGAGAATTTTAAAAAGGTCGTGCATATTTTAAATATAATCCATGCCACTTTTTGTCATATTTTGTACCTAACAGTGGCCATACACGCAATAGTTCACCTGACAAGTTGACCTGAGCTCCATTTTGTTTCCTACTTTGACGGTAGCCTGTATGACTTGCCTTATGTTTCTCCCTAACTTTGTTGACAATTACTTTTCAAGGCAGATTCGTGCTCCGTAGAGGCTAAAATAGAGGCTATTAACAGTTCGCTGTAATTTAATGAACTTAAGTAAGCACAATGCCCATGTCAACCTATCAGGTAAACCATTTGCTGGAGCTATGGCTCCTATCAGGGTTTTTGAATATTAGATGTGATTATTCGATTAAATTTTTACTTGAGTGTGACACCATATTATTAAAAAGGCATACTTTTCTGACTAAACCTGAATAAAAGTTAATTGAAACAAACCATTTGAACAATAACATTAATTAAACTTTGCCCATTAAAGATCATATTTTGGTGAAATAATTACTGCCATAATTTAATGTACCTATTATTCGAATGGTAATAAAAGCATTATGCAATTGCATTAGTAACAGGCTTCCAGGTTGCTAGCAACAAGGTAGACTGATGTATACCTAATTGGTAAACAGAAGCGCACTCGCATAGATTATCAGGTTCAATATTTGTTATGTCATCAACGTCACGTAGACTTACATTATATGTAAATGGCCTGTTACATAAACCTAAGATTTAATATAAGTCAATGTTTGAAGGAATGCCATAGTAGATAGTTTATTAAGCTTTATTTTAACACACATTAAAAAATATGAATACTTATCTGGTCAATGTTGCTTATAATGATTTTTCTGCAGGAAATATTGTGTTCGTTTTGAGGCTGAAATAAGTTTAAGCATATAGTTAACTGTAGATCCGTTAATTTATATGTTTAAACTCATTTTCAAAAAAATCCCATGTTTTCAAACATTACAAAAGGCGCCATTTAAAATATATATTTTCTAACAATTATATATTTGTACAGGTCTTCCAAATTGCGTCTGAATCTAAAATTGTTCACTAGAGCTGTCCATATTATAAAGAAATATGTGAAGTTGCCAATGTGGCGATGTTTGTTATAATATTTATAACATAAAGTGCCGAGGCGATTGTCATTTTTTTGAACGTTTTATAACGAATAAATGATATACTGAAGGATATTGGTTTTTATTTCATTTGTGATCCCCGTGTTCTGTTTTGGGCTGGTTTTAGGTAGAGCATTAATACTTTTTTATATTGCATTATTTTATCCTTCATTTGAGTAGAACGGGGTAATACAAAGTAAAATATTTCATATTGCAAGGACTTAAAGAAGTAAAGTTACCTATGAATTAAGATGATAATAATCGTTTTGTGAGCAACGCATTTGAAAGTTTGAAACTTGAAACTTTATACTTTCAACAAGTCAACTCCGATATACCTAATCTGGAAAGATCTTAAAAAGGTAGGAGCTTATATGCGAGGACACAACTATGCTTCTCCAGTAGATACTCATCTCATTTTACAGATTATTTTATTCTAATGGCTACAACTAAACCAGTTATATAATTTGATAGTTCTTCTCTTACCAAATTCCCAACACATTAATTTGAATCTTAAAGATCCTTAGACGACACTAAAGAACCGTTGCCTACCAATAATTATGTGAATTCCATAAATATATATTAGTTAAACGGGTAAGTTGTTAACAATGTTAACAAACGGTTTGTACCTGCTGATTTATAGAAGTTTATAAATTAATTTGAAAATGAGAGAAAGGCGAATGACCTTATAATTTTTTTCATTACGAACTTTGCGCCGTATTTTCTCGAGGATTCGAGAAATGACAGCATCCTTTATGATAATTAATTAAAACATTCGATGATTTAGCAAGTTTGAATGATGTATCAAGTTTTCAGATGATTCGGCCTCACATTGATTGATTTAAATAAAGTATCATACTCGTTATGTGAAATGATAAATACATAAATTTTCCAAACACAAGACATGATAATGTATTTTTCCGTTTCCATTAAAAGGAAAAATATTGTCGCTAGTTTTTAAAATATGTCACAGATTAGCATAGGTATCTTCCAACGGTCGAAATTATTCTTACTCATGTAGTTATTAGGCATCCGGATTCACAACCGCAGTACATTGCTATGACCAGACAGAACGGCGCTAATGCATATTATCGTTTATACAGTGTATACAGAAATAGTATTAATAGGTACATCTTTGTAGGAATATTAAGTAAATTAGTGAGAAATTGTCTTGAACATTTTTTTCTAGTTGAAAGTAATTCCTAGCATGGCTAAACACACAGAGCAATAAAACCCCTCGTTTTAACTCAGGATTTAAAAACATGTAGGGAAGTATTTTTTATAGTCTTGAAACATACTCGTACATTATAGACAAAATGGTCGTCGTGAGTAAATTTAGCTAACACTCCTAATAATTTACATGACACTAAGCAAGTGCACTTCGTTTTTAAGGCCGGCAAACATACAGTATGTTCAATGGCGTTCATGTGGGACTCAAGGTCTAAAAATAACTCGCTTGGAGTATTTTACTTAGTGCTTTTGATTTTTTTTGTTCCCAAGTGCGATTCTTCAACTTGTTTTGACCTGCACAGTTCATTAGTGGATTTTTTAAAGGCAACCATTACGACCTGAAAGATGATTTAGGAAATATTGTAAAATAAACTTTTATTCTCGAAAAGTACGCTTAGCATGGAGGTGGACACTGAACAATCGTTTTTTTTTTACATTTTCTATACAGGTACTCTCGTGGAAACGTATTGAACGTTGGGCACAAAGGGTGCAGAAAACACGTTCCGCACACCCCGTGCTACCCGTGGGTTCTGTTAAACCACAGTGCAAAACTCTAGAAATCAAACGTACCAAACTTTTGATCAAGAAAAAGACAAAACTTTGTTTTCGAACTTAATAATTAATTTGTAGGAAAAATAGATAAAAAACCCACAGTTAAAAAGCGGAAAGTTTTAATCAAAAACTGTAAAATCCAGTAATCTAAACAGAGGTCAAAGGTGGTCAAAGGTATCGCTTTCAGCCCATAGATTCCATCAAATGTCGTTGACATTAGAAATAAAACTTGTTATGTGACAAAATATAAAACAGGCAGAGACAGTTTCTGTTATGTAGATATTATTTGGCAAAACATATGATTTGATGATGTCATTTAAGAGAAATGGTTTCTAGGAGAAAAATAAACCTGTTACGTATTGAGGTGTGATATTGAGAGTAACCGCACACTGCAAATTTTTAGACAGCCAATAGTTTTGTTTGGGTTAATAAATTAGTATGAATGGTACGCACATTACAAGTATTAGGGTGCTTACATAAAGAAACAGGTTGCCGGTACAGACGAACCTGTACGGGTAGGTACCGATCAGTGCAGGTATAATATTTCAATACAATCCTATTGACTCACCTATAAAGAAACAGGTTACCTGTTTACCTGTTTCTTTAGAATATTATACCTGCACTGATCGGTACCTACCCGTACAGGTTTGTCTGCACCGGCAACCTGTTTCTTTATGTAAACACCCTTAGGTAATTAGCCGGCATCAGACCGACTGAAAAGTTTGATTGAAAGGAATCAAGATTTTCTTTAAAAAAAATTGTCAATCATCGGGTCAAGTGTCAGATGACTGTTTAGTCTGCAGTTTCCTGCTAATGGGTACTCTCAAGGTTTATTAAAAAACTTAAATCTTCTCTTATTACTATTTTAAATATTATCAATTAAAAAAGCTATTCGTTTTACTTAAGGGTGTTTAAGAATTTACCGTTTTATGTGATGATTTATATAGGGTTACGAGGCGGCGGACGGCGATGGCTTTTAGCAGTACCGCAATAAATTATTATGCTTGACGTCGTGAACTTGAACTTGGTTCAACTTATAGCCAAAACGGATAGGTCAGCAACTCGAATATTATTTAGAAAGGAAATCTCGTAATACAGGCGAGTTAGGCTTTCGTATTGTTTATTCAGAATTCTATAATGGGTATTTTTAGTGATTTTATTATTGTTTTATTAAATTAGCCCAAGAAAAGGCTACCTAAATACCAAAATTTAATTTACGAAATAATGCCGTGGGTAAAATAATAGTGGTCTTATTTTAAATAAGTAGTCTCCCACGCAAATCGTAATTATCATCGAGATTTTCTTGGTCAAATTTGGAATTTATTTAATATTCATTAAAGTACACAATGTATGTTTTTCTTCCATCTTGCTCCTCACCTGGTATTTCCTTATACAAAATATGCCGGCAATTGTAAATTTTTCAGTACGTGGAAGTGTTATCGTTGGATTGCGTTCTTTGCAGCAATTGTTATGGGGTCGTATATTTCAGGTGGAAGCTGAGCATTTTTTTTTCTGTCAAAGTAATCTCATGCATGGTTTTACGGAAGCTTTCTCGAGATAAATTGTTAAGCATAATTGTTTGCACTAATAGAAGGCGTCAACAAATGCCTTATTCCATTTAAGTTTTTTGGTATTAGCTTAACTTTAGTAAATGGCGTTATTTATTACCTGCAATTGTTACTAGAAATATTTAGTTAAGTCCCTTTCCATCAGTGAACAACTCGATCGAATAATTTTTATGTATTAACAAATTATTTAACGATAACATTTCCAATTGTATTCGTTACTGATTCATTATTGCATATTCCAACGATGCGGAATAATCCTTATTTGATTGGATCACTATCGAGCGCAGGCTTAAAAGTGTATATGATTCAGCGGAGGCAATGGAAAACTGTAATGTATTAAAATATATTTCATTGTGAAGGACTGCGGCGGCTTTCCTCAAAATATTCTGGGTTTATGAGCTAAACACCTGATAAACTGGGTACTATGTATGTTCGCAATTTACCGGGGCACCTCCAGATTTGCATACCAAAATTGGATGATTCAATTTGGCATACAAAACTATGTTGCTATTACGTAAAGTGTGAAAAAGTTAAGTGATCCTGATGAGGTCATTCACTTGTAGCGTGAATTATAATAATAATGTCGGGACACCTTTTTCACACACGGTCGGTTAGCCCCATGGTAAGTTATTTATTAACTTGTGTTATGGGTGCTAACACAACTGATAAACTACATATAGCTACATATATACATATTTATAAATACATATCATAACACCCAGACCACGGCCAACAAGCATGCTCATCACACAAATGTCGACCGAACCGGGAATCGAACCCGGGACCTCAGGTTCGGCGGTCCGGCATGTTGACCATTGCGCCATCGAGGTCGTCAGAATTGTTTGACATCAAACAACTTTCCGCCGGTATGAGGAGAAGTGACAAAAATTCTATTTGTATTGACGTTCATTTACTTAAAGGAATATTGACATTGGCACTTGACGACACTTTACTTTTTTACATATGGTATAGTGGGTCATTAGATAAATGGTATGCATAGTTACGCGTCTATGTATTTGATCAAAACTGTTTGGTAATTCGCATCATTTGGTATATCCGTATTTTCTTAACCACTCAGGACTAACATTTTTTTAAGGTAACAAGCAGATACCTTTACCTAAACAGTCCAAAGGCAACATTAACGTTAGCTTACATATAACATTACGAATTAATTAGCACAATTCCCAATGCTCTCGTCGCAAATATACTCGTACATTTGTAGTGTAAAACTCTCGAATATACTCGACATTATTCTAACGAACTAGTATGATGGCAGGGCACAATATAATTCTCAGGTACTCGTACCTACGAGCAACAGTAGCTTTTGAATAATACCCGTGGAATTTCAGAAGCCCCTACAAAGTTGAGTTGGCGAACTATGGGCAGCAAATATTTCATGTTTATAATTACGTATAATGAATATTGAATATCTGAAACTGTTGAGCCCGTTGCGTGGTTAGGTGGGGCGACATACCTTAGCTACAGATAATATATGATCTGCTACGCGTGTGTAGCTTCGCCGACCTATAAAAGTCATAGGCAGGACATCATCGCACAGTAGATCAGTGATCAGTGTTAGTGCTGGACGGTGATATTTGAACAGGTATTTTTTTTCTATCAATAAAAAATATTTTTTTCTATGCATTTAATTGATTGGTCTTTAGTTGCAAACATTTTGTTTTAGTTTTGTTTGTTTAATTGTTACTTTAATTGTACTTGTTAAGACATTAATTAACTTTAGCTCAATTAGATATTACTTAAGTTTTTGACAATTGAGTAATTACAATTTCATTTTAAGAAGTTTAGTATAAGGTCCTTATTACTATTTGATATTGTGTGCTTGGCTTTAAATCCATGTATGTAAATGAGCTTAATATTATTGAAATAGTACTTTTATTTATTCTTTGAAGCTTCTTTGTGTAGTTAAAACATTTTAATATTTCTTGACTGAATATAATAATTATGTCATACATGCACAATGCCGCTACCATACATAACACAGGTCAGGCTTCAGGGAATGAGTAAAAGTTTTAAAGTTAATTATAAATGTTAATGTAATAAAAGTTTATTTTCGACGCAATTCATAAATTAAAATTACCTATGTCGGAACTTAATTACAAAGTTGCCTAAAGGCAGACTTTCAGAGTTTGATATTATGTGCTAAATAAGTATTTTACAAAATACAGATAATACTGAAATTAAGTATTATCTCATTCGTAAATAGTAGGTATCTAAAATAATGAGGATCTTTTATTTTAATTAAAAACTACCTATTCTATTAAAAAAACCCTAAAACTAAAAAAAAAAACTAAAACTAAAAGGCATAAAAAAATTCGTACCCAACGCTGTCGACTGGGAGCGTCGACATTTTTTATGTAATATTTATCATACATTGTAAATGACTTAGTATTTTTTTTATTGACCAAATTCATTGTTTAATTCCTAATAATTAACTGTTAAGAGGAAAACTCTTTAGAAAATACATTTTCTTGATATAAACAACCCTTGTGTTTTCGCAGAAAAAAAACAAAGATGAAATTGTGCACATTAGTCTTCGGCGTGTTGGTGGCATGCGTGGCCAGCATGGCTGCGGAGACAGGTCCTCTGCTAGCTGCCCTCCAGCCAGTGGAACAGCCTGAGGTCAGGGAAGTCATGGTGGTCGACGAGCAGGGCAACAGGCAAAAGAGGAGTCTGCTTCTTGGTAAGATATTTGTTCCCTGTGAAGTAATTTTTGGCACATATAATAAGATAAAAAGTAAGATTCGATGTAGCTACATGAGGTAGGTTTGTTTGCGATAAATTACCCAAAGAAAAATTGCGTGAGCAAGTATAAAATGAAATAAGCAGGTATACTGCAGGAAATTGTAATTTGAATGATTGATTTTGGCAGGATAAACTAGGCATATAAAGTAACTTAACACGATTTGAACGAAACAATTAATTGAAATTGAATATATTTTTAAATACGATATTTTAAAGTTTACATTCCTGCAGGTAGGTAATAAGAACTAAGGCGTTATTCTTTATTTCTACGAGACGTCCTAAGACAACAACATTTTATAGTTCTTTTAGATTCTAATGTTGGTACATTATAATAGTTACGGATAAAATAATATTAATCAGTTTGTATAACAAATCTTCAATTAAGAAAGGATTTACTCAACCAGAGATAGTCCTTGGTATCATAAAGAAAATAATGTTATCCGATCCGTTCGGTTTATTTTACGCTTAATGTATAATTAAACGGAACTCAAGAAATAAATTCATATTATTTTGGAAGCCGTGGTTTCATAAAATTGCTATATTTGTGGAGCGTTGTACATTATTCTTCGAGAGATATTAACTTAGCCACAATTAAAAAAAAAAATATTATTAGCGATGTTCCAATCGCAATCAGTATCGGCTGCTTTCATTTACTGCGATTGTGGTGCTGTACTATCGTATGGTACCTACTACCACTGTGGACAACCTAACTAAAAACTAAAATGATCTCTTAAATTATTTCAACCATAACATAAATCACAACCAGATTAAAATACTAATAAATAGGTTAGTGTGACCAACATGATCTCAAAAAGAGTAAAACTGTCATCAAACGGAAAGTGATACGTTCAAGCTCATTTCTTTGATCTGAGCGTTAAAGTTTAAATATTTTATAGGTACGCAGTATACATTTAGGCTCACCCTATCGCATGTTACAAAGTATACATGTTGTAAGGGCTGGCATGCGAATAGCTTTAAAACATTTATCTCCACGCAAGGTCAAGTCAGAGTTTAGTTCAAGGGCCCGATTTCTACTTATTTAACCATTATCATATCATCGATTATCTAATTAATCAATTTCGGGTTCGATCTATGATCTATGCCTCATGCATACGCAAGTGCAACTTTCAAGGTTACTCGTTATCACGCAATATTTTGTTATTGACCCGAAATATCTAATAGTGTTTAATTGTATATACGCGTATAGTTCGATAGGTTGGGTTGTTGAGAGTGTCAGATCAGTTTGTTGCAAAATATATAATTTTGTTCTCATAAACGCAGTCATTGAAGTGTAATAAAACATCTTTAGGACAGTGATGTTGTTTCTTTTTAAATCTGAAAGTGTGATGTTTGAATCAGTGTAGTTTTTTTTGTTAAAATGGTTCATACAAAAACAGATTTAAAGGGATCATTGACTTTTATTGATCATCGAATAGTTTGTATTGGGTCTTTTATTTTTCAGGCTTATTTATAAGTCAGTGTTTGTTAAAATTAAATCGACCATTTTGTTTAAGAAAAACCTGCAGAATAAAAGGTTCGCTTATGTAAAAATACTGGATTAACGATGATAAAGTAGGGGCCCAACTGTTCGCCTAGTTTGTACATCTCACACTTATCTTACCTGCTGGGCTCTTAAAGTCGCTGGAGATTTGTTACACCCTTACACTTGCTGTGAAATATTGCAATGATGAGAACAGGGGTGAAATCCCTCTCTTCTTAGGCGTATTTACACTTAACATACGAGGATAGAATGTTATAATTTGAGAAAAAAAATCTCCTCATTAAAATTTTTAAAATCATTTCGATAACATAAATTTAATATTTAATATCTGTGAAGATTATCGAAATATCACGTTGAAAAAAACAAGCTTTGTGACTTTCAATCCGTTTATGGATATTTTATTCACTTTATATCCTAGTCTGGCTTATTACTACAGTGTTTAAATATTGTCAGACTTTTTCAGACTTGTGTGGGGATATTAATTTCAGTTATTTTTTTCGTATGTGTATACTTATGAAAATTAATGCTGCAATAGAATTTCATTTATATGTACCTACATATATTCTTTGTTATGAAATCACATGTAATATTCTCGATGTTACCGATTTGTATAGTAAAAGACTTGTGTTTAATATTATTACAGAAGATAATGGTCTAAAAAGCAATTACGTCAAAAAGTTTTATACCATTGTTTTTCAAACATTTTTCGCAAGTAGTCCATAAATATTTATATCGAATTATAAGTATCAAAGTACTGTTTTTATATGAATAAACAAATCCATGAATAATACATAGTCAATGCGAAATGTATTAGAGATAATATAACTTTGTTATTTAAAAAGATTCTGATGACCGGCCGTTGACCTTCTCAGAACTTCGGTTGAAATGGATTCATTTTAATTTTCTAAGTATTTACGTTTAGCTAGGAACTACCGTGAATAAACAAAATTATGTGGTCGAAGGAGATGAATATACAATGACTTAGCTGGTTTGGTTAACACTTCAGTCAAAGATGAGTAAGTAGGTACATACTTACGTTTCCTATTAGAATCGATTCCATCGAATCATGCCGCCGAGCGAATTCGTGCGACGTTAATTAATGCGAAAACAATAAATCGACTGATTATGTATACTTGGACAATGTTTGAGCAGTCAATAATCACCCGCGTTATGGAATCCCCCATGGGACAGGGTAACGTGACGCGCATATTTGTAAGGTGGATGAGAAATTGATACTTCGTAACAAATACGTCATGTCGATCCCTTGAGATCTCACTTTCTAGCCCTAGAGGTAGATTGATGACGTAATATAAGGTAACGGAGAATTTAGACGGATCATCCGATTGGTTATCTTTATCCGTAATTTGTTTATCCATATATCAATAAATAGTAAGTCTTGACAAGGATGACGCTATGTTTTGCTCGGTTTTCCTCCTAATTTTCATTTTTGGGTAATACCTATAGCGGAATCATTTACCTATATGTAAATCACACAAGTAGCTTTTCGAGTATCGTGTTGTATGCTTTGCTTTATTGTAATGGCAAAATCGTGGGAGAAACGTATACTTAATGAATTAATAAGTGGAGCGGTAAGTAACAACAACCAAGTTTGTTCACATAGTAACCTTGAACTTTTACCGCCACTGTTATAATTTTTATTATAATGCTCAGCAACAGGATATACAAAAACCATAAAAATGTAAATTCCTCAAGCTATAAATATTAAATGCTGAGTAAGTAAAGGAATTAAAGCGGCTATAAAATGTGTGTGGCGTGGTCCGCGGGGAGGACGGACAGCTGGGTAGCTACCACTCGTAAATGCAAATCTCTATGACGATTTATTTTTATGAACAATTAGGTACCATGTCCGTTTTAATAAGATAATCTCGTTTACTTTTCACAGTAATTTAGCTTTATGTGTCACTGTCCATGTTTTCTAAATTAACTCGGATTATATTCATTCCAAAACAAACCAGAAAGTTCTATTAGTCTAGTAGCAAGAATGAAAAGTATTATCAACTAGCTGTTGCCCGCAACTTCGTTTGCGTGGGCAATATAGAATCGTCAAAATACTACTTATCCCGAAGGTGCATTCTTTCACGTGACAGTATAATTAGGATTAGCACTTAGCAGTCGCATAGATTCAATGATCAAGGTTGTGTTGTGGATGTGACCATTTATCTAAACAAAAGAAGTAAAGTTTGTGACGTTGTGAATATCTCTGGATCTAGTCAGCCAATTTGGAAAATTATTACGTATGGTGCGTAAGTAATTTTCACAGGAAACAGCTATAATCTATGTCTATATGCTTTGAGTCTGACAAAGCTGTCATTTGTACATTTTCTGCAGCTGCTGTGACTAATCAGAAGCCAGAAAGTCTGTCAGTCTTACCATGGATAATGTCTTGTAATGTGACTGGATTGAAGAGATCAGATAGGTAGTCGCTCCAAGCAAAATATTGGTACTCGAACAGATTCGGCGACTGGAAGCCAACACCAACATAGTTGGGGAATAGCTGGATGGATGATGAAATGAGTCATCATCATCAGCAGGCGCATAGGGTAGGATAGTTTCACTTACTCACTATGGTAAGGCTGACCCCACATTAGGCGTGCGCGATCCTCGGGCGTGTGAGTAGCGCGGGCGTCGCGAGCGCGCTGCGTGAACATCGCGTTTTGCTGCCCTGCGGCATGTGTGAAGAGTGCAAGCGACGCGCTCGAGGCGAGCACGCGGCGCTCGAGTTGCGTTCTTACCCCTTCGCCCGCTATCCCCGCCGCCCGCTAAACGCCTTAGCAGTTAAACGTCAAGGAGAGCGGCGCGTGCGCGCCGCGAGCGCGCTGCAAGTGCCGCAGGGCAGCAAAACGCGACGCTCACGCGGCGCGCTCGCGACGCACGCGCGGCGCCCGCGCTACTCACACGCCCGAGGATCGCGCACGCCTAATGTGGTGGCCTAAGCTGGGACTCCACCGAAATGTTTGCATTAGTTCACGAATAGGCAAAATGTACGTATCTGAGAGAGTCCACTTCATGTGTTCGTACTTGAAACCTGCAGTTTTGCCAAGATTTTCAAAATGTACGCTCGCAATTTGTCATTTCTTGGTGGAGCCAGCAAATCAAAAGAAACATAAGTGTTGTATACTGTGCGTCACTATCGCACACTGGGAAAATTTCGCTCTTGCGGAGGACGTTTATATACCATATTTTGTGTCACACGTAAACAGGACGTAAGTATCCACCGAAACACTTTCAAAGATCTGATGAACGAACAAATCAGACCTGACTTGGTCACCTGGGGCCAATCAGAGCTCTATGAAGCGATAATACGCTTTGGCTCCTACTGTTATTGTGGTTTCTGAAAATTTATTCACCTCATTCAACGATGAATGTAATTCTGATGGTACTATTAAGAACACTTGCTTAGCGCAGAAGCTGACGTTGGCAGGTCAACTCTTTTGACTTCTCGAATAGGATACCATTGGTTTTTGTGCAATGCACACCTGCAATGCATTCTGGATTAGGATAGGATATAGGTGGATAGGATTTGCAACAGAGAACAATTCTGTCTTTGTAATTGAATGATATCAAACGTAGTTTTATATAAAAGGTTTTTTTTTAGACTTGGCTCGGGTCTAACTGAGACTGTTCGTAATCGTGAACAGTGTATTAATTGCGATCGGAAGTTGAAAGTAAGCATGTCTCTGGTATGCGACGCGTATTTTGTACGTTTTCAGACGCGATAAGGCAGCTCCCATTTCTTATCTGCACTTTGTATCTGGGCTGGTTTTTAAAGCTACAGAAGCCTACATTATCTCACGCTTAGCAGCGCTTGCGAGAGATAGATCCTGATTTCTTCTAGGATTAAGTTTTCATATTTTGCATCAGAAAAAATAATACTACTCACTCAAAGTAATTTGTTTAAGGCCACCACATTAGTGGAAGATAAGCTAAACTATGTTTATGAAAAAATCCTGATATGAACTCCATCTGTAACTTTAAATTATAATCTATTAATTTTTATTGAATTATTAATGTACACACTATACATATATACAAACTTAAGCTACTTATCTTTATACAAAACTAAAAATAAAATACTATATACAAAATGTATATAAACATAAAACATAATATAAAAGAGCATCGATCAGGCGTCGAAGTATTCCTCCGCAATAATAATTAATTGTTCCACTAAAGTCATCATTTTTGACATAATGTTCAAAAAATAATTTAGATGGCACCGTTTTAAATTTGGCTGAGATCTATTAATTTTCCTTTCATCAAGGTAATAATTATAGTTGGATTTTGATGTGGCACGGCAAACTGACAAACACTATTGAAATGTCTATCGAAAAATTACACTACGTGTTAAAATATGGTGAATTACGGAAAATACACAACTCCATCTATTGAAATAATAGTATATAAAGAATGTAAATGGTAATTCATTGTTATTTACCACCTCGCTTCTTGATGTATTTTATTTACCACAGATGGAGCTACTTTAACCTGTACTGTTTTGTCAAACAGATTGCGTGTCGTAATATTTTACATCTTGAATTCACTAAATTAATCATATCTTTTGATAGAGTGAACCGATTTCGATGAAACAAAGCCTAAGTAATACCCCAAGTTACGTAGAACTTTTGTATATAAGCATTGTCTGCATTAAATTCGTAGATTTTACGTGAATCCCGAACAAACAATCACTTTCTACAGATCTATTATATGTATAGACTAGCTGTTGCCCGCAACTTCGTTTGCGTGGGCAATATAGAATCGTCAAAATACTACTTATCCCGAAGGTGCATTCTTTCACGTGACAGTATAATTAGGATTAGCACTTAGCAGTCGCATAGATTCAATGATCAAGGTTGTGTTGTGGATGTGACCATTTATCTAAACAAAAGAAGTAAAGTTTGTGACGTTGTGAATATCTCTGGATCTAGTCAGCCAATTTGGAAAATTATTACGTATGGTGCGTAAGTAATTTTCACAGGAAACAGCTATAATCTATGTCTATATGCTTTGAGTCTGACAAAGCTGTCATTTGTACATTTTCTGCAGCTGCTGTGACTAATCAGAAGCCAGAAAGTCTGTCAGTCTTACCATGGATAATGTCTTGTAATGTGACTGGATTGAAGAGATCAGATAGGTAGTCGCTCCAAGCAAAATATTGGTACTCGAACAGATTCGGCGACTGGAAGCCAACACCAACATAGTTGGGGAATAGCTGGATGGATGATGAAATGAGTCATCATCATCAGCAGGCGCATAGGGTAGGATAGTTTCACTTACTCACTATGGTAAGGCTGACCCCACATTAGGCGTGCGCGATCCTCGGGCGTGTGAGTAGCGCGGGCGTCGCGAGCGCGCTGCGTGAACATCGCGTTTTGCTGCCCTGCGGCATGTGTGAAGAGTGCAAGCGACGCGCTCGAGGCGAGCACGCGGCGCTCGAGTTGCGTTCTTACCCCTTCGCCCGCTATCCCCGCCGCCCGCTAAACGCCTTAGCAGTTAAACGTCAAGGAGAGCGGCGCGTGCGCGCCGCGAGCGCGCTGCAAGTGCCGCAGGGCAGCAAAACGCGACGCTCACGCGGCGCGCTCGCGACGCACGCGCGGCGCCCGCGCTACTCACACGCCCGAGGATCGCGCACGCCTAATGTGGTGGCCTAAGCTGGGACTCCACCGAAATGTTTGCATTAGTTCACGAATAGGCAAAATGTACGTATCTGAGAGAGTCCACTTCATGTGTTCGTACTTGAAACCTGCAGTTTTGCCAAGATTTTCAAAATGTACGCTCGCAATTTGTCATTTCTTGGTGGAGCCAGCAAATCAAAAGAAACATAAGTGTTGTATACTGTGCGTCACTATCGCACACTGGGAAAATTTCGCTCTTGCGGAGGACGTTTATATACCATATTTTGTGTCACACGTAAACAGGACGTAAGTATCCACCGAAACACTTTCAAAGATCTGATGAACGAACAAATCAGACCTGACTTGGTCACCTGGGGCCAATCAGAGCTCTATGAAGCGATAATACGCTTTGGCTCCTACTGTTATTGTGGTTTCTGAAAATTTATTCACCTCATTCAACGATGAATGTAATTCTGATGGTACTATTAAGAACACTTGCTTAGCGCAGAAGCTGACGTTGGCAGGTCAACTCTTTTGACTTCTCGAATAGGATACCATTGGTTTTTGTGCAATGCACACCTGCAATGCATTCTGGATTAGGATAGGATATAGGTGGATAGGATTTGCAACAGAGAACAATTCTGTCTTTGTAATTGAATGATATCAAACGTAGTTTTATATAAAAGGTTTTTTTTTAGACTTGGCTCGGGTCTAACTGAGACTGTTCGTAATCGTGAACAGTGTATTAATTGCGATCGGAAGTTGAAAGTAAGCATGTCTCTGGTATGCGACGCGTATTTTGTACGTTTTCAGACGCGATAAGGCAGCTCCCATTTCTTATCTGCACTTTGTATCTGGGCTGGTTTTTAAAGCTACAGAAGCCTACATTATCTCACGCTTAGCAGCGCTTGCGAGAGATAGATCCTGATTTCTTCTAGGATTAAGTTTTCATATTTTGCATCAGAAAAAATAATACTACTCACTCAAAGTAATTTGTTTAAGGCCACCACATTAGTGGAAGATAAGCTAAACTATGTTTATGAAAAAATCCTGATATGAACTCCATCTGTAACTTTAAATTATAATCTATTAATTTTTATTGAATTATTAATGTACACACTATACATATATACAAACTTAAGCTACTTATCTTTATACAAAACTAAAAATAAAATACTATATACAAAATGTATATAAACATAAAACATAATATAAAAGAGCATCGATCAGGCGTCGAAGTATTCCTCCGCAATAATAATTAATTGTTCCACTAAAGTCATCATTTTTGACATAATGTTCAAAAAATAATTTAGATGGCACCGTTTTAAATTTGGCTGAGATCTATTAATTTTCCTTTCATCAAGGTAATAATTATAGTTGGATTTTGATGTGGCACGGCAAACTGACAAACACTATTGAAATGTCTATCGAAAAATTACACTACGTGTTAAAATATGGTGAATTACGGAAAATACACAACTCCATCTATTGAAATAATAGTATATAAAGAATGTAAATGGTAATTCATTGTTATTTACCACCTCGCTTCTTGATGTATTTTATTTACCACAGATGGAGCTACTTTAACCTGTACTGTTTTGTCAAACAGATTGCGTGTCGTAATATTTTACATCTTGAATTCACTAAATTAATCATATCTTTTGATAGAGTGAACCGATTTCGATGAAACAAAGCCTAAGTAATACCCCAAGTTACGTAGAACTTTTGTATATAAGCATTGTCTGCATTAAATTCGTAGATTTTACGTGAATCCCGAACAAACAATCACTTTCTACAGATTTATTATATGTATAGACTAGCTGGTGCCCGCGACTTCGTCTGCGCAGGTTTAGTATTTCGAACAATATGTTTACAAATTGTAGCCTATGTGTTATTCTGATGTATAAGCTATATTATTGTAAAGTTTCATTAAAATCCATTCAGTAGTTTTTGCGTGAAAGAGTAACAAACATCCATACATCCATACATCCATACATACAAACTTTCGCGTTTATAATATTAGTAGGATATTCAAAGAAGAAATAAAATCTTCATATTTTTTGAAATACCGGTACGACTAGTAAGGTACTTTTGTCTAATATAAATTAGAAGTTTATGTTAAAAAGTTCTGGTTATCATCAGATACTTGACAGGTTTATTTAAATTTTAAGTGGACCTCTTTCTCATAGTTCACGATTATGTCACCAAATTATTCAGTATTCATTTTCTATTTTAGCATAATAAAATAATGATTAATTAATATTATATTTTGTATTTGAGTAAATAAAACACTTCATAGTCGCATAATCTCTTTAATTAATCGGATCTTTCGAATATTAATTAGCATAAATCACTGTTTTCGTCAGTTAAGTTATCGGTAGTAGTATAGTGATAGATAATGAACCTCGTGTAAATATGCTATGGTTTGTTAGGTCAGGTACTTGTTAAACGACATCTGATATTTAATATGGGGTTCAATCAGAAGACCTACTGCGTCGATTCTAAAAAAACTGCTCTAAAGGCAAAATAGGGCAGAAGGTCAACGACTTCGATATTTTTGTCCTTGACTAACTTAATGTTCTCTTTTTCCCAGGTGCCGGTGTCCTTGGCGCAGGTGCTCTCGGTCTCGGAGCTGTTGGTCTGGCCGGCGCTGGTCTGGTCGGCGCTGGTTTGATCGGCGCTAAGGCTGGTTTCATTGGAGGTGCCCTCGCAGGAGGCGCCCTCTCCCACGGCAGGAGCTACGGAGGCGGCTACGGTTACGGTGGTGGCTACGGAGGCGGCTACGGAGGCGGCTACTACAGTGGTGGCTACGGAGGTGGTTACGGAGGCGGCTACGGACACGGTGGTTACAGGTATGTTATGACCCTTTTGTTTGTTATGTGATTTTTTTAAATCAATTTATCTGCCTGTTATATCATAACGTGTTTCTTTATTTCAGGCGTTATTATCATTAACACAATAATACTTATATAAACCAATTTTATTACTTTTAAAATTACATCAACTTGTCCTCTTCCAAATTCCACTACACAATAATATTGATAGCAATTAACACAAACACCATTCACCGAACGAAAAATATTTACAAGCAATAATTCACTGTTACATAACACCGCGTATTTATTTATTACAATTCTGATACAAATCATGGATCAGTAATTTGTGAAGACTAGTCATTCGTGCATCCCTTGTGCGCGAGACTCAGTGAGGACAGGGAGAGCAAGGTATTTTCTTTGATTACTGGCAGTGGTAATCGGTTGTAGTAAGGTTATGTACTACACTTTGAATGGCAAGTGTAGGCAAACTCATATATAAATGAGCAAAAGAAATATATAAACCAGCTTGAAGGACGAAGGACTATGACACCTTGCGTTCTTGCACTAAGGAGATAATTAAATCGTAAATAGTATATGGTTGCTCAGTTTTTGATTGGTGTTTTGCATACCTATACCTCATTTTTTCGCACTAGCAATCAAGCTGGAAGTGCTACATATGAATTATTGGATTTTATCGCATGCATAGATTCTGACACATCTAGAATATAGTTATCTCTAGACTCAGATCTCAAAATTTCCCATTACCTTTATTATGAAAAATCACCATACTGCTTGCCTGTTAAATGCACGAGATTTTGCACAAAGGGCACTACATATTTTTCTTAAATTATATAGGTACTAATATTTGAATATTTTGTTACAGGAAAGTATACCTTGTAGAAGCCGACCCCTGGTGCTGATCCCAACGACTGACTAGAAGACCAATAATATGGTTATTAAGTGTATGTGATACTGAATGGTGTGTATGTATTAAACAATAAAAAAAATACAAAATAATCTCTGTCTTTTTATTAATAAGCCAGTGACCCCTTGATATTTGTGATCAAGTTTATTTATAGTAAAAAAAACTTGTAAGTCTCTAAATTGAGACACAAATATAATAACAAATCCTTATGCAAGTTTAGGTGTTTACTACGCTACTTTCAGTAAGTATGTGTAAAGTGTAGGTACGTGGTTAACGAATTCAAATATCAGTAAAAAACCTCCCTTGCCATTTGCCAAATGTCGTTAAAATGTGCATTTACTAAATGGATATTTGAATGTGTCTGGCGCGAGTCTTGCATACGAGTTGCTTTAGAGTAGAATCCTTTCGTGTGCCAGATAATTTCAGAAAGCAGTTCAATCATGCTATGGATTTCAAATAAATTACATCTAAAACGTGACTTCTACAGAAAGCCTTTTGAATCACAATCAGGCTAGTTACCTAATGGACTATATAAAACACCCAGACAGGACAAACATTCTGCCTAACAACAAAAATAAAATGCGAAACAAACTCCCAACTCACAGCAGAGACATCAGACACTGAGCTACTGCGCAAACTGTACCATCAATACACAAATTAATGGATCGCGAAACACAGTCGTTTATTGAGGGAGGTTTTAGAACATAAAGCATCTATGTACTACCACAACTCACGAGTATGGGGCCGTGGCCAAAACCTAGGTTCCAATAAATACGAGCGCACTTGATTCGGCCGTGCATCACGCAAGTGCTCCAGCCACGTTGGATGGAGCCGTCGATACAGCATTAACGGAGATGGATGGCAGCGGCCCACGCCATCGCCTCTTTAATCTCACCTACAAAAGAGATATACGAGTGAGCCGTGCTTCCGATAACCCTGCTTTACATTGTTCTCTTCTATTCATTTTACATTAGCTATGAGTCTTTGTGGAGGTAATCCGATTTGTAAACGTTCGTTCATTTGTTTGAATGCAGAAAGATTGTTTAAATGTTTGCTTGTTTAATGTACCATTTAGAGTAAGTTCTTACTTCGGTGGAAATTATTTCGCGGAAATCTGCGTATGCTCAATCTATTTTCTTAGGTACCATATAATTGGAATAATTTTCTTTGAATTGATATAAATCAAATAATACTAAGACCTTAATAAATATTAGTCGATTTACGTAAATGAAATTAAGCTTGCCTACAGATATTTCCATTACGATCAAAGATACTCAGATTGCTGAATATTCAATGAAGATGTTTCGCATATCACTGCGAACGTCATAAAGCAAAATACGTAATGGAGTGTAACAATGACAAAGGTCTGTATCTGTGAGCAGCAGATCTGCCGACGAAGGTAACAATGACTAAGATTAATTACATCCCAATAATGACAGAACAATCTTATCTGACGCCAATGGCGGAATTCATCATGAGCGCCGTTTGCGCCTAAGCGCCTCGTCATCTAAAGCTACTATTGAAATAGAAGCAGTTTTGTTTGCTATTGTGATCAAGAAATATGACAACAATAGTTTCTACATCTTCAGCCAAACGAAGAGTTATTTATTACGTAGTATTATGATTTAGGGTGTTGGCACGCCGCCAATATTCGTGCGCATAAGTTCCGATTCCTAATAAATTATGACAATTGCGAAGTTTCAGAACTGTTTAATGACTCATTTGAATCTTAATGTGATCATAGGTTTCTATATTCTGCAATTTTTGTTCTGCATTTTATAATGTCAACAGAAGGGAATTCCGTCGTCAAAGAGAATGTAAATTTTCTAGGCTGATTTTATCTAATGAAGACGTTGTTCGTGGAAGTGGGACGGTAGTAAACCGCGATCATCGAAACTTTTCGAATAAAACCGATGAGACCCCTTGTTTACGCAGTTTGTTGCTTCATCCGCCCTTTTCTTTGTTCAAATCCAACTTTGTCTTGTTTCCTTACGTAATTTGTGGTTTCAACTATTTTATTGGGATTCCGAAAATGTAGACTTTATATTTTTTAAGAAAACATTTATCATCTTGGTCGAGTGATTTTCTTTTGTTATAAATATCTTGATAGCACAGAAAAGTTAGCGAAACATTTTAAAATTTTGAAGGACTGTTGAAAGACTTTAAAACAGGCTTTTTATTTATTAGTTTTTTAACTATATTTTTTGCTTTTTCAAGTGGCCTATAAAGTAGACACCTACGCTGGAGAAGTTTGGTGGACAGAATATAATAACTTTGTAGACTATAACGATGCACTGTGGGGCTTGTTAATAACTAAATACCTGAAGGAATCGAAGCATTTATCGCTTAGATAAACCCTTTGAAGCTTCATCTGGCAATACGAGCACCGATGAATATTCATAGTACGGGCAAGTCATTAAGCTACTCCTACCATTTTAATGAAAGCAAATTCACTACACGAACAATTTGTGTGAAGTTTGTGTTTGTAGGAGCTGATTTAAATTACGCTCGGTAGGCTGAATATATCGTGGGCTGAGTCCTGACAGTTTCATCATTATCATTAAGGTCTTAAACTTATTTTTTGAAGATTGTTAGTGTGTATGTGTGTTTGTTCCATGTCGGAGGAAAATAACAAGTTAATATGTTCTATGTCTTCAAGCTTAGGTAACTACATCTTCCTTGCTACTTTATTTTATCTCAAATGGTTCAGTAATTTTCATGTGACTACAGGTGATCAGTCAGAGAATTTCAGTAACGATAAAGATTAAAGTATCAATAAAATTAAACCATTTATGCAAGTTAAGCACAGAAGCTAAATAATGTTCGTCATAAAGTGTAAGAGTGTCGTATTATCATGGGATGCGCCTCTGCAGGAGACACACTTTATGACTATTTGATATTACCGCATCACATTACTTGGCGCACTATTCCTGATACTATCCTGCCATAACTTTAAAGCAGGTTCGAGTGAAATAGGTTTGCACACATCGTTTAGAAGAAATACCTCAATTATCATTAATCTATAATTTTCTAGGGTAACCTTTGTATGATAATGTACGATATACATATTTAAGGTTTCCAATAGGTTACAAAGACCTAATTGAAAATAATAGACATTCTACTCACGTGTTGGTTTAATTAAACCTTAAATTGGTTCATAGTTTTCATATCATAACATAACGTTGAACTTACAAATTCTAAGTATAAATGTAAAGGTTAGCAGATTCTGTATCGATAGCACAATACCTAGAAACGAAAACTAAAGTAAACTTACAAGATGAAAACAATCTTAAACCGTCGATTACATTACACGACCGTTTGTCTGCCCTTTAGTTTAATAGGAATTAAGGGTAGTATTGTATCAGCCGCCTACTCGTAAGTTACTCGTGTAATTTACGCGAAACCGTAAGTTCTAGTCAACTGGGGGACGATCTATGTTAATCGAAAGCAATGGCCCGCACTTCCACAGGCCTATGGAGACAACTGGGTCTGTTGGATTCTTCGCTTTGTTACATTCCTAGATTGTAGTATTTGTCATTCTTATTGTTCAGGATATGATTTAGTGTTTGTTGTGTAACTGGATAGGTTTTTTAGAATTGTAAATATTTTGCCAAGTTATAGTGTTTTATTAAATGTGTAATGATATGTATGTAATTAGTATTCAGCTGAAAGTTACTTAGTAGCAAAATTAAGTGAACCAAACTACGTGATGATACTCTCAGACTTCCTTCTTAAAACTTCATCCTAAACACTTAAGTATCTTGTCAGCAATTACGTAATTACAAACACGTTGCAAACATTATAGTTATTCACCAAAGTAAGGAGTTTAAGGTTGTAAGAAAAGAGGTTAGGCCTCTGGGGCGTGATAGCGGCGCCCGTAAAACGAGTTGAGCCAGCGAAAGTTTCAGGTTTCCGCTCTTTGGAAGTACCAGGAACGTGGCAAACTTCAGCGCGGTCCAGTGAGCTGCTATAATTTCTAACAAAATTCCTCCTTAACTCTAAGTAGTAAATGCAAATTTATCCGACGCTTATTAGGTTTGAGGCGAATTATTATATTACTTTGTAATGACTTGGATCATTATTAAGTCACTAGGATGCTTTAATGTCTCCCGATGTTCCCGGCTTTAGTACAACGTGTTTCATTAATGTTATCTCTTTAGTTTTATTATTGAGGCGTTTAAACGAATTACTTCTTTTATTACTGTGATGTTATGCTCACCTTATCTTAGATCTCATGTGTAGGTGTACAGGAAACCTTTCATTATCTGCCTAGCCTTTTCCCAAATATCCAGCTTTCCGACTAAACGTTACGACTGTCAAAATGTGGACACGTAAGAACTCTTTATGACATAGATCGATCCCGCCCCAAATTAATCTTTTATTTTAGTGGAAAATATCTGAAATAAAAATATATGAAGGTGAATGCAAGGCTGACCAAGTATAACAATTGGTATCAATAAGAAAATCGCCCACACTAAGAAAATCGATTCTTTTGATATTGTAATTATTGTGAGCAAGCGTCAACGAAGCTGTATTTTTAAACTTGGAACGTTTCTTTGTTCTCGATATTTCCATCTTTTTGATAAAGAATTCGTGAATTCGATCATAATGATTTCTCTTTAACGTCTCTATGCCTATCTTTATAGAGTACCTGTTTTAAAACAAATGCTGTAAATATTAAATCAAGTATTTGTTGGTAGTAAAAAAAATTAACATAGAAAAACGAAACGAAATTCCTTGAATGGCGGGCCTTAATAAAAAAAAATAGTTTTGAATGTACCTTGATTGGTTTCGAACTCTAGTTTTAAACAAACAGCTCAATACATAAATCAACAAGTGTTTTTAAACAACATTAATTCTAGTCGCGACCCATTTCGATTCCCCTGGTTCGGTTGGCGAGACTGCGAACGCAAACGCAGCCGACTCATCCATCAAATCAAAGTTGATCTTTATTCGATTTATGAAAACCGATAGTTTGCTTTTCGTGCCGCCATAATAATCTCTGTCATATTGGAAAACTTTATGAAGAATCGACGCTTTTTTGCTGTCCCAAGAGAAGGTTGTACTAATAAAGCGATATTGTTGTTGTCTCAATTTAGATTGTTCAATTAGTAAAGCGTTATTGCTGGATTTTTGTCGTCTTTTATTTTTATCTTATTAAGTAATTATATCTCGGAAACGGAAATATATTCTTTATTTATTACAATAAAAGTTCATTACTTCAGAGTGCTATTGAAAGCTTCGTTTATGTTTACACGGCTGCCTATAAGGCAGAAGATCAAGCAAAAGAATATCTTGAAGCTCTGACAACCATATTTATTCCACGGAAACCAACCTTAACAGAGAGTACAAGGGTGATACATCCACATGAATAATCTTATTTTCTTCCTATCAGAGTTAAATGGGGTAATAATGTTCATAGGGGCGGATTTTATTGCGCGGTTTTATTAACTCCAAAGTTAGAATGTTACAACAAAATGTCTGCCTAGTAGAATGGTTTGATAAGGTAAGGCCAGTGTAGTGGCTAACATCGACAGCAAATTAAATATAGAGGAGATTTGGATAACGCAATATATTTTTATATTTATTCATAACGAACTCCATACGGAATGGACAGGAAAATATAAAATGTATTTTAGTTTATCACCTAGGAGCGTTTCCAATTATGCTCCCAAGGCTCCTTCCTGTAACAAAATGGTTTACGAAAAACTCGTTTGAAATAGTGATAAATTTTAACATGGGATGGTTAAAAGCACTTTTGTAGCGTCCCGATATTTCAATATCCGCGGAATTTCTAATAACATGCGCTTCATGGGGAGCGAACCGTCAGCGCGTATCGTAATGGACATTTTGTTAGCCCGAAGCCACGTCATTAAACTCATGCGATCAGCGAGCAGCGCATAGGCTATAGTTTGGCAGGTTGGCGGGTGAAGTTTGCGTCGATGAGCTGAGTCGGCGGTAAAAGTTGGCACATCAATATGCCGGGGCGCCTGGCCACCGGCCAATGTACGATACGCCAATTGAATATTTTGGCCGTCCCAGGTCCCGCTACATATCCGCGATACACAACTTGCGACAAGTTTAATGGCCTGCTCATAATAACGCGTCCACTCGCCGATTACGAGACATTTCTTTTCAGAAATTGTGTATTTCATGGCGCAAATGGGTTCTTGCGGAATATCTTAGCTTTGTTTCTTTTATACCCGATTAAGGCGAATATTAAGAAAGCATGTTAATTCTAAGTATTCTAACTAATGTGTTTGTTTTTCAGTGTTGGTAAAAACAACATAGTTCTCGTTATTTAATGATAATTGCTATTCTGTTTGCTTGATATTTCACAGTTCGATTTTATATTGCATACCTGAGCCAACATATTGAATACACTGTTAGCATTTGATTCTGATGGAATTCGGCACGCTATGCGGGAATTAATAGAGATTATAATACCGTGTCGAGTATCGGAGGTGGAATTAATACTGTTGGCGCCTGTACCTACATGTTTGCTCATACATGTTTAGCGTCGGCGTTATGCGTGCGTCTGTACCTGTATGACTGACGGAATTTGGTTAATTAGTGTTTGTTAGTCCGGCGGGTATTCCACGACAATCTTGTTACTCTGTGTCATGTGGGATTTAGGACCTTTAATTTGCTTATTTGCTAATTCAACGAATCCTATAAATACGGGCTATGTACAGTGGCATATAAAAGCTTCAGTTCCTGTCGTTATTATAAGATTTGATAATTCGTAAATGTCTTGGATATTTATTTTCGACCCGGTTTGCAATTATCCACCATTAGCAAGAACATGATCTCAATTAAGACTAAATCCTGAAGGAGCAAAATGTGTAGAGCATTTCGTCATTAATTTTTAAACATCTAAGGTTACAAATTGGGGCAAAACATCTGAAGGTACATAGCAAAGCCAAACCGTATCTAAAGTATTTCTGTCGTCGTAATTCAATGCCCAGAAATTTAATTACAAACATTTGTATTGTTCCCCAAAACCTCGAGTAAGTAATTCAGAGCTATACACATATGTACAAGGGTTAAGGGCATTATTTCCTAACCCATTCCAACACGTTGAAACATCGAGTGACGATAGTGTTGGGCTAAGCTTCACCTGTAGACTAATGACTTATACAATTACGGCCAGTTTCTTCATCAAAAGTTAAAGTTAAAGTAATGTCTAAAGTTAAAGTAACGGTCAAATTCGTTTTTTCAAGGCTAAAGTGACAGCAAAACTAATTGAAAAATTGAATTTAACCGTTACTTTTACTTTAGACATTACTTTAGCCATAACTTTAACTTTAACTTTTGATGAAGAAACTGGCCGTTAGTGAAGTGCAGTAAAGCGCTTTGTTTTACATGTAAAGTGTACGATGGCAGATAACTTTGTTCTGATTCAATGCGGGCCACTGCATGTTTTGCCAGTTTGTGAAGATACGACGTATACTGAAATAGCCGTGGACTGAATACAAATTAAAACACACAGGATGTTTCCGTGAGCACATTTGGTTTGTGTTAAAGTTTTATTTGATGCGGTAACACCGAAGGGGAGGTAATTTATTTTGAAATCACGTTTAAAGAGGAATAGTATGTGACAGAGTCATCGGTAAAGTCCGGCAAACAAAGGCCCTATATACTCTTTAATGTATCTATCGAAATGTTGCTTGTACTCATAGATATTTAATAAACAAAGTTTCAAGGACTAAATTAAAATCCGTAAACTAATAGCCCTTCAGCCATAGTTCCTAACTCTATTAAACAAACGGACCATCGCAGAGTTTGAACTGTGATGTGACAGGATATAGGCGTAGAAAATAACAACAGCGAGCGTAGCACCGCGTGCCGCCCAGCGCTGCCTGCAACTGCCCGACGCTGCCCGACGCCGCTCGACAGCCGCTCCACGGCAAATTTCGATTGCAAATTCTAATTGTACCGGCGCGTGTCGAAACCACATCGAAAACCTTACGGTTAAAACGGCCCTTGTTTCAAAACACTCGCAAATGGAACTAGTTTGTATGCAACTGAAGTTTTTCATAAACTTTTGCTGGTTTAAACCGCGCCAGGCGTTACTCTGGAGCAAAAAGTGTAATTAGAGGAAGAATGGAAATGAATTCGTTTCCTCTAATTTCTTTTATTTCATGGTGACTACTTATTTTCATGTTATTAAATTCTTGACACTTCGTTTTGCCTGCTTTACAATTCAGATGGGTTTTCCAATGCATAGCGAGTTATTATAAACGTCTAGACGTCGTTAAGTGTTGATGTAAAACATTCGCAGAACTCATTGCTTACATCGATACTTTAAATAATAGCTGATGCTCTGTTACGCTGAGATATTATACTGATTTTCGTATTGAGATGTCTCTCTGATCAAGATATTTAAGTTCCTTTCAGAAATAAGCGAAGTTCTGCATCAACAACCAAATTACAATTGTAACTTTACTATTATTTTACACAAGTTGTTTACTTGTTCGGCACAAAGCGAAGGCTGATAGGGGCAGACTCAACGAACGTCAGTCTTGTCAACTACTTTATGTGTGAACACAGTTTCCAAATTGCTGGATGCACTTTCAACTTACACTCAGTATCTTAATGAAAGTTTCAGTATAGATATAACTTTATTATTTTGAACAAGGTTATATAAAATGGTAGTTGGAAGATGGCTTACTTAAATAAGCAATGTAATGTAATATAAAAGTGACTTGCACATGACAAGCTTCTAGTTGTAATTTCGTAGAACATCGCAAGTGGACGTACAAGTAAAGCTGTTATCGTAATGGATCAAACAAGCATCAGGCACTATTTGGCGCATACCTTGTTGATGGTACGGACAGGAAGCGTCACGGTGCACAGCCGGTAATCGGATTACGGTGCAATGGGCAGCTGTGCGCGAACCTGTGCCACGGTGTTTGCTGCCCCCGCACCCACCGACACCTTGATGTATACCTAATATCCTTTACCTGCAGTGAATTTCATCAAAATGTTCCAAAGTTGCACTGGAATAAATTACGTTGGTTCACACGACCGGGGTGGCCACGGTAAGTAAACTTGACGAATGCATACAATTCGTCAGCTCCTGTGCACTGTGTTTATTCCTATCGGCTATATTTTCCGAACTAACAGTTTTAGTGCAGTGTTTTAGAGCGTGCTTGTGTTTTGGGCTTCACTAGCGATGTAGTTCAGTCGAAAGTAGGTAGTGCAGTGAAAAAGTTTAAAAATATATTGAAGTAGGTACTTCTTTTTTATACTAAAATGCTGTTATAAATAACCGTTCAGTGACAAAGGCGAGTATACATTGCTGTAAATGTAAAACATTCTTATATAATTGCAACAAAAGAATTCTTGCACAAATAATAAAACAAACCAGACATAGCAAAGGTGAACTAAAATATTTTTCCCTTGTTCAGAATAAAGAAAATGTACATACAAATGCAAATCTTATGATTACAAAAAACCGTTGCACGCAAAATCGCATAGTAGGATTATACAGTGTGGGTGAAATATTTCATAGAGCTTCGGGCCCTAGAGGAAATTCAATTAGCCCAGTGCCTGTTTGACCATCAGCGCAGCATGTCGCTATCGCACGCTCTTGCTGCGAATTAATACGAGTTTGTTTCGATGTTATTCCTATATACCTTTAGGCGTATTTTCATATAAATAGTTATGGTTAAAAGGACAGTAATTAGTTGTAGCACGTCTAATTGTAACGTAGCATGTAGAGCAGTAAAAAATATTGAACACGTATTTTTTATTTTCTCTCGATAATTATGTTGCATAATTATAACGTTACTGAATTGAAAAAAAAAACGAATCCACGAAATCACAAGAGCCCATTCTCAAACTTTAACGTTTATTTATACCATAGGTAATCGTTTTCAATTGTAAGAGAAAACATTATCAAAATAATGGGAGATAGTCTACTCTTGAGTTTTCTCTAACTTGAATCACCTAGCTTTTAAATAGTTAAAACTCAAACATTGGCTATTAAGAACAAGTCTGTAATGAATTATCGCTGGAAAAAGTTTGGACTTACAAGAGACGTTAAGGGGAACCCGACCTCTGGACAAGGTTACCTAGCCTATTTCATTTAAAAATTTAATATGCTCCATTGGTTAAATTTAAATTCCGAATTATTGATATAAGTATCTGAGAGTATCAGGTTTATAAATAAACATAGACACAGCAGTCACAGATTTCGTATGCAGGTAAAGTTACATTTGTTCCCAAAAATTGCCAAGCGAAAAGCGCCAAAAATCTAACTTTCACACAAAAAATACTTCGCAGTTTCATAACAAGCAGTTATTCATAAGATTTAATCAGGATTTTAGAAAAGTTTGTTCGTGTAACAGGATTTTTAATTAGCACAGTCAGTATCAAAACTCAATTAGCGTTTTAACCCTGGCTCTTCGATGTGTGCCCAAAGTTCGTTATGTAATTTGCGTTAAGCGTATTACATAGGACGGCATCGCGCCATTCGGGAAAGTCATCGGTAAAATTCGCAAGTCCGGTACCGTGAGCTAATCGGTAAATTCGGTTACGCGGATATATCGAATATCGGTTTCAACGTTCATTTCGTTTAAAAGATTTTATGGATATTTTTAAATTTTGTATTTGTTGTTTGATGATGATGATTATTATAATATAATAATCTTTTACTCATTATGAGTATTTTAATTTGATGCATGTCTTTGACAATATATTTTAATGCATCAGAATAATGTAATAATAGTGTCAAAAGCATGTTAGCGTATCAAGCCTAACTAATCCATACAATGGCAACGGCAAATCTTCCCTACTTAGATCATAATAAAGTTAAATGGACCTCCAATTAGTTCCAGAACACTAATTAAATATACATTTGGCACAGATACTACGACTTAAAAGTTTTACTATCGCAAAATGAAGTGAGAGTGGTCAGTTTTCCTAAAGTTGAGAGAAATTTTCCATTTCAAGTTACATTAATTAATATTATATTAGTTTTAGCTATGTCAGTCTAAAAAATTGTTCATAAATACTTGTGGCTATGGAAGAATTGGAGAAAGGAGAATAACAAATCTGTTATTTATTCTATAGCTTCATATTTCTTTGAAGGAGGTCTGTGTATTGCTATATTAATAAATGCTACCAACAGATTAATGAACGCCTCACGCCCAAAAACATTCATACATATTCTATTTGCCTTACGGTAGGCAATCGGCAACGTGGGCTGCTCAGTCAATCGGACAGGCTGATCCATTGGAATGTAACAGAAGCCAAAAGCTGAGTCCTGGAACTACGAGTCACCCGGGATTCGTGGCTCAAACGTAGTTATGGGATTTACATGGGAACACGCAGAACAATGTTTTATTGCCCCACTGTATTAGAGTTGGTATTTCCCAAAAGGCCCTCTGAAAATGTATTTGGAATTGCATGCTCTGTCTAATGTACCTGCTTGTGAAGACAATGTTTGGCTCAGATATGCTGACGTAAAGTTAGGCACTTCGTGAGTCGAGAACTAATACCATTGTTGTTTGAAGTTAATTGAAATACGTCTGCATAGTTGTGTTGCTTCGTAAACTTTGAAGTGATCTGACGATTCTTATTAGAAAGTTACACTGCTTATTGATTATTAGAGTGTAATTTACATTGAAAATTATAATTCCACAAATAGAGTCTACAGTTATAATAAAGATTATTTTAATAAGCTTTTAATATGATATATGATTTCTATAGTTTTACTTGAAATCAACGGTTTTTCGGAAATAATGAAAACGATAAGCGTGGAAAATGATTTTACGAGCCAGTTAAGCAGAGTAATTAATAATTTAATAATAAGAGTTAGGCAGTATAAAATGAATTTGAGTAAAATCTTGTCATAAAGTCTGCGTAATATAATTTAATTATTATTTTGACGAATAGGTAAGACAATGATGATAATATTCTTTGTAGTTATGCAATATTACTTTTTGATTTATATTTCATGTTGCCCTCGCTATTGACCTTAAGACCAACAATAAATTATTGTTCGAATACCTTCTTGAAACAAAAGCCTTGGAGTATAATTGATCAGCGCTGGTCACAATTCTACGGTTCAGCGAGGGGACCGTATAACGGCCTGACCCCAAAACTAAATAAAAAGCCTTAATTGTTTGGTTTCTATTTTAAAATTGGAGCAGATTTTGCCTTTGTTCAGTCTGGTGACCTTTTATAATAATAGGTTTTGGTAATTAAAATTTGGTATGTTTTAAAATAATAATGTAGGCATTCCTTATTTATAGAATTTATGGCTAGAGATGACTCTTGAAAGTGTATTAACTCCCTTTTTGTATTCAGTTGCAACAGAGTGCAATTCCCTGTAATAAGGATAACAATCAGCCAGTTCGTAGATATATCTGAGGCATTCGCGTGAGGCTCGGCCCGTAATGTATTGATTCCGTTTATTTGTGGACTGCTGCATTCCGGCGTGCTTCCCGTCTGTCACCCCACACCATCCAGCCAATTGGCTAAATAAAGATTATGTCTGCCTGCTCTGAAATGCTACTGTATTCCACAAACTTTGCTCAATTATTATTTAACGTGAAAGGAGATATTTCTGGAAATATTTCCTACTTTGTTGTGTTTAAATAATTTCTGAGAGGCAGTTGTTATTTAAGGATAAACATAACAAGGACTTCGCTGTTCGCTGTAGATCTTACATTACTCGGTGCGCCATAAACTGAATAAATAATAAAGTTGAATTCATAAAGTAATTTGGGCATGAGCACATTGTTTTATTAGGCCATAGGCATTTCGAAATAAGGTACCTAATTTGTCTGCAGCGATGATCCTTTCATCCAAAGAAGAGTGCAAATCATTCTTCGTAATAACACCTTCGCTCGGTTGGTGTTAAGATTTACGATTTTATTCAATCCAACGTCCCGGTAAATTACGGGGAGCCGAGATCCATTAAGTGCTTAAGTGCCTCCCGAGCACGAAATTGGGGATGATAATGGAAATGGGTTCCTTGCTATGTTAATATGGGACTTTACACCGAGCGGACCAATTCACGCGTTGTTCCAGCAATATGAAGGCCCGGGTATTGCGGTATAACCGTTTATGTTATGAATAGCCCTTGATTATGCTGACTCATTACTTGATGGTTCATGTAACTTAGGACCGTGTAAAAAGATTAGCCGCTCCTTGTGAGTGGATTAACACATGAGAGTACGCCTGGACGCCTATTAAACATGTGCTACGGTTATGTTTAGTTTATTTAATCTATACATATAATAAATCTGTAGAAAAGTAATTTTTGTACATTGAAGAAATTGACAAAAAAAATAGCCAGCATGTTAAAGGATAACTAACAGAACCCATTTCCATCATTTTTGTCATTTTTGTCTGTTTGTCTGTTTATCTGTTTGTTTGTTCGGGATTCACGTAAAATCTACGAATTAAATGCAGACAATGCTTATATACAAAAACTCTACGTAACTTGGGGTATTACTTAGTTTTTGTTTCATCGAAATCGATTCACTCTATCAAAAGATATGATTAATTTTGTGAATTCAAGATGTAAAATATTACGACACGCAATCTATTTGTCAAAACTGTACATTTGAATGTTGTACTTATATTAGTTGATCGGCCTATTATTAATCTTTACACAGAAAATCACACCTTTATAAGTAACATCGGAAGAAAAAAAAAATATGAAAATTTTGTTTAGCCAAGGTTAAAGTAGCTCCATCTGTGGTAAATAAAATACATCATCAATTTGTTCAAGTTCAAGGAGCGAGGTGGTAAATGACAATATTACCATACATTCTTTATAGAGGATTATTATTTCAACAGATGGAGTTGTGTATTTTCCGTAATTCACCATAATTTAACACGAAGTGTAATTTTTCGATAGACATTTCAATAGTGTTTGTCAGTTTGCCGTGCCACATCAAAATCCAACTATAATTATTACCTTGATGAAAGGAAAATTAATAGTTCTCGGCCAAATTTAAAACGGTGCCATCTAAATTATTTTTTGATCATTATGTCAAAAATGATGACTTTAGTGGAACAATTAATTATCATTTAAAGTTACAGATGGAGTTCATATCAGGATTTTTTCATAAACATAGTTTAGCTTATCTTCCACTAATGTGGTAGCCTTAAAACAAATTACTTTGGGTGAGTAGTATTAAGTAGACCTTAATTATTTTTTCTGATGCAAAATATGTAAACTTAATCCTAGAAGAAATGAGGATCTATCTCTCGCAAGCGCTGCTAAGCGTGAGGTAGGTAATGTAGGATTCTGTAGCTTTAAAAACAAGCCCAGATACAAAGTGCAGATAAGAAATGGGAGCTTTCTCGATTTAATACCATACACACGTAAAATGCTTTATGCGTCTGAAAACGTACAAATTACGCGCCGCATACCAGAGACATGCTTACGATGCATGCACGATTACGAACAGTCTCAGTAAGACCCGAGCCAAGTCTAAAAACCCTAAAAAACACCTTTTATATAAAACTACGTTTGATGTCATTTAATCACAAAGACAGAAATTGTTCTCTGTTGCAAATCCTATCCACCTATATCCTATCCTAATCCAGAATGCATTGCAGGTGTGCATTGCACAAAAACCAATGGTATCCTATTCGAGAAGTCAAAAGAGTTGACCTGAACGTCAGCTTCTGCGCTAAGCAAGTGTTCTTAATAGTACCATCAGAATTACATTCATCGTTGAATGAGGTGAATAAATTTTCAGAAACCACAATAACAGTAGGAGCCAAAGCGTATTATCGCTTTATAGAGCTCTGATTGGCCCCAGGTGACCAAGTCAGGTCTGATTTGACGTTCATCAGATCTTTGAAAGTGTTTCGGTGGATACTTACCGTCGTCCTGTTTACATGTGACACAAAATATGGTATATAAACGTCCTCCGCAAGAGCGAAATTTTCCCGGTGTGCGGTAGTGACGCACAGTATACAACACTTATGTTTCTTTTGATTTGCTGGCTCCACCAAGAAATGACAAATTGCGAGCGTACATTCTGAAAATCTTGGCAAAACTACAGGTTTCAAGTACGAACACATGAAGTGGACTCTCACAGATACGTACATTTTGCCTATTCGTGAACTAATGCAAACATTTCGGTGGAGTCCCGGCTTAGGCCTCCCCCACATTAGGCGTGCGCGATCCTCGGGCGTGTGAGTAGCGCGGGCGCCGCGCGTGCGTCGCGAGCGCGTTGCGTGAGCGTCGCGTTTTGCTGCCCTGCGGCATTTGCAGCGCGCTCGCGGCGCGCACGCGCCGCTCTCCTTGACGTTTAACTGCTAAGGCGTTTAGCGGGCGGCGGGGATAGTAGGCGAAGGGGTAAGAACGCAACTCGAGCGCCGCGTGCTCGCCGCGAGCGCGTCGCTTGCACTCTTCACACATGCCGCAGGGCAGCAAAACGCGACGTTCACGCAGCGCGCTCGCGACGCCCGCGCTACTCACACGCCCGAGGATCGCGCACACCTAATGTGATGTCAGCCTTACCATGAGTAAGTGAAACTATTTACCCTATGCGCCTGCTGATGATGATGACTCATTTTATCATCCATCCAGCTATTCCCCAACTATGCTGGTGTTGGCTTCCAGTCACCGAATCTGTTTGAGTACCAATATTTTGCTTGGAGCGACTACCTATCTACAATCCAGTCAACTACACAAGACGATATCCATATTATGGTAAGACTGACAGACTTTCTGGCTTCTGATTAGTCGCAGCAGCTGCAGAAAATGTACAAATGACAGCTTTGTCAGGCTCAAAGCATGTTGACATAGATTATAGATGTTTCCTGTGAAAATTACTTACGCACCATACGTAATAATTTTCCAAATTGGCTGAACAACGACACAAACTTTACTTCTTTTGTTTAGATAAATGGTCACATCCACAACACAACCTTGATCAATGAATCTATGCGACTGCTAAGTGCTAATCCTAATTATACTGTCACGTGAAAGAATGCACCTACGGGATAAGTAGTATTTTGACGATTCTATATTGCCCACGCAGACGAAGTTGCGGGCAACAGCTAGTATTCATTATAAATGAAAAAGGAGTTGTAATAAAATGATTTGATCAAATAAAACGATAGAAATAAGAAACGAGTGCTCACCATTGTACTAGTTCTGGAATGTCAGATTACAGCGGAGGAACAGAAAGTATAATGAATTAATTTGAATCTACCCGTTCTCTGCTGCATAAGCCGATTCCGCTAAGTGATGAGGTCGGTTTCGCGGTTCGTAATTTATTTAATTTTCGTATGTCCAAGTTAGCGTCAGTTTACGACGCGCCCGAGTTTCGCCAAGAAGGTGGCGCTGCCATTTATCACTCACTCGCAACTTTCATAACCACTCCTTCGATTCCTCTATAACCGACACGTATCTATACGTAATAGTAACGTTATTATAATTTATTAGTTTCAGCCCACTAACTCGATAGAAATGGAAATAGGCGCTCTCATTCGCAACTTTGGCACAATAAAGAAGTTCCAATTCCTTCACACTGGGGCTACAAATGGGATAAGTTTAAGAAAGCAATCGGCCTTATATGGTCGTTATGGACCAGTACGAAGGCGCGGGCGTGAAAACCATCGGAAAGTTTCCCTTATCGCTTCATTTGATATAATTCTTCTACAATAGCTATTTCCGTTTTGGAAACTAGCAGTCGATAAACTTTTAAAATAATTTAGTGCTAAATAAATGTTAAGGGTGAGCTGAGTCAGGGCGACTAGGGGCCGAGGTCGTAGAAACAAAATTAATTACGAAATAGTCGAGAAAACTTTTGGGTTGGCGTCGCGTCGTCGGAATAATTGTTGCTAATTGAGTTCCATCCACCTGGGAAAAAGGGGACAGGAGGGGATGAATTACATTTGTGAGTATGAATGCGCCCCGGCCCCGCCTGCCGCGGTGACGCTGCACCTAACGAGTCGCTTTTTAATTACACACATATGTTTGCTGTCTCATACACCTAACTAACTTTTACGAGGAAATAAAATTTAGTCGTCGTAAGATATCATACTTGAAATTCCAGTTATCTCTTGGTTGAAAATATTTTTATCCACTGAAATCTTTATTTTGATGAGCAAATCTCCTGTGATGAAGATGTTTTCGATGCTTAATTTAGGTATTTGAAAAGGTGTCTAATTTATCCGACCAGCTTTATCTTACTTTTTTGTGACTTTTGCTAATATTTCAAAGAATACAGATCTTTTATTACTTACTATGTAATTTTCTTTACCGAAGCCTGAAAAGGTTACTGAGGTAGAAGAGATTTAGGTACATTTATGAGTGGAATATTTTTGTTGTTGGTAATATTAAAATATTAATTTGGCTTTTTGCTCGGTCCCTCGATAATTACCTAATTACAGGATGTACCTTTTACGTCGTAGCGTCTACGAGATTTACTCGTAGTGCTACACCGAAGTGCTACGAGTAAATCTCGAATAGCACCTCGTAGCGATGAATTGTTGGGTAGCATTGTAGGTAGTATCAGTCGCCTTATCTTCGACTGGGGGTATCTCGTTAGAGACCGTCGCTTCAATAGTATTAGGATTACGGTGCTGTTCGTCGCGTGATTGCTAATAAGCCAATCATTCGCCACTGATTGGCTTTGAAGATTATCTGGAGTTACGGCTTTTCATGTTTATGGAAACAGCTGGCTCGTTACAGTCTCGGCTTGTATTTCTATTGTTGCATTGGCAAATAAAAATAAGTACCAAAGAACTTTGCCTCCAGAAATAGATTAAAGTCCGACTTTTTGTCGAGTTTCTTTTGTAAATTGTTTTAATAAAATTAACCATTGTTCGTATTCAGAAAGGGGTTACTTAATTTACAACTTTTGTTAAGACTTTGCGATTGTATTGTGCAATGTACAGGTAGGAATTAGTAGGCCAATTGTGAGTTCTTGACGACTTTATCAATGCAAAGGAGACATTAAAAAACATTACAGAACCTCTGACAAAGGGAAACAACATGAAAATGTGTAATAAAGTTATGAGTTAATATTAATTAAATTGTACCCCATACGGGAAGTGACGTGACCGTACATACATCACAAATGTTCCTCGCATCATTTTACTTATTTAGCCGGCGACGCTATACAGGGCGAACTTTTAAACGGGAACATATCTCAACATAATGGGCCAGTATTTGCCAAGTTATGACGAAATAAAAATGGTAAAACAATATTTGCATACCGCTTAAGAATAAATTGTTTATTCTAAAATTTCGTATTTTAATGTTAGTTGCAACTTTCTGGCTTAACGGAATGCGTGACTACGCTATATTAACGCTTGCACTTTTTGGAGCATTTTAAGTTAGGTTGCTATCCACTTCATTTTAAACGTAAAATATTACGTATCTCATAATACATGTTTGCTACATTTATATACATACAAAGCCCTTCGCGCACGCCTTTTTTTCCGGATGAAACGTACTTAATCCCTTAAGTCAATATGTCCCTTGATTAAAACATCAGTCTGTATATAGGTAGGTTGGCAGGGACGGTAGCTCGGTGGGCGACGAGACCTAATTAGCATCAACTTAATGAATATGTAATACTTGTTAGGTAATTGAATTATACTCGCCTTGAAAGTAATTTTGAATGCAGCTTCCATTTTCCCTACAAATTATTGTTATCAGCCAGTTTGATAATGTGTCGGAATATATTTAAAAGTTATTTTGTGTTAATTATGGTTGTCTTGTTGGTGATGTGGTGAACAGCCGCAGATTTTAATGACACAGCTTGATTGCTTCGTGAATTTTATATGTTCATTTGAAATATGGTTTTAATATTTTCGTCGAACACCATAATATTTACCAGAATCTGTAAGGGCAGACATGACATTTATCTATACATATAATAAATCTGTAAAAAAACTGTGTCTGTACATTGAATATATTAAAAAAATAATAATTGGGTGGGGTTTAGAAACAGTAATGGAGCATAAATCCAAAAAAAAAAATCTGTCTGTATGTCTGTATGTCTGTATGTCTGTATGTCTGTTTGTTTGTACACGCTAATCTTCCGAACTACTGAACGGATTTCAATGATTTTTTCTTTGTTGTGTCAGTATTAAGCCTGGTCAACATATAAGCTATAATTTATCTTCGAAACTTGAAGACCTGATGCAGAACACCAACAGACCAACAAAACTATAAGAGGTACAAAAATGGTGCCATGGCAAAAATTGTTTCATGTGATGAGCATTTTCAGCTGAGATAATAAATTTGAAGACCTGGAACACCTCATGTGAAACCCCAAGAGCCCAGCTTCTCTGTACCATATACAGATATGCCGTTTTAGCAAAAGTTGTTCAATTTGATAAGCACTTTCTATTGACTTATACAAATTGAAGATCTAAAACACCTGATGTGGAACTCCAGAGGCCCAGCTAGATTACAGCATATAGAGGTATGACGTTTTAGCAAAAGTTGTTCAATCTGATAAGCACTCTCTGTTGACTTATAAAAATTGAAGATGTAAAACACCTGATGTGGAACCCCAGGAGCCCAGCTAGACTATAGCTTATAAAGATATGACGTTTTAGCAAAAGTGGTTCAATCTGATAAGCACTCTCTATTTTGACGTATAAACATCGAAGATCTGGAACACCTGATGCGGAACTTCAAGAGCAATACTACACTTGAAATGTATAGAAATGAATGTTATGAAATAGGTATGGTGAATCAAAAAAAGTAATTAGTCCGTCTTTTAGATAACCCTAAAATAATGGACACGTATTTTTTTCTTTTCTCCTTCTCACAAACAAATAATAACGAAGATATAACACGCTTGAATTTTGTGTTAAGTCACTGCTTAGTACAAATTTTACATACCTAGACGTGGCGTCACGAGCCCCCACTCTCCGAATTTGTTGCGTTATATATATCTCATTATTATTTTGTATGTCTCTTCCAGACCTCGGGACTACAGAGTTCCGAATTTTTGGGAGGCAAACGTGAGGCCGCGCTGAAGCCCTTTTGAGACAACTTTAATGAAATGGTGACACAAAACCGACAATTATCCCTTTATACACTATAGAAATGAACCCAAGGACAATCCCCGGTGGACGTCGTTAAAAAAAAAGACAATCTGTGCTATACCATTGCTAACTGAGGATGAATACTACTTGGGCTATTGTGATGGGATGCTAATGGACTAGGAATGGGGAAACTACGGGAACTATGGCACCTGCCGATGACAATGTATTAGATACATGTAAAAATGGCAGGTGGAGACTCGCCAGCTCACTTACTGGGCCCCCGGGAATCAGTCACTGAATAGCAACAAGAGGGCAACAGGGACATGAGCGGCTGAAGTGTGAGGATACCTCGGCGGATTTTAAACGCAGATTACGCGCTCCCTGTGGGTCACTTACCACGAGGCACCTATCCTCCGAGCAGGGCTACTAACCCTGCTCACTCTGGATGGTCAAGCCAAGCCAGAGGCGTGAGACCTACCCCCGTCATGGTTCACTCAGTATACTCTCCCTGGAGAACTCAGTATATATGCCCCGCGGGGTCGCTACTCCCCGTCATCAGCCTTAGATGTCCTGCGGTGCTTATATCTCATTATTATTGTCGTTATTATCTCAAGAGCCTTTGTCCCAATTATGTTAGGGTCGACTTCCAGTGACAGCCGGAACCTACAGTTTAACATCCCCTCCAAATAACGGTCATTGGTATCCAAAATATACATAGAAAGTACATACGAACTTAGAAAAGTTGCATTGGCAGGTACTTGCCAGACCTGGAATCAAAGACGCACGCTCATACTTGAGAGATTGGTTCTCTACCCACTAAACCACCACGACTTTCACTAAGTCATCACGACTTTGTCATCTCAGTAACATTTAATGTTTTTTTACGTAATAATACGTGTAATATTTTTGCCACACACCACTTAAATGCGGACTAATTAGAATCACTACTTTTATCCCTATGGTCACGTCTATTGCGGTTCAGTTCTCAGCGTTTTGTTTAGTCTGCTGTGATTTTGCCGTTAAAGTACAAAAATTAAATATATGGAACATTTCTAATGGCTATGCGTATTCCGTTGTTTTCAAGTCAACGGGCCCTTAAAATTCAATATCAGACGATTCAGATCTTTGATTTTGCTGACCCCGTAGTCGCTGGCATAAGGGACAGGATCCGCGTACGAAGTCGCGGGCAGAAGCTAGTTTATGAATAAAATAATAATGAAGCAAAAGTTTTTACTTTGGAATTGACTTAAATTTTCTGTTCTAAAGATATTTGAGTTGGAGAGTACAGTAAAACGGATATCGATAGTATCAATGTCTCATAGAGCAGTGAGCCCAATATAACCTACTTCAGAATATTGTTATTCAGTGCAGGCTGTTATTAGTTCCTGTCAAAACGCCAGCCATTTGAACTGACTCTCGACTTGCATTTATGAAGGTTTGACTATTACTAAACTTGTACAAGTTTCTCTATCAATCTGGAAATGATGAAATATCGTTTTATGAGAAACTACCAAACGTAATATTCCAGTCTGAATATCTAGTATCAATTCCATTACCGGTTTTATTTTCTTTAACGTTTATTCACCATTCACGTCAACAATCTGCACATGCACAAATGGTAGGTTCATAAGACGCGCATGGGTTGCATACAAATTATTCAAAATTCTTCGAGAAAAATTTTACACTTTCCAAATAAGTTATCTTTTATCCTCACCTATATTTAAATATTTAAAAACGATCGATAGCAATAGCAATAGCCATCAGTACAAAAAACAGAAAACCGTATCACAAAATGGCGATCGCATTGTTAAATGAACAGTCGGTCAAAGCTGTGCCAATCCCATTTAAAAATAATACAGCTAAAACAAATGTCAGGTGTGATCTGCATTAAAAGCTCTCCAACGGACGGATTAAACTGGGACGCTCAGATTGAGTGCATTTCGGAGTTAAAATTGATATACCTACATTAACTTATATAGTCAGTGGTCCATTAAAATAGTTTTAGGCTATTGAATTTATTTATAAACCGGTAAAAAGTACACTAGTGCATATAATATATTTTTGAGATAATATCTTCTAATATATTTTTATCAGTAACCGCTTTAGAAAACGTTGGTTGATAATAACTTTTTTCTTTTTTTAAATCTAGTAGTTACAGTTTTTTTTTTAACTTTTTAAAGTTTTCCATTAAAATCGCTGTTCTACAGTTTTCGATAGTTTCTGCAAACCTATCTCTTAATATTAACAATACCTTTTCACGATATAGCGAATTAAATTCTGTTACTCCCGAACCAATGCACGTTCATTAAATCGCTAGATGCACAGAGCTTCGCATATTCTATTATTGGCCTGTAAATTAGCACCACTACAGTTCATTACATATGAACGAATATTCCGTTATTAGAGAACCGAGACTGCACTAAATTGGTCCAAGCCATATCGACCGGCTCCTGCTACTGGTGTCCAATAACATTGTAGGAGGGAAATTTATTTCACTTGACTCTTACCTACATCTTTTTTAATCGTAAAGTGTGTTTGTTTGTTTGTGAGTTTATGTGGCATGAAAGGTGTGGAAATAAGTGTTATTTGGCTATGCAAAGTTGTACTCATATAAGTGTGGGTGAAACCTCGGGAAAGCTCGTAGGGTTTATTCATTACTTGCCCCAGTTTCTCTCATCACGACACAGATTTTGTTTAAGTGACAGCAGAATATGAGGCAAATCACAATTATGTCAGTTAGGAACGAAGCTGAGCTCTAAGGCAGAGCATTTCAAATGTATGGAATGTTACATAACGTAATACTGAACTTGATTTCAGTTTTGGATGTTTGACCGCATTCGCGAAACACGTGTTTGTGGAGTAACTGCGCTAGGTAAGTTAGGTACGGGAGGTTTAAATATGATATAAATATTTTCTTATACATATAGGTGGACGCG
This sequence comes from Helicoverpa zea, assembly GCF_022581195.2. Taxonomy (NCBI): domain Eukaryota; kingdom Metazoa; phylum Arthropoda; class Insecta; order Lepidoptera; family Noctuidae; genus Helicoverpa; species Helicoverpa zea. The sequence continues at coordinate 9,697,838 of NC_061452.1, read as the reverse complement.
AGTTGCAAAAGTTACATCCAATGTTGAATCAAAGGATTCATTTAAAGTTGTCGTTGAATAGAAAATTATTGTAGTCCTAGTAGTAGTAGGTAACTACGCTGTCTTTATATTAATGTTACTCAGCAAGTACCTATTACAAAAGGAGATAAACTAAAAACCTGCAAAAATGAATAACATTAATTTAATTTTTTTTTATAAGTAGACATCTAATCGCTTTCTTCAAGCATTTATCACTTGCAAATCGTTTCGACAAACCTCGAAGCGCATCTTACGAGTACTTTTTCTCGCCGACCGTATTGGCAACAATTTTTCCGCCAAAGTTCTGAAAGTCGACGGGAAATGGCCGGATATGGTGGTGGGAGATGGGCTATTGACTTTTCTCGTTATCGCTACACATAGCTTCAAGCCGTTCTAACAAAGTTCGTGAGGGATCTTCTATACTCACCCTGTAAATGGTAGTAAACTGAAGGCAAGTTCCTACTAGAACAAAAATTTAAATTATACTTACCACAGAGTAGGTACTATACATGATTAATATGCCTTGTGAAGCATACTTGCCTTTTTGAATATATTTAATAGCAGCGTTTTACCTGAAATAAAACGCATATTAAATACTTACCTTATTTGAAGCTTACTAGTTTGAGATAGGCACCTACGTGTTTTCCGCTTTTATCTCCGTCCTTTTCTACCCCATATCTTGCATCTCTCTCGCACACCGACCAGTTTCACTCCCCACCAGGCAGGAGGCGACGAGTGTTCTCGACGGCCACAGTTCGTCATTGAGTCGAAAACACCAGGCAGAAATTAAAATGTAAGCTTCAAATAAGGTAAGTATTTAATATGCGTTTTATTTCAGGTAAAACGCTGCTATTAAATTCTTGACCGTTATTTGAAGCTTACTAGTTTGAGACGTGTTTGTTATCGCCTGGTGGAAGTGGACGCCAATGTGAGCAAAAGCACAATGAAATTGTGTATGTAAATAGGTACTTAGGTACACGAGTAATCACATGTAAGTATGTGTATTGCGTCCTGGAATACTAATGTAATAAAAGTTAACTGGTACTGGTACTCAGCTACATCCTGTTAGACTGGAAGCCGACCCCAACATAGTTGGGAAAGGGGCTCGGAGGATGAGTAATAAAAATTAAAAGAGAGATGCAAGAACAAAAGCAAAATTGATTTCATTTTCTAATAGTAATTAACAAAAACATTGCGATACTTCTTAATAACAATAGTAACAAGAATATAGACATTAATCAGCTGGATTAATTAAATAATCGAGATAACTTGCTACTTCTATTTAGTGGGTATCTTTCCCTTCTGTAAAAATGGGCAAATGTATTGCCTGATCGCCAATTACCCTTGGCTAATATATCGTCCAAGGGTATATTGTCAACACAGATTTTGACGCTACCGCCGAGTGGAAGCTTCCTGGGGTTGTAGTTATTCCTGCCTCTTTTAACAATGTCTTAATCCACCCGCAATCATCGTTCGGGTGCCTGCCTTTGGTTGGCCTCTAACGGATATAAATAAATTTAAGGAATTAGCCGATGTCCGTCTATCTTCTAACAAGGCTTTAGTCTTTCTGACCCAATACACTGGACTTAGATTTATATTTTCCTGATTATCCATCAAACAACAACCCGACTGCCTATGACTAGAACTGTCGGTCTTAGAGCCAAAGACTGGCCATAAGATTAAATTATCTTTGTTGTTTTTGAAATGTTCTGGGTCTATTGCAAGCAAGGAAAGATCATGGACTCGCCTTTCCGAAACAAGCTAGCAAAAGAAAGAGCAGCAGTGTGCCTGGAAGTTGCAAATGGATTATTCTCGTCTACGTTTACTGCACTTAAGTAGGTTACCAATTGGTCAATATTCCAGATGGACGGCTTCCCGGGGAACAGGTTTGCTCAGCGCTATTGATTTTAAAATGTGTCCGACTAGAACGTGTGAACCTAGCTCTCCAGTGGTTTCTGCATTGCATAGTGTAGCTATAACTGACTTGTGTAATAAAATAGTATTGTATGCTAGTTTATTTACTATGTGTAAGTCCGCTAAAAATTGGGTAAGTATAGGTCCAAATAGGGATTCAAGGATTCATAGGATCCAATTTCATACTTTTCGCCCCAATTTAACCATCGACTCCAAGCTGATTGATAAGTGTTGCGTGTGGATTGAAGAAGACTTCAGTCGGAGAGACTCCTTGTCCCTCCCCCCCCTCCCCATTTCCTTGACCTTGGCAGGGGGTATCCCCGTTGCTGTGTCTATCGGTTTCTGCTCGAGGTTCATCAGTGTGTAGGGTACTGCTAATGATCGGGACTTCAAATCTGCTCGCCAAAATACCTGGTGCAACCGAAGGAACTACTATGAGATTAACTCCCGTTCCTGAATTGAGATGATTGAGGACCTACGGTATAAGGTAAGGTGGCGGTAATACCCATGCTAGCGGGTAAGTCCAAACTTGAGAAAAAGGCATCGTGGAACCCCGCTTTCGGGTCCTTCAGATCTAGGGGCACGTAGTACACAACTATGTGTCCCTGGGCTCGCTTCGAGGCAAATAGGTCCACTGCCGATACAAGATGCCACTCCGGTGGAGGTTTGTGTCGGGAGAGATGGTCTGCATGACTGTTGAATAGGGCTGGTATATGATTCACGACGTGATAGATTTGATACAGCTCGAGATAATTGAATACTTTGTACGTCAAGTTCGGTAGGCTCCTTGATCGGGTGCCACCTTGATTTCTTAGATATGACACCACAGTCCCATTTTTGCATTGAAAAATGGCTGTTGATCTCCTTAGCAACTCGCCGTGATTATCCAGTTAATACCGCAAGCATCTCTTTCAGATCGCAGTGAAAGCCTTTTTCTCTCTTGTTCCATGAACCCATTACGGGAGTTCCGTTCAGTTGTGCCCCCATCCTACATCGGAGGCGTCCGTGGGTATAAGGTGACAGGGAAGTGGCGTATGAATATACAAGGTTTGGTGGCAGCTGACCAGCCACCACTTTAGATCTGCTAAGGCATCTGCTGGTAGGTTCAACATTGCTATACTCCATTCACCGAGCCGTGAGCCCACAATGTAACCAAAGAAAGACACTTTTTCAAAATGGTGGGTATAACCCGACCGATGACAAAAACGTCACATTTTTATGTAAAATGTTCTTAGTATCTGTGGTCTTCAATAAAGTAGGGTTCTATGTATGACAGTCAAGACTTCTAGGTTCCTTTTACATGTAAACGATTTACTACATATTTCATTAAAATTAAGAAAATAATTTACGGCATTTATTATATTTGATTTCAAATAAGTTTGAAAAGATTGCATAAGTTCCACAGACATCGTTCTAAAATATCATTTCTAATGTTGTCAGTATATTACTTTCGTAGTTATTTTTATAAAATATGATCATTACTTCAATCGTGACTTATAAGAACCCTTTTTATGGTTTGTTCACCGTTTGGCTCACGGTTCCATGAATAGGGTAGGTATAGATTGCTGTTCAACACTGCATTGAGGAAAATGAGGAGAGCCCGGTAATGCAGTCTGCCGTATGGGACAACGAAAACTTGCGAAGTTTAAAAGTCCTATCAAGCTATGCAGGTCTTCTAAGTTTGTCGTGCTGTTTGTCACGTAGTGCGTTTTGTCATTATCTTGTTGATAATGCTTGCGATTTATTCACTTGCCATCCAAAACGTGGTGCAAATGATCCCAAAGTAGGCGAATATATCTTGGTGAGCCACCAGAAAATCGAGATACACAATTATAAGTAACCCTTGAGTTTTCAAAGTTTGAGCCACCCAATTCGTCACTGTGGCGAAGGTCTTGGGTGCCGTGCTTAAGCCAAATGGTAGGCACGTAATCTGAAGCAGTCTTCTTCTGTATACTAGTCGTAGGACATGTCTGTGACCTTCGGCTAACGGAAGGTAGAAGTAAGCCTGGGCGAGATCCACTTGCACAGCCATTCGTCTTTCTGAAGAAACTCTAGCACCCGAAAATCATTTATTAAACTGAAGGGTTCCGTAATTATGAACTTGTTGAGAACCTTGAGATTGAGTATTGGACGGTTCTTTCCGTCGCCTTTTGGGCACAATAAACATATTGGAAAGAAAGCTGTCAGAATTTGCAGCTATCAATAGAACTTTTTGTTTTATCATTTGGGATATGACGACATCCATCTCTTTGGACTCTCTGGTCAAATCTGGCATTATCTATCAAAGGTGGCTTTTGGGCAATGGTATGCGATATCCAGTTATTATTTTTGACAAGAAAGGCGGAGCTCCCATTTCTTTCCATTGGCCTGGAAAGTCATAACTTACGTGCCTTGTTGGACGCATCAAAGTCCGCCTGCGGCCCCAAGGGAGCCTTTAGAGTTTTGCGTCACACGCCATTCAGCGTGAGTGTGATTACCATTTCCCTTCGAGGGACGGTTATAATGGCGACTCTTCGAAAGTCGATCCAAATAGCCACCCTGCGAGGGTAGATTGCAATGATGGTACGACCCGCAACATGCATGATTGGTACCCTGCGAGGGTCCGTGAAAATGAGCCGACCCCTGCGGGGGGTGGCTAGTATACTTACTGGTGCGTGCTTTGTAATGATGCTGCTACTCGCAACATGCAAGATTGGTACCCTGCGCGTGTCCGTGATAATGAACCGACCCCTGCGGGGGGTGGCTAGAATACTTACTGGTCCCTGCTTTGTAATGATGCTGCGACTCGCAAAATGTAAGATTGATACCCTGCGTGGGTCCGTGATAATGAACCGACCCCTGCGGGGGGTGGCTAGTATACTTACTGGTCCCTGCTTTGTAATGATGCTGCGACTCGCAAAATGCAAGATTGGTACCCTGCGCGGGTCCGTGATAATGAACCGACCCCTGCGGGGGGTGGCTAGTATACTTACTGGCAGTCCTAGGCGGAGCGTACCAAGTCTTTCAAGGCCGAAAACCATCACACGCCGTGATAATGAGCCGACCCCTACGGGGGGTGGCTAACAGACTTACTGGCAGTCCTAGGCGGAGCGTACCAAGTCTTTCAAGGCCGAAAACCATCACACGCCGTGATAATGAGCCGACCCCCATGGGGGGTGGCTAACAGACTTACTGGCAGTCCGTGGTGGAGCGTACCAAGTCTTTCAAGGCCGAAAAGCTTTCTTGACACCATCAGCCCTCTTCAAGTGCGGTAGTGACCAGTCCGAACTAAGGAGATGCTGGTTGGACCGCACCGCACACCATTATTTTTTGTCAAAAAGTTGAACGCCTTGCAGGATTGAACTAGGGCCACAGGTGCCTTAGGAACTTCGGGCTTGCTTTCTTTTCCATCGTCACGTGCACGGGCTGTGGTAGCTTTATTATTTATCGCATCTGTATTTGCTTTATAAGTCACTCATTCTGAAAACAAATTACTGAAAAAAAAGTACACGGAAGAAACTCGTGACAAAAAAGGTGTAGATGTACAAAATATTAACACTTGATTTCGCAAAATCGAATATCGAACGGTAAAACCGTTAACAAATTGTATAAAATATTATAAACTCACCTGTGTTCTGCGAGAGCACTGAGTTTATTTTTCAACGAAATACTACAGCGGTTGGTTAGACCAACCTTCTCGGGCGGAAAACAAGACGCCAATGACGAACTGTGGCCGCCGAGAACACTCGTCGCCTCCTGCCTGGTGGGGAGTGAAACTGGTCGGTGTGCGAGAGAGATGCAAGATATGGGGTAGAAAAGGACGGAGATAAAAGCGGAAAACACGTAGGTGCCTATCTCAAACTAGTAAGCTTCAAATAACGGTCAAGAATTTAATAGATAAAAGTTTAGAGTTAGTCTGTGTGGTCGTGTTCGCCGCGAGCATTATTATTTGAACAACTATTTTATTCCGACGAGCGGAACGCTACCGACTTTTTCATATAGGATACAAAAATATCGAAATCCAGCTTTTATCTCATCCATATCCTCATACTTTAATATTTAATCGAAAAATGGAGCAATACAGTGTGGTTACTTTAGTACAATATTCGCAACTAATATTACAAATGCCAAAGTTACTCGCGTTTAAAATAAAATGTCTCTGTCTTGTCTAATGTAAAAATAACATTTCTCTAGCGCTTTCACGCCAAAACTACATTACCGATTAAGTGAATACTCTGAAGCCTGAAAAACGACACAGCCTACTTAAGGCCCGGTTGTGGGAGTTCTCCCGGGACACAATTACACATACACTAAAAGGTGTGCTGTTAGGTATTATAAAACTATAACATATAAAGAGCTGGCTCATGCGAACTGCTACATAGTGCCTACATTTCGTGTTCGTTCGTGATGCAAACACATAAAAGTTGTGTGTGGCAGCTGTGAGAGGTAATGGCCCCGAAATAATTTTCTTCGCTGAATACTGAATGCTATCGAAGTTTAAGCGGCACGGCGTTAAATGTTCCGTTATCCGTTGAAAACGTCCAAGAACTTATGTAAAACACTACAATTTTGCAGCCTTTTAAATCGTACAATATTTTTACCTCCGCACAAGTAAAAGGAGGAAGTGGCTGAGTGCTTATTAATATTTTCAGCTTTATATGACATTCAATATAACAGGTGACAGTTTCCAGGCAGGGTAGTTTTCTATTACGAAAATATAAACTCGACGGTCGAGACACATCACATTCATAATTTAGTGGACCAACTGACGTCACGTATTTTTAGCTAGCGCTTTAGTGCAGAATGGAAACCTGTTAAAAACCCAGAGTAGCTAGCGGCTACGAGGGAAATATTTATCAAGAAAGGATGATGGAGTTTTACAAAACGTAGTGCGGCTGTTTAGTTTTCTCCTAACATTTATTTTGTAGGAAACTTGAACGTTCTTAAACTTGGTGTCTAAATAACTTTATATCTCTGAGTCTGACTACATTTCGGAGCTCAACATTTTTAGCAAAAGCAAATTGTTTTCGCATATTTTATTTCTTAGTCAAACAAAAAGGCTTTTAACTCGGTAAATATAGAAACACCGAGAAAACTTTAATGTTGAAAGATTTTATTTTTACTGGCGTATTCGCGGGTATGGCGGCCCGGGTGCAATTAAAGATTATACCCTAGTATTTGCATAATATTGGGGCGTGTATAAAGTACGGCGAGGAAAAATATGGAATGGCGCAAAACAATAGGGTGCCATTCCCCAGATTACTGAGGCCTTATAATGAATCGCTGAATTACCGAAACAAAGGATCGTGCCAAAAGATGTTTTTTTTTGGCCAAGTTTTTGAATTTTGCACAACAATTATGTTTGTTGTATTCAATTTCAATCAGCGAAAATACGATTGAAAAATATTACAAAAGGAATTTTGAAAGTTGTTGATCATTCATTTAAATGGATTTATTTCCTAAACGGTACATTAGCGATTGGAAAAAAAAACAGTTACGTTCAAGTGTAAAAAAAATCAATTTTGTCCAATTACACTCAGGCACTTTATATAGCACAGGCAGGTAAATTACTATGTAGGTGGGCACGTCAAATAACTTCACAGCCACATCGCTCCGCATCAAGCAGTGCCCAAGGGCAAAAAGGTCTTGCCCATAATTTGGCAAAAAAATACTTAGGACTACTTGAAAATGTTGGACGGCTGTCTCAAGCACGCGTACTAAAAGTTTCTAAGAGAAGTCGTCCCGACGAGAAATCTCCTCGGAAGCCCGGGACGTCGGGTAGATTTATAACGCCAGTTACCAAGACGCAGGTATTTTCACTAAGGAAAACTGACCAATACCTTTACACGTATTTTTTATAAAAGTATTTTTATTTCCTAAGTTAGGTGGTCCGTGGGTGCTCCAATATTGACAGCAGTCGATACGCACTTATGTCGAAACTTGTTTTATGTATTCAGTCACTTTGTTAGGGTAAAGCTTCATAGTTTAGTTTGATTTATTTATGGTAGTAATATTGAAGTTATGGTAAAGTTTGGCGTATGGGTATTATTTATTAGTAGTAAACAGAAAACATTATGATAAATCGATACACAAAATATTAACGATAGCTTAAAACACCTTGATGTTTTCTTTAACTTTTACCAGTTACGAATGCGTCTTCTATATTGCAAAAAATAACAATTATAGTAACCATACAACCTGCAATACATACAGCGGTAGTTCACACAATACGGGTTGTAAACACACTGTTACCGAACAATCCCGCACGGTACAGATTTCCTTATCTTTTTCATCCACTTTACTCTATCGCTGACATCCGCCACGGAAATGTTACTCTCACCATATTCCCGTGTTCTGTTTCCATTACGGGAAACAATTTTGTTCACTCTAAAACGACGGTTGTTATTCTGTTGACAAATAATAAAACAGAATATTATTTAAATTACTAACTTTTATTCTCTCAAAAGGTATTTGAATGGGAAACGGTTGAAAGCTCCAGTAACCTACTTATAGAGTAAAAGCCAAGGGCTTAATTACTTACGGAATTTCAGTAAGCCTATTGGGGTCTAATCTATTTTACTCGTAGAAGCTAGAACGGAATGCTAGTCTACCCCGATAATTTACAGCTGAATTAGAAACTATTACGTCTATATTTATGTAGTTAAGGAATCTTTAAAATTGCTCTCCTTTCTTGCCTTGTTTTTAAAGCAGTTTTCTTTTACGGAGTCGGCAAAAGTAATTGAAAAATCTAAATGAAACCGCGTCGTCTCGTTTATACAGCTTTTTAGTGTTATTTTTATTAGTCTTTGTGTGTTTTTATAACGATACTGAAAAGCCATTATAAAGTAGGTGATGGTTGTTAGTTTGGGAACGATAGCGACTAAAACTTATAACTGTATAAAGATTTGAGAGTATATATTTTTAGGCTAAGTATACTTGACTGGATACTGAACTAAAAACCAGTATTATTCACCCACAAAACATATAATAGCAGTCAAATAAGTAGCAAAAAGCTGAAAACTTCTTCTGCTTTATTTAGACTAATTGAAAAACCGTAAAAATTTCACAAACAAGCGAAAAGCGAATTGAAATAATCGAAAACACTTTGAAGATTCAAAGCTGCTACAAAATAAAGTGGTGAAACCAATTGATTGTCAAGGAACTCGTTACTTGAAAACTAATTAAGACTTTCACACTTGTTGATCTCATTTTCCTCCTCATTGGGCAGAAGCAATCTATTTTGGCCAGTAACTAGTGTTAAGGGTTGATCCTCGGAGCTTATAATATCAACAATATCTGAGGAAGTTCCGCAAAGATCGCAGAAGAACGGCTTAATTACTGTTCTCAATGAAGTTAAATTAAATGTTGAGACCTGCAGTTATACCTTTAATCAGGCTACTTTCCTCTTGCTTTGTTTTTGTTGGATCCTATTTCCTGCGTTAAGTTTTAATTCCTATGGAAGTTTGATCGACACTGAAGCGTTAAATATTATGGTGATATTATTATGTGTTACATGAGTAGGTGCGAACCTACATTCTCTTCTTTTTCAGATATACTTTGCAATAGCGGTGTGAAAAATATGTACCTATGAGCAATCAAGACCGTGACCAAAATTTTATCAAATGTTTCTACTCACACATGCAAATTTTACTGCATTCTATATAAGCATCGTTGTCTTTACAGACTACGCACGTACCACGAGAGGTCTTGAGTTAGATCAGTCCGTTGACCTATTGTTAGCCCCTGCACTTTGTACAGGCTTACGTGAAGAGACACGCATGGAATGCTGAGCCGGCTCAGCCATTTATTTTTAAGCCGTCAGATAATAGACACGTATTAAGACTGAGGGCGGGCGGATGGTTCAAACCTTTCTGAAGCACCTACAAGGTAAATTAGTGGTTATAATTATTAATATTTAAGCTATACGAGCTTATTTATTTTTTTATGTTTAAATCTGTTATATATTTTTTATACCAATAATATAAGTACCATAGCGAAAAGCAAATGCATTTATATTTTCTGTTACACCTGGTATCATGTCACGACTATGTTCTTGCTATGCAGAGCGAGTGGCGGCTGACCGCTTCTCCAGGGAAATCACGATTTCGTAACATGATGTTATTAGTGCTCAGGTGAATATAAGTCGCTTCTTAACACACCCACGGGAAAAGATTAGATTGCCAACCTACGAGTATTCAAGAAAACTACATTGCTTATTTCATTTTCAATGGACGAAATCTTTTACAAGTATCCGAATATATTCCAGCCCATTTAACAGTGCTTGGTCCAACTTTAACATGCTACTAGCGTTTAAGAACGGGTTCTATAGAGGCCCCTAAGCGGATACAAAGACGTAATATTTGTTATCACGGCCCACGGCTCGGGTCGGACATTTCATTCTAAATACTTGTAGGCATAAGAAATAGCCAGCGACCGGATAGTTGCCATAAATACTGTTGTAGTTTCCGCTTTCAAATTATATTATGCACGTATTGAACAATAACTATAAGATACGTAAAGCTTGTTTAAATTCGCGTAGATTGCCAAGATGATGCTTTATACGTTTGTAAATTAACAATAAATTTGTGTTGGTTGTTAATGGGGGGCAAATATTAGCGGTGCTCGCGAAGCCGATGAGACTAGTGGGGCGTGCTTGGTGCTGGAGCCCTGCCAGCGAGAGATACACGTCTTGTAGCAAGAATACTGCTGTTTGTCTTCATTATGACTCGCTCTTAGGATTAACTTAAGACGTTTATCTCGGGTTCCAAAGTGCACAACAAAAATTTGCATTGCGACGTGCACTAAATATGTTCACTCGTTACACCACTTAAGTGCTTATTAACTATTTAATTTGTGCAAATTGACTACGTTAAAGTACTAATTACGTAATTGATTGATGTTTACCTGTTCTGCGGCGGTTTATTTTGAGCAATCAGGAAATTTACTTCGTTACATTGTCAAACATTACCTAATTAATTATTCAGTAACTTGATTAGTATTTAATGTAAAATGTTCCATGAAGGATTATGCTCGCTTACATCATAGTGTTTTTCATTAATTTTTTGCCAAGGTTTTGTAACTTTTGTAGCATTTCGCTGAATTTCAATCTTCAACTTGTCGTCGCAGAGATGATAACTTCGCAGTGTCTCCAAGGGCTCTAAATCGTCGACTATTCGGGAGAAAAATTACCGAGCATCTTGGAGCACAGGGCAAAACGCTTTACGAGTGATACGTAAACATTTTTTATTTCACACGCAAGGCTAACTCCGAAAACAAAGTATGAATTAAATTTATGAGTGAATAAAATTACTGGTGTACCTTTAACGAACATCAAGCCGTATAAACGTGTAAAATCTGCCGGGCTGAGTCGGCCCGCTCATTACGTATTCCGTTTCGGCGAGCGAATATTTCGACAACAAACATTATGGTAATTTGGCCGCATAACGATCTATTTTACACCTGTTTACGTAAACACGCTGCCTAAGCTTCGGAGACGATTTTTTCCTGCTTACACTAGTTCGCTGGTCGCCAAAACGATCGTTTATTTACAAAGGACGCCAAATAAAATGACACTCGCGCTGTGATGAGGGTCTAATGTTCGTAGTTAGCACACAGCTTTTTTGTTCATGTCAAATGTTTCAGAAACTCATTATTGAGTAATTTCACGATAAGGTCTATTATGAGGTTTCATTGGACATTGAGGTAAATTCTTCAAATAAAGATACTGACACTTGAAATGTCCACATTTTATTCGTAACTTGTTGCTAAGACATTAAAACGTTTTAATCCGGCTTATAAACATTATGCTGGGTTTGGTTGCAGGTCACGTTCAAGAGTTTACAGTCGATTGGCTTAAACTCAAGGCTGAAGGATTCACTAAGCGTTATCTTCAAATCTTATACGTTATTACGATTTATTCGAGCGTTCGTGAAAATGTGGGAGTTCTGGACTAAGTTTGTGACCAAAAGCGTTTTGGGCCGATAGCTCACGTTCCTCTTGGGGCGCGTTATAACAGGACGCTTCACAACGCGCTGCACACTACAGAGTTATTGTTTTTTACTTCAAAAGCATTGCTAACTGCTTCAGTTATGCGAACGTTCAAACTATTAATGACAACCAGAGGAGTATCAACATCTAAACTTGTCCGAACAACTGCTCCGAGACTAAAGTTGGTAAATGAATTTAAACTCTAGTGTGTCAGTTTAGGGTTTAGTTTGAGTGCAGCTGGTGAAGTGACCGCGCCAATGCTCATGAATACATCAAGTGCAATCCGGGTGACGCGAAAGTGCATCACATCACTCGACCTTCGCCAGTGTAAATTGTGGACTCGTGGGACCTGCATGCAGAAATTGATGTTACCAGTATAGTTGTAACTTCACTTGAATATTCATGTGGATAATGTACGTATTGGCTTTCGTTCTGAGTGGTTGCAGATTTAAATGTTTGTATATCCATTTTTTTAATGTACCCAATTTCAGCGCACCAATAACTACTTCAACCCTTAATATTCGAATTTTAACAAAGCTTTGAATTGTTGATGTTTATGAATGTTTGTTAAACATGCAATTGTTTAATGCATGCTCTAAACAATAGCAGATCTACATACCTGTGTATCGATAAAGTAAGTGTTGAAGGATGAACATTTGTAGTATTCTTAGGAGCGTCCCCTCGAGACGTGGTGAACAGCGCCTGTATGTAAATGTAGTCTCGTGATTTGTGGCAGAGTGACAGGCTCTCATTGCGCGCCCGCGGCTCCGCGCTGACGACACTCCAACACACCCTATTGTTGACTCCCGCCGTGTACAACTTATACCTACACTTGCGTACAAATACCCGCACACAATAAACGTCTGCCCGACCGAATCCCCAACTTTTTTCCCTACCTCGAACGAAGATTGTTCGGGGAGAGCCCTAACTTTATAGCTTCCGAGCTTTAAGTAATCGGAAATTTATAGTGCTTATCCGGAGCAAATCGCTTACAGGACTAATAAATAGAATAAAATATCTAGTCTTCATTCTGTTGTTATATCTCTTTTCATCCCAATAACCGTCAAAGTGTTTGTTCATGAAATCCATTCGTGATCTGGAAAGATCAACAAAAACAATCGTGAATAATACAAAAGCGTAACTAGTAATGTTAGCGCGTATTGAGCCGTCAGATGTGCCGCTGTCTATTGTTAGACGCAAAGCCGAGATTTACATAACACGCCCAGGATCATCGGCTGTGATTGTTTCGATGCCAGTTACAGCCCATGTAATTTGTAGGGATTCCGATGAATAAATGGCTTACATTTATAAAACGTTTCATCTTATTTTGCTTTCAGTAAAAAATCGTATCTAGCACAACTTTTCTGTTGAAATTATTTCAATAAACTTAGTTATTGAAAAGCGTTTATAATTTTGCTTCGTAACAGTATTACTTCCGATAAAAAATGGTTTGAATAGCACAAAGTGGAGTGGCCACGCTGGGTCTAATCCTGATAATACATCACCACTTTGTTGGAAAAAAAATGCGTTAATATTTCGCGAGGAATTTCATTACTGCGAGCCTTGTTGGCTTTCAAATAAATAGGCGTTTTATTGCTTTTCTTCGTTCGCCGATGTTCGATATTGTGTATCGGGTTGAGATTAGATAACACGTATTCAACATACTTTCCCAACATTATTACCTTATTAACGTAGCCAAAGAGTTTTGAACTTTTCTTTTACTTTATCTGCAACACTTTTAGACAAAGTTTGTTTGATCAAAGTTGGTATTTTGACGAAAAATTCAAGTGAAATAAAATATTTACTAGCCTTTGGCTATATTATGGCGTGATTATATTAACGTCGTATAAGAAGATAGGCTTAGATCGAATTTCCAAACAAGTCACTAAAGACAGGAAAGACGGTAAGATAAATTTTAAAATAAACTTCAAAGTAAGAAAAAGATTTGATACGATTTAAAAATTGAAAATTTTCTACGAATAGAATACATTTGCTTTTCGAAGCTCAAAAAGCTTTTTAGCGCTTATCCCTTCAAAGTGTAGAGAGACCATTTGTAAATTTTATACATTTGGATAACGGATGGCCGGAGAGGCAACGTTGTATTACTAATAGGGTTTTCGTTTTTCATGGTACCCTAAGACACACTCGTGTGGCACACACTGAAAATTGTACTCGAGGGAGAGTAAGAAGAGGGGGTGAAAATGAGAAATGCAAATAGGTTGTTGAGCTCAGCGCCTCGCCGAATAAGCCTATGAATGCCTGACAAATAGCATTATGTTACGATTGCGCGTCACACCGAATAAATAATACAACATTAATAAACTGCCTATATACATTTTATTGGTCCCAAAAGAATTTTATAAAATGAAATATGCCACGTTCACCGTTTGGACACAATATTTCGTCAACATTCAATTTCCTGTCGTATGAAAAGGTTACGACCCGCCATCGAAAATGTCAAAATAACGAGCGGAAATCGAAATGAACTCAATAGTACTACACCAATATATATGAAAAAGAGGAAAATGTACAGATTTTGATAAGGATTAGAAATTATCTGAGGTTCGAAACACAAAAAGCATTAGGAATCTTAAATCTATTTTAAAATGAATAAAATCTGGACGTGAACGTGGAAGAATTGTTTACAGAGTGGAATCTATTTAGGACCTGAAACATCAAATGTAACTAATATTTAATTGTTTAACTAGTCTGCAAAACAATCCCTAGAACTTAGTTTGGTAATTGAATAATTTTGCTCCAGATTCAATTATTCAAAAGGTCATCCAATCCCATAAGTTTGTACAGTCAAATTAGCCTGAAAGCAATTTTTACTCCAGCTTGAGAATTTGCGAGAGAGCTGCCAATTTCCATAAGGAGGATCGATATTTGAATGTCATCCCTGTTCAATATCCGTGTTACATCAGGCAAGGAACGACAAACCGTCCTTTGGCATTTTTTACCTTCAATATATTCAATAGGATACACGGACGTCACAATTTGGGTGCAAAAATGGCGGCCATACACTACTTTGTAACGTAATGATGCCCATATAATACCCATGTGTAGATACGACGATACCTATACCGGTATGGACAACAATCAAGGAAAAACGGAACGGAAGTCGGTGTCTTTGATTTAGTTTGGGATTGTTGTCATAACATATAGCTAGGATAGTTGTATTATATTTCTTTTGGATATGTAGCCATGTGTTAGAGTTTGCAAGTCGAATAAGATTGTTTTGGAATTATTTATTTATGCTACTTAAAGACAAAACAAATGAATCTACAACCGTTACTTACACGATTAAACTTATAACCTTGTCAACAAAATATATTCATTTTGCTATGTAAATATTCAAAGACATTCGAGTAAAGAGAAACGCAGCGTCCTTGTTAGCGATCAGGATGTTATTTCAGTACAAAACAAAGAGATCAAACCCTCTCTTGTTCGTTGAGTTAACAAAGCTTCAATGACCCTTTGCTGTCGGCACCTTCTTTGTCATGCCGGAGCCCTCGTCGTTAATGTCGAAAAAGATTAATTACCAAACAAATTAATGGGAAAATGTCTACTGATGACGGAAATGACATATTGCAGTGTAAGCTCTATTGTTTTGGCTATTGTCAGCGGGACGAGCGTATTTTTCGAAGTTCTGAAGTGTTTTGAATAGAGGCCGGAATCGGAGCTTTGTTTGCTCGATTTATTTAATACGCTAATACGATTTATTGGGCGTGTTTTTGAACATCAATGAGAGGGCTGGAATGCTCACCATTATTTTAATTAACTACTAACATTCGGCTTAATAATAAAGTGACGTCTTTTAGGATGCATTACGTCATCACATATATGATGTAGTCAGACTGTACGAGCTAATTAGGTGAATTAACTGCACATGCACATGCTCGACAAAGCTTTTAACTGAACAGCGTCGCGACCTACTGTACTAAGAGCATCTTCAAGTTTATTACCAGATACTTAATGTTAATTACTATTGAACCAATGCATGGTTTAGTGGCCATGCTCATGTCTTCTGAATAAACCCTGAGTTCGAATAATAGTTACGTTAAGCGTGCTTGTATTAATCATTCACTATGGGTTATTTGTGTGGCTGGCGAAATGGAAAATGTGGACCCACTGTAGAGAATCATTTTTATAAATAGAGACGATTACCAAATTATTGTCACACTTATTTTTAAAAGATTTTCATTATAGGATCTTGTTTTGGTATTTTCTGTTTTGCTTCTCTTCAGCGATCTTGTCTATAACGATGTTTGAACGATCTTATTCAGGCCAGTACTAATAGTTTAGTAAAACAATAATTGGTTGTTTGAGGGAATATCCGCACGAACCGCTAAGCGGTGCAACAGTGCAGTAGTGTTGTGGTCTGTGGCAGTGCTGTGTGTCCAGTCTATCGACGTCACTACTCTATGTCTAGCTATAGAATAGAGCAGTTATACAACATAGTTCGACCCTGTTCGACCACATGTAGATTGTCCTCTTATGTGTAAGCAAACACTGACTGAACGGTGCTTTATCCTCAAGAAAACAACAAATATTAAAGGTATGAATCGCCAAATTAATTGGCAGCTCGCAACTAGTTTCAGAGCACAGGTATACGCATGTGGTTCTCGTGCACCTCCGACGCTGATAGAAAATAAAATGTTTTTTTACGTACTGAACCGCCATTAATTTTGGCACTCAAATCACCTATATTTTATACAATGACAAACAGAGTGTATATAAATAATGCAAAGGTAAAAATGTTGATGTATTGTAAATGCATCGTTTTTTTATTAAAATATTTCAGCGTCATCAAATATTTATTTAGCAAACGGAATGAATTGATATGAATGTTGTTCGATTTGTACACATGAATGAAGTTTTTAATAAAAAACATTGTAATGGACGGTTCATATAAATAAGTGATATTTAGATATGTTGTATATTAAAGGCCTAAGCTTGGATCCAGATGGATGATGAGGTGATTTACTCTCATAACGGAGTAGGACTTAGCGGCCGTTCATTAAAAAGGGATTACATATTGAACATTGATCCGAAAATGAAGTGATACCCGAGGTTTTTATAAAGCAATACTATATTTAGCCAGGGATTTCGTGCGCATGGATTAGTTACAAACGAACTCACTTTATTATTATGTCCCTCCACGCGGTTTGAGAGAGCAAAACAGCATACGATATTGCTTCGTTTGGCAATGAGTGGCTTAAATATTGAAAATGTATTAACAGAATTTTGCAAGCCTATAGATAATGTTAGCAACCAGGTTGCAGTAAAGAGCTTACATGAGTAAGTTCACGCTATCGCGATTGCGTTGGAGGCATGGTTGGAGGTGATTATGCACTCAGGCGCCGACGCGCCCGCCGCGCCGTCCCGGCTCAATTTAACGCCATTTGCAGAACGACGCGCCGACCTTAACTGCCAATTAATAGCACCTATTTAGCTCCTGGTAATTTAAGGACATTATAAAAACCCCAGTGAAATTATCGCGAATTTGTCTGCCATTTTAATTGTTTATTTAAAAATGGCTTTACAGTGGTCCTATCTTTGTTAGTCCACCTATTGAATAATGCTTCCAATGAGAAGACCCCAGAAGGAGAATACCGTGACCTATTACATAACACGATTTTGGTCGATTTTACTGAAACGTTCTGAGTAAAAAACAAACATCAGGAAAATAGGTAATATGAATCTACAATGTCAAGTTGTCGAAAACTTTCACTAAGGAAATTATTTTCTTGGGGTGAACGATTTCAGCGGTACAAACAAGCATAACTGAGCAGGCGTTCTGACTTCCATTAATGCGTTTCTCAAATGATATTTGCCTTCGATAATCAAATAGGGAACAAGTGAAAGGCATACCTTAGCCGGCGTAAACCTAATAATTGAAAACTAACAGTAAGCGAGGGAGCATCGGCCATGCACAGTCGAGATATGTTTGACTTGCTACGTTTGTATTCCTCCACTGTTTGTGATTGAGACTACGGCGAATAATCTGCCTTGATTTTAAAGGAATATATGTTGGCTTTCGTATGCTCCATCCTCTTAGACCGGTTTTCTTTGTTCGTAAATTTAATATTGAACTTTTCAATTGTTTGCCGCTCGGTACTCCTTTCTATTTTATTTGTTTGAGTGTTGTCTGACTGTTATTGCATTTCAATTGACAAATAACTGTTCATTATTTGTTTTGTAATTTGATAGACGTTGGGGCAGGAACATTATGAGAAAGTCTTCTTATCGACAATGAGCATTAAGTTTCATTTCTGAAGTGCTAAGGTTTACCTGGTTTAATGGCATATCATGCGGCTTGAGTGACGTTGAATAGATAGCGAGGCCACAATAATAAGTGAAATGAGCGGTAAAAACCAAGTTTGAAGTGACTACGCAGAGGCGGGAGTATAGTGACGTCACGGGTCCGGTAAACATTGCATACAAATCAGCGCAGTGGCCGACTTTCAGCGAAACTTTGCGAAATTAACTTTGATCGCGTTTTAATACCAGCGCTTGCGTGGTAAAGTATTAAATCTCAATTTATATCCGAGCCGTCTTTATCCAACTAGTTTATGAATTCGTTTTAAAGTTAACCCATTAAGTTACCGTTGCTCTTACAGAATATTTTTATGAGAAGCCCAGGTATTATTATTTAGTGGAAACTTTATTTCAGAATTAAATTCGATAAATAGCAGATAATATTGGATTTATAAATAATTTATAAAATTACCTAAATACGTATAAAATTAATGATTATGTCTTTGTAATTGTTAATAGGTTTGACTTTGAATTCTATGTTCCAGGTCTGCGGGTTTCAAGTGTTCTTCTGTTTTGCCAAGGAATGGACTGTGCCGGATGCCGAAACTGGGCGCTGGAGGAGTCGGCTTGTTCACCATAAACTGAAATCATAAAAAAATATAACTTTGCGAATTGAAAATACAATTTCTTTCCAATATATAAAGCATCGAAATTGCAAAAAAATAACAAAGTTATTTAAAAATGAACTTGAATAAATCGAATAGATTTTCTCAATAACATTTTATTAATGTCATCAGTTTGTTATTGTGGCGTGTCTCTAAATCAAGTATAATAGTTACAAAGTACTGACTATTAGATACAAATAAAATAAATGCGTGATTTATTTGTCTGGCTTCTGGCGGGTATTTACAACAGCTATATAAATAAAATGATAAAATAACAACTATTGATTTTGTCTCACGACCAGCTTTATATGTGCAATTGTGTAAATAGTTTTGATAATTTTGGTTCTTCATTCTCATATTCTCACCTGGAGTTTATTGCTCCCGATTTTTCTAATGAGATAAAAAATTTCCATAACAAGCTATTCTTGTTTATCAAAAATATTTTCAACTATTTGCTTTGAATCAACATGTCACAAAACATCATCGTCAGTCCGTTACGATTATACACAATTTGAAAATCAATTAGGTATGATTTGTCAAAAAGCTATTTCAATCACTACTATACCAAGGTAATTTTAACACATGCTAGAGTTCTTACCATTTTGTCACAGTAAATATTAGGTGCTGGTGTCTCCTCGACTTCCTTGACAGACCTGAAGGCTGGACCCATGGAGTACGCTGGCTTCCTCCTCAAGACATAGTTGTGATTAGGGTTGTGCTCCCCTGGGCCAGGGGTAGTTGACTTCGCAATTGCCTCCGGCTTACTGGCAAATGTGTACGAGGGGGCTTTTCTGCATTTTTGGAAAAGAAAAAATAAATTCATTGTTAAATTCTAGGCACGTAGACAAAGACAAAAACGTAATTAGAAAAGTAATTACGTAGTGTATAATAGCTTTTAGTTTTAAAAATCAAGGCATTTTTAATTTTAATTTAAAACGACTTAAGGTCATAGATAAAAAAAATGCTAGCTTAGGGAAAATTAATAACAGACAGGTGTTTAATATTACTTCTGTAATCCCAATTTTAATTAAAGGGTTTTATGTAAAAATTGCCACTTAGTAATAGATTAACAGGGCTAACCTGGTGAATAGCATATGAATACTGTACACGTCAATAATTATTTTTGTAAAAAATATATTTTAACAAACTGACAGAACCTTTGCAGTTATATAATAGTTTTAAGAGTATATTTGACTTAATAATAAGTTCATCAATCTATAACATCTCTCGTATATTGTAATCATGAAAGCAAAAACTATTTTTAGATCAAGGCACGTCATCAAAAATCTAAATTATTAAGCAAAGTTATCAATAAGATTCGGATCAAGTAACTATTTCATGTTTACGTCACAATATAGTTTGTGTGTCTACAGACCAAGTTGCAGATCAGTTGGGAACACGAACTATCAAGCCGATTTGATCACGGTCGTGTTGTTCCGTGTGCTTAGTTGCTTAGTTAACAACAACAGATCCATAATTAAGTTAGCAATAGCCAAGTACCAAGAACATAATACTACCAAGCATACATCGCATAGATCCCCAGATTAACCAGTAAATAGAGTTGAATTTTCCAACAAATCCATTAGAAAGTGTAAGCTGCAGTATAATGTGTGAAATCTCTTTATTAGATCGGTTTTCCGTAATTTTGGTGCGATATTCGTTCAGTTTAGGCCAATTGTCGCTGTCTTTGGTGGCTTTCGCATGGTCTACGATGGCTTTTTCTAGTTCTTTACATAGGGCTCTTTCTTTTTTCTTTTTTCTTTTTTCTTTACATAAGGTTTCTTTAAATAATGGAGGAGGAGTTTCAGCTGTAGGTATGTGTGCTGCCTATATTTATGAAACCTCATAAGCTTTGCGTTAATCGATTACGGAATTATATATTTCCTTGATAAAGATTAAAAAACTGGTTGACTTTATCAATCTAGTGCAGATTGATTTGTATTCTGCCTCTGATTTGAAACTGAACAATGGCCACAAATCCAGAAAAAAGAGTACCTATTTTTGATTTGCAAAATATCTCGTGTCTATTTCGGTGAACTTAAATCGAACGTGCGTATGATATTCCCATTCAAATCTAACTAAAATTCGGACACTGTTGTGGGCGAGTAAATCTGCTGTATTTCATTCGCAACGTGAAAAATCATCGGTAGGGTTGGTGTATGAAACCGGTCAAAAATATCACCTTCGACAGTACAGCTAGTGGTAATTCGTCACTTGTGAATAACGGCTTGATTTTTTTTGTTTCTTTAAAAATATAAGGGACGCCATTGTACCTTATCGCTACTATTACACATAAACCTTATTTAAAGGGCTTGATTAAAATGTAATGTCTGCTTACGGTTTCGGTATCGGAGGGCAGTACATATTAGGAGGAGGAGTCCACGTGTCAAACGGCTGGTATGGTGGCTTTGATGCAGGTCGCATGCTGTATGCAGGGGGACGTTTCACTTGAGCCATCATATTAGGAGTATGCGCACCAGGTCCGGGCACTTTAAATTTTGCGCCAGGAGGTTCGAGTTGAGGAGACATTGTCCCTCCTGGTATACTGTGACCACCTAGAACATTCGAAAATTTAACATATTTCTGCAAAATTGCTGAAACGAATTTCATGTTCTACGACAACAACCCATTTGGTGTGTTTTGGTAATATCACATCAGCAGATCCCCGTGCTATGGACCTAAATTAGGATGTGCACAGCGCGTTGTTTAACATGCCTTCACATACGCTATAAACATTCTGGAAAATATCCGAGCATACGGTCGTAAACACGCTTAAAATTGAACATTGGATTAATGGCCGCTGCAGCACAAACGCTAATAAAGCTAGGGCCGTTAATATTTTAAATGGCTAAACGACATTTGAGAAATAAAGAGGAAATATTACCTTTTTCGCTTATGCCTCTGACGTTGAACATGGGAGCATTCGGCGAGATAGCACTGGTGTGCAAGGGTTTCAAAACTCGACCGAAGGTGTAAGCTGGTGAGCGTTTTATTTTTGAATACCCTTTTCCACCTGGCAATTCAAAAGTTTTACATACAGTATCAATTCAAGAACATAACAACATAAGTAATAGGAGTGAATAGATTAAGTATTATGTATTATTAATTCCATAGTGATTAATGCTCTCAATCCTTCTCCGTGTGAGAGGAGGCCTGTGCCCAGCAGTGGGACGATAAAAGGCTGTAACAGTAACAGTGCATTATTAACATTAATGGCCGTGACTTACGAAAAAACACTAAACCATCTAATATACCCAAAAGTTGAAGTTCAATAGCTGATGTTATATGTATTATGAGGATGTTCATGCTATCACTTATATTTGAATTATTTGTAATGTCATTTATTTTCTGTTTCGGTTATAATATGGACCATTAGTCCATAAAATGTCTTTGAAATGAAAATGTGTTTTGTTCGATATATGAAATTATTGTTTTAATATAAGGGAGTTGCACCATTTAACTATAACGACAAGAAAGCCATAGCCAGCCGTGACATTGCCGCCCATTGGTCAAATCGTTGATCTGGCAACTAAAAATTGTTCGGTTTTGGTTATAGTTAAATGGTGTAACTCTCCATGAGCCTTATTAAAGTAAGAGGTCGTAATTGGATGGAAAAATTAAAGAATGGCGATATCATAGGACGGTCAGCGGGTCGTCTCAGGGGCGGAGTGGGCTCCTCGGGAATAATGAGAAATCAGACAGGAATATGTTATACCAGACATTTCTGGAACTTCATAATGATCTGGTCCAGGTGTGCCTTGTTCTTGCGATATGGGACCGACGCGTATTGTTGGCTTACACGGTACCTGTTTCACAATTCTTGTTCTGCAATCATACCCAAACGGCATGTTGTATTATCAAAATATAAAACGTGTCCACAAAACGATATCAAATAAACGTAATGAAATAAACTTTTTTGCAACAATAATATTAAGGCCCGTCAATATCGAAAACTGACGTAGTTGTGTGTCAAAAACAGTTGTTTCCAGCCAGCTATATAATAATATGAGCGTGAAAAAAAGGAGATCCCAAATCACAGCGGCGGATGAACGGAATAAAGCTAGCAATAACATTTGGAGATGAAACGGCACGAACGCAGGAATCAGGAGGGCAAATAAAAACTCAGTGGAATTTCCACGGTCCAGGAAATTGAGCTGCACCGGATATCGTCGCACCGGAGCGACGTGCGACGGAGGAATGGCTTCCGGCCGAGGTGGGCCTCCTTCATTATTCCTCCATTCTCTCACTTTTCAATCCTGCAAATAGATTTTCGGTCTCATATTTTTATAAGCCGTTATTGGAGCTATAATTAACTTTTCCATGAAATTGTATTAACGCAAAGCAATGTTTATTTTGCAATCTCTTTAAAACTACTTCAGTGTTTCTTGTATAACTTCATATTAGAATATCGCTTTGGCTTCTCGATAACATTTTCATGTTGAAATATTCGAAATTCTCAATCAGTCTGTGATAAGGTTTCAAGTTGTTTAGCTAACCCACGCTTTAATCAAAACCGTTGTTATTAGAAAAGAGTCCACTTCGATTAAAACAGTACCTTCTAATTGCTTCGATAGTCACGTTTTAATAACACGTTTACTATTGAGAACCAATATTTTTTAGGACTCTTCGTGAAATTCATTAATGGAATTTCTTCACATTGCTACAGTTTACTTCAAATTGATTTAACAACAAAAATGTGTCCACCACACAAAACAACCATTGAACAATAACGCAACATAAGGCTTAAGAATTAACGCTCTTTATGATTCAGTGATGAATAAATCAATGGAAAGTAATATACTGGCTGGTGTTCCTTTTGTAATTTATTCATGTAAGTAATGGAAAATTAAAAACGAAAACGGGTCAATATGGCGGGTGGTGTGGCGTTCATTATTCAAGCC
Source organism: Helicoverpa zea (assembly GCF_022581195.2). Lineage (NCBI taxonomy): Eukaryota > Metazoa > Arthropoda > Insecta > Lepidoptera > Noctuidae > Helicoverpa > Helicoverpa zea. The sequence continues at coordinate 9,674,113 of NC_061452.1, read as the reverse complement.
ATATTGCTGGGACATGCGGATCGCGGGGCTTATAGGTCCCGTATGAAAGCGCCGAGCTCTATAGTCACAGAGACTCTACTAAGGGTTATGGTGCCGTATGAGTGTGGTACGAAAAAATATGAATGTGAGAAGTATTGGATAATTATGGTATAAAATTAAGTATTATTAAGTATTATATTGATACTTGCAATTGTGATTGCAAGTATCAATATTAGTAGAATTCTACTAATATTGAATGAAGATTGTCTGCTTCTTTTGTTATGTTGACATATTGGCTACTTTCATAAATAGTTCCCACGTAACACAAGTCTATAAGCCAACTACACCAACCTGCATTTATGGGCAATAGGAAAACGTTTTCCTCCTTTTTGACAGAAACATTAATAAATTGTATAAATGGTATATCAAAAATAATGTTTCTTCAATCTTTGTATTAAAACAATGGTTCCTTTGTTTCAAAAGTATGACAAACAATAAATTGAGCGGAAATTTTACACCAATAACGAACATTCTCCCGTCACAAATGTTTCATTACACCTTAAACATTGAAACATTCATGTTGTCGTAAATTGTTTACACGAGCAGTTTCTTGTTGCCAAAATAACATAAAGAGCATCTTTCAATACACAAAAGTATCTAAGGAAAACCCTTAATGTAATACACATGTATGAGCAAGCATCAAATAGATTTTGTAACAAGAAATTGGACTCTTCGCGTTACACTGCCAGCTTGGGAAGTAAAGGTTGTACCTAACTAACTACTAATTATAATTTATGCATCAAAAAATCTATCCAATATGTGAAATAAATCTTTGTCCTCGTTCTCGGTCTCGTTTTAAATCTCGTTTATTTCTGCTGCGGTTATATGACAGTATACATATTTTAACTTTATAATTATGCGACCACATGTTAATGGTTTTTCCTGCAACGTGTTATAATTACTTGGAAATGTATGTAGGCCTGCAAGAGAAATACTTTCCCGGTGTCACGGAACAAACTTGTGTTCCGAGAGTGTGGCGTCGCTCTTGTTAGGGAATCTCGCGCTTCGTTGCCTTCCGCGCAATTTGCGGTTCACTAAACTTTATTACATCTTTTGTTTTAGGAGGAGCGCCCAACTAGTCAGCGCAAGACATACACAGAATACAAAAAATACCACTCTAAACACACAATAGGGAAGTGTGCATTTGAAAATTCTTTGTTTAACGTTTGAAGACAATCACAAGAAAAACAATGAGGTACGGTGGAGCTAAAAATCAATAGAAAAGGTCGAGTCAATGCCGCTCGGCTTAAGCTCTCTGAAAAAAGTTGCCAGTTGGAATTGACTTTCCCTGTTCAGGGCCCGAAGTTACAGTATGCTTCAGTTGCCCGTAATACGGCTGACCCATTTCGCCATCATTGTTGTAAAGGCGTGTAGTTTTAATATTCAACGAAGTAATTTATAATTGCTGAGATCATTTCACGAAAATTAATATTTAAAACAAAATGATTAATATTTACATGAAAGGAGACTCTCGTAAACATTAATTAAGATGACATATTATTATTTTATTGAGTGCTATTTAAATTAATATTTTCTACATGAATAAATTGAAAATGAAAATCTTTTAAGATTTTGTTGTTAATTTATTAAATTAATTTACGTTTACTCATCCATATTCGTATTTCGTAGACATAGTCGTAACTAAACGTTTAGAACTCAGCACGAACATGTTACAATATTTATATTGTCTACAGAATAAGCAAGCGTGGTATCGTCGGTGTATATTTGATTGCGTAGTCGTGTGCGTATCGTCCAAAACGGAGCAATTTTTGGGATCTTCGCCGCAGGAAACAATCCGCTCTGCTGAATAATTAAATATATCCCGAATTACTTTTCTCTTTCTGTTAGTAAATCATATTTCAAAAATGAGAACTTGATATTTCTACGAAACGTGTGTCGTGGGGCTCATAACGTTGGATTTTCAGACTGTTACAGATTTATACAATTATATCAAGGCGCAAGATTAGGTTTTTTTTCTTTCAAAGATAACTTACTTACTTTATTTGGGTCGAGCAATATTTTATCACTACAATCCTGTTAAAATGATAAATTCGAAAATAACCAGATTTTAATACCTTATTTTTTTGAATATCATTGACATTACACATCGTGAAACATACTGAACATTTGTTAAAGAAATACATAATTTTGCTATTCTTAGTATTTAAATAAAACTTGAGTTGCTCAATAGCTCATATTTTTCTACAAACATCCCTTTAAATTTATTAAAAAAAGTCAACACCGCCACAGAGTAGGTCACGGTTCACTTTAAAGTAGAGATGCCACGAATATTCGGCAACTATTCGGTATTCGGCCTATTCGGCCCTTTTTTTTGATATTCGGTATTCGGCTGAATAGTACGTATTATTCGGCCGAATACCGAATATCAAAACATGAAAAAAAGACGACATATTACTCATGATAATATTTATTACCAAAAAAAAAAACAAAACAGTACGCAAACGCAAGTACTTTAGGAAGTAAAATTTATTTGTGGTAAATTGTGATGAATAAAAACAAGCTTTTCAGCATTTGTTGGTAACAAACGTTTACGTTTTTCATCGTAAATGATACCAGCTTCTGAAAATAACCTCTCACTATACACGCTACTCCCTGGAGAAGAAAGAATAACTTTAGCGAATTTCGACAGGTTTGGGTACTGTTTTTCGTTTGCTGACCACCACTTGTAAGGATCAGCCTTCCGATCTAGGCGAGTTGTTTTCAAATAAAAATCCAACTCATTTGCCACAGTATTCTTCTCCACGTCGTCCTCATCATTACCATTTTGCTGATTATCTGTAGCAAGTAGCAACTTCATCAAAGCAGTTCCAGAAACTGTCGTGTATATCGTCGCCTATGCATCGGAATAACGAAGACTGGTTGCGACTTGTCTCTTTATTGTTTACCTACGCACGGCGCGGCACATGCTCAACAACATGTACCTATTTTGCGCCGAATATTCGGCGCTTCGGCCGACAGTACTGCCGAATATTCGGTATTCGGTATTCGGCCAAATCACTATTCGTGGCAACTCTACTTTAAAGTGTTAGTACATATGCATTTGCGCAGTTAATTTACCTAATTAGCGTGTATCTAGTCACAGTAAGTCATAAGCCTTTCGCGTTGACTAACTGTTTATACGAAGTGTGGTCACCACGCCTAGTTTGTGATTCTTAATTAAATTAATTTGGCTTTGTGTGATTTATATGACATCCTTTGAGATTTGTTTTCGGTTTTCTTTGTTTTATGTTCGTGAGTAATTAACTTATTATTATTTATTTATTTATGCTGCATTTTTTGCTGTTTTCAACGGACTGTGTTCGCATGTTTTGCATCAAAATCTCTTGCGAGTATAAAAAGATTGTGTATGATTATGATTAGTGTTGTATATGTGACCAATTTCAAAAGAGCAATCTAATTCTAATAATGATTCTTACTATATTAAACAATCGTACCGTATAACATCGGCATTTTTGCGCTACACTAACCGCACGCCAACTAACAATTACCTCTTTTTCAGCTCAACAGATGTTTCCATTGACCCGTATCCTGACGTCATTACAATCTCATGACGTCAGAGACACGCGATAATGAAGTCCGTATGGAAATCAAGGAGAGCAACTGTCAACTATGCCGAGAAACGCATAATTTACTTAGATTAGTGTCAGGTGTCCTGATTGGCTAATAAGATGGCGTGAGGACTACGGGCTGACGCAGCCGACGTCGGCGACTAATTTACGCAGCCACGAACATCTAGAATGGACTCCTAGTGAAATAATATTAGCAACATTGTCATCACGTTTTGGTCTGCATTGTCGCAGTCGCCTTGTGGCTTGTGTAATAATTTCGTTACTATATTGAATATCGTCGCGACTAGTTAAAATTGAATCTTCGTTTTAGAATATTGTTCCAGTGGAGAGTACCGTCATGTTTTTAAACGGTTTTTATTATGGAAACTACATACCGCGTAAGATTTTTTTATTCATAAAAATAGCAAGTAGATTGCAACCAAATTCATAGAGTAACTAACCAAAGAGAATTTTTAAATACAAATCCGTGAAAGTGATGTTCAGTGTCACATTCCGAAACGCAACTGTCATTATTATTTGTGGGATAAAAAATGTTGCAAAAGGATGATTGCTTTTAAATTCCTCAGCGGAGTAAGAACAGCGGTGGTCTCCAGAGTTATCACGAGAAACAAAGGCTCAGCTTCTGATCCTGTTCAGCAGCTATTCGTAGACAAGATACGGGAATATAGGCAGAAGAGTGCTGATGGAAAATTTGTGGACCCTAGCCCAGCTATTTTGAAAGAACTGAAGGCAGAACTTGGGAAACTTGAGAAGCACTACGGCGGTGGGCCAGGGGTCGACATGACGGCGTTCCCTGATTTCAAGTTTGGGGAGCCTAAGCTTGATCCTATTGATGAAGTAATTCCTGAAAAACCCTCAGCCAGAGGTAAGAAGAAGAAAAAGAAGCCTAAGAAGAAGTGATTGCTTCGAAGTTGTCGGCTTTGTAAACATAGATGCTGATATTAACTTTTTATGTATAGTTTTATTGTCAAAGGATTTGCATGTAAACAATTACAAAGCAGTTTTAGTATATAATTATAAAATAATTTCTGTATTTCATTGAAATTCTATATTTCCTCTTGCTACACGCCAAATATGAGATTCAGCCAGATTTTATTATGATGATCAAAATGGGTAACATGAAAATGATCAAGGACAAATTAGCGTTTCGATAAAATAGCTCCAACATAATTTTGATACAACCCAGCAATGCTTTTAGGTCATTAGCATTGGGATATCCCTTATAATATAAGAGGTCGATAAACAGATAACCACACTCCATTAGCTGATCCCAGGCTTTAATGGAAAACAAAATCCTGTTTTTTTGAGACTATTTCAATGTAAACTATGTAGTTTCTTATAAGTATGAGCTAGGGTATGATCTCCTAGCTTCCATCAGAAATAAAACGTCAATTCGTATCACAATAACTTCTTGTATTCACTTTTAAAACACAAGTTTTTATAACAATCGTAAGAAAACATAGTTTATCAGTCAACGAAGAAAGCGAGCGCTCTATCTGTCAAAATCTTCCTAGGGTTGTCATCACGGTGGCAGCAGTGTTGCCCGTATAAAATAAAAGGATCTAACATTCGGCCTTCCTGACCTTAGTTTGTCCTCAAACTATACCTATAAATAAGTTTGATTCTAGTTGCCCATTCCAAAAGTAGCTTCCTATGGAGAAGAACGGGCAAGAAACTCCATGGTTACTCTTTTTAAAACATAATATGTATAACATTTGGTATGTATTGATACATACGATAATAACATAAAAAAAAAGAAATGCTTACAATATTTTATGGCTGACTTTGACTACTCTGAGAAAGTTATACAATGTAAGTTGAACTAGCCACGTATTGGCCACTAAACAACTTTCCAAGAAGTCGGATTTAACACAATTACTCTAATTTATTCAAACTCAAACTCATTTTTTTTCAAGTAGTCCTATAAAAGCTCTTTCGAAACGTCAAAGTTAGGTGCACGGTTCCAAAGAGTTGGTCTCATGGAGAGGAACCGGAAAGAAACTCCATGGACACTCTTTTTAAAAGAAAATAAAATTAATTACATATTTCATACAGTTTTCTATCTAGTCCTGAGAATGTTATACAATACAAATTGAGCTAAAAAATGTATTAATAAATTATACAAAATAATTTTAGTGCAATTTTACTAGAAAAATAATTTATACAATTCAAAGAAAATATATGTATACTGGGTAATCAAGTTTTCAAACAGATCTGATATTAATCTTTTTATATTCTACATTTGTTACCATATCTTCTCATAGCTTCACAGGCCAAGCACTCTCACTTGCCACCTGCTTCTCTTTACTGTTGCAGAGGCCAAGCACTCTCACTTGCCACCTGCTTCTCTTTATTGTTGCAGAGGCCAAGCACTCTCACTTGCCACCTGCCTCTCTTTACTGTTGCAGAGGCCAAGCACTCTCACTTGCCACCTGCCTCTCTTTACTGTTGCAGAGGCCAAGCACTCTCACTTGCCACCTGCCTCTCTTTACTGTTGCAGAGGCCAAGCATTCTCACTTGCCACCTGCCTCTCTTTACTGTTGCAGAGGCCAAGCACTCTCACTTGCCACCTGCCTCTCTTTACTGTTGCAGAGGCCAAGCACTCTCACTTGCCACCTGCCTCTCTTTACTGTTGCAGAGGCCAAGCACTCTCACTTGCCACCTGCCTCTCTTTACTGTTGCAGAGGCCAAGCACTCTCACTTGCCACCTGCCTCTCTTTATTGTTGCAGAGGCCAAGACTCTCACTTGCCACCTGCCTCTCTTTACTGTTGCAGAGGCCAAGCACTCTCACTTGCCACCTGCTTTCCAGCCATCTGTAACAAATCGTCAACAATATAATTGCAAAACTCTCACTACGATAAACAATTTCTTCGAATATTTTAATTTCATTTCATTTTGAATCCAAATTGTGACTTGTGTACCATTGCCATTTTAACAAATGGGCAACCATATACTTGTACAAATTCTTACTACGGTAAACAACTTCACGTCTAGTATTTGGACTTGTATACTTTATCAAAACATTCAAGTTTAACAGAGTAAGTTAATCTTACTATCACTGTGACTGCAGCGAGGAATTCACTCCCATTTGGAGCTATCTACGCCTTCCAGTCATGTTTAACAAATTGACATCAAGATCCTTCTATCAAGTCTCTCGACTTATGTACCTTATCAATACATTCAAATTGAACCATTACAAGTCAACATCAACATATTGGCATATATATACTTATATAATATCCTATTTCAATAACTAACTTGTTTTATATCTAGTCTCTGGATTTATAATCTTTATAAATACATTCAAATTCAACCATTATAAGTCAACATCAACATATTGGCATCAATATACTTATATAATTTCCTATTTCAATAACCAACTTGTTTTATATCTAGTCTCTGGATTTATATTCTTTATAAATACATTCAAATTCAACCATTATAAGTCAACATCAACATATTGGCATCAATATACTTAGATCATTTATCTTTTTCAATAATCGACTTGTTTTATGTCCAGTCTCTGGATTTATATTCTTTATTAACACATTCAAATTCATCAATATCATAATTCAAAGTGCAAATCAATATTTACACATTGCTTCCGCTTATATAATTTCACATTACAGTAAACAACTTCTTTCTATCCAGTACCTGAACTACAGTACATTAACAATACAATATACAATTTCTTAATATCTAGCCTTAGATTCATAAACTGGGACACTACACTTGTATTGATCTTCAATACAATATAAACTTTCTCAATATCTAGCGTCAGATGTTTATACTTCATCATTATCAATTTCTTAATATCTAGCCTCAGATTCATAAACTTAATCATTACACATGTATTGATCTTCAATACAACATACAATTTCTTAATATCCTCTTAGATTTATATACTTCATCATTACGCTTGTATCAATCTTCAATACAATGTACAATTGCTTAATATCCTGTCTTAGATTTATATACTTCATCATTACGCTTGTAACGATCTTCAATACAATATACAATTTATTTTTAAGGACGAAAAATTGAGAGTTATGAGAAATATATACAGCTTTTTAAGTGTGCTTTATAAATATTGATTAATAATATTATCAAGAGTGGCTCCTTACATAAAACCGTCCTTACACAATTCCTTCCGTGTAAAACAGTATTAAATTCAGAATCATAAATGACTTTCGTAATTATCAATATCATCAAACTGGTCAATATACAAATCTCAATTTATTACATCTTCTATCTCTACAATATATATGTATACATATTTTATCTTGTTTATTTTTCATTAATCATCAATATGATCAAGGTAGCTATTAAACATTCTTTAGTCAGTTTCTTTGCCCATCTCTTATTTATATTCGTTATCTCACAACTAGTACAATATATCTTGTCTAATCAATATTTAATTCTTTATAAGCATTCCAGTTGCTTGTTTTTAATAATTAACAACATAATATAACGAGAAATGTACAAATAATTACATTTTTTTTTTGTCCATCTCTTATTTGTATTAGAGCAATGCCTATGGTTAAACTAAATCATTACATGTTTTCTATTATTATTATTTAACAACACAATCAAACTCAATCAGACCACTACAAGTTACAATTGTTACAACATTACAATGTTTCTGTTAATCCCTTATTGTAGTGGTTAAAAAATATCAATACATAAATCCACTTTCTTCCTCAAGTCGTTTGTTTTCAGCAACAAACAATAGAACCAGCTAAAACAGTACAGAGTGCATACCTTCAAACCTCTCAATTTTCTCAAAAGTTTATTTATCTAGTCTTGTTTTAATAACTCAACAATATAACCAAACTGAAATAGAATAGAATTGAATGAATCTTTCAATTTATTTCACATTACAATACAGAGGCTCATAAGAATTAATAACAAATAATTAATGTAAAAATTTTATAAATCTTTAATTTATTCATTGAATTTTGTTCGTCTGGTATTGTTTTATTAATTAACAATTCATTAAAATCACTACACTTCTCAATGCAAACTTTTCTTTTTAGTTAATACCATTTAATCAAATTATATTATATTTCATTTAATTATGTAAAGTGTGAGTGGAAAAGCCTTCTGCTCCTTCGAAACTATATCCCTGATGAGGGATACGAAAGCAGAATTGAAGGCGGTGCTGTAGTAACAATTTCAATACAAACAAAGTGACAAAAAAAAAAGTTGCCTTAAAGTATTGCCTTCTTTAGCTGTGCCCTAACAGGGCCTATAATGGTACCTACCTAGTTTTAAGCCTCTTCAACATCAATTGTAACATTATTGAATGCAAATAAATATATACATGAATATAAACATAACCAGATGCCATCATCTTTAAACATAAGTTCCAATAACCATATAAATTGTTCTTTATTTTTATCAGTCAGTTTATTCAATTAATGGTTCAAAACTAATAAATACTAAGCAATGCTCCTTCTTAGTTGTTGACTGTAAAACACTTGTGGTTGAACTTACTGACTTGTTAAGGATTGTTGACACCCCACTGAATTCACTCCTCTGATCCTCCACAATCTTGGTTCCTATTTTATAAGTGGTCAGAATAGACTCACAACATCAATCAAGAAAATCATCATAAACTGTACATGTAATTTTCTGTGAGAGAAGGTCCAACATACAACATGTGCACATGAAATTTAAACTCAGAATAAAATGTCTAACCTCCCAGGAAATTACAAGATTTCCTATCATAATGAGAGTACCTATATTTTTGTGTTTAGAATATTTGATATGAATATTATCAGGTATGCATAAGAGAGTATAGAGAGAAGTGTTAACTTGTATTGTTACCATCCATAAAAGTTCAGTCCAGTTTATCTATATGTTTTACTGAGTGCCCTGGTATGCATTCGACTTTTTAATGGGCTAGGACAGAATACTTATTGATTGTCTAATCATTTATTCTTTAACCATCTTACATACTTCTTTTTCAGCATAGTATAACGCATTCTGATGGTATGGCTCCTGTGTAGTATCAAACAATTTTATGTCTAACTAATGTTGTTTCGTTCCAACTCAGACCTATCTCTTATTGACGCAATCGCCATATTCATTTATTAAATTAATAATAATAAACTGCTTTCCGTTCAGATTTCAAAGCCGAAATTTGATAATTTTATATTTATTTGATTCTAGTGTACATATCTTTAAGCACTTCAGGTTATTTTGAATGGTCGAGGAAACCAGATTGGTCTCAGCATCAAGTGGTGGATTCCAAATTAAAATGAAATCTTTCAAAAAGAACATATCTAATCCGGCTCCTCGGATTACTGACACTACTGAGTTATATTTTCTTCTGATTAATTGACAATACTGAGTTATATTTATTTATTATGCTTCAGTCTGTAAAATTCTTTAAGTAAATAATATCCTTAATGTGTTACAGTCCTATAATGTACCTGTTAGCTGTAATGTCATCCAACATTCAGATAGAATAGGCAGTTTAACTTTTTCTAGGTGAGGCAATTTACAGTTAATAATATGGAAAAGATCATTTAAAAAGATTACCATTTTTATAATTTTCACTTTAAGATAAAACATGCATCTTTAAAATAATAACAGGCAATGATATTTGCTTGGAATGAAGTTTTACTTAACAATGATGTATTTATTTATTTATACACAACCTTACATCTACCAGACTTCTTAGTTGTTGACCAGACCATCTTACAGGACTTGCTTAATGCGGCAGATGGGTTCTTATTAATTTATTCTAGACTAAACTAAAAAAACACATACATAACAAATCAACTGTATGTATTGGCAGAACCAACATATTGGTAAAACATACTTACTGTCTGAAACATACTGGCTTGAAGCAATTAGTTTCATATAGTTACTTTATTAATAAAAACCAGTTTAGTGTTTATAGTACTTTAAAGTATTTGATTATCCATTATTAATACCTGTTATCACCGCTTGGGATGTACTTAGAATAGTCAAGAGCTGTGTCCAACGGTTTTTGTTGGTTGTCAATTAACCAATTTATTTTCTACTTCTATTTGTAAGTGATTATGATTATTTCAATTTTAATTAATGTTTTATTGGCTTTACAACGTGAAGATCCTATTGATATATCCTATTTACTTATTTTTGTAGGTACTTCCTTTGTCTATTTCAGTAATGTATGTAAATAATGCATTAACACCAAATTGTTTGGCCATCATCCCCATGAACTATGCAATTAGCTTTACTTGCTTTATTTACTCTTTTCCCGTAAATATTTTATGTATTCAATGTGTACCAAAAATAACACCATACATAATTACTCAGGATAGAAATGTTTACCTCAGACTATCTGCTATGTTCCCAGCTGGTTTATGGATGTCTAATTAAATATATTGTTATACATTTACCCACCTTAGAAATGCATGAATCGTGCATGGATCAATAGCAAGCTCTATTTACATCCATGTAAAACTGCACTTATATTTGGAATGGCATCCATTATGTACAATAAAATATCTATAACTTAGAAAAAACTCAGTACCGAAGCTCTGAAATGTCGGCTCAAATAGTTTTTAGTATATAGAGCTAAATGTTTCTGGCTTTATATTTGTGTGCCATGACAAGTGGCAAACATGTTTTAAGCACATACCTTTAATAATTGTAATATTATTCTACATGCATGCACCTGCGTGTGTATGCATGTATACACATGTTTGGGCCATTAAATTGTTGTTTTCTATTCCATGGATTAAATTGGAATGCAAAAAAAAAATATTATGCTTATGTACTTATACCTGATTGTCCAATGTCTCGGGTACCTGGTACAATGTTTCATCACGGCGGAGGTGTCTAATCGCCATCAGGCGTAGTGTGTGTCGAGCAGTAATCTACACACAAGAATCTTGTCTGATCGTCGTCATTATTGGCTCCACAAGTCTTTCGCAGTTATAATCTCATCCGATTGTAGACATTCAGTTTTACTCTTCAATACCATCAGTGTTCACGAGCGCTGAAGTGGAGGAACGCTGATGATAATACTGTTGACCATGTCGCTTTGTTTTCCTTGAGTAGAAAAGTCCTTGATGCATTATTGCGGTTGAGCAATCAGTGCTGTGGTCATCTCGCCTTCGTATAGAAGTGTTTCGCATGGTGTGGCGTGATCATTAATTTTATTGTATTCGGAGCATTCGCGCCCCATTGGTAACTAGGCGTTTTCTGTTCATCCCACTTCTGATATGAGCTAGGGTATGATCTCCTAGCTTCCATCAGAAATAAAACGTCAATTCGTATCACAATAACTTCTTGTATTCACTTTTAAAACACAAGTTTTTATAACAATCGTAAGAAAACATAGTTTATCAGTCAACGAAGAAAGCGAGCGCTCTATCTGTCAAAATCTTCCTAGGGTTGTCATCACGGTGGCAGCAGTGTTGCCCGTATAAAATAAAAGGATCTAACATAAGTTTGATCAATTATTACATTAGTATTACAGATAGGTACTTGTAGTAGATACTAGTAGTTCACTGAAGTATCTCTTTGATGGATAAGGATCCTACACACAATTTTTCTTCTGAATTTCGTAGAAAACTTACTGCCAGATATTGCTCATATATTGATGTTATGAACAATAACGTACCCTAATTTAGCTAAGAGCCTCAAACTTCGCAGAGCATTCGAGCGAGGAATTCCTTACAAGAGGTTCCAACACTCCTCTAATATAAGTTTATCCAGTGACACGGAGGTATCTTTATTACCTGCCTACGTAAGTACCTGCGTACTTCGGAAGAAGACATAAAAGTTACAGCTTCGCGAAATATTTGGAGTTTTTAATCCAGTGGAGTAATCTTGTGGCGGAATTATTACAATTTCATTTGCGAGGGTACGGGAACTTCTGGAGTTGTTTAAAAGTTCTGCGTAGTTTTTATGATACAGTTATTAATAAACTTGATACCTACTGTTGAAAAACAAAATTTTGTCACCTATGTACCTACCTAACTGTGCAGTAAACCGCAAAATTAGCTACACCTACCTACCAACGCCTTATTTATTTGAACAAATGTTCCTTTAATCTTTCTAAGCAATTTCGATAAGTGAACGGAATAACACTGTTCGGTAAATAGTACCTACAATCTGGCTATATCTTCTACACCGTGTAAATTGAATATCGTTCCGTATCCCGACCTTTGTGCTGTGATCTGAATACATAAGTATCTAGAAGATTGTACTGCTGTAATTGGTGTTTATTTATTGTTATTTATCACGGTAGCTAAGTCCTTTATCTACGTGCTTCGAAGGATTTTCAATGGGTGTTGTGCTGCGCTGGATCAATGACTTAGAATGTGAATTTTTCTTTTGTTCGTTTTAATGTTCCGTCTAAGGTCTCGTGGCTAAACACATACAGTTGCTGTACCTATATTTTTTTGTGGGTAGTCTGTTTAGTTTTACATTATTATTACTAAAGATTTTTTAACGATCTCACAAGACTTCAAATCGTAATAATATTTGAAAAAAATCGCTGATATTGTTGAATTAAATGTGAGCTTCCTTCTAAATCGATTTCATTCATCCAGTTGAGCGATTTACAATGTTTATTAAGAAACAAGTATGCTGAACCACGTAGCTCCCTCAAGATCGAAGGTATTAACAATAGCTCCCACATCATCTAATTAATTACGTGCCCAGACTCGGAGTTGTTCGCTCACGTAGTTTTACAACTTATTCTTTCTTGTGAATCAAGATAGTTTTGTGGCAAAGATTACAAGTAATCAAGCCGTGAAGATAGCTGGTATAGTTTCTACAAGCGTAGCTGGTGTTAAAGTATTAATCGGATGAGTGACTCGTAAGTTGTAGTGTTGCGAAGATAGATATATAAACCAGGTTATGTAGAAAATGAGATAAGCGTTAATTATTTGAATGGTAGAAAATTTATGATCAAACGGCTACAAGACTAAATGGGTAAGCACAAGTAAGCTTTAAAAGTGCTGCAATACAATATATTTTTAGCTATTCAAAGTTATTAAAGGAGAATTCAAGGTTTTAATTAATTTATTTCGAAATTATAATCCTCACATAATTTTAGATTTGACGAAAACCATTATTCTCAGATAAAATTAATTAGATTACACCTAACTTTAGAAATAAGGTAAGTTATCAACTTTTTATGACAGTTTTAACCTACTTTAAAATATTACCTTTCAGAAAACAGCCTTCTATTCAGCCTTCCATGAAAGTTGGCTGAGTGATTTATTTCCTAGAGAAAAGGCCGCAGTCCTACAAACTTCTATTTAAAGAAGTAAGTTCTATAGAAAAACTAGCCAAGACCGTCCACGACATCCAGCCAGGTGAAAAGTTTTCAATTAACTTGTGAACTGAAACACGCAATGACCTATGTATGATAAAGTTTATAGGGAGTGGCATGATGACGTTTATGTTCGAATGCATCTATTGCATGTTAAGTATGTATCTATGTTAAGTCCAAAAGGTTCAATATACCTATGTATTTGTCTTAAAATGTTCAGGAAATTAATTTCATAACATTCGACACTAAGTAAATGTTTTTATGTTTTGTTTGTTTTGGGTTTGACCCAATGGTACACGATACATTTAAATACACTTGTACAGGTTATTTGACAGTTTCTAGCAAAGCTTAACGTTTAAGTATTATGAGAGCACGACTGACCTGCAAGTAGGGATGTAATGGGCATGAAATGTTATCAATTGATATACTACTTTAATTATAAGCTGATACGTGAAGTTACCAGTTTAAGTTGTTTAAAAGTATATACCATATTCCTAACTTAGTTCAAAACAATAAAGCAGTTTAAACTAGCTGCATCTACACCTGAACACTTAAAAAGACACAACATAGACATATACAGCATATGAAACACAAGCTACACTAATCAAGGCGTGTAACCGCGTCTGGCGATCATCAGGCATACAGCTTTGAATATTCAACAGAGCAATTACTAGTTAAATCTCCGGTGTCTTGGTGAATTCCACCACTACCACGGGCTGCGACAGATTTATTACTTTATGACTTTAGCAAATAGTTTTTACTTGTAAAAGGTATGAATACAAGAGTATAAGGATAGTTAAAAAAAAGTTGGAGTATATAGGTTAAATTGCCGATAATTTCAACTTTGTATATGTAATTTGAACTTAATATACATATGGTAGGTGTGGTGCCTATACATACAGGCTTTCCAGATGTGTTAGTTCTCATGAAAATTTCTTAAATGTCAGATGACTGAATATTAATTTCGTATTCATTTTGTGCCTATCTACATATTACACGTTTGGAAACGCCTCTCAACTGAAAATAAGTAGGCACAGACTATATTTACGGATACAACACGTGTGAGACAAATAAAGCCGGAGTTATCCTTAGAAATCCATAGCATGTCCGTATTTACATAATTACCCATAACTTTATTAATAAGCGGTGTCGAGGGCTTACCATCGAAGAGGCAGTGAGCTCAGTAATCACCATGGTAACGGATATAATACCGTCTAATTCGCGTATCCCAGTGTAAACACATAGTTGAGATATTAGTGTGAGCGCGCCGAGCCAACTTCCGACGAGATAATCCTTCTGTTAATATTCACTGTCGGTAGCTGTTCTAGGATTCGATGTGTGTTAGAATTCGCGTGAATATTGTACCGGGGTCGTATCACACAGTGTTGTGCTGTAGCTAGTTTGCCTATAGCTGGTTGGTTAGCTGGTTGCCTATAGTAACTTGCAACTGCAGTGTGTGAGGTGAAGGTGGCCACCTTAGGTCACAACGTATAAATTACTATTCACTTTCTAAATTAAATTGATAACAAAACTTTTATCGGGAAATGATACGTAATGAAGCAGCATAGCTACATAAAAATCACATAAATATGTATAAGAGTTACTAGATTTGCAAAAATAATGAATCTATTCCAATTTTTTACGTAACAGTTAAAATAATTGCGCGCAATTGAATCGCTCTAATCTGCGTACTCACAATTATACAGGGTGAACAAAAATATAATTAAAAGGAAAAATAAAATACACTCGAGTGAAGTGAGATATTTCAGCTTTACTGAGCTCTCCAATTGCGAGCCAGTTTAATTAATTCATCTGGAGTTAAGACATTTCTTTTATTGTGTTCCTACCACTTAGCAACGCGAACATTGGAAATACATTTATTAATTAAAACTGTGTTTTAGCTTACTGTGTGCCAACCTCCTATCAAATAATATGAACGCTGGTTTGCTTAGATTTTCAATTCTTGAGTTATTTACAGATTTTAATTAGTGAAGCTTATTTTGTAGCTGCTGTATTAAAAGATGAAGTGAAGGAGATAAAATTGAGAAACGGTAGATATGTATATTGCGCTTGGGACTTAGACTTGAAAGAGAATATGGTAAATTTTTCTAAAAAAAAATTATCAAATCAGATTGAATTTTCCTATTTTACCGCAGAATAAACAAGAATAAACAAGAGAGAAAGTATAGTGTACAGAGATGTGTAGGTACTGTTTTAATCACTTACATAGACTATCCCTAAGCCCTTAATACGCTAGAAGACGCGACATGAGGCACATCCAACTTCTCCCGGTAAACTTTTAAAGTCCTGTGTTTTAGGCTTTCTCTTGGGAGCAAGCTTAATGCATAGCTACAGATTCCTGTCCACTTTTCCGTAATTTAACACAAAATAATCAATTTCACACCACATTTTCATGTGATTAATTATCTGCTCGTAAAACTTTCTTGCCAAGTAATTACAAATTCAATTTATGACTTATTAACCATTCGCAATAATAAAAATATGCTACAGTGAGTTCCATCCTATCAATTAAAAATTTACTGCAAAGTTCTCTCCCTCCTAATTGGAAAACTGAAAAGTCCATTTTTAAATTGTGATTTAAGTATTTTTATAGAATTTATTTTCTTTAACTTTACAGTGGATTACGAGTTACTTTATAAGACAAAATATGGCGACTTCTGTAGATTAGTAAAGCATAATAAATACTAAGCTTTTCAATTACTATAATTATATTTTAATCATCAATTGCTGTAAGTTTAAAGTTAGTTAAACATTTATTTAAAAAAAAACTCATTCACAGTCAAACCATTGCAACGGCTATCTGTGGCTTAGTATAATTTAGACTTACTTTCTTTGTAATAAATATTTATAATTTTTTATTAATTTTTTTATGTTTTGCAACCGCGGCTCGCCCTTTGTTACACCGCACACGATTCCTGTTGTGGTACGCGGTGGCTTATCGTATTAATATACATTAGCATAATGGATTCGTAATGCAGGATGCGCTAATGTTTTCCATACTAATTAGTAATGTCAATAAATATACGAGCGTAGAATAAAAGGTAAAATTAATTTGTTGACGTGCCCCAACGTCCCAATCCGAAATATTGAAAATCAACTCAACACCAACTTTTAAAAGCCGATTATGCTTTTGAAAAATAAATATTTGGTATTTTTTCGTATTGGTAAACAAATCGTTAATCAGTATTATATTTATAATTTTTATCGTAGGTATTTATAGCTGCGGCAATTAAAATTCACGTGTAGTTAACCACAATGGGTGTTTGGCCATTAAGTTCATTTTGGTAATTTATGTTTTCTGTTTTTGGCAAACAATCCATTTGAATTACTAAACGTGGAACAAAGGCTATGTTGCGGAATTAAAAACATAATTCAATACTTCCAGCCTCGTGGAGAGCAATGACCAGCATCCGAAACGGGGTAATAGAAAACTCTTTAAGCAGCAACTTATATAGGTGTACCGGCTACCATCCAATTTTAGAAGCATTCAAATCTTTTGTCGTCCATCCAGACGCGAATACATTGAACAACATAAAGGATATTGCAGATATATCTGAACAAATATGTCCCAAATCCGGTAAAACGTGTTCCGCTACTTTTGGGATCAACGGGGACTGGTGTTTAGTACATGTGAATACGATGAGAGCTGGAGATTTGCTTAAGGAAACATCCCTCGCTGGTGGACGAGTGAGGGTTTTGTTAGTGTTGATAGATCAATATCTGTAGCACTACAAGATTTCTGTTTTCGTGCTTTCATTTCAGATTGGAAATTACAGCAATATCTAAGAAGAATCGCTCTAAGAATCAGTAACGAATCCATTGATTAATTAACGGGTGATGAACTGAGATAAACATTACTCATAATATAAAAAAAAAACAAATCCAAAAACTAAGGCTATTTTGCCCAGTTTGAACTTTGATGTCAAAAAGTTAATACAAGGTAACATTACTGGTTACCCTAGATTACATTGCGATTCTTAGGGAGAAGTTAATTCAGCCTTTCTTTTGAAATCCGACCCTCATACACATCTCGGTGAAGACTCATCCATTGTGTATGGTAATATTAATCCATCATTTACCCACGCTTATGAGACAGGGATTTTTAATGTAAGTTAACTTACAGCCGTAGTATTCAAATCATATTAGTATATAGAATTGCAGCTGCATGTGAACTTATTCTGATGCGCAAAATAGTGCCCACGAGACGCAGGTACCTACGGCTAGTTGAAGTTTAAAAGTAGGGTTGGAGGAATGGTTCTAAATCATCGAATATACATTGTTTAAGAAACTTCAATAATTTATCATTTTACATCTTATAATACCACCTTAAAATCCATGGTCATTATTAGCCTAGCTAAATAAATATTTATATCAGTGCAATTACTCTGATCTTTTTATGACGGCTATAAAAATATTAGTGATAAAGGCAAATAATTGTCAAATTCAAAACACCTAAAGGTCCATACCTAGGTATATTATAAGTGAATGTTTCTCCTTGTCGGTCGTAAATCCGTGGTTTCTCTAGAGTTTATTTGATTATGTGGACAGACCCGGCGCCCGGACGGACATAACAGAGTTTATTGCTTACTTAAATAACTATCGTACTAGTATCCCTTGCTTTTAATATAGCCTTTAGTTTTATTCTATTTCTTAATCTTTATTTTTAGAACGTATTACAATTTCCGTAATTTTTTTAAGCTCGACCCCGGCATAGTTGGGAAAAGGGTAGACGGGATTAAAACTGTACTAAGTGTACCTATTTTCCATGAATAGCCTACTTAATTTCAAATATAACCAACAATTTTATGTCAAAAAGTTTTAAGATCGACTCAACTATCTGACTTAAACATAGTTGCAACAGAAAATGTGTTCTTTTATGATTACTTTTAAGTCTATAACAACGACGAAAAATCTTACGCATCGAGTAAATTGAAGAGAACCTCCCGTCTTTATTTGGGCGAGGTCAACGGCCGGCATCGGCAGGTGACACCCGGGCCGGAACATTATGACATGAATCGTGCAATCTCTTTCAAAATTAAATATTTTTCTGATTTTCTCGTTTATTTCCTGCTGGCTTATTCGCTAACTTTCGAATTCTCAGATGTCAACTGGCCTCAGTTGTCATCGGAACTTTGATGTTAACCTATAAGTTCAAAACATTGGTATTCTGTATCGCATGAAGTGGATATCGGTGGATATCGTTACACGGTTGCTGACGCCAAAACTACGATGACAACTTGACAACTCTATTTTTTTATCGACTATTATACTGCTAAGTAGGAAATACCCTATTAGCATTACATTACTACGTTTGAGAGAACGCTTTATTTTCAGCGTGTTATATATTTAAAAACAATCTGTGGCGGTAAAATTCAGTATTTGCTTTCTATTGTGTGTGAACTTGGTGTCTAAAGTTCCGTGTGGTTGAACAATATTTTAATTGAGAATATTGTGAGTATTGTATGTAGTTATTATAAATTTAACAACGTAAACAATATTTTGATACGTACGTAGATTCCTATGTTTTGCATGCAAAAAAAAAATTGGTTCACTACAGGAAGGTAACTTTACGTACTTGAGTAGGTCGTCCCATACATTGAGAGCATCGGTTACCTCACTTACTAAATGAAGGTTGAGACATGCTGCAAATTAGTAACATCAAATTATGTAATATTGGTATTTATTAAACTTTTTACGTTATAAATTCTTACTTTTAGCTCAATTGTAACAGCAGTGTTTTTTTGAGCACGTTGCAGAAACGGACGTAACTCTGCCGAAACTCGCTGAAACCTTGATTTGTTGATACGGGCCATGAATTCCTTCTCCCGTAAATTCAGAGAATTATTGCAATCTCGCATACGACGTTTCTGGATTCTGGATAAACTTCGTTTTGTCTCTTATTCCACAAATGCCAGCAAAAATACACGCGAAATTTATATTCCACACAAAGAAATATAAAACAAATAAAAATAATACAATTAAAAATAACACTATCAAAAAATAAAGGAAATGACTCAGGGTTTGTATTTCTATTGGAATCGCAAAATTAGAGAAATCTAATATGTCTGATGCAACAATATAGTATAGACATCCCAGTGATGAGGCATAAAACACTGCTATTTGTAGTGTATTTCAAAAAATGACATTGGCTATCAATTTGATGTCCACTGGGCTTACGGAATCGCAATATAACGTTTATCGATACAGAAACCGCTGTCAAAATGAGTCATGGTGGATATCAGCCTGTGTCGATGCTGATGACGTCATCTCATTTGGTAACTGGCGTTAGCGAATAAGAAAATAGCTGTTTGACAATATACTGATGTACACTTTACCAATTGATGATATCTGCGAGCTGTCAGTGGAGTTAGCGAATAAGGCTACTGGTACTATCGACAGTTTCGGACAAAGCCGTCGATGTATTATGACTTACCTTTTGACGTTGTATGTCAGTATTTTCTTATCGTGACATATCGAAACGTATCTTTCTGGACGTGGGCAGTCCATAGCGGAAACATGTTACTTTAATATCTATCACGCTCTTTTTTTAACTCGGAAAACTGAAAAAGCTATCTTGGTCAAAAGTCCAAACACCGGAATAAAATATTTACATTCAGGAATAGATCGGACTACTTACATAAATATAGGATAACACATAAAATATATTATTTTTATAAATTAGCTTTTTAACGCTCCACGTCTTTGTCTTGAAGGA
The DNA here is from genome assembly GCF_022581195.2 of Helicoverpa zea. NCBI lineage: Eukaryota > Metazoa > Arthropoda > Insecta > Lepidoptera > Noctuidae > Helicoverpa > Helicoverpa zea. Next base: position 9,653,462 of record NC_061452.1, on the reverse strand, counting down.
AGTGAACCAGCCTATAGCAGCTTGTATTTGATTGAAGATGACGCCCGAGACAATGGCGTTAGGTATCATTTTACATCAAAGCCCGGGGGTGACAGTTCGGCCAGGGAGCCAGCGTAGCGGAAAATAGCCTGCGCACTATAGCGAGCAGGCAACGCCGACGGCTACGGCTAGTCTCGATTACGTGTCCTATTTATGATAAGGCCAAGATGGGAATATTTGTTTTATAGTCTTTTTGCACTGTGTAAGAGGGGTGCTTTGATAAAAAGCGGATTATATAAGTAATAATAATTTTAGTTTAGTGTCTTCAGCTCAACAGTTTAAAATATTTGGTTTCCTTAGTTTCAGCAAATATGAAGAAAATGAAGTAAATAAAACGATGTGTTGTTTGGAGATTGAAATTGGTAAATACCAATTATTATTTTATATGTTTTCGCAGATAAAGGCTTTTTATTTATTTTTTGTATATCAAGGCATATTTTTCCTAACATTTAAAGGTTTTTGTCTGCTAGTAGAATCCGATAATAAAATAAATCCCATACCCTAAACATTCTCACCACAATACAGATAAGTTAATCTTTCCTAACTAATAAAGCGGCTATTCTTGATCCGAAGAAAATCTATTTCATTCACTTACACAGCGTCACTAACGCTTTGAAGGAAATTAGTACAAATGGAGTCAATACGACGGAACAAATAAATACGTCTTCTCCGTCGTCGGTCATTTGTTCGGAACGTGCGTGCGAGCATATTTGTCTGGACAAATACATTTGCCAATCTGTATTTTATCACTACTAGATAGATATAAGTACTTACTTTTTGAAAGATTATTAATTATTGACTTAATTAAATGGTGTATTATTCTCGTGTGCGTAAATTACACTAATACATGAATTATTATTGTCAGCATAGTTTGAGGTATCATTTAAAAAGCTAGTTATGTATCTACACATTATTTGATTAGGATTTCTGCCAGAAACAATATATTTGCAGTTCAAGTAACGAAACATGTTAAACCTATACTTCTCTCTTATAAATGTGTTTACCACCTCTTATACTAACATCAAGGCAACATATATTTTGTTTCTACGTGCAGCTCGCGTTTTCGTCAAATTTGTCGACGGGAATAGGTGCGAGGCGTGGTAACGAGCCACCGTCTGCGGCGGCGTTCCGCGACTAACAATAATTCATTCCAACTGCCTGTCAACAATTTCACCCCTGCTGTATGTACCCTGCAAACTAAAAGGGCGTATGTCTGCTACTCGTAATTGGAAGGAAATGGCAGTTTAGTTGCTCAGGCACTTATTTGTAGCCTGTCTGCTGTTTTGCTGTGAACATTTCTCAGACAAAGGTACGTAAGAGTGTATTATAATAAGAAACAATATACATCTCTCCCGCTATCTTGAGTTAAGAACGAGAGTGCAGATGTATGCTTCAAACGAGTTACGGTGAAATGTCTGTAGCGTGATTAGTCTTTTGCTAATGTTTCACCTTGAAGCTAACTTCAAGGTTCGTTGTATAACATCTAGGTACGTTTTATACTTAATGAAAGCTAAGTTATTGACAACGCGAGCACTACAAAAAAATTAGATACAAGAGTTCTATGTACTTAATGGATTTTTTCGTACCTATGTAGCCAATAAGTTGGGTTGCTGAAAATAAAATCATGTCCCAGCTTTATCGAGCGTTTAGCATAAGATGGGGCATTTATTACAACGCCTCGTTAGAATAAATCTAGCTCAGTTTTAGGCGTTCAGGCATAAACCCTACATCAGACGCAGGCTCTCTTTATAAGCGGGATATACTGGACTAAAGTTGAAGAAGAAAAAAATTGAGGATGCTATTAAAACAATGTTTCTAAATTTTTTATGGTAATAATTTTAATTAATTCAACATTATTAAATAGTGGTAGTAGATACTTTATTTAATTTCAAATGACACATTGAGGTTCATTTTGCAGCTGATATTTCCGCCAATTCTTCTTCGTTCAAGTTCAATTTTGTGAAGTATTTACGAACTAACACTGTGGTTACAAAAGTGCATGTCATATAAATATAAAATGGTACGACAAGTCCTCATATATTTCACGGAAGTTGAACAATGACTCGGAGGTACTCCGCACGGTGGGGTGTCGAGAAATTCCATCCGAACTTTTCATGTATAGTAAATACTTCAACTTTTACTTGGTTAAAGGCAAGCCGAAATTAAGTTCCATTTAACCAAATTCTCAAATTCGGTCTCGTTTAGGCCAAGTTTATGTATTGTCTAGCAGGAGAGTTTAACGGCAGGTCGCCTGCTCTGATAAATGAGCGGACATACATACATTTCGTAACTATGCGGATACCTGTGACTATGGAGCCATGAAGATGGCGCTCCGCCAATCCGAAAATTTATATTTTAAAAACTCCAGTACAGGGAAAGAAACCGCTTTCAGTTCGAGATTGCGTATAGAAAGTTTTAAAACAAAAGTGTCTGAGCTTAGATAAAATACACACAGGATTGCTTCGGCGCCACTCGCTAGGATACATAAAGAAGCTGTGCTAGCTAATATCTGAGAGTAGTCTGGGCCAGGTGACAATTGTTCGCTGCCGCCTAGACGCTCGCCACCTAATTGCTTTGCATCGCATGAAACGATCATAAATAAAAGGAGCCACGGTCTCATTACGTCTTTTGTTACATTATTTTGTTGCAAATTGCAGTAGAAAGGGTGAGTTTATGAGCGAGGATAACTTGGAAGGAGGTTAATTAATGAAGCTTATTATTACACTACATTTTAAATATCTAGATAATTTCTGATTAAGAAGAGAGACTGATGTTGTCATGAGAATCAGGGGAGATCCCGATTTAGAGTTTCGATGTATCAACCTACTTGTACTATTCGGGATTGGATTTCTGACTTGACCTAATAACTGGGTTCAATAAGTAAGGTTCCAATCGATTCTCTACTATTATCTATACATGATAATTGTATAATTATCTTGTTTATTAGTTATGCACCCAGTATTATTTTAATTGCTTCACCTGGCCCTTCACTGTGCGTTAATAAAATAATAGGTGGGTAGTTACCTGCTCTCTGGTTTTCGTTCCCTTATTTTAGGTCAGCCACGTTATAAATAATGTTACTTTCTGTCCTGTCATTGGTCGGAAAGTAAATGTTTAATTTGTATCATTCGACCATTATTTTTCTCAAATGTTTATTTTGTGAAATATCTTGGATAAACTAGCAACCTAACATTAACTGAATGAGAATGATACACTTCGCTGGAGGTACTACGCATCGAATGATTTATTATTTTTTATGTCCTTTCAGTCATATTAATAGACTAGCTGTTGCCCGCAACTTCGTCTGCGTGGGCAATATAGAATAGTCAAAATACTACTTATCCCGTAGGTGCATTCTTTCACGTGACAGTATAATTAGGATTAGCACTTAGCAGTCGCATAGATTCATTGATCAAGGTTGTGTTGTGGATGTGACCATTTATCTAAACAAAAGAAGTAAAGTTTGTGACGTTGTGAATATCTCTGGATCTAGTCAGCCAATTTGGAAAATTATTACGTATGGTGCGTAAGTAATTTTCACAGGAAACAGCTATAATCTATGTCTATATGCTTTGAGTCTGACAAAGCTGTCATTTGTACATTTTCTGCAGCTGCTGCGACTAATCAGAAGCCAGAAAGTCTGTCAGTCTTACCATGGATATCGTCTTGTGTAGTTGACTGGATTGAAGATAGGTAGATAGGTAGTCGCTCCAAGCAAAATATTGGTACTCAAACAGATTCGGTGACTGGAAGCCAACACCAACATAGTTGGGGAATAGCTGGATGGATGATAAAATGAGTCATCATCATCAGCAGGCGCATAGGGTAGGATAGTTTCACTACTGGGGAGAAACACTTGTATGACGGGGATTTTCTGTGCACTTACTCACTATGATAAGGCTGACCCCACATTAGGCGTGCGTGATCCTCGGGCGTGTGAGTAGCGCGGGCCTCGCGAGCGCGCTGCGTGAACGTCGCGTTTTGCTGCCCTGCGGCATGTGTGAAGAGTGCAAGCGACGCGCTCGCGGCGAGCACGCGGCGCTCGAGTTGCGTTCTTACCCCTTCGCCCGCTATCCCCGCCGCCCGCTAAACGCCTTAGCAGTTAAACGTCAAGGAGAGCGGCGCGTGCAAGCCGCGAGCGCGCTGCAAATGCCGCAGGGCAGCAAAACGCGACGCTCACGCAGCGCGCTCGCGACGCACGCGCGGCGCCCGCGGTACTCACACGCCCGAGGATCGCGCACGCCTAATGTGGTGGCCTAAGCCGGGACTCCACCGAAATGTTTGCATTAGTTCACGAATAGGCAAAATGTACGTATCTGTGCGAGTCCACTTCATGTGTTCGTACTTGAAACCTGCAGTTTTACCAAGATTTTCAAAATGTACGCTCGCAATATGCCATTTCTTGGTGGAGCCAGCAAATCAAAAGAAACATAAGTGTTGTATACTGTGCGTCACTACCGCACACCGGGAAAATTTCGCTATTGCGGAGGACGTTTATATACCATATTTTGTGTCACACGTAAACAGGACGACAGTAAGTATCCACCGAAACACTGTCAAAGATCTGATGAACAAACAAATCAGACCTGACTTGGTCACCTGGGGCCAATCAGAGCTCTATGAAGCGATCATACGCTTTGGCTCCTACTGTTATTGTGGTTTCTGAAAATTTAATCACCTCATTCAACGATGAATGTAATTCTGATGGTACTATTAAGAACACTTGCTTAGCGCAGAAGCTGACGTTAGCAGGTCAAGTCTTTTGACTTCTCGAATAGGATACCATTGGTTTTTGTGCAATGCACACCTGCAATGCATTCTGGATTAGGATAGAATATAGGTGGATAGGATTTGCAACAGAGAACAATTATGTCTTTGTGATTAAATGACATCAAACGTAGTTTTATATAAAAGGTGTTTTTTTAGACTTGGCTCGGGTCTTACTGAGACTGTTCGTAATCGTGAACAGTGTATTTGCGATCAGAAGTTGAAAGTAAACTTGTCTCTGGTATGCGGCGCGTAATTTGTACGTTTTCAGACGCATAAAGCATTTTACGTGTGTATGGTATTAAATCGAGAAAGCTCCCATTTCTTATCTGCACTTTGTATCTGGGCTTGTTTTTAAAGCTACAGAATCCTACATTACCTACCTCACGCTTAGCAGCGCCTGCGAGAGATAGATCCTCATTTCTTCTAGGATTAATTTTACATATTTTGCATCAGAAAAAATAATTAAGGTCTACTTAATACTACTCACTCAAAGTAATTTGTTTTAAGGCCACCACATTAGTGGAAGATAAGCTAAACTATGTTTATGAAAAAATCCTGATATGAACTCCATCTGTAACTTTAAATGATAAGTAATTGTTCCACTAAAGTCATCATTTTTGACATAATGTTCAAAAAATAATTTAGATGGCACCGTTTTAAATTTGGCCGAGAACTATTAATTTTCCTTTCATCAAGGTAATAATTATAGTTGGATTTTGATGTGGCACGGCAAACTGACAAACACAATTGAAATGTCTATCGAAAAATTACACTTCGTGTTAAAATATGGTGAATTACGGAAAATACACAACTCCATCTGTTGAAATAATAATCCTCTATAAAGAATGTATGGTAATATTGTCATTTACCACCTCGCTCCTTTGACAAATTGATGATGTATTTTATTTACCACAGATGGAGCTACTTTAACCTTGGCTAAACAAAATTTTCATTTTTTTTTCTTCCGAAGTTACTTATAAAGGTGTGATTTTCTGTGTAAAGATTAATAATAGGCCGATCAACTAATATAAGTACAACATTCAAATGTACAGTTTTGACAAATAGATTGCGTGTCGTAATATTTTACATCTTGAATTCACAAAATTAATCATATATTTTGATAGAGTGAATCGATTTCGATGAAACAAAAACTAAGTAATACCCCAAGTTACGTAGAATTTTTGTATATAAGCATTGTCTGCATTTAATTCGTAGATTTTACGTGAATCCCGAACAAACAAACAGATAAACAGACAAACAGACAAAAATGACAAAAATGATGGAAATGGGTTCTGTTAGTTATCCTTTAACATGCTGGCTATTTTTTTTGTCAATTTCTTCAATGTACAAAAATTACTTTTCTACAGATTTATTATATGTATAGATAACGTTCAACATAACTAAAATTAATAAGACACGTCGAATAACAGTGGCTTAACAAATAATACTCAAAACGATATTTTTCAAAAATACAATTACATAAATCTCCAACAATATTAGTGCTGTTTCGTGATAGTTTCAGATTTTCTGCAAAATTATGTTTTTGCTTTGCAAAATAAAGGATAAAATATATGAATTTTGCTGAGGACAATTTCTTATAGCTTCAGCTGGGTTTAATGCTGAAAAATTAAAGTCCTAGCGGTTGCGATATTAATGCATTCGTCGGAAACTTGCTAGTTGACTAATTATTCTTGTATTTCATAGCATTCCAAACTGTCAAATGTTTTATAATACTTTAGACTTTAATTGGATTTTACGTCTCCTACATTTTAGATTTGTTTATGACATACAAATCGTTTAAATAGCAACAATAATTACGGTTGCTATTTAAACGATTTCAAACAGCAATGAGAACCAACTTTCTAGTTTTCCTGTAAGGAATTTACATAACCTATCTTCCAGTATTGAATCTCAATTTTCTATCAAACTTGTTCCCGTCTAATTAGTACATAAACTTAAAGGCAAATATGTATATTAGAAAATATACAAACTTTAAGATTCAAATATTAAATGTAAAAAAAGATATTTAGGTTTCCTCTTACGTTTTCTAAGGCCTTATTAATAATTTCTTAATAATTCTTAATAATTTCTTTCCTCAATGAATGATAAAATATTATTAGAACCTACAATTGTTTTTTACCTCTGCGGCCAGACTTTTCATCACAATTTCTAAGAAAATTTTCTGTGTCAAGGAAACGAGAAGCAAGTGTCACAACTTATATATTCACCGCGTGCTACTCAAATATTGTTGTATTATTTCTAAGGTGGCGTCCAAAAACTCTTCTCCGTCTGATTTGAATTTAAAATACTCTCCGGGAACAATAAGACGCTCATCATTTTTCTCCCGCAGCCTCGGAATTTGCATCTATCCATCATAAAGCCATCGAAGTGTTTCGGTTCCTTTTATTTCTGCTCCGAATAAATATTTATGAATGTGTAAAGTTATATTGTCAAAATGGTTACATCATTAAAATATATCCGGCGTTCATTATCAGCAAATTGGTGAAACAAATATATCCCCAATTTATATTCAACCGTATATTTTAATTATATGAAATAGACTTCAATAATAAAAGGATTTTAGTGACTATGGCTTCTTATAGCGATAATCTGCGATAAATCTCGCAGGGTTACCGAAAAAAACTATCTCGCCGTTAACAGTTTTATTTATGTCCTTAGCCTTTAGACTGAGCACACATAATTTTCCCATAACTCCGGAAAGACCATTTCAGTTTTATACTTTAAAAGCATCCGGAGGTCTGTTACGTCGTATAAAAATAAGGTTCATCTGACCCATTTTATGGAAATCAATATTTTACATAGAGGAATAAAACCAAAGAACCGAGATATCATATTGCTAAACGACCCCTGTAATATTGAAATGATTATGTCTGAGATTAAAGTATGTGGGTATACTGCACCGCCCTAAAATTGGCGCCCTAAATCACCAATTTCACATCAATTAGCCACGGCAGGGCTACAAAATGATTATGCTAATACACCAGGCAGGCAATTGCTTGCACGTTGGTTCCACCGCTGTAATTAAAGTTCATCAGGCATTCGCGTCGCGTCTTCAACTCGCTTGTATATTGCTTTGGCTGCAAACCTACTACTTAAAATAGACCCTCATTATTTCCTTTGTGCGACCCCTCGGAGGCCATGTTGGTTGAGCTGCGCGGGGGGAGGGGTGTCCGTCGCTACAATGGCTCCTACCTGTTTGCGGTAACAGAGGCGCTGCGTTGGCCTAACTACCGTCATAAATTGTGCAAGTGGCGAAGCGGTTGGGAGTTTTTCGTAGCAAGTCTTTAGAGAGCACTCAAGGGAACGGTTCGAGCAAAGATTTCTTGCGTGAATTAAGCCAGCACTACACGTTTGGGAATTGCTTGCTGTACTAACGCTAATGTACGGAGAACTCACAGGAGCTCAATAGCTAAGTCCCGCATTAAATGCTCGCTGCTACGATCTGTATGCACATCGAAGTAATGTTATAAAGGTTGATTGCTTGTGTTCAATAGAATTTAATTGCAAAGGCGGAGCTTTCACAAGATAACGAGAGTGGAACACGTTCCTGTATGTGAATGTATGTACGTTACTAATATAACTTAATGTGGAATTCCAAGTAGAAAGTACGTGAACAATATGAGTAAATTCTTCTCGGCTCATTGAGCATTTGATGTGGCGCCAGGCGTCGGATCCGGGCCGGAACAGTGTCTCAAGACAACGAGCTTCATAATGAGACGGCCCGGCAGATTGCTGGCTCGGTACCCGCCCGGCTCGGGGGAAATTAAGACAGTTTATTTAGACATATCTACATATATCAAGGGACTGAAAATGCGTGTTACGTAAAAATATTGGATTATGCAAAGCGTTTGTTATTCAAATTTTTGGATTATGGGAATAAACGGAAAATGAAGAGCTCAAAGCTTGTCCTACTTTGGAGATTATAAAACCTTCTTTGTTAGAGTATTATTTGGGCTGTTAGGAAATAAGTGGACGGTTTAGAATTCTTTGTAAATAAAAGTAATACGGACTCACGTATGAATGGTTCGTGTAAACACTATCCTTAATGGATACAGATTTACACTACCTTGGAAGTGTTTATTCTAGAATAGAAGGAGACTTGTATTTAACCTAGTGAAGATAGTGTATTTTTATAACATTTTTATTGAAAATGATTACAAAAAATAAAATGCTTAGACGCTTACAGAAACTTAAAAATATAGAGTCACACAGGCGTCCTAGGTATTCACAGGTACAAAAAACCGGTTCAAAGTAAAAAGACAAACTCGGCCGGTGACCCGGTGTTTTCACCGTCGGCATAACATCCATCAGGGCGGTTACGTGGCAAATCGCTGACAATATCGATTACAAACGAGAAAAATAATATTTATAGCACTTCCCTAGTCAAGTTTTGCATTATTCCTTTGTTTGTTTCAGTTTTTCAACTAACAATAAGGAAACACATTTTCTTTGAGAAATACGATGGAAAAGTTACACAAATGGCGACCTTGATTCGCGGAATACGTGGAAAACATCGCTATTTCGATAATAGCTACAGCTATGACTGTATATCCTGTTTAAGATATTCTTATAGACAATATTACTTATATAAATGTTTTTTTGTAGGATGAAGATAAAAATAATATAATAAAATTACATAATACTGAGAATATTTGTAAGAAGAAAACTGCCATAGATAAAAATAAAACATATTAAATGTTCCCTTTACTTCATAATACTATATTAAACATACAACACTTAAGTACCGCTGAAGTATGTACGAAAAGCACATATTCGTAGTACCAAAGGCGATCATTACGGAACACTAGCAAGTTTGATAGCTAAAGCATAATAAAATACCTAGTGGTCTCGCGTGGGCAGTAACGCGGCACCTCACACGAGACATACAGACGAATCGATTGCTCAACTACGAACTATCTATACTCTACTTATGTCATCATTGGCGTCAGAAAGAATAATTTTCCTATCTAAAGAAACCAACAGTTTTTACGACTTGACGAGGAAAAGTCATCTCAGTACACCATAAAAACGAGACTACAGATCTCTCTCTCCCGCATCGCACTAATTGCGAGATTCGCAGAAGAAATTTTTTGCTGAGCTGACTTTAAAAAAATACATAAACTATTGGACTGAGAAAAACTAAAGCTGTCTGGCTTGCTTGTGGACCGAGTAAAAACTGCTTAGTGAGCGGCTTCTAAAGAAAGGGAATGGCAGTTTTGACGTTTTCATAGTTCTTTAGTACGTTGACTGTTAAAGGTGTTTGTGGCAAGTAAATAAGTACCTACCTCTATATTGTTCTTATCTACGTGCTTACTTACAGGATGTGGCTTTAACACCAAAAATATTTTATTTATCCAATATCGTATATAAAAATACATTTTAAAAGGTTAAGAATAATACAACTGTGATTCTACACATTAGTGGTTATTATTTATTGTTATTTGTTAATAATGACCTACGTGATAACATGCCCAAGATATGAAGGCAGTGACAAATGGAACTCGCACACGAATTTATTTATTGTTTGAATAAACTTCTCTGATATATTACTTACTAGACTGGCTTGAAAGTAATTTATAGCATCATGTGTTTTATAAATATTATAGTTCTCTTTTATAAAAAATATTTAACACTTTTTGTTTGGACAGCAGAATTCATTTATGTAAATGAATTTAAAGTTTAAGTATATTTAAACTTCATTATTGTTAATTTAAAATCTATCTCTTTTTCATTGCATAAACATCTCACTATACTCCTGTTCTTATTCTTATTTTTGTTGGGGTTGGGTTGTTCCTAAACACCCTTCTATCTGCCGACTTTATCACAATCCATCCATCGTCTCTTTAGTCGTCCCCATATACAATATTTATACTCATCACCTTCCTTACAACATGATCCTCACATATAAAGAGAAAATGTTTATTTCTTATTCAAAAAATAAATACCATCCGTCTTTCTTTACAATCAGTATGGGCAGTTTAAAAGTGCGGTAAGCCGATTGCTGTCAAGTGGCGAGGGAGCAAGCGATCGCCAGCCGGCACCAAGATAACTGTATATTGTGAAGCAATAAATTTCACCCCTTCTGAAAATCGGGACGGATAGATACCCTTTTCGAAGGAATTAACGCTTTATTATATTGAAGAATTTATTTATGGCAGTATTTTTACGGCGATCTTACGATGGTATTATGAAAGCGTGAAGCAGTCTGTTTGTTGTGTGTACTGAAATATAACTGTTGGAACATCAAGTTGTTTGATAGCATCTTATGCTCCATCTGGTGCTTCAATAAAAGTATGTGGGTACTTGGAAAAGGGTTATTGTAAATAGATATGGAAGCAATACTTCGTATTGCTTGTGTTCCAAAAACCAAGAAAAGTAACAAATTAAATAAACTCAAACACGAGATAGTTTAGCGTGTGGATATTACCTGGACTGTTAGTTTATTTTGAATTGACATCAAAGATCATAAATGTCGGTACATATTTATTTATTTGATTTGTGTCTGGAATTCTAAGTATATCTCTGTGATCTTTCGATTGTCAGAAGTTAAGACCTGGTAATAAAATATGAAAATTATTAAAGTAGGTTGCAAATGAGGGAAGAAATTGACAATATGCTTAATTACCTATATAGATTTGGTACCACCACTCTAGACTTCACCACCGATGCAGACGCTCAAGCTCAGCAGGTATTAACTGCTACTACCGGCCCAGGATGTAGGTAGTTAGTTTTCAATAAACGGACCAGAAAAATAAAGCTTACGGTGTCAAGTTTGTGTTCCCCGAAGGCATATGCTGCACAGTTTACTGAACACAATTCCAAACTGTTCGCCGTAATTAAGATTTCGTTCGAATCGAAAAATCCAATTACACTTTGTTCTACCTAGAAATCGAACCTCAACTTCAGGTTGAATTGAGTTGTTCATTTTCATTTTGAAACTCAATTTGATGTAGGTATCAGAAAGATTTATATTAAAGTACGAGTGTAATAAAATACTAACTTAAAGCGTTTTATCGGTTTGTTTTTCAGCATTAATATATGAAGCGAGACAAAATAGTCATGACATTGTCGCGCGATTCGCACTCAATACGCCTGCAGACGACGTTGAACGATTTATGAACCCCTGGTGATTAATATGGATCCCATCGATCGGGCGGAATAATGCCTGGCGCACCCCGCGATGAACGCCTATTAACTCTATTATTTACCAATATTTTCCCTTTTAACAAATGGATTTGCGCAGTTTATTTGAATAACAATTGGCATTGTGTGCGAATTTTTGTTTTGAGGAGTTACGCTAAACGCCAAAACAGCATACAAGCTGTTTTGGCGGTCGGGTTGATCAGTGAAACACATAAAACATACTGAAATGTGCCCCTACACTTTAATTGCAACCGATTAATTAATACAATATAACACACCGTTCGTAATATATTTCACACATAAACTGCATTCTTATAAAGAAAATGCAAAATACTACGCAAAAACAAAACTTTACCAACCTTTGGAGCTATAATGTGTTGAAAAAGGGTAAGTACCTACCACTGACATTGGTGTATACCCCAAGAAGACTGATAGTCGTTAGATAGTCACCACGCGACCGCGCCCCTGACGACATTTTTCACTCTCGCTTCAAATTGGAAGCTAAGTTCATTTTGAATAATTTATGAACCGAGCTTACCTCCATACCTTATGTACCGATAAGTCTCTTTGCATAAGTGTCTTTGTTGTTTTCCATGAAAGAATAAGATATCGCGGATCAACTGATTGATTCAGCTTTTAGCAAATATTTACAAAAAATAATTTTGAAATCTAAAAGATGAAAACGGATAAAACATAAGTATTTTTTCTATATCCACAGAACATTACGTGATATACTTGCAAGCAGGTCATTCTTTCTTTTGATGTCACTGTGGGCAGCTCAACTTCTTTGATTGCTGTAAAATAAACAAATTGTCGTTGTTTACTCAGTACTCAATTGAGTCTGTATAATTAATTTCCGCCACTTTATTAGCCGTCTATTTCCTGCTTTCTTTTGTTTGTTTTCTTATTTTTATTGTATGAATTGTTAATTAAAACGCTGGCTAATGAGGTTTCGGGCCTACTTGTGTTACAATGTAATGATTAGTTCTCGATTATTAAAGTAAAAGCTTTCATAAAGCTATCATATTATCAGGCATAAAACGTCATTCTGAAACTACGGCTTTTTCGTGCTAATGGAAAAACTAGAATGACATCGTAAACAAGGTGAAAAACTTTGTTTACTTACTTTCAACGTTCATTTCCTATTAAATAAAAAGTAGCCTTGCTGAAAATCGTCTCACCATTATATCTAGTTTGTTTAAGTTTTTCCCCACACTGAACTTCATAGGGTGTCGGAATGCAGTAAGTTTGGTGACGTTAGCAATGTCTAAGTTCGCATTGCATAGGCACTACAGAACAGGCCGCTGCAACGCTCACCGTCTGCAAATTGAATTTCTAAGTTATTCCCCAACTTGTGAAGGCACGAATGAAGTGAGCTCGTTCCCAGTTGTTGTTTCCCGACTTGAGACTCGATGATTGGAGCCGAGGGCACGAACGACTTCGGTTTAGACCAACTTCTCGCTTTCTAACACTCTGTTCAGATCGCCGTGGAGCAGCATAGTAAATAGACATCAATTATTTTGCAACGCTTAAGGTCGCGCCATACGTGCCACGTTTGAGACGAGTCTCGCGAGAATATTCATCTAGAGAAATATTCCATTCTGTATTCGCGGAATTTTCAATCTAATACAGTTATCTTACGAATTGTCAGTCTAATTTCTCTATTTACTTGGATAATGCATTAACTTGAATGAGTCATCTAGTTGTTGTGATTGTTATGGGTTATACATAACTAGCTTCTGCCAGCGGTTTCACCCGCATCCCGTGGGAACTACTTCCCGTACCGGGATAAAAAGTAGCCTATAGCCTTCCTCGATAAATGGGCTATCTAACACTGAAAGAAATTTTCAAATCGGACCAGTAGTTCCTGAGATTAGCGCGTTCAAACAAACAAACAAACAAACTCTTCAGCTTTATATATTAGTATAGATTTGCGAAATTCGACACTAGGCACTAAGAATCGAATTTTTACTCGAGTTACCTTGGTGACTCCCCAACATAGGGGATAGAGTATGGGTACAATAGAGTACTTATTTTTTTGATGAGCAAAATCGAAAAATGTTTAAGCTAAGCACAGCTTTTTGATGTCATTTTGATGTTACTGCGGACGTTGTGCACATCACCAGGATCAATTATTAGCAGCGCATCTACTCTGGAATTTGCTTTATGAATCCGAAATCACGTTCTATATGTAAGAGCCATACATTCCACGTATGTACATAATATTAGCGCGTTGTAAAGGGGATCGGGTGTAATGCGATTTCATTAGCATGTAAAGTGTCGCCTTGTGATACTGTTGGCGTATCATTGTTTGACAGGCGCTCCGCGAGACGCTCCACTCGCCTGCGGTATGAACAAAGCGCTGTAAGTGATTTCGTGTTGGCAGCCTGACGCGATGCCCTTGAGAGATAACTCGTTCATTTCCAGAGCAGATTGAACCGATTCCCCTGTTCAAGACATGAATTTAAAATGCTCGATTTACAATTCAGTTTCGTTCATGGAGCAACCCCAACTTTTTAAGTCTGTACCCCTGTAGCAAACGTGATTACATTTTTAATTAGATTCCTTTTTTTCATCGTTTCGAGCGGCCAAGCACCCGTGGTTTGCGTGTACACAGTACATTAACACGCCACCTCTCATTCTGCGTTACTCCACGATAATTGCTATTATTAACAGAAAAAAACTCAGACAGCTTTAAACCTTATTCTAATGCTTAAAAAGTTGCAAATTGGAAATGTGAGCTTGGGTACTAAATATTTTTACTTATCATTTTATAACGTGCTTGTATTACTACTTCATAATGTCACTCGTCTTTAGAGATTTCACATGGCTGCGTTTACTTTAGTTAATTAGAGTAAGTTGTAGGTTTATCTATTTCAGCATTTGATTGCGCATGGGCAGTCCCTATCAGTGCTCCCTATTAACGTTATTAACTTATCTGCTAATCAAACTGATATTTGATACGACATTAGCTTAATTAATGATATAAGTTTAGCATGCAAATAGAATTTCACGATTATCTATATTTTTTGATCACATATTGATTATTGATTTCCCACAATATATTCGAATGCAACAGAATACAAGAATTTCATGATCACCCAAGATAAACTAATTTCAAATATGGACTCACCTTTGATCAGTCGACCCGAAGACCTATGCAAGAATAAATAAAAATAAATTGAATTCCTTTAAGAAGAGCTCTATGAAAATATAAGCATGTTACACGGCCATATACTTAATACTCGTATTACAGAAAGTTATTGGCCCGTAAGAGATTACATCCAGCGATTACAAACTTTCAGCAGCCATCACATTACTCGCGGATAATTTACGTCCTTAATAGTTTTCATATTCGTCGATGCATTAAAAAGAGATCAATGTGAAGAAAAATAGAAAACATGTACTGTGAGGGATATGTTATTTATCATTCTTATATTACCATAAGAAAGAAATTTTGTAGAATGGAGGCTCATTCATCATTATCTTACTGACTTTTTTTGAGGTTAAGAAGCGAGTTTTGAGTGTATAAAAGGTCTGGCTAACAAAGACTGACTACGCAGTAAGTATAATTCGTTAACAAAAGCCCCAGAAAGTCTTACTTCATAAATTTATTACGTTTACCCCACCTTGATGGGGGTCTCTGAAGTATAACAATATTAACGCTGATTTCAAGGGAGACGGAACATAGTTTTGGTTTTGAATGTTGTGGCGACGACTATTGTGTAAACTTTTACATTGTGAACTCAATATTACTTACTACCAAACAAATATTATATTACTTAGCTTTGTTGTGTAACAAAAGCTTGGCGCTACCCCTAGAGTGAGGCGGTTTGGGATTGAACTGCAAAACTTCATCAATGTTCGTAGCGAATTATTTTGAAGAATTTCTTGTAATGAAATCCCTTCTGTACAACTACTGTGTAAATAATATGTAGTTTGGGGCATATCAAGTCCTTGAAATTATGTAGTAGGTAGGTAAATTACTCAGTGCACAAACATTTTATAAGTATAAAATAGCCAGTTATTCATGTGCCTAATGTGCAAGGAAATGTAGGAGCATAACAGACTATAAACTGTATTTGTGAGCCCGTTTCTCTACAGCTACCTACTAGAACTTTAAAACATAATAATTTTGCTTCCCCCCACCCCTCACGTTTACCCGAAGCGAAAAATGCTTTGTACGAGGAATTTGCCGATGAGCCAAGTTTAAAAAATGGAAACTGATCCACGGAACGTTGTTATAGTAGCTTTATTTTAGACTTATTTCAAGCCACAGTAGAGTGCGGTTCCATATAAAAATGTAGTAAATCTTATAGTTTCCACTATGTAGGTAATGTCCGTTACGCATTAAAATAAGAATTATGGAGACAAGAGATTTACGAGGTCCAGCAGTTCGTCATCATTCATAGTGATGTGTTTATCACGGCCTCGGCAGACGTAATGTTTGTAAGTTACGTAATGCACCGTAGGTGTACAGTTATCCTGGCAGGAGGGCATAAATCGAGCGTGTGTCCGCTAAACGTACACTGAGCAACAGTGACAGCACTGTGTGCGCTTATCTTAATTGCCTTCCCAGATACGATCGTGGAATTTATCTGCGGCGTCGCCAGAATAAGTACGGCACTTTTTAGCGGTCTGCGCCGTAAAAAGTTTAATGATAGTACCGCGGCTATCTGCGACAGTTGCTCTTTATTTTTCACAATTAAAATAAATGCTACTTGCAGTTGTTTTGTATCAAATAAAGCGATGCGCTGAAAATTTTTATTGTTCTCGTTTCCAAAGGAAAAGATTTCAAGCTTTAAGAAATAGTTTTTCTCCTACCTTAACGCGGTTGAGGAAAATGAACCCTTTTCCCCTTTGTGTGGTAAAACAGTCCTCGAACATGATACGTTATTGATTTTTAAACGATAATGACTCGTAACCCGTTCCCCGCACCGTAAAAAGTATATAAACTTCCTACACAGGATGGTATTAGGAAAACACTCTATTTAATGAAAGTTCGGAATTCTAAAGTCGAAAGGTCTGAATACCAAAGATATTTATTAAAATGCTGCTGGCTTGGGAAGTATTTTCAATCACGCCAGTTTATTGTTTCTCTATTGTCTCGCAAGCGGCTGATTTAACGGACTAACTGAATGAATAATGCATAGCACAATGAATTGCCAAAATCCAATCTGAATCCATTTTCGGAATCTTTGGATTCGATAAATATGAATGTTTTGAACTGAATCACGATTAAAGTGGATTAAACTAAATGGTTAAGTTATTCTTTTATAATGGGTTATCAAAAAAATAACGGCATGTGTAATCAGTCATACGTGCACGTACGTCAGAACTTATAACGCAATAGAGATACTTACGACTATACGATTTAGCAAAGAAGTACTGAAAAACGAGAACATTGGTATGGTACACCATAGGAGAGTTAAATGGCTGGTCTGATAGTTTTGGTCTGGTTTGGTAGGTAATGTAGGAAATGTAGTACCTATTTCGAACACACTCATGATATAACGAAATCTTATCTTCTTATATTATTTGGACTGTGTGATTATTGGTTATAGTAAGAGTTTATTGTGAAATCCTGTCCAACAAAACAAGCCAAAGGTATAAAATAAATTCGTGTCACAATATTACACTTGAACCCACACAAAAAATTGGACAAACAACAAAAACGCGGCAATAAGAATAAAATGACAACGCAAACAAAACAGTGGTTTATTACCATTTAACACTACGGATGAATATATTTAATGGCTGAAAGGCAAATAGTCGTTAACTGGCCAGTTGGCACAGTCCAATGCAGGCTCCGTTAATTCAGGGGGCGGTCAGGGAGCCGGTAAAAGTGTCATGTTAATAGCTCCTCGTTAAAATATCGCACGTTTTCATTTTATGATCTTCCAATTTTATCGCTAGTGCTACTGATGGGAGATGTAAAGTTTTGGCGCCGAGCTCCTGGAGTGTGTAGCAAGGCTCATTGGTACGGCCTGTGCTGTTGACCGTAGTACGGGACAGTATGAGATATCGTCACTATATTTAGTACGGGAGTAAGCGTGGAATATGTGTGGGGTACATGGACGGTTTATGTACCGTGGAATACGGATAGGATTTATGAATAATTCTATTGCTCGGAAGTTTATTTCGAGCAGTGGTTTAGTTTTAATTGACTTATGAAAATAATGAGTATTTCGATTTTAGGCTAGGTGTACCTAATTATTACATTTCAAGTGTCTCAACTGCATAAAACAGGTGATAGTAAAAAAAATAGACATAAAATTAAAATAACAGTTAGCTAGTAAAATCCTGCCAGTTTTAATAGAGTCGTTAATGCAGTAATCAGGTGCGCTCGATACATTTACTCTAATACTGTCGGACGATAAGATATTTTACGGTCCACTAAATGCAGTGAACACGACCGAATGACCTAAAATAGATATTTAACCATGAATATCGACGTTCAAAATCCGCACCCCAGGCACTGGCGATAATGGTTATGAATAAAAATTTATAGGCTTCGAAATAGCCTTCTATTCTGTAAAGCTTCATCTCAATTAAAATCCTATTATCTACTCAAAATGGAAGCGCCATGTGCCGGAAATTGCCGCTATAAGTATTATTAACAGAAAATTATCAGGCTACTCCGATAAGTTTCTTTGGCCTGAAGTTTAACTATTTAAAACAATTTTGTGAAGTTTTCTTGTGTAAAGTTTTCTATGTTCAGGATTGGGAGGAATACAACGTTGGAAGCTAAGTTTAGAACAAGACGAATGAAAAAGCAAGATTGACGTTGTGGTGGCTTCGTGAAGGTAAACATTAT
The DNA here is from genome assembly GCF_022581195.2 of Helicoverpa zea. Classification (NCBI taxonomy): domain Eukaryota; kingdom Metazoa; phylum Arthropoda; class Insecta; order Lepidoptera; family Noctuidae; genus Helicoverpa; species Helicoverpa zea. The sequence goes on along the minus strand of NC_061452.1, from coordinate 9,634,672 downwards.
AATGTTAGGAGTACTTATAGGTAGTAGGTACATTTGCTAATGTGACACGCTACTGTAAATCCTGTTATTTCAACATAGATTTTTAGGACTTATTAAAAAAACACATGTGATAAAAATAAAATGTTAAGCTTAACAGCTTTCTTAAAAGATCATATTTGTTTTTTTTATCCTTTTGTAGCCGTCAAGGAATCTTGTATAAAACAGCGTTTTTGCACTTAAAAACTTGTTTTTAGTATTTTTTTTAATTATGCATGCTTGTAAAACAGCATTAATACAGTATTTAATTTTAAAGTAACAGAGCCATAAACATTCTGTTGGTGCAATAGCAGCAATTGCAACATTATTTATAATTAAACTGTTCAGCTATTTACTAAACTTTAGTTCATTTATATTGTGCTCGTAATTTATGACTTAACACAAAGACTATTAGAATGTAGGTAAACATTTTCTTTGTAAATAAATATTTTTCTTTTTGGGGTTCCGTACGTAAAGGATAAAACGGTCCGAAATTTCGCATGTTCGTCCGACCACCTGTCAACAGACTGTATCTCATGAACCATGAGATCACTGATAATGTATTTCTGTTGCCGCAATAACAACAAATAAGAGTGTAATAAATAATTCATATTTTGATTAATACTGTACAGATTTCGCTAAGCATTCCAATACTCAATCAAACTTTATTTTGAGTTACAACAAATTATTTTTAATAAACCCGGCCCATACCCTCTAAAATATTTGTTTCTGTTACAGCCTTTTATCGTCCCACTGCTGGGCACAGGCCTCCTCTCACACGGATATTTCAATCCTTCTCCGTATAAAAAATAATTTGTTATAACTCAAAATAAAGTTGCATTTAGTATTGGAATGCTTAGCGAAATCTGTAGAGGTTTAAATCGGTATTAATGTTCGGGAACTTGGAAAAGACTAGTGGCTAAAACAGATTGATCAGCGAGTCTCGATTGTAAAGTTTAGGCAGTCGCAGTCAGATAGCAGTCGTTCTACTTCCAATATTGATATTCACTTGAATTCTGTCTGATTCGATTCGTAGGAAACGGTTTGAACTATATTTTGTTCCAAAGGCAATTCAAAAACAAATCTGATTATTTATTTTTGACGTACTACCATCTATACATATAATAAATCTGTAGAAAAGTAATTTTTGTACATTGAAGAAATTGACGAAAAAAATAGCCAGCATGTTAAAGGATAACTAACAGAACCCATTTCCATCATTTTTGTCATTTTTGTCTGTTTGTCTGTTTGTCTGTTTGTCTGTTTGTCTGTTTATCTGTTTGTTTGTTCGGGATTCACGTAAAATCTACAAATTAAATGCAGACAATGCTTATATACAAAAATTCTACGTAACTTGGGGTATTACTTAGTTTTTGTTTCATCGAAATCGATTCACTCTATCAAAAGATATGATTAATTTTGTGAATTCAAGATGTAAAATATTACGACACGCAATCTATTTGTCAAAACTGTACATTTGAATGTTGTACTTATATTAGTTGATCGGCCTATTATTAATCTTTACACAGAAAATCACACCTTTATAGGTAACTTCGGAAGAAAAAAAAATATGAAAATTTTGTTTAGCCAAGGTTAAAGTAGCTCCATCTGTGGTAAATAAAATACATCATCAATTTGTTAAAGGAGCGAGGTGGTAAATGACAATATTACCATACAGTCTTTATAGAGGATTATTATTTCAACAGATGGAGTTGTGTATTTTCCGTAATTCACCATATTTTAACACGTAGTGTAATTTTTCGATAGACATTTCAATAGTGTTTGTCAGTTTGCCGTGCCACATCAAAATCCAACTATAATTATTACCTTGATGAAAAGAAAATTAATAGTTCTCAGCCAAATTTAAAACGGTGCCATCTAAATTATTTTTTGAACATTATGTCAAAAATGATGACTTTAGTGGAACAATTAATTATCATTTAAAGTTACAGATGGAGTTCATATCAGGATTTTTTCATAAACATAGTTTAGCTTATCTTCCACTAATGTGGTGGCCTTAAAACAAATTACTTTGAGTGAGTAGTATTAAGTAGACCTTAATTATTATCTCTGATGCAAAATATGTAAACTTAATCCTAGAAGAAATGAGGATCTATCTCTCGCAAGCGCTGCTAAGCGTGAGGAAGGTAATGTAGGATTCTGTAGCTTTAAAAACAAGCCCAGATACAAAGTGATAAGAAATGGGAGCTCTCTCTATTTAATACCATACACAGGTAAAATGCTGTATGCGTCTGAAAACGTACAAATTACGCGCCGCATACCAGAGACATGCTTACTTTCAACTTCTGATCGCAAATACACTGTTCACGATTACGAACAGTCTCAGTAAGACCCGAGCCAAGTCTAAAAACCCTAAAAAACACCTTTTACTTATATAAAACTACGTTTGATGTCATTTAATCACAAAGACAGAATTGTTCTCTGTTGCAAATCCTATCCACCTATATCCTGTCCTAATCCAGAATGCATTGCAGGTGTGCATTGCACAAAAACCAATGGTATCCTATTCGAGAAGTCAAAAGAGTTGACCTGCCAACGTCAGCTTCTGCGCTAAGCAAGTGTTCTTAATAGTACCATCAGAATTACATTCATCGTTAAATGAGGTGATTAAATTTTCAGAAACCACAATAACAGTAGGAGCCAAAGAGTATTATCGCTTCATAGAGCTCTGATTGGCCCCAGGTGACCAAGTCAGGTCTGATTTGTTCGTTCATCAGATCTTTGAAAGTGTTTCGGTGGATACTTATTGTCGTCCTGTTTACGTGTGACACAAAATATGGTATATAAACGTCCTCCGCAAGAGCGAAATTTTCCCGGTGTGCGGTAGTGACGCACAGTATACAACACTTATGTTTCTTTTGATTTGCTGGCTCCACCAAGAAATCACAAATTGCGAGCGTACATTCTGAAAATCTTGGCAAAACTACAGGTTTCAAGTACGAACACATGAAGTGGACTCTCACAGATACGTACATTTTGCCTATTCGTGAACTAATGCAAACATTTCGGTGGAGTCCCGGCTTAGGCCTCCCCCACATTAGGCGTGCGCGATCCTCGAGCGCGTTGCGTGAGCGACGCCCGCGCTACTCACACGCCCGAGGATCGCGCACGCCTAATGTGTGGTCAGCCTTACCATGAGTAAGTGAAACTATCCTACCCTATGCGCCTGCTGATGATGATGACTCATTTTATCATCCATCCAGCTATTCCCCAACTATGTTGGTGTTGGCTTCCAGTCACCGAATCTGTTTTAGTACCAATATTTTGCTTGGAGCGACTACCTATCACAATCCAGTCAACTACACAAGACGATATCCATATTATGGTAAGACTGACAGACTTTCTGGCTTCTGATTAGTCGCAGCAGCTGCAGAAAATGTACAAATGACAGCTTTGTCAGACTCAAAGCATGTAGACATATGCTTTATATAGGAATTATAGCTGTTTCCTGTGAAAATTACTTACGCACCATACGTAATAATTTTCCAAATTGGCTGAACAACGTCACAAACTTTACTTCTTTTGTTTAGATAAATGGTCACATCCACAACACAACCTTGATCAATGAATCTATGCGACTGCTAAGTGCTAATCCTAATTATACTGTCACGTGAAAGAATGCACCTACGGGATAAGTAGTATTTTGACTATTCTATATTGCCCACGCAGACGAAGTTGCGGGCAACAGCTAGTATCAAAATATATTGGGTCTTATGTTTTTCAATAATGTTATGAACTTATTGAAAAATGCAGGGTCCCAATATATTATGTTTAAAATTTCATGTTTGGTGCATCGACTAAGGTCGCGGTTCACGAAGGCCACCCGCAGTAGCCAAGTACAGATACAAAGAGAAGTTATTGCACACTTTCAAGGCGTTAAGTCAAATAATACGGTATGATACCTAGTACTTTACTTATTAAAAAAAATAAAGTTGACTGTTGCTTATTTTATTAGGCTTAAGTTAAAAATTTCATTTAACTGACACTCCTTTTATCAAAGTGATAAACTCCTATTTGTATGCATTCAACAATAATAAGACTGAGACTGATTTAGATTCTATCTTTTGTGAGAATTGACCAAAAATATGAAACTCCGAGAACCAATAGTGTTAACGGGTACTTATGTCGCTGACTGTACTTAAAAAGTTGGCAATTGTTCTAAAGATTTCGTTCTTAAATACAGAGCTTTTTGTTTTCAAAAGGCGCAGTACCAGACCTCGGTCTTTGGAGGTCAAGGTTAGAATCCAAAACTAGTGGTCTTGCCAAGTAACAAGCGGATTGCTTTGCCAACTATTTGTAGAATAGATGTGTCATCTTTGAAGGCTTTAGCGAAGCTTTTAACTCTTTCTGTAATGCAGTATTTTGAGATGTTCCAAATTGGTAACTCATTTTTGTTGTGAAGTTAAAAAATAGTTGCTAAATATGTTTTTTTTTGTGTTTTATTGCGAAAGTAGTCCATCCGTGGCGTCAACAACGTCCCGAGGTCCGACTTTCCGCACATTCTGAAAACCTTGATCCGTAAATCGTATCCGAATCATAATCTTAATTTATCCGTTGTTGATGAAGTGACTGGGACTTAATTAAAATATTCTCACCTACTTAGCCACGTATATTAACTACACAAACTGACATATTATTACCTACATATATGTCTGTAACATCAAATGAAGATATATTATTCAAATGACATGTCGCTTGCTTGCCCTGCTGTCCATCTGTCATCCTCCTCCCTTCCGTGAAATCTCACATATTCACTGAAATATTATAATAAATTATGTCTATGTACGTCTGTTGGGTTATGTGTTTCAATTAACCATACACGTGCCTAGGTAGGTACATTTGTAATTTGTACAAGAATCATCAGTACATAATAATATGTATGTGTCCTTGCCGTGTCTCGCGTGATAACATTTTATAGAGATTAGACTGACACTACTTGAAAAGATTAATACACAAACTTTTTTATGATTTCATAGAACTGCTAATTTATTTACCTTTATCAAGATACATACCTATGCTGGAAAGTAGGTTACATCTATTAAAATAGAAGGTTTTATAAATATACAGAAACATGTACTCGGTATTTGTACAGAATCACGAATTAACCACGGGGTAAGTTTTAAAATTGATGATAGCGTTAGCTAACGGACACATTCCTGTGGATTAAACGTCGGCGGTTTAATTTAACCGTTCACAAGTTTTATTATCAGTTAGCCGGTGTTGCAATGAATAATAAGGAGTTTGCCAGAGAGAAGTTTGTTGGCATCGAGCGCCCTCTAGCTGCTGCTAACTTAAACAAGACTTGTCAGCGATTTGCGAATTTAGTTTGTTCAAACATTATGGTTGTGTAATGATAAAATGATTGATAGCTTTTTCTTTCCAGGAATATTTATTCCAAAATAACACACGTTGTTGAGAGTTTTTAAAATGCATTTCAATACTTATGGACATAAGTAGATATGTAGTTTAATTGAAAGTCTATTTTTGTCTGAAATGGAACCTCCTCTGTTTTAATCAGGCAGTTGTGTAGTATCCAAGTAGTATCCTTGACATGCTTGTAACTTGATGCTCGTGTAAAGAGCCTGAATGAGTCCAGTACTTACGTTTTATTCTGGTACTCATTAATCAAATAACTTTTGTGAATACGGAATATTCTTACTAAGCATAGAACCAAGACTTCACGTCAGTCTCATATTGCTTGTATTTCTCAATACTTCTCCATTCAAATTCAACTTATTTATTCAAAACCATGTCTGGTGCAGAATCAAGCGTAGTAATAAGAATCATAATAGCAACTAGGCTTCTATGTGGTTTTTATACAAAAGTTTCTTCAAATAAAATAGTGGATGCGCTAGTTAGGGCTTACTGTTTGATTTTCAGTATGACAGTGTTCTCTATCTTATGTACAGTATTTTCAAGAATCCCACTAATAAAAGTAACCTTTATGTTGACTTTTTCTCTGATCTACGCTTGCAATGTTATCTTAGACTATTGTTTTTACGGTGATAAATTCTTCGAGTTTGTACGGAAAATGAGACATACGAGTATTTCACAAGATTCACGGTCACGTCACGTTAAATTACCTATTACGATGTTTTTAACTATTTTATTATTATGTTCAAGATTATTTTCGCATTTAAAATACATGCTTGAAAATAAATATGTAATACATATGATTTCGATGCAATCATTAGACTTAGCGTATGATTTAATACAGCTCGTTTCGGCTTTACCAAGAATCTTGATGTTTGAGTTAATATGGCGCCAGATGATAATACTCCGTAAGCAAGTACAGCAAGATTTATCCAGCATCCGAGGATTGGAAGCAGGAGAAGAACTATTGAAGAATAAATTGAAGGTCTTTTTAAATGCATACAAGAACTTACTGAACTCGACTCGAAAGATAGATTCGGCCTCCAAACTTCTGGTACGCAAGTAGTTAAATTATTTATATACGTTTGTTCCACGTGTAATCAGATCGAAATAGAAACTAGTTTTCTCTGGTTCAAGTAGAACGTGTTAAAAAGGTTTATTTTGACCTACGAACGAAACGAAATGCATTTTGAGCACCTTTATTATATGCTATTTTACCCATTATTTTTTCTTAGAAATCTATAAGGGAAACCGAAAGGAATGCTTAATAAATACGAGAAGAAGTTACTTGAAAAAGTCGATACCACAGCTGCATTTCTTTTTAAATATGTTTGTCTGTTTTTTCAGATATTTATAACTTTAATCTCATTAAATCTTGAGATGTTAAATCAACTGTACGGATTCATCATAAACTATTTTCATTTCGTAAGTAGACATGATTATTTTTTTACCGAGTTATTAACAAAAAAAAAAAATTGAATAAACTGACTTCACAAAACACTGAATGTAAAACTTTTCACTGCTTTTTACTGCTGTAGAAGTTGGTATCAGCAGGAAGTTGACTGTTTTTTTTTTTTAAATTATTATCTATATGACTCAATTCTTTTCGTTTGAACTAACACGTGTATAAATAAATAGAAAGATTACAGGACACATAGCGATTAATGTTTTTTATTGCAGAACAACAGTGCTATTTTAATTGAAATCGCAATAAAGTTCGTAGTGATAATATCGCCCGCGCTGCTAGCGGAGATGGTGAACAGTGAAATAGACAAAATCAAACTATGCATCGTAAAGCAGCTGCTTGTGTGTCATGGTACATTTAATTTATGTTATTTTACCAAAAAATATTTAATAATAATTTCTTCTTAGTTTGGTTTTCACATCCTGGCTTAACACCACTTCCTTAAATCCATGGTATTTTGAGAAGGTGAACAAATTGGGAAAAAGCGCGGGAGATGATGATGAGCAAACTCAAAACCTTAAATTCACTTTACTGTGTTTGAAGATTATTAACATTTCTTTGACGAGTTTTTCATTGCATAGTGACATCATATTATATTAACATTTTTGTATAGTTGTAAATTGTGCATATCATTAGATAAATATTTTGCGAGTGCCTACATTAAAGCAAAATGAAGACCATTATTATGTGTATTCAATTTTTTTAATGTTTTAAAATGTTTCAGGAGACAGCACTCGTAACGCAATAGAGGACATCATGCTGTATTTAAAACAAAATCCTTTCAAGTACACAATATGGCGACTGTTCACGTTAGACATGACGCTGATAATGAGTTTCATTGGAGTTTTCACCACGTATACGGTAGCTTTGGTGCAGTTCACCCATTTCTTTGTCTAATTGATAGATAGATAGATATATTGTTTTGTAATATAACATTAAGCTAGAATTCAATACGTTCTTTTACATGTTACACTTTCTTACACAAATGTAATATTGCCTTACGGATAAGTCAATCATGACTCACGCATTTACTTTTATCATATTTACAGCTGTCACATGTTAGAATAGGTTATTTAAGAAAAGTGTTTTGCAGTGTCTGTACATAAATACATAAATCAAAAATAAATGATTTTAATGTTATTTTTGTTTTGTTTTTATATAACTTCAAACAAAGTAAAAATAAGTGTTGTTTTCAAATAATCCTATGTGTAAGTTACCCATTAGGATAATGGTTTATACCTCGATATATAACAATGATATAGTGCACAGGGAACTTCATCAGTGTTATTGTTTCTATTGCTCAGTAATATCGTCGAAAGTATTTTATACAGAACGATGTCTATTATAAAAACGGACATATTTACAAGAGTAATAATTGCCATTCGACTTTTTTGTGGCTTTTATTGCAAAATCAGTACAAATAAAGTAGTTAATGCATTAGTGAGGGTTTACTGTGTATCTATTGCAGCTACAGTTATTGTTATAATAATATGTGAATTGTTAATCGCCTTACATCTGTCAGAAATAAACAATTTAGTCCTCTCTGTCACTTTATACTCACTAAATATATTTATCGATTTGTGTTCAAATGGTGAAAACTTCATGGAGTTCGTAAAGAATATAAGATAACCTATTTCACAAGATTTGCGGTTGAATGTTAACACACCAATCACAACGAGTTTGTTTATATCTACAATATGCATAAGAGTGTTAACACATATAAAATTTCAGTATGATAACGAAATCTGGTACGCTTTCATTTCTAAGGCGACATTGATGTTTGTACTCGATTTGATCCAGTATGTTTCTTACCTCCAAAGAGTTATGATGTTTGAATTACTCTGGCGTAAGATGGCAGCACTTCGCAATCACCTAGAGCGAGACTTATCCAGCGCACGAAGATATGAAACAAGAGAAGATCTTTTGAAGAATAAATTAAAGGCCTGCGTGAATATATATAACAACATACTGAACTCGACCCGAGAGATCGATGTGCAAACGAAATTTCTGGTAATTTATTGAATAATCTATAAAATAACAATTTTGAACGTTCGTGTGAAAAATGAATAGGTATAGGTAATATCTAAGCTTAGTTTTAATGTTACAAATGAAACATAATAACATTTTTTCCTCATCGCCGTCACATGAGGGCTTAATCACGAGGTTGATACGTTAGTGAACTATTTTACACTAGAGGAGTAGATTTAATGTCTATACTCTGAAAGTTAAAAATTGTGTACACAAAACATAGCTCAATTCTAAAAACTACGGTTTCGTTATTCCAGATGTTAGCTACAATTATAACAATAATGGTTCAGGCGTTGAATCAAGCGAATATGTTCATCGTTAGGTATCATGAAAATGTAAGTATAACACACAAATTCTAAAAAAAAAAACAAAACATTATTTCGTGGTCAGTTTATTTGTGTGATGATCACCTTGCAATTTAAATCTTCAAATGAACAAGTTACCGTTAATATTCTTACAGTATTATTATGTGCTTATGTTGGAAGTTCCACTGAGGTACATAGTGGCGTTATCGCCCGCGATGCTAGCGGAGATGGTGAACAGTGAAATAGACAAAATGAAACTATGCATCGTAAAGCAGCTGCTCGTGGTTCAAGGTACTTATATTTTAAGTTATTTTTATTCAAAAAAGAAACAGTTTTTCATGTTTACGTAATGAACGTTTCACCTCGAATTGACCTCACTAACCGGCATACCCAGGGAGGTGAGTTTGGGCCAATCCCGTCAGCTTAGGGGAAGCCTTTGTCCAGCAGTGAATGTTTATCATTTGTGATCAACTGACGATCTACAGATGTCATAATTTTCAGGAGAAAACACTCGTGACGCTATAGAAGACGCCATGATGTACTTCCATCACAATCCTTTCAAGTACACAATATGGCGACTGTTCACGTTAGACATGACGCTGATACTGAGCACCATCGGTCTCCTCACCACCTATACAGTGGCTTTAGTGCAGTTCACGCATTTCTTGGATTAGTTTATTATACTGGTTTGTGAGCTGCACAAGACAATTACATTCGCGTTTTTAGTTGCTAGATATTTAATTGCACAATATGTATAAAGACCATGTACTCACTCCTTGATGTAAAATTGGTCGAAGACTTAGCTCACTTATAACTAGGTTAATTCCTTAAAAGTGTGGAATTTAAAGTTTACACAATAAACAGTATAATTAGTGTACCTACTTACGAGTATTAATAACCTAAGGTTTTTTTCCGTTATTTCAAGTCAAACCGATATTATAGTTCTTTTTTGAATTTCAAATAATCCTAAGTGCCATTAATTCATTGGGGTTATGGTTTATACCTCGATACGATACATTGATATCGTGAACAAGGAAACTTCATCAGTGATATTGTTTCTATTGTTCAGTAATATCGTCTAAAAATATTTTGTACAGAACGATGTCTATTATACAAGCAGATATATTCACAAAGATTATAATTGTCCTTCAGCTTATTTGTGGCTTTTATTGCAAAATCAGTTCAAATAAAGTAGTTAATGCATTAGTGAGGGCTTATTGTGTATCTATTGCTTCTACAAACATTGTTCTAATTATATGTGAATTATTTATCACCATATACATATAGGTCAGGGATAAATATTGTAGTGTTCGCTGCCACTTTATACTTTCTTCATTTAATTATTGATTTGTGTTCAAATTGTGAAAACTTCATGAAATTTGTAAAGAATATAAGACAACCTATTTCACAAGATTTGCAATCAGATGTTAGCACACCAATTACAGCGATTGTATTATTATCCACAATATGTATAAGAGTGTTTACACATACAAAATTTCAATATGATAACGAAATCTGGTACCCTTTCATATCTGAGGGGACATTGGTACCAATCTTCGATATAATCCTATATGTTTCTGTCTCACGAAGAATCATGATGTTTGAATTACTCTGGCGTAAGATGGCAGCACTTCGCAATCACCTAGAGCGAGACTTATCCAGCGCACGAAGATATGAAACAAGGGAAGATCTTTTGAAGAATAAATTAAAGGCCTGCGTGAATATTTATAACAACATACTGAACTCGACCCGAGAGATGGATGCGCAGATGAAATTTTTGGTAATTAATTGATAAATTAATCATTTTTTTTTGTTTTTCTGTGGAAATGGGTTGAAAAAGTTATTTTTTTTAATACCTGTTCAAATAGAGTCAGGAACAAAACAGTCCACGTCATCGCTCTCACGTAATGGCCTCAATACGAGGTCAGCACGTTTGTCACGAATATCGACTAGTTTATAGTGGAATAGTAGAATTATTATTGTTAGTGCTATAAAAATTATGATGTCCTCCTAGCCGATTATCGGCTGCGGCAGCTGTTCTCATGTAAGGAAATTTGCCATCTGCGCAGGACATAATTATAGTGCACAAGCGTTTGCGCAGACACAAGTGCACTCACTATTCCTTCATTCTCATAGACTGATGGGACGGCAATCCGATATTCGACCGGAGAGAGATCAGGCACAGGACCGACATTTACGTGCTCTCCGATGCACGGGTGTATCCAACTTCCAGGCTCCGGGCTCACACAAAGCGATTTCGGCCCGCGGGAATTTAATCCGAGACCTCGTGGTTAGTAGCCGCGCAACGAGGTAGTTTGTGAGGGTTTGAAAATAATAAATAGTGTAACCACTGATTAATTCTAAAAACTACGGTTATGCAATTCCAGATGTTGACAACTGTTTTAATGCAAATAGCTCAGGTGTTGAACCATATGTATGTATTCATCATCAAGTTCAAGGAACTTGTAAGTATACACAATGAATTCTATAAAATTAATTTTTTTAACAACACTAGAAGAACACGATATTATAAATGCACACTAATCGTGGTATACAAGTGGTTTATTACAAGTTTTTTATATAAGTCAAAACACAGCTATATATGATGTTTCATCATGAAGTTCCAGTTCATATCTTTTGGCTCCATCATTAGATCGGATCTTTGGAAGATGGTTCAATTAGTTCGACCTGATAAAAGCGTGTTACAAACATTGAGTTGTTTTGTCCAAATGATTATATCGTGGTCGTTGATTTGATTGCTAGATGAGTACATTTACTATAGTATTGGAATCTTCAAACAAAGATGTTACTCACTGTGTAGGTATAATTTATATTCTTCATATTCTTTCAGAATAATAGTGTGATTTTGTTAGAAGTACCACTGAGGTTCATAACATCGTTATCGCCCGCGCTGCTAGCGGAGATGGTGAACACTGAAATAGACAAAATTAAAGTGTGTGTCGTAAAGCAGCTGCTCGTGTGTCAAAGTATTTATATCTATATTACATATAATAAATCTGTAAAAAAACTGTGTCTGTACATTGAATATATTAAAAAAATAATAATTGGGTGGGGTTTAGAAACAGTAATGGAGCACAAATCCAAAAAAAAAATTCTGTCTGTTTGTCTGTATGTCTGTATGTCTGTATGTCTGTTTGTTTGTACACGCTAATCTTCCGAACTACTGAACGGATTTCAATGATTTTTTCTTTGTTGTATCAGTATTAGGCCTGGTCAACATATAGGCTATAATTTATCTTCGAAACTTGAAGACCTGATGCAGAACTCCAACAGACCAATAAAACTATAAGAGATACAAATATGGTGCCGTGGCAAAAATTGTTTCATTTGATGAGCATTTTCAGCTGAGATTATAAATTTTAAGATCTGGAACACCTGATGTGGAACCCCAAGAGCCCAGCTTCTCTGTACCATATACAGGTATGCCGTTTTAGCAAAAGTTGTTCAATTTGATAAGCACTTTCTATTGACTTATACAAATTGAAGATCTAAAACACCTGATGTGGAACTCCAGGGGCCCAGCTAGACTATAGCATATAGAGGTATGACGTTTTAGCAAAAGTTGTTCAATCTGATAAGCACTCTCTGTTGACTTATAAAAATTGAAGATGTAAAACACCTAATGTGGAAACCCAGGAGCCCAGCTAGACTATAGCTTATAAAGATATGACGTTTTAGCAAAAGTGGTTCAATCTGATAAGCACTCTCTATTGACGTGTAAACATCGAAGATCTGGAACACCTGATGTGGAACTTCAAGAGCAATACTACACTTGAAATGTATAGAAATGAATGTTATGAAATAGGTATAGTGAATCAAAATAAGTAATTAGTCCGTCTTTTAGATAACCCTAAAATAATGGACACGCATTTTTCTTTTCTCTCTCTCACAAACAAATAATAACGAAGATACAACAACGCTTGAATTTCGTGTTAAGTCACTGCTTAGTACAAATTTTACATACCTAGACGTGGCGTCACGAGCCTCCACTCTCTAACTTTGTTGCGTTTTATCTTCATTATTATTTTGTATATCTCTTCCAGACCTCGGGACTACAGAGTTCCAAATTTTTGGGAGGCAAACGTGGGGTCGAAGCCAACACGCTGAAGCCCTTTTGAGACAACTTTAATGAAATGGTGACACAAAACCGACGATTATCCCTTTATACACTATAGAAATGAACCCAAGGACAATCCCCGGTGGACGTCGTTAAAAAAAAGACAATCCCCGGTTCTGTGCTAAACTATTGCTAACTATGGAGGAAAACTACTTGGGCTATTTTGATGGGATGTTAGTGGATGACAATGTATTAGGTACATGTAAAAACGGCAGGTGGAGACTCGCCACCTCACTTACTGTAACCAGTCACTGAATAGCAACAAGAGGGCAATAGGGACATGAGCGGCTGAAGGGTGAGGATACCTCGGCGGACTTTAAACGCGGATTACGCGCTCCCTGTGCTTACCATGAGGCACCTACCCTCCGAGCAGGGCCACTAATCCTGCTCTAGCGACTCCACTCTGGACGGCCAAGCCAAGCCAGAGGCGTGAGACCTACCCCCGTCATGGTTCACTCCGACCGGCCGGAGATGGGGGACAGTATACTCTCCCTGGAGAACTCAGTATATATAGCCCCGCGGGGTCGCTACTCCCCGTCATCAGCCTCAGATGTCTTGCGGTGCCTATATCTCATTATTATTGTCGTTATTATCTCAAGAGCCTTTGTCCCAATTATGTTAGGGTCGACTTCCAGTCACGATGCAACTGAGTACCAGTGTTTTACAAGGAGCGACTGCCTATCTGACCTCCACAACCCGGTTACCCCTTGGTAAGACTTACTGGCTTCTGACTACCCATAACGACTGCCAAGAATGTTCAATGACAGTCGGAACCTACAGTTTAACATCCCCTCCAAATAACGGTCATTGGTATCCAAAATATACGTAGAAAGTACATACGAACTTAGAAAAGTTGCATTGGCAGGCACTTGCCAGACCTGGAATCAAAGACGCACGCTCATACTTGAGAGATTGGTTCTCTACCCACTAAACCACCACGAATTCCACTAAGTCACCACGACTTTGTCATCTATTTAATGTTTTTTTACGAAATAATACCTACGTGTAATATTTTTGCCACACACAACTTAAATGCGGTCTAATTAGAATCACTACTTTTATCCCTATGGTCACGTCTATTGCGACTATTCAGATCTTTGATTTTGCTGACCCCATAGTCGCTGGCATAAGGGACAGGATCCGCGTACGAAGTCGCGGGCAGAAGCTAGTTTTAAATAAACAAATATAGTTTCACAGTTTAACGTAAAAAATTACAATCTCTAATGTAACAATTTTCAGGAGAGAACACTCGTGATACTATTGAAGACAGCATAATGTACTTCCATCACAATCCTTTCAAGTACACAATATGGCGACTGTTCACGTTAGACATGACGCTGATACTGAGCACCATCGGTCTCCTCACCACCTATACAGTGGCTATAGTGCAGTTCACGCATTTCCTAGATTATTCTGATTAGTGAGCTGCACAGTAAAAAAAGCTTATTTTTTCTGATAGGTATTTCAACGTACATATATGTATATGGACGATGAACGTTGGTACGTAATATAGGTATTATTAGATCAAAGATTTACATGAGACGGTATTCTCCCACAAAAGTAATACGCGAAAAGTCAATCAAGCATTTATGTATAATAGCTCACTTATAACATTATTTTTTTTTTGGTTGTTTTCTAAATAATCATAATGTAATTCACTCATTAGGCTAATGGTTTAGTTATAAAACAATGATATGGTGATATCGGTGAACAAGGAAACTTCATCAGTGTTGTTGCTTCTATTGCTCAGTAATATCGTCGAAAAGTATTTTATACAGAACGATGTCTATTATAAAAACGGACATATTTACAAGAGTAATAATTGCCATTCGGCTTTTCTGTGGCTTTTATTGCAAAATCAGTACAAATAAAGTAGTTAATGCACTAGTGAGGGTTTACTGTGTATCTATTGCTGCTATAGTTATTGTCACAATAATATATGAATGGTTTATCACCTTTTATCGGTCAGCAGTCAACATTGTATTATTCGCTGCCTCATTATACTCTATAAATATATTTATCGATTTGTTTTCAAATGGTGGAAACTTCATGGAGTTTGTAAAGAATATAAGACAACCTATTTCACAAGATATTCAGTCGAATGTTAACACACCAATCACAGCGATTGTGTTAATATCTACAATATGTATAAGATTGTTCTGTCATATAAAATTTCAATATGATAACGAAATCAACTACATTTTTATTTCTGAGTCGACATTGGTACCAATACTCGATATAATCCAATATGTTTCTGTCTCACAAAGAATTATGGTGTTTGAATTACTCTGGCGTAAGATGATAGCACTTCGCAATCACCTAGAGCGAGACTTATCCAGCGCACGAAGATGTGAAACGAGAGAAGATCTTTTGAAGAATAAATTAAAAGCCTGCGTGAATATATACAACAGCATACTGAACTCGACCCGAGAGATCGATGCGCAGATGAAATTACTGGTAATTGTTTATTGATTTATCTAAAAAGTATTTTTTATAGTGTTTGTATGAAAATATGTAGAACAAGCTTAGTTTTTATAATACCTGTTTAAAGTTACGAGCTAAAAAATATGGTCAAGAACAGAACAGTTCATCATCATAGCTTTCACATGAGTATCTAACCATGACGTCGGTAGCTTTGTCGCGTATATGGGTTTTAGGATCATGACACAGTATAGCAGCACCGCAACAGCACGGCTCCACACCAGCATTTAAGTTGTCATTCAATTTAGAGCATTAAATCGTGTATATTATAATATATTTCGTAATGTTAATATGAAAAAGCCAGTGGCGAGCAGTCAGCGCGCTTGCCGCTTCCACACAACTCGACTCGCCGCCCGCGTGCTGCAAGCGAGCGGACCTCATGCGTACAGCGCGCCAATTACGCGCCGACTCCGAGCCGGCAGCGAAACAACGTCATTACGTCGTGTTCAATCATAACTGTCTTACGCGGTGTCCTGCGTGAGCGACGAACGCGACGCGACGCGACGCAACACGACGCGACGTAATGCGACGCGATGCTATACGCGACAGATGTCCTACGTGATTTTGGTCATTACTTCTCAAATCATGGAGAAGTTGTGTTACAATTTTGCTTGAAAGTTCATATTTAAAGTACAGACAGCAACAATCTTCCAACTTGTTTGTACTAATAAACGATTTCTTTAATATTTACGCGGTGTCCTGCGTGAGCGACGAACGCGACGCGACGCGACGCAACACGACGCGACGTAATGCGACGCGATGCTATACGCGACAGATGTCCTACGTGATTTTGGTCATTACTTCTCAAATCATGGAGAAGTTGTGTTACAATTTTGCTTGAAAGTTCATATTTAAAGTACAGACAGCAACAATCTTCCAACTTGTTTGTACTAATAAACGATTTCTTTAATATTTATGTTTTTTTTGTCCCACAACAATCAACGCTTCTGAATAGTTCGCGGTGTCGCGTCTGGTCGCCCTCAAAACAAGTACGCGTTACGTCGCGTCTCGCCGCAGACTGTCACATAGGCCGCATGTAGGGAATTCCTTTGAGTTGATCGCGTTCGTCGCGTTCGCAGCGTCGCGTCGCGTCGCGTTCGTCGCTCACGCAGGACACCGCGTTATGTTTTTTTTGTCCCACAACAATCAACGCTTCTGAATAGTTCGCGGTGTCGCGTCTGGTCGCCCTCAAAACAAGTACGCGTTACGTCGCGTCTCGCCGCAGACTGTCACATAGGCCGCATGTAGGGAATTCCTTTGAGTTGATCGCGTTCGTCGCGTTCGCAGCGTCGCGTCGCGTCGCGTTCGTCGCTCACGCAGGACACCGCGTTACGCGGTGTCCTGCGTGACGCGGTGTCCTGCGTGAGCGACGAACGCGACGCGACGCGACGCGACACGACGCGACGTAATGCGACGCGATGCTATACGCGACAGATGTCCTACGTGATTTTGGTCATTACTTCTCGAATCATGGAGAAGTACAGTACAATTTTGTTTGAAAGTTCATATTTAAAGTACAGACTTTTAAAAAAATATCGTAAAAAGCACAGAAAGAAAACAAATATAATATTTTTACAAAGAAACACATTTGGCGAGTTCCATCATTTATATCCAAAATTAAGAAACGATTCTAAAATGTTTAAACAATATTGTGGAGTGTTACCGACTACTTTCGATTACATTATTTGTTATATTAAGTCTGAATTTCAATTAAAAACAACAAATTTTCAAAAACCCATTTCTATTGAAGAAAGATTACTTTTGACATTGCGGTGAGTACATGGAAATAAAACTACATTATATTGTATTATTGAAAATGTGTATTTTAATTATAATGAAATTATCACTGAGATGAGTCACCAGAAGTGAAGTAGTAAAACTGAATACCCCATCAAAAACAGAATCTTCAATGAGGGGTCATTGAAGATTCTGTGTTTCTGACGCGACGCAACACGACGCGACGTAATGCGACGCGATGCTATACGCGACAGATGTCCTACGTGATTTTGGTCATTACTTCTCAAATCATGGAGAAGTTGTGTTACAATTTTGCTTGAAAGTTCATATTTAAAGTACAGACAGCAACAATCTTCCAACTTGTTTGTACTAATAAACGATTTCTTTAATATTTATGTTTTTTTTGTCCCACAACAATCAACGCTTCTGAATAGTTCGCGGTGTCGCGTCTGGTCGCCCTCAAAACAAGTACGCGTTACGTCGCGTCTCGCCGCAGACTGTCACATAGGCCGCATGTAGGGAATTCCTTTGAGTTGATCGCGTTCGTCGCGTTCGCAGCGTCGCGTCGCGTCGCGTTCGTCGCTCACGCAGGACACCGCGTTATGTTTTTTTTGTCCCACAACAATCAACGCTTCTGAATAGTTCGCGGTGTCGCGTCTGGTCGCCCTCAAAACAAGTACGCGTTACGTCGCGTCTCGCCGCAGACTGTCACATAGGCCGCATGTAGGGAATTCCTTTGAGTTGATCGCGTTCGTCGCGTTCGCAGCGTCGCGTCGCGTCGCGTTCGTCGCTCACGCAGGACACCGCGTTACGCGGTGTCCTGCGTGACGCGGTGTCCTGCGTGAGCGACGAACGCGACGCGACGCGACGCGACACGACGCGACGTAATGCGACGCGATGCTATACGCGACAGATGTCCTACGTGATTTTGGTCATTACTTCTCGAATCATGGAGAAGTACAGTACAATTTTGTTTGAAAGTTCATATTTAAAGTACAGACTTTTAAAAAAATATCGTAAAAAGCACAGAAAGAAAACAAATATAATATTTTTACAAAGAAACACATTTGGCGAGTTCCATCATTTATATCCAAAATTAAGAAACGATTCTAAAATGTTTAAACAATATTGTGGAGTGTTACCGACTACTTTCGATTACATTATTTGTTTTATAAGTCTGAATTTCAATTAAAAACAACAAATTTTCAAAAACCCATTTCTATTGAAGAAAGATTACTTTTGACATTGCGGTGAGTACATGGAAATAAAACTACATTATATTGTATTATTGAAAATGTGTATTTTAATTATAATGAAATTATCACTGAGATGAGTCACCAGAAGTGAAGTAGTAAAACTGAATACCCCATCAAAAACAGAATCTTCAATGAGGGGTCATTGAAGATTCTGTGTTTGATGGGGTATTCAGTTTTGATATTTCGTTGATGAGCATCTCTTGAACCTTAGTCCGAAATAATAATTTATTCAGAGATGGTAGTTTTTTCACATACGGCATTATAGACTTGAACCAGTTCAAGTCGTCGTCGTCTTCATTTAAATTTTTCTTCATTAGGTCTATCTTTTCTCGTTCGAGTGTTATTAAGGTTTCTTCAATACTTTTTGCTCCACCTTCTTGTACCTTTTGGTTAGCCAACATTCCAATAGCTCGCGATGGGGTATACGACGGTCCAGGTGTCGAGGTATCATGTAGTATCTGTGCCGTAGGGCCATCAATTGTTTCCAAATTGGTATCATCTGTATTGAACTGCGATTCATCGGTTTGCGTATTGTATGCCGATTGCTCAGAAAGAATAGACATCATTGTATCATCATCAATAATGTCATCTTCATCTAATATGTTATTTTGAATATTACTCGTCGTTTTACGAGGTTTCAAAATTGTCTTCAAAAATTGCATTGATTCAAAATGTGGCCAATCGCCTTGATATTGACCATTTTGATCTGCGTCCGAACCCGATCTTGGCTTTTCTACTTTTTTAAGCTCTCTGTTATACGAATCTCTTAAATTCTTCCACTTCTTTTTTACATCATCAGCTGAAATTAAAACAATATTATTATTTACAGATATTTGGTTACTGGAACACCATATAGAAAGTTATCATTCAATTTCCGTATATCAAAAACTGCCATTTCAAACATAGTGAAAGAAGTGTGTACTGCAATTTGGAAGACTTTAGTAATAAAACATATGCCTATACCTACAACGGAACTGTGGAAAAGTATCGCAAAAGATTTTTGGGAGAAATGGCAATTTCCTAATTGCATTGGTAGCCTTGATGGCAAACACGTACGTATTAAGAAACCAAAAAAATCTGGTTCTATGTACTACAATTATAAGGGATTTTTCTCTATTGTATTACTAGCCTTAACTGACGCAAACTATAAATTTATAATGGTTGATATTGGGGCCTATGGAAAAGATAACGACGCTGGAGTTTTTGACGCATGTACTTTAAAACAAGCAATAGAACATCAAAAATTACAAATACCGGAACCCGACTTTTTACCTAATACCCTCATTAAAGCGCCTTTTGTATTTGTGGGTGATGCTGCATTCCCATTAAAAACATACCTTCTGAAGCCTTACGCACAAAAAAATGTCAGTGAGGGAGATATTAAAGAGCGGTTCAACCATAGATTGTCTCGAGCCAGGATGGTCGTTGAGTGTTCTTTTGGTTCAATAGCGTCAAGATTTGGATTACTTAATACGCCAATTGAGACAGATATTGAAAATACAATTAACACTATAAAAGCTATAACTCTACTTCACAATATAATACGTGATCTTGAGAGTAATTGCGAAAATTTGGCGTCAACTTCATCCCCTGATCTTCGAAGATCAAGAAGATATAATGCCTCAAGTCAGGCAGCCATACATACAAGAGAGATATTCGCGAATTATTTTAATGAACATTGAAGGTTTCGTCACTTAGCGGAAGCGGCAGGCCAGAAGAACAGCCAGTAAAGATTAAAAAAATGATTGCAAGAGTCAATTACTAAACTTGTTAATAATGTAATTAAAACTTACCTGTGCATTCTACTGCTTCGGCAACATTCTTCCAACTTCTTTGTACTAATAAACGATTCCTATAATGTTTATGTTTTTTGTCCCACAACAATCTTTGCTCACGCACTGCGGCGATCAACGCTTCTGAATCAACCATTACAATATGTACGATGTGGGTCACTTGTTGAAAAATAAACACTTCTGTATTGTTTATTCTAATCTTACAACCTATCAAATCTTGACAACCCTGCCATGACATTTCTCAGTTTAGAAAACAATACTAAAAAGTTACCAATACACAAATGAGTTCCTATTCCACATACGTTGTAGTTCGTGTTGTCGCATCTGGTCGCACTCAAATCAAGTGCGCGTTACGTCGCGTCTTGCCGCAGACTGTCACACGCTCACGCAGGACACCGCGTGAGCGACGAACGCGACGCGACGCGACGCTGCGAACGGGACGAACGCGATCAACTCAAAGGAATTCCCTACATGCGGCCTATGTGACAGTCTGCGGCGAGACGCGACGTAACGCGTACTTGTTTTGAGGGCGACCAGACGCGACACCGCGAACTATTCAGAAGCGTTGATTGTTGTGGGACAAAAAAAAACATAAATATTAAAGAAATCGTTTATTAGTACAAACAAGTTGGAAGATTGTTGCTGTCTGTACTTTAAATATGAACTTTCAAGCAAAATTGTAACACAACTTCTCCATGATTTGAGAAGTAATGACCAAAATCACGTAGGACATCTGTCGCGTATAGCATCGCGTCGCATTACGTCGCGTCGTGTTGCGTCGCGTCGCGTCGCGTTCGTCGCTCACTGACCTGCGTGACGCGGTGTCCTGCGTGAGCGACGAACGCGACGCGACGCTGCGAACGCGACGAACGCGATCAACTCAAAGGAATTCCCTACATGCGGCCTATGTGACAGTCTGCGGCGAGACGCGACGTAACGCGTACTTGTTTTGAGGGCGACCAGACGCGACACCGCGAACTATTCAGAAGCGTTGATTGTTGTGGGACAAAAAAAACATAAATATTAAAGAAATCGTTTATTAGTACAAACAAGTTGGAAGATTGTTGCTGTCTGTACTTTAAATATGAACTTTCAAGCAAAATTGTAACACAACTTCTCCATGATTTGAGAAGTAATGACCAAAATCACGTAGGACATCTGTCGCGTATAGCATCGCGTCGCATTACGTCGCGTCGTGTTGCGTCGCGTCGCGTCGCGTTCGTCGCTCACGCAGGACACCGCGTTACGCGGTGTCCTGCGTGACGCGGTGTCCTGCGTGAGCGACGAACGCGACGCGACGCTGCGAACGCGACGAACGCGATCAACTCAAAGGAATTCCCTACATGCGGCCTATGTGACAGTCTGCGGCGAGACGCGACGTAACGCGTACTTGTTTTGAGGGCGACCAGACGCGACACCGCGAACTATTCAGAAGCGTTGATTGTTGTGGGACAAAAAAAACATAAATATTAAAGAAATCGTTTATTAGTACAAACAAGTTGGAAGATTGTTGCTGTCTGTACTTTAAATATGAACTTTCAAGCAAAATTGTAACACAACTTCTCCATGATTTGAGAAGTAATGACCAAAATCACGTAGGACATCTGTCGCGTATAGCATCGCGTCGCATTACGTCGCGTCGTGTTGCGTCGCGTCGCGGTCACCGCGTTACGCGGTGTCCTGCGTGAGCGACGAACGCGACGCGACGCGACGCTGCGAACGCGACGAACGCGATCAACTCAACGGCATGCCCTACATGCGGCCTATGTGACAGTCTGCGGCGAGACGCGACGTAACGCGAACTTGTTTTAAGCGTTGATCGCTGCAGTGCGTGAATAAAGATTGTTGTGGGACAGAAAAAATAAACATTATAGAAATCGTTTATTAGTACAAAGAACGTTGCTGTCTGTACTTTAAATATGAACTTTCAAGCAAAATTGTACTGTACTTCTCCATGATTTGAGAAGTAATTACCAAAATCACGTAGGACATTTGTCGCGTATAGCATCGCGTCGCATTACGTCGCGTCGTGTTGCGTCGCGTCGCGTCGCGTTCGTCGCTCACGCAGGACACCGCGTTAAAATAATATTGAGTTTGCGGTAACAGCAAGCTTACACCTCGCGGCCGGCGAACGGACGGCGCGCGGTCGGCGAGCTGGCACCTTGCGGACAACGCGTAGTTAGCGCGCTGGCAGCTAGCCGTAGTCTTAATTCGAGGCGACGCCGTGCTGCAGCCGTGCTGTTGCGGTGCCGCTATAATGTGCCATAAGCTTTAGTCAATAAGAGTCTGACACTCCCACATGACTGACAACCTACAGCGGGAGGGTTATTTAATGATTTCCCATTAAAGAAAAAAAAAGAAAGCGTTTGGGCAAATCAGGTTGAACAGGAGTTGCCTAAAGGCAGCGCCTGCCTTCTCCAGTTTGGGGCCATAATGTGATGTTCAAACATTGTGGGATTTTTTTTGTATTTTCAAAGTCCAATAGCAGCCTGGGGGTTAATTGTAGACGATTCTTATAATAGTAAAAAATCTTCAGGGCATTATTCTCTACGAGAATCTAGTATTTTTTTACTCTGGCTGGCACTTTCAGTTTTGCGTACGAAATGAATGATGTCCGATGAAAGGAAAAAATACGGCTGATGACTCACTACAGCATTTAGAAACCTAACTAGGCTAAAGTAAAGTGTAATAAGCCCTTAAGTTGTGTAAGGGTGCTGGCCTAGTGGGTAAAGAACCAACCTCTCAAGTATGAGGGTGTGGGTTCGATTCCAGCTCAGGCAAGTATCAATGCAACTTTTCTAAGTTTGTATGTACCTATTTTCTAAATTTCTATCTTGGACACCAATGACTGTGTTACGGAGGGCATGTTAAACTGTAGGTCCCGGTTGTTATTTAAGCTGTCGTTACGGGTAGTCAGAAGCCAGTATGTTAGCCGGTTGCCCGGGGTTGTCCGGTTAGCTGGGTTGAGGACGTCAGATAGGCAACCGCTCCTTGTAAAATAATGATACTCAGCTGCATCCGGTAAGAATGGAAGCCGACCCTAACATAGTTGAGAAAGAAAGCTCGGGAGATGATAGAGATGATGTATAAACTAAGACTGTAAACAAGGAGTATAATCAAGTTAAAAATCAACAACAAAGGTTAACAATACTATATGTAGAAAAGAATGCGGGGCGATACCAATGCTAAAGCTTGGACCCGCCACAGTGGTTGGAAAATTATAAATTTTGAAAACATAGATTAATTCTAAAAACTACTCTTTTGCTATTCCAGATGTTTACAACTGTTATAATATTAATGGGTCAAGTGTTGAACAACTTTTATGTATTAATAATCAAGTTTACGGTTTTTGTAAGTATACACTGTTAATTAAAAAAAACTTTTTTACAAAAAATTAAACCGACTTCCCAAAACACTAAAAAGCCAAAAAATAACGAATTTTAGGTGCATCGGCCTAGAAGTCGGTGTCTAATGGATGTGCCTAAGTTAATTTTGCCACCGACTTCTAAGCCGATGCACCTAAAATTCGTTATTTTTTGGCTTTTTAGTGTTTTGGGAAGGCGGTTTAATTTTTTTGTAAAAAAGTTTTTTATTTACAGCTTTTCAGTGATACAAATAGTTGTCACTATCCATATAAGTGGGAAGTTCTCATCAATACAAATAATTTAAGCCTAAATACGAGGTATTTTACATATTCAGTTGTCGAGTTCCCTCGACCTTCTCTGGTCTTCATCATCAGGTCAGCTCCAAACCTTCACTGTTGCAAAGATCTCGTCAATACAAATATTATAAGCCCAATCACGAGGTAGTTTACATATTCAGTTGTGGAGTTCCCTCGACCCTCTCTGGTCTCCATCATCAGGTCAGCTTCAAATTTTCACTGTTGAATAGTGCTTTCAGGCATACATACATCTGAGTGTCAAGTTTTTACCCTATGTTTGCCTACAACTTTCGAAGGTTGCCCTCGATTTCTCAGGGTTTCCATTATCAGATCCTGATCTGATGACAATGGGACCAACTGGCAGCTATTCTGCGTCGAACAAAAAAAGAATCACGTAAATCGGTCTACAAACCTCGGCGTAATCGATGTACATGCATAGAAAAAAAAAAAAACATACCGGCCGAATTGAGAACCTCCTCCTTTTTGGGAAGTCGGTTAAAAAAAACATTATATTACTGTTTACTTGTACGATGATCACATTTACTATGTAATTTAAATCTGCAAACAAAACCGGTTTAAATATTCTTCATATTTTTACAGAATAATAGTGTGCTTTTGTTTGAAGTTCCAATGAAGTACATAGTACCGTTACTGCCCGCGCTGCTAGCGGAGATGGTGAACAGTGAAATAGACAAAATGAAACTATGCATCGTAAAGCAGTTGCTCGTGTGCCATGGTACTTATGTATTCTAATATTATAAAGCTACAGAGTTTGTTTCTTTGCTTGAACGCGCTAATGTCAGGAACTACTGGTCCGACATGAAAAATTCTTCAGTGTTAGAGATAGCAAAGGAGATGGCCAAAAAACACCCAGAGTCGACTGACTTCATATGTATGATTGTATTTAGTAAAATGTTAGGATTAAAGAAAATATTTCATATCACCTAAAAACCATGGGGTTCTCTTCTTATAACTTTTTTCGGGTAAAAAGCAGGCAAAGGCTAGTAATTTTGTATTATTTTTACGGCGTTTATCAGTTAAGACTATGCTTACGTAAAACCCTGATGATCTAAAATGTCTCAATTTTCAATTTCTCAATTTTCAGGAGAAAATACCCGTGACGCTATAGAAGACGCCATGATGTATTTTCAACAAAACCCTTTCAAGTACACAATATGGCGACTGTTCACGTTAGACATGACGCTGATACTGAGCACCATCGGTCTCCTCACCACCTATACAGTGGCTATAGTGCAGTTTACACATTTCTTTGACTAATTGATTATACATATTTGATATATTATTTTATTTGATGTTTGTGAGCCGCACAAGAAAAAATACATTTATGTAATTTTAGTGGGTGTTTCTTAGTAAATATGGACGATAAACTTTGCTCTACCAAATGAATAATAAGATCTAAGAGTAACATGCGACAGTGTTCTCCCTAGTTCTTCGCTATTGTTCTCTCAAAAGTAATACTGCTCTGCGAAAAAGTCTAACACGCATTTATTTATAGCTCACTTATAAATATCACAAGTTGAAGGTAATGTAAAGTGTCTCCATTATATTATCAAAAGTATAATTAATGTACTTGAGGGTATTGATAATCTTAAATTATTATTTTTTTCATCATAAAATTTTCAGATAAAAGCACCGACGAACAAACAACATCATATTCCAAGTAGAAATCCAAACTCGATGTTCCTAAAACCTATGTTACCCAGTGAAGTGCGGCTGGAAATAATGTCCTTAAACAATACTCACTCAGAAGGTTACGATGAAATTAATACTAAAATCATAAAAGCTTGCTGTGATGAATTATGTGAAATATTAACGTACCTAATCAATATGTCATTTTCAATGGGCATATTCCCTGACAGATTAAAACTTTCTATAATAAAACCGATATTTAAAAAAGGGGACAAATTTGATGTTAATAATTATCGCCCAATAACTCTTATACCCATCTTATCGAAAGTTTTTGAAAAATGTATGCATAAGAGGTTAATTGATTATTGCAGTAAAGGACAATGCTATTCTTTGTATGGAAGTTGGGCTCAAGAGTTGCCCACAGTAACTGCATAGTGTATTATATTCCATAGGCTTATAATAGGTCCCAGACCGAAATATTTCGAAATCTATCCCAGGAGTCCTGAGAAAAACTGATTTGACTCTTATTCAATATTACGAAAAATATGCTTACGAACTCTTAACTATTCCACTTTTATTACCTTAATTGAAATGCATTATAATATTAATCGACAAATACGAGGTATTGAACGAGATTTTTTTTACCGACTTCAAAAAATGGAGGAGTTTCTCAGTTCGTTTGTATTCTTTTTACGTAAGTACGTGCATAACACCGTCGTTTACCAACCGATTCAAACAATCATTTTATTGTTTGAAAGGATTTACTTTCCAAATGGTTCCTTTGTTATTCGGTCCAGGGTCTGGTGATAGAAACCTTAAAACAATAGGGAACTCTCGGAAATTGTAAGCACATATCGAATAAAAACTTGTCATTCTGGTATATGTCTCCGACACCACAAAACAGTTTAGGTTAAGACCTGACCTGACGATGGAGACAGTGAGACGAGGGAACTCCTCAACGGTATCTATTTACTACCTCGTGTTCGAGCTTATTTTATTCGTCTTGATAAGATTTTTCCATTGCCATTACGGATATTAATTGCATGACGCTACACGAACTTAGGACTGATTGTGGTAGATAGAGACTGAAAAGCAAGAGAAACAACAATTACCTTTAAACGTCTATTTCTGTTTTTTTATCCTGTTAACATTGAAAGAAACCACTAACTATCTGAATGTTATTTCAAGAAAAGAGGTTGTTAGGTTTGCGGCTGCTTAAAATGGCTTGCTAACAATGGCTGGCTAACATTAGAACCAGTTTTTCTCGGGACCTCTGGGACCGATTTCAAAAATATTTGGATTTCGTATTAACAGTGAAGTAAAGAACCTATTCTAACCATTCCCACTTCTGGGCAAATGGCTTGGGCTTTATAAAGTGACTGTTCAAGTTTGACATTAGAACCAGTTTTTCTCGGGACCTCTGGGACCGATTTCAAAAATATTTGGATTCCGTCTTAAGAGTGAAGTAAAGAACCTATTTTAACCATTCCCACTACTGGGCAAATGGCTTGGGCTTTATAAAGTGACTGTTCAAGTTGAACATTAGGACCGGTTTTTCTCGTGACCTCTGGGACCGATTTCCAAAATATTTGGATTTCGTATTAACAGTGAAGTA
Source organism: Helicoverpa zea (assembly GCF_022581195.2). Taxonomy (NCBI): domain Eukaryota; kingdom Metazoa; phylum Arthropoda; class Insecta; order Lepidoptera; family Noctuidae; genus Helicoverpa; species Helicoverpa zea. Next base: position 9,607,134 of record NC_061452.1, on the reverse strand, counting down.
AAGAACCTATTCTAACCATTCCCACTACTGGGCAAATGGCTTGGGCTTCATAAAGTGACTGTTCAAGTTTAACATTAGAACCGGTTTTTCTCGGGACCTCTGGCACCGATTTCCAAAATATTTGGATTTCATGTTAATAGTGCAGTAAAGAACCTATTTCGACCACTTTCACTACTGGGCAAATGGCTCAGGCTTTGTTAAGTGACTATCTATGAAGAACATTTGAACCGGTTTTTTTTCGGGACCTCTGGGACCGATTTCAAAAATATTTGGATTTCGTGTTCAGAGTGCACTATGGAACCAGCTGAAACTACTCCCACTGCTGGGCAAACTTTGAGCCCAGACCCTGGCATTGTCCTTTAAAATTATTGCTGAAGAACAGTTCGGATTTCAAAAAAACAAATCTACATCCTTAGCCATATTTACACTCATGAAAACCATACTCTCTAATGTTAATAACAATTATCTCACTACTGGACTTTTCTTCGATTTATCAAAAGCTTTTGATCTAGTCTCACACGAATTACTACTAAAAAAATTAGATTCTATCGGAGTTAGAGGCCCTGCGCATCAGTGGATATCGTCATATTTAAGTGATAGGCAACAAAGCGTCGTTATAAACAAAATTAATAAAAATAAAGACATGGCTTCATACCGTTCAAACTATAATCTAAACAAATATGGCGTCCCACAAGGAAGTGTGCTTGGCCCCGTGCTATTCTTAATTTACGTAAATGATATCATTAAAATAACTATACATAAGTGCATATTATTTGCTGATGATATATCTATAATAGTAACGTCCAACAAAACATGTCATACTGTTAAAGACCATGAGGTTGAAATTAATAATACAATAGACTCATTACTAACTTGGCTAAATATAAACTGCTTGAAAATAAACTTAGAGAAATCCGTCTTCATTCAATTTAACCAATGTAACAATTACAAAAATAACATCAATCTTAACATACCTAGTATCAAAGAAGTTACACATACGCGATTCTTAGGCGTTATAATAGATAACAATATAAACTGGAAAGAACACGTAGATAATCTAAGTACCAAAATCAATAAATTTGTATATGCTTTAAAAATAGTGAAACGTGTAACAAACATCAAAACGGCAATCATGTCTTATCATGCTTACGTTGAATCATTGCTGCGCTATGGACTTATCGTGTGGGGTAATAGCAACGACATGAACCGTGCATTTATTGCACAAAAAAAGTGCATAAGGTCAATCTGGGGTATGCAACCTGACGACTCATGTCGACCAGTATTTAAAAAGCTTGGTTTGTTACCACTGCCATCACTTTATATCTATGAAATTTGTATGTTTGTAGCAAAAAACAAAAAAATTGTTTAAGTCAGCAAATGAGGTTTTACAGCGGAGCAGACGTGATCCATACACGCTAGTCCTCGATGACCTACCTAGACTCACAAAGTATAATAAAAACTGCCTTGCAATGTGTGTACGTATTTATAATAAAATTCCCAGACGTCTAAAATTATTAAATGTAAGAGCTCTGAAGGCACAACTACATGAATGGCTAGTCAAATGTAGCTTTTATAGTGTTGGTGAATTTCTTGAAAGAAATTTTGATCTCAGATAGCTTATTTATATGATAGAATTAGTTTTAAGTTTGAAATTTTTGCATGCTATAACATAGCTAAACATGCTTGTACCTTTATATGTTATGTAACACCAAAAATACTATGTTTAAAAAGCAAATAAATGATTTATTATTATTATTATTATATCCCATCTCGGAAAGGATATTGTACTCTTCAACATTTAAATGCATAAAATGTTTTTATCCTCTAGAGCGACAAAGTAAATTGAATTTAGAATGTCATGGCTGTATTCCGAAATTATATCAGTATACTGGCCAGTATTCGTGACGTCGCGAATCGACGCCCTATTGCACTGGAGTGCCACTGTAAGACAAGTTGACGTGACGTCCCGAGCACTAGCTTTGGAACACAGTCGATGATATCAAACTTTTTGAATTCAGATAAACTCAAGCTCGAAACCTTCTTGCATATGTACTTTTTCATTAATTTGCTTAGCGCGCGTCATATTTCTTTTTTTTCGCTGATGGGGGATGAAAAGTTACGTTTTGCGCTCGAGTGCAAAGATTTTCTCACCTTGTGCTCTTTGGATTGCCTCGCTATTGATATCTATTTATTTTATGATTTTAGAATCCTTCGCATGCTCGATCATCAAAATTGAGAAAGCATCTTTGCACTCTCGTAAAACAAACAACTATTTTTGTTTTGGTTTCGTTCTACCTTTAAAAAGGTCTACAGTTTTGGTATAATCGTAATGTAATTTATCGATTAGGCTAATGGTTTGTACCTATGTATAATGCTATCATATAATGATATCGGTGAACAAGGAAACTTCATCAGTGTTATTGTTTCTATTGCTCAGTAATATCGTCGAAAAGTATTTTATACGGAACGATGTCTATTATAAAAACGGACATATTTACAAGAGTAATAATTGCCATTCGGCTTTTCTGTGGCTTTTATTGCAAAATCAGTACAAATAAAGTAGTTAATGCATTAGTGAGGGCGTACTGTGTATCTATTGCTACTACAGTTATTGTTATAATAATATATGAATGGTTTATTAGCTTAAATCGGTCGGCGGTAAAGATTTTAGTTTTCTCTTCCACTTTATACTCTCTAAATATATTTGTAGATTTATGTTCAAATGGCAAAACCTTCATGCAATTCGTAAAGAATATAAGACAGCCTATATCACAAGATATGCAGTCGGATGTTAACACACCAATCACAGCGATTGTGTTAATATCTACATTATGTTGAAGAGTGTTTTCACATATAAAATATCAATATGGTAATGGAATCTGGTTCACTTTAGTTTCCGAGGAGTCGTTGATGCTAGTACTCGATATACTCCAATATGTTTCAATCTCACAAAAACTGATGATGTTTGAATTACTCTGGCGTAAGATGGCAGCACTTCGCAATCACCTAGAGCGAGACTTATCCAGCGCACGAAGATATGAAACAAGGGAAGATCTTTTGAAGAATAAATTAAAGGCCTGCGTGAATATTTATAACAACATACTGAACTCGACCCGGGAGATCGATGCGCAGACGAAATTTCTGGTAATTAATTGAAAATCTATCCAATTTTAAGCTAGCGTCTGAATAAATTCAAAGCTTAGTTTTAATATTAGCTACCAATAAAGTAACGAACCGAAAAGACCGTGAACCGTCAACAGCTCTTTGCCGTCACTGTCACACAAAGGCTTAACCACGAGACTGAAGTAGTTTACCTATAGTTGATATTCTATTTAGATATTAAGTTAATGCTACGAAAGTAATAAATTGTGTAAACATAATTTAATTCTTAAAACTACGGTTTTGCTATTCCAGATGTTAACAACTGTAATAATATTTATAGTTCAGGTGTTGAACCATTTGAATGTATTCATCAGCAGGCTTACGAAATTTGTAAGTACATGTATACACAATTATTTACATTAAACAATAATAAGTGCGTGATCTGTTCATTTGAACTGTACTTAGAGTTTAAATCTTTGAAGTTTTTAATGTTCATATTCTCCATGTACTTTCAGAATCATAGTGTGATTATATTGGAAGTGCCACTGAAGATCATAATATCGTTATCGCCCGCGCTGCTAGCGGAGATGGTGAACAGTGAAATAGACAAAATGAAACTGTGCATAATAAAGCAGTTGCTTGTGGTTCGAGGTATTTATATTTTGAATTATTTTTAATAAAAAAAAATGTATTACATATTTACGTATGATTTTCAAAGCTGACCGAAATGCATGCCCACCGCAGTGAGTATGGGCAAACACACTCATTTTGGGGAGATCTTTGTCCAGCACTGAACATTCAGTGGCTTTAACCACGTTTACATTAAAGTTTACAAATGTCTCAATTTTCAGGAGAAAACACTCGTGACGCTATAGAAGACAGCATGATGTACTTCCATCACAATCCTTTCAAGTACACAATATGGCGACTGTTCACGTTAGACATGACGCTGATACTGAGCATCATCGGTCTCCTCACCACCTATACAGTGGCTTTAGTGCAGTTCACGCATTTCTTGGATTAATCATACGTTATATTATAAACCTGAACAAATCAAAGTTTGTTTAAAATAATATTCATAGCAACTTTGAGGAGCACCGTGGTTATATCTCTTCAATGTTTTTACATTAGTTATCCGTATTTGTCGATTAAGAAAAACGTGATTACGATTGTAAACGTATATTATATCTTGTAGGTAAGAAAACACATTGTGTTATATTCTGTAGTTAACTAAATTCACACGATTGTCGCAAGTTCTGTGTCATGCTTCGGAATTCATTATTTTATTTATTCAGTCTTACAATAAATGTATTTACTGAGTTCATAAAAGGTTCAGATCAAAAATGTAATTTACGTACTGGGTAATTTACGATGACTATATATAAAATCATTTTAATTTTATATTTTTCTCAGTAAAATTATCACTATGCATCAAAACTGAACAAAAGATCTTATCGCGAAATAAGTAGGTAGGTATAGTCTAAACATAAGCTTCATCATTCATGTAGGTTTATATTTTGTGTTTTTCTGCACGATATAGACATGTTCATTAAAGTAAATTACATTGAGTTCACAACTTGCAAGACTTACTTTTAGAAAATTCAAGGAAGACTCAAATTTCCTTTAGATGTAAAATTTGAAAACAATATATGTATTTTCTAAGTTATTGAAAGGTGTGTTTTAAATAAAGATTGCACATAATTGTATTTTTTATTGCTCATACATTGATATCTACTGCTTAAAACCTGATAAATTATAGCCAATGTTATTCGAGGATAGTGTTTGGAATCGGTTCATTAGTTTCGGAGCTTTTAAATTATAAACAAACGAAAAAAGGTGTCTTTTTTATATTGGACTGAAATAGTGAAGGTGTGTACTATGCATATAGATTAGTACTTTTAACTACTACTTACTATATCTACCGATTATTTAGCCTATATATAGGCCAGCCAAGGTCAAGCCACCTAGTCCAACTTGTGGGCAGTTGTGGGTAATTATTTTTTTCATAATAAGCCGATTGTTATTGTACTATAAATAATTGTTGTTTTTATAAAGCGATGTATATTATAACGCCATTGGACTGTAGCTGTAGAACACAGCTCTGAACAAGATCCCAAGTCGATGACGTATTTATTCCAAATTCTGTTGAAATATAAGTTTGGCAAAATTACTAAAACAATGTCAATAATAAAATCAGGTGTATTAATGTACACTATAATGGTGTTTCGGCTTTTGTGTGGGTTATATTTTAAAATTAGCTCAAATACAATTATCACGGTTCTAGTGAGGGCTTACTGCCTGTTCATTGGTGCAACAATTGTTTTGGGTACGATAGTTTACATATCCCAGTTAGAAGCAATCCTGATTAGCATTCTTAATGTTACAAACATCATTAATATTGTAACCGATTGCTTTTTCTATGGAGAAAACTTCACAGCGTTTCTACAAAAAATAACGAAACTGGATATATCCGGAGATTTGGAGCTAAATATTGACACACCAGTCACAATGTTTATATTGTTGTTTACTTTATTTGTAAGATTATGTAACCATGCCAGATACTTGATTAATTATAATGTATCAGTCGAGTTTATTTCTCCGTCGAGTTTTGTTTTGGGATCGGATGTTCTGCATTATGTTTCGATTATACCAAGAATAATGATGTTCGAGCTTCTGTGGCGCCAGATGAAAAGGCTCCGTGAACACGTACAGCATGATTTACCTAGCGCACAAAGGCTTGAAGCTAGAGAAGATGTCTTGAAGAATAAACTGAGAGCCTGCTTGAATACATACAAGAACATACTCAGTACCACCCGAGAGATAGATACGGCTTCCAAAATACTGGTAAATCAATAAAAATAAAAAGCATTTATTTCTACTACTCAAACTATTCCTAAGATTAATCAAATATAGAACAGTTGTACTTACTCTATGACTAACAACACTAAAAAAACATTTTGCCATGGAAACACTAGTAACCCTTAACTTTTCCAGTCGCCTTTGTTACAATTATTGTAATTCTTTCAATAAATTATGGAAAAATCCATTGGTCTAATCGACGTTTGTAAACGTGACTGCCAAGTGAGTGTGAAGTCTCGGGTTCAAATCCCGTACAATATCAAAATGATAGTACTATATTACTCCGCCCGGTTTCAACTGACTGATTTCCTACGAGAAAATCTCTTATGACCTCAAATCGGTTGACATTATTATAATGTTGCATTTTTGTCTCATAGCTACCTCAAAAAATAAACTGTTTCGGATATTTACAAGTATTACGTCATTAGTGCCTCAAACATTGACTTCAATTCACGGATATGTCACGTTGCTTTTGTAAGTATACAGTTCCTTTAAAACTGGAGAGTTATGTTTTTAGGGTTCCGTACCCAAAGGGTAAAACGGGACCGTGTTTTCGCTCCTCTGTCCGTCCGTCCATCCGTCCGTATGTAACCTCTCATGAACCGTGATAGTTAGAGAGCTGAAATTTTCACAGATGATGTATTATTGTTGCCGCTATAACAACAAATACTGAAAACTAAAATATCTTGGGGGCTCCTACGCAACAAACGTGATTTTTTGTCCATTTTATAAATCGGTACGGAACCTTTCGTGTGGGAATCCGACTCGCACATGGCCAGTTTTTCAAATTAAATATTATAATTCTATTACTACCGTTCCCTTCCTCATAGGCGATAGTCGTAACATTATACGCTGACAATTTTGAACATAGAGATCAATAGATGTTGTATATTAATCTATTAATTAAGAAAAGTATCATCGGTTACAAATTAAGGCTAATCTTGAGGACAGATTTCTACATTGTCATAGATAAAGTTACTTATTGTTAATTCTTGCAGAAAGACACGGTTATTTTAATTGAAACTACACTGAATTTCGTAGTGATGCTATCACCCGCGCTGTTAGCTGAGATGGTGAACAGTGAAATAGATAAAATGAAACTGTGCGTCACAAAGCAGTTACTCATATGTCCAGGTATTTTTTGCAATTTTCTAAGAATCTAATATTTGTTTAACTAGTAATTTTGAAAGAATGCTTTCTAATTAATATTGCAAAGTATGAAAATAATAATTAAGCATCTTAAGGAAATGTTTCAGGAGACATCACTCGTTACGCTATAGAAGACGCCATGATGTATTTTCAACAAAACCCTTTCAAGTACACAATATGGCGACTGTTCACGTTAGACATGACGCTGATACTGAGCACCATCGGTCTCCTCACCACCTATACAGTGGCTTTAGTGCAGTTTACACATATCTTTGATTATATAGTCACAGCAAGTCTTTTAGCGTTAATAAATTTTATGTGCTGTCAGGTGAAACATTGTATACAATTACCATATCTTTGTGTCTTTTAACGTGCTCAGAAAGATGACGTGAAATCACTATACGACTAAATTCTAGATAATTTTAACTTTTTCTTGTTACTACCAGAGTAAAACAAAATGTGTGATCATTGTATTTTATGGACTACAATCATGGACACACATTATATTGATCCAACGTCTATTTATAACAATAGGTAATAAAGATGTTGTGTACTATTATAATTGTAACGTCCTAGTTTTGTATTGGAACACGTGGATTATCTACAATTATGTACAAGTTTGTTCATAGACAGTGGCTAAAATATACCAATTCTACAATACATAGTGTGTGAAACCCACATTGTTTTGTTGTCTTCTCGTAAACCAACTGCTATCTCTGTGTTTCTTATTTCGTTATTTTATTTGTAAATATGGATGTTCAAGCGACACCTGCATCCATTAAAACTATAATGTTAATTCGACTTCTATGCGGTTTTTACTGTGATATCAGTGCGAACAAAATAGTAACGGCCTTAGTGCGAGTCTATTGTGTGGCCATCATCACATTGGTAATGGCTTTTGGCATTTACTTGTGGAATGGGATTGGTATAGCAAGCAAAATACATTTTTTATTTATTACAACTCCATACATTACAAGTATGGTTACAAATATTTGTTTCCAAGGAGAGTACTTCTTAGAATTCTTGAATAAAATGGAAAATTTTAACCTGACACACGGTTTTTTGTCGAGTATTAAAATACCGATCTCATCATTATTTTTTGTTTTTATATTTCTTCAAAGATTTCTTTTTCAAATGAAATTCACATTTGATGCCATTGGACTTCCGTTTCGTGGAGTACTAACTCATACTTCGTTTGTTTTAATACTTACCCTGATGAATTATACGGCAGAATTTTCAATACTTATAATGTTTGAATTGCTGTGGCACCGAATGGGAATGCTCCGCAAACGCCTTGAGCAGGACATTTCAACTGCACGAATATTACGAGATGGAGAGGAAAGCATTAGAGAAAACATAAGAACATGCATGAGAAGATATCAACATTTACTGGAGGCAGCTCGTGTGACTGATGGACCAGTGAAGTTTCTGGTAGATACATTTTTATTACTGCTAGATGATTAGGTTAGATTGTCTAACAGGAACCTCAGGACAAAGGTCATTCCATTTCGGGTTATTTATAATTATAGTCAAAGTCAAATCATTTATTTCATTTAGGCCTTTACAAGCACTTATGAACGTCAAAATTATAACTAAGTTTGATTCTAGTTGCCCATTCCAAAAGTAGATCTTCCTATGGATTACATTCTCTTCCTATGGAGAAGAACGGGCAAGAAACTCCATGGTTACTCTTTTTTAAAATAATATGGTATTACAGTTTGTATGTATTGATACATACAGTAACAGCATGCGAAGATTATGTAGAATCGCAAAGACAAATAAGGATAAAATGACAGTTAAAATGCTACATGGTGTTCACATTTACAAATTGGTTTATATTTTGGTACAAAGTTACAAACAAATAATCAAAAGATGAATACAATTTTTCTTGCTGGTGTAATTTTAATTTGTTAATTAATTAGATATTGTCAGTATGTCCTGTGGAGCAGGACCAGCATGTTTCCAAGCATTTTTATCTTGAATGTAATCGTCTTATTTATAATATGCTTGCTTACAAAGTGTGGCTTTTATATGAGTTTTAAACCGCATGTCATTCAGTTCCAGAATGTTGTCTGGTATTTTATTATAACATTGGACACAATATCCCATGAAAGATGTATGTACTTTAGATAATCTAAACTGCGGGATAGCTATCTTGTTTTTATTTCTAGTGTTGTAATTATGTCTATCACATATTTTATCAAACAAATGTAGGTTTTTCCTAACATACATGATATTTTCATAAATAAATTGGCAAGGTACGGTCATGATATTAATTTTTTTAAACAGTTCCCTAAGAGATTCACGACCACGTAAGTTGTACATAGCTCTGACAGCTCGCTTTTGCAAGATAAATATGCATTCAATGTCAGCAGCTCGTCCCCACAGCAGAATGCCGTACGACATGATACTGTGGAAGTAACTAAAATATACCAGTCTAGCTGTTTCTACGTCCGCTAGCTGCCTTATCTTTCTAATAGCATAGGCGGCCGAGCTAAGACGACCCGCAAGAGATGTAATGTGGGGTCCCCACTGTAGTTTTTTGTCAAGAGTGATTCCCAGGAAAACTGTTTGATTTATAAATTCTAGTTTTTCACTATTAAGCATAATGTCACATTCACTACTTTTTACATTTGGCAATGAAAATCGAATGCATTTTGTTTTTTTTTTTCATTAAGAGCCAAGTTATTTGCTTTGAACCAATTTTGAACCTGGAGAATGGAATTGTTTACGTCGTCTAAGGTACAGTCAGCACCAAAAGTCGATGAACAGAATCAACATAACAAAACACCTGTTCACAATAAAATGCCATAAGTTATAGTCGCAACTAGGAAACAAAATAGACTGCAACATTTTACTTACCAATATTTTTGTTCTAGTCTTATTGATAGGACTAAAATAAAAATTGTTAATGAAAGAAACTTAAATTATTACCTAATTCGAGTTTTCATAAGTATTTTACTCACTTCTAAAAAAAAGTATGGCAACTATTTCTATCTTTGGTTTTTTTTCTTAACTGGGCCACACTGTCTTTAATTAGTTGACCAGCCAAGTATCAGCTACAAAAGTTAGTGTTCATTTCCCATAGAGCGTTATAACTAAAGTATTAAAGAAAGTAAATATTTTTTGTCCTTAATTTGAAGAACACAATGTAATATTTGTTTTAATAATAATAACATTACATTTTATACCGTGCTTAATCTCATGTCAGTACCATAACTATTCATTTCACTTCGAGTTGGAGGGGTGTCTTTAATTATGTGAACATGACATTATTAAGGTCAAGCAAGCATTGTCCCAAAAGTAGCTGAACAACATAAGCGTCAAAAGTACATTAACACACGGCAACATTAAAAATATACTTTGTTAACCTAATTTTGTATTTACTGCTGTTTAGTGACTTTTGATACAATGATGTTCAGCGACATTTGGATTGATGGTGGACAGCGACTTTAGGAATACTAGTGCACAGATACTTTTGAAATACTCGTGTTTAACGACTTTTGTAAGTTTCTGGTGTACACTCTATTTTGTTTCCTAGTTGCGACTATAACTTATGGCATTTTATTGTGAACAGGTGTTTTGTCATGTTGATTCTGTTCATCGACTTTTGGTGCTGACTGTACGTCTTCTTCTTTGTCGTCACACTCTTGGCAGAGTGGTCGTGGTCGTCATATCAGGGGTGGTAGCAAGCTTCACAATCCTTCGCCACTCGTCTCGCACTGTAGCTCTCTTTGCGCATTCGTGAAGTGGACCATTGAGTGCCGTTTTTATTTGGTCAGCCCAACGCATCGGTGACCTGCCGCGCGCTCTTGTGCCTTCAACTTTCCCCTGCACCACAAGTCGTTCCACAGAAACGTCCTCTCGACGTGTAATGTGTCCGAAGAAAGTGAGTATTCGACACTGGACGATGGAAGATAGACGCCGCTTGACGCCGAGTTCTTGGATAATAGATGCGTTGGTCCGGAATAGGCATGATGTCAGTAAACAAAAATCATTAAAATAATATATTTATTAAACTTGAAGCTTGGAATATAAAACGCGCATTGTTTTCTTTATTAATAATGTGATTAATATGTATTTTTATAAAATAAAATTACGAAATAAGGCAATCCGCCATGATATCTTGAACACCAATCAGAGCTCGTGACGTCATCTCTCAAAACAACTCGCGCAAAAGCGCGCGAACGTCACATTTCGTTATTGTGAACTTCCACTGCGATCTTTGTTTTTAATTAATTAATTGTTTATAACACGAGTTATGGAGCCCGGATTTATCAAGGCAAACAGCGCTAATTTGCCTAGAATTGATATCATAATGCTGGGAGAGTTTTTGGCATCAAATAAAGATTTTTGTTCAGCTGAATTTAGAAATGTTAAAGGCTCGAGCAGACCGGATGCGTATGCGTAACCACGCGCGTAGTCACGCGCGTAGTTACGGCGTAACCATGAGTTGTAATGTATGGAAATGTATGAGACAGGCCACACCGCTTGCGTAACGACGCGCGTGTCTACGTTACGCAAGAGGTGTGGCCTGTCTCATACATTTCCATACATTACAACTCATGGTTACGCCGTAACTACGCGCGTGACTACGCGCGTGGTTACGCATACGCATCCGGTCTGCTCGAGCCTTTAAACTTCCATGTAAGTATACTAGTTTAATTAAAAAAACTTTCATGTAAGTGTATTACTTTAATTTAAAAAACTTCTATGTTAGAATCTAGAGAACTATGTAATAACTTACATCAAAGTGATCTCCACAAAAATAAAGTTGTACCCTGGGCAATATTGCTTTTGAATCTCGCCTTGCAAGTTTAAGCCACTTGTTTCGTATTTTTTTATTGTGAGGAAGTTACACAAATAACTTATCAGGAGTTGTTTTGGATGTGTTCTTACACTGGGAGACCCCACAACACCTATGCACTTTCGAATTCATATTTAATAACACAAAAAACTTAATTATTGCACGAGCGTTGTTTACTTGCGTCTTGCAATTTCAGTCGTGACGTCACAAGTGACGACATGACACTGACAAGCGTTTTCGCGCCGGATTCAAAGTGGACAGAGAAAAATGCAATTATTTGATAAAAAAACTTCGCATTTTCTTAAAATTAATAATTTTTCATATAAAATAGACGTATACCTACATCATACAAAGGAATTTAAAAATCTGTCATCATGCCTATTCTGTCCACGATACTCCAAGCATTCTTCTCCAACACCACATTTCCAAAGCGTCTATCTTCTTTTTCTCACTTTCCCTCAATGTCCATGTCTCTGCACCGTAAAGAAAAAGGTACGTCTACGTCGATCAATATTAAAAATAAGAGAAGTGTCATCGGCAAACAACACCATTTTAGGTTGATTATCAAATAAGTAGGGCAAATCATTTATGTAAACTAAAAAGAGGAACGGACCTAATATAGAACCTTGTGGTACGCCCATTGCCATCACTGAACCTCGTGAATTTACGCCGTTGACTTGAACTTTAAGTCTTCGGTGGTAGTTAACTTATCAATTTATTATACAATCCGAGTAACATCCCAAGTTTACCAGGAATGGGTAAACTTGCCAAAAAGGGGTATAACTCAGCTATTCCTAGAAATAAACCTCGGCGGTAAGATTCTAAGTACAAGAAATTTATAGCGCAGACACACACACATAAACATGGTGCAAAAATTTATCATCATTAGTCGTTTTAAGGTACTTTCCTTGAACGGACGATGTATATAATAAGTGACTAACATTTTATTCCTGTTTCAGATATTCATACGTGTAGTGATTTTCATTCCTCGAACGGTATATGACTCGTACTACTTCTTTTTAAGAAACGTTAATAGTGTAAGTATACTTTTGTATATTTTTCATAATTTTGCCTTTGTGTCATGTGGTAGCCTTCGGAACTATGATAAAAATGGATTTCAAATAAGTGTGCATATTTATACCGATCTGTGAATAATTGATATGAAGGTTGTTCTATACCTAGTAGTGAATTCATCATCATCATCATCATCTCAGCCATAGGACGTCCACTGCTGAACATAGGCCTGTAGTGAATTACTGTACTTCAATAATTTGATTTGTTCTGTTCTTTTCTTACACATAATGGCTGACTGGAAAGAATGCCGGTGGCAAAAAATCCTCCTTTTAACACTTTCAACTATAAATGTCTCGTCAAGCATTAATCCATGACATTACACAGTAAATGTTTTTTTATTCTTACAGAGTAAAGCTCTCCTATTATTCGGATGTTTGCTGCAACTATTCATTTTACTATCACCTGGAATAGTGATTGAAATGATTCAAAGTGAAATTAACAAAATTAAAAAATGCATTATAAGCCAATACGTGATGTGTCGAGGTACTTATGATAAACTAAATTAAATAAACCATCAACGCAGTAATTTCTAAACTGCATATAAGTTTGTGCGCACATACATATTTATGGAGGTGAAAGTTAGTGTATGTGTATTTCTATGTTTGTAACTTCTTAACGCGTAATCGGTTGAACGTATGTATTTTTAAAGAAACTTTGTAGTAGAATTACGTAGTAATAACTATTTAGTAATCTGTGGCAGGATATCTTACCTATCTTACCTACATTAAAAAATATACAAGCTACTTTTAAATGCGGGTGCCAAGTGCGGGTAGTATTTCCTTCAAGAAACAAGAAATGAAAAGAATACGTAATTTGAGTTTCGACGAATTTAAAAAACAGTCATGTGAATTCAGCCGTAATACACCAAACAAATAATAATTTATTATTTTGACGTATAGTGAATTCGTTTTTCTAGCTAAATATTTTAAATTATTTCAGAAAGTGCATCGCGCGATGCAGCACAAGACGCGCTGCTGTATTTCCGACTGAAGCCTTTCAAGTATACGATACTGCGGCTGTTCTCCGTAGACTGTAAACTGATACTCAGTATGATAAGCCTCATCACGACGTACATGCTAGCTATGACGCAATTCGCGCATTTCTATGATTAATTGTTTTTTTATTACATTGTTATCATTTATGTATATATGAGCGCTTTCATACTAGTGGATTTTTGGGTTGGTAATTCTGCGTGTTATCACTCGGTTCATATACGTGCAACAGTAAACAATTGACAACTATCCGTTCAAACGATGACGTGTTTATGCTTGATTTTGATAGGTGCGACAAAAGTCCGCTTGTGTGAAAGAGCTGTGAAAAACAAAAAATCGTCTTTCGTTCAAATATAATTAAAAATACTTTTCTACTTACTTTACGGCTTTCTCCATCTTTTTATGCACCCTACGTATCTAGGATGTTTTTTTTTTGTATTACATAAGAAGCACGTATACACGTATGTTGGTTGCAATTACTTACTTAATTTATTGTACGAATAATTAATTGATATAGCTTTTGTAAAATGTAAATACAATAAATAAGAAAAATGCACTCTATGCTCTGTTTCATTCCTCTATCGTTAAGGTACATATATTAAAGTGTGTATAAATAGTGGAATAAATTAAAGTGGCTAATTAGTTGACCAGTACAAGCCTATGACCTTTCTTAGTATCTGTGTCCTAAAATTAGAATTGATTCAATAGTGCTGGCCTGAAGGTGCGACACATAGACTCATTATTTATAATATTAGTAAGAATGAGGAAACTATAAATAATACAAACTTTTAACGACTTGTTTTTGAACACTTCTTGCGTTTAATCATCCTCCGAGCCTTTTTCCCAATCATGTTGGGGTCGGCTTCCAGTCTAACCGGATTCAGCTGAGTACCAGTGCTTTACAAGAAGCGACTGCCTATCTGACCTCCTCAACCCAGTTACCCGGGCAACCCGATACCCCTTGGTTAGACTGGTGTCAGACTTACTGGCTTCTGACTACCCGTAACGACTGCCAAGGATGTTCAATGACAGCCGGGACCTACAGTTTAACGTGCCATCCGAAACACAGCCAATGGTGTCTAAGATATATTTAGAAAGTACATACAGACTTAGAAAAGTTGCATTGGTACTTGCCTGACCTGGGATCGAACCCGCGCCCTCATACTTGAGAGATTGGTCCTTTACTTCTTGCGTTTAATATTATTCATATTATGCTATTATTTTTGGGCGATCTCCTTGACCCATAAACACTCGAATATTTTATAGCCCGCATTATTCTCGCTACCCAATAATCTGGTAACTTTGCTTATTTGAATATTCATAAAGTTTTTCCAGCTAAGTTACGTAGTTAACTGGCTATTATCGTGATCGCTTTAGCCGGGCTGCCGATAATAAATGCATTCAATGTTGGCGCCATAACAATTTTAAATTATAATGTAACTCAATTTCATAAGGCTAATTTGTAGACCCTTTCGTGTCAAGGAGAAGTGCTTTTTTAGGTATGAAATGAAAAAGGTTAATTTGATTTTAGCTGTCATAGTTGAAGTTTCTTTAATAACTAAGAATTAAGTGTAGGGAAATATTTCGATAATTGCACTAAGTAATTATCTTCTTCGTTAATTCTTTTATTATGTCACTGAGTAGGCATTAAACAGCGATGGTATATTTTCTACTATTCGATTCCGTCCTAAAAAATACTGACTAACAAGAGTAGATAAAGTACGAGCACGTTACGAGAGGTCTTGCGTATAAATAAAGTATTTTTAGGTACTTACTATCGATCGTATCTATTACAAGCACGAGATCTTCGAAGGGTTGGTAACGACTCTCTTCATCTTAGATACTAATTCATATAAATATGTATAAAACTGTCTGATAAAGAACACAACAAATGAAATTATTATAATGAAGATTTTCACCATCAGCAATTTGGCACAGGTAAAATCATCAACAGAGCGAGTATTTGCGGCTAATAACCGCAGTACCCATACCCCCGACCAGCAATATCCACGCGACATCGCAGAAAGACATACGTCAATTGTCACCACAAAAACCGCCGAGGCAGCGCTTGACCGACCTAATTAATGGCGAGTGCCCACTGGGACAGATTAAGCCGCACATAAAACCTTTTCCGTGCCCATACGGTCGCGAGAGCCCATCGATCCTTTTCTTGTTGGGCGCTGCCAATCAAATGCAATCCGGATCCTGCGACAATCCGCTATCGAGCTATCGGTGTGCGGCTGCTCGTAAAGTCGGCTTGTAAAAGCATTAGCTCACGCAAAAAGGGATCAATGCTGTCACGGATTATATCCTGCACCTAGATAGTTTTTTGTTAATCTGACAGGGGGCTTACCTAAGTATTTTTTTAAAGGCTGAACCTTCATTGCAATGGTGAGAATGAAAATAATTTCTTCTCAATCTCAATTACTGATAAAATCATAAAATCAAAAATGTAGCCGATATAACGTTAAAAGTTGCAGCATCGGCAAAAATGATGAGGTCGTCTAAAAACCACACACTTCCAGCAGACTCGGGAATTCATAATTAGAACGTGGCTCATTCTAGAATATGAGCTTACTTTTGACCTAATTTCAGCTCACGCCGACGTCCGACTCGAACTCTGTTTAGTAGGTTTTGAAGAGAACAACTTGTACGAGCAAGATTGCACTGCATATAGTAGGACATCAAAGTTTCGCCTTTTGTATGAGATATTCGCTATATTTCCATGACAACGCGGAATTCATTGAAATGCAGCGAGTCCGCGGAAAGTAAGATCGCGGGAAAGCCCGCGGTCCATAACTATGCGCCGGCGTCTTCCTCGCGCTCTCCAATAAATTCTAACAATGTCGTCGAGTGCGCCGAATATTTTACACTGAATTTAAAATTTGTGTATCGAGTGAAATGTTGTTTGCTGTAAGTTCTGTGTACACAAGTATGTTAGAATTTTGTATGAGTTCGTGAATTGTGTGTTGGGGACGGAGTACGTCTTGGGTGATGAGATGAATATGTTGGAATACAAAATATATTCTCTCTTAATTCGTAATAGGAGTGACGCATATACTTTAATTGAAAATATGAGATTAGAGGTTAAGTAAAGTTATGCGTAAGATTCAAGAGAATATTTTTTTTATTACTCCGCTACATCTTTAACAAACGAATTCAAAACTAAATCAACGTCTGAACAATTTGGGACAAAAAACACGGAGTCGTCGTCACGTGAAAAAACGATTACATCTCTCATAATAAAAACGTATTTATACAACATTATTCTGTGGAATGAAAAGCAAATAAGATAAAAACAGGTCTGTGTATAATGGACTGAAGTTCGCCGTATTATTCGCTTTAGATACGGCCAGGGCGTCGGGTACTAAATAATGCGCGCTGTTTCTATTGATTGCGGCTATTTTCAGCATCGGTGCCGCCGCCGCATCGCTGGCGAGCCCTAAAATTATATCAACAACTTTGTTGAATCGGGGACACCCACATTTAACACTTAATTTTAATAAAATTAACTGCCTCGTTGGTCTAGCTGTCGCAAGTGCGGCTGCTGAGCACGAGGTCTCGGGTTCGATTCCCGAGTCGGGCCGAAATCGCTTTGTGGGTTTTAGAAGACTTTCACATAGCAGCCCGGAGCCTGGAAGGTGGTGATTGATACACCCGTGCATCGGAGAGCACGTAAATGTCGGTCCTGCGCCTGATCTCTCTCCGGTCGTGTCGGATTGCCGTCCCATCGGGCTATGAGAGTTAAGGAATAGTGAGTGCACCTGTGTCTGCGCAAATGCTCGTGCACTATAATATGTCCTGCGCAGCTGGCTAATCTCCTTACATGAGAACAGCCGCCGTAGCCGATAATCGGATAGGAGAACATCATCATCATCATCATCATCATTTCATTGCGTAAAATTAAGTAATAGTAATATTTATCAATTCCAATAAGCGCGAAGTCATTTTATTTTTACAAATTATTTAATTAATTATGTGGTAATGAACAGTCGTGATATCCAAACTTCAATATTTTTGACATAGCGTCTGTTTTTAGATGCATAAATAGCCTCAAACCGAGAATCATATTTTATTCTTATTTCTAAGTACAGTGTACGCTGTTGCTACGAGCTACGAGCTTTTGTAGCGCTACGGCGTGGCGTAGCAAAGTCCGCGTAGTGTGCTACGACCGCACAATTTTATAAAAATGCATCCTAATAAAAAATAAGCTTAAGGTTTCAACGAAAATGGGCTATAAGTTTTCGCAACCTTTAGTTGCCAATTACAATATTTTATAGAATAATAAGTCTTAATAAAATTGTAGGATTTACCATGAATAAAGCCATATACATTTTAACAAATCCTTATAATAATAACAACCAAATAGTGCCTTAATTTTATGGTTGTTTTATGTTCGTATCATTGGATATCTATTACCTACGGATAAGCTACAGGTAAGACTAATAAAAAAAATACAGAAAAAAAAATATGACATCTTTCAAAGATTGGTTGTGATAAAAAATATTGTATCATAATAAAAGTAGTACAATGCCAAAATATGAATTTGATTGAAAATACATTTATGTAAATTTATTTATTTAACAAAGTTATAGGATTGTGGAATTTGTTACGATTTGATTTAAATAATTTATACCAAAACGGTCAATTGAGTTTCATTACGATTTTCAGTTTCAAATAAAGTATTACCTATGTTCGTATAGGTATATAAATATAATGCATAGCAATAAATGTTAGAGGTTTATACATTAGATATTAAACATATTGCTCATGTACATAGAGTTTATTAGTTACATACACATGTTTTTTTGCCTTTTCCTACACCTGGAAAATATGATTTCTTGAATGTTTATACAGTTTTGCGATACCACCAAAACAAATGAATTATAGAAAAAAACCAAGACCACAGTCGTTATTTTTTCGCTACCGTACCAGAATAAAAACACTTACCCTCTTCTGAGAATCAATACATCGTAATTCAGTAGGTGCTTTTACGCTACACTAGTGGGCAAAATGCAAAGAATTATTTATCCGATGTTTACACGAATATTTGGGTCGACACGGTTCCGTATAAAAACGGGTCGGCTCCAACTTAATTCGGATCACGTGTGGCGCTCGCAATGAGCTTGTAAACACATATCCACGCATCAACTACGCGATCACAATATTGTTCACTTGTTCATCGTTTCAACTGGTTCCGCTGTAACCCTAATAAGTGCGAACACTTTATACCTTTGGTACACGCAGTATTAAATTAGTAGTAAAGTATTTAGGAAAAGTCATGTCTTTATCAAATTGTATTCAGACCAATTTATCACGTGTCGCGATAAAAACAGGCAGCCCTCAGCTTGTTATTCATAATTGATTCACACGTCCGAGATGTCAGGAAGTAACCTAATAAACTATAGAGGTATTGGTTAATGTCCGACTGAAGGACCGATGACCGCTCTAAAAATACGATAAGGAAGCTATCGCCGGGCTGGTTATCGGTGTGGCAAACATACACCCCTTCATGAATAGTTAAAATGTGATCCTCTAAGGAAATGTCCACACAAACCAGAATAATATCAAACCGCAACGACGAATCTCGCGGAAAACTCAATATTCCAAATTCAGCAAAGCTAACTGCTACATAAAACATTGCGGATTCAGTCGCCGATAGAGTTGTTGTTTAAATAAAAATCAGTTTCACGGGATGTGCAAGCTCTTTAAATGTTAGTGTGAGCTCGGGCTTATTGTGATGGAGGCATGCGCGGTGCGCGGCTGGCAGGGAAGCCAGCTCAGTGGCACTCGGCGCGACGACAGGCTCGCGCGCCACCCGCCGCCTCGCCGACCGCGACCCTACTTACGTAAGTCACGTCAAAATAAAAATATCAACTTCATACACAACTCTCCGTGAGCTTGCATGTGATGATAAATAAAGACCGAAGCCCTTTTCCTTGTAAAATAACAAGTTCAAGTGAGTAAAGTGAGTGAACATATGATTGTGTTTGTTTGACATTTTCTGTGCCAATACGGACAGTATACATGTTTGTATGTAAGAACGTGATGTTTGGTGAGTATACAAGTGGTCTTCAAGGAATTTTCTATGTAGCGAAGATCTAAAAAGGGTCTTATTTAGAGACGTGCGATAAGTGTTTCTTTATTGGGGTTCACCTACTTGTAAATAAATAATCGGCACATGATTTGGTTAACTTGATAACCTTAAAGGTATAATGAAAAATTGTTTATTATGTTATGTAAATAATTTGATGTTACGTTATTCTGTTAAAATAAGAAGGAAAGGGAATCCAAATTACTTTCTTAGCTTATAATAACTGTATATTTTTCCTGTTTGGTAGGAGTAAACCATAATTAATTTAAGGAAACCGTAGCCTGGATTTGGTACAATAATGGCAATGTTTTTGTAAAATTATGGCCCGTCTTTGCTTCCTAGCAACACGAAATGAAAATATTTTGTTGCTTCAGTCTCCCAACGTTGAACGTGTCCTTGACGTTCAAAAAGTTAATCCCTTGATTTTATTTTGGGTTGTCTTATCACAACCGGCCTGGTACAAAAAAGTTTATAAGTCCCATTATATTATCCTTTTTTAATGAAGTTATTTTTAGAGTAATTTGTAGAAAAAGATACTTATCTAAAATGAAACTATTTCTTGAATTCTAAGATGAAACTATTTCACCATTAATTTCTGAAATATAATAACCAATTTTCAGTGACACGTAATTTTATTTTATTAGTTCCGCGTTATAATAGATCGGCTTTCAAGTGAAAATGTCTAATAAAAAGGCAATATACACAATAAGCAGGCTATGAGCGCGGCTTAAGCGACTTCACCCAAAGAAGCGAGTCAAGTGGTTCTCAATCTATCGCGTAAAACCTCCTTGTTACATTACGTCAAATACATGCTATTGAAACGGCGCCCTTGACTCAAGAAATTACAATTTATCGTCTATTATTATGATACTGTTTTTATGAGAAACTGATAGAAAAAGGTTTATATTTTTATACAACCAAATAACGAATAATTTGGATTGATTACTATAATACAATATAATAGGTATAGTTTGGAACAATTTCTATACCTAAGATTTCCAATTATTTACATCAATATTTTTTACTTGAATAAATAAGATGAATTCATAACTTAACTGTCCATCATACAATGGGCACTAAGAAAACTTTTACTTGATATAAAGCCGTGGGGCATTAGGCTTGTCTAATGTGTTCACGGTAAAGCATGCGTGGAAAACTTTTGTATGTACGGACGGTAAAATGTGAACTGAGTGTATTATTTGAACAATGTTTTTATGAATTATCATTATATTTAATTCATTATATTTATCATATTATATTTAAACAGATTTTTAAGATCTTTCATTCGGATACTTTGAAATTAATTGTAGTATGTACCTACAGTACGTTATCAGTCTACCACGTGGATCGAAGTTTGATTTTTCTGGGAGTTTTTGTATCTCAAAATTAAAATAATGTTTAATACAATATTCTGATGCTTCTGAATTAAAAATAGTAAAACATTTACGATACCCTCGGGAGTAGACGAATTACTTAGTTCCATATTTTCTCCGTACAGACACCTGATAATCCATCTTCTTAAAACTTTTTAAACACTAACATACTGATGAAACATTTATCTACAGAACGGGAGCTCTTGCAAGACTTCCCAGAGGTTCCATGTTCCATGTGAATACTGTACCAACAAAGACAAGCAAAAACGAACAAGAAATTTTAATTACTGCCGTTGAAAAGAGTCTTAAAACATATTTTTTGTTATGCCCAAAGCTTTTCTGCGTTGTTATGATGTACTTTATATTTACTGTACTAGGTATGAAAAGACATGAAGAGTATACAACATGTAACGTAATTAACGCACACCCTCAAACACCCTAATTAGAATATTATGTTATAATCATAATACATTGATTGACTACATACACTGAATTTTTAATTTAACATGTATATGCATTGTTATTTACCAAATTAGTTATACCAATTCTTGGAGAACTTTTTGGTCATACTACTACGCACGCAAATATTGCACCGCGCGCCGCTCGACTCGACACAACATAACGAAACTACAGAAAAAGCCGACAATACACGAAGTCTTATTACTTTGAGTTGTTGTCTATTTGAATTTGTTTTGACTGTACAGGGTTGATATGACAATAATTTCCGTAGTTTTAATTATTTTTGGGATAAAAAATTACCTATATTAAAAATGATCTAAATCGATTCAGTAAACGATTCTGAACAAACTAATTTCAGGATGTGCGTTAATTAAGTTACATGTTGTATAAAATGTTATATTTAGATACATGATAATGGCAGTTACCTGCGATTTTAACTCCGTGGTGAGGGAATTATTTAAAGTTACGGAATGTCGCACTTACTTCCAAAGACATAAATAGACATTATTATTTTACTAGCAACCTACTACGCATCTATAATTTGCCAATTTTCATTTAAACTTAAGCAACTTAGCTTAATAAATATTTAAGCCTATTTTTTTATTTGTTGCTGAGGTAAACTATTCTAACAAGCGGGATATCTATAATCAAGAGAGTTCACAGCGGCATGAAAGTAAAGTAAAAGTAAAGCAAAACTAACAAACTAGCCAATTTTGCGCTGTTTTGCCGCATGGTATGTGGCGCGCGTAGAAAAACGGCTAGTGTGAAACTGGAACAATAATACAAACACTAAGTATTAACGTATAAATCGTGTTGTTGCTGAGGAAATTGTTTTACGATAGAAAGGCAAAAACAAACATGGCGGTAATTGCCTTGTTTTTTATTTCGTCAGCCTAAACATACAACTATTAATTGTTTATAGTTTACTCACGGTCTATCTAACAAGTGTGTCACACGGAATGTTTTCTGTATTTTGTTTTGTCTCTAACCCCGTATACTTAGTATTGAATTGAACAACAAAACTGTATATGTCTGCCTGTTTCTATGCCTAAATATACAGTGTATTTTTAGACATTTAAAACCTTGAAAGGACTCTTTGTAATAGGCCTGCCAAAAAGGTATTATTGCTCATTAGCAGCACCTTCAAACGACACGTGTACCATTTACCCTCTACACTAAAAAAAGGGATACAAAAATATATATTAATAACATAGCAACTTACGAGAAGAATTTTTCCATTTACGAAGTTTCAAACTTTACCCATTACATCATTCATAGGGCCAACATAACTCCATTGACCCAATAAAAATCCAAAATCAACAATGCAACGTCACATTAGGCAAATTAGTCCACAATACATGAGAGGTGATAGACATTAAATAGGTCAGGCGACACGGGTGGTAATGCACCATTTCTCGTTCCCCCAGCACTTTCATTTTTTGTATGCAAGTGAGAATGCCAAAAGTTTTCCGCACTGCGTCTCTCTCCTTCTCCCTGAATATGTATGGGACAGTCTTGCCAATTCAAATTCAGTTACTTTATTCACCACATTGCACTCTTATTGGAATTTTTAGCGATAATCCCCCCCTCTTGTTATTTAAAACATCTGCGTTTCAAATTTTATGTTTGGCCGTCGTTTTTGATGCTGGAAATGGCATTTTGTTGAATGAATAACAATTTGGTTGAGTTTCGAATAAAATATTTATTCCGTATAAACTGCATCTGCGGAATTCATCTAGAGGTCGTTCTGATTTAAATCTTTTAAGACCCATTTTCGATCTGAACTAGTTGTGAGTATTTCTGTAATATTTAGCTGTGATATTGATGGGAATCAAACACCTGACCAAAACCACTATACCAATTCAATAGGTAATCGGTTTCAATCAACCTCGTTATCATACTTAGTAACTATTAGCATATGCTATACCCATTATATCAAACAAATTATCTCTTCACTTATAAATAAGTATCTAAGTGTAAAGTATACCTACAACTTGTTGTAAAGTCGTTACGGCTGTTTTGGGTCATGATATTCATATGCCACATGTTTTAATTACAGCAAGCCAATATTAAATATTTTGGTTCACCTGACTATTAATTGTGGTAACTGTGGTACTACTACTTTAATTTTGTAATCCCAACCATTCTTACTACGCAGTGAGTAATCGGTATACTTAATATATCCAAATTGAGCCTTATACTACAATGTTTCATCAAAACCTATCCAGTAGTTTTAGCGTGAAATACAAGTGTTACAAAACATACCAACATATCCAGTATTATCCAGCCTCATACTTACATACGTACATATTATAAGGACGTCCTTACAAAGATTCGATTAGTGGGACTACAGCCTACTAGACTATACTAATATTAAATAGACTTTTTCCCAAAGAGGGCATCGTGGCCTCCATATTTTAATTATGACCGCAACTAAAGATTTTGCGAAAACCTCAGTCGTAATTAATTTTTAAATAAATTATTGTTGGCAGAAGAAAACATTGTACATTTATCACAAAGTATTACAATATTAATGAGCACACCGTTGTTGACGAGCAATGTACTGCAAAAGTAGGTAATAGTTTTGTGACTTTTTGATACATTGTTATGTTATTTTAATTAAAGACTTAATGACTTACGTGTTTTTGTAGCTATTTATAGAGATTTTATTACTTTGTAGTGAATATAAAAAGAAAAGTTATTAAATCGCAATTTTTATAGTGCTAGGGAAAATAATATCGCTACTGTCGTTCTAAAATATGCCAAACTTATTTAATGAACTTTACCTCGAACATAGATTTAATATGTTTTTATAATTGAAATATAAATTATAGTCTAAATGAATTTGACTTTATCCTTAGATCACACTATGAAAAGTACCCGTGAAAGAAGAGTTTATGCAAAATTCTAAAAACTAAAAAGTGGAAAGATTGGTAAAATATTCAGTACTAAGTTTTATAATACATTTTCATAACAGATTATTGTCGTCGGAAAGGCCATTTCCAGCAGTTGACTGAGCGCCGGTTCACATTAGGTCGGAGTTCGGAGCCTCACTTTTGTGTGTCAACGGCGACAGTTAGCCGATCATACTAACGTGAATTTTACGCGAAACTGTATTTATTATGAATACCACTATATTATAAGATTTTATTATTGTTTTAATTTTTCAGTCAATCGTAAGTTTATGGGGCAAAATTGTAGTAACTTGTCACGGGCTTATTAATGTTTTGTTATGTAAAACGGATATTATAGAAAAAAAAACATACACGAATGACTGCTAGTCAGACTATTAATAATGTATTATTGTGACAAATTGATTATTTACTTAATTTTTTTTTATCGTGCTTGTTAGTGATCCTAAGTTGTCTGTAACTTTTTCAGTTTCTACCCGTGAGAATCTATAATTGGCTTACTATATCATATAGAATTGTTATCTCTTTGTTACAGCTGTTGATTCTCCTTCTAGTAAATAAATAAATAAATTAATATAAGACGTACCTGATTTTGAATAATGACAAGCCTTGACTTACAAGGTTTCAACCACTTCATCACGTGAAATTACTTAGTTACACCCAAAACTAATATCCACGTTAATGGCAAAGCATTACACTGAATAGTTCGTAATTATGAAATATCTCGGTACCCTGCAATATATAAACAAACATACTTATATAACTTACCTATTTTCTACAACATTAAGAAACAACATCGTAAGTTATACGCTGCTTTGACTTACAATTAATTACCTAATGATTAATTATTGCAATATAAGTAAACTATTTCTTGGAAAGTTTCCTCCAATATTCTCAAGGTATTAATCAAATTAAATCATATATGTACCCGTGTATGTACCTTTATTTTTCGACTGCATTGGTCCATAAAACAAGGTACTTACATATTATCTATGTACCTTAAAGAATAACATTTATATTATTCTATACAAAATTATTAGTATAGAAAAACTTAAATATATGTTAGAAACACTTCATTATGCGCTACGTCACCTTTGCAGTCCTGTGGCACTTGTCCTGTGGCAATATTAAAAAGAGATGCTTCATCTCGAAATAAACAAAACAGTAACTTCAAATATGACTATAGTTGCTATATACTGTACTTTTGTAACATTTCAACTCATAACACCCTGTGCCTTGACACGCTTAATTTTGACAAGGGTCTAGAAATTATACAGCCAGTGTGATTTGCAAAACTGTTTCTATTCTCTTAAAGGACTTTGAATAGATCATTGTGACGGGTCGTATCATTTAGCTCTGTCAATCAACGCCCGTAATTGTTTCGTTTCACTTAATAAAATCAGAATGATGAAAAAGATTTGTTTTCGACATCTGAAAATGGCTTATAAAGAACACCAATAGATTGAATTTGTATAAATTTACCGTCGATTTCACGTCTGCTAGATACCTAATTTTTGTTTTCAAATATACAAAATATTCTTAAAAATATATTTACCATGAAAGGATTTGCATACGTATATAAAAACTTGTAGGTTGAAAGAAAAAACAAAACCACTACCTACATTGTAATTACATGCAGACATATTACACCATTATCAGCCTGTCACTAAGTAGATACTAAATAAAACTTAACTTATAATCTGCTAAGACCTAAATACTTTTTAAAAGATCTAAGTTTATATCGTGTAACTAAGCAGCTATTAGTATGCCAAGCTACGGGCACTAGATCCGGGTCTAACCTATAATATCCTAAGTTACCTTAACTGGGCTACTTCGCTACCAAAATCGATAATGACCTCTTTAAAGTAGTTTCATGTGGATGAGAATAGTGTTTTATTGCAGCTGTAAGTACCTACGCTTGGGAGCAATAATTTCAGAAAAGTAATAAATATCGCCATTTGTTATAAGGATTTTGAGTTTTAGTGTCATCAAAATGTGATGTGAATTTGACTTAGGTACCTAATTTACCAAATCAAATTTTATTTTTGACAATAAAAAAATACATAACCTCAAAAAAAACTCCTCATGGTTGATAGAACAACGGCCAACAGGCACCTTTACCACGTTGTATAGCAAGGCCTAGCTATTGGCCGGAATAAAACCCAGCCTTTGGGTCACAGGAAGTTTCAACGATTGGCTTTGAAATATCCTTGAAAAGGAGGTGTGCACTCAGACCCCACGACCCGACAGTTTTAACCCCGAGCAAGCTCAAAAATATATTCGCGCCGTTTGATGGCCGTCGGGAAGCAGTGGATGCGGGTTGCCGAAAATCGAGCCAGGCGAAAGTTGGGGGAGGCCTTAGTCCAGCAGTGGACGTCTTTTGGCTGACACGACGATAGTCACTGCTATTGCAAATGCGGAGCCAGCAGAACACACAGATATAATTTTTTCTCATAATACTGATTCAAATTACCAATCCAAATCCATCTATTCTCTGCAGTTTATTGAAAAAAAAAACGTCCAAGTGCGTGTCGGAATCGCACACGAAGGGTTCCATACCTTTATTTAGAAAATGAGCAAAAAAATACGTTTGTTGTATGGGAGCCCCCCAAAATATTTATTGTATTCTAGTTTTCAGTATTTTTAAGCTATTGCATAGCTTCTATCGCAGGCCTTGAGCGCGGGGACCAAATCCAGAAATTCCGTAACGAAAAAACCTCACGCTCCCCACTCCGACGGGCACGGAGGTGTGGCTTGAAGGCCGTGCATCGTCTAACGTCGTGTCAGTTCGGCAGTCTTCGACACGGCGCTGTGTGTCGTGCGATTAGACGTATTGTACGACTTTACGGAACTCGCCCAAATCGAGACGAGCTGCTCCGAAATCGGACGAATACATAATCAGCTATTTGTGAGAAAATATATAGGTGTATAAGTATTTATCTACAACAGTGAACGGCTGTACTTGTAAAATTTGTGTATAAAGGGTTTTGAATATGAATGAACAAAGTGCATTTATTATTAATGAAGAAAGTCACGAAAAAATAGTGAAAGAAATAATTATAATTGCATAAGTTGATACAGAATGCTATGCAATAGCTTTACCGCGGCAGTCCCCGAGTGCCACACGTATTTTTTTTAATATAAACAGGAATACATCATCTGTGAAAATTTCAACTCTCTAACTATCACGGTTCATGAGATACAGACGGACGGACGGACGGACAGAGGAGCAAAAACAATAATGGCCTTACTACAAAAACTTAAACCCCTGTTTTACACTTGTCTAAAAAAATTTTGGCTGCAAAATGAACCGTATGTCAACGTCAAATTTGACATTTTTTTAGACAAGGCATAAACTGACGTTTAAAAGTTTTTGTGGTAAGACGGTAAGGGTCCCGTTTTACGTTTGGGTACGGAACCCTAAAAAAAACTACTGCATGTGGCAATAAAGCTGCAAATCATTTTATAATAGAACATATGCTTACGACAGACAGACTGAAATCCCATTCAATCGCTTCGATCTATTTAGTCGGTCCCATCATTCATCCTAGGTGGATGCCTAAATAAAATACTTTCAGTACAATTTTATCCCTTAGGTAGTATAGAATTGTATAGAAACTGTGTCAAAAGCGTAATAGATGGTTTCAAGGAATTTCTAAATGAATGCTTTACTGAGTGCATATCCACGTACATTTTATTATAACCAGGTCACTACCTATACCTATTAGTATCTAGAAACTATTTGAAATATAATAAATAACAACATCATTTCGCATCACTTGACCTTCGCCAGATCATCACCTCAACATATTGATTTACGTTTTGTTAAACCAACATAACATAAATAATACAATTTCTGTATAAACCAGTTAGAAGATTAACCAGTTAATTATATTATTGAACTGCGTATAACATTTCAATCAGCAATCGCAAATACGTTAGTCCGTGGCCATTGTAAATCCACGCCGCAGCTTATATCAAACGTGAAACACAAAATAAATTATATCAACAAACTGGCTCGTATTTGCAAATGAGGGTAATTGCTTCATTTGCGTTCGCAATCTCGTTAATACATTGTATTTTAATTAATATCTAAATAGGTGTACACTTTGGGGAGCGAGTGCACCGTGGTCCGTGGGGCTCATTTGAAATCCAATCATATTGGAACCAAATAACTGTTGTGCTGCACCTGTGTGGTCGTTAATACAATTCGTATGCACAAATCGGGTATGTTTAATTTTGTTTTATAGGAAAACGTTTAACATGGTTTATAGTAAAGCCGGGACCAATTGCATTGAAATTGGTTATGTTGAAATGGATAACAACAAATGGTGAGTGATAGTGAGTATGAATCGAGTCTTTAAGTCGAGATTAACTTTTTTGACACGCGTAAAACTAACAACGTAATAAATTAATGATTGCGTTATATTTATCTTTTAGTTCTAAAAACATATTAATAGTTTTGAAAAATGTGTAACCGTGTATTCCTAAAAATAATTATCAAAACAGGTGCAATAGCGAACAAAATAATTTCTCTAATATTTGTGCACCCGTCGAAACTAAAAACAGGCAACCAATTTGAAGTTACACTCGCGGATTAAATAGAATTGGTTTGTTTTTTTGCCACAGAAACTCGTTACAATGCACCAGTGGGACAATTATTTTTAATCACCATTATTTGACAATTACGATAGTTTGTTTAATTTTCATCATTGATAGAGTTAGTCTTTAATTAAGCATTTTATTTAATCTACAAAAGTTTAAAACAGTTTTAAAGATAGGTTAAAATAAATTAAATTATATTTTAAATGTTCGTTCGTTCGTCAATACACATGTGTACCTATAGAAAAAATAAACAGTTTTGAAGTTTTATAAGATACATTTAAGTACATTAAATTTTGTATGGAATACTTATTTTACCAGATGATTTCAAAAAGATTTGATTTTGATTCAGAAATAAACTAAACGGTTTCTAAAGCGTATTCCCTCTCATTAGCTACAACAGAATCGTAAGGTTGAAAACTTAACCTATCGAAGTTACCATTAAACAGGTTTCAGAGTAACATTGTGTTCCTTTGTAAGGTGAAGCAGTAGTTAATGAAAAGCAAGTCTGAAGTGCTTAGTGCACTTGGTCAACTTGCACTTATGGCTTGCAAACTATTACAGACTTACTACATTATGTTCGTCCACTCTGTATTTGAGCTTATGAACTAAGTTCTGAGTACGGATTGTAGGTTTGTTTTTTTGAAAATATGATTTTCTTATAGGAGCACCTACTATACTACTACTACTTATAGGAGTAGGTACCTAAATGTTTTCTGAATATGTGACCAGTCGTTGAAAATGACCGTTTTTCAGTCATGATTTATAATTTTATATATTCAGTATAGTAGAAAGATATGCTAATCTTTCTACTATACTGAATATATAAAGTTCGTTTCTGTAAAATATATTATTCATCATGCATGACATACATATGGTACAAATAACATCACTATCAGTTTGTTTTCTTCTGATATTTTAACTACCGATCTTAATTAAGTATAATATTTTAACTACGCTCCAATTTCATAATATTATGTAAAAAATAAAAAACTTGCAGGTATTTTGCTATTATCGCCGAGCTTGTCAGGCGGCCTAGTGACCACAGTCTAATTATATAGGACATAGGTCGATACAGCCGTCCCTTGATTGATTAATCCCTCCTAGTCGCCTCTCACAATACCCATACAAAGTAATAGAGCGCTCTATTTGTAGCCGATCACTTTGCTGTCATACATGTGTATAGTAAGTTCAACTCAGTCTTGCGCGCGGCCTTATGTGTGGGTAACCCTTGTACATACACAGTGACTTTGTGTGCGTGACAAGAGGTACAGTCGGGTACAAATACAGTTATTTAGGGGTTACGGCTGTTTAAAGAAAAACAGTTATTACGTAATTTAATGTTTATTTATTTATAATGATTCTGAATCGCTACTTGAAAAATCAAATGATGAATTTTCGGATTCGCTACTCTCACCGAGGTAAATTATAAATTTTGACTCCATGTCAAAATGTCTATAGTATTTTTCTTTTTTCTTTTGTACATGTCGACAAGTATTACCCAACATCCCTTCATCAATATGACTTAAACGTTCATTTATGAGTTTCATTATTTCCGTCTTATTTTGGTCGACATTATGCGAAGCAATATTATTTTTTAAAATTCCTCACACATTTTGTTTACATTATTATACTAGATTATACGTCTTTTTACATTCTTAGTCCACACTTTTATTTATTGTCCGCGTACCCCGAGATCTAGAAAATATGTAAGGAGTATTTAATTCATCTTAGATATTTCACCTCATTTATTTTTTTCTTTCTCATACTATCAACGTCAATTTAAAAAAACTTATGAGAAAATAATGAAAAACTGTAAATAATAAAAAGCTTTGAATGTTGTTTCATTTTTTGAAACGCTACCTGACTCCTTAAACATTTTCTCCGTGAAGAACTAGACATTTTCGTAAACGACTGTACCCATAACAAAAAGCGATAAGAACACGTCATGCTCGGACGACGTCACTGTCACACGAATGAAAGTTGTATTCTGTTGTATATTTACAAGCCGACGCACACATAGGGCCGCGCGCAAATCTGAGTTGAACTATCTATATCTGTGTGATCGGGACGTTTTATTATGTACAAATGATAGCGCCCTTTTTACGCGTTCTTTTTTTGAATAAAAAAGCGGGTTTTTAGGCATCCCCGGTGCACGCCGTACCCAGTCAGCAGATGTAAGCAGACTGCAGTTGTTTAAAATCTAAACACATGACCCCATTACAGAGTAATAGGGTAAACATAACACGTTGCTCTAACGACGATAAAATTATATAACAATTTTATGTACGCAGCAATGCAGTCCCAGCGGTAACAATTACGAGGGCGGTGCTTTCATTAAACTTCATGAAGTTCAGTAGATTTATGTTCGTCGAGTTTCAAAGAGTTTGGCGCCTAGCTCACGTCGTTTGGATGTCTCGACGAAATGTTTTGTGAGCCAGTCGACTCAACTAGTTTTTCATTTCGTAGCTCTTTTGTATGAAATGTGGAAATTGAGGTCGCTGTGACTCGGTTTTAGTGGTTAACGCTTGATTGCTTCGATTTTGTTGATGGCGTTAGGTATAGTAATAAAATGGTGTGATGCAATTTTGTTCATGCCATAAATGTTTGGTGACTCAATTTTAATTTGAATCAAAAATTGTTTTGAGAAAAGTTACGTCGCAGTATTAAAAATCAGTGTATATGTATGTTTTAACTAAATACTTTACAGAAGTAGAAAATAAAGTGGACCTTAATTACCTTTAAGACAATTTCGTCCCTCAAGTGGGAATTAGTGCTTCAGTTTTTTGGTTCAACTAACGAACAGCTTTTTAGAGCAAAACCAAATTGCAATTAGCGAGAGCGCAAACAATAAAAAACAATCGCCATGAAACAAAAACCCTTTTTCTGTGGAAAGCATAAATCTTCCTTGTTTGGACTCTTGGCACTCGAGGGTTAGCCAGCACATAAATAAAAACATTGTTTTCGCTAACTCTATGGAGACATTTTATATACCGACTTTTTTCTATGAAGAATTTCATTACCGTTCTATTAACAGGAAAAAAATCGTTGAATTGTTCGTCATTTGCTAGGTAATTGCTTTATCTTGCGGTTTTCCTTCATTTTATTTTGGTTTCTTAAAAGATGCGGAGGAATATGTAGTACCGATAATATTATTTTTGAGCAACATTATCCAAAAGTATACTGTACTAGCTCCGCCCGCGGTTTCACCCGCGTCCCGGTATGACTGTTTCCTGTAGCCGGATGGGAACAAAAATTATCCTGTGTCCTCTTCCCGGGTCTAAGCTGTCTCCCCTCTAATTTTCAGCTTAAAAGGTTCAGCCATTCTGAGTTATGAAATGTGTAACTAGCACGACTTTTTCAAAGATTTTCAACAATCTATTTATTATTAATATTGTAACATTCGAGAAAACGAGACAGGTCAAAGACATCGTTTCAAACATGTATCGGCTTTGTATATAAATGGGCAGGTTGATGGCCTTTCAACTCCGTTGGCGTTATATGTTGCGTGAACAATAGCCGAAGGCATAGTAAGCCAAGTGAGCAACGTGACTCAATGCGCTGTCAATTTGGAATATTTGCTGAAACTGATTTTTTGTAGTTGGATAGTTTTGAAACAATTAATGTAGATTGTATAGTCCTCTGTTATAATTAATTTATATAGCGGCACCTTTTACGTTTTATAAGGGATTTAAGTGAGCTGATTATCCATCCATCCATCCATCCATCTGGTCCATTTGGTTATCTGATGGAATCTATACTAATGTTGTAAAGTTAAAGTTCGTTTCTTTGCTTGAACGTTATAACCTCATAAAAAATCTTTCAGCTTGAGACAGTCCATTTATCGACAGGGACATTGAAAGAGGTAAAGGAGCTTCTTTATATATTTCAATATTTACATATTGCTATTAGGTTTGCAATATTTTTAATAGACAAATACCTTATCCCGCACACTATGACCACAAAATGAATCCCGTAACCACGAACATGGCGTGAACCTAAGGCCCATCAATGCAGTTTGTAACTAATAGCACGTTTACCCTGAAATCATATATCCTAGATTTCCTATAGCAATTTAGAATTTGGTGTTATTTGTCCAATCAGTGTTTGGGATAGCAAACAAATGTTTGTTGGCGCTCGGCTATCGTGTTGTTAATTGTTACATGATGTTTGTTAAACAACAAACTATCTAGCTGGATATACTGGACGATTTCAGTGCTTTTGCTTTGTCAATTATATTAATTAGCGAAGTTTTTCTATTCTCACTCTCTCCACCTTTATAGCGTTTTCACACCAGCGGATTTTCCAAGCGGTAAAACTGAGCGATGACATCGGCAGTACAAATGGTGGTATAAAAATGACGTTAAGAACCGCGCAATAGATTTGTTTTGCACGGAAAAACCTAGTGGTAAATACGCCAGTGCGAAAAGGCTGTAATGCATTTAGCCATAGCGACCGGCCCATCATCTAGACACACGGCAGTGTGTCCGCCAAGTTCGAGCAAAAAAAGCGACACACCGGCCGTGGGTTATATTACACGAACCATTTCGGGCCAAATTCGACCCCCCTGTAACTCAAAATCTATTTTATTTATGCATATCAAATTTCTAGTATCTGTTGAGACCCCCTCACTTATCTAAAATACAAAATTTCATTAATATACCTATTGTAGGTCTTGAGATATTGACGTCAGAAAATAGCTATTTTTACTATACACTCACTGACTGACTGATTCACTGACTCACTCATCAAAAACCTAGACCACTTCCAATGGTCGTATTGACTTGAAATTTGGCATGGAGGTAGGTCTTTATGTCAAGGTAAAGAGAAAAATCTGAAAATGGCCAAGTGTGAGTCGGTTTCAAAATAATGAAGGTGTTTTATACCCGGTGTAAATTTATACCCCTAAGGAACTAAAACTACTAAATTTATCTATATTTATATAATATATCTTCGAATGGTACAAAGGTTTGTATTTAGTCAAAGTAAAGTAAAAATCTGAAAACGGCCAAGTGTGAATCACTTTCGAAAATAACGAATGTGTAACTTTGATCCACGAACATAATATATGATAACATGTCATGTCAGTCAGTTGGTAAATCTAGTCCATTTATTTAATCTAGTTCATTTCTTTGTAAGAAACATAGTGCATATAAAAAAATCTAAAAGATAGTATAAATGAGACATTTCTTTAACTAACTTCATCATAAGAAAAAATAAAAATAAACAACCTTACAAAAATAAATGAAATCCCACCCAAAACAAAAATGTGAAAGACTGCCAAGTTCGATAATATGGGAATGCTTCGCCTATAAAAGAAGTGAGATCTGAATAAGTACCAAGTTCCATACACATACCTCAGTTAAAAATAGTTGCTTTTTAATAATGTTACTTGGCAAGTTTTAATAGAAAATTAAATACTTGATTCATTGCGTTTAGTAGGTTTATAACGGTGTATGAAAACTTGCCAAGTAACATCATTAAAAAGCAACTATTTTTAACTGAGGTATGTGTATGGAACTTGGTACTTATTCAGATCTCACTTCTTTTATAGGCGAAGCATTCCCATATTATCGAACTTGGCAGTCTTTCACATTTTTGTTTTGGGTGGGTCTTTTTTACTACACTTTTATTAATCTTCTGGCTCTTTATTTAAAATTTTGCGAAATACCTATAAAAGTTGTAAGTTGTTCCTTTTAATAAAGATAAGTGAAAATTAATAACATTTCTAGAATTAGACCACACTTTTATTTTAATCCACTTGAAGCAACTTCTGCCAACGTATAATATAAAGTATTTCATTTGCAAGGCTTCCATTTCCAAGAGTTAAGTATTAGCAATCATGCTACCAACTTCAGGCTTCCACAATTTTCGTGGAAACCCTCTTTAAATAATTAACTATGATTATTCAACATTATATATAAGCTGCCAATTCTCTAGTACTTAAAAATTGGTATTTCGTTACGAAACCATTTAAACGCCATGAATTTTAACACAAGACATTTATATTAATTTAAAACAGTGAAACGTTATATAAATTAATAAAAATGTAATTAAGAGGGTCCGTATAAAAGTCACTCGATTAAATGTCGTATAACAATGACAAAAGACCCCTAATATAACCGAAGCGCGGCGCTCTCTGTCAGCCCATCCTATTGATGCAAAGATACCGAGACCCTATCAAAATTTAAATGCGGTCCATTTTAGCTGTTTCGCTCTGCGGAATCGTAATGAAAATATCCTTTACATTTACCTATATTACATTTTTATTCGACCCTATCTTGTGTATTGAGTAAAACCAATTAGTTTGTGATCGAGATCATTTAAACAAATTATATCTTTTTTTTGTAGCATTTGTGATTTTTAGAAATAAATATAATTTAAATGCATATATATTGTGTAGGTTTGTAATATAAATTGTAAAAGACACCGACAAAGTTCAGTTATTTAGAAAAGGTTACATAAAATAAACCCATATTTTTATGGTTAAAAAAAACTGAAAAGCTCACGAAAGTCCAAATATTTCCCTTTTCTTTATTAAGATCGTACCATAAAGTGTAAGTCCAGACCGCTCAACATCAACTCACAAGAGAAATATAGTGCTTTCATAAAATCCGAGGTGTCATTTCCTTTTGAATAGTTCGTTATATCTGCGCGGTGAACGAAGTCGTGAATAAAAGTCTCAGGTTATTATTCAGGTTATTACGAGTCGGCCGCGATCCTTCCCCGTCAAGCCAACATTTATACTACGGACACTTACATCCCAATATTATATCTATCTCTAGTTTTGCTTGCATTTATCTCTAGTTTTGTTATAGGAATTTGACATTAGTCGTAGGGGACTGATGTCGAAATTCGCCTTTTCCCGAATATGTTGGGGACGGCTTCCAGTCTAACCGGCTCCAACATAGTTGGGAAATAGGCAAGGACTTCGGCTTCTAGTCTAACCGGATGCAGCTGAATACCAGTGTTTTACAAGAAGCGACTGCCTGTCTGACCTCCTCAACCCAGTTATCCGGGCAACCCAATGCTCCTTGGTTGAAGTGGTGTCAGACTTATTGGCTACTGACTACCCGTAACGACTGCCAAGGATGTTCAATGACAGCCGGGACCTACAGTCCAAAAATCTATCTCCAGTAAGGCAATCGAGCGGTAGATAGGAAACTGGGAGCGACGTAAATCTAGCTTCTATTGACAAATGATGGTGCTCGTTTCATTGTATCGCTTTCAGACACATAACTTTTTATATTTCCGTACCGTTTTTGATGTCGTATGCCCGGACTAGTATGGCTTTCTTCCTATTGAGCGTCAGGATTGAAATATTTCCTTTTGATGTGTACATAGTATTTGCGTCTATGAATAAGACTGTTACCTCGACGTTCGGTTTCTAGTTTTCTTTTTGTTTCGGTTATTTGATGCTTTTTCTGTTTCTTCGGAACAGAAGGAGTATTTATTCGTAATGTTTGCATAGCGTAAAATTATTTCTATTTAAATAAATTCCGAAGAAAACGTCAATGTTACCCTCCTTTGACTAACGACTAGAAGAATCAAAAAGAAGATATTTCCAAATATGATATGGCAAACATTAGATTTCTTCGTTTAGGAGTTATTATAAAAATATAAGATAGTTACTTAGTTTCTACAAATCACTAAATAAATACTCCAAATTCGCCTTGCTCCTCACTTCAGCAATGTTGAACAAAGACTGAACAAATATTTTCTTTGTCCGAAGGTATTGTTTACATAGAAGCTTAAATAGTTCGGCTTTACTTACCTAGGACGAAGCTTTGAGACTGAAATAAATGTGGCAAAGAGATATTTTTTCAGCTATATAATACAAGATCTCTTAAACAGACATCAGGTTAATTTAAGATATAGAAAGACCACGAAAAATTAATAAGTAACCTTAAAAATAAGCTGGTAGATTTTTTTTAGAAATTACCAAAGATATAATAAATGCTCTCGGGAACGATTTTGTTTTTATTTCAGCGAAACCAAGAACAAAGGACAAAATTGCGTCACAGTAAATGTATTGGATCTATCGTAAATACTAACGTATTATATTCATGGAATTTATATCGATACATAAATCCTCACTTTCAATACTTTTATATCCCATACAGAAGAAAGAATTTATTACGTTTCGGTAAATAAGTATGGTATAAACCCTCTTTGTGGGAAGGGTCATAAATCACCCAAATGAACCCGAGGCTCCATTGACAAAAGTACCATCATAAATAAATAAATACATTCTTACACGGTTCCCGCCACTCGTACTGAACTCCTTCAAGTGATGTTCCCTTTGTGTAAATAATGGTAAATACGCATTTATACAAACATATTTCGTATTTGTCAAAGGTGTCCTTTTATGTTAATTTGTATGTTTTTTAAAAGGCATTCTTTTTTGCAAGCGAACAATAACAAATGCATGCAAAAGAAAATAGAAAGTATAAAGTACAGTAGGTAAAGTATTTCTATTCCCATTGGTTTAGATTCAATACAAAAGCCTTACTGTGACTAAAAGCCATACCTACGTAGGTATATGGTGCTTACAAATATAGGCTATCTGAAGGTTATAAAGTGGAAATATCATACAATAGGTACGTACGAGGGGATCGCTATCGAATTCACTTCAAAGGACAGAACGAAAGGAACAAGTCGATTGGAAATAATCTTCATTTTCAGGAAGTTAACGTGACTAGCAGACGTGTCATGATCTTATCTATTGAGTCAGCGTTGAAGTGCTTATTATTGTTTATGTGTATCGTAAGCTTTTTTGGATACATCATTAATTTTGATACACACTTAGATCCGAATATTTATATAGTTGTTAATTAGTCTGCACTTCATCGACCGCAATCGCAAATGTGGGTTACTTTCTTCTTCTACTATTTACTTATGATATGTCCTTGGTAGTGTTTTGGACATTGCTACATGGTAGCTAGTAGTGATGAGCAAGAAATTATACATTCGATTCGATTTTTACCTATGCAGCTTAAACTATTCAGGTTTCCGAGCAATTTTCAAAAACATTAACAGTATAAAACAATATTTTAAAAGTAACCAAACAAAGTATACGATACTTTGAGTGTTAGAAAACTTTATTCTGAATGTGTCGAGAGTTTACCAACGTTTCGTAAACCGCAGAGTAAAATGTTTGCGAGCCAGACTTCAGCAATACAAACAAAACGCATCGAGAGTGCATTTTCATAGATACAACGTGTAAACATTCTACATTGAAGCAATTTAAAAACCTAACCAATGTTCGTGAACATTTTTACGGATTATTCAATCTTCCCAAAACGGTCCCCGAATACATTAACAAAATTAAAGTCGTTGCTGTTAATCTTCTAAACTGCGTTTGTGTGCTCAATGCTGAGATCAAAGATGAACAAAGATTTGTAAAAGTGGAGAGAAATGAAAGAAATAAACTAAAAAGTAATCGTCTCAAACGTTAAATCAATTTCACCCCATTGAATCACACATTACTTTTTATGGATTCGTGGTTAATAAATATTTCCTTGTCATAGCAAATAATGGTTTTATTCGGCTTTTTCAATATTGACTTAGCCATCACCAATTCTCTTCGGAAATTATGTGCGGAATCGGCAAGTAAAAGGCATTAAATCTGTCTGGAGCGTTCGATTTGCATTGGGAAAATTGCATTTTCGAATCGTCGGCGACAAGGAGGCGGCGCCTGAATGTTTGCAAATGTGTTGCAAAAGCTTTGCTTTAGAGTTTTGCCCCTAGCGTTGCCACTGGCAATACGACGCCGTGCCAGCAAATGACGTAAACCGGGGACACTTGCGGACTTTGTGGAAAATCACATTGTGTTTGTACTGATTACTTTATTGAATCACTTTTTCCCAATATTTATGCTCCATGGCCGAATAAAGTTGAAAACTGAATTATCTCAACGAGACAGACGACGACCATCTGGAAAATAAAACTTTATGAACCATCTAGTAACAAAGTTTTTATACGTGCGACTGCGAACGCCGCGCCACGCCGCCCAAAATCACAACGCGTACACCAGAGAGGTATTTATAGAAACATAGTTTTTAGTTATTTTTCCGACCTCCGTGGTTTTTAAGCACTGAAATAAAAACATTGAATAAAAAGCAGCCATTTGACATGTAATAAAAAAAACAAAAACGATCTCATTTTAAAATTGACAGCGAAAAATTTACCACCACATTTCAAAGTTTTGGGCATAATTTATAAATTCTAGTAAAAATATTTAGTTTAAAATCAACAAGGATAAAACATAATATTGAAAAGGAAACATAAAAACGGAAAAAATGGAATGCTGTTATCCGCCTTGTGGGGAGTGCACTGTGACTCCAATGCTGATAGCGTCAGGCTGTGTCCCAAACTATTGTGAAGAGGAGCCGACTTGCTATCCATGCTTGCCACGGTGCCAGAAGCCAGTACAGTATGTGTGCTGCGAGCAAAAGCGTCCGCGGTCTCCGCCACGCTGTCCAGTATATGAGCGGGAGTGTCAGAGAGACTGTTGTCCTCAGCGAGAGTGTTGTCCACCGGCCAGATGCTGTTCCCCGCGACGCGAGCGGCGACACGAGCCACGACATGAGCGCCATGAGCGCCATGAGCGGCATGAGCACAGTTCCGCACCAGAACCGAGTTACGAACATTGTTGTCCCCCACCTAAACAAGTCAAGACGAAATACATTATACCTTGCTACAGATACGAAGATGGGAGAATTGTAAGTGCCATAAATTGCAATTTTCCTTCGTAAAATAAGAATGTATTTTACGGCATGCTTTATAAGTATGTTGTGAAATGTATCATATTTATTTAATTTTTTTACCAACACCTTGCTGCATAAAATTTTCAAATTAAACAAATAGAAACTCCGCCCCTAAGACGACCCACTGACCGAAAGTTTCTTATCGACTTACCCCTGAAGCAAAATTCTCTCTAAAACACTACTCCATACTTTATGAATCTTTGAATGTTCTGCCATAAAACAGTTTCTCCAAAGTATATTCTGAGTACACTTACTTGAATATTCAGCGGATTTGCCACATTATCGTACCGGGCGTATCTTTCTGAATATTTTCGTGGTTCCATTGTTTTGTTGTTAGTTTCAGGAACGGTACGTTCCGACACGGTATGGTAGACTCCCCATGTCAGCATACCGCCGAAACGGAATGCAGGATCAGATTCATGGGTATCGAGGGGCAATCCGCTACTTATGTACTGCTAGAGAAAATAACGGTTTATATTGTGTCCATACTTCCGTTGAGCCTATGTGTAGAATATTCCCGAGAGTCACCATGGAAATGCTTCCTGTAAGAAAGCGAAAGGAAAAAAAATAAACCTCGTTTATCTCCTAACATACGGTCATCATTAACATATATGTAGCGTTTACTATCTGTATGAAAAAAACTTTTTGAAGAAAAAGTAAGAAAAAGGACGCACCTGGCAGGTAAATCCCCTGCCGTCATCGGCGCTAAAACGGAACGGAATTCAAGATCACAAATACAATGAATGCGGCAGCGTTTCATACATTCGCAAGTGTTGGCACAATGCGATTTGGAGCTACCACCCTATCGCCATCCCCGTCAAACCGTCGAAGAAATGTGCCGTACTTAAAAAGAAGTACTGACCTCCTACCTCTCTGGTGCGTA
This sequence comes from Helicoverpa zea, assembly GCF_022581195.2. NCBI lineage: Eukaryota > Metazoa > Arthropoda > Insecta > Lepidoptera > Noctuidae > Helicoverpa > Helicoverpa zea. The sequence goes on along the minus strand of NC_061452.1, from coordinate 9,566,059 downwards.
AATTAATAAATAGAGTTTATACAGACATTTCAAAGAATGTTCAATTTTTTACAACCATGTTTGTTGCGAGTGTAACTTATTCAATAAAGAAAAATATTAACTAAATGTTTTTCGCCATATTTTTGTGAATGTCGCGAAAATGCGGGGAAATTCGCAATGCCTGAGTAGGGCGCAACTAAACTGCGTCTGTCTGGTCCGTTGCAGGTGAGAAGGCTACCCGTATCTGCATTCAAGCGCAATGGAATGCAAGACCAGGAGCACTCGAAGCTACTCGGCACTGCGAATTTCCTTGTAAGGTGTCCTCGAGACGTGTCCATCGAATGTGAAGTCCGCGTCAACCCCGTCAAAGTAGCTGATCCCGCTAAAGTGCCTTGTTGCGAAACCAAGCATGCACTCGGCTGCAATTACCTTAGGAAGAAGCCGATAGAAGTATCCCTTGAAGATATATTAGATGACTAATAACTGCATGCAACGTTATATGACAATAATAAATGAGATGACCTCACGTAAGCGGCTTTTCTGGTACTATTTATTATTCGGGGGGCTCAAGTTGTACGGTTTTACTTTTCATGGTTCAATTAATGCAAATCTTTCAGTATTTGTGCACAAACTTCAATTATAACTGTAATAGTTAAAATGGTATTTTGTATTGTTCCAGACAAATCAACCAACGGTACTGATGCGCCGCGCTTGTGAAGTGGCGTGCGGGACCCGTGCGAGGCGAAAGCCTTTCGTTGTCTCTTCATACGCGGTGGACGCTGACAGCGAAATTCGACGGTACCACTCTGAAGATGAACGGGTACTGATTTAAGTAATTGCACCTTAACAATCTTAACATTTCTAAAAAGACTAGAATCAGAAGTCACATGATTTTATGGTGCCAATACACGGCTTCTTTAAATTCTAGCTGAAATATTAGACCTGAGTTCTTAAATAATGCTTTTTGAACAAATAACTTCTTTCGGTTCATTCCAATTGAGCTTGGCGATATTTTATGAAAAATTAATATTCAGTAGGAGGATGGAAAACCGCCACCTGAATTGATTCCCACGCAATATCCTTTTAGAAGCCGAAGCCAAAGCAAAAAGCCGAATAAACGCCGTCGGTGACGCCGAGGAGAAATTCAATTTCATTACATACCCAGTCAGTGCTAGAAAAATGAATCTGACGTAGACCATAGACCACAACCGGAAAATGTTATTAGATTTCTTTTAAAAAGTTCCAAACTCTAGAACACATTAATCTGTCGCAAGAGAAATTAGGACTTTAGTACGTAAAAGCTAACTAAAACAAGTTTATAGTCAAGTTTTTTTTAATCCTGGAGTATTTGTAGGCAATAAGATAATTAAAAAATTCCATGGTTATAGGCGTTAAACGCTTAGGTATAATACTCAATAAACATAGACTACATAAACAAATACATTGAATCTATGAAAAGCAACATAACAAAGTTAAAGCGACCTCCTCGTAGTTCTCAGTCTCTAACCAAATTACAGAATTTGTCAACTTCGGAATGAATGTTTAAGAATCGGATTATCCGCAGAATTAGAATTTTAATTAAATTGCTCCACTATTTACGAGCAATTTACGTGAGATTAGATGTTATTTGGAGTACGCCTGTTTGGTGTGTTTTTGACATCGATCGTGCCGTCTCGTGGACCACAATGTTTATTCGTTGAACGCGACATGGGTTCGGATGGGGATTTATTTTCGACTGGGGCTCAAGATACGACTCTTCGTGATTGGGCCCTGTAATCCGAAGGCTCGCAGAATTAGGCCGGCTCTGTACTCGAAATACCCGTTGACTTGCTTCTATTTAGTTAAACATTTTATTGGTTGACATACTTGACAGTTTAATTAAAGTTTAATCTCTTAACGTGATGGTTCACTAATCCGCTGCGGTCCGCAAACTCAAGCGGGATCTCACAGTTGAATATTCAATGAATTGTACACACCATCACCTGGGCCATTTGGCATCCTTTAACACGAAAGAAAGTTAACAGATCTCTAACTGAATTTAAACTTTAACACTCCTCGCCTAAGCCCAGTAATTAACAGAAAGCGTAGTTATTATCCGAAACAGGGCAACTTTCTGGATAGGAATTTGGACTTACGATTCTTGCCTTTTTTACCTGCAAAGTTAATTAATTTACGGGATTCGAGTTCAGAAACTTATCTGCTTATGCAAATAAGAAAATTGCCGTCCCTCGTAGAGATTTTTGAATTAAATTAGATTTTTATTTGTTGATTCTGTATAAATTCTTGATCTTGGGTGCTATTGTGCCGTTTATTTTTTTATCGTTTTATTTTGTTTTTGTTTGCGAACAGGGAAACTGTTGCTTCCACTACGAGAGAAACAAATCACAGTGTAACCCCCCGTGTACTTCTCTGTATCAGCCTTGCATGTCGTGCACGGAATGCCAGTACGTAGACTGTGTGTATGCGCAGCCGTCCAATACACCAAGCTGCTGCTACTATTGCAAGTGAAGCGTCACCTCTATAATAAACACTCGTGTGACTTGTAAATTATCGTTTTGTTTATTTTATTGTTATGCCCAAACAATTTGGCGGCTATATTTGTTATAAAGTTTTTCTAATAAAGCAAGTGTTTCATTTGGAAATGTAGAAAGATGTATCAGCATAATTTAGCCGAAATGCTTGGCTATATCAGCCTTATGATTATTTAAATGCCATTTATTTTCTTTTCCTACTATACCATGGCCTGGGTCCACGATGGGGGCAGCTTTATTTATCATTCTACTCCACTTTGCTCTCACCACGACACCTCGGATAAAATGCGCTGTTGGAGTTCCATATATTCAAATTCATTATTATCTTGTTGTCTACCACTGGGATCAAATCTTAAAGGTACCTACCATTTTCCCCGTTAAGTTACAAAATTAAGAACCCATGGGATTTGCGTTTGTTGGCCGTGGTACTACCAGTACCAATAATACTACCAGTAGTACCACGGGCAATTTTTTCTTCCCGTAGTACTACCAAGCGGTCTGGTAGTACCACAGGCAAGAAAAAACTACCCGTGGTACTACTGTCAATATTATAGGTTTTTTTAAACCCTTTTGTTGTCACAGTTGATATTGTCATCCTAGAAAGAGAATTGAAAATATTTTTTTTTGAATGTGGATATATTTTGGTACTATTTCGTAAATAGATCTGGTATACTTCGGCCGTTCAGAGAATGCGTTCCTGACACCTATCAGTTAGTCACGACTATATAATCAAACTATTTCACACTCGTCTATATACTGCTGTCACAGCAAAACTGCTAAACCGATATAGATGAAATTAGTGAGAATATACAGTGAAAGCACAAATCCCCGTTTGTTGCCCGTGGTACTACCAATAATACTACCAGTAGTACCACGGGCAATTTTTTCTTCCCGTAGTACTACCAAGCGGTCTGGTAGTACCACGGGCAAGAAAAAACTACCCGTGGTACTACTGTCAATATTATAGGTTTTTTTCAACCCTTTTGTTGTCACAGTTGATATGGTCATCCTAGAAAGAGAATTAAAATATATATTGTTTTGAATGTGGATATATTTTGGTACTATTTCTTAAATAGATCTGGTAGTTGTGAAATTTTTCATTGCTCAAAATTGACAAGAGTCAAAAACACTTAGTTTTTTTTTTTCACAAATAAGAATTGAATACCTTGATCTTGTGGGATGTATTTTATGCTATCCGTGTACTTGGTGAGTATTTCCGTCGGGAAATTGGAATACTCAGGTAAGTTTTCTGTCCTGGTACACGGGGAGAGCAGTTGCATCTAAATTCCGAGATTGGTAGGTTCACTTTTTAACTCCGGTGATTGATGAAAATAAGAAAAAAAATATGTAAGAAAGAGTCACCTACTCCAAGATAATTATATAAGATAACAAATCAATTTATTTGAGAAGAGCACCAGTTGCAAAGTGTGCCATTTGAGAAGTGTACTAGTTGCGAAGGGCACCATTTGAGCATGATGTACAAGTTGAGAAGTGCACAAAATGCGTCAAACCCAATGATTCTTTCACTGTTAGGAAGCTACACTCTCTGCGCTGAACGCAAAGTACGTTTTATCCGGGTACGGAAAGAAGTTTCCCCGGATGAGGTGATTAGTCAAAAACTAATTTACAGAATATGGCCGAACCAAAATAGTAAAGTACTAGGACAGCATAACTTACATGATCATATCAATACTTAATGCTTTCGATAATTTTAATGAATAACACTACCTACTTAATATTTTAAATAAAACGAAAAACGTAAGTACCTAGATATTTAATTCTTTTAAAATTTGTGAAAAAAAAACTAAGTGTTTTGGACTCTTGTCGATTTTGAGCAATGTAAAATTTCACAACTATATAATTCAAGGGTGGAACCAGACATTACGATGCGCCACGAGTGTATTGAGGCGTGTATTGTGCGTGTATTTAAAATATACCAACATTAAAAGTAGCTAATTATTATGTTCGGTTCGAGCACTGGGTTCGAGCCATCATCATCCTCGCCACCTGCTTGTTATATACCAGTGCTGTGTAGGTATTCAGGCTCACACCCTGTGAGGCATTTGCTGTGCATTATATTTACATAATATTTACAAAATATTTACATTAATTTTATAAATTAAAAATAAACTTATATATGTTACCGTAAGATTACAAACATCGTTAGATTACAATCTATCTCGAGAGATTGTAAACTGTCGAATTATTGTGAACCGTAACATCTGATTGCAATTTAACGCATTATTTTTCGCTATATTATAATCTATCGATGAGAAATTGTCAAATTGTCAACTGTCCGAAAGCTCTCTCTGATTGGTCAGTCTTTTTGTAAGATCGACCAATCACGATCAGCCGTTCTGTTCCCATGGAGTTCCCGTAGAGTTAGGAATGAAATAGAGGTGTCAGTTAAATAAAATAAATGCTCTTCAAAAATTCTTCAAGTATTAAATTTATATAAAAATAACTCTTATAAAAATACAGTTAGGTATTTTGTCTTCAAATACAAACTAATATTTAAAAATAAAATAAAAGGGGTGCTAATTAAACAGGCTTCTTTTTAATATCATTTTTCGCCCCCAAAAATGTATGTTGCCTTCTAAATTACTAAGTCAGCCACAATTAATAAAGCGTCGAGCATCTAAATAATACTATCTTAGCCACGAGTTATCTTCCACTCTAAATACAACTCAGCATGATGGTTATTTTTTTGCATCTAAATTTGTAGCATGCATTCTAACAGTAAACTTCTTAAATACTATTAAATGACATCATAAAAATATTTATTTACCTTCTAATTTTTTAACTCGTACCTACTGAGTTTTTTGTTTAAAATATAACACATCCCATATTAATTGACCCAGCATGGAAGTAAGCATGCAACATGCAGCAAGCATAACTTCTGTCACGGCTCCGGCGCTGCGGGGCTCCGGCGGTCCCATGCGAGCTTATCGTCGCAGATGGTTTTCACGCTCACCACCGCAGCTTCGGCTAGCTGGCCGGCGGAGCCGGCCAGCCTCAGCCGCGGCGGCGAGCGCTGAAACTACCTGCGCCTCAGCTCGCAGGCCGCCTCGCCCCTCCGCGCCTACGCGGTTTTGAATTGCACTCTAGGGGTAGGGCAGACAAGACTACGTGGAGTCGGTTTTGCAGCGATTCGTTTTCGTCACTAACTTCAATTTTTAATACAATTTTTAATTGTGTGTAATTTGAGTCTTAAAAATTAAGTACAATTTTTGATTTTATAAAAAATTAAACCGTCACTTATTTTTGCACGTCAAAGAGCTGTGACACCGGGAGTTGCAAAGAACATTGTCTTTTTTGACGTTCTACCAATCAGCGCGCAAAATGCATTCCGTTCTACGCCAGTTGACAATTTGACCGCTCTACATCGCTCTCGATCTTACAAAAAGACTGACCAATCAGGGAGAGCTTTCGGACAGATGACAATTTGACAATTTCTCATCGATAGATTATAATATAGCGAAAAATAATGCGTTAAATTGCAATCAGGTGTTACGGTTTACAATAATTCGACAGTTTACAATCTCTCGAGATAGATTGTAATCTAACGATGTTTGTAATCTTACGGTGACATATATACAACTTAAAACTAATACATTGCATCAAAAAATTGCTCCTCATCGCTGTCACTGGGTAATGTACCCAGAAGGCTGGCAGCATTGCCACGTTGGATGGCAATGCTCAACCTCTGTGCGAAATAAAAGCCAGCCCTTGGGTCACGAGAAGTGTCAACAAGGCGCTTAGAAATTTCCTTCGCAAGCGCGTGAGCACTCGGACCCCACGGCCCGAGAGTTTCAACCCCAAACGGCTCAAACATGTAATTCCCGATAAGGCTACTATATTTGCGCCGTTTGAGGTCCTCTGCTTGTGAAGCGGCGGAGCCAACACAACACGCAGTTCTAGGAAGATGGGATGGCGCAAGAGTGTCGACGCAGGTCGCGTCCCACACTAAAGTCCTACCCATCTTCCACGGAAATAGCGACATGCCGTCTGGTCTCTTGCCATCGTCGCGTGCCAAACCATTTGGTTCAAGTACGGCTGGCACGCCGACGGCAACAAGAGCCCGACGGATCACGTCGTTGATATTCGCATGTCGTGGTATGCGGCCCGCACTCCGACTGCACGACAGGCCGTGGTGACCGAGGCTGTTGACAGCTTCCCCGCAGTGGCAGCGGTGAGGAGTGCAGCACGAAGCACCCAGACGCAGGCAGACAGCGAGTCTGAAAGTGGTGTCGTCAAACATGGTGCCTATGTTTGCCGACGGAAATGCGTGAAGCCAAAGACCTGACTCCCATTCACCCACAGCCAGTAGGCGTGCTCGCTCCGCAGAAGTAATTGACGTATCAATGAGATTTTTCCGTATTACTCTGCAGAGCGGCTCATCCCACTGTCTCTGGGAGGATGGGTTGGCGGGTAGATCGGTATTCGGGCATGTGACTTTCCAAGCATTAATAGCCTCCGCCAGGCATGGCACCTCAAAATTGATCAGTGTAATAGGTAGTATTTTCCTGATCAATTTGTCAGTGCCATGAACGGAGGAAATAAATGCCGGTAAACTAATACTGGAAATTTTGCGGACGCCAAGCCCTCCCATACGGATGGGAAGTGTAGCTTGAGACCAAGCTTTGTCGTCCAAGGCCACATTTAAAATTGATGAAAGTGTATGTCGAATTATTTTATCAATTTGATCCAAAAGGTTGATGTGCTTCCATAAATGAGAAGCACGCAAGATGTAGGTTAATTTGGGGCCAAAGCAGCAGTATCGTAGGATGGTGATGGCTGAATGTATATTAATTTTGAATAACCTTTCCGAAATATCATTGAAATTTTGAATTTTGTTCTCAATAAAATCCGAAAATGACTCTTCCAGTACTGGTGACCCCAGGAGGCAAAGAGAACTTTTGTCTATTATTTTTATGCCATCGGCTACTGCGTTAAAATTTTGGAGTGTCGTCTGTCTGTCGGTTGTGTCAGATATAAAGAGTTCGCATTTGGAAATGTTTAGGTCAAGGCCAATGTTATGGAGTTTGTCTCTTAGGAAAATGAAATCATTAAGTACGGTATCTCTGTTGCCTCCCAGGGTCCCATCGTCGAGATACCAGACGTTAAATTCAGAATTTAGCTGCCGAATTATTGGGTTAATTGCCAAACTAAAAATCACAGGCATCTGTGCATTTAGATTCTGGTGTCAATGTCTGGGTACGGCATAAGGATAAGGAGCAAGCGATGTTGTTCATGGTAAAGCGTGTATGTAAGGTATGTAAGCTGTAAACATCTGGACACCCTGGGACACCCTGGCAAACATATGTTTGGACATAGCGTGGCTTTGTCCGTATGTTCCTTCAACGGCGCCGCAGCAGCAAAGAAAATAAAGATCTACCGTAGATAAGGAGCTGTCTTTTAAATAAAATCTAGAAGATTTGATTTAAATTCCTAAAATTTTAATAAATATCCGCATACGCAGATACTTTTTAATGTTACTTTAAAATCTGATCTAATCGGTCTAAGAAGGCATATAGGATTCAGGCATGGATAGGCAGCTCATACGTACAAGCAACGTAATGCACAGAATTGTAAACCAAAGGATTGATAGCATTTGACAATAGACACGCATCCTTTTTAAATGATCTTCTCTTTCTATTGAGTTCCTGCATAAACAAACAGGTAACTAAAACTAAGTCAAGACAAACTTATCTGAAACAATGTACACAGGTAACCTGCCCGCAACTCCCTCGCGAGTTTCAAGTAAATACAAAATTAATTACAATATATTGCGCGAAAGGAAGCTCAGAGCTACAACCAACTGACAAAACAATCCATTTACATACTATACTCATTGTTTAGTCGTATTACTTCCAATAACTTTTTAGGTGTGTTTACTGTAACAAATCAAGGATATCTGTAGCAGACATAAAGATGAACGATCAATTTGATATAAGGTATTACTTTGATTCTCGCCTATCAGAGTGTAATAAGGCGTATCTAACAGAGATAATATTTTGTTGCAGACATCACAACAGCCACAACTTCTGCGGATTCAAACTGAAAATGGAAGATTGTGGGGATTCGTAATAAAAACGCCATAAACTGTGGTGAAATAAAAATACTCGGAAAAAGTGAGTGCGAAAATGCGATTAGTGCGTTGTGTGAACAGTGTGCGTGTTCGTGTGTGTTTGTGAGGGTGCCTGAGGGGGGTGCAAATGCGAAGGCGGCGCGGGAGGGGGGCGGGGCGAGGTGTGCGGTGACTGCCCGCTGCACCATGCGACCGCCGCTGCCGCTGCTGCTGCTCGCCGCGTGCGCCGCTTGCACAGCGCAGATTGCGTGGACGCCCATTTTCCTCGACGGTAGCAGTAAGTTTTTAATTACGACTGTAGAAGTTGGTTTTCAAAATTGTCTTATTTTTTTTTTTTAGTGTTTATCCCGCCTTGTGACGGGTCTGCTATCCGTGTCAAAATTGTCCTATTCTCTTGCATAAATATTAGACAGAAGACGCTGCAAACATCTTATGACATCTTAACAACCACCTATGATCACAGAGCCTGTGTTTGTTAGGCATAATTGTAGTTATTCAAATGCTAACTGTAGTAATTTAAGAGCCCAGCTCTTGTCGGTGCAGCTCCTTCCATTTACGCCCTATCTAGCGCCAACTCCTGAACTTCCTTATACGTCACAACATTCACCTTCTCTTTAATTTGTAACTGTAGTAGTTAGGCCAATATCTTGATCTGTCACCAGGTCAGGTAGACCTGTGGACGCAAGCATCGACGGGCTGCGCGTGCCCCGGCGGCGACGGCGATGAGTGCGCGTGCTGCGTGCGCGACGGAGCCTGTCCCTGCGGCGATGTCGCGCCGACGCGGTGCGCGCAATGCGGGTTGGAGCAGTATTGTGCTAATAGTAAGTTGGAGTCGATTTTATTGCGATGTTTATTTATTTTCATCAGAAAGTAAATTGTGAGTTTATGGTATTGACGATCGAAAAAAATAATAAAACTTTTAAAATAATTGAACAGTTTGTAACTTTCATTAGTACGTATGACAAGAACAAAGGCATTATAATAGTGCCTTTGATTTCGGGTAATCCTTATCTTTGACCTGATAAGGTGTATAATTTAACATTACTCATTTACGTTAATACATTTCCCATTTTCCTTTCAAGTTGCACACAACCGTGCCAGATGTTAAACTCCAGCTAATGTACTGGTGTATACGAAGGTCTTAATGGATTCCATGCTGTACTACACTTAGCCTTTATTTTTCATCCAGTTTTATCCGAACAAAATTACTCTTCTCTACAAGATGTATCTTGTTACAAGAAATTCAATTATTATCTATGCGGCTGGCATTGCTCCAAGATATCATTGATATGTTTCCTTTTCCGGTAGAAAATTATTATTTTTAATTTTATGGTAGGATACACACGACGGAATAACAAATTTTGGTCAATGTATCTAGGATTAACGACGATTTGGGTCAAAAGATAGCATTATAATTTATGAAAAGATTTGTATCTTCTGGAAAAAGCATTTCATTACAATAATAAATGGTATGTCGTTTATATTCAAGGAAAAAGAAAACATAAAATAACAAATGGTCCCATGCTTACTTTGAAGGATTCCATATGGACACAGATTTGATGCTATCAATTCAAGAATTACTTTCCATAAATCTGAATAGCTACACTTTGTCTTCAACTAAAATAATAACGTATATATGTATATACCTACCAAGAAACTCATATTATAACCATACTATATAGAAGAAGCCCAAAAAGTTCAAGTTCCGTCTTTGAAATCCGTAATGTGCCGCATGTAGGCACATGAAGTAAATCAAAATAATATTTCTCGAATAAAATTTATGTATCTGGAAACGTGAAAAGGAGTCTGACACTGTTGGCATTTTGAATGCTACCTAATGCTAATAATTTTTAGTCCAAAGAAAAGGCTTGTTTTCGGGTCAGTCGAAATGTTGAGAAGTCCTCCGGCAATGTGTGTATTTGAAAGGATACTTCAAGTATATTATAATAAGATTTCAAATTGAACAGACGTAATATGACAGGCGTCGAAATAAGTATTTCGAGGGTCTCGCATTAAAAGGTCGAAGGTGAATGTAAGGGATCACTACAGTGTCTTGGAAAGGAAAAGATTTATTTGAATATACACAAAATAATTTTGTAAGCTATAAAGAACTGACAGCAATTTAGCCCACACAGAACATCAAAGTTATATCTATCAAATATTTATTAAACGCAAATGAACAACGATGCCAGCTAAACAGACAATACCAGATACGAGTATTATTTGCTATGCAACTAAATATGTATATTTCAGTAGGCTATTCAATTTAAGCCCATAGATCGAATCAGGGCACAATTATATCCATTTGTTTAGCAAAGTGCTCCATTGTTCAACCTATCGATATAGCAGTGGATGTTATTACATAGTAGTATTAGATACCCTTTATCTGATACGTGGTCTCGTTCCAACATATTGTCCATAAACAAGGTTTTAATGGTCGGCGTAATGGAACTGATGAAATCAACAAGCTTCTAATGGACGTAAAACAGTGTAATCAAACCCTTATCAATCATTTTCAATATAGTTAGGACAATGTCATCACGTTTATGAATCCTTTAAGGGTAGTATGAGGTTGTCCTGTTATGAAAATAGCCCATCCAGGGGTCTCATAACTTAAGCGATGGAATATAAAATGAAATTATTTATTTATTCGTCCACAAATCACTTTAGACAATCTAAGAAGTGACAGCTACAAGGTTTACCAGTCAAGAAATACCGCAGGCCTAAAGGGACTTAAAGCAATGTTTCAATAATAATGGGGCAAAACGAATTCAGTTGGGATTGTCATGTGTTACGCAATTAGGATGCGGGTCGAACGCCATTTATCAGAGGGCTGCCAATCTCGGATCCGAAGTAAGACTTTTTGTAATAGGCAAATTGAATACGGCAATACTTTTTGCGTGAACTGACAGTCTTAATCAAGGGTACAAGAACAGATTTCATTTGCACTTTTCCTTATCTCTGCCTATATGAAACCAACTTCTTAGCTTACCGTATCGATTTGTAACTGTAGATGTAGGATGTAATATAAAGAGCGGTTGATTTTATACCATGCGTCATCTAAAATAAGGTCCAAGTTGCTTTGCAGTCTTCTAATCACATATTACATTTCAGTGTGCAACATCACAATCGACTCGCGGGTCCTCAAGAGCAAGTCCGGCAAAACGTTCGGTCAGATCAAGTCCCCTTCCATCGAGGGTCCTGGCGCGTGTTCCTACTTCTTGCAGCCAGATGCTGGCCAGCGGGTTGAGATACAACTGTACAGGCTTGTCTCCGTCGGCAAGTTTAATGGCACCAGGTAGGTTTATATTTATAAGAAGCTCCTTCAGTTAAATATACATATGATAATATAAACTTCTAAGGATCGTTTAAAATGCGACCCTAACCCACAAAATTTAATTGAAAATCGAAGCTAAGAATATAATGAAAGTAGAAAAGTACTCAAAAGTTTATTTTCACTGAACACCTTTGCACAGAAACAATTTAGTATTTCCGTATCTGATACGCATGATGATTGTCCCGTATCTACTCGACTGTATATTCATTAAACCAGAATCCTAGTAAACACATTCTAATATCCAGTCAATTTCATTACTTGCGACCCCAACAAACATTATTATCATACGTGAATTCAAATGGCATTATTATCTGATATCCAATATTAATAAATCTAACTCCATTTGGATTCGGTTTAAAATTTTAGCAACAATTCCTCTTGCGGCTGACTGACGCATTTAGCTTAATTGAAACGCAATGAATTCCATCCAAAATTACCTATGCAATCGGAAACCAAGCACCATTTAGCTGTTCTGATTTACTCATCTATTACATTAATATGGCCTTAAGTTTTAGACATAAATGTCCGTTGAGTGTAATCCATTTACATAATAATCATGAAGCTAATTATGATAATAACCACAAACAAATTACAACATTATAATTTCATTTCATTCATATAAACCGGAGCGTATTTTTGTATTTTTCACGAAACTGTGCAAGAACTTATTTAAGGCGCTGTATGACATACCTATGTATGTACATACGTATACAACAGTTTGGCATATATGACCGATGCGACACTTGCGAAATAGCAGGTACGGATAATAGTTCAAAACTAATTTTATAAGTAAAAGAACCTTTGACTTGTTCAGGATTTTGTTTGACCAATACAGAAGAACAAGTGCCAAATAATACCTAAATTAGCAATCATCAATCAATAGCAATTGGAAGTATTCAAAACGAGGACTATACTTAATGAAGTATGGTCATTGAGTGTGGTCCGCGTTATGAATGTGAACATAATTTTTATGACAGACGCAGAACCCTAAAAAGCAATCTAAGAAAAATTAGATCCTCCTACCATATTCATAGTTTCGTTCAACATGTATGAGAGTTATATGGAGCGGTCCGTGATTGGTGGAAGGGAATCGGTCGCGACGGGTCCGCGCTAGCCGCACACTGCTATGATCAATGTCCCGTCAAATTGAATATTTCCAGAAGATCGTCTTGCGATAGATACCGGCCATATTATATTGCTCATGTGTGTCGATTGTCAATATGCTTGGTAAGGCGTGTTGCGGTTTCGAACAAAATCTAATTTGCGTACGTGAGGGGACCTACCTAATGTTTGTTTAGCTTTTGTTTGATATGAGGTGCTATTGTTATTAAAATGCTTAACGTATATATCAAATTGACCGTTATTTAGCAGGTAGGTACCCTATATAGTAATGCTTTATCCTAGGTTCAAGATCGACAGGCTATCTCCGACATCGTTTACCGTGATGCCTTGTTCCATCTCAGTTGTAGCTCTCTCCAGTCTCTCTGTTTGTCAGTTGATTGGATGTCGATCATAACACGGGCACATAATGAAGATTGTAATCACTGGCCTAAGACTAAACAAAGCTTCACACCTACATACGTAACACAGAGGCATAATAATCTGGCTGCAGCGTATATCCGTATTGTCGCGATAGCCGGAACTCTAGGAATGTATGCGGTATTTGATTAATGTGTTAGTTACTTACTGTGAATACGAGAGTATTTGCTGAATCTCGATAATGCACTCGCAGCATAGACTGGAATATTGCTAAATCTGTATTTGTGAGCACATAAAGTGATGTGGTGTACATTTTTATGCGAGTTAAGCGTGTACTTATAACATTGTTGGCAGCGGGCAGCTTGCCCACAGTACGCGAGTGCCGCAGTCGTTGTCGGATCCAAGACAAATTTGTCTGGATTACGTTCTGCACAGTATTTTGTATGTATCCGTTGGCGGCGGCTACATATCTCTACGCTCATTTCGTTTTAACATTAAACTATAATTTACGAACATGGGATGTGCAGTCGTTAAACTTTGCATGTATATTTACCATAAACATTTCAGCCTGCAGTATTTCTATCTTTTCTTTCGCACAAGACGTCACATTTAATCCCAATGGGGTGTTGGGTTTCAATTAGTTAATAATTTGTTTTTGTTTTCTCTCCTAGCTGTGTGGGAGGCTGGTTGCAGCTGGGCAGCGCAAGCGCAGTGCCCGCGGGAGGCGCTGCGGAGACGAGACTATGCGGCGCCAATGAGCGGTATACGCCACCCGTAGTGCTGTTCGCCGATCATGGCGCTTCTACTTTAGAATTTAGGTGAGTACTCTCTAATAGAACCATTTCATACGAAAAGGTTGCACATATTACACAGTTACAAAAAATTTAGATCCTCCATAGCTATCGCTGCAAGCTTCCACTCAACATTTGCAATTTGGTGAGATTTACTCTGAAATTGTTAGCCACTTCCATAAATAGTAAATTAAAGGTCCATTACGGCTCCGAAACTGTTTGTTCGTTGATTCAGCAGGGTTAAGTTTGCACAGGCCGCTCTTAAAATTCTATTTTTGAACAATTCTTCTTAATGAGTGTGCTTAGGTACTCGATAAGCTTAAAAGCAGCAAAAGCACTTATTATCATGACTTACATTAGACAGTGTATCTAATTTTGTAACTGAGCTGCGCTGGTGGTTTTTGCGGGTCGCCGTATATAATGATAGGTATCGGAATATATACCCGCTCATTATTTCCAACAAACCTCAGCGGTTCGGATATCAGAAAGCGGACAACATTATCCCCCGGCGCTATCTACATAGTTGGATATTCAAAACGTACGCGTGTAGTATCATCGATCATTAAACGTAACTCGTTAAGCAATCCGGTCTACTCGCGTGGTGGTAATGAATCCAACCAAAATGAACAATAATTAATTACATTTTCATCCGCTAATGGGAGCGGCAGGCACTCAAATGAGCATTATTTCCGGATAGTGAAGCGATGCGGCCGCGTGGAGCATTTCAGAATTTATCTCCATTTGCAGTTCGGTTCGGAAACGCGAATTCCGGTAGTGAGCGGCAGTCGGAATCGGAACAAAAGGTCGTCACAGCGGAACCGGTAATGCTCGATTCGGAATTGTGGCCGGTTGTCAGGGAGTGCTGCAATGCTCTTGTCAGCTGACGACGGTGAATTACTTGATTTTATGAACTAGCGTACTTGCTTCGGGCGCACCATGGATGTTCACATAATGTTTAGACGCTCGTTGTAGAGGTAGAATGGGTACTTGTAAAACAAACAAGAGTTTACCTATTAGTAACCTATTGTTTTGAATGTCGTGATAAAACTCATAGCAGAAGTTTGGTGTGTGCTATTCATACAGATCGGCTTATACCAAACAATACAGACACAAAATAAATGTACATAAAATGTTTATTTTACTTCTTTTGTTATTCTTATTTGTAAACCCTACTCACATTTTCAGCACTTTATTTATAGCGCCTTTAATACAGCCCTTTGTTACCAGGATAACAGAAAAGACTGTGAGGTCACAGTTCCTTGCTTTCTTCAGTTTTACATCGCTAAGTAATACCCAAGGCGTTGGGTTTCACCCGAGGGGCGGCTCTCGGATACCCCACACAGGTAAAATCTTACATAGAAACATTTATCTACTGTATTCTTTTTAACGGGAGTAAGTGTTCTGATATTTCATGTGTAAAATTATTATTTGGTTTGATTTGTACCTATTGATTTTACGATAAAGTTTGAATCTTCAAAGAATATTTTTTTCAAGATGTCTTTAGAGATTTAGGTTACAATCAAAACGTGAGCGTGCTGAAATTCTATCGTGGAAAAAATATCGGAAGATTATTATTCGAGTATTTGCGCCTCCTTTGTCTTTTGCTTGAATTATTGTTAATTAGAAAGGTTCAATAAAGGCCGAGGGTAATTGACTATTCTTTGTATAACCTTATCGTTATCCAAGGTTAAGGAAAGCTCGATAACAAGCAGATGACCGTTTCCTTCGTCGATATTGTGGCGATATAATACTGGTTTCCGATTCTACGTCCCTAGACCATTGTGTGTTTTTGCTATACGTTGGTATGGCGTTTTCATTGTACAGGGGAGACTATTGCCAAGAACACTAAAGAGAAACAAAGCCGGGCCAGTAAAAACTCTTAAACCTTAAAAAATGCCCAAGTTGATTTATAAGATTTGTAGAATATTTTAAGTAGGTAGGTAGGTAGGTTTGTCCTTATTTTTGGAAAACGTTAGTATTTAATTTAGAGTAAGGTTAGGTAGAGAGTGTATTTTCTAATGGTTTATTTTTGTAATTCATACACTGCGATAAACTTAAATTACACAGCAAATAAAATTCAGCTTATACTGTTAATAAAAATTGCTCATTAAAATAGCACAGTTTTTAATGCAATAAAAACTTTCTAAGTGGTAAAATGAAACAGAAAATGGACGGTACGCCTGGATACTGAAGTTGCACGTAAAACTACTTTTACCATCCAGTGAGCATGCTGTGTTGTTGTGTATTGATAACACGTAAGAAGAAAAAGTGTAGGGAAACTTCATTAAAGCTGATAAGAATTGTCTGTTTCCAAGATTTGCATCAATCTATCTTTGCAGTATCTCTAATCGCGGTTTATCTTGGAAAAAATAACCAATTAACATTCAGGTATGGAAATTAATGTTCATATGATCTCCTTTATATAATATATGTTAATTTAGTTTTATTTATTCCTAAGTGTCCACCGATTACATACAAAATAATGTTAATGTTATTATTTGTCCTACAATCAGAATTTACGCATAAAAACCACAATGTCATTAGAAAATAGGTCCCCAAGATACAGGCACAGCCTAGTTTGGGGACCACAGAACTGATAAAAATGACTCTCGTAATATAGTTACAGTTTACCTTTATTGTAATCTACCTCATAACATTAAGAAGTGATTTGCGAATGTAACTGTGGATCAATAAACGAATTTATTTATTTATTATTATTATTTATATGCCTCTAGTTACGTAAAGTGAGATGTGTTGATGTCCCTTACAGTTATTTTCCACAATAACTACTCATTTTGATAAAACTAGGCAGTGATATAGGTACCTAGCAGCAGATATAGGTACATCGGAATTACACAGATTCTTCTAGACAAGACACAACAACAATAAACGGCTCCAGATAAACATCTTAGCACCTAATATAGCAGCAATTATAATTTTCTCAGGCCAAATGTAATAAATAAAGGACGGGTGTCACAAACACGGCTTCAAGTATAGGATAGCTGTCTTGTCAAGATATTTTCGGAACTAGGCAAGTGTGGCGGGCAGTACCCTCGTCAGAAGTTGCCTCATAATTATATTCTGTGTACACCATAATATTATGTTGTGTGCTTATGTATTAGTAACTTGTTATATGTTAGATACACACCTTGTTGTTTGTATATAATGTAGGGTATTTGCTGTGTTAAGAGTATACCGGGGAAATTCTTTTGTATTGACGAAAGAGGAAATATGTATCTAACAGTAATTAGTAATTAAAACTAAACTTGAGGAAATTGAAAATATATTATAGAGCAATTTAACTTAGTCAAAAAAATCATCATATACTTACCTATTAAGTTTATTTATATAATTTACAACAGAACATGAAAAAAATCCCTTAGCATTCACTAAATACCATAAACAGACACAAATCAAATGAAACTGAGATTACACATTCCATCATAGAATTTTGAAACGTTGAATTACAAAAATTCAAGTGCAACAAAAGACTGACACATGCCATAATAGGTGTTATTGCGCTGAAAATACGGTTGTTTTTTGCATGTACCTTTGCGTTTGACGATTGTATACCAATACGGTAGTTGAGGCGTGATTGAGCTGAATCCCAGTTATTTTTGAAACCCAATCACGATAGCAATAATGTCTGTAATTTTCCAATTCATAGTAGCCGGAATAATTGAGAGATCTATTACAATACAAAAATGAAACAATACAAAAATTTGATTTCCAGTTTTGTTTTGTTTTTGTATTAGATTTAAGTTAAATTTTATGATTTTTGTATAGTAGTTATTTGATTTCCAGTTTTGTTTTGTTTTGTTTTTGTATTAGATTTAAGTTAAATTTTATTATTTTTGTATGTATAGCTATTGTGGACACCACTATCGAATTGGTTTGTAAACTGTAATGATAGTGTGTATGTTTTTAAATAAATAAATAAATAAAATAAATAAATAAATAAATGAAAATATAGTTTTATTTACGACGTTACAATATCAATGTGGAATTATTTGAATCAATAATATCGTAGGAATCATTTTATTTACGTTTTTACCAGGAAAAGCTCTTTTACACCTTATTATAATAGTTAATAATAAATAATTTATTATTTGTGTTTTCATTCGTATAGATCCAGAATGTTTTATGAAAAGCTTCATACATTTGAAAATCTTTGTAATATAATAATACGGTGATATCTTACTAATTCAAAATTTTCTCCAACAGATTGCGATTGGTTATACCAAGACGTGTCGTGTCGGGGTCCGGGATCCTGCGTGCTGGCCAGTCCTGGGTACCCGGGATTGTACCCGCCGCACCGCCGCTGTCGCTACCTCTTCGCAACCAATTCTGTTCACACCAGAGTCAAGATCATATTCACTTCTATTTTACTACCTAGAAAGTGAGTCACAATATATTAATTCTTCGGCTTTATATTTTTTAACTCATTTAATGTTGTCAAATTCTCGATGCTGAATAAAATTTTCATAACATTTTTTATGTAAACTGGTTAAAAAAATCTTAAAAAATTTTAGACATTATAAAAATAGCTCTATTACAGAATATCTGTTATAAAAGGATTTGTAGAAGAAAGATATCATTCTAAAAGTGGAGTTGTCGAAATTGTTTCAAAACGAACTCTAACTTGAAATTGTTTTGTAAAACAAAAGGAATCTAGTTTCTGGAAGTCTAAAAGTCGCCTTAAAACACAAACCCACATTGCACGTATAAAATATCTGCATTCTTATGTAAACATGAAAATGAATACGACAGCAGAATCCCATACAAAGTTGGCTCCGTCGCAAATCTTTATGTAACTTAGTCTTGTTCACCTAAACCGAGGAAATGGTGTTTATTCCGTCGCATAATAAAAGACATCACGTTGTTTCTCCTTGGTCAACATACTTAGCTTAAGTGGAGGTTACGTAAGTGACCGCGCCGCAAATATACCTCGAGGTCAACCCACTAAAGTTCAGGAAACTTTACGAAGCACTCCTTACCTTTTAACCGCGATACTAATCTTCATACGTTTCCGTTTCACGCACGAATTTCCTGTTACTCTTTCCAGAAGTACTTATTTAAATTTATGACGTATAACAAATGTGGATGGTTCACAAAGAAGGCGCCATATTGAGGTTCCCTTGAAAAGGGTTTGGGACGGATACCGCCTTGCCTAAATTGAAAAGAGCTGTTGATAAGTCAGGGATACCCATGTGGGTAGATGGATCGCGTTTTCTATCAAATTATATAAAATAGGTATATTTATTATTCATAATGATACACATGTTAACATATTTGGGACTTCTAAGAGCTTTTGAGTGTTTGAGCTTTTAATGATATTTTACTAAAGGATACCGTTTCGTTGCTATACAATTTGTCGCCAAAAATAGCTCCTATGAAACAAAGTCGTTTGTTTATATTTGTTTAGGAGGAAACTCGCTCAAATGTAGTGGAGTTTTATCTCTAGTACATTAATTAATATTTGAACATTTACATTGCTTAATAAGAAACAACAGAAATTATCATAATTAATGTATTTTAAGTGCACATTAAGTTTAATGGGCATGTCCGTCAGAAGTCTCATTTGCGTAATCTTGTTCAGTGAATGACGAACGCGAACGACGTTTTTCCTCTTGTTTACACGCTATTTGAAGAATTAAGTGCCGGAGAATATTTTCCTTAAAAATCAACATTTCATTGAAATTTTTGGATGAGATTTTATAAGTGTCACTTCTCTAAGGGTCGTTTTGATGATCTTAATTTGTTGATTCATGTTTCTTCATCATTTACAGACCCTTGTAACTTTAATTTTCTAATACTGAAGTATATAGGTTAAATCGTTGTTGCTGAACTTAAAGCTCGATACAAACCATTATTGACACGAATTGTTTAAAAACAATAAACATCCATTAGAAACTTCAGCTAATTGAATGTTGGTGTTCACAACAATGTTATTGTTATAATTAGTGGGTTGTATGAAGATACTTCGGCTTCCAAAAGCTTACATTTGATCCAAAAATGTATTCCCGGAAAAAATATTTCCTTTGATATTTTTTTAATATTTTTCCAAAGGACCATGGGCAAAAATGTATGAAGCCTGGGCTCACCCACCAACAGAGATGAGACCACTTTGAATATACTTATAAAGCACTAAATATAAAGATTTAAACTCATTTTTGCGAAGAATCCATGGGGTTATTTTGCTATAAATATTTTTCTCCGACCATAAATAAACTAATATTCTGCAAAAAGTAGTGCTGTTATGGCAGTGTAGGTTTTGTTATTGAACACCTTTAACTGGTTTTAATTCCAGGTTTAATGTATACATAAAAAATAAAACAGCTGCTAACAGTTAAAATTATTTTTGTTAACATTTCAATCTATATAAATAATAATGTCGTCTAAATATCCTGCCGGTGGATTAAATTGTGAGTGCCTGCCTCACCCTAGATACCATATTATTGAAATGATATGAGCACAACTTCCTACTGAGCGTCTACCTGTTAGACACGAGCAGTAATACTGAGCGATGGCATCTCGACCCATTTCGTTTCTGTTAACCAGAATGTATACCTACGTAATATGTAAACCTATTTAGGTGCATATCTTTTTTTTGCCATGGAATTGAAGGTAGTGCCCATAGTAACAATTTTAGTACAAACAAAAACCTTCACAACGGCATATGCTGTAACTCTGTTGGACAATGAGCCCAATTTGACTCATGGTCCTTTTTTTACAGATTTTTTTGAAAGAATTTATCACGATAAAAAAAATCTTTTTATATTGTAAATAATATTTTGATTCGGATACATAACCAAAAATAATAATTTTATTCTAGCTTCATCCGAAATTCTATAAAGTAAGCACATGATGATGGCAAGACGTATCTTGTACATATTTTGCAAAACAACTTCGATTTTGATATAGCAGGAATAATATTATCATTCGTTCCAAAATCGACTCGCCCTTGATCTTTACAATAACATAAGCTTGGATATTTGATATACAATATGAAATAGAGACTTCTATAAATAATCAGTTCATATGAAAACGATTCTGAGCCCCGGCAACAAAAGTATCAGGATTGCGGTTCTCACAACTGTACAATGTTTATACCCCGATGTACCTACCGAGATGTGCTGGTTTTGGTGCCGATTGTACCGAAATAACTTCAAAAGACAAAGCTGCTAAGTGGACACTAAATTTACTTTTAGTTGAGATATATGGTTTTGGCATTCCCTTATCCACTAGGTGCATAGTTTAACCTAAAATTGATAGCTACTTGCTATAGGTACCTACAGATACTAATACATAGGTAATTAGATTTTCTCTTAATATTATTTTCATTAATTGTGGACATTGTAAGGCATAAGTGTGACACCTAGTGAAACTGGATTTTAATTAAACACTTAACGATGAGGGTCAGAGTGTCAAACGAACACAAAAGGTGAGGCCTATTATGTTAATGGCTATCAACGTTTTACATTTTGTTTTCATTATTATCAACGGTTCATTACAACATTCTCAGTTTTCTTTTTCGTGAAACTGAAGTTTGATTTGTTTTCTTATCATAATTTTAGAATCAGTGTTAATGAACATTGATACAAGTTCAAATGCATTCATGGAAATAATCTTATGTAACGAAAACTTCAATTATTTATTGATACAGGTACAAATAAATACATAGAAATCATCTTCTGTGACAAAAATTTCAATTAATTTCACGAAAACAAGATTACAAAGAATAATATAAGTTTTTTTTTGTAATATTTTTCCATGATCTACATACATAACCATATTTCGACTACTATCATTATCTAGAACAAAAGCACTTAACATAACCATAATAGAATAAGTTTACGAAAGTATATTTACCTAGCAAGCAGAACTAACAACTGTGGCCTAGTTCGATCTGTTTGAAGTCAGTTGCTATTGTAACGAAGTCCATATCGAAGCTTCGCATAATTAGGCCAACGTTTAGCTAAGATTGCTTGGCAATCAAAAGTGGAATTTGTTATTATGGAGCTAATAGATATCATGTTATCATGTAATCATTGTATCTTGTATCATTGTTAGAAAAGACAATTGTGAGAACTTGTGAATGTCAAACGATAAGGTTAACAGAGCTGCTAAAATCATTACAAAAGACATGGCTGGGGTATGATTCATTACATACTTAAATTATTTTCAATAATTACGTTTGTGTATGATACAGGCACAGTTCAAACACACTCTATGTAAATTAAATCTCTCTCCGCATCGTTCAATTTCAATACTGATTTAATATCGTAGGTAATAAAAAAGTCTTTTACCACATTCCAAGTCAGCTTACCTTTTAAAGTATAAAAGACGAAAATATACAAACCAGTATTACTTTACGAGAGGTATCAGCGTAACTTAATATTATTACACATGAAACGTCTATTTGTAGGGAACGTGATTCCAAGATCTACTTTCCATATTCTCTGTTTTTTATTGATTCCTTTTACCATTTCCCCATTACCGTTTGTACACAAGACTGATGAAGCAGTTATGTGTTACGACAAAGGCGGCTACGTTCCCAATGTTCTTTGGGAAGTATTTTTATCAGCCCGTATGAAATCCACTCGTTTTGAAAGCCGGGGAACAATCGTTTCAGTAAATAAAAGGATAGCCATCCGTATCTCCCTTCCACCCGTGTGGGCTTGCGACGGTTTTCACTAAATGTTTGTGTGTGTGTGTGTGTTTGTTTGAGCGACTGGTACTGAGTGGTAATTTAAATCGGTAATTCCTTTATAAGGCATCGTTCAGACCAAACGTATTGTCGGCCGCTGACTGTGAGCGCGCGTTACGCAGTTTATTGCTTTTCCATATATATTGAAATTGTCGTTCACACCGAACCGACTATACGCTATTACGTCGTCTGTTGTCGCTGACTCTCAGTGGCCGATTATTTTACTACGCGACTATGCACGGCGGACGCGGATTGGCTACGCGGACGCAGTTGCCGAATAGCGCCGCTCCGCCGCGCGCCTCGGCCGCAATACACTCGAGAAACAAACTTCAATGAGGACAGACGTGACACGTGACACCTCGCGATGTTCGACACCGAAAAGTTTATTGCAGAAGTACATTCTAGAGAATGTATTTGGAATGCGAATTCAGAAGAATTTAGTGATAGAAACTTACGAAGATGCGCTTGGGAAGACATAGCATCTGTTATGTATGAAGATTGGGGGGTTCAAATACTGAGCTCTTTTATGTGTAGAATAGTCAGCCGCTCAGCGTACGCATCTAGTGTGAACCTACACGAGCCTATTCTTTTGTTCACACATGTAGCGCATCGTACGCTATAGCTTATTGTCGGCTTGGTGAGTACGCGTACTGCAGATTGAGTCGACGTTCACACTGGGGCAGACAGTGAGTATACTCACAGTCAGCGGCGGACAATACGTTTGGTGTGAACAATCCCTAAGTTACTCAATTGTGATGCGTGAAAGGGCTAAATAAAATGAGTATCCTTGTCATAAACACATCCTTTATATTGATCGCCGTAAAATATTTTTAATAAAATAGGTCAATTAAATAGCCAACAGAAAAACCTTTACCTTTTATGTACTTACTTAAGTTAACTCGTTTTTCTTTGGTAAACTGAGGCGCAATTAAATTCATTTCACTGTAACATGAAAATAAATAGTGTATTATCCACTTACATGGCTTTTAGTAAACCAAATAACAAAGTAAAAGCTTTATTATATTCTGTTATTTCGTTTATATGATCTCAAAATAAACATGAAGATATTAAATTCGCATATCATGTTGTAATGTTATTCAAAAACCATTGCCGAGTAGTTTCGTGATTGCATGCTAACTTTATAATGTTCGGTTGAACGTCACTATTACTCAAAAGTTCATAGCCGTATGCTAATTACATAAGAATGCTTGCTGCATCGACTTGTCCCAAATACTTTTTCAATATCACCCCAACCCAGGAAGCTTCCCTAGCTTCCCTATATCCCAAAATTCCAATAGAATATAAACTCACAAATTGAAATATTTTTAAAATACTTCGA
This sequence comes from Helicoverpa zea, assembly GCF_022581195.2. Taxonomy (NCBI): domain Eukaryota; kingdom Metazoa; phylum Arthropoda; class Insecta; order Lepidoptera; family Noctuidae; genus Helicoverpa; species Helicoverpa zea. Next base: position 9,541,802 of record NC_061452.1, on the reverse strand, counting down.
TCAAGATCTAAACATATCTATACTATACCGAGCAATATCGGCAACGTTAAAATATTTAGAATTTCCAACTCCCAGCGGAGTCTCGATTTATTTGAGTGGCAAATACGTTTCAATAACTGGGAGGGTGTATTTTAATAAAGGGCTAGAGGCTTTACAAATAATTGTGTGCAAAAATAAATGACGAACATATTATTATGTAAGTTTACGAAGTGTTTGTGCGAGTCAAGTGGGTGAGATTAAAGCCGGTTGAGATCGCATTACAAGGAGCCAGGATATAGCAATTACCACTAAGCCGAGTACGTTACGCATGCTAATCAAGTTTATGTTAAGTCTGAAACTCCTAATTTAATGCCGTTTTAATACAAGCCGTCCTTAAATAAAGCTATAATATTAACATAATTGTGTACACTGTGTCCCCGTTTACTTGAAAGGCCTTGCCCAGTACAGAAGTGGTTTATGACGGTAATAACAATTTATATAATTCGTTAACGGTACTACTTATTAAACTGAATTTCTAGTCTGTTCTATAACTCAACAAATACATTTTCATCTATTTGTAATACAGTAACATGATCATATTGTATCGAACTGTTGGAAAATTTAAATAACCGCAACAACATTTCACTGGAATGATAACGCTTGCAAACGTTGATACATTTTCGTTCCACTAACACTAGATCTACTATAAATCCCGCTGGAGTGCAGGAGCGAAATAAAAGTGCTATCTCTGTGCAATACGTTTGCCGGCATACTTACTAATAGGTAGTACGTTCACACGGCCGAGCCACTTTAGCTCCCAGATTTAGCGCAAACACACTTCGCTATAAAGTTTGCAAGGAAGGCTGTGCTTTATGATCTCTTTGCTAGCGAATTTGTTATGATACACTTACGAATGTCAATTTGTTCACTCGCTTAAACTCGGGAATGCAAAGTGCATTGTATTTATTTACGAATCGTATATTTATACATGTGCAGCGCAGTTTCAGAAGCGTGTAACTATATTTACTCGTTACTAGGTTTTCTGTTAAGAGTATTAGGTTGACTTAAGTAAAACCCCTCTAATTGCAGCTCGGAGATTAAGTAGTAGTGTTGGAAGACTTCTTGCACAAAATATAAAAGGAATAGAGTATTATAAGCTTGTTATTTTCTTATATTATAAAACTCATTCTTAGTTCCTAAGTACTTCTACTAGTTAGTAGTTTACTCAGGATTATTGCTCCGGGCAAAGGTCAGATAGAAAGCAGTTTTCCTTATAGCATTTTTCCGGGCCGCTTTCGAGAATACTGTGTTGCTTCAATGAGTAGAACTTGAGCATATAATGCTAACCAATGGAGGAAACCGTTGGCGACGTTCATTACCCTAAGCGCGTTACTACCTCCTTCTGAGGTATGGGCGCCTAGTACCTATGGTTCCTTTTGCTTTATCTTAAGAACCGTATTCCTTTAAAATAAATGTTATCGAAGAAATAGTCGATTCTTGTAACTTGTAACTTAAGGAATGCTAGTAGCATTCCATGTGTATGTACCCGTAAAATGTTTGTAGATACAAACAATATGGACCATATAAAGATTTTGACCGACTATACATATAAAGGTATTCGATGATGTTAAACGAATGCATTCTCAGAAATTGCTATAGACCAAAATTGGCGTTACTCAAAGCCTATTTGTGTAACAAACCCGGAATAACAAAACCTCCCCTTATGGAAATCCGTAGATCCGCAGAAATAAGTCGAAAATCCGTATATAGGCAGGAATCTTGGGAACGGAGCCAGTATAATCCATTCATAAGCTATACAGTAAAACAATATCGTTTCCGCAGTCACTGTACAACGGATTATCTGACGTTACGGGCGGGTAGTTCGCCCTCTGCGTCGCTGCTCGCCACTCTGTGCTCCGAGCGCACGGCCACGCTCGAACATCCCGGACCCAATCTGCTGCTGGAATTCAAGTAAGACGGTTTTTACATTTATTTTTATATTAAAGCTAAATCTGGATACTTAAATGAAAAGTTGTTGTTTTGGATAAACATGAATATTTTGTATCAGGTAAGCTTTTCTGTATGTGACTGTCCTATTTTCATGTTACTTATGAAAATACCTAAAAATATATCTTTACATGAGTTTAGGGTTTTATGAAATTTCATCCCTCTACGTTTACTAAAAGGCGCTTATTTATAACTCAGCTCCAAAAATAAGTCCTAATTCATTTCTCGTCAAACATTTTATATTCAAATCCCGACAGCTAAGATTATATTAAATCTCATATAAGTCTTAGCACACAAGACTTCAACTTATTAAAAGATAACTTTAGAATCGATGTTTGTACCTATATTGTATTTTAAGACGGTTTTAAATTAAATTATGAACACAGGCATCCATAATATATTTTGTCATGCTTAAACTACATTAAATTAAACAGGCAAAATATAATGACTACACGTTTAATGAAGTACCTCTTCGCATTCCTTCTCTTCAAAACAAAACAAATAAACACTCCTAATGCTGAGTATCCCATGACACAGCTATTAAGCTTGCAACAGTCGTTTCTATCGAACAGATCACTAGTACCCACATAATGTATTCTTTGTACATACGAAGCGGTTCTCTAACATGACGATACCTGTGTTCAGTTCCGGACCATTAGTGCCGCCGTACGACTACAACGGATTTATAGCCAAGCTCGAGTTTATTGAGAGGATCGACAGCAGCGGGGCTCCTCCCACTGTGGTGCCTGCTTCGCCGCCTCTGGCTGCACTTACTCATCATATACAACATGGTAAATTGCATATTTTTTAGTAATTATAGTTAGGTATATGCAGCATCGTGGAAATCCCAACTAATACTATTCTCGTTGTATATCCTTAAAAGCGAAACGAAAGGACAGGTTATTATACTCTTATTACAAAACTCCATCGTTATGCTGAACGTAAAAAATGCATTTGTGGACTATTATAAAAACCGCAATAAGCTTTTCCATACGCCGGTCCTAACAATTGTGCTGGCTGGTTAAATTCTCTACATCATTTTATGTTTTATTTTAAACCTCCCCTGTTTTTCCATTAACTGCTTTGTATAATAAATTGTGTTGTCACAGAAGAATAAAACGTAGATACCCTTTGTTTTTCGAAACACGGCAAAAACGCTAGACATTGTGCCTCTTTACGTTGAAATATTAGTGGAAACACATCTACAAATATGTTATTACTTTTTTCGTAGCGGATAGGATACCAGTAGATAGTAGCGGGATGACAAATGAAGTGTCCGGGGGAAGCGGGACGCGGGTGGGCTGCGGCGCCACCGTCCGGGGCTACGGGCCAGGCGGCGCCCGCTCCGGACACTTCGACTCCCGGGCGGGCACGTGGCGGGCGCAGTGTGTCATACACCTACTAGGAGCGCCTACCGACGTGGTCCAAGTATCACTATTTAATTATAATTTAAGGTGAGTGCACAACGTATCAAGTCACAATTTACCCATCCTTTTATGTTTCCTGTGATAGTTAGAGCGAGTGCTAACGCTCATGGTGCCGTCCCTCTTTCAGTTTAATAGAGCGGAAGGAATCCGGATGAGTTTAGATTACAATCCATGTATTCTGTAAACGTATTGCGACCTTCTCTGCATGTGACAGTACGGTAGTCGTAAAATGAGACTCATAATGAGAGCGCACTCACAAGCCTTAATTAAAGTCTTATTGAGTTACAAAAGAGCGCAAGATAGAAGGTACACGGTCTTGATTTATAGTCTTAAAGCACCTTAAAACATGTTCAGGCTAAACTTTTATTTTCGACGTTGAGATGCACTGAAAATATCACAGAACAATATCATAAACTTATAGAATCGAAAATAAACCTTGGTTCATATAGCAAATACGAATGTAGGTACCAACAGCAAAACAACAGAATTTCGTGACAGTATCTGGAGTCCCAATTTTGTTGTAACTGTCTGTTATGACCGGCTTCTCCCCGGGGTGCAATTGATTGATAGACCCGCCCTCAGAAATCATAAATTTATGATTTGGGAATTTAATTTCGCCTGTTCAAGAAATGTTTTGTTGTAGATTTTCCTTATCCGTGTTTCTTACGTAACGTATTCAATTAGCATTTCTTTGTTTGTTGTTTGTTTGACAAAATTTATGTATTGAATAAAAAATGTTACTATCCAAAAGTTTCGGTTTTCTTAATCTTCTTGTTTGTCATGATCAGGTTACAAAGCTGTCGATCTCATATTGAGATCTTAGAAGGTCTTCATGAATTTGGTGGCAGAGGAGAAAGAGATAGATCCGAAAGAGGGGACCGAGCTCTTCTCAGGGTATGTGGACCAGCCATCCGCGAGGCTAGGGATCCCGCGGGACGGTTCTTAATACGTCAAGCTGTGACGTCGAAAGGTGCTAACTTAACAATCCTAGTCCGAAGAGCAACCTCGCAAACTTCCGATGAAGAGGAATTTGTTGACGGGGCCTTTGCTTTTCATGATGGTGAGTAAACAATATCACTAGACAATGATAAAATATCAATAGGAAAAATATGAAGGAAAATGTATTCCGCTTCCACAACAGGACATAAACAATGATATTTGATGACTTATGGAAAGTGAAAAGAAAAGGACGAGAAATAATATTCCGGAGCTAAATCCAACCGGTGCTTACTAAGGGTAATGTGAATGTTTGTGTGAAGTATCTGATGTGTATGTAATCACTGGTGAGAGGAAAAATACGTGATGTATAGAAAATATAGAACCAGGATATTTGCGTAATCTTGAAATAATGTTAACTATACCGAATGTGGAGTAGATTAATTGTAATACAAAGTAAAGATATTTATTCATTAACTGTAACAATTTTTCACTTAGATAGAAATTATAGATAGTTTTGCTTAAATGATTCATCATGTGAAAAATTCCAGGTCCTTTGCAAACATTGTTACTAAATAATATCACTGATAGTGTATGATAGTACATAAAAAAATCATAATTTTAGTTAGGCTGGAAGCCGACTCCAATTTAGTTGGGAAAAAGGCTCAGGCGATGATGATGACGATGAACTTTTGATGCAGAACAACACGAAGGCACAGCGTCTCCAGACGCCACGTGTGCAGCCACGCACTACGGGCTCTCGTCTCCAGCTCACGGGGGCGTGTCAGCGCCATCACATCATCACATCTTCTGGAACATCGAGGAACGGCTGCTGTGCACGCACCGGTTTATACCGGCTGCCAATCAGAGCGTCACTATTGAAGTAAGTTATGTAACAAGTCATTTTTGAGTGTACTACTGGACTAAGAGTAAGGTGCAGGTAATGTAATTTTTGTACGCATTAGTCGTTGTGTTGTTGATCCTCTTTGTATTTTTATTTTCTGTATTCTCTTGTTTGCTGAGGCACTAGCACAGGATACTAAAATTATTTTTAGTAAAAAGCTAGGTTTTATTTTACTGGTCTTGCAAATATTTGTAAAACTATTCAACTCAGTGGATGCTCCCAAAGTTTTGTCGTACCTGGAAAACCGGAGTTCTCATAATCTGCGATATGAATTCTTTTTACATTTTGTTGAAAAAAAGAAACTCAACAGACACAATTTATGAAAAGATATAAAGATAACATTGTTACCCTACTATGCTTTGAGTCTAGGGTAGCCGTTAGAAACCACTTTGTATAATCTGACCCTAACAATGGAGGCACTACCAACCGTGCATATTATAATATCGTCTGTGAATATTAAATATGCCAAAATGTACTGAAAGGCTTCAGACAAGACTTAATTCATTTTAGATAAAATTTATGCTAACAAATCGACCTTCGGGACCTTAAATGCTTTGACTTTTAATCATTAATGTTACAAAATATGATATAAACACAGTAATATTTTACCCATTATTAAGATCAGTGTAGGTACTTTTAAATATTGTAAGCATTGAAAAAAATCCACGAGTGTCAGGCGGAACGGAGAACAAAAATAAATAATAAAAAACATTGTTAAAAATGTATACCGAAACATTTAAAAGTGACACGAGTTTTTTTTATTCTTGTACATTTTACTATAGCGGGATTTGATTCCATTTTTTTTTTGCTGTGTGCATAACTTTTTAGGCCCACGGCATATGTATCTATCGAAGTGAACCTTTTTTAGTTTCTATCAAAAAAAACTCTGTTGCATTGACTTCGTCGATCTTCATAACACATAGAAAAATACATTAGGTATAACACGAGAGAATAGATCTGAAATATTTTCATATTATTTTTCAGCCATACAGTAGGTGCTTTTTAAACATCAACATGATAAACTTAATATTATACTATCTACAGGTCATACAAAAATTATAAGTTTCATGGGTAAACAAGAGAAGCTTGACAAAGCCCCTGCACTAACCATTTCATTCGTTCTTCACGTTTTTGAACAAACTTTATGTTATGATTCCCTACTTGATTTTTTTCCAAATTAATGCTTCCTAAATTATGAACTTTCTTAGTTACTCTACCATCATTATTTCCTTTAGATCCAGCGTCTGGAACGCATGTGGAGCGCGGAACCGACAGGCACAGCAGGCGCGGGAGGGTGTCGCACTGCTTGCGGGGACGCGGGCTGCGAGTGTCGCTCCAACACGCCACTCTACTACCACGACCATGTCGCCCTGGTAGCTGGAGATGGAACTCACCTGTCCTGCCTTTGTGGAGACTTTCAAGTAAGTATTCTGTTTTATGGCGGGTGTCGCGCGGCGTGCGGTGACGCGGGCTGCGAGTGTCGCTCCAACACGCCACTCTACTACCACGATCATGTCGCCCTGGTGGCTGGAGATGGAACTCACCTGTCCTGCCTTTGTGGAGACTTTCAAGTAAGTATTCTGGTTTGACGGGCGGGTGTCGTAAGGCGTGCGGGGACGCGGGCTGCGAGTGTCTGTCCAACACGCCACAGAAGTTATTTGCCATTGAAGGTCCTTCCAAATGCGAAACTCATTTTTAAGGGGTTGATTGAAGTAGGTAATCTTTACTTGTGTTGTTTTGATTGATTAAATAACAGCTGTAAAAGGCAGGAAAGAAAAAATCCGGCCATAATTCTTTAAGTACCTACTCTCCCGAAGAGCCCTTGATTATAATCAGTCAGGATCTTTCATAAGTAAGTATTCCAATTTTCCAAGTGAAGAACACTAAAAATGACTGAAATACTCAACTCAATACCTGTTCCACTTGGAATACAAAATGAGGTGATTTTAAACAAGAACCTATAACTTTATGACGTAGCGGGTCCTTATTTGCAATTCAAAAAATAACAGTGCTCGACGTGACATTCATTGGAATTGACGTTCATTACAGCTATCTGAACGAATAAAATATACGGAAACCATCGACAAGAAAATTGACGTTAATTGCTTGAAATATTAAGGGAAACATTGAGGGTAATCGAAAGTAAAAATCAAGGAACCGATACATAATATAGCGTAATAGCATCTGAACAAATGGTAGCATTTCTGTGTGGTAAATTATACTTTGAACATTTCAATTTCAAGTAGAATAAACACGGGGTTTTCGGTGTACAGGAGCTGAAATGCATGATCTAATTATTGCGAGCTCTGAATATACTACAACAAATAAATTAATCGTGTTAGTGGGGCCTTATGTTAACACGGGGAGGACGAGCAATCCTTTCGCCGCGACGCCGCGCGCCCGGCTGCCGTGCCCGCCGCATAATTAACTAACAGGGTTACTATTAAGTATGTAACAGTAATTAAACGTACCACCCTGAAAAATAAGCATAAGCGATTAGAAATACTTAATCTTTGCTCACAACGGGAAACTTGTTAGGTGGCTTGCTAATCTCGTATAGATTAAGTATATTTACCTTTTCAGTTATATCCCGAACTGTTCGATGTATAATGATGTGTGCACATAGGCAGGCGTGTATTACAAAACAAAGAAAAAAATATCCAATTATTATCTTACATCGTGAGCCGCACGCGTAATTTAATTATTAACATTGCTTTCCCCCCATCGTGGTTTGACGCCATCCGCGCCAAATTGTTACGACCTCACATTGTTCCAAAATGGATTCTGGACTGTATCTAAAACGGGTGGCGGCGTAGCGGACCATGTCCCGGTGCTCATAAAACATGGGCTAACTGGCGGCATGTCATCCGTCCGCCCCTGTTATTAGTGGGCAGCCGACGACGCGGCTCGGGGCGACAGCTCAGAGACTCGCTCCTCAAAATTCAATTACTTAGTAGCGGCCTACGTATGGCCACCGCGTGCCGTTAGCGCCGACCACTGCACGCTGAATTTGTCAATAGGCTGTTCAGGTACGTACACTAACTGTTATGATGACGGTGCGTAGCCGCGCGGAACCCAGCTTTTATGTTCTTGCCACGAATCTCAAAGAAACGTTTACTTTTTACTGACTGCCAGGGAAAACAATGTAGACTTTATCAAATGAAAGATTGTTGAGATGAGATTTATTTCTATTGTTGTAAATTGTATTTTTTCTTTCCTCTTTTCAGCTAAAGCGGTAACTGTAAATTTTAATTTACGTAATTGTTGTTTGTGACAGGCGGCGTGGTTGCCGGTCGTGGTGCGCAGTTGGACGAGTGTTCGGTTGGAGTATTCAGTGGCGCATTACACATATGCGAGCCGCGGTTTTGATTACGCGGCCGCATATAGTTTCAACGATGACGCCATGTGCGGTCAGCGCACATACACCACTCACTCTGGTAAGCGTACCATCACGAAACTCTTGTTTACCTGCTAACAATACGCTTATCATGAACATTTTTCGAAAGCGATCCCGAGATAATTCGATTAAGATATCTCAAGGAAAGGGGCAAAAAATCGGCAATTTATCTTAAATGAACTCCATAGGCCCCCAATCACATAAAGCGAAAAACAAACAGTTCTATTTGACATTCGAAGCGCGTCTCAGACGTTTGGAAAAACGCGTCGGATATTGTTCTCGGTAGCGCGGCGGGGCGCGTCCGAGAAAATTACGTGCCACGACCCAGTTTCACGCCGCCTAGGGTAACACTGAATCGAAAAAACCTTGAACAAGATCGTAAAGTTCCAATTACAACGTCGCTATTGCGGCGACTCGTCGTGGTGCCTTAACGTCGCATTATTGCCCGCGTAGGTAGATGTTTCGCTGTCGTCTTTTAAATTTATTATTTTCTTCTCAAGGACTTCATTTTGTTTTTTTTTCCTTTAGGTGAAATATCGTCGAGGAATGTGTCGGTTACGGGTAGTCTGAACGAGTTTTTCTATCAACAATGCACTTGGGTATTAGATTCCAACGTTGAGCGGCAGTTGTTCATTGACATCACGTCTGAACAGGTAAGCCACGATAAAAAGCCATTGAGTTTTATTTTTATTTAAGTCATCTTCTCGACTTCAATTTATTCTTGTGGATTTTCTGGTGCTGGAAATTCCATTCATTTTATCAAGGTATTTTATTTGCAGAGCACTAAAGCTTAAATATTTAAATAAATGTTGTACTTCTTCACTAACCTGGACCGCATTCCCGCTTTCTAAAATACTTCGTATAACACCAAAATATGAGATTTATGTAGATAGTTGTGAACTTTCGAGATTTATAACATTGCATTGGTTCAGAACTTTCCTTTTGGATGCCGGTATACCAACGTACTAATGCATCCATTGGAGTGGTATTCCATAAAATGTTGTGGTAGGACAAGTCATGCGGCTCGTGGAACATAACGTTGCACGAGTGGTCGGGGCCGGGCGGTGGGGGCCAGCAGGACGGGGGCCTGGCGGCTGCCGCTGGGGACCTGCTCTACACGTTCTGTGCGAGGCACAAGAACCACACCTACACCCTGCCCTGGCGGCTCAATACCGTCGTCATTAGGTATGTATTAATTCCAAACCTAACATACAGCCCAACGTTGACATGATCAATTAATGTCCGGATAACTAAAACACCAAATCCCATTGTGTATTCCACATTCACCTCTATGATATTACATGCTACGCGTAACAGTGTGAAACAAGTGTTTTCGTAACTAACCCTATACTTGTACAGCTCCAACAAATCGATGACGATTGCTGAAGAACCTCGATTCATATTCGGAAGGCGTGTACATACAACCGCGTCGCTAGTTCGCTCGGAAGTCAAAAGAATCTTCCGCTGAGCTTTTAGCGCGATCTAAACAATTTCCAAAAGGAAGAAAAACGCTGCGATAAATTATTTATGAATGGCCCTCGGCTTTAATACACCAACCGACGTGCCAAATACGCAAGAACGAATGCTTTTATTTAGCTACTTTTTCGGAAGGTACAAAGATCTTTTTTCTTTGTGCATATTAAAGAAAGCAGTAAGGCGTAGGTAGGTACGTGGTGTGCTCCGAAATGACATTTTTTCTCGTAAATCCTGAATAACGATGTGTGAAAATATACCTTTGTCGATGAATCGAGAGGTCGTCGCAAAGCGTTCTTTTTGCTGGACGCAGGTGGGATAGTAAATAAAGTTTTAAGCGCCCTCTGCAGCATTTTGTATTGCACAGTTTGGTTTTTGACCACACTTTTTGCTGTGCAACGCGTGCATTTCGGGCTTTTGATAATGGCCAATAGAAAAAGTCTACACGCAAGAAATTTTGGTACAGCCATACGTTGGACGCTAGCGTTGATGATAGTGCTGGCTGTTAAATGCATGTATCCCCAAAATCTGCACGAGCGCTTACCTATACGAATACTAAGGCACCAGTATATATTTAAAACACCAATAACAAGAAATGGGGATATAATTCTAACAAGTTTATTTTATCCTTTAGGTTAGTAGCCCTGTCTCGGCAGCAGCCGCTTTACACGATTCGGTGGCGGTCGCAAGTGGTCCGGGCGAACACGCGGCTAGGCCCGCCGACTCCTGCGCCGGCCGCCTCTGCAGCCGCCAACTTCATCTCCGTCACCATATACCTTTTATACTACATTCTGTGCTTACCAGTGCTTAGACTTTGAAACTGATCAAATGCTGAAAAAACTCTAATACCTAATGATTCTATAGTGACTAAAAGTGTATTCTAAAATGTGTATGAATAAAGACTTGGCTTTATAAAGTGAATATCATTCTCTACGGAGTCTGTTCTTGTAAGAGAATATTGCTAAGAACTGAAATCAGGTAACTTCGATATGGACGCTTTAGTGAAATCTAGTTAAAAGATACGGAGTGTTTGATTTTAGTTCGTGTGATAACCAAGTTTGTGGAGGTCCTTTGCGGTACAAATTAAGTTATTGCCGTCAAGTTATACACGTATACTGAAGTAAACGGATTACTAGAATTTACGATGGATGTTTATCATTTATGTGGTGAAAAATTGAGGTGCTTAGATCACTTATATTTAATGTACCTACAGGTGAGAAAAATATTGTTTTGTCCTTATTAATATGTATTAGGTGCTGGCTTTAAATCAACAATGTAAACACGGAAATTGAAAGTTTTACCTTGAAAAGGTACGTCAATATTTTGAAGCGAATATAAATAGATACTCTAGATATAAATGCCAAAGGCGAGACAAAGACAATGGCGCTTAAACTGCCATCGATCACGACTCAGAAGCAGATACTTTCAGGTTTAAGGCTGTTTTATCTACAATGAAAAAGCGATAAAGTAATGACTAAATTAATAAATATAATGGATTAAAATCCTTTGAGTCTCTATTAAAAGTCCCTAAGCGAGTGTACTTTCAATTTGCGTTGATTTATCTGTGGACATAAATCGAACTGCAGGGAGCGGCGCGGCGGCGCGCTCGGCTACATGAAAACAAGCGCATGAATCAAACGCTGCGTCCAAAATATTCTAACCTAGCAATAGTGTTGGCTGCTTGTTTATTATTTACTACTTTTAGCCAACGAATTCCGTTTTTCTGCTTTTAGATCCGTGAAAATAAAATTCACGTAAAAGTGGAAAAGATATGATGATTGTACTTTTATTTTGAAGGTCATTCAAACTCGTGCTTAAGAACAGGTAATTTGTGGTTTGGTTTCAGTTCTATTGTAACACAATCTTCATGTCAGAGTCAATATATTGCGCCTTTTATGTTTCGATTGATTGCAAAGCCGAAAAGGAGAACGGAGACAACAAATGAAAATTCGTCATATTTTTTTTTACATGGAAACGTTAGTCAAAAGTACCGCTAGCTACGCTATATTGGTTCTTAGATAAAGGAATGTAAACTATGTACGGTGAACTACGAATGAACTATGTAAATATTGAATATACAAGCTTAAACGAATCCCTTAGAATAGTCTAGAAATACACCTCCAAAGACTTTTTGGATAAGTAGAACAAATAATGTCGCTTCAATAAATTGTCATGCTGATTTATTTTTTAATGGTTCTATAATATTATTTTATTTTATTTTGTAAGTGTAGCGTTAATGTGGATAAATGGCTGTTTATTAAGTAATTGTCTTACTGTCAATTATAAATATGTAGATTTTACCTACTCTGTTATTGTTTTCTTGAAATTCGATATTTACTACTTGTCCGCCAATCATATAATATGCTTATATTTTTAAAATGATCATATTTAAGTCACAACGTAAAAAACTAAAATACTCGATATTTTCGGCAATTTAGTATTCAAACGGGATTCCGCCGAACAATAGCATAGAAATCACCTTTTGTAATAAAATAACTCTGAAAAGCAATTAAATCGACGGAAATCAATGCGTACGAAATTATAAATGCACGAAAAAATATTTAAATTTCTATCACACGCAATTCAGACACAACAAAATAAAATTTAATCGTTCAGTCATGGATTTCGAGCACTTCACGGGAATTGAATTTGAAAAAAAAATATGGGTACACACATACAAATCTCACGGATGGATTTTAGTGGTTTGCTGAAATAGAAAATAATACATTTGAAGCTGTTAATGTTTTTGCACGATGTGTTACTTTTTTTAGATGTTGTGCTTTTTAGAGATGGTGAAAGTATTTTACGCAGTAAATATGGAATGCGGAAACTTTTCACTTGCCAGATATTGGGTGAAATAGATTCCAACGCAGGGAACTTTCACGTGAAATATTTATATTGGTTTTTACGAATCTCGTTTTTATTTCATTTTTGTTTTTTGTTTCAATTGGGATTCTTTTTTGTACTAAAATGCTAACAAAGGGTGGTCGCATGGTCTGTTTTTATTTCATTAAAGTTTAAAGCAACGAATGTCACATATGACACGTAGGATCAGTGCGTTGACTACTGATTTTACGCTTTTGTACCCTGTGTATCTGAATAAACTTTTATTAAATTTTTATAAATTATTTACATTTTGATCGTAACTTTTGTGTTCTATATTTATTGCGAAAGATCCGTCTTAACAAGTTACAGTTCAAGCCAATTAACTTTGCATTTCTGAAGATAGCCATTTGACATGCGCGGTAGTGTTTTGTTAAGGCATTTGTATTTTTTTTTTTTTTGAAACACGCAAGAGTTTAAATAGCTATCTACAAAATGCAAAGTTAACCATCGCGAAATGTACAGCTTCACTAAAAACTCTATATACTTAAGTTGATGATTCATAGCAAGTTTGTGTAACATTTAAATTATCAATTATGTAATTAGACAAGCATTTAGTTTAGATGTAAATAGTTCGGACAAAGTTGGCATTATCTCTGACTTTGTAAAACTTTGCCGATAACCCAATCTTTGTCCTATTTAGATTAACTGAGGAAAGCTAACTTTAATAGGTAGGTAGATGATTCTACATATAAAATAATGAATAATGTTTGTTACACTGAAATAGATAAAATGAAAGCAAATTGTGTATTATTTATTGAACCCTTTTTTTATAAATTTCGTGTAACTGTTAGTGAAATGAGAATCAATTAATTCATTACATGATTCCTGTTAGTAATCTAGATGTTACTAGTTATTGGTTTTAAATTCTCACAAAATTAAATATCGGTTATTACACGCAAATCAGCTAAAGGAGATGGCCAAATTTTCATAGTAAAAAAACCCAGAATCGACAGCAATGAAATGCTTACCAATAGGTTCATTATGATAGACCTTTGATGGTGCCAAAAACTCCAGCCTGAAATCCATGGGGTATAGGAGCTATATCATATTTTCACAAAAATAGGTCGTTGAATTTATATTGATTTTAAAGATCATTTACATCAAGGAACATAAAAAAAAATCTATGTACACTAAGATTATACTAGCCAACAGTAATATCCCCATAGTTACTGAGATTGCCTGGTGATTAAAAGGTCTTATATTTAACCACTCCAAACACGAAAGCACCGACCTTACATACTTGGAGAGGTTTCGCAGTTATATGCAACCTTCACAACTGGCTATGAAACGTCTTTTTAAAAATTGTCTTTGAAAATCGCGCCATGTGACATTGTCAAATGTAACAAATGACTTAGCGATGCAAAACGGTCCAATCATGAGTCTGCATTCAACTTCTATATAATGAACATGAAACAGTAAAAGTAAACTTTTCTGTGAACTAAAATCATGATCGAAAAAACGTTATAAGAAGAGAACCCCATGGTTTTTAGGTAATATGAAATACTTTTTTTAATCCTTACATTATACTGAATCTAATCGTACATATGAAGTTTCTGTCGACTCTGGGTGTTTTTTTGGCCATCTCCTTTCAATGAAATGGAATCAACGGGTGGATGACTTTACCTCAATAAATATAAAAGTGTTCTGCCAGCAAGATTCTTTTGTTTTTCTTACTTACTTTTTTGACAATTAAAGCGTAAGTATGTCAAGTACTCTGTTAGGTTAACAGAAGTATAACTATCGGAGGTTATTCTAAATATCCAAAAAATATACTCTTACCCATGTAATAAATACTAGCTTCTGCGAATCGATTCATCCGAGTCTCGTGGAAACTTCTTCGTCTGTCTGGATAATAAAAAGTAACATTCCTTGATTGATGGTCTTCCTAATATAGAAATATTTTTACAAATTGGTTCACTAGTTCTTCAGATTAGAGGGAAAATAAACAGGAAAATGAGCTCTTCAGCTTGATAATATGTAATTAATAATAATAATTAGTCATTGAAGACCAATAAGTAGGTCCCTTCGGATGAGAAGAACTAAAGAGGACACTTCCTATAATTAAATCTGTAGTATTACTTGACCTACAATCTAAACCACTGTAATTCACAAACTGTGTCAAGCAATTAGAACTCTTAATTAATACATTGTTCAACCCACTATTTCCGCAGTCGTTATTAATAAAATTTTCCAAGTACGCTATTGATATTTGAAGCGAAGCAGTCAATGCCTTATATTTAGTTCACGATATACGAGTAGGTCTGGACGTACTGTGCCAGGAGCTGATTACACGCCGTCTTTTACGTTTGATCCGAGCCACTAGAGTTAACAAAATTATAGGAGCAAACATTGAAGGAAGGCTTTATCAGTTCGATCGTGCCTCAGTTTAAACTTTCCATTTGAAATGTTCGCCTCTGCCTTTCTTTAAACTTCCGCTCTTGCCTTTGAGGTTTCTAAGACGGAAACTTCTTTTTAAGATAGGTCCCGAACCCGTTCTTTTATTTTTCTCTTTACTCGCCATTACGAGCCCGTGCTAGTGTTCTATGTATAAAAAACTTTAGTGCTTGAGTGTACGTGAGAGGGAAATTTTTTATTTGTTTTTCTATGTATATAATTTTATCGTGACGGTTAATTCAATCGTTTTGAGTAAACATGTATTGGAACGTAAAACGGAGGCATTCGATTCTGTGAACTAACTGCATGAATTATTTGCTTTGAATCAACTCAGAATAATATAAACAAGACTACCTACAAAGAGTAATTAATATTGCGTTGTAGGCAAAATCAAAACATTCGATCAACCAAAATTTTAGAAAACAGAATTTATTTTAATAATAAATGCCATAAAAGATCAGCTGCATGAAGATTATTCTCAAGTGCCGAAGATTTGTTCTTAAACTAAAGCAAGTTTAATATGAAGTGAGTTATGAAGTTTAAGAAAAGATGGATTCGCAGTGGGTTGCTAACTTAGCAGCTTTTGATTTGCTCGCACTGCGCCAATCGTAAAGTTGTGTACCCTGAAAAAGGCCGTTGGCAAAGTCTTCCGCTAGATGAAGTTCCTCGCATCCAGTCGTCTTTGTGCTTCACTCAAAGGAAACGCAATTTAAACTACATGCGGGCACACCAGATATTCATTGCCTTAACCACAACTCTTTCTGCGTTCACTTTGAGAATTGTATTAACCGCGGAGCGCGGGATATCATGGTCGTCCCTACACGAGCTAGCTACAACAACAATTAAACAAATTGGAATTAAGTTGAAGTTGCAGTGAACTGTGTGCAGTTCGTTAAAACTATATAATTGGGGCTCGGAGAGCATAAATACGAGGAGCACTAATGGCGTGCCGTGTAAAGGATTAGCAGAGGTGTTGTATTTTCCACGTCACTGGTTTTCCTCCGAGAGTCGAGTGCAAAACCTCACTAGTTTCAAAATATTGAGTGTGTTTGTTTTTACCAAATCTAACATGTTTTAATAGTTTATTTACCTATCCAATTGCTTAAAACGGTAGTACCTAATTCTTTTTTTTGAAAAGATCCTAATTATCATCAGTATATACCTAAGTAAAATCGATAATTTAATTTTATACATAACTACATATATATAGGAAACTTAGAAGCCGACCCCAACATAGTTGGATATTTGGATAGGAAACTTAGAAAACAATCAGAATCAGGTTCAATTACTAGAAAACCTCTAGGCTAATTAGTTTATTTTTGGTAATCAAATTACACGATGTCATCTAAACTACACTTAGGTATGCAGTAAAAGTTGCCGGCGGCGTCTTTGTAAACAATAACAATGTCTGCCATTGTCTTCGCCTCGCCATGTCCACCGGCGTTCATTGCCGTCGTAATTAAGTTTTTAACAAAGATAAATTAACACCAGGATACGTTTTGGTACGAAGATTCCCGAGAATATTACCTCTGTAGCACGAGTTAATTTCAAAATTGGATTTCAGTCGTTATAATTAAAAAGTTTATGAAAATTGATCTACAAGTTTCTTTCTTTCTCTTTTGTCGAAATTGAATCCCATTTTCCCCATTCTAAAAACTTTGTCAAATAATTTCATTTTACGTTGAAATTGCATAGCAGTCGCCCTACTGCGCGTTGAATAAAAAACGTAACGCCTTAATTATTTTAGAAAAAAAGTTTGCTTGAGATCCCTTTCCTTTTAAAAACGGCTCAAATATAAATTACGAGGTTCGTTTATAAAAAGATATCACTGAATACTTAGTTTACAATAATAAGAAGCTCGTTGGGAGATCTTCAAATGCTTATCTTAGTAATAGGTAGTCCCAGTAGATTAGTCTGTCATACGACGAATACTCATTTTGAGGACTCAAAGCTTTCAAACGCCCTGCGTTCACTCTTCATAAGGAAGATTGGAATGCTATTTTTGAACTTCACGTTTTTCTTTTTTAATGCTTAGAAAGGTTCCGTTGAAAGGTAGGGAAGTGTGCATGTAATATTGTTTATAACATACCACGAAACAGCTGAATGGATAATTATCAGGATAGATTTAATCTGGGTATCGTACGATTTGTCTCAATAATCGGAGTATTCCTAGATATGTGACGTTAAAAGAAGTACATAGTGACTGTAAGAAGTTGTTGATAAGAGTAAAAAAAGTAATGTTGTTTTTTACGTTACCTAGCTCGTCACGAGGATTCCAAATACAAGTACATTATTCACCAAAATAAAATATTATTTATCTAGTTATTATTTTGATAAAAATATTTTATTTTAGTTGGTGATAAATGGCGCCTGTCACCCGCAAAAACAAAAGCTAACTAAATGTGTTTCTAGGGACGCTAAGATCTTTAAAACTTTAATACAGTAACACTAGAAATTGGTAAGTGTACCTAACTAAGTAGTAAGTACATACAATACAAGTATTCACCAAGGGAACTCCTTACAAATTCTACGTAGTAACTCTCAATATTGCTACTACAAAGACTTATTACACGACAAAGTTACAATGACGTCACCAATTAATTCGATTTACGCCTGTTTAACTGTAACTTAATGTAAGAGACAAAGTTAAATTAGACTAATTGCCATACTTTTCATGGCTTGATATTTCTTAATTGACCTTCCGTGACGAGGCAGAAGTTGCATTTGTTAATTGGAGTTAGAATTAGAGTCCATTTTCTTCATGAACTCTTACTAATGAAGCCAAGAAATTCCAAGTGTGTTCCTAAGTAGTAAGTTAATTATACTGATTAATTATTTCTTTGTGAGTATATCTGTCTCTGAAGTACGGGATTTCGTACGGATTTATCCTTTTATTTATTAATACTCTTCTGTGAACACACAAAGTCTGAACACTAATATTTCAAAGGAGAGTATTAACATGGCTTAGTTGATTAACTTTTTCGTGACTGTTTATCATTTTGTAGCAATGAAATAATGGTCTTAAAAGAGCTGGTCTCTCTCTTGAGACTATCATTTTATTTATTTAAGTACTTTAACTGACTCAATATACACAACGCATTTCACACAGCCTGTTATATACTATATACAGTATGTGTTTAAAGTTTTTGCACACAGTACAGAGGTCATACCGAACCATAATGGCCTCCACGGCCGATTTCGGCCACGGCGGCTGTTCCCACGTAAGGAGATCAGCCAGCTGCACAGGACATATTATGGTGCACGAGCATTTGCGCAGACACAAGTGCACTCCCTATTCCTTCACTCTCATAGCCCGATGGGACGGCAATCTGACACGACCGGAAAGATATCAGGCGCAGGACCGACATTTACGTGCTCTCCGATGCACGGGTGAATCAATCACCAACTTCCAGACTACGGGCTGCTTTGTGAAAGTTTAAGAAAACCCACAAAGCGATTTCGGCCCGACCCGGGATTCGAACCCGAGACCTCGAGAACAGCAGCCGCGCTTGCGACCTCTAGGCCAACGAATAACCATATATAACGGATTTGAACACAGAAAAACAAGAATTCCATTCCCCTAGGCATGGTGTCTAGATCACTACTACACATCATAATACAGCACCTGGCTTTTCCATTAATCCAGTTTTCACGACTTTTAATATAATGACAAACAGTAAAAGTTTCAAACAGCACTTCACACTACGACGTCCATAAACCGCGTTTCTATTGAGGAAATAAAATGAACTCGGAATAATCTATCACATTACTTTCATGAGCTGTCTTGTTTATTATTCTATGAACTTTTACTGGAACTCGAATTAAGGTAGCTGAGCTGTATAAAGTTTACTGAATCTCATTTAAGTCTCTTCGGCTGTTACGACATGATTACATAACAAAATAATGACTAATGATATCTTTGCATGTCTTTTATATTTATAACTGTTATTCTGTAACAAAAGGGTAATTCAATTCTTCCCCACTTTCCAACATACGAGTAGATGCGTCATAGCTCACAGAACTGTCAAAATAAAATAGGATTCGACGAACCACGTCGCGCGCACTCCCGATTTTCTATTTACTAAAATCACAACAGATTTTCCCTAAAACTGGGGTGACTGTTGTAGGAAATGGAATAACAAAACGTGTTTTAGTCACCCGAAGTCATCAAATAGCGTGGGAATTGTACTGACTGACATTTTGACTAGATTGGGTTAAACAATATAAATTAACCACATGTGTACTAATTTAGCAGTCAACCTCATAATTGTTTGTGTTGCGGTCAAACAGTAAAGTCCACATTAGGGTGTTTTATTTAATGTGAACACACGTTTCTATCTAAATGATTTGATTTAACAATTTTGCCCAAGGTGGGTACATATCATTTCGATAGAAAAATAATTGCGTATTTTACGGACTATGCCTCAAATCACTACGTAGTAAAACGCGTGAAAACTTGTCCCACATCAGAAACATTCACCACGAGAAACTCATAAATTCAGCCATTTCCTACCTTCATTATGACCTATATCTACAAATTAACAAGCACAGCGCACTTGACCATCTAATACAGCGTGAATGATTGGATAGTTTAAAGGTGATATCGTTAACTTGCATTAATAATTTCGCTCAGTTGTTATCATGTTTACTTCACGTCTTGTTCGTTCCTAAACACACAGTTAATTTCCGATAGATCCATTCGTACTGCACACATCAATTTCACCGAGTAAACAAAAATGTACGTGCTTTGTTACATACTGTGTTTATTTTTCGAACATTGTATGCGTGTATCTTTTGCCTTTGTTTTTTTTGAGGTCGGTCAATCCCATTGGATATTGATATTTTTTTAAAGCGCGACACACATTTTTCATCTGTCGTCGAATGATTAATAAATAACAGCTTGTGGGTCGGAATACTTACATCTTTTGTTGAGTTTCGAGTTTCATAGCACTGTAAAAGCATTACGTTTACTAATGACACAGCATCGATTTGGACTCTTACACTCCTTTTCACGTTTCACAAGCTTAATTCTAAAACATAACAATAACATAGCTTTGTTCTTAAAGCACGTAATAACTGAACGTGTTTTGCATCGTTTGTGTCGCGTTAAAGTTTTCAGAAAAAAGGTTGAAACAAAATGCTTTCGGTTCGGGGTGCAACATGGGTAGTTTGCGTTGGTGTCGACGCAATTTCAACGTGCAACGTGCAAAACCACCCTTGGGCCACGCACCTGCCCACGGTCATTATACAGCTATATATTATATTATGCGGTCATAGATTTATCAAAACGTTGACACACCTATCGCTATGAAAAATTTATTTCATGTTTTAATTCAAATATTCTTAGAATCATTATAAATTCAGTTCAATATGGTTTGTTTTGTTCTAGTTCAATTGATTCTTCATAAAACAATTAAAGGATCATAGTCTTTAGTTATTTATTATTTTAAAGAGGAATCTAAATAAAAAATTGAGCAGTTAAAATTATTTAATTGACATTATTTTCAAGGTTTCGAAACCATTCTGCTGGTAACCGCGGCTTACCGCAATCATTTTAAATAAAGCTTTAAAACAAGAATAAAACTGAAATTCCACTAACAGCGACGATATGAGAAGATCATAACATTATTATAACAACGTCTCAAGCATCTGTATTCTTTATATTAAATTTTAAAGACCGGCATTATATACTTGGATTAAGTTTTGAAGTTTACAACACCCTAAATAACAATGAGCCCACATCCAAGTTTTAATCAAGATTCTAGCTCATTATTAATTTGTGCACCACATATTATAATTAAGAAGTTAAGACATGGATACATGAGCAATCATGAATACTGAATGAGATAATCAATCAAGTGAATTAATAGATAGGTAGGTACCCAAGGTAATTAGTAATGTAATTAAACTAATAAAAAGAATTGAAGAATTTTTATGGCTTCATATTTCTAATTGACAAGTTTTTTGTAAGTTAATACAAAAACCTGAAATTTTCTTCAGTGCAATTTTGAAGTAGTTTCTTTTTCTAGAATAAGTCAGTGATTATACATATAACTAAGCTCATTATACAGCAGGTATCCGCTTAAATCAATTTGATGGGACGCGATTCAATCACTAGGTATGCGGAACGGTAACCGGCTAGTGTTAATTATGGAAATCCAATATGGCGGTTCTAACTAAATCGGAATCCATGAAATGAAATGCAGTGTTTTCTAGCTTGGAATGTTTTCCTAACAATTTTATTGTAAATGGGACGATTCATACGATATTTACTATTAGAAGTTAGGTTGTTTGGGACAAAAGTAGTGCTGTTTTTGACTTTTTGATGCGCATGTATTCAGATTGGAAATATTGTACTTTTAGTAAGTAGTGTGCATTGTTTTATAAAATAGCATAGTATTCAAATATATTGATTTTTTATGAACCTTTCGTTTGACTGTCTAACGGCCAGTTTCTTCATCAAAAGTAAAAGTCAAAGTAATGTCTAAAGTAAAAGTAATGGTCAAATTCGTTTTTTCAAGGCTAAAGTGACAGCAAAACTAATAGAAAAAATGAATTTGACCGTTACTTTGACTTTAGACATTACTTTGACTTTTACTTTGGCTTTTACTTTTGATGAAGAAACTGGCTGTAACACATTACACTTAAGAAACATCTGAATGGCATTTTTGTCATAATTACCATAGATAATCTAACTGTTTAGGTAGCAAAGTTCACTGACTTCAAGATTTCTATAGCAGTCATAATATTCCAATACACGTCAAAACTTTTCAACGCCAACTTTGGAGTAGAATACATAATGACCTAAATGTATTCTAAGTAAACCTGTAGGAATAGGTACAATGTACCTACATCTTGAATTTACGTTTGTATAACAACGGCCTATATATTGACATAAATATTTGTATATGTAGGAACATAATAATATGCAACCTACATTACATTTTACACTCGCATAGATAACAGATCATATCAAATCATGAATATCTACAACCACATTTCCATAAATAACAACCGATAATTAGCTCAATGTTTGTTAATATATTTATACAAAAATAAAATAAAAGTAGATTAATTGGTTATCAAAATGTAACCCGCATGAAATGATTAACATGACCGCTCCAGATAATTTCATCGAATTCGTTGTCGGCTTTAGTTCGTTAAATCATGTTAATTTTTAATTAAAAAGGTACTGACAGGTATTGCTTAAAAAAGTTTGAAGTAGGTACGACGATTTTGAGAGCAAACTCTGTTGTTTATTATCAAAACCTATAATAGCGGTACATTGCATACATTGTGGAAATTAATGTAGAACATGCAAACACAGAGTAGGTACCAATAGATAAACATGGACAATCATAAGCACTCAGAACAGCTTATTTCAAATCTATTGACGATCAAGTAAAATTATTCAAGGATAACTTCTATTTTGTACCTACATTTAAGTCAATAAACATCAGTAATCTGCCAAACACAGGATCTAAGTTTAACACATTGACGTAATATCTATCATACTTAAGAAATAAAAATAAACTTAGCATTCTCTGCCTCCTAAAGCAAAAACAAGTCGAAAATTCCGCAGATATAAAGGTAAGTTCGCGAAAGTGATGGGTGGCACGCTAGGGAATAAAGAATTTACTTGTATCCAACCCAGGACCAATTCCAATCTTGTTTTCCTACGAGCACAATTAATTCTCTCAACTTTTAGATACACCGATTTATCATCTGCCTGATTGTACAGAGTTTGTGAACTTCTAGCTGAAAGAAAGGTAACTTTTATCTTTAATATTTTGGCCATTTTGAAGCTAGTTTTTGTTACCCCGGTCTATTTTTTTGGCTCCACATTTATTACGAACATTTACCTTCTAATTTAGAGAAAGATTTTACAGCTTACTCGTTGGTGACGCATGAATTGTAATAATCATATGATTTTATACGACACATAATGTGTAATTGCAAAAGTTTCCACGAAATGGTCCCCATAATTATTATATTACATTTAATATTTATATACAATTTATGTTACACAAATTCAAATCTAAATGGGAATTCATATAATTGCTTCACACTTCAGTGCAAGAATCATTACTTTAGTAATATTAATGTCACATTACATTATTCCGCTATAGAATATGCAAAATATTATAAAGAGAAAATGTTGTGAGTTACTAGCGAAGGTACAAATACCCCGGTTCGAGATTCTTAATTACTGTTTGATTATAGTTTACTCATTTGGAATTAATAATTATATGTACTTTAAAACATTTTAACTGTACCAAATTCTAACATACATGTTAGACAACATCATAAGAAACCAAAAATATTTATTTCCTTTTTAATAAAAAACTACGTCACGTTTTCCTTCTTATATTTCTCACAAACCCATGATGGGAAGAAATTCTTACGCTGAAACAATATTCGGGCGATCCATCTTACGACATGTCTGACAGATCGAAAGGTGTATGGCACCCAAGTTTTACAAAGTGCGAACGTATTAAACAACTCGTTGGCAAAAAGGCTGGTTATTGATGAGCAACAATGAAAGAAGAATAGTTTACTATTTGTTAGAACCGACGTGTTTGTGGCACAAGTGGTCGATGCCACAGTCAGTTACACGCAGGAATCCACAGTTTTTATATCGAATTCCGACACAAACATTTATCTACTTACTTATGTATCTCTGTGAGGACCTATGTGTAACCCACTTTTGTTTGTTGCGTACGACAGAACAACTTTTTGATGAAAACATGTTGAAAAATGTAAAAATTATAACACTTATTTGTGATGCACATAATATAGCACCGATATTTTATTTATAAAAAATACAGTAGGGATTATCTTAATTGGTATTTTTTTAATTCATAGAATTGCAATAATATTTTAATCCCCACTGATTTAATCAACAATCAATCAAACAACTCAATTTGCCATTTACGCGAACGTAATACAGTAGGTAGAATTTTCATACATTTATAAAATATTTACAGCTAAATACCAAACCAATTTAACGGTACGTCGCTCGGTATCCGATCGAATCTCTATTTAAAACTTCGAAAATAATAGTTGAAATCGTGTAACGCATGGTCGAACTCTGGACGGCCAGTCACTTGGGGCGGAGTGCTATGAGAGATTAAAGGCTTACGCGCCTGTACCCAAACAAATTGCCCATCTAATGGGAGAGTAGTGCGGGCCCTCGACGGTTTCACCCCGCCACCATAATCCCGAACGGCTAAGTTTCATGGCATTTTTGTTAGGTTACTCCGATTAGATTGACGCCCGCTCCATTTTAAATTCAGCTTTGGCTTCAGCTTTCAGCAGTTCCGGGTTTCACGTGTCCATCTAAAAATAATTGAAGTTGCTGCCTGATACAAAAACAAAAATACAATATTCATAATATTATGAACACTAGAGCTAACGCATTTAAACTGTTGCTTTCTGAAGGTGGAAAATCAACCAACTTTAGAGTTGAACTACATATATACCACACCAACCAAATATAAGCATCATGGTACATTAAACGTATAGATAGCACCATAATGTAGTTATTTAGTTGCAATGGGTGCTCATAGTGCGTCGATGGCGGTAACGGGGTTTAATGTGATGGGAACCCATTACGCCTGATCGAATCCAATTCCAATGTCAGTCCTAGCTGTGGGTCACTAAAAAATGAACAGGTGGAAGTTTCCACGTTTTTGTTTTTCAAAATAAAATCTTTTTGTTCAATGTAAAAAAATTGGTAGAAAAACCTTTTTGTGTTTGGTAACCAGTTAATCAAGTTAAAGCAAGCAAAATGTGTGTCGTATATATAGAGAAATGCTAAAGTATGTACATGTAATCCAATTACTAGTGCAAAGGACCAGACACATGATTGCATCGATACGTAAAGGACAAACGGGCTTCGAGACAGTTGGCAATATCTCCAGTTCAATTCCCCTACCACACGTCGCGCGTCATTTTAGATAGCATCGAGGGCCCCGCCATGAATTAAATGTTCGTTGAAACGCCAAGGGAGTGTAAGGTTCAAATGCGAACTGAGCGTATAAATAAACTCAGAATAAAGCAATTTTTATTTTATTCTCTACCCTCTACACAGCTTTCACAGTCGTGATTTTTTAAAAGCTTTTTGAAATACTTTGCGGAGTTATTGCTACTTCAATTAACTGGATAGTGAAAGCTCACTGAATGTATCAACAACAACGATTCCAGACGTCGCAGATCAGGACGAGATAAGAACATAGTTGGGGTCGAGCCAGTCTCATCAGCTCGCTAAACGACAAAGGACTCTGATCCTTCTTCCCTTTTGTCTGACACCCAGAATGAGCAAAAAATTGTTCACTCAGTTTCCTCCCGTATTACTGTGACGGGATATGGAACGAAGCTTTAAATCTCTAGAGAATACGGGCAATTACGAACATTCTGATTTTATCTGGTTTCTACAATGTACACACGTATTCACGTTTAATCCACGGAGGAACAAATTCTTTATTTGATAAACTAGCTGCATGAAAATAAAAGGTAGAATGTTTATGATTAGAAACTGCAAGCTCGGGAAACGTTTCATTGTGTTCTTTATTTTCAGTGGCTTCGAGATAGTTGTACGGATCAATGTAGCTTCATCCTGTTCCTTAACGGTTGATTGCCGATCAAATCCATCATACATTATCCCTTGACCCGTAAACTCGTATCCCAGAAAGGTGACAAAGTTCGTCCCTATGTAATATACCCATTCGGTTTTGGGCGTGCGAGGGTAGCAAATTCCGTCCTCGATAGCCGCGGCCCCATACAATTAGATTAATTAACAATTTGGCTTCGAGGGCGGTATTTAGCATATACCTAATGTTTATACTTGAGAGTTTAGGACTTTATCAGGAGTGGAGTAGGCGAGGAATTTATTAAATATGTCTCCACGTAGCGTCGATAAATCTAACGGCCTTAGCAGCTCTGGCTAAAGTGGTCGGGCGACATCTCGCCATTTACCATGACTTATGGACACAGGGCGCAACGTTTTTGTCAAACCATATGCCACAGAGTTCTCGATCTTCGCTACATTCATCTTGTTTTACAATAAGATAATTTCATAGTGAATATCCTTTTCGGAACCCAAGATGTATCAGCTTTTGTATTTTCAAAAACAAATGTTAAACTATAGATTAAAGCATTGATCTTGATTTAATATACGATTCTAATGAAACTCAAACTTAAAAGTTACACAATTAGAGTTTATTTTATAGATACCTGAGTAAACTGGTTTCTCGTGAAGCTTCTAATTCAATTCGATCTTTATTAGAACCGCATTTTGTTGAATTAGATTTAGTTTTCGACAAGCTAAAAGCGATTCCATTACGTTTTCAATTCGTGGAATAAAGGTTTAGGTACTACGTCCATTTAGCTGGAATATTAGAATTTAAATCCAAATGCAAATGATGAAATCAGAAAGTTACTACACTGTCTTTTGTTAAAAATGTACTACATTTTATTTACAATGATTGCCGAAGTATAACATGAAATATGTACCTATCTCCAAGATTTTATTTCCTCGGTTACAAATAAGGAAAAATATTATTTTACGATGAAAGTGTTCCCTAGCAACCCTGTCCCTTGATATATTATGAGTCCTTCGCGCTCCGTTAGCGTCGTACCAATTGTCGCAAGACGCTACAGCCACAGACAGATTGTTCAACTTATATTGTTGGTTCCGCACACCCATCATATGGAATGTTCCACAAGGATATTGCGCTACTAAATAACCGGCTTTTGGAAGATCTTAATTGATGTCACGGTTTTATCAGGCATTTTTATTCTCTTCTTATACCTGTCAAATAAAATTAAGTTAATATTTCCCTCGGGCAATTTATAACGACAATCATTGTTTAAGGTTTAAGCCGTGCTAATGAATTGTCAAAGTTATGCTAAGATCTTAAACAATAACAATGTTTGGGTTTAAATATTGTAATAAACTGAAAGTCCTCTCACCCGAGAACGATTAATTATTGCGGTCTTTAATTTAATATTTTAATAATTTGTCTCAGTCCGATGGTTGATGGTTTTAACCTGGACATTAATAACTGTTACCCAATTTTATTTACTTAGTAAACTTTGTGAATTTATTAGCTTTTAATATTTTTTTTATTTTCTGTCAAATTGTAAAATCATACGCCACAAAGATGAAGTTATGTAATTTTCCTCAAAATAAAAAAAAAAATACACAGGCTTTTTAACAAAACATAATCAATAGGTACCCAATCTCCTAGAACAGGACACCAAAGTTAACAAAAAAGTAGTACCAACATTGTAAACAAGAAAATTAAGCGAGATTAAGGCTCTTTATATTTACGAGGTAAGACGGTACTCCTTATTAAGGAATACAATTACGCAGTGCCAGCAATTTAAGAAGACCTAGCGCCGTTTAATTGCACTGGCATAAATTCTCTTTGGAACAGATAATTTCTTGGTAACATTTTATGGGCCACTCGTAAAATTCCCCAGCTTTTGGCCGCGGGATATATCCATTAAGTGCTAAGTTAGGTGATATTGTAATCCTTTCTGGTAATTAAGGCTCTGATTTAGAACTTTAAATAAATTGGCTAACGATGTTGTTTCTTTTATATTTTTGTTTGTGAGTAATTTGGGTATTGTGCTATAATTAGTATACCAGTCAAGTAGAGAGAAAGGTTCACTACAATTAGCATACTGATGAATGCTTGATAGTTGCAAAAAATCGTGAAGTTCATAACATACCTATTTATTGTAAAAATAACATTACTTATAAAAGCTACAAAATGTTTGTCTTATAAGCTATTTAAATATGTTTAATCCCAATAATGGAACACTCAAAAGCAATTTGGAATAAGAAAATGACGTTCGTGGAATGCGAATCTCCCTGATTCAATTCAAAGGATTACCTTCCATGACTTGTTAAATATTTATGTATAGTACTGGTTTCGCATATAATTTGCTTGGCAACAACCCTGTAGTACTTCCTATATAAAAATAGCATAAAACCCGTTCTAATCTGCTTACAACAAAGGAATACTCAAAAACAAGCTCAATTTTTATCGATATTCTCCGCCGATTTGCAGGAATTTTCATGACGTAAAAATAAAAATACTGACGTAAATAAATAAAAGCTGAAAATAAATATTAGTTCACCTTTTATACCAGAAATACTTATTTCTATAAACTAACTTCTACTATGTAACTACTGTATTGTATGTACATACTAAACACACACACACTCACAGCCAGCTTCTTCATCAAAAGTAAAAGCCAAAGTAATGTCATAAAGTAAAAGTAACAGTCAAATTCGTTTCTTCAAGGCTAAAGTAACAGCAAAACTAATAGATAAAACGAATTTGACCGTTATTTACTTTATGACATAACTTTGGCTTTTACTTTTGATGTAGAAATTGGCTGTCAGAGGCTAAATACCTCAGTGATAAAATACGCAGTGTCTGGAAGTATTTTTGTGACTATATTTTTTAAAGGTAAAATACCACTATATATTCAGACATACTCGTAAAACCTTAAATACATTTTAAAGAAAAAAAAAACAATAATCATTTTACTAGGCAGTCTGTACTTGCAAATGAGAAGTGTGAATTAATATACGTGAGGAATGTAAATTGTAAACTCGTTGTACATGTTCTTTAGTTGGGAATCACTTATGTGGAACGTAAGTTGTGTTAAACTTTAACCGCCGCATTATAAATGGGAAAGTGAGTTGGTTTGTTAAATTTTCCCGTTACAGTGCAGAATAAATGATGAATTTTACAGAGTAGGTACGATAGCCCGTTACCTGAAAATAGGTGATTTACCAGTTTAAGGTAAAAAACGATAAAATATTTAGAATATAATTTTGTGTTCAAAGTTTACCAAACGGGTTGGTTGGAAGTTCCTAGGAATAAATAAATTCCTGGCAAGTGCTTAAAATAATTGAATTTCGCATTACAATTTCTGATTATTTACCACCACAGCTCTGTGTAAATGTAGACAAAACAAAGGAAATAGGCTGAAGTATTGTTTATAGGACAAATATCCCATGTCACGATTGGCCCGGCATTTAAGGTGAAACTTCCGTATAGTATGTCACACGTGTTATATTTTGTACAAAGCATAGATCGGCAACACGTTAGGTGTCATCGTGCCACTTATATTGTGACACGTGTGGCTGGCCATTCGATCCTTGGTGAACAAACAGCTTTATTTTTACCACCACTTTTTTCCCGAATCTTAGACCCTTAAATAAATACACAAAGAGAAACATTTCGTAGGAAATTTTATGGCCTTACTAAAGAAGCAAACAAAGTCATCAATGTAAACATTATTATAAAACACCTTCACTGAAAATATTTACGTAGCCGTCTTTATTGAAAATTTATTGGCGCTTCGATTATTTGAAAACAGTAATCAAAATGCCAAAGACTTTTAATAAATGTCAGGAGCGGCTCCAAAGTGATATATGACTATTTTCGGTGGTCGGACATCCCGCCACGTAAAACGCTGCGTCAAGAGCCCTTCATAAAATCGGCCTTTCTTGTCGAATCACGATAGCCATCGCTATATCGCTTATAATGATCCATAAAAATATAAATACTCGAGCTCTTCTTTGTTGCTCTGTAAGCGGAGCGATAGCCTCATCAAAAATGTCACCCCAACCCTTTAGCCAAAATGTAACAAAGACCTCAATGAGTAAAAAACCCTTTATCTCAAAAAGAACGTCTCTCCGTCGAGATAAATCAAGTAAATCATTTTTTAAAGTAAATTTTATCAGCGGAACAACTAATTGTCGCGTTGTAAATGGAGTACAATATCTCGAAGTTCTTTTGTTTCAGTGGGAGCATTAAGTATGAAATAATGGCGAAGTTTCGTATACGGTAGACAGTTCCTTGTCCCAACAATGTTATTAAATCATACACAGAGACGCCGCGACTGTAAAGTATGTAGTGCAAAGCATCGTATTCTCGCGACTCGTGTACCTTCATAAATATCTGCTTTGACGTCACATTCTTATAAGGCGGAACTAAAATCAGTTGTTACGAAAATGTAAATATACTTTTGAACTTTATTTTGTGAAGAAATGTTTGTGAATACATACTAAAATTTCTCAACAAAATATCTTGCTTTAGTCAATAGAGAACACCAGTGAGATAATGTAATGATTAAGGTAGACGAGCTTTTCATTAACTATATCGATACATCTCTATCAAAAGCAGCAAAAGGAAGACAGTCACAAAAAACGAAACACTGTTCCAAACATCACAAGAAAACTCAATATTGCACAAATGAACACAGAATAAATAAATGTGATTAAACTGTCACATAAAATCGCCAGTTAGAAAATTGCAAAAGAATATCGCGTGTAGTCAATAACAAATTCTAGACGTGTGCATTGCCTTGAGCGTTGGGAGATAAATAACGCCATCTGTCACCTCCGAGATAAACGGATATTCTCGCATTGACACTCTATTAAGCTTGCTTATTCTGTGGTCTTCGTTATCATAGTAATATCGTTAAAGAGTTTGCCTTTCAATATAGGTAATGTATCAAAGTAAATAGTGATTTTACGACTGGCTCTAAGTCTAAAAATAAGACGCGCTTTGCTACCCTGGCTTTTGACATCCGGGAGACATGACCGGCCCAGCGCAGCTGTCGGAGCATTAGATAAGTCCCTATGTACTCCATTATGTACTGCCCCTATGTACTCCATTATGTACTGCCCTTATGTACTCCATTATGTACTGCCCTTATGTACTAAAGTATGCACTGCCCCTATGCACTCCATTATGTACTGACCCTATGAACTCCGTTATGTACTGCCCCTATGTACTCCATTATGTACTACCCCTATGTACTCCATTATGTACTGACCTATGTACTTCGTTATGTACTGCCCCTATGTACTCCGTTATGTACTGCCCCTATGTATTCCATTATGTACTACCCCTATGTACTCCATTATGTACTACCCCTATGTACTAAAGTATTCACTGCCCCTATGTACTCCGTTATGTACTGCCCCTATGTACTCCGTTATGTACTACCCCTATGTACTTCGTTATGTACTATCTCTATGTACTCCGTTATGTACTATCTCTATGTACTCCGTTATATACTGCCCCTATGTACTCCGTTATGTACTGCCCCTATGTACTCCGTTATGTACTATCTCTATGTACTCCGTTATGTATGTGTTACGCTTAGAGCTATTAAAAGCAGGAGGTAAGTACGTACTGGGGGAGCTCCAGAAGCTTTTTAATGCCGTCCTGTTTGAAGGGACGGAAGAACTCCAGAGGCGTGGAGTAGGAGTGTTGTCGTCCTGTTCTTCAAAAAGGGAGACAAAACCCAGCTGAAGAACTATCGACCCATTTCCCTCCTAAGCCACGTATATAAGCTGTTCTCAAGAGTGATCACGAACCGACTTGCGCGAAGACTCGACAATTCCAACCACCGGAGCAGGCTGGGTTTCGGAGCGGATACGGCACCATAGACCACATCCACACAGTGCGGCAGATTATACAGAAGACCGAAGAGTATAATCAGCCCCTGTGTCTAGCATTTGTGGACTGAGATGAGAAGGCCTTTGACTCGGTTGAAATCTGGTCTGTTCTGGAGTCCTTGCAGCGTTGTCAAGTAGATTGGCGATACATCCAAGTGATGAGATGTCTCTACGAAGCCGCTGCAATGTCCGTCCAAGTACAGAATCAGCAAACTAGGCCCATACCGTTGCATCGAGGAGTGAGACAAGGGGATGTTATTTCCCCGAAACTGTTCACTAATGCAATGGAGGATATGTTCAAGACGCTGAACTGGAAAGACGCGGCATCAACATCAATGGCGAACACATCCCTCACTTGTGATTTGCTGACGATATCGTCATCATGGCGGAAACGCTGCAGGACCTACAACAGATGCTGAACGACCTGGCTGAATCTTGTCTACGCATCGGTCTACGGATGAACTTGGACAAAACTAAGGTCATGTTCAATGAACACGTTTTACCGGAACCGATTGCGATTCTTTGGCGCCGTTCTCGAAGTTGTTCGGAAATATGTATACCTCGGGCAGACATTGCAGTTAGGTAGAAACAACTTTGAGGACGAGGTGAATGGGAGAATTCAGTTGGGTTGGGCTGCATTTGGGAAGGTACGTCGAGTCCTAACATCGTCGATCTCACAGTGCCTAAAGACAAAAGTCTTCAATCAGTGTGTCCTACCTGTCATGACTTACGGAGCCGAAACGTGGACACTGACGGTACGGCTGGTCCACAAGTTTATAGTTGCTCAGCGGGCAATGGAAAGGGCTATGCTCGGCATTTCTCTGAGGGATCGCATCAGAAATGAGGTAATCCGTCAGAGAACCAAGGTCATCGACATAGCCCACCGAATCAGCAAGCTGAAGTGGCAGTGGGCTGGCCATATTAGCCGAAGAACCGATAAACGTTGGGGTAAACGAGTTCTAGAGTGGTAGAGGGGTAGAGTGAGGATGTCCTCAGGCACGGTGGAGTGATGACTTGCGCAAGAAGGCTGGCAGGAACTGGATGCGAGAAGCCGAAAATCGATCTCAGTGGCGTGCACTTGGAGAGGCCTATGTCCAGCAGTGGACTGCGATAGGCTGATGATGACTCCGTTATGTACTACCCCTATGTACTCCGTTATGTACTGACCCTATGTACTCCGTTATGTACTACCCCTATGTACTTCGTTATGTACTATCTCTATGTACTTCGTTATATACTATCTCTATGTATTCCGTTATGTACTACCCCTATGTACTCCGTAATGTACTGACCCTATGTACTCCATTATGTACTACCCCTATGTACTTAGATATGTACTGCCCCTATGTACTCCGTTATATACTGCCCCTATGTACTGCCCCTATATACTCCGTTATGTACTGCCCCTAAGTACTCCGTTATGTACTGCCCCTATGTACTCCGTTATGTATTGCCCCTATGTACTCCGTTATGTACTCCATTATGTACTCCGTTATATACTGCCTCATGTACTCCGTTATGTAATGCCCCTATGTAGTGCATTATGTACTGCCCCTATGCACTCCGTTATGTACTGCTCCTATATAGTCCATTGTGTACTCCATTATGTACTACCCCTATGTACTCCATTATGTACTGCCCCTATGTACTCCAGTATGTACTGCCCCTTTTTTACAGGTATTTAAATATTAACACTGGCTGCAAAAAGGAAAATACAAATACAATGAGCAGATAACTATCTATAGAATTTAAACTCAATTCTAAAGCTATCAAAATACAAAGTTGCGACTAAAACAGTCTATCATACAACCTATTTGAATATCCGTCGCCAATATCATTATTTCTCCACATAATACAGATATTGGACGCAAAGTATCGTAGCGACATCATACTTTATGTACGCCCGAAGTTATAAAACTTTACATGTGAAACAAAATACCAATATATTTTCACGGATGGGTATTTTGCGCCGAGAGATCAGACCAAGGGTGATTCGCTTTAGGAAAATATGGTGAAGCATAGAAAAGGTGAATGGTAAATATATTGATTTTTCCACAGGACTTTCATTTTTGTATTAAAGATTATAATCCTAATTATTGATGATTATATTATGCTATGAATATTTTAGCAAAGTTGATATTATTATTTTTACCTTTGTTTTCGACCAGAATGCGACCTACGATATCCAACGGTTTCACCAACAATCTGAAAAACGAAACAGAACCGACAGTCTTTCTCAAAGCTGTACCAACTGACCAACAGAAACAATACGTTTTCATAACCCGATTTCCTTTCGAACAGTAGTTTCGTGTGGTCGTTACTATATCGTGCACAAAGTGGACATTCGGATACTCTCGACACGTCAGGCTGTCGGCGCCCGTGCCAGCCAGTTGAGTAGCCCGCCAGTTTACTGCCTATTGTTACTCTGTGGCACGTTTGAATATGGAATTGATACCGGTCTTAGACTGTGTATAGCGGCCAGTATTTTATATATATTTTTTTAAAGCTTTACAACCTTTTAGGAAAGTAGATGGTCGTTTCAAACAGTAGGTTCGTGTGGTCGTTAATGTATCGTGCACAGAGTGGACACTTGGATACTCTCGACACGTCAGGCTGTCGGCGCCCGTGCCAGCCAGTTGAGTAGCCCGCCAGTTTACTGCCTATTGTTACTCTGTGGCACGTTTGAATATGGAATTGTTATATCTGTCTTGAATTTTGTAAGATGGTTAGTAGCTGAGTTCTATTTGTGTTTTTTTAAACATTACAACCTTTTCATATGTACAGATCAATGGGTTACAATAAGTCTGTTTTTTTTCTGTTCTATGAGTTAAGTGATTACCGGTGCTTCTGATTCAACAAAGATCAGACCAATGAGTGAATGAGACAAAAAGTTGAGAGTTGAGTTCAAATGTCAAAGAACTTACAATTGATTTGAAGAAGAAATTGTGGTCATTTTAGTTTTCTACGTGGAAAATTCTCTGTAACTGAGTTCTGAACTATTACAATTTTATTTTTTGTAATTCATAAATAATGGGATAGGCAATTATTGACTTCATATATCTTCAACAAATTATTATATCATTAAATTTTCAAAAGATCAATCTACATTATACATGTACTGATTAAATCAGGCCATAAAGGCTTACATAACTCTCAACTCACCAAAAATAAGTACATAGAAGCTCACCTACTCTATTAAGACCGCACCGCGGATTTTTTGATTTTAGATAGCTCCGCCCACTACACTTCCGCGTCTATCGCGTCGCGCAAGCTATACTCTTCACTCAATGTGTAAAATTTGAATTTCGCGCCAATCGCACACGCCGAGGTCAGCGCGGGGTCAGGAGAACCGAACAGGGAAGATAGGGAGCCGCAACTTACCTAAGTTTTTTATTTTTTGATCGGATTTTTTTTTTGTTGTACTTACAAAAATTATTTGAAATGAAAACTTTTTATGATAGTAGAGTAATATGATAATTTGGACGCGTATGGTTGTGTGTATGTAGGTATGTGTGGTGTGTCGTGTATGTGTGTTTGTATATCCAGAACGGATGAATCGATATGTATTTAGGTTTTTTGTTTGAAATGAAATTAATCGGGAGTGTTCCTAGCTTTATTTGGTGAATATCGGCCCAAGATGGCCGCCGCCACAAAATGGCGAATAACATATTTTTTTTACAATTCCTTCAGTATGGATATCAAATGAAAGGGCTTGATTAGTATGTAGAATCATGTATAATATTATTTAAAGTCCAAGATAGCCACCGCCAGAAAATGCTGAATTGCATTGTTTTTTTATAGCTCTCTCAATATGGGTATCAAATGAAAGCGTTTGACCAGTGTTAAATAATTTATACTAATGTTATAAAGAGGGAAGATTTGATTGTTTGTTTCTGTGGATTGTATAAGCTCTGAAACTGCTTAACTGATTTGATTTGCTTTCACAATTAGAGATTTACACTATCCCCAGTGAATGTAGGCCATATTTTATCCGGGCACAGGAAGAAGTTCCCCGGGAATGCGGCTAAAATCGCGTTAAACAGCTAGTAAAAATTAAGTGGTTAAGGAATAAAAGCGTCGCAGATCTTGTGTGTTATGTATGCTATAAATGTATGTAGTGAAGCTGTAAGGTATCAAAGAAGTAATGAAGCTAAGTAATTCATTTTTAAACATATTTATTAAAACTGAAATATAAATAATAATATAATGTAAAAAAAAAGAATTTAAAGTATAACACGGTCTCCATAGATTTTTTGTTCTCAGAGTGCTTATAGTAAGTTCAACCTTGCGCGCGGTTATGTGTGGGTAACCCTTGTACAAATACAGTGACTTTGTGTGCGTGACAAGAGGTACAGTCGGGTACAAATACAGTTATTTAGGGGTTACGGCTGTTTAAGGAAAAACAGTTATTACGTAATTTAATGTTTATTTATCTGTGTAAATATCTATTGAAATTATTAAGTTAGTTTTTGATTTGTTTAATACCCAATAAAAATATTTATTTATTTATAATGATTCTGAATCGCTACTTGAAAAATCAAGTCCACACTTTTATTTATTGTCCTCGTACCCCGAGCTAGAAAATATGTAAGGAGTATTTAATTCATCTTAGATATTTCACCTCATTTATTTCTTAGATACTGTCAATGTCAATTTGAAAAAACTTATGAGAAAATAATGAAAAACTGTAAGATGTATATAATAATAAAAAGCTTTGGATGTTGTTTCATTTTTTGAAACGCTACCTGACTCCTTAAACATTTTCTTCGTGAACAACTAGACATTTTTGTAAACGACTGTACCCATAACAAAAAGCGATAAGAACACGTCAGGTGATCTTCACACTGCCCCGCATCACGCTGCATCTTGCGTGTCGACGCACCTACGCGCGTTCCTGCGGGAGTGCAGATCTGCATCATCGTGCGGGTTTTTCACGCACTCACGCGCGTAGGTGCGTTTTGTAAATTCACGCACAGCGAGTTCCATTTTCAAATATACACGTCACGCGCATTCAAAATCACGCGCGGCATTGCGGGATTCAGTGTGCCATACCTTGCGTCTCGCCCCGCACCTACGCGCGGGGGTGCGTGTTTCTCCGCATGTATGTGCGTGATCCGCATGAACGCGCGTGGATGCATTTTCAGTGTGTTGGACTATGCGTGTTTTCCATACAAACGGAGATATTTCCATACAACGGAAAAAAACGCATCCACGCACTACGCTGCATCATGCGGGGCAGTGTGATAATCGCCTCATGCTCGGACGACGTCACTGTCACACGAGCGAAAGTTGTATATTTACAAGCCGGAGCAACAACATGCGCAGGTCCGACCTCGACGAGGGCTATCGCCGGACTGGCTCGTCTCCGTACACATTGTGTATCAATCGCTAGAGCACGGACATAAGGTTCAGAATTGCGTAGCGTCTATCATGATCGCTGCCGCTCAAAAAATCCAATATCTTAAAACTTTAATTAAAAATGTTTGGTAATAGTTATGGAAAAATGACTTTGACAGAACGTTAATATTGATGTTAAGAATATATTAGAGTAATTTTGAAACATAAAGATAGTGTAACTTCCTTGTAATTTCAAAAATAGTACTTTTTTAGACGTGTTTTCGGAATTAATTATGATCGAGTAAAATTATCAGTATCGTGTTTTCGTTCTGGCAGAATCTAGATAAAGATATCAATTTACCTATATCAAAATTTCAGATCCATTGGTAAGCGGGTAGTCCTATAATTTGGCATGGCAAACGGCTATCAAAATCACGGTGGCGTCTTAATAAAGCACTAATGTAAAAGCTAATGAACATTTATAGGTATAACTGGCTTAATTAGAAGGTACAAGAGCTTTAATGTTCTGAAACGGCATGATTTATGTAATGTATGGCTCCGTCGAATTCTACTTACGTAACAAAATTAGCTAAATCATTACTATTAACTTGAAAAAATACACGAACTTACACAAATTGAGGGACTTATATATAACCTTGACTCTATTGTAACTTACAATACCTAATTACGCTTCTAAAGAACTTTATTCGCGAAAAACAAATCTCAAGGTCTGACCGCAAAGGACTCACAACAAATAAAGAAAGGATTTGCTCGCTTTCATTTTGATTAGTACAGATCCCTTTAGAGAGATCACGAGAGCATAAAAATACATAACAAAGCGTATTTGAGCGAGCAGTAGGTCAGTAGCTCACGATCTACAATTACCAGGCGACGGGTTTCTGCCCGCGGCGGCATGGCTCAATGTTCTAGCTCATTTCACTGTCACCCCTAACAGGATGGACGGAACTTAATTTTTATGCCGCCATCTTTTAATTATACGGCTTTCTTGCATTTCTATACAGATAGAATCAAAAGTTTGCTAGAATTTATTTACCTAAAAGTATGATTTCCTAAATATGAAACATGAAGTTTAATTCACTGGCCAGTGACGATGAGATGTTGTATCGATTTTTTGAGAGCGAAAACAAAATAAAAATTTCAAGAGGTCATTGCGTGTCCCCCCATAAGCTCATTAAGGCTGGCCTCATACAGCACCTACTCTCATATTTAAAAGGTGCAAATACCGTGTTTCCACTTAGGTGCGATGACGGATTTGGGTTCAATTTAATTCCAGGAAAAAGGCAAGTCAGCATGACCGGTTGACGCCCGACATCCTAATGAATAACGGGGATGATGATGAAAATTTTATCGAACCCGAATTGTTTACATAGCTGAAGAATAGCCGTATAAAATATTTTCGAGAGCAATGTAAAGAGGACTTACTTATATAATATGTGAACAAAATCACAAGCAACAAATACGACTAGATACAGCAACCGTTCATGCTTTGTTTGTCTCATGGATTTATTTTCGATATTTGTTCTATATTTAGGGGCAAACAACATTCAAATGATATTCCATCATTGCTCTCAATAACCGAGCACTGCAAACAGCAAATGCTCCACAATAAAACTAAACAAACAAAATCAATGATACACGTTACCCGGATCACTTTCACTTATATTTTTACACGCACGTGGCGTTATGCAAATATTAGATATTTTCGCGGCACAATATTCCGTGGCAATTTGAAGGGAAATTGGGCAGGAAAGCAATTGATATTCTGATCTCGTTTGGGAATTTTCGCTGGGAATACTGTAGAATCCACTTCTGATTCACCATTTACTTGTAGCTCACATATCTGGTGTGTATAGTGGGCAGGCTGGTCTAAACAAACGCGTTAGTAAATGGCGGCACATGTTGCGTACTAAATCGTACCAGTGTCTGCCAATAGTGCCCTCGGATACTTTTGTTTGGAAACACTTTGAATTGTCGTGTTATTGGAATGTCGATTTCCTTGTAAACTGTTTGCAGTTTGACACGTGTTTATTTTTGCAAGTACTGTAATACTTTTAGAAATGACGTTAACGAAAGTAGATAATTAGGTATTTACCTATGGATCGATCCGTGGGAAGAATTAAGATTAATAAGTAGCTCTAGCAATGTATTTTTAAACATTTTCCTTTTACTCACAAACATTCCATCCAACGAGCATAAAACATAATGCAACGAAAATTATGTTTCCAACATTCACGATTCTAACTACAAGAAATCCATTTGAATAGCTAATAGACAATGAATAATAAAGTGACCTATTTGAACATTCGTACTAGCAATCACTATAATGATATTGTGTTAGCTTACAGAATGCAATTGTACACAACGTTCCCAACATTAACTTGTTCTGGCCAATTAATTTTAACAATATACGTGTTGCAAACATAAGGAAACTTGGCTTAAAGAAAATACATGCAATATTCGCCAAGAAAGGTTGAACACGGTACAGATTTGGGACCCGGAATCAAATAATATTAAATGTAAGGTTTACCGGTATATCGGTTTGATGGTTATTTGCAAAATAATCTTTATTTAATGTGACCCTTTTAGAAAAGGGGTATGGAAGCTATGGTTTGTTGTGAAAATCTTTTGAAAATGGACACGGAAGGAGTTGTACAAATTGTCTGTACCGCGCTCAAATCAGTTTCGTCACATTTATAAACGTTGATGAATTGCCTTCCTTATTATAGGGTAGGTACGTAATACGAGAATTCAACAAGCAAGCACACACATAAGATAGACAAAGCTCAAACATCTTTAATGAATTGCTATTTATCACTTTGACACGTAACTCCAACATTATTAAAACTAGATCACGTTTCCCCAACAATTTCTACACAACACATTTAGTCCAACCGCATAGCCTTATTAAACCGAACTCAGTCGGTAATAGCCATAATGACATCATGAAGGAATTTATATAAGCGGAACAATTTCAAGAATCTCTATTACTAAAGCTTCTCTCAATGCGGTCTGCTTTATATCGGGTAAAGATGTTTGTTGACAAATGAAATGCCAATTGCAGACTCGACTACTCCTTATTGAACGACTTCAATATCCTTTGATTAATGCTCTTCTGTATATTATTTGCCGCAAGCATCTAATCTCTTGTGCGGAGACTACTTTGATGAAGTAAGTATTTTATTTAGGTTAAATTTTTTCTCATGTGTCATGCATAACTTGTTGAAATTCTTTTTCTGTGTGCAATGCCTGCCTAACTTCATCCTCGCTAAAGATTATGGCTGATTTTCAATACTCTAAATTTCCCCCCAACATGTTCTAAAAACAGATGTTTTTTCTATGTTGTTTAATGACAAATCCACCTAAGCAGAATTTGTAGTTGTAAACATTGCATAGACACTTTTATTTATATCTGTCTTTGAAGCCGTTAATCTCAACCCAGTATTTTTATAGCAATATCAACAATATTTATAGACGCGATTTAAAACAATTATTGGAAAAATTGAAAAGTGGTTTAACGGATCGCCGTCTGGCGTATTATTTGTTGTTACAGATCGACTCGGCCCCAGGGAGCGGTTTGAGATGCGAGCTCTCAAACCGCTCCCTGGAGGCGACGGATTTCACGCCAACGTGCGGACCTCGCTGCCTCTCTGCCTCCCTGCCTCGTGCCTCCGTGCCTCACTGTCCGACACAAAACTCGATTGGATATTGATTCGATAAATAGCGACGCTAATCTCGCCTGTTAATATATGAAGCACGAACTACTGCACTGAATAAACCACAGCTCTGTCTTATATAAATTGTAACAGACTTTATTGAAAATGTATTTTGTAATAAATGTTTTGCAGGCAGACTATGTAAACGTTTTATTTAATGTTTTTCAGAAAGCAGGATTAAGTAATTACTGTAATTTTGCTGAGGAAATATTCGCGTTTTCGTTCATGGTTGTGATTATTAACCTATAGATAAATGTTACAGTTACCCGTAAAATAGATATTCTTTTCAGCGAATACCTACGTCAGTTTAAAAGCTCAGATAATGGAAATGTTTCACGGTGAAAATGAGTTTCGCTTACAGTGGAAGCGAACAAAAATGCCGAGTCTGCCGAACTTAATCAAACACTGAGCTTCGTCTATACAAAAACGTTTACCAAACGTTATATAAAGAACAAGTTTTAATTTAAAGAGTCAATGAAGAGGAAGAACATAGGTTCAATCAACTATTGTGTGTTTGAGGCCATAAAAGTGGAGATAAAGAAACAAGCGCTACAGACACGGCGACATACGCAATATCCATAATTTCGATAAAGTTTGTATGGAGTTCAAACAACAATAGAATGTATTGAAGCAAAGCAAACACGGAAACCTTTCATGCCTCCGTACAGTATTTCGTGAGCATTGTTCGAAACGAGGTTAGTACAGTTAGTGCCACAATTTAATAAAATACAATATTACAGGACAAAAGAGTAAACCACTGACAATTCACAATTTTGCTAACAACGCTGTAACCGCAAAGCATGCAATACTATTTTCAAATAGTAGTCACCAAATATGAAACCACCGAAAAGGGTACTTTAATATTAAAATTATGTTGTTGCTTTACAGTTCAGTCATTGTAAAAAAAATATTGTCACTATAAACCTTCAGTCATCATTAAATTGCTGACTTTTCTGATAAAATTGGTGCGTTTTACTATGTACATAGGAAGTATTATATTTCAAGGCTATTTCTTGACATTCCGTTATGTCTGTAGAGATAATAATTAGTACCATAATCCGTACCACCGTATAAGACAATATTATCACAATAGTGACCAAACTTTATGTTACAGAAACCCATCAGCTCTCAGGATATACTCACTACCTACCCGTAAGTTTGCGTCATCAAAATAAAATGTATCCTCATCAAAAACGCTGGTTTAGTGGCCATAAAGCTCGGTCTTAAACTAGCGGAGAAGCTCTCCCGGTCCCAATGAAAACTGTTCGTCTTACAAAACAAACTAAATACCGGGGATGTTTGTACTTCACGTCAAACGCTGTTATATATTGTTATCTCTTGTTTACCTTACAACATTACATTGAGATTCTGTTCATGATAAATACACGTGGGATAAACTAACTCGAGGAATATGTTAACCTTTACGTAGTTATTCATGTTTCATTTTGTGTGCTGCTCAATTATTTGGTTTATAAGTTAACAGCGTAAATGTTAGCCTGTTCTTGTTATACCTACGATTACCTATGACTATAAAATGAGAAGTTAATTGCGTTATTAAGATTGCTACTCACAAAATACTGTAATAAATAACAACAAATATAAAACCTACCTCTATATGTAACGGCAATTTTTGTATAGGTAATAGGCAATGAAGTTTCCTCGCCATTTCTAGCATAACTACTCAGCAAAAAACCAAAATCATAATTACATGAATCAAACTCAAGATACATAAAAAATTAAGCTTCCCTCTTAATTAAATTAAAATAAAACAACGTGCATATTTTATCGAGTTAATTCCCTTGAATCTCCCGAGTCCCGGGACCATGCGTTAGATTCGATCGTGGGTAGCTTACGAATAGTTAACAGTTTGCGGCTAGCCGTGGCCGCAGCAGGAAGGCCACTGATTTTAGCTTACTAAACTACAGCTAGTTTCTAACGGATACTGATAAATATAGGAAGCTGGGTACGTCGATATACTACTAATATATTTAAGTTTCTGCTTATTTAACGGAATTGTTCTTAAGTAATTTTAATGATGAAATTATTAACCGAAACTTGTGTTGGCTGCGGACGTTTTTTAGATTTTATGGGAAATTGGTGTATGGCGTAGGTACCTACTACTTAATCATTTTATATTCACAAAAATTATAGCGGTAAGTACTTCATGTATAGAATATCTTTGCCAAAATGTCTAGCAACAAAACAAGCTATCTGACTTAATTGACTAACATTGTCCCATGTAGAGCTACATGCCTTCAACTGCATTTTTGTCACCCTACACTCATCATATCGTCTGCCATTTTGATCGCCTTTTACGTTTAGTATGCTCCTAGTTCAGTACGGTTGAAGTGCAGCGAACAAGCGTTCGTTGACTGATGTCGGCCGGTTCAAGTCAATTGTTACCCATTGCCAATGTGACGATTGACAGAGTATACTCTAGTCGGACAGTCTATGTAGACATCGAATGGTATTGTTGTTGGTTGGGCAGCGTCGGTCAGAGGAATTATTGAAAATTATAATGTTGTAGTGGACAACTACATATAAGGATACATTAAAGGAATCTACAAATAGCTATGTCAGTTTCTTCACTGTGTGAGGTCATAAAGGTTGAAACAACAACAAGACTTGAAAATGAACGAATTGCAGCTTTATAAAAGCATGCAGTGAGAACTTACAAGTAATTTAAAAAAAATATGATGATTATTTAATAAACATAAACATACATATAACTATTATAATATGTAATCTACTTCAATTTATTTTGCTTCCACACAATCATGCTATGTAAACTACAACACGCCTTGAGAACCTACTATCGTAATTGGTTTAGTTGCAAATACCCGAACTGCGCAAAAGGGTTTGGGCCGCTAACACAACACTGGGATCCTCTTAAACGGGAACCTGTCACTATAAATGCAAATATACTCTGGCAAGGATCGTTAAATCCCAACATATTCCTTCTATATAAGCTTTAAACGTTACCACATATTGGTTTCTTCGACACAGCCGCGGTAGCTCTGTGGGTATTCTAACAGGATAGTTTACTATTCAAAGATGTACTTAGGTATTTTAGTTTCATGGAAAAAGTTATTTACAATAATCGGAAAGACTTCATATAAATACGGAAACCTGAATAATTTAATTACCTATACGTACCTTAGTTCCGTCAGTATTTTGATACGATCGTTTTTTTGTATTTTCCGATTACAGATAATGTAATATGTTAAACATTGCTATTAAGAATACTTTCAAACAATAAAATAGTTCTAGTAATACAATTTTGACCTTACAAAAGTTGGCTACATCTGTGTTAAGAAAAGCCTTTTTGTCAATAATAATCATGAAACGGACTTCCTGATCGGAGAAATTCCTGTAAGTTTAATAAATCGAAGGTAGATGCAAGCAAGAATTCCTTTCTTTAAAGCCCGTCTTTATTTGGCCCATTTCGGTCCCTATAGAAGACGGAGATTTCCATACCATGGGATGAATTCCACAACAAAATAAACTGGCAGGGCTGCTTAATAATTAAACTTGTCTTCCTCGTCCGTTATCTTTCTGATTGTTTATTTAATTACATCCACCGAATTGCTAAGCACAATAGATACGGGTAACAACAGAGTGAAATCAAAATACCTGCAAATCAAAGATTGCTTTTTTTTTAAATTTCGAAATGTATTCTTATCTTTACCTCCTGAATATTGGTTACCTGCACAATATTTT
Organism: Helicoverpa zea; assembly: GCF_022581195.2. Lineage (NCBI taxonomy): Eukaryota > Metazoa > Arthropoda > Insecta > Lepidoptera > Noctuidae > Helicoverpa > Helicoverpa zea. The sequence continues at coordinate 9,497,113 of NC_061452.1, read as the reverse complement.
TTTCATCAATACGTTATTTGTGAGAAAATAAACTTTTTCCATTGCATCTCTGGGAAGTAGATTCATTTCTTATACAACCAGTTTAATCAATTCAGCCTCATTAAAAGACAAAATACACTAACTCAAAACCACTTTTTAAATTGGTAAAACATATTGTTATATTTCGTGCACAAAATATTTCATAAAAAAATATAACAAATTATGCGTTGTCACGTAATCCATAAAGAGATGGAGATTCTGGACTCAAATAAAGTTGTTTAATGTTGAATGTAAAATATTGTATGAATATATTATTATTACACAGCAAACATTTTAGTAGTTTATCCTTCGTTAGTGGTCTTTCATGCAAGGTGATTGGAGCCTTCGACACTCAATAATTGTAGTTTAGAAATCTTTAAATAAATTCAAGAAGTTGAATTTGAACTTGAATTTTTTAGTTTGTAACCATTTTATTTACTTACAAATTTTTGAGAATTTTTGGTAACCATTTACATATAACATCAATTTTATTACGTCTCGTAAAGTAATTATAAAGACATCTTTATGAAAAGACAAGACAAACATAAACGAATTAAATAAGACGTTAAGAAATCACATCAAATAAGCAGGAGGCACGTGCACAAATAAAGGCACGAGACACGCACGTTACATACCTAAGCGTTCCCGAGAAAAGTAAATATGCTACAGGTATTTGCTCGGATTTCTCTACAGATTCCAATTCAGTTCCTACACAAAACATCTAAATTAAGTAATCACGACGGGATTATAATCAAAGAAACTTTATGAAGGACTCCCATTCATATGACGTAAATAAACTTATTACGAAATCGACGACAGTAATAGACACGACCATTTCATAAAGCTTGACACGACACAAATTAAATTATATTTCATAAATATTCTTTCCATTTTCTGTACCCAATTATTATTAGACGCTGTATACAGTTAAAGCCGTAACATTTTAATAAGCGCTCCAACTTCAAATCACTTATTAAAAGGTACGCAGAAATCTATAAGAGAGCACAAAAAATATTTTTGCATTCATTCGCAAAAGTAGTAGATGAAAATTTTCTCGACGATAATTGACGGTCCCGCCGAGTAATATCGTCTATAAGTATAGTGGACATCGGACAAAGTTTGAAGACTGTTGGGGAAAAATTTAATGCTCCTTCTGAAGACGTTTAGTTGAGAATAGTGAGGAGGTTCGCAGGCACAGACAGCAATTTGTTAGTTTACCCTGCGTAGCGGCCGCCTCAGCCCAGCCGGGCGGCGAACAAGTCATCTTTTATTAAATACGTACAAACATTTGCATTTAGTTACCGTGTACACTGTATTGTAAAATTTTAAAGTACTTTCCGTGTTATGCATTCAAATGATAAATGTAGTTTTGTGTTTTGAATAGAATGAATAGCGTTTTAAGGAATACTGTTACCTACTAGCTATATGTAAGATAGGTATGTAGTTCTGCATTGTATAAAAAATAAAGGTAGATACAAGAAAATGGTAATGAAGTCTGTAAGACATATTGTATACACAGAGATATCATGTCAAATTAATAATTAACAATTTATCTATCGCTTTAACCAGAAATATTTACTTAGAATTTACGAGAAAACTTTAAGGTCAGCATGTTACGTCTGTCCAGTTGCCTATATACGTTTTATGTCCTGTTCAGAGCCATCTACATTTATATGGGCCCATATCAATGACCATAAACATGAACATGAATAAGAATGTAGGTTTTATGGGCTGCCGTATAAATCCGGAGGAGGTGGTCATTACAGCAGTGCGTGGTTAAGACGAGGTTCAAGGGAAAACACGTTCACAGATAATAATTATATGCCCAAGATTATTTCACGGTGTGAATAAGCCAACGTGACAGATCCTATGAGTGTTGCTACGCCGTAGCAAATGTAGCCAAATCTAGTAGTACGAGTAATTCGTGGCTGCTACGTGCAATCAAGGGATTTCTGTAATAAGAGGGGATCATGGAAAATTGGACCTTTTAATCGCAGAACGTTAAGTAGTGAATTGTCATTTGAATTACAGTAATAAATGCAAAATAAGCTTGCAACACATTTCACATTCGCATGAGTCTCTTCATACGTTTATCCAAAAATACCTGTTACATTTTCCAGTATTTAACAAAACAGTTTTTAAAATAGATTACTCCCTAAGTTAAAGTGATATTTTAAAATTAAAACTGCTGCATTTTGTGGGGTTTTTCGGCGAGTTTAAGCTACGTAACCTCAAAAAGCGTGAGTTGGAAAAATAATGCCGTTGCTAGTCGTAAAACTACTAGGCAGCTGTCCAGGCCTCTTTATTTTATTACTCTTTTTTGGTGCACTTGTTTTCCCAACGTGGTGCTATAGGCACGGGTGAAACAAAATGCAGATGGCCGATTGTGGACTCGCATGGACTTAATAACAGCTATTCTCTGCGTACAATTTTATCTTAGTGGGAGAGCATGTACAACTAAATTAGGGCTGTTAGAAAAGGTTCTATTTACCTTATTATTAACTGACTTTTAAAAAGGAGGTTCTCAGTTTGACCTGTATTACCTATGAATGTATGTTACTCACGTTTGGTTGAACCAATTTTCGTGCTGTTTTCAGCATAGTGTTCGTCAGACTTAGGATAAGGAGTATTATGTTTTTAGGCGTATTATTTAAGTCGGGTTTTATTTCGTCTGTAAAAAGATGTGTTTTATCTTAAAATGGATAATATCAATCACCTGATCTTTCTCAACGAAATGTACAGCTTTATAAGGTTGTAAACTTAGATTAACGAATCGGTTGATGGTCGCGGCGACAGCCAATTATTGAGCATGGCCAACTACAGCAAAGTTTGAAACACCGAAACGACCAATTAATAATATGAGGTTGTCCCTAAGTAATTGTTATTTTGATATCGATTCACAACCGCAATTTGGTAATAAAATGTTTAGTTCTGATAGTTGTAGATTTGGCTCCTCTATTTGCTATGTCCAATTAAAAATCAATCAACAAAATAAACGAGCTGATACGATTGAATATTCTAATTGCCGTTTTCCCGCGGTTTCACCCGAGTCTTGTGGAAACTATTACACGTACTGAGATAAAATATAACTTTAAAACAGTGAAAAATATTTTCATATTGATCAGTAGTTTTGGAGCTTTTAAATTATAAACATACCAACAAAACAATGTTACCTCTTTATTATATTAGTATAGGTAACATTGTTTGGTAACACGGACGTCAAATTTTCAATAACTGATCAACAACTTCTACAAACATTATCCTACAAAAATCTCACCAACATTTTATAAGCTAAAACACTTATCCCAAAACGCAGGTAATATAGTGAACAAAATCTTCCCAATCCTGATGGGTATAAAAATTTGTTATTGCATAGTTTTCATATCGATTTCTTAATACAGTTCGCCTTGAACATGGTTTTGGCAAGAACACTGTTGGCATAAAAATGTTGATACGTTCCTAGAGGTATCGTGGTACTAAAGGTTTCAGGTTTACAGTTGTCTGAGCTACTTGGTTTATGTACTGTCAACAAAAGTCATTACTGTATACATCGATAGTATGATGTACAAAACTTTCGCTTTGGTATGGATAAATCCAAACATTATTAAAGTAAGGTAAGTAATTTTGTTATTTTTGATATTTCAGTTTAGCTTATTGTTTTTTGGTGGTTATATTATAGACAACATTATTTGTTGGAAGTATCTGCAATAAGGTAATTCATTAATGTTAGGTTCTCAGAATTGTTATTTTTTTCAGATAGGTACAATTATTGCGTTTTGTGTACATATATTATTTTGCATGTGAGTGACGACGGAAAATTTTATTTTCTGCCCGATTTTTTTGGTCGACTCTCCTTGCACAAAATAAAACTTTTTATACGTTAAAGATAAAGTTGTAGTCCAGCACTACTAAAAGCTAGGTGTTGGAAAAACAAGCGAGTGTCACCATAACAATAGTGTTTGTGTGCGTACGTGCACTTGAGTGCATCGTTCAATGTTTTTACGATTGTGAAGCGAAGTCTTACAAAGTAATATAGTGTGTTTCAAGCAATATATGGAGTTCTAGGGTTATTCGTTGCGTGTTTTATTAGGGGTTTGTTATATTTTTTGCACTGTTTATTAGATAACAAAAAAATAATATCCACAAAAATATTGCATAGCATTAATGGACAATTTTTAAGCACAAAGATTGGTGCTATAACAATTATTTTTTAAAGGAATAAACCACTGACGAAGGTGTTCCGAAACATATAATTATAAGATGTATTGCAAAAGCAGTTTAGGTGACCTTGTTTATTTAATCATCTTTAATTAAACACGCTAGTAACACCGCTAGTTAAAGTTAATGATCACACTAACACGCTGTCATTACACGAGTGAATAGCGCGCAAATTGTAAATTGTCTCTCGAAACGCAAATCATAATGTTTCCTTACAAGATGAAAGCAATCTTACTATGTGAACATAACATCAAGGGTACATTGCAGACTTTTAGTCGGCCGATAGTTTGGGACTCATAAATCAGTATGAAGATGCATGGTAGTACGCACATTACAAAGATCAGGTATTTAGCCGGTAAGAGAACGACTGAACCGACCTTGATTGAAAACGGAAAAAAAAATCATGTTTGTTGTATGGGAGCCCGCCAAAATATTTATTTAATAGATTTAGTTTTGAGTATTTTTTGTTATAGCGGCAACAAAAATACATCATCTGTTAAAATTTCAGCTCTTTAACTATCACGGTTCATGAGATACAGCCTGGTGACAGACGGACGGACGGACGGACAGAGGAGCGAAAACAACAGAGTCCCGTTTTAGCCTTTGGGTACTGAACCCTAAAACTATCAGGTCAACTGTCGGCCAACTATTTAGTTTGCAGTGTGTTACTCTAAGGAGATTAAATCAGGCCATAGATTCATGCGCGAACAATAATCGTACCGTCTAATTATAGCGCTGGAATTTACATAAATATTATAGTAATTAATCATGCTGTAGCAAAGTGGCTATTCATTTGTAATTGTATTGTGGTTTTAGTATTATGTAGGTTTCGCTTTAACGAACATAAGTTAGGAAAGCTGTTTCATAGCCAACTACTACATCTCTGGAAAAAATGAAAAAAATTATTACAAGTAGGATTTTAACTATCAAAAACATGCAAAACATATATTTATATGAAAAGTAGACTAACAAACTGCCTTTTATTGATCACATTCAACTGAAAGCTATAAGTTGACTTCCCTGCAATTTCCCACGTCTTTATAACAATTCAATATTCCCCTAACTCTTATAATGGTAATACCCCTTTGACAAAGTATCCTAACATAATATTATTCGAAGTTAACCGCGTGTTTTGTTATACATGGCTCCATAATTGTATTTCCTTTTGAAACAACTGGAGTTTTATTAGTCAGTTGCTTCCTTGGGCGTCTGCACCAACCAGCACCGACTAAAATCACATAAAGCGTCATTTACTAGGAACAGAACTTAGTAACGAATCCCTAAAGTTACGTCTAAAAGCGTAATATGCTACCAATTTATTCTCAAAGCCATTAACTGTTTAAAATAGATTTCGCTTAGCGGACTTTATTTAAACAAACAATTTACAGGAACGTAACCTACATTTAGTGAGGACGGAAATCGCTTCCATTGCAAAATAAATTGATTAGACGTGAGACGAAAAAAATCTTAAAGCTTCCTCTTCTTTTTAACTTTTCGTGTCCAAAAGCTCTGTCCTGAAGAGATTCATTTCAATTACGATTTCCACGAGAAATAACGACTCAGGGAAGTACGGCCTTTACCTAGCTACCAATCTTCATTTGCTTCATTATTTCTGTGTAAAATTGTACGTTACGCTGTGTGCCTTTTTATACAAACTTATATAGGTTACCGTATTTTTTTTAGACCGCCGACAGGAGGATTTGAATATTAATTTTATTAAAATGTCACCTTTCTTGGAAATTGCTGGTAAATTGACGTTTTGGCTGGGGAAATGGCTTGTAATTCTAAACTTTATTTAAGGAACAGATTTTTTTTACTCTATAGTTGACAAGATAAAAGGTATTGTTTGCTTAAGACATCAATTTCTCAAGATCCGTCGCGAAGCATTGTGAATAGAGACGTGAAACTACACGTAGATAGAGGGTAGAATTTGATTTATTCAAGCAAAGAGCGGTCGGTCGCGGCGACCATACGTTACTAAGTTGAAGTTCCAACGACATAAATCTCCGGGCACTCCATACAAAGTGAACGAATTGGACCGAATGAATAATTCCAAATACATTTATGCAAGCGCAAGTATTTCCATAGCATAATCTTATAGGATCACTGAGCAAATACTTTTAGAAGATTTGTATAGGACAAGGGTATCGAACATTGGAATAAATTATCTCATATTTGGAGTCGGCTGATTCTATTGACTGCGCAAGTATAGATTAGAGTTTTATACTTGTTTAGAAGGTTTATTGTAGGTCTAAAATAGATCTGAAGTTAGATAGAAGTCGGATTTGTAATGATTCATTATGTTTTATAACTTTTCAATATTGCAAATGATTTATTAACTTTTGGTCTAAGTTAGCTTCTTCTAAATAGAAAAGTTTTGATTTGTTGAAAGACATGATGAAACTAAAGTCGATGGTAAGAACAACAATCTACTAAAAGTATAAACTTTTGTTGCCAAACTTTCTATTTCACATTAAAATAATGTAGCACATTCAATTGTTTTTTTTTTCGTTAAGTATTATTAGTCTATCATTTTGTAAAGTTTATACATGAATTCATTCGAGTCGGCGCAACTTTTTGTCTTTTTAGATTGCTTCATTGAATAAATAGAACATTAATATTTCTATTCACATTTTTGCAATAAAAAACACCTGTTTCATTGCTAAATTGATAAAGTCAACGTCAGAAAATCGCGTTTCCCGATCCAATTTTTAACATTTGTATGTAAACTTAATTATTGAGGGAATTTCCACGAATTCATACGCTTCATCTCGTGCAGACGCGAAGTTTAATAAGATATTTCCTGTTCATGATGCTGGAAAGCTCTGCCATCGTGGAAAAGTATTCCATCAATAAACCTGGTAATTCTTTTCCGTTTATTTTTAAAATTGAATTATTTAAGGAACGGATATAACATTTAAAATTAAACTGTAAAATCGAATTTTCTTTTTTCTTAAACCATTGCAACGTTACGAAAAATATAGTAAAGAAATAGTGAAGAAAAGGATTTTCTCGAAGCTAGTATGAACTATTATCTTCATGTTTTCATAGAATTAGAGAGTATTATTCCTATAGAACGTTCATTGTAACGATCTCTAGACTTGAAGCACAAAAGAAGCTCACTTAACGTAAAGAAAATATCAGTTGAAAGTTACTGTTAATGGTGATGGTTTATTCTCTTTCATTTTATCACCCAATGCACAAATCAATATTTGAAACTTCAAAGTCATAGTATGTTTAACTATTTTCTGGCACAAAGAGCGATTAATATGTAAAAAAAAAATTGTGCACCAGCCTAATAAAACACCATCAAAAAAAACATTACATCTAAAATTTAAATCATAACTCTTAAATCTCAAATCTGATAAAATATTTACGTCGTTCATAATATAATCAGGGCGTGATCGAATTATCCTAATTGAGGATTAAGAACCAAGGGTCCGTACCATAGCGTTCTTCACGATGTTAACTGTCTCCACTTGGCGCTTATCGCGACCCTAGTAAATTCAATTATGGACCTTTGCCTGTTGTTGACCTGCCTGAACAAATACCAGAAAGGCTCTGCCACAAATCTTGGCGAACTTGGCCTTCAAGCCTCAGTGGCTGTATGAATTCGGCCGTGTCAATAGTGGGGATAAGTTATTACTTAGCTTTACCAAGGTTTTCCTGATAAAACTCTGAAAGTATTGCATTCGTTCCAAGATATAAAACAGTTATTTTTATTTAAGTATGTCTTCTATTCGATCCACTCGTTTCGTTGTTTAGGCAGAAATGTTATGTTGAGATTTTGAGCTGTTCATTATAAACATTTACTATAAATATAGCCATTTACTTTCCTGGTTTTCGTTGAATTTTCTCAAAATTATAATGGAATGGAAGTTATTTCATAAGACTCTTAAAAATATAACGTGATTGCTCACATGTTTTAACAAGAACAATAACATAATTCATTCACAAGAAATATGTCTTAAATTAATGGGTAATTATTACCTTCGGAGCTTTACGTTATGGCATTTTTTTTTATCATGTTCAATTACCATTAACCGATATATTAAACAAAACATACGTTTAAAATAACTATTCACAGTCCATTTTCATCTTAAATGCTTATAAGTCGTCATAACGTAATATACATTTACGTAATTTCCTAGTTTTCAAACCTGCTTGAAATAAGGTTGAATTTCGCATGAAATACACTTCCCTTCTATTTTCCAGCGCAACCTGAAAGTTAAATGGAAGCAAATGACGTAAAACGGTGCACACTACGTCACTACTTGCCTGAAATTTTGGTTAACTTATCTTCCTTATCGTTCTATAGAAAAGTTCTGGCACGAAATTTAGTTTCAGTGAAAACTTTATCGCCTTGAAGAAAATTTTACACGTTTTATACCAATGTTGAAAGTACTTCTGTTATATACGTAGGTTTCAAAAACAAATATGAAACACAAAGCATTGTTCGAATACAATTTTATCGAAATAAAAACTACAATTCCCTCTGTGACCAAACTATTGCCAAAGGCAAAATGAATAAAAGCTAGAAAAAAGAAAAACATATGCACATACAATTTAAATTAACTAAGCGGACAAAAATCTAAACTAACCGAATAAAGCTTTAAAAAGGGTCCGAGAAGAGATTAGAAACACAGTCGTACCAGATTTCCATTTGGATGTGGAAACCCAATTAATGAGCGCGCTTAGTAGTTCCCAGTTTGTGGGCGTTACCACTGGTCGCCACATGCCACTGTAATGTGTTGGTTTCAGCGATCGCGCCAACTTATAAGTAAGTTAGATCGTTGGAGAACTCGCAAGTTCTATTGAATTTTAGAAGCTGACCAGTGTTTGAGTAGCTGTATAAATAAATTAGGCTTTGCTCCTTTCATTTGACAGCCTTTCACATATATGGACAAGAAATTACGTGTATTATACCTACTCAAATAAAAACAACTAGGTACTCTTCTATATTGCGCGTGTATTCTTAATATGCGTATTCTGTAGGTACGTGTAGACTAAACGCCGATTAAGGAGAAAATGGGGTGTCATTAGATTCGTATTGTTTTTTGTGCTCTGCGATTTGCAGGGTAATAGCATGATAGCCTGGATCAATGTTGCTAATGTTAGCAGCCATTTTATTTATTGTAATCTACCTACAGTACCTACGTGCAAAAAGTTTTTGGGTACAAAACATAAATTCAATATGCCTCCTACAATTACATATTCGAACGAGCAATAGTGTTTAGCATTCAAAACTCGTGCCAAATAGTCGCAAAGCTATCATAATCCAATAGCATATATATCAATATCAAAAGTTGGGGGTTAAACCGCATCTATCCATCTAATGTAACCGCAGCTCATGTTACAATCAGCGTGATGAATGTTTGAAAGTGGAGCCATCAACAGCGCTAGTTCGACATGACAGGTGGCGACACACCACTCGTGCAGTTACGCATGTTTAGAATATATTATTTAAATGGAACCGCTGAGCATTCGAGATGTCTCGCTTTGTAACTTCTGCAAAATGGACCTTTTGCGCTTGTCATAGAGTGTACAGAACAGTACACACAATGTCAAATATTGAAAAAATCTTTTAACAAAATTTACAACTCTGATATAAGATACTCACGTTACAAATTATGAAACATGAACATCATATTAAAAATGGAAGCACAAAGAAAATTCCGCACCTTAATCATAGGTTAGTGAAAATTACAGTACTAGAGAATCCATTAACTCGTAATTGCTACTCCGGGCTCCATAATTGAGATCGTTAATAGAAACAGATTAAATTATTTGTGCTACGTTACGCGGCGAAGATTAGAATTCAATCTTTGATGCTTGGCAGCTGTGCCCGGGTTTGTTTGTTTTTGATTTTATGAAGTGTATAGATGAGAGTTTGGAAGGGTTGTTGAAGAAACCATCAAGGTAAGGTTGCTCTGATGAGAAAATAAGGAGAGTACTGCTAGCTTTGCCACCAGCTACGCTTGACTTTTCAACAAAAATAAAATGCGAGTAACCTATTCCTTAACATGTATTTACTATGCCTAGTTATTTCTGATCAACAAGGTAGAGGACTATTGGTTATGTCCTAAAGTTTATATTACCCCATACCATTCACAAAAACAATTGACTTACTTCCTAAGCCGCCACTCTTCCTACTCAAAAAACACCAACTTATCTAATTCGTTTAAACTGAAAAGTCTTAATGATGTCCTTTTTCAAGCTCGCTGGCTTTCAAATATGCAGACCGTATGTAAGTTATTCGTATTTTCAGTAGGAACGTGACATTGCGAACAGATGCAAGAGCTGCGCACCGACTGAACCCGTCCGGTCACGTTGCCCGTCCAGCGACTAAAGTTACGAGTGATCCTTTGACTCCTAATATTTGGAGACTACGGAAAATACAAGGTTTGCCACTTAAGGGTAGTTTTTCATTAGCTTTCAGTACTATCAGTTTAGTAAGGTTAAAATTTATAAAATGCTAGCAGCTACTGTCAAACGTAAAGTCCTGATTCTGTTTACAGATGAGGCAAATAAATTGCATTTATGCAATTCGAATAAACTGTGATAACAAGATGGCATCAGGAAGTCTTCTTCTTCTTCCTTCCCTGTTCCCAAGTTATTTGAGGTCGGCGCAATATGTATTCTTCTTCTATACTTCTCTATCAGACGTCATACTAATATCCACTCCCTTATTCATGTCCTCTTTCAGAAAGCATTGCCTAATTATCTGAAGACTTTACTTATACCTCATACGTAACTACTCTATCTCTGCACATAAAACATTTACAGAACTAAGGACTAAAGTAAGCAGTATTCTTTTACAACTTTCCCACGTCACGTCTGAAATAGGGCCAAGCGTAGACGCGTCCTTCATAAAAATAAAAACGCTTTGCAATAACGCCCGTACTAACAAATGTTCGCTAAGTGACTAAACAAAATAGGAGTTTGCATAACTCTTCGACTATCAATACTTGACAAACAAGTAACAAGAAATACAGTATGTTTGTATTGAGTTCCATTGCAGTATCAATGTCGAACTTTCTAACTACTTTTCTTCTTTTATTTTGCATGTTTTATACCTCACGTTTGCTAGATGACGTATTTTATTTAATAAAACGTATGAGATGGAAATGGTTTTGAGAAAACGTTTTGAGTAATTTTCTTAAGACACACAAACCATGTATTTTCTTTAGACAATTATCTGTACTAATTAGCTTACGCCCGTTAATATAGTGTTTTTTTTTTGTTCGTTTGTTTCTAATGAAAAAACTCAAAAACTACTGAACCAATCTAAAAAAATCTTTCACCATTAGAAAGCTACATAATTTGCGAGTAATATAGGCTATAATTTTTCCCGGTGCAGACAGTTGTTCCTACGGGTCACGGGTTAAATCGCGGGAAAACGGCTAGTATGTATATATGTAGGTACTCATATGTAAGCAAGTGAAACTACGAGCCCATAAACACAGCATTGCGAGTTATAAACGCGCGTTGTTTCAGTTTTCATTAAATTTTCAGCCGCAATCAAGTTTTCACTTAATCTCCGCTGATTAATTCAATATAATCAACATTCCTACGCGATACTCATTATTATAAATTACTAAAGTAATATTAACAGTGTTAAGCTATATGATTCATTGGGTTGAAGTCCTTATAATAGGAATCTATCAATGATAAGTTTGTTAAGATTGTAGACAGTGTGAAAGATTGCTAGGTGACTTGAACCTCTACTTCTTCCATTATAAAAAAAATTGTATCTCTACCTAAGTAAGGTAGAGATACATTTTTTTATTAAAATAAAGTTTTATTTTTAATTAATTGGCTACAGGTATGATACGTTACAAAGCTATAAGAATCAAAGTATTTAGTTGCAGAAAAGATGAGAGACAAGTTATTTTCATAGTACGTTTGGTGGGCATATAATGAGGAGAGATCAACCATGTCGTTACTTACAATTTGGTGAAAGGATATTACAAGAGTATTGGATAACGCATGTTTTATGATCAAGTGACTATAAAAATACCATATTGGCTCAATATTCATCCTTATACGCCTTTCCCGATTTTCAAGAGGGAAGATAACTATATCATCGTACATAAAAGCGATTGTAAAACTTTCCAAAGAATTTAAATTGCTTCACGCTCAAAGAGAAAATTCGAAAAAACTGGAAAACAGTGCAATTCGACAAAGCTAATTGCAAATACATAACGGTTTAAAAAATCCTGATTGATTTCTTTTTTAAATCAGTTCCATAATCCGGGTGAACGAGGACCGAGGTGCCTCCCATTGTATAATTCCGACCCGTAATGAAATTGCTGAACCTCCCGATTTCTGCTATTTTTACGTTTGCAATATTCGTTTTTAATTTATTGTTACTAATTTTCTCGTAGTGGAAAAATGCATTTTCTCTCTGTTTTTTACTTTACAACCTACAACGTTGTGCCGCGTGATCGCGTTCGTTGCGTTTTTTAATTACCTCAGCGGAGAGAATAAGCGGGAACTTCGTCACTTTATTGAAGTAATATCGTTTATTAAAATATGAGGAATATTCACGAAAATGTAAACTTATTTTAATGAGAAATACATGGATAAAGCGTGTATATACTTGCCAATTTTGATGACACACCTAATTACCATTCAAAATTTTGCTCGAAAAAGGATACTCTTGGTAATAAGAAGCATTTTATCCCCGATGTCTTTGCCCCTACAGTGAAGGCTGTAAAACGATATCCGCTTTTTATAACAAGACTTAAAGGTAAGCCTGAAGGAAAATATTCAGTGCAGAGTACGCAGGTAATAACTCTGCGAGGCGAGGCCAGCGGAAATTAGAAGCGTCTGCAATATCCCGGGTTGTTCACCTATAAAAATAAAATTGTTAACTTCGCCCGCTTGCAAATACCATAACTTATTGGATGCGGTATAACGTGCGTCGCCGTCTAATTTGCTAGTTTAATTTTATAGTTATTTAAAAAAATATATTTTTCTAAACATACCTACTCAATTACCTATTTATTTACTTGCCAAACATTTCCTTGAAAGACACGATAAAAAGCACATTATATCAGTCGATTTTTATAAATTCTCGCTTATTACCTTGCTGGCCTGTATTATTAAAAAAAATTTGACTCCTTCATCAAGCAAAGGTACACATTTTTAACTTGTTAGTCAGTCTTTGACGATTACCTACTGAATGGCTGTGAGCAGGAGATCCTGGAATTCGCCTTTGTTATTTGCAACGTCCAGTGTGATTCAATGGCAATTTCTGCTCGTCTAGTCCACCAAACTTTTGGCAAAGGTAAAAACAAAACAAAATCGGAACGTATCGAATCCAGTCAAAGTCACAGTGCAATATGATACCTATTAGGCTGTGTTCAAACCAAACTGGCTGTCAGTCGCCGGACTTTTGTTGAAGTTACCTACTAGGTGCCTAATCATTTAATCTACATAGGTACTCTTACATAAATAAAAGCCGATCAAAGGGTTTGAACAGTGAAATTAAACTACTTATTCAAACCCTAACTTACACATATGACCTATACATAGAAGGTATTATACTTATATTTATTTTTATATAAACCATATAAACTATCAATAATGTGTCGAACGAAAATAAATAAATAATTACTAAAACGCTCACCGAAAAAAAATTCAATACGCTCTCCATAAAATAGTTAAGTTCTATGAAACTGAATAACATTGTTTGACTATTAAAATTATATTCTGAAACTGGCGCTCACTTTGCAAGCAATTGATTCACGATTATCTGAACTACACAACACAGATCAGAATTTCGAAATATCAATCAAATAAGGTATTTTAAAGTTATAGATAAACATTTTGTACTTGGACAAAATGCATGATGTATAATGATTATAAGAAGCAAAAGTAAAAAAGAACATGTTAAAAAAATAAATAATGTATTCTGTATTCTCTAGTGAATAGCAGTCACTGCTTGTATATAGAGTTCCCAATAAAATAAAATAACTTCATCAACATTATTTACTATATGATAAATCAGATATGAAATACAAATTACTATAATATTCCCAGTGGTCTCAGGTATGAATATAACATTTCAATGACTCCCAAAGGAGCCGTTTCAGTGGACTAAGGGGTTTATAAAAGGATGGGTAGAAACTGCATTATCAATTTTTAATACTGGCTGCCATATTTTCATGAATCATGTTTGGTAACATTGTAACAGTTACCTCCCAGTATTTATGGTAAGTACTATAACATCACCCACGCTTAGACCAATCTAATTTATTATTTATAAAAAAATACCGATATATCTATCCAATAACCATCTTCTGACAGCGGTATCATTCCCATCCCATAGGAACTACTTCAGGCAACCAGAATAAAGCTAGCCTCGATAAATACGTTTTATAATAATAAAAAGCCTTTAGCTGAACAATATAAGTTACCTATAGATTTGAGAAGTGAATGAAAATTATTGATTCGGTTACAAAGTAGCCAAGATCGAGTCCAATAATAAATAATGAATATGCATTCATCTGCATCTAGCCAGCGAGTCTGGAGCACGGCCGCCCAGAGCTGTCGACTCAGCGCGCCATTTACAAGACTCGAGTTAAAATTCAGGTCAAGGTTCTAACATGTCAAGTGGAACTTTTGACTTATTTATGCTGCATTTTTTAAACAAATGGATGTGCAATAGATATTATATTTGACAAGTTAAATACCGCCCTTTTGCTAGAGTGATTAGGTATTTACGAGAGCTGGAAAAACAACCATAGTTTGACATATACCAGAGTCTTGGGGGAACTCAGTACTTCCTCAGCTATTATGAAACCCATATATTTTTAATTATTCTGTAAAAGTTAGCCAACCATAACCTACATATTACAAGTTGAAAGCCGATGTAAAACTTTATCGAACTCACTTAACATTTTCTCGTCAGATGTTCAAGTAAACTAACCTAATACAACATACCTCCTATTATTCATACATAAACTAAGCTATCAAAGTAAGTACCACAAGAACCTCACAAGTTAGCAACTTGACACAAACACAGCAGTGTTGCCGTCTTCGACAAACAATCAATAGCTACACAGAAAGTGAATTATATTGTTTGTGTAACGAAACTTGTGCCCAAACTGTGGCAAATGTTCTACAAATCGATAAATTTTTTGGGGTAGTTGCAAAAAAAGTGGACACTTGTGCTATCTTTAAATTAATTTATTTTTATAAGTTTTCCTTGTTTATAAGTCACTACTCTCACTTATTTTTAAACAGTACCTTATTGTGTAGCATATATAGTGTGGGCAGTCATATACACATGTCCTAAATTGTGATAATTGCAAATACTTGCCGGCCTGAACTGTCACTTCACTTTGCACTTTGTGATCAACACTGGCACTATAGTTCACCATCATGACTTCCATAGCTGATATTGCTGAGACGCAGCGCATGGCCATGCTATCCCTAAGCCAGCGCATGGCCGAATTCGAAGCTCATCTGAAAGCGTCACCCCCTGGAGCTGATTTAAGTGGCCTGCAGAACGACTTTGCCAACTTTAAAGAACATGTGTGGGGTGTCCTCAGTGCACTGCAGCAGCAAATTGCAGAAGTAAGCAGAAGTGTTGATGTCATTGAGATGCGGCACAGGAAGAAGTTCCTGCTTCTTGGAGGTGTCCCCGAGCAGCCAGATGAGAAACTCCCTGATTGTGTGGCATCTTTATTGCGGAGTAAGCTTGGGTTAACAGACTTCTCACCCTCATCGTTGACCACTTGTCACCGACTGGGCACTTCTTCCAATGGTCATGTGAGACCCATCTTGCTTCGGTTTGAAGATCTCTGTGTTAGGGGCGAGGTTTGGAGATCTAAGACCAAATTGAAAGGATCTTCTTATGTTTTGTCCGAATTTCTGACTCGCCAGAGGCAGTCCGCCTTCACAGCAGCTCGGAGACTCTTTGGCGTTACGAATGTATGGACTATGGACGGTAACATTACTATTAAGCTCCCTGATGGCAAAAGACGCCGTATCTTCAATAGTGAGGAGGTCATTGCACTTGGGACGGAGTACGGCAAGTCACTGGAACTGGCGGCTGCGGTTTCCAAGGAGGTATTGAATAAGAATACCAGTCCAGCGCCAGCGCAAACTTCGTCTCGTTCAAGGCGGAACATAAAGAAAAAGTAAACTCTTTGATATTCTTTCTATGTTATATTGTTTTAACTTGTACATGTTTACCCCTTTAGTGCTATTTGTTATATTTCTTTACTGGTTATGATGAATGATTATTATTTTTTGATATACCGTCGTATTGTAAACATTTACTAATTGTCAACACAACATGTCAATTTCAATTTGACAACCTATCAATGTCATCAATGACATCACTTGTCATTGTCATTTAACCATCCATTTAACTTACCACAGCATATGTTTTATTTTTGTTACGTTTTGTTATTTTTTTTTTTTTTGTGTTTCATATGTTTCGCTTATTTGAACATTTTATTGTGAACAGTCGACCGGCAGGTTATGCACACATTACTTTTAATTTGCTTATAATTTTTGTTATTTTTTTTTTTTAATATTTATTGTACATTTATTCATATTTATTATTAGCTTTATTATGTCTGACGATGACTCATTTTATTCGTGTCTTAGTTCAACTTCTTCGTTATCTCTTGACGATTCTTTTAGTCCCTCCGGTTTTTTAAATAGCGAGTTTTGTCGATTTCCCAAGTGTTTTAATGTTTGCCATGTCAACGCTCAAAGTATTCCTCAACACCACTCTGATATGCTGGAAATATTTTCTGAGGTAGCCTTACACGCGATTTTAGTATCAGAAAGTTGGCTCAAACCCGAACTTCCGTCTACTTCTTATTGCCTACCTGGTTTTATCCTTATTCGCAATGATCGCACGGGAAAAAGAGCCGGGGGTGTCGCTATTTATTTACGTAGTGACATTCCCTACAAAATCTTACTTGCTTCGTCGCCGCTGTATAACGGTAATCCTGAATATTTATTTCTTGAAATTGCTGTCAAAGGGGTTAAAGCTGTTCTAGGGGTCGTATACTGTCCACCTTCAATAGACTATTTCTCCAGTGTGGAATCTATCCTTGAATTGATTGCGTCTGAGTACAAACACATCATAGTCATGGGTGATTTTAACACTGATCTTATGAAGCAGAGCTCTAGGTCTCGCAAGCTGAGTGCAATCCTGGAGTCGACGGGTCTATTATCTCTCGACCTCAATCCCACACACCATAACTTAGACTCGTGCGACTCCTGGCTTGACCTTATGCTCGTGAATTCGCCGGCGTATGTGGCAAACCATGGTCAGGTTGTGGCACCCGGGCTTTCTAGACATGATTTGATTTACTTGTCATATAAAATTAAACCACCCAAGCCACGGCCCGCTGTAGTACGCTTACGTAATTTTGCTAGGCTGAATAGGGAGGAATTGTTGGATGAAGCCAGATCTCTTGACTGGCTCGACATTGTCGAGGCGTCGACAGTGGACGAGAAAGTCGAGAGACTAAATAGGCACATTATGGGTCTCTTTGATTCGCACGCTCCCCTAAGGGAGGTGCGTATCAAGCGGCCCCCTGCTCCATGGATTTCTCCCGGAGTTCGTATGGCTATGAGACGACGGGACCGGGCTTTCAGAAAATATAGAAGGGATCGCTGTGAGGAGAACTGGCTGCTGTATAAGCAGGCCAGAAATCGCTGCAATCAGATGGTAAGAGTATCTAAACGCCGATACATTTGTGAAAATGTTCTCAACTCGTCACCGGCTGACATATGGAAGTTTCTTAAAACTCTCGGTATCTCTAGATCTATTCCTAACAACAACTTATCTTCCAACTTTTCACTGAATGATCTAAATAAACATTTTTCGAAAGCATGTTTGCTCGCGGATGCGGTAAAAAATAAAACCGTGTCTGAAATTACTTCCATGCCCGTATTCACTCAAAATTCTTTCTCTTTTTCCCCTGTATCTGGCGATGAGGTTCGTAAAATATTTGCTAACATCAAATCCAAAGCGGTTGGGTGTGACGGTGTCAGCAGAATCATGATATCCTTCCTTATTGATGTTATCCTGCCTATCCTTACTCATATTATAAATTTTTCCTTGGAGTCTGAAGTTTTCCCCACGTCTTGGTGTAAAGCATTTATTATCCCACTTCCTAAAATTAATAACCCCAGCTCACTTAATCACTTTAGGCCTATTTCCATACTCCCCTTTCTATCCAAAATCCTTGAAGCAGTTGTTCATAAACAATTGTCATCGCACATATTCAGTAACAACCTCCTTTCTAATTTCCAATCCGGATTTCGGCCCGGTCACAGTACAGCCACTGCCTTGCTCAAGGTAACCGAAGACGTTAGGGAGGGCATGGAGAATTCAAAGGTTACTTTATTAGTTCTTATTGATTTCTCCAACGCTTTTAATATGGTTGACCATGATATTCTCCTTGCTCTCCTGTCTCGTTTTGGGGTCTCATCGCCAGCATTGGGTTGGTTCTCCTCATATCTTCGCGGTCGCCAGCAGGTGGTTCGCACTGATCAGGGTTTATCCGATTGGTGTGATCTGGAGGCTGGTGTTCCGCAAGGCGGTATTCTTTCTCCTCTTTTATTCTCTTTATTTATTGATGCCATCACTAGCTCTTTAAAATGCTCTTACCATTTGTATGCCGATGACCTGCAATTATACGCACAAACTGAGGTCGGCAATCTTAATAATTGCATATCTTTAGTTAATGCTGACTTGCGAACTATTGAAGAGTGGTCTGACAAATTTGGATTAGTTGTTAACACCGGCAAATGTCAGGCCATCCTTATAGGCAGCTCCGGTTACCTAAACCGTTTGGACACTAATTCTTTAACACCCATCGTCTTCAATAGTTCAACAATAGGCTTAACGCAACAGGTGAAGGATTTGGGGTTGCTGATTGACAGCAACTTCAGTTGGTCAAAGCAGGTTAGCCAGGTAAGTCAAAGGGTTACTCTAACGCTGCGATCTCTCTACAGGTTCAAGCATTTCCTTCCTATCAGTACTAAAACTACTTTGGTACAGTCTCTTGTGCTTCCTATCATTGACTATGCTGATGTTTGCTACTCGGATCTATCTCAAGAACTTCTCAACAAAATGGATCGTCTTCTCAATAACTGCATACGCTTTATTTTCGGCCTTCGTAAATATGATCACGTTTCCTCTTTTCGTTCTCAGCTTAAATGGCTGCCTATTCGTCATAGAAGATCCCTTAGATCTCTCTGTATGCTCTTCTCTATTCTCAACGATCCCTGTGCTCCTGATTATCTTCAAAATTACTTTAAGTTATTGGGCAGTTCTCATAGCCGTAACCTGCGTTCCTCTGAGAATTTGTTGCTCGAAATTCCATGTCACCGCACCGGATTTATGGCTAATTCTTTTGCTGTATCAGCAATTAAACTCTGGAACGCTCTTCCCCTTGACATAAAAAAGGCACCCAGTAAGTATTCCTTTAAGCGTACAGTTCGCCATCATTATTTAAACTCCTTACCTAATTGAGTCGTCGTCACTCTTATTGATTTGATATTTTATTTTTATGTTGTATGTATAATATATATTTATATATTATTATGTATTAAGTATTTATGTATTGTAATATGTTTTTATTTATCTATTCATGACTTTCTCTTTTCTTTTTTTTTTTTTTTTGTACTACCTATTTATTTTCTCTCTTTAACCCGATGGTTGACTGGTAGAGAATGCCTTGAGGCATTAAGTCCGCCAATGTACCTATTTTGTACATAAAGTATAAATAAATAAATAAATAAATAAATCTTTTTAAGAAAACAATATGAAGTTATACTCCATTTTAGTTGGCACTTTGCAAATTGTTGGACCTTTAGTTCAGTAGGTTATTTCTATTATTCTAATCGAATGGAGCATAAATGAAGATATTGATGTGAAAACAGGTGTCCCATACGTATGTGTACATGCATATTGTCTTTCGGCTTTGAAGTCCAAGGTCAGCGGGAATCATTAGATGCAGATTACTGAAAACCGGGAAAAGGGGTAAACCTTGGGCTTGTCCAGCATTGGACGTCTTTCGACTGAAACGACGTGGTAAAACATAAACAATCATGATACAGACTTCTTGTTTTTGCTAGCAGTAGATCCTTTAAAATGTATTGTAGTGAATACGCATCAACGTATCTCCTTCAATCTGCAGTTCGAATATGACAAAGGTATTAACATTGCCAAATCACATTTGAACTACCTGAAGAAGATTAACGATAGATCAGAATTTAATCAAATTACTGTAGAGATATTCAGAACCCAAATGGTATCAAAATTAATTAGGTTCATGTGACATGAATCAAATACCTAGCCTTGATTTATTAGCTAAGTCAATACCCGAAATAATTTTGGCAAACAATTAATTAATTTGCAATTAATCTGAATCAACACTTAACACTAATTCCGAGAAACAGAACGGAGGTATATTTGAAAAGGTGATATTTCGTATTCGTCTTTTGTTCACAAACAAAACAGAGCCTAAAAGAGGCTCAAAAGTAAATACGACTTTTCGGCATAATTCGTATGGTTGTTTAAGATAAATTTCTACTATCGAGCAACACCAGCCAGTTCTCACTCCCAACAGTTTATTTACAACAATGAAAAGAAACTTAACCGGCTTCGCGTCCAATTTAACTTTTGGTCTGATTACCGAAGTTATTTGTGGCCATAAACAAGTTACAAAGTTAATTTGTACATCTATCAAGTTAATGTTATATTTATCTCATGTTATTTACTGCAATACATTACCTATTTGTAATTTGAAGAAAAAAACGACAATATAAAAAAAATACAGCCAGAGCAACAGAAATTCTACCTTTGCTTAAAGAGATTGTGACGAAAACATTATAAAAGATACAGAAAAGCAAACGATATTTGTACTGCTATAGAAGTCTTTGTCTCAATATTTCTCCTTAATCACGACATATAATCAATAAATTTATTTATTACAGTAACTTCATCTAGCATCAATGATTGGAGTTAACATGTCAACTTCACGTAATGAGGCCAAGGGCGAGCGGTTGACTCCGACAGTCTACATCAAAGGGCAACCTCTCGACTAGTGCACGAGGGCTCTCGGAAGCTAACGAACGACTCGGATAAAACCCCACCACTTGTACTAGTTACCGAATGAACGAAAACTCATTGGACTTGTAATTATGTTGACTTTTTTAAGTGTTAATGCTTAGCATATTTCGCTTTTGTTGTCTTATTTTATTGTCTTCCTTAGTGTGTATTTTTTTAATTAATGTCGTTTTATATAGAATGGGTTACTTCCCATATATTTTCCATGCAGTAGCTTCAATAATTACACAAGTACTTGTTAGTAAATCATGTAAAATAGCAGTGTATATTTATTATTATTTAATGTAGATAATTTTCCAAAGTAAAAATAGTCTTAAAGTTAGCACGCAACTCATAGCAACAAAGTGGCAAGCGGACACGAACCTATAGTTTTCAACCAACCCCGCTAGACTCGTGCGCCGTAAGAACTCAATTAATTCTTTAGCACACGAACACTAATAACCCCAGTTCACACATTCATTGGTATTGTAGGAGAATTTGTTACAGCATGTTCAACTGATGACTCTGAGTTGCGAAGGTATGTGTGCACCAATAACAAATTAAACTTGCAATTATTAAGTAGGTATAAGTATCTCAAAATAATGTATTAAAGACTCTAAACTCTTTTTAATCTAAAAGTAGGTAAGATACATGCAATGTCTTGCTTGAATTAATTTTCATAACTGCTCCATAGTCTTAACAATATAGATATATTACAGAATGCGCTGTACCCACTTTAAAAGTAGTAGTGAAATAGCTCTCATAGGATCCATAACGAATAAAAACGCAGGCAAACATTTACAAAAGTACAAAACGTTGCTGCAAAAATAAAAACAAAAGAACACAGTTTTTTTCCAACCAAACAAAGTTCCATTACAAAAAAAAATCCGCACAATAATATATCCGAACAAAATGGTACAAAGCTAGGAACAAACAATGTACCAAAATTCATTTGCAACAATAATTTGGAGTGCATCACGACGAATAGCGAACTTGTTTATGAGTTAAGTTAGATGACCTCGGTTCTTCGCCCCCACGTACTGGCTGACATAAAATTCTAAATGTACCTCGTAAAATATACGTTAATAACATTGTCTTCAACTCTCGTGGAGTCTCCACTGTCGGATAATGGAGGTCTGTTGTATTTATTGCTGCCTGAGAGCTGGTAACAAGAGATGTTATTATTGAACTAAATAAATCAAGTTTCAAAAGAAACATTACTTTTGTTTTACATTCACTAAAAGAGTTCATAAGTATTGTGTTCAGAATAAGTGAATGACATGTGGAAAACTTGCACTAAAACAAACTATAATCGGAACGAATGTACGTCCATACAAGACCCGCAAAATGCATGTTGAATTCATATGTACTCACACAGCTGCACTGGTATTATATTTCAGTTATTTTCATTGTCACCACAGGCTAAAACAATTGCAAACCTATTAAAACATGTGTTTTTTGTTATTCGATTAAACGCGTAATTATTATGTCAGTTGTTTCTGTATGAACAACAAAAAAAATCCTATAACAGATGGGTAATATAAAACAAAATTCATCGCGGGTTCTTATTATAATTTCCAATTATGTATTATTCTAACGAACTCATTTTATAGTTCAAATAACTGAGATATGAAGCGGTAAAGTTCTTACGCTATCCTATTTAATAAAGGCGTATAAATGAGTAAGAAAGTGGAAACTTTGAGAGTTGAAACGAAGATTTCTAGGACTTTGACATCATAATATTTATATTATTGAACGAGCAGAATTAAACTTATCCTGCGAACTCTACGGGAGAATAATAATTAATAATTTTCGAAACTTATCACGTAGCAATAGAAACTTCGAGTAAAATAAATGAAATTAACATAACGAACTCAAGATTTAATTTTATTCATAGAATATACTCGGTAAACACATTTCCCAGAATAATTTATATTGTTTTGACAATATAATACGTATTACATTTGCAAAAACAATACGTACATCATTATGTCGACTCGCTCACCCTTATCTGAAGACCACATACTATTTTCCTCGCAACAAAAACTCCAAAGTCACGTGAAGCAGTGTTGCACCCTCTCCAAACTAATAACGTACCATAAGTAATCATAAGAACAAACATAACAGGTGCCTTTCGCAACAGATATAACTATCAAACGGCCATACTGACTTTATTGCTCATTTCGAGGGAACGTCTTGACTTATAGTCGCCATATAAGCATTGTGCGCACAGATAACGCAATAAAACGAATATATCTGCGATGGACATTTTTTCAAGACCATTAAGACGTTGCTCTGTATTGCGTTTTATTGAGGTGACGTGAAGCATTAAAATATCCGGTACATGAGGACCAGAAACCGATCGTTATCGCACGTTTTTAGGCCTTCGGATATTCGGAAGCCATTTATTCTGTAAGCTCTTCTAAAGTCAAGATAAAATACGGGTTTCTAAAGACCCGAAATTTAGTTTTCTTTGATAACCTAAAGTACTCTAAGAACCTCATCCATTTCAACTTTGAGACCTAATCTCTTTTTGCACTTGACCTACGCAACTGCGTACAGCTGATATTTTTATAATCTTCCAAAATAATTGCGCACTCAGTTCAAAGCGTTGGAAAAACGAAACAAAATTTAATTTCCATTAAAAATTCCGCCTTGCATTAAAAGGTTCCATAAACATTATTTAAATAGAAACATTGTGCTTCGGAGGTCTTGCGGTTGCTCGCAAATTGTACAAAGCTCGTGAATAAAATAGGTCGCCATAGTCGTCGTAAGCAATGAGCTTGCAGACTTGCAACTTGTCACTACTTGTGTTGTTCTCAGACATTGTAGCGTTATGCTGCGGAACGGAGCCTTAACAAATTGGATCACACATGAAAATTCAATTGTGGTGATGTTTTATAGTGCTGTAACTTTAGCGTAGTTTTAAACTATCATGGAGTCCTGAATATTTATAGCCGCCTGTATATTTATTTAATCCATAAAATAATCGTCAAGCTCACTTGCCATATTTTTTATCTCTAGGCTTGGTTAGCCTAAGAATAAACGCCAAATTCGAAGGCCATCCCTGGACCATGTATACAGAATGTCGTTTCGGAAAAACAAAAAGAAGAAGAAGATTTATTTACAAGTTTTGCAGAGACCATAACCGTATAATTCAATAACATAACACTTATAAGATGGTCGATTTTCACGGAAGGCGGATATTATACGTGTTTGTAGTTATACTTATCTTCATAGCGATAACAAATTCGCAGTCGCAAGTTTCCCCAAGCCACCCCCTTGCTGAGGGTTGAACAGTGAACTTTATGGCGGCTCCTCGTGGAATGCTTACAATTTATCAGCCTTTATGACGAATATATTCTATTCGATTATGCCTCTTGAATTGTTCCATTGAATACCTAAGTTGGTGTTCGTCGTGCGAATTCGTTGTGTTCAACATTGTTGATAGTACTTATTGTGTAGATAGAAGTTGAGACTGGCGAGCACGAAGTTTTAAAGGACTTTCAAAAAGTTTATTTCGTACTCGTATATTTTATGTTGCATAATGGTTGTGCTTAGTAACGTGAACCATTTCTTAGAAGTAGATAGCTAAAGCTAAACTAGGTATAGATATTTTGTCTCGAATCTGTTCTGAAGTGTTTGTACAAGTTCTCGGAAAACAACTCAATCGCTGCTATTCCTGAAGGTACCTAATCTAAAAATACCCAGAAGTAGCCAATAACATCGTTTGCTGTAACACAATAAATGATCAAACGAGAAAAGGCTTTCTAAAACAAAACCAAAGATAAAAAGGCGACCCCATTCGCTCGATTTACATAGTATGCCTTCTCCGAAATTAACTTAGCTACATTGAAAAGGTAGCAGTGGAACAAAGCTGCGCGGTACCTTTGACTAAATTGAATTACCTACGAGTTGGTGCTTGTAGGCGACATGCGACCCGCCAGATAGCGGCTGCCATCAGGGAACTGTCAAAGCATGTAACAGCGTCAGTGAATGCGGTTCATAATTCACTTAGCAGAACCGCGGCTCCAGAGTGGCTTCGATTCAATTACCTCTCGTTCTAACTTCAATTAGACCAACAAGTTTTTATAGGCGAACCCTTGTTTATTGTCTCCGGGTAATATAATTATTTTCCCGATTCAGATTAATGCGCCTAATTCGATTAAATTCTACTGATATTGCAGAAATTGGATTAATTTTATGAAGCTGCTGATGGGACCCGACCCGGTAATGGCTTCTGCGTCTATATGTAGGATAAACATTCGAACGTCGGATTTATGTCATCATTGGAATTTATCAGATTACGGTGTCTTAATATTAAAGCACTCCCGTTTCCGAAGAAGTAAAATCTTTTCTACATTACTTAAAATATTTTACTGGAAATCGGATGCTAAAAAAACAAAGATGTGGATATCTTTTAGCTATTGCTGTTTGTACACTGTACCTACACAAATTTTCAACTTGCAGTCCTGAAAAGTCGAAACAAAAATCTAGTCAATAAAGGAATGTTCCCGGAGCAAAGGCAAAAAAACGAAATTGTACAAGACAACAGCTGTCCCAGCCAATTTTATTGACTCTGTAACACAACCAAATCGTCTGCCTGAACTTTTGTAAGCACACACAACACTAATATGGCTTCTGAAGACTGAAAGTTTCAATTTGAAATATTTTCTATTTTCCACTTTACGTTGATATTATTTAGTCTACTATTAGACATAAGACTATCCCGGTTAAAGATTAAGGCAGCCAATTTCAATCCATTATATTTTCACAGTCGTGGTGGCCTAGTGGGTAAAAGACCAACCTCTCAAGTATGAGGGCGCGGGTTCGATCTCAGGTCAGGCAAGTACCAATGCAACTTTTCTAAGTTTGTATGTACTTTCTAAGTATATCTTAGACACCATTGACTGTGTTTCGGATGGCACGTTAAACTGTAGGTCCCGGCTGTCATTGAACATCC
This sequence comes from Helicoverpa zea, assembly GCF_022581195.2. Lineage (NCBI taxonomy): Eukaryota > Metazoa > Arthropoda > Insecta > Lepidoptera > Noctuidae > Helicoverpa > Helicoverpa zea. The sequence continues at coordinate 9,470,819 of NC_061452.1, read as the reverse complement.
TTGGCAGTCGTTACGGGTAGTCAGAAGCCAGTAAGTCTGACACCAGTCTAACCAAGGGGTATCGGGTTGCCCGGGTAACTGGGTTGAGGAGGTCAGATAGGCAGTCGCTTCTTGTAAAGCACTGGTACTCAGCTGAATCCGGTTAGACTGGAAGCCGACCCCAACATGATTGGGAAAAGGCTCGGAGGATGATGATGATGATATTTTCACAATCATTTTTTTATTTCAGCGACAAAAGAAAAGTCTATACAGTAGCCAGTGGACATTACATAAATCATAACCAACGAAGCAAAGAAGATAAATAATATATCATCGCATAAATCTGCCTACTAATTTCAGTTACTTAAATAATGTTAGCCTTTTTTATAGTTTGCCAAACCCACATTTCACAATAAATCACAGCAAGATGTGAATCTATTTCACAAACGACGCCTTAACTCCTATTCCATTTGCCATCTAAGGCCTAACACACGTCTAGACAGGCAGGGTCATAAAAATAAAAGTGTCAAACGGAAAATTATCGATGGAAATATTTCTACCCGCCAATAATACCGTTTGAAATATTAGATACTTAATAAAAATTATTTTACATCTAAAACAAATGTTGTCCCCATCATTCCGTTTTTATGGTTACCATAATCACAGCTGTTAAAATTCTGTTCACGCGTGAATACGGTTACTGCAGAGCTTTTTGTTATGTATAAAAATTCCTGTACCTTTTGCCAATTTCAAGTTAATATCGAATGGGATGACCTTATAGAAATTGAGACTATTTGTATGAATCGCCATGTTTTCTTGTATGAACCAACTTGGGCCATTTTCCTGTGAAAAGAACACTGTTTGGTAACTTTTGCTCGCTACGATTTCCCTACATAATATTTTTAGTTCAAATATTAGGACGCAGATGAGGTACACAGAATTGTGATTCAAATTCTATTTATGATATTCAACTTATAAAATAATGGAAAACTTCACAGAAGAGAAGTAACTTTATAATTAAAGAGTTAATTGTATTGTTTGAACAGATATTCTTCATTCCAATAAACAAACAAGTTGAACATAATCAGAGTGTAACGTAATCATTTCATTAAGCACAACCAAAACTATATCTTTACTAAATTAACAGTTATAAATACCATAATCAGTGCTATCCCTTTAAATAATTTATGAGCGGAGTATATTAGCAGTCACCCATACCCCGCAGAACACATAATAGGTAATAGCGGTACGGAAGATTGATGAATAATACATTTCTCTCAGCGGTACATTATTCACGATATATCACGGGAAAACAGCTGAAGAGGCCACGTGAAGTGCAATTAAAACTTTCACCGGCATACTTCCGACTATTTTTTGCGAAAAGATAATGTGATGGCTGTTTGCGAAACGCAAATACCTATGCACAAAAGCCTGAAGTTCCGAAAATAGATACGTGCATTTTCATTTTATCCGTGGAAAATTACAGAATAACCAAACAATACGTTAATTGATTTCAACTAAACTGACGTTAGATGGAATTTAAAATAACAAAAAAAAGTACCTACGGTTTTCAGATTTCACAAAAAACACATGCACAAAGCATTTTTGTTAGAGTCTTCTCAAAGGCTAACAAAAACTCAAAGCCCGACCGATCAAAGACAAAAGATACATAAAGGTAAATACAAAAGATAGACGAATAATACCGTCTCGGCGATATCTAGTACCAACTGAAATCTGAAAGTCGATACCTATATACCTACCTACCTACTGTGTGTCTTTGGGAAAATTCCAAAAATTTTATTTGTTTGCACACTTGTATATTAAAGGTTAAAAGTTTTGCGGAGTATATCGAGGTCTTAATAAAATACCTACCACTCAATGCATTGGAGAGTTCCGACATAGAATAAATTCTATACAGGAATGAATTTTAAGCAGCGCACAAAAAAAAAACTGGTGGTCCAGAATCATTAACAGAACATATCTGCATCATCAGTAAAAAAAATGTTGTCATTCTTTTGTCCGCCCTAAAATCAGCAAAATATGGATATCAACTATAGTTGATATCGCCAAGCGCTTAGAATAGCTATTCTTACGCGCTTGGAGCAGCGCTCGCGTCAGTAAACGGGTTTCGCGTTGCCGCCGTGCCTACTATGACGACTGTGACCGTACATTCGGTTACAAAATAAACATCTTTCGATATCAATAACTTTTCTTTTTTGTACTAAAACACGACAAAATAAAAATATACGTATCTATGAAACTTATTTAACTATAAGTTGACAAAGTTTGCGCACTGGATAAAATTCATTCCAGTATTAGACATGCGCTCGTTCATATAAAATATTTATGAAGGCAAAACAGTGATGTGATACACCCCGATAGACGATACAGCACCAATTTAAATTTAGTTTTTCAGAAATTGTGTTGAGAGGAGAATGAAGCGAGGGCGAAATGGTGCAGCGGTGTCGCCATTATGACACAAATTGACACTAACCGATGACGAAGTTGGATGCTATTGCTGGTAAACGCGAACTTTAACTTAGCTGTAGTTTTCCTTCGGGGCTGTAAAACGACTCAAAGAAATTTGTCGCACGCAAAAATACAGCTTCATTGTTTTACCAAATATGCACGCATCATTCGTTCCAGTCATTTATGCGGTAGACCTAACCGATGCGACGCGACGCGTCGGTCCAACATCGAGTCAGCAAAAACATGAAGAAAATTCGCACATATTCTGTGCACAATTCATGCGAATGAAACTCAACAGTACATCGTTTCAATATCGACACAGCAACTGTGCAGATTGCGTCCTACGCTACAGAATGCAGCTTACCTGCTCCGATAAATCCACGAGAGGCACTATGCTGCACTCACTTCTTACTAATAAAAGGGTGACATCAGCTTTTTGATTGTGTATGCCTCGTTTGTTTCACGGATATTCCGACATTTCCGACCTAAAAGCGCGACCGAAGTCAATTCGCGACGCAATATATTGCCGTTGACAACACGTGAGATGGAACTCACAGCGATGTATAAACTGCGGATTAATTTACATGTTACATTCACAAATTCACATGTGTAATTATAAATTAAACATTGTGTCTAAAAGAGCCGCAGCGGTTTGGTTCTTGGAAATTGTGGCGAAATATTATTTCGGCGGAATCGTAATTTAATTTGCTTGTACCTATATAGGATCAAACTTTGTCTTCTGAGCGAGTTGATAAATCCATGTTTTAATGGTGTACCTGTACCTGACTTCTTTATTTCCCAACTTCTCAGACTATAGACATTTTACATGCTTTGCAGTCACAATATTTATATTCATTATCATCATACAAATTGAGAAATGTCAATAAATCACGCGATTGTTTGTAACATCATTATAAAGTTAAACATTCATTTTACTATTGAACACGTTTTGCGGGAAATGTAATACGAATTATTCGAAAAGCTCATTGTTCGAGTGTACGCTGGGTACGATTTTCAGTTTGTCTGGTATTGTCCGTAGTGCAATACCAACGATGCGGACAACACAAGTATTTTATTACCAGCTACAAATCTTCATTTAGCAGCATTGCTCGAAGCCTTTCACAGTTACGGTACACACGAAAGCGAAATGGAACCATTCACGTTTGATTTACGGGAGCGATAATTATCGTCATCCGATTAGATTTATTTAACTTTTTTGACAGAAAGCTATCGTAAATTGGTACCAAATGTACATTTTGTCTTATCTCTGCTTTCAGGATTCTGCGAGAGTGCAATCCGATTGGTCCAATTCCAAAACTGGGATTTGACAAGGTAAACTTATTATGCTGTTGTAGTGAAACTTGCTTGCTAAGCTATTTTAACGTAAACGTTTCTCAGGATTTTTCTGCCATTTGAGCATATTTTATTTTAAATGATGGTTTCGAAGTCTAGCCCGTAGCTAAGTCATATATGTAGATCTGCAAAATAAGATCGATCAAGGTGAAGTTATGTTTGCTGGAGTTGGTCGACCAACAATTAAGTGGACATTTATTTCGTGTTAAAGCCTTACTTTTCTCGCCAGAGTAGAAGTCAATTGTTTTCAGAAAGTAACGCTTATTTTAAAATAATAAACAATAAAAACTCGTTATAAACAAAAAAAAAATAAGCAAAGCAACTTAAGCGTGGCTAAAACTTTCGATACCTCTTACGAGTACCTACCTACAATTTACAAAGGCGTTAATATTATATTACGAATGACCTCTTCAGCTCAAATTGATGGTGAATTATATATTAAGTGTGACCTTAACTGGCACCCTATTGATTGTCATTTGTTATTTATACGTTATTATTGGACGTCGCCATGGCAACGACGAGGGGTGTTTCTACCTGAGATGTGTGTCAATAACGAAGACTTGATAACTGAGATTTTAAGAATCACGTTTACAAATATTTTTTTACCGGTATCCTTTGTATTGAAAAAATAGTATAGATTATTTAGCCTTCTTTTTTAAATTGGTCAATAAAACTCATTAATGCACGCATTTATGAATGATCGTTACTGAATTGCTGTACCGATTTGCAAGGGTATTTTAATTTTGAGTCAGTAGTAAAACTTCCTCTTGTTACGGGCACATTTTCGTGCATAAAATCTGTTATATTCTAAGAATATTAAATATTATACGAACAATAATAAACTATGCAGATATGAATACATAAAACAAGAATATTAATATACCGACCAAAAGTTCAGCTATTGCGCTATTCGTTGCTACGTCTATTTATTATTTATTACGCACCTATTTCATAAAACATGAGAGGACCGTGGATGTTTAACTATACTTGCTTTAGTTTTTCCGTTTTCTTCGACGATAATTAATTGTATCGTGCAAAGAAAATATCAAGTAAAAATCTAACCAGGTACCAAAGCAAGTTGTTCCAACGCAGTCGCTCTATGTAAAATATTGGTACGCAGCTCAATATATTTGGGAAAAGGCTAGGCATATAACATAATCTGTCAAACGTTCTGTGACCTATCTATGATATGACTTAAATTCGCTATTAATAATTTTGAACAGATCTCAATGGGAATTTCGTATAACCGATCGTGTATCGTTATATATAAGTTAAGTTCTACTTATATACTGGAATCGTACTATAATTTTCTCAGAACTCATAAACCATGCGCAGCTTTTAATGCAGCTCTAATAAAATATTCTTTCTGTACAAATATCTTAGTTTATACCGTAGATGTCGTGAAATATAAGATTTTCAAATAAAGTACGCGGATAAGAATAAATGTTCACCAATTTATTCCATTTTATTTTTCATTGAATTTGTAAATCAAAAGTTATTTTCAACCCACTTACTGCGCATTCTATTCTTTCCCAACTGCAAATAGCTAACTAAAACCATCAACATTTAAAAGACCTAATGTAATCTGATCAGGCTGCAGTCTAGCTTCCTATTTTAAAGGAATCTATTTTTTCCTGTGTTACATTGCTCAAAGTGGAGTCAGGGATTGCCTTGAACGGCGACGATACGGACGAACTGAATAAATAAACAGAAGCTGTGCAACCTTGTGAAAAATCCTTTAAACTTGATTGTCTTTTTTGTAGAGTTCGGTTTTATCAAGGACAACCTCATTAGAGAAACTTTTTTATTCAAACTAGATTGTGTATTCGAAATTCTGATAAAAAAATACGAATACAAATTCTATACAAAACACCTAAACATAAGTTTGTTTTTTGCTCAGACTCAAATTTATTTCATACACATACCAGCAAAGCTAGCGACGAATGCTTTCGAAAAGCAACAAAAAGGCATGAAAAACTCATCAAGATAAATTACCCAAAATCGTTTACGAGAGGACGTTAAGCCGAATCCAATATTTCAGCAACAAAATCAAATTGTATAGCAATACGACCGCTGTGACCGAGGCTTATATTGCCATGCATCATTTGAATCTGCTCCGCTAAGTGGTTAAGCAGTCTGGCTGAATAACTTATGTACCTACGTCATGCACATAACTGGCGTAACCTAACTAGTGCAAGTGACGACACAGCTTGACTGGACACCGCCAACTAGTGTTCAACACCGTGAACTAGTATTTCACGTACTTGCTGTTTATTGTTCAACTTCAACTGTGTTATTCTTTAAGCATCGAGTGGCTTGATCACTTTTATTTTCCAAGAGTTGTAATCAAAAATACGTAAATAAAATACATCAGAATTGGTTACCAGTTTTTTGTCACAGGTCGTTGTCTCTAAATATTTCTAACTACAGACAGTCATCCTTCAACGATACTTGAAGACACTGCGGCCGGGGTGTCAACCTACATAAACAAGAGTATCAATAATCGAGCCATACATTTATCAATCTAAATATAAACAAAACACCAAGTAGCCTCTGCGGAATCATCCCAAACAGGCAAACGCGTTTCAGCAAAACAGAAACTCTTATGCAATTTGCGGAATCAGTGCTTATCTTCTATTCGAGACGTAACAAGGGAGTTTAAGTAAATTTAACAGCAATTTGCAGTATGTTAACTGTAGCGTCGGCGCTTATTGCCACTCCACTCTCGTTACACTCTCAGGCCGGATGATATTGCTAATTGGGTTTCCTAGTTGCTGGAAATCGTATAAAGTTTCACTAATACGACACAAGCTGCTGATGCCGGGATGTTACTAACAAATTAAATATCATGAATGCTGTTGTGTGGTGCTTCCACTTGGTTACTTTCGGGGCACGTTGGCGTTCTCGTCAAGGTGCTAATGGTATTGAAGCTTGTCGCCCCGTTTGCTCAGCCAGGGTGTTTCGTGCCCAATGCGGTGTACATACCATTCTGAATTTCACACGTGTATTTTCACTCGATATTTTCTGTCTGCCGCTTTTGTATTGACTCAAGCCATTTTCGTTCCTGATTTTCGGTTTGCTTTTTATTAAACCATTATTATCTTTGATGTAATATCCGGTAAGTAAAGTAACGTTTGCTGTTGACAGTCTATCATCGATTCTCGCTTCGATTTTCCAACGCGAGTGCATAAATTGTAATTAAAATGAGTTTTTTCTGGAAAAATGTTTAGGCAACAATGGAAATTGAAATGTTTTACGTTTAAGAGAGTATTGTTCTGATTGATTAATTCTGAATTTGTTCAGTATTATTATGATACTTTTTCCGAATACTTCCTTATACTTCTCGGCTTCACTTCAATAACCCAACAGTTTTTAAGCGAACTTACTCATGATTCTAAATTATTATTCCGAAATAGTGACCTTTATAAATAAAATTAATGGCCTAACCCAAAATCTTGCCAAGTCGAATTTAAATAAAAAGTACGGATTATTTAAGCAATTAATTAACTTAATGGTATTAATAAATGCTGAGCTAAAAAAACGGAAAAGGAATAAATTATTTTCGTTGAAAACAATGACATTGAATTTGTTGAGAAATAAAGAAGAAAAGTCTTTGTATTTACTTTGCGCAATGAAGGGTAAAATTATTATGAATTCGTAAAAATGACTTGTGAGAATGAACACAGTTCACCTTAACTTGCTACGTATTCACGGAAAAAGTTTAGCTGCTTTTTACATAATTACAGTTTTTATTAATCCGTTTGTTCCTTTATTATTCATTTAAGTGTAATCATATTATCATGAAGTATCACTGAATAAAGAATAATAATCAACAAAGTTTACGACTACCATTTTCAGCTTCACAAAGACGGGATATTTTCAGAGCATTTTTTCATAACTTTGCTAAGAATGCGAGAGGTTATCCCAAATATTTTAGACCAAATGATCTCCATTGGCTCGATGGTTCTTTATTAAGTATTGAGATTCCCTTTGGAATAACTGATAGAACAACTTTCTTAGCTCCATGGATTGATATTACTCTATCATAAAAAATAAAGGTGCACTACGGCTAGCCTGATTAAAATTACGTCGAGAACGTCATACCTATTAAGTAGCTGACGGCTTTTTTTTAACTGACTAAGGTCCAAGTTCGCCTAAGTACCTTAGTTACTTTTGAGTGTTACCTTAGAAACTTTTTATTTACCGGTTAAAAATAATCTGTGTATTATTTTAAAGTAAACTAGGTACATCTATATTCATATAAAAAAAATAATAAAGGGCGCCGAAAAATTGGTCCTCATCGCTGTCACCCGGTAGTGTTTCCAATATGCTGGCGGCATTGCTTTGTTGGATGGCAATGTCGTCTATAGTTAAATATATACCTATACATAAGTATTATAATGTTCCCAATCCTCCGCTGATCCTGACTGTAAGATTACAGGTGTTAAGAAACAGTTCTCTAACTCCTGTAATCTTCTTGTAAAGGCTCAGGTATGTACTCCGAACCCCGTGTGTGCGAAACACGTGTAATGTTAGATTAAAGAAATCAATACAAGGATAAAGTAATCAAACTTTTAGTTTGTTCGTGGTATTTTTGTTTCCTTTCGTAAATAGATTTGTGAAAGAATGGCGGTGTTGTGCCTAAATGATGGAATGTTTTTTATTTATATAGAAATGGGTAGGTATGTATATTGTTTTTACACAGTACGCGTCATTGTAGCGGAATTGTGAAGGAAAAACTATAGTTTCATAAAATAATAACTTCAAAGTGGTTTACAATTTTGTGTGTTCAGGATGAAATAATTAAATTTGTTTCCGCTAAGCTCTATTTTGTTAAGGTTTTGATTCGCATCAACAAAGCGAGCGTCGTCGGCCGCAAATTGCAGACTCATTGTTTGGCTCAAACAAACATTCGCGGGTCCGCTCCTTCTCACAAAGGAACTCCATTTACTGCGAACAAATCATTTTCATTGTTTTTATTTTTTAATTACTTATAATATCGTTACGTACCTATTTCCATTTCGTGTTTGAGATCAATTTCTATAATAGAGTTTTCAATAGATTGAATTTTGGAAGAAAGATCAAACGTTCTTTATTAAGTGTAGTAATTATTTTAGTGCTTAATTTGTTTGCTGCAAATGAGGCCGTATAAAAAGTATTTAAACACAATTTTTTAATTACCAACACGACATTGAAGAAGCTATAGACAAAAATATTTTTAATAAGTTGATTGACAATTGAGCTTTTATCAAAAATATTTATTATTGTCATACCTGTATCAAATAAACTCATTAGCCACCGTTAATTTAAAAGCTTATAATAATGAAATACGTATTTTTCAATTAAATATGTTTCCCTTTAAAATAGGTTGAATCCGTCTACCCTTTGAGTACTGTTACTGTTACAGCCTTTTTATCGTCCCACTGCTGGGCACAGGCCTCCTCTCACCCTTTGAGTACGAAATCCTAAAAAGTATAGGGCATTTTTTCCACTGATATACAAACAAATATGTAACAATAAATTAAAAATGAATATTGCAAACGTAAAAATAGTAAAAATCGGGAGGCTCAATTTCGTTTCAGGATTGAATTATTCAATGAGAGGCACCTCGTGCTTCACCCGGATTATGGAAGGTGTTTAAAAAATAAATCAATCAGGTCTTTTCATTCTGTTACATATTATTTATAATAAGCATTTTCGAATTGCAGTGTTTTTCTTTGAATGCGAATAACCTTAAAATTCTTCCTCTGTTTTGAAAATCTTTATAGATAAATTAAGAATAAACATATGTATTGTACACTCTCTTTTTTATCTTCTCAACCTTATTTAAAAGTGGAATAAAATATATCTTGGAGAAAATATGAGGAATATTAGGGTTTCAAAATGGGTTCCAAATAATACTCCTAGGTGGAATAAAATTATAATCATCTTGATTCCATAGTATTCAAACAAGTTTTGTTTAAAAATATGTTTATTTCTCTGCTGGTCAGATCGCTGACAATATGGAGATGATGTATTCATTAAAAAGACCAAGGCATTTCTAAAACATAAACAAATGTACTTACACATATTTACAGAACACTTAAAATAAACTAATATACAACTTAAAACTAAATGGCATCAAAAACTTGCTCCTCGTCGCTTGAATATAAAAATACCTTCATCATCCTCCGAGCCTTTTTCCCAACTATGTTGGGGTCGGCTTCCAGTCTAACCGGATGTAGCTGAGTACCAGTGCTTTACAAGGAGCGACTGCCCTATCTGACCCCCTCAACCCAGTTACCCGGGAAACCCAATACCCCTTGGTTAGACTGGGTTAGACTTGGTTTGACTAAATCTAAAAATACCTTGTAAATATAAGATTCAGACGCGGAAGAAGAATATTTCCCAAGTAATTCCGGGTGCCATTTCCGCAGGTATGAACCATTCATAGAAGTGATATGTGAAGATTTGGGCGCGGTGGTTATGAAGTATTTTGACGAAACAAACGTTGAATGCGTACGTTTGGAACCTAACCATGTCGCCGAAAGCAGAAGTCGCTCTTATGTACACGCAGTTAGGATATGGTTCGTTGTCTGTTAAATTAAGTTGACCCTGAAATTATTAAATAAAACATGTTAGGTTAAAGTAATTTGATGTGCTCAAAAAGCCCAGGAATACAATCAAAATACACGTTTAGAATCATCGGCACGAATCTTGAACGCTGACCTTCACCAACGAAAAGAACCAATCCCGACTGACAGGCTATGACGCGATGCGCTGCGGGCCAATCACCGCTTTAGCCTACCCCCGGTCCTCACTTCATAATAAATTAATAAATTATTTCTGCGCAGGTGAAGGTCAGGGCTCAAGTTTCGTGCCGATGATTTTATAAAAATAATATTTTGTAGTTAATTTTGATTGTGTTTTTTTTATTACTAGGTGTAATGCATATTTCAATATAGGGTTTATTTTTTAATAGCGTCAAAAATAGTTATTCAAATTACCCGAACAATCCTTGATCCTATCATTTTATCTGATTTTATAAGGTCGCGTCCGAGGAGTTCCTTGTTGTGGATCGCACATTTTCCGAAATAATATTCACTGTGAGCATATTCTGAAAAAAATATAATTTTCAATTAACTTTCAATTACATTGCATAAGTGATTTTGATGTTATTTAAAAATAGACACTGCAGATGCATAAAGTTTCTTTGGATCATAATGACTACTAAAGTTCATTACCATCCATATCAACTTTATTCAAATTAAGATCACACTGCAACATTTTAGTCGGCCGACAGTAGGTTTCGGTTCATAAATCAGTATGAAGATGAGTAGGTACGCACATTACAAAGATCAGGTATTGAGCCGGTATCAGACCGACTGCAAACCGTTTTTTTTAACGACGCCAAAATTCATCAAATGACCCCTCCCACTGTGGGTTAGCAGCGGTGAGGGAGTGTCCGACTCTTACTGATTAAAAACCGTCGTGTTCCGTCGTAGGCCTTTTATGTACCAGGGCCTTAACTCTCTCGAAATCGTAACTCTTTTGAACAATCCCGCAGCTCCAGCAGACCTTGGACTGACTGCAAACCTTGATTGGCACCTAGATTTAGTGTTTTAAAAAAATTGAAAACTATCGGATCAACTGTTGGTTGACTGTTTAGTGTACGGGTACTCTAATATAACATACGTTTAGGTGAAGCAATATTCGTGAACACGATGCTGTTGAGGGCTGAGAAGGTTTTGTAAGTGGAAATCTTCTCCACTGAAAATAAAAATAGAATATTTCGATACAATTGTTACAAACTGCAAACAAACAATAAAAAACAAGTTTTCACCCGCAATTTAATTCAGGAATTTTTCGACCTAATACCTATAACCAGTATATAAGATATATTAACTGATAGTTTCATCAAATAAATTTAGTAGTTTCTGCTTTGAAGTGTAAAAAATAGATACACATATTATATTCTTAAAAACTTTCTTGTTTAGTAAGAGGAAGGATAAACAACTTGGCTATAACCTTATGTGAAATTATTTTTCTTTTTAAACTTTGAAAGGATACTTCTCATCATGAAAAATACGGATCAGCTGTGGATCGTTTAAAGCACATAAATGTAACTGTAACAATATAACTCACCCAACACACATATTAATACAGATACAACTAAGAAATTCATTATTCACAACAAGACAAAGTGGACACTACAAAGCTGAGTACCTAAGCAGACTACTATCGAACCCGCCGAAGTCCCGCTTTATAACAGGTGGCTAGAAAAACAAAACTATCAAAACAGACAATACTAGCAAAACATTGTAAAATTCTAAAATGTACTAGCAAATACCACATTTGCAAATAATAGGCAACCAATAACAAATGGAAGTTGACGCCTAAACAACAAATGAATGAAAAAAAACAGCAAGTTATAAAGTAGTAAATCGGCCCTGTTAGGACAAAACGCTGTAATCTGTAAAAGGTCAATTTGAGAAAAATGAGTTTAAAAGTTTACATCTTTCCCTCGTTACCAAATTTTATCCGGTATAGATAATAGTATAATTTTTTTTAGAACTGATTTGTCATAATATTTACTCAATTTCAATAAAACATTTTATTATTGTATCTAATCAAGAAACCTATCAAAAATAAAAAAAAATGTTTTGTTACAAAAGCATGTACCTAGCCAATATTCGCCTCTGTTGTGACATAACAATGTAAGCGTTAATTACTGCATTTTGAAGAGATATACTTGTGTACTGTTTTATTGTTATCTGCATTAACTCATACCAAAACTAAAATTAAATAAATAAATAATGATAATAATGTCGGGACACCTTTTCACACACGGTTGGTTAGCCCCATGGTAAGTTATTAATTAACTTGTATTATGGGTGCTAACACAACTGATAAACTACATATAGCTACATATATACATATTTATAAATACATATTGTAACACCCAGACCACGACCAACAAGCATGCTCATCACACAAATGTCGATCGAACCGGGAATCGAACCCGGGACCTCAGATTCGGCAGTCCGGCTTGGTGACCTTTGCGCCACAGAGGTCGTCGAATGTATTTTGGTATGAGTTTTGGTTTATGTGTATGAGAATTAAATAATATTGATATAACCAGGATAAACCGCAAAAGTAGTTTTATTTAAATGTGTAATATTTGGTTAAGTGTCAGAAATCAATAAACAAACATTATTCCCTGAAATTGTGGAATCCAACATAGTTGGGGAAAAGGCTCGGAGGATGATATTCCCTGAAATTGTTCACTAAAGTGATGAAAAATTGTGTACAAGTAAAATAAAATTGTTATCTGAAACAGACGTAAATTGAACATCACATTTTTATTCACCGCGCACCTTCGGCCAACGGCGTCAAATGCGACACACGTTTACCAAGAAATGTTCTAGAAATTTTAACCCATGTTTTAAGAAAACCACATTACCGTTCAAGCTTACGAACTTATATTTTTAAAGGTTATTTAATATTTATTTTCAGTGAAGAGGAAATTCGTTTTATTATTCACCGATAGCAATTTAAATGAAATATTTTATTTTTAAGTTCTAAATGTTTGAAAATTCTGTAAAATTATCAAAGCCATCTCACACGATTCTCAGGAATTCTGTGTCGTGAATCCAGATCATATTTTTTTAACAATCCCGCAATGATTTATTTCATATCTAGTAAATATTTTATTTTTATAATATTATATGATTTATACCTATTTTAAAAGAACCAAGGAACTTGTGCAGCGTTCGATGGAGGCTTGATTGTGCTCACTTGACAACTAAATTCGTTCACGTGGGGAAAATGTCAAAGGCGCCAAGAGAAGCAGAATTGAACGCTTTCAAAGATCGCTCTCCCTACATATAGCGAGGCGAGATGAAATATACTGACACATCAATGTTTTTCACACAGTTTTTATTGAATTTTCGGAGGTTTTCAAAGCAAATTTTAAGCCTTTTTAACAGTTTTTTCATTATTTTACCTACAGGGGTTCGGCAATAAAATAATTAATTCATGAACTAACACGATTCACTTCAGTGAATAAAAGCTTAAACATACCTACCAATAAAAAGAAGAAGACTGGAGAATCGAAATCGTACAGTAACAAGCTGAATTTGATGACATGCTTAAACAATAAATTATGGTACCGTGACAACATATGCGTTGGAGTATTTGTAGGCATGCAATAAATCGCACACTGTTCATCCGGTATTCGTGCAATCTGCATCGCTGCCGATAGATTGGAACTGCGTCTCTCTATATTACAAATTGCCCGTTCAGAATCCCAAAATGAATTAACAGAACGGTACCGTCCGCTACTCAAGTACTACAATCAGTTGCCTTTTGCTTTGTCGACCGTGCATTGTCCATGGGCTATGTACTTAGCTACAATCAGCGTTGTTACCCAGCCGTTTATCTCTCGAGCCAATCTGATATGTGAAATTTTCAGATCCGATGCCAGTTCCATTTCGGATTATATCAACGTTGCTACCTTCGATTTTATATGTTTTTTGTCAGTTTAGTGTCTCATTGTAAAAGTTTTTTGCTGATCTCAGAATAAAAGAAAAATAAATAAAATAGTTATCAGCTGCCTGTTATATCCACTAAAGTTAGAAATGTCTATTAGATGGGACAGATTTTCGTTCGTTGACGTTTGTAGGCTTCATACATATTATATTATAGTTCGGCCATTCAGAGAATGCGTTCCTGACACGTCGCGATTGAACTGACGACGTAACTTTGCAATGGCGTTGCAGTTACGATAAAAATATTTTTGCTGGTTGTTTACCGTTTTAACAATTGAGGAGCATTAAAACAAAATTATTATATCAATAATCAATGAATGTAGTTACGTCGTCAGTTCAATCGCGACGTGTCAGGAACGCATTCTCTGAATGGCCGAACTATAATTGGAGAAACTTCATACATAATATCTTATCTTTTTCTAATTGGATCTCGGTATACCTCTATATTACCAAATCTCAGTTGCTAGGCTAAATAAGAAAAAGATAAAAATAATCACACAATATTCCCTTCATGAATAAAGTAGCTAGTAGCTACCTATTATTATTTCCAATGTCACAGATTAATAGTTGCTCCAATTTACAAAGTCGGTGTATAGGTACTACAGGTTCACATAGTCCGCATAGAAACAAATGAACAGAATACCTTTCTAATTCCCGAAATACCTACAAAACAGGAAATAGTAACTATTATTCTTCTATGCCTAAAAATACAACAAAAATTTCAGAAACCAACTCATACACAATCATACACAAAACTGAGTAAAAAAATAAAACAATTGAGAGCTATCGTCGGTGCGGACGTCACAAAGTATGTATAATAGTAATATTTGCCATAGTCGGTAATGCGCTGAACAGTGTTAATTAAACCGGACGCGGCGGGCATCAACTGGTCGGTAATTGAGTTGAGCAACAGGCTCCTATGGGCTCCTACAAGCTTAAGCAATACTCCTGAGGCGAGTTGCATGTGGAAATCAATCATACAAAAACAAACCTACCTAAAACAAATCCGAGTAAAACAAAAAACAATTGAGAGCTATCGCCGTATTACTCGGCGCGGACGTCACAAAGTAGGTACATATAATAGTAGTATTTGCCATAGTCGGTAATGCGCTGAACAGTGTTAATAAACCGGACGCGGCGGGCATCGATTGGTCGATAATTGAGTTGAGCAACAGGCTCCTATGGGCTCCTACAAGCTTAAGCAATACTCCTGAGGCGAGTTTTATGTGGAAATCAATCATAAATCTACAAATTTACCTAAAACAAATCCGAGTAAAACAAAAAACAATTGAGAGCTATCGCCGTATTACTCGGCGCGGACGTCACAAAGTAGGTACATATAATAGTAGTATTTGCCATAGTCGGTAACGCGCTGAACAGTGTTAATTAAACCGGACGCGGCGGGCATCGACTGGCCGGTAATTGGGTTGAGCAACAGGCTCCTATGGTCCTACACGCGTGAGCAATACTCCTGAGGCGAGTTGTATGTGGAAATCAATCATACAACAACAAACCTACCTAAAACAAATCCGAGTAAAACAAAAAATAATTGAGAGCTATCGCCGTATTACTCGGCGCGGACGTCACAAAGTAGGTACATATAATAGTAGTATTTGCCATAGTCGGTAATGCGCTGAACAGTGTTAATTAAACCGGACGCGGCGGGCATCGACTGGCCGGTAATTGGGTTGAGCAACAGGCTCCTATGGTCCTACACGCGTGAGCAATACTCCTGAGGCGAGTTGTATGTGGAAATGTAAGTTGGCTGTGTAACATGTGTTCCGTATTCCTTTCGAGCGGCTGGTTTGTTGCTAGTTCGTGTGGGTTACTGCGGGTTTTACAAATAGGAGCTGGCTAGTGGAATTGTTTACATATTTTATTTTATAGTTACTTTTAACCGACTTCCAAGGAGGAGGATCTCAATTCGAACCATTCCACAATAAAGTACTATAAGAAGTAAGTATAACAACGAAAATATAGAAACTTGGAAGTATGTATACCTACGAACTTTTAAATCCAAATACAAGACATGTCATTGACCTCATGCTTTACATTTAGCATACTATATAGATTAGACATTTGATTACGTACCGTATATAAAAAAAAAAACAGACTTCACAAAACTTTTTATAATGGCTGTAGAAGTCGGTGTCTGCAGGTCTGCTGACTGTGTTTATTTGCAGTTGATACAAGAATGAGCATTTAAAATTGTATTATTTTCAGTGACACTTTTCGTTTAATCTGAATACTCAGAATTATTACCAATGTTAATATTTGTTCCTCTGGTTGTCGGATTAAAACTTTTAAAATGTTAAATAGTTAATATAAAAGCATACCGGTCGAATTGAGAACCTCCTCCTTTTTAACCGACTTCCCAAAGAGGAGGAGGTTATCAATTCGGCCGGTATGTTTTTTTTTTTTTTTTTTTTTTTCTATGTATGTACATCGATTACTCCGAGGTTTATGGACCGATTTACGTGATTCTTTTTTTGTTCGACTCGGAATAGCTGCCAGTTGGTCCCATAGTCATCAGGTCAGGATCTGATGATGGAAACCCTGAGAAATCGAGGGCAACCTTCGAAAGTTGTAGGCATACATAGGGTAAAAACTTGATACTCAGGTGTACGCCTAAAAGCACTATTCAACAGTGAAGATTTGGAGCTGATCTGATGATGGAAACCAGAGAGGGTCGAGGGAACTCGACAACTGAATATGTAAACTACCTCGTGTTTGGGCTTAAATTATTTGTATTGACAAGACCTTTGCAACAGTGAAGGTTTGAAGCTGACCTGATGATGGAGACCAGAGAAAGTCGAGGGAACTCGACAACTGAATATGTAAAATACCTCGTATTTGGACTTATATTCTTTGTATTGATGAGAACTTCCCACTTGTATGGATAGTGACAACTATACGTATCACTGAAAAGCTTTAAATAAAAAACTTTTTTACAAAAAAATTAAACCGACTTCCCAAAACACTAAAAAGCAAAAAAAAAACTATTTTTAGGTGCATCGGCATAGAAGTCGGTGGCAAAATTAACTTAGTAACATCCATTAGACACCGAATTCTAGGCCGATGCACCTAAAAATAGTTTTTTTTTTGCTTTTTAGTGTTTTGGGAAGTCGGTTTAATTTTTTTGTAAAAAAGTTTTTTTTGGGAAGTCGGTTAACAAGGGAGATACATGATACACTGCAGGCCTACTACCTTTAAATACATAGATACATTAAAACCACTAGCTAATGTATTCATAACACAATCAATAACTTCACACATGACTAACAAACAAAAATTGCTTATTGTACTTTTTGAAAGAAATAAATTATTATTATTATATTATTATTATTAAAAGACTAACACAATATCTAATTAAGAGCAACGAGACGTGTCATTATTTGTTGACTTATGTAAATTGTGAGTGAAATACTCAATAAGCTGTACTTAATATCTTGTAAGGCTTTATCAAAAGGGCCCAGCCATAGGAGTCTCGAGTCGACGCATTTTGATACACCCCTTAACAGAATTTAAGGGGCGCCGATATTGAACCGTATATGCTTTTAAGCGAGAATTGAATCTGTATGATATACTAGCTGTTTCTCGGGGATCCAGTCGTAATATTTTGGAGATACTTAGTTCCATCCAAGAGTACTGGTACGAGAGTAAATGAAGAAGAGAGCCCAAGTGGAAGTTAGAGATTGATAGAAGTTAAGTAGATAAAACAAACTTTTCCGTGGTCAAAAGATAATACCATAGCACTGATCAAAAGAAATATTTTTGGTTAACCCATTAATTATTACGTAATTTATTTCGACAAGCTTCACAAGCATCGGCCCTTTGAAACCCATTTACAAAATAATTGGATTCCCTCATTTAGAGCAATTTTGTGATTTGATTAAAATTGACTTAGACATTGGCAAGATCATTAACAAAGTTACTCTGTCGTCTCCCGCGTTTGGATAACACTTAGACTCACTAGCAAAGACTTTCATTACAGTTGAATTTCATTAACGGCTTCTGCGATTATTAAATATTTATAAAGTTCTCATCGCAAGATTTCAAATCAATATTGACACTGTTCAAGGATTCCAGAAAGGTCTGAATTGGGAGTTTGTTATTTTAGCCTGCTTAGAAACAAGAACTGTAGAGTTCATTCTCATTGATCTACTAGATCGACGCAATGATGAATATTGTTTTTCGAAGTTGTAAAAAATCACCAATATAAGAGCATCACAAAAGTGAGTTTAGGTTACTAGCAAATTTTAAGCTGTCGTACAAGATTGAACCCTGCGACCACCAGCAAAGCAATCAGCAACTCTGCTACTACACCCAAACACGCCGTCGAACTATTAACCTCTGTCCATCCGCATACGCAATATTTGAACTCGTAAAGCAACTAAAATGTAATGCTAGCTGAGTCGTACCGAAGCACTATAGTAACAGACAACAATTTGTGTCTTTGTGCACTGTCACGACCCTGCAATCAAACGACAAGGTTTACAGCCCAACCGTTATCGTGGTTTACGATTGTATCTCTATCATAGCCCATCCGTGGACAAAAGTCATTTCACCATCACTGTCTGATGCATAAATAACTAACTCAGTTTACTACACTACAAAATATACTCGACATAAAAACTTTTCCCTACCCTTTGTGGGAATCAAAGGATTTTGTATGGCCATAAATGCAGATGTCTCGTCATTATGGAGCTTCTAAACTAATGAATCGATTTAAAGAAATGAAGCGTCAATCCATTTACCTTAATAACACTTTTATCCGTAAAAAGTTACTCAAGGAGTGGTTGAAAATCTTGATCTAAGTAATTCGAGGTTTCGCTGCATAAAAAGAAAGGCGTCATAGCTGCATTTGCTGACTTCAGATAAGTAATTTAGATAAGTTCATAGTGAAATAAATTAAATTAGTAAAGCTATTCATTAACAAAGAAAACGTTTCTTTCTCTGCTTCATTGACGATGACCTGACCTTGATTCCTCGTCATAATGTCGTGCGTTTTCATTGTAGGCCAACATAACAATTAATTACTCCATTGTGCGATTCGTACTATTTGACTCGCATTCAAGCAAATAACGGCCTCATTAAACCTCTCACGTCGAATTATAATTGTATACCTAATACCTATTTACCTAATCAAGTTCCAACGCTATTGTTTGCTGAACTGATTGTAGCAGTACCGTGAGACACGAGACCTTCTTGATCATATTGTAACCCGGTCACCTCAAAGCAATTGTAGTAGAAAGCTTTGTGGTTCCTGTACACCAATAATTAGGTTTTAATTGATTAAAATCTTAGTGCATATAGATAACCCTTGCTTTGTGATTATTTAAGGTATAGGGAAAGTACACTTTCACTATGTTGTAAGTTACAACTTATCGGTTATCAGACTTTCTGGCTCAAAGTGTACTTTGAACCAGTGTTACCAGGGTATCTAATCGGTTGAGAAGTCAGATAGGCGTTGCTCCATGAAAAACATTGGTACTCAGCTGATTCCGGCTACACTGGGAGCCGACTCCAACACGGTAGGGAAAAGAATGAGCTGATGATAAGATGATGATGGTTGTGAATATAAGAAAGTTTTAGAAAGTTGCCGCCTAAAAATGCCGAAAAGATCTGCTTATTTAAGGTATATTTTAATACAAATAATATCAAACTATTATATTACATTTTTATAACACGTCAAGATATGATAGATTCTTCGCCGTCACAACTTTAATTAAGTCTCGAATGTACAAACGAGTTGCCGAAACTAGTTAACGTGTTTAGTAACTATAATTAAAGTTATACCAACTTATGATGAGTAAGCTACAGGAGAGTTATTTCATCAGCTATTGGTTAATGCTTGGTTTCTTTATACACACAATAGGGATGGTTTCCACTTACCTTACGTACATATGTTACAGCGCTTTCATACCAGCGGATTTTCCGCGCGGGTTTTTTACGCGCTAAAAATTACGTGTCGCGAGGTCACGTGACATTATGTGAACTGTTAGTTGTCAATTGTTTGTTAGAGTTGCGGTACGTAATATGTCGCACGTGAAAAAAACGGATCTCAGAGCGCAGAGCCCAATATTACTTTTTTCGACAAGTTGTTCCATGAAGACCTTAAAAACAAATAAGTACCTATCTTTCAGCTATAGAATCTAGCACATAACTTCATATTTTCATAGAGACGGACTCTCAATAGGTACTAACTTCAAAGAGTTTATTCGTAATAGGATTTCTTGCATCCTTTGATGTTCTAATGCCTTCTTCACAGCGTTTTTATTCCACTTTCTGAACGGTCGCATAGATTTATTTCTACTTCATTGTGCCTTTCATAGCCATCTATTACGTATCTAGATATCTTAGCTAACATGGCAATCTACATTCAAATAATAATTAACATATCCTCGAGATAATAAGATGTTAAAACAACACAGAAGTTCTTCTTATTATCATTTTGATGGTATTGTGTTTTAAGTGAAAACGAGCGTTTTACTGATTCTGAATGTTCACTTGAGTTTCATGTATTTTTCATTTATGGGAAATTATTTTATCTGTTTTATTGTAATTGTGATAAAAGAGAGTGGCTACGTAAAAAAAATGAGATTCACTCCTACATTTTGCTTTCGGCTTCCCTTGTACATACGGACATGTTAAGTGACAACATACACCAATCATTACTTAAAAATTATTATACCTTCAAGTTAAGCAAACATTAAACAACTATAGGTATACAATAATATCAAACTCCAATATATTTAAACTATGCATCGCGTGAAGCTCAAAAAGTGTTCAAACAAATCGAAAACTTTTCAACACATTCGCAGCGCAAACATTCCTATATTCTTACGAACAACACTAGCAATAAATGGTATCAAAGTAACGTCTTCTCATTTCATTTGTGTAACAAAGTAGTGAATAGCGTGCAGCCGTATCTTAGCACAATACACGGGACAACACTACCAGGTGCGCTCCGAGTTCTTGTCTCGCGACATTACACTAGAATTGTTGCTCACTAGCTACAATACACAGCCACGATATCGTTACCAGTCTACCACACAGACACACGACGGTTTTAGAGACCAACTACATCTATAAATAAAATATACGACCAACACCAAAGTTTAATCTTGTCTTGTAGAACATCACTATGCTCCTAATAGTGTTCCGTGCAGCTATTGCGCTTGAAATGAACAGCATAATTACAAAGAGAATACAAACCTTAAATAAGTTCTATTTCAGTTACAAAGGCCCTATTAAACACTGTGGCCTGGATATGGTTTCAATATTATTAAATTAGCTGCAATATCATACTGTTTATTTCCAAATTATTATTTTAATTTCAGCGGTACTTGAACGGCTGTTGCGGTGTGCGGCATGAGAGGATGATACATTATTCAAATTTTAAAACATAGATATGTAATAATAAATGTCCGTGCTCAACATTTTCCACTGTTATTAAAACATGTAGCTGGTAAAATAACAACAGAGATTACTGAAAACTCTGTTTAACATGTAGAACGAGATAAGCGGCGTACTAAATCTTTGCACGTTTTACGATGATTCGTTACGTGTCTGGTTAGAGATAAAAAATATAAATATTTCAAAAAGGCTGGCAACATGTCAAGACGGCATGTCTAAGTGGCCCCCTCGCCTCACGCCGTTAGCCCGACAGTTCCGAGTGTATGGGGCGTAAACTCACTGATCGCACGAGCCGAGTGCCTTCAACGATCCTTTTACGCGCTGTAATACGCGAGCGAGGATAAATGCCATTTTGAAATATATCGCACTTTTATTTCACTTCAACGTCCATGAAGAATTGTAGTTCCCGCCCGATGCGCTCGGTTGAAACAAGTTATTGCATCGACTCCACCACTTAGTAAACACTGCAGCGCTGACTTTAAAGGCGTTTCCAGGCCAATTAAAATGGACGCACACTGAGAAGGGCGCTTGAAGTTCCGCATATCAAATGAAGCGAGCCGCAGGTACAGCAAGTTGGCGAGTCGCGGCGGGCTAGTTTGTCCCCCGGTGTTTGCCGTTAAACCACATTTCTGCTCCATTGAAAACTTAATTATGAGAGTTCCTCTCGAGCCGACACGACACTAGTGTCCGTATAACGCGGTCCTTGTTACAACGTTTTCTTAATAACATTAAGACGCTATCAAGTGGACTGTAGGCCGTCCTTTCTAAACTAAACATGCGGCTTTATGGAACTCCACAAGTTTGGTCATCTATTTATTTTACATCCCAAGTAAACTAAACAACTTCGATCTACGTACTATACCAATCTACCAATGGTAGCCGCATAATAGCTCCCATAAGAAAGTTAAAACATAAACGTTACATAAGACTATAGGTTTTGGATAGTAGCCAGTTTTTAAAAGTTAATACATTTCTAGAGTAAGTATCTAACTCTTGAGTCTTCCACTACAGAACGCCTTTAGTCTTGTGAAGTTTCTTGTAATACTGCACCAGCTGATCTGGAATTTATAAAGTGTACTGCAGTAAAAGGTGGTCTATCATAATTTATAAGAACAATAACAATTGATCATTAATATAAAGTATCATTTAATTATAGCCTATTCATTACCCTTTTACAGGCCGTTAGTCATAGTGACTTTATAGCCTATTTGAGGCAACTGAATTTCACGTTCAGAGGCTGAATGCGAAATTGAATTGGACTCAACCAGTCATACAGAATGGGCTTAGTGACTACATCCATTAGACTTCTAACTTGAACGTTTGGCGCCAAAGTAAATGCCTAACAATTTCTAAAATAAATAAAAAATATTTCATATTTATTCTAAACAGCTTTATTCACATCCCTATGTGAATCCAAAAATCTTTCATCTATATTTCTATGAGGTTTCCAATTTGAATATTAATTCTCGAGCTCAGCAATCACGTTTACAGGCACAAGAAAATATTATTGAGTTTCAATAATCAATTACATAGTTTGTGACTATGTAACAACTACAAATTAAATTCGTCGTTAACAAATGAAAAACGGATCTATTATCTAAACTCGAAACAAGCCAACTTCACCTTACCTTCGTTTTATTTGTTCGTCGACAGTTAGTAACTAGGGTTCAGGTAGAACTAAAACTCTAACTTCTCTAATTAAATGCTGACGTAGACTTTTCGTTAAAGTCCAAATATATTAATTTTTAACAACGTTCAGTCAAATGAACTAGTGAAATAAGCGTTGGTAATGTTAGTATCATCAACAAAGGAGGTATCAATATAAGTGTTATTTAGCAAAGTACAAAGTTGTGGAGTTGCCAAACAAGAGGAACTTTGGAGCAGGCGCCTGACTCTCATTCTACGTTTGCCGTATACACTGTTATACGATATAAGTGTGTAGGTATTCCCGTATCGTGCCCCGCCACAAGGAATTAAAACTTTTCTATTTAGAAGAAACGTGGTTCTAACGGCGCATTGCCATTTGGGAGTAGAAACACAAGTAATAATGCCGTCTTCCTTGAAAACATACGTGTTTTTGTTTGCTGAATTATAGCCCCGTCGAAGTTGGAACATAATGTATTTTCAGCTTGATGTAAGCTGTCTTAGGAAACATTCGTTTATGTGGAAGGTCGTACATAAAAGTGCTGAAGTTAAATTAGGGATAACAGACAGCGGGAACTTGGTAGTAAAATTGAATGGCATACTTAATACGTATTAGGTAAACTTAAGTATATCCATATTAAAAATTAAGAATGTGTGTTGCTATCCATTACTCGAAGGTCCATCCGTCTATAAAACTATATAACCGTTATATCACATTAAAATATTTTTACAGTCCAAATATTCAAAACTAATTGCGTAAATAACAACTAAGAAGTATTCGCCACGCTACCATAAGATACAAAAATATCTTATGAGAACTAAATGTCAAAGAAGATAACACAAACCTCTTTTTCATCCTTTAAAATACCTATGTAAATAGTGCAAAGTAAAAATATATCATTTAATACCACACAATATTTAGAAACATACCATGTTTAATCTCATTCGGAGGCAAGATTCCTTTAGTGTAGCGGCGTTAAATAAAGATTGTATTTGTTCAGAGCCCTTATTTGCAGAGGTTTTACTTATTCACTAGTACGCAGTTTGTGCGGTGGACAAATAAACTTCTATATCCGATCCTATTTATTTTTCACAAAGAAGAAACCGGACCGCGATATTGATCTTCACCTGCGAGCTTTCGGATTTTTACGTGCTGGCTGAATATTGGGTGGGCTAAAAATACTCTTTTGCCACATCAAAGAACATTCAATTACTTTGTGCAGAAAAGTATTGTTTTAAGCTTTATGTATTTTTCACGATTCCATCTCACCTTTTGAAAACCTCGTTTTTTGAGGACAATTTAAATACCCCTAAAATTTACAAAACACTTTTCAATTATTCCGGCACACACTTTCGTACCACGCTTTACTTATAGGCACGTAAGTATAGCTCTTTGTAAACGACCTCATCTAAGGAAGCACTACCATCGTATCTATTTCTGCCACTACGAAGCATTGTCCCGGTGCGAAGGGTATGGATGCCGGCGTAATTACTTGAGACATTTCAACTTAGTCTTAAGGGTGCACAACGAGGACCTATAACCGTAGGAGATTTGTTACGAACTATAGAAATAATATTTATTTTATATATCACAGCTAGGAAGTGGTAGTTAAAAAATATGACCACATGAAAACCAGCAAATAGTATTTGACTATCGTCCAGCTACGTGAGATAAATTGCAGTTTTAATTAATTCCTGTGACGGCCAGCCCACTGGCCAGCGGCAGGTAAAATTCTCAGAGCCTAAGCTTTTGCATGCAAATTAACACCACCACTGTATTGATCCGACAGGTTAATTTCTCGCCTTATTAAAGCTTGACACATTTGCTGGGCCTTATCGGGAAATGAGACCAGCAGTTTGCTTGCTCGCTTTAAAAAGTTTGTGCGGTTGCGATTTTCATCATACGCGGTTTTTATTTTCTGCAAGAATTTATTATTTCAACTTTCGAAAAAAAAACTCTAGAACTTTTCTTGCATTTACCAAAATGTATTTACGTACGTACGCCACAACCAAGGAAAGAACTACGAAAAAGAATGACAAAAGTTTCAAAATTTTCCCAGAGTCTAAAAAAGATGTGTGAAAATCCCCTAATGTACGGAAAGTATTTAAGGGGCTTACCGAGTTTCGGTGTCACGAAAGGATCATGGCCACCTAATGACGTTAACCACGACTGTGCCTTAAGCACTTTCGGAAGTATGTCGAAGACACATAAACGGTTGGCGATCTCTGGCCGCAATATCCAACGTTAAGCGAACTAAGTTGAGACTTTGCGCATTAAACTTGAGGTAGGATTCATTAAGGTTTTCTGTTTAAAAGGTACCAAGAAAATAGGAGAGAACCGTTAGTTAATTGGGTAATAGAAATAATTACTTTTTTGTTATCGTTAACTACTAATGCACTTAACACATGTATTTGGCCATAACAGTTGTTTGTAAACTGCTCTGTGAATACGTGATAAAAACAAATACATATTTTTCCTGCTCAAAGCAAATCGCAGTCTTAAAACGACTCCTGTTTACTAGTATATTTAACATCATAGAATTTTCATGAGCATTCGAAATCATATGGCTGCTCGCTAAACTTACAAACAAAATGCTTTTAAATAATAAAGGTACATTAACCAAAGGTAATATCACTTATAAATACGTGCAGGTATAAATATAAAGTCTTTTGTGGCAATGCTTTTATGCCGCCCTCTTTTGAAGAATCTCGACTTTGTGTTACCGTCGCAAGTTCACGACAATACACATTCCACATTTGTAACTAGACGTTTGAAACACTAGTACTCAATGATATTGTAAGAAGGTACTTGTGTAAATAGTTCTGATAGCTAGTGCTACTTATCTATCTTCAAGCATTTATGTCACTAGAGAACGGTTGTTAATTATTAATTTGCAATTTCGTCTCTATGTCGTCTGTGAACTTTTAGAATGAAGCGATTGCTTTAATGAGAAAGCATTAAAATTTAAAAGGAGATTAATAGAACAAATACAGTTTATCTATGGATTTAATGTATCTGCTGTGATCGGATTAAGGAAGATGTAGTTTTAATTTTGTTTTCTTTTAATAATCTTTAATCTCCTGCTTCGTGAAGAAAGTTGCCTTGGCCAATTATTCATTTAACGTTCTTCCTGGAATTTACCAAATTGTAATAACTGCCTTTACCAAATTCGTTTTAAAATAATAAACTTATGAACTGTTTCAGGTTTACTGTCTTCACAGGGACATTTACAGATAGGTTCTATTAAAATCATCGATGACGCCCTCCATCTATAACGTTGGCAAGGAGCGCGACAAGTTGCCAAGCCGCAAGATTAAAGTCTTCGCATGATCCGAGAACAAATTGGGCGTTTAATGAGATAGTTTGGGAGCGGGCACCCGGATTAGGTCCAAATGAATCAAAGTTGCCCTCAGCTCGCCTCCTATCGATCGCCTCCCCGATCAACTATACGTGTTTACTGTTGTTTAGTGCCCATTCAGTTAATTAACTAAGTTGATTGTCCATTAGAACTAGAGGGTAGATTTCTACCTTTGAAATTCAATGAAAAAGTAACTGAATTGAATTAGGATCGCGTTTCGTTATTCGGTTAAGTGAGTAACTGTTCTCGTTTTTGTAGTAATTGAATGATTTCTTTTCATTGTTAGATGTAAGTCACCTTTAAGATTTAGTCGAAAGCTGTATTTCTAAACTTGTAGGTACCTACTTTTAGGTAATTGATTCTTGTAACTACTTACTTTTAACGAAGTAATGACAGACTGAGTACTCGAAGAAATTCTAAAAGTATTTCTATCGATGCAACTATACCTACTTACTTTCAGTATATTTTTCCACGCTTTCGTATTTGGCATACGTACATCTTGCATGCTCTTTTTCAGAGTTTACCATAAAAATTTGATTCGAAAAAGGTAGAAATGTACCTGAGAAACAAATTAAATTATGTAAGAGATTATCACCTTTGATACGCAACGGACTTCCGCATAATTTCAGTTAGAAACCTAACGGAGCAGCAAAACTTTATAATGCATGTTTTAAAAGTAAGGGTAGCGGTGTAAGCCAAAGGGAAACTGAAGGCCCGAGGAAATCCCAAACGTGGTAAATTTACAATGAGTTTCGAGGTTTTTGTTGGGTACATGCCTATAACCTTGTGCATACTTCAACTATCATTATATTTTAAACTTCAAAAGAGGTTGTATCATGGGTGTATATGTATAGTTTAGGTAGGTACCTGTTGGTGTAAAAGGAAAGGTGTATGAATGATTTAATTTCGTCAATATATTTAGTTAAAGTAATTACCTTTATTTTAGTATGTCGTGTTATATAGCAACAACTCGAGTTATTCTATCTTGTTTCTTAATTGGTCCCTGAGCCACAAATTTAGGTAGAGCCAAAAGCTGTTTATTTTATTCAGTACATAATCTGTAAACAATAACACCGCCTGCTGCAAAAGGTACAAAGCATATTATATCAAGAGGAACATTTCCACAGAGTTCATAATCGCTACTTCTACAATGTCCACGTACCTGCCTTCTACTATATTTTTTTACGATCGGGCTCAGTCGCTTCTAATATTACTTTTTTACAACCAAACCATCATAACACGGGCCAATGTTTTCTCAGATACATTATTAGAAAAATGATTTTCTTGTAGGTCTTACTGAAACAGTAATCAACATGAAACATTTTACTGTGTTCTTTATAACCGTAGTGAAACGGATTGGTTTGATTCGCACTGTTTCACGTTATTTTACGAGTGTCGCGGAATGTTATAAAATTATAGCCGTTTTATTGATATAGAGACTAATAAAGACTAATTTTATTGTGCCGCGCAAACGTGTTTTGTTACGGTCCATTAATATTGTCACATAAATATAAATTAATGCATAACCAGCTGAAAATCCACAAGGATACTTTGCTTCACTTACCGCCTCTTGTTTTGTGTATAAATATTTAGCTTTCTGCCCCACTAATGAGAAAACACTGCGGCTTAAAACTCCAGCTAAGGATTAAACATAAATCTATTTGTCAAAAAACAACAAAAAATACGCGAAGCAGCAAAATGACGTGTATTCATTTACTATACAAAGAGCCTAAAGTTAACATTTAATACTAATACATTTCGCACACGAAAAGTTATTATTTAACGAACGTTCATATCAGAGAACAAAACCGCACGTAATTATCCGTACAGAAAGGGTAATATAAAGTTAGTGGCTTTTAACATGTTGAAGCGTTCACAAACTGCGGTATTTTCCGTGTGAAACTTTCATGTAAACTCACATGTTCTTATTATACGAGCGTCCTATGCAAAATGGCTATGATTTGAATAATTTTTATACAGGAACAAAGATTTTAGGAACAACGTCAACAATTTTGGCCTTACTACAAAAACTTTAACCACTGTTTTACACTTGTCTAAAAAAAATGTGGCTCCAAAATGAACCATATGTCAACGTAATAATTTGACATTTTTTTAGACAAGTCTTAAACTGACGTTAAAAAGTTTTTGTGGTAAGACGGTATATGTTTGTACTACACTGTTTTACTTAGGAGCAAGTTTCGGCATTTTCAAACAGGCGTCGAATGAACCCTTTAAATGCAAACTCCATACGCAGAGAAGATTGTTGAACTTTTCATGAAATTGTAAAAACATGCACGTGCGTGATCCAATCACGAGAGAACAGGGAAAACATGAAACTCAATTCTTAAACAATTCACACTCTACCCCGACATTGTTGTCGAAATAACTTCAGAAATGTTTTGAGTTCAAATTCTAAGTGATTAACTTAAAGTCATTTAAAATCAAATGTATGGAGGTGAAGTTAGCGATTAAAATTAAACCCCTTATTGCCGGTGTCAGCTGAGACAATACTCGTACAAGGTGTCTTCAATTTATGACAATGACAAAGTTTTACTCGTAATTTAAATTAAAAGTAATTAATCTTGAATTAAAGTGAGGTTTTTAATTCTAAACTGTGACTTAAAAACTTTTCGATAGCTAACACAGCTGGATGAAACCCGCTATAGATTTTATACAGATCTCATCAGAAAATACAATAACAAAGAGCTACAAATCATATCTATTGAGATATGTACACAGCCAAACACATATTGATCGAGTCCCGCTTTACTATTTTGAAGGTACTCAAACAATACAACATTCCGACAGTAGGTTAACATTCCTATATTAATTAGCCCACACTGGTAGTGGAAATCCAAATTCCTGGAATTGTAGTACCGACCCACTCATACATAACTTCGTCCACTTTATCTTTATAATAACTATGCTCAGTGGATTGCTGGAATTAATCGTAATTAGTTAATTGGCTTCGATGATTATCCGTTATCCACATATAGGTAATTTCATTTAAACTATCGATTAATAACTATCCAGTTAAGGGTAAAAGTAAATACGATCTGCAATAGGTTGCTATTGTAATGATTGCATGAAACACATACACACAATAGTACAATTTCAAAAGTTTCACTTGTTTCTCGAATGAAAAGACTGACTACGGCATACGACTACGACAAAGGACGGTCATATATATGTAGTCATGAATCCATGAAGAAAATAATTAAATTCAACACGTAGTTAAAAATTATATAAATTGGTGATATGTATCTATTAATTTAATCATATAGGTACATATGTCTATTTATTTAATAATATTATTATATTCACCGTGCGTGTAAGTTTAGCCAAGCGTGCGGTTGCACCTAGTAGTAGCCACCGTTCTCATGGAAGATTACCTCTAATCTTCTTACACTTAAGTGTAGCCGTCTAAATTCACGTAATAACTTGCACTTATATAGACGACTTTCTTCCGTTTATCTGAAAAACATGAACGTAAAACACAAGGTCGGAACGCAGGTAGATAACAAAATAATCAGCACGTACAAAAACGAGTGAAACATCAGAATTCCCGTCCCCGCTGTAACTTCACGTCTGAGAAAACATCTTGCCATATTATGCTTTTTGTGGGACGCTCTCAAAACGAGAGCAATTTATTTAATGGACTAGATAGTTGTTTCCCGCAATTTTCACGACATGTGAGTGGTTAGCACTGCCCAACACTATTCCTTTAAATATTTTCCACCTCGTATTTAACGCTTTTCAATGGAACTCTATTTCACAACGGTCCACCAGATTTATAGAGGTGCAAATTCTATATAAATGTTAGCGAAGAAATAAAATGTTGTGTTACAGAAATGAAATGAGGGATGGAATATTTTGGACAAAAGTAGATCAAAGTGAAGCAAATGTATGGAAAGGTCTGTTATGTTGTTTTAAAGTACCGCACACATGAAAGACATTTTGCGTGGGTAGGTATAGCGTGTACAAAACTTTTGCCTACATTTCTTCACTACACATTTCATGGAGTCATAGTGACATAATTTCATAATAAAAAAATATTTTATTTCATGTATAATCAGGTTATATGAGCGAGCTATTGGGAACGGCATCAGATATCAGCCAATCGCAGATCGATTCCATGAACCCCATACTTGGAGTGCAATGAGGAACTCTCACAAATTACGGTACCTACTTAAAGTTAGTAGGATTCTAAGAATTCTAAGTAAGCAATCAGGCGCACTACTTAGCAACTTACCGACCTAATTGCCACGACATGAACTAAATTCTCTCATATCTCGTGAAATAGGAATTGTGACAGGCAAAATTATAGCGAGAGTGCTTAGTGCTAGCTAACATTTTCTCAAGAAGCTATCAGGCATAATTAATCAAATAGCAGCCATTGTGATAAAGGCTTGGCACTCAACAGCGCTCGAATTCGCGCCAACAGGATTGCGAACCGATGCAATGTGTTCCAGACACTTATAGAGCGAAACATTTGTAGAACACTGAAGGTTCTTACATTTATTACTAAATGGAGGATACATTCAATGGAAATACTAACCTTTGATTTTCTGCTGAATAACTCTGAAAATCTTAATAATGTAATAATATAGGAAGGACATACCATACCTATATGATCTTTCCCTGCAATGAGTGAAATCAGTGTTAATTGATATTGAATACTAAAATAATCATGCATGAAATAATTTATAACTAATTTATGCCGCAGTATAATTGCAATGTTATTCAACAGCGGAATCAATTGAAATATCAGATGAAATAGATCAAAATTCTATTATTTATTTATGTTAATGAAATGTTTGACAAAAATGTAATTGTCGGGACACCCTTTTCATATAGCAACAGAATTCGCAAACTCAATAGAGATTATAACAATGAATAGGAATCGTCGTTGTGTAGACAGTTCTAAAGAATTTTATACTCTACAAATATATTTAATTTTCACCTGCTACCTTATCTACCAAACTTATCCACTATAACCACGTAACATTACGTGACTTACAAAATGAAATCTAGTAGCCAATCCGCAGTACAGAGAGCGAAGCACCGCCGGTTCTAGCAATGTGTCTTAGCAGCAATGATTTTAAAATGTAGGTACATTAAACCATGTAGCCCCGGAACAATAATGTAGACTGGGTCTCTAGAGAGTACAATGTAAGAATACTGACGTACGGAACAACCTTTGTTGAACGTTACAATTTAAAACGTACGGATACTTACTTCCTCAGATAGGGGAGCGGCTAATAGATTAACATACCAAAAAGGAAAACGGATTTTGTTTTCTAATTTTTATCTTAAATTCCTGAATAGAATAGTTTTTGCTTTTGATACCAGTTGCTTAAACTTAGGAAAGACACGTGCCACGTGATCTACGAACCAGCTGGTTTTCTTAACCTTAAAAAAACAGGATTTTTTGTGTAAAAGATTTCCTAAAGAATCATCTTTAGGTGCAGAAACAGGTCACTAGTTCCAAAAATAAAAGTTCACAAAAGTGAAAAAATCACGTAGCAGGAAGTTTGTTTATACCTAGTAGAAAACTAAAATACATTTTCACTTTGAAGAAGAAACCAGCTCGTATATCAATCGAGCCAGATATTTTACAACAAGCAACACTAGAACGTGACTTCACCTATCCGTGACTACAACTATCCTCGATTTAAACCAATATTTGTAAACTGTGCTTTTGGCGCCAATGTTGGTCCAAACACATTCTACGCCAGACACTGCAAGTTCTTCCAATTGTACGTATAGGTGGGCAACGGTGGGTGCATAACAACGATGCATGCTTCATGCACGTCCCACTGCGGTGGTTTATGCTACATTATTTCTCGTGCTCTGGTTAATATTCCGACGGTGTCTAGGCAGCCTCACGGTGAATACAAATTCTAGACAACCATTCCTAACTATGAAAAGCTTGGCAAACGTCTCAAATGCCGAATATACGTATATAATTTCGGATCGGGAGGCAGTGATGCTTATTATGGTAATGGGACAATAATGGCCTGAGTTTGGTTGTGTTTCATAAACTAGGTCTTTCTGGTCGTGTACTCTTTCTGGATGAGTGAACAAGACACGACTAGAATATTGAAGGTTGTCTAGTAGTAGCTGGTAGGTATTGGAATCAGCAAATTTTCTCTAGGACTTCTTACCTTAATGTTTTGTCTTACAAAGAAACATCACAAAAATAACTATGCGGGCTTTTATTATTCATTAATATATATAAGTTGAGAGAGGGAATGTTGGATATTTTTTCATAAATAATTCACACATTTATTAATCGATCAAGCTTTATTTTCCGTATTACTTTCTGCGTAATAAATAATTGTTCAGGAGATATGTTTACAAGCGATTTCTATGGTTATGTTGTACCTACGCCATAGTTCATCTTTTGTAGACATAAAAGTAGTTAAAAAAATTGAAACTTAAAAATCTAAATGATATGAAGTTATAAATCTTAGAATAAAATTACTTCATGAAAATAAGAGATAATGTCTTAAATTACTAAGTACACAACAAAACATAAATTCATTTGTCACAAGTAGAGAGCACGCGCATTGAAAGCGCAGTTCACACTAGTGGATTTACACCTCGGGTCTTACGGGCATTGACTAGTTATCGATTTATACAATAAATTGACAATAAAAGCCGATTTCAACCATGGTGCTTATTCTCTCATTCATGACAAACAATTGACAACAACAGGTTCAAATGATGACCCCTGCTTGACGCGCAAAGTTAAACCGAGCATACCTATAGGTTCGAGCGACAATACCCACTTGTGTGAAAGCGCTCTAATAGATAACAAATATTAACAAATAATTTTATATTACAAATGCGTTATTCTCTAGTGTTCTCCGAAGCCGATACACACTCAAAGCAAAATGAAAAATATTTCTAACAACAATACGAACAAACTTTGTTTCTCTGTCCCTTTTATGATATTACAGGGGAAACACAATTTATCTTGAAGTCAATACTTTTTGGAACTGTTCCCTTGTCGTGGCAGAAGTAACAATAATAAATAAAGTATATTATTTATATCTACGGAAGTACAGGAATTTATTTCTTACCTACTCAGAACTTCAACGTATAGGTACTTACATAAAACGCTGTTGATCTTTACGACTTACTTAAACGCAAACTTAAAAGTTCGTATAGAAGCATTTTATGGCATTTATCAAATTAAAACATTATAATAGGAAACATAAGATTTTACAACATTATACACAAATATACAACATTCAATTAAAGTTATTTCAACCACTGTTCAATAAAATCATCGCTTAATTTCGTAACAAATAAACAATGGCGTCCGAATTAATTTTCATTTTTAAGAACAAATTGTTGTTGCCCAACTTTTGGAGGTTCGCCAACCAAATCAACTTCCCATATAAATTGAAACTCGTTATTTAGAGGCACTCTTGATTTTTTTTTCATCAACTAAAATTGTGAACTTTTAAAAATGTATTATTCAATTTTAGCTTGCGACTAACAATTAACGGCTTAATAGATTGAGTTATTTTTACACATTCATTTACGAAAACATTTTCTGGGTGCTTAGACTTTTCAGAATAAATCATAAGAATACTTATTTTAATACGTAGCAATGTAACATGAATAAATAATCGACGGTTATATTAAATAAATACTTACAGCACTAGTCTTAATTATCATGTCTATTAAGTACTTTGAAAGCAGCCTCTGCGGACTATATCGGCTTAGCAAGGTAAAATAAATAATCTAGTCATAACAGGTGATGCTGTAGTAGGTACCAAGCAAGTTTTCACCAACGGAGAGATGTTAATAATTAACGTCCGACCGGACGGCAGTGGCCGCGAATAAAAACGGACCACTCCGTAATAATTTCTTTGAAAATTTAATTTATAGGCGAAGTTGGCAAAGCGGGGTATTAATATTTTATCGTAATTCATGTCGGGTCACCCCAATGCGTAGGGCTTCTGATCGTTTGTCTCAAGGTAGTAAATACCATCCTTCCTGAAACAAAACAATGAACGTTGATCTCTAAGATTTAAGCTAATGTTGTTACTGCTTAACAAACGAGTGTTCTTTGTTTAATTAAACATAGAAACGACGAAAAGTTAACCGTGTTCATGAATACTTAAAATAACCTTTTGTTATTTGAGTCGGAGGGAATGTTATTTGCGGACGAACGAACGCCAGAGCATTATAACTAAGTCATAATTAATTAGTGTACCTACATAGAATCATAACTAAATTGCGGTACTTATTGATTATCTGAAACCAAAATATCAATATTTTATTATTTGTATACTCACCCGTAATGTATATCAAAACCGCCCATAATGAGAGTTTCTCCAGTTCCTGTACAGTTACCCGTGTAGTACAATTCGTTGAAACTCTGACACCGCACGGCTGTGAACGGGACAGATGATATGATGGACTCTGCTAAATACATGTGAGCTCGGTTGTGGGCACACAGACCTGGAACCAGTAACAAAACTAATTGAAACACAACTGTTTTAGTTTATGAAGTTCCTACTTGAAGGTCAAGTACCTAAGGTAGAAAAGTATCGTGTCATAGGGTACAACCAAGTAGAGTATCTTGAGTTTAACGTTATAAAACCCGCGTAATTTCTTAGTCTGAAATTGAATAAGTCAGCTCAATGCTAGTGGCTACGATTACAATTCAAATACAATTGATAGTTATATATAAAAGATAATGGAGAATATAACAGATTTAAATTATTAGAAATGAGAGAAAGAAGAACCTACAACATTATGTTTCAAACGTTTGATAATGCTCAGGAAAATTCTGAAGAGCTTGTACTACCGAACTAACCACACGCGTCAAAAAGGCAACTTGATGTTATAACGTACAAGTTTAATTAAGTTCTAAAGAGTCAGTCGTTAAAACACAGTATATGAGAGGACAGTGTTTACAACCGTTTTAATATTAGCTCCTAATGTAAACTTGAAAATATCGCAACTAAGATTAAAGTTTTTAAAAGCCCAAAAGCAATCACTTGAAAATACGTATAAAAATAACTACAAAGCGAAAATTAATTCTGTTTATTCCCAAAGAGATTCGTTAAAATCAACTTGCAATTTACTAAGGTTCTTTTGTGTTTCACAATTAATTAAGTTTTGATATAAATCTGAAATACAAACGTAAAAAATAGATTCATATATTTTTATAGCGCTAGGATATCGACCTCTGGTTTAGAAGCAAATAAATTTATACAAAAAGGTACTTTGAAGCTTATAATTTAAATAAGTAGATTAAACTTAATAAGATTTTATAAATATTGTGAATTTTTTAAAAGCTTTAAGAAAAGTAACAAAGGCGCTTTGTTACTTTATTAATTAGTCGATGCTCAAATTTGGTAAAGCGTATGTCGGACATGAAAAGACTGTCAGTAATACTCTGGCTTTAGTATTAAGAAGCTAATGAATAAAGATACGTAAATCTATACATCATAGATTTTTATATTTTCTGATACGCTTAGAAATTTTATTTGCTACCTATTTTAATAAGGAGTCTATAAATTATAGTCATGAATTTTGAAGTCTTCGTAATAAATCTTTTATAAATATTTTCAACTATGAACTTCTAAATAGGTATTAGTATATAAGATTTTCTTGGAGAAAGAAGCTTGACGCTACCCTAGCCATCTAGAAGTCATTAGCACAAAACACAAACTAAGTAGGGCAACCACTTAATTTCCAATATATAAGTAGCATACCTCTAATATCGTAGCCACAACCAGGTTGACGGGTGCCGCCATTCGGGTAGAAGTCAATGTGGCCCAGGGGAGCCATGAAGCCGAGGTACCCGCCACAAGTGTGTATCACCTCCACATGGCTCGCATCATGCTTATCCAATCTGGCGTCCTTGTTGCCTACCGTGAACAGCGGCAACGCTGGATCCAACCCTGAAATAAATCCACTTCCATAATAAATAAATATCCTTATTATTACGAAATCTCCGATAAGATTTCTTCACTCAGCCGTCAATTTTAAGAGATCTGTTTTCAGGGAAATACTAGTATTTTATCGAGATATAATAAATCTTTCGCTTGTTAACGAAACGAACCTTTTCATTAACATGGTCTTGTAACCATCAGATGGGACGACATACATGTCTATAATTAGGAACTCATTAATTTGTATCACAACAAAAACAACAATTATATGTTATAAGCGAAATTAGCAAACAAAACAATAGGAGTCTTCATAACAAACGCTAGAGTTTAACAAACAATGGAAGCTAATTTGCTGCGGTTTCGTTATAAAAGCTAACAGAATCGGTTGCGTAAACACCTCGACATTCAACGCAGAATGGAGAGTTAAAATTGCCAAATTATTTGCCATAAGCACGTAATTAAGACGCGATTTATTATGTCCTGTTGGTTGCTGGCTCAATTTGATGAGGTTCACGGAATGCCCTGCCGGTCCCACTCTTTCCGTGAGGTAGGATTGAATCAGATACCTACA
This sequence comes from Helicoverpa zea, assembly GCF_022581195.2. Taxonomy (NCBI): domain Eukaryota; kingdom Metazoa; phylum Arthropoda; class Insecta; order Lepidoptera; family Noctuidae; genus Helicoverpa; species Helicoverpa zea. The sequence goes on along the minus strand of NC_061452.1, from coordinate 9,433,573 downwards.
TGATATGGCTTTAGTCTTTGATTATATATATGTCTAGATGGAGTGTCACCATACAATCCCAACAAAGAAGCAGAGACAAAATTGTTATGCATGTGTACGTGTAGGTGTCATTTTACACTGCGCGTTGACGTAAATAATGATACCAGCTTCTACGATTCTCCCATAAATAATGAAAAAAAAATAGACTAATTAAATAAGTTTGTATACATAGTGTTATTCGGTTTAACTATAACTTTATAGAAAATTGAACCTTGCTTGGCACTGCTCCTTTTGTAAGTCTTCGGCGCCCTATCTTGTCGACAGTACTCATGTCCTTGCTGCGGAAGTGATCGGAACACACTACGGTATTTTTTGTTGGTGTCCACATCGCATCTCCACGGCTTTTTTTAATGCGGTCTATCCACTGACTCCTAACAATAGGATTACTTGGAATTCTTAAAAAAAAATGTTACGTTGATAACCATAATTTACTAATCAAATAATAGTAGATAATATTTTGGAGAATCAGAAAATGTTATTTTCTTGCGCAATGCTTAAAAAATATCCTTTATACATAACATAAACACGTGAAGTTGGGAAAATGAAAAACAGAAACTGGCAACACTGATACAATATGGCGTGATTTAGTAAACATAATTACAAAAAACAAATATTTATTTTCTGGGTCAGTTACCGATGATAGGTGATGTTATTGGCACTTTTTAGCCTTCCTTTATAACTCCGGCAGACTTTAATTGCACATATCGTCATTTTATCTCTGTTATTTGTATTTTAGTTAGCGCGCGTTATACGTTTTGACAGTTAAGCGGCACGATCTGTTCTGATTGACGGGAAAGCTCCTGTCGATGAACAGTACATCGACATTTTTTTCCACGCTTGCGCGCACTCGACGCTACATCTAGACATATATATAATCAAAGGGCTTTAGTACGCGTTATTCCAAAACTAAAATATGGGTTTGACAACGCTCAAATATTCAACGGAACAGTGACGTTAATTTTCTATTTGTGAGACGTAAAGTTTCTTACGTCTCCAAGAAAAGCTGGCTCACGGGCTTATTATCCTGTATGAAGACTAAAAAACAAGTTCTCCGTACAATGAATAAAGGGCTTCATAATATTTGATTCGAAACTGCAGAATATGAAGTAAACGCCCCTTTCAACTTGACATTGATTGACGTCACAAACGTTCAGCGCTTTGCTTAACTGACAACCACATTATAGTTCGGCCATTCAGAGAATGCGTTCCTGACACGTCGCGATTGAACTGACGACGTAACTTTGCAATGGCGTTGCAGTTACGATAAAAATATTTTTGCTGGTTGTTTACCGTTTTAACAATTGAGGAGCATTAAAACAACATTATTATATCAATAATCAATGAATGTAGTTACGTCGTCAGTTCAATCGCGACGTGTCAGGAACGCATTCTCTGAATGGCCGAACTATAGTTGTTGTCTTAACTGAAAATTAATTTAACAAGATTCTGTAAATGGATGCTAATCAAAAATCTTTATATCTACACTTACTTTTTTATATCCTCTAGCTAGACATTAAAAATGAAGATCTGGACCTTTAAGCTTAAAAATGCCATTTAACGTCATTAGAATTCTATTATGCTTCTGTGCACACTAAGAAGTAATATATTTTTTTTTTATTTTATCACCGCACTAAGCAGGAATGGTTTTGCACATTAGTAATATTGACGATAATGATATTACTGACCTGTTATAGTGTCTATTGGTGTTTTTTTAACGTTGGCTCCTGCTATGCCCACAACATGGGCACCTAGGCTATGACCTATGAGGTGCACATCACCCATAGATACTCCCTCCCATATAAGGAAGTTGAGGAACTGTGTAAGGAGGCGGCCAACCGAAGCCACATTGTAGCTGGCCATTATATAGTTGACATTAGCGGCTGCACCCCAATCTACTACGACGATGTTCAAATCACTCACGTTTAGATATGCTGGAAAAAAACAAAAAAAAAAAAACATTTTGTTAAAGATTCTATTCCCAAAGATAGCAACCGTGTTCAAACCCCTTGAATTTGTCTTCTATTGAATATTGGGCGACACTTGACCGAGGGATAAAGGTTAAATTGGAAAGGCTACTTGATAAAGGCAGCCGTTTGATCCAAAGCCTTTCTTAAGACTAACTCATTAATTACCGTTACGGTATCGATGTAAGAGGAAAAAAATCTAAACATAAAAGTTTTTCGTTTTATTTTTCCATAGGAAAAGCACATATTTTTCCCTAGCATTGAACGTAGAAATGCTCTAGAATCGGGATACATTGACCTCGCTTGAAATTCAGTCCGGGATCGACGTGATGGATTTCAAGATCTCATTATGCAGATACAGGTGGAGTAATCACCAACCACCATTGCAGTTTCCTACTCCACATTATTGTAGGTGTGGAGCATATGCATCCATTTCTATTTCACAAGAAGAAAATTGTTCTTGTTTTTTTTTTACCATCAGATATTACTTTAAACAATTACCTTCTTTTAGCGACATCGGCATAGGACCGCTACCATTATTGAGCCAGCCATGTGCTAGCACTTTTACTTTGTTATTAAAATCGAAGTTTGAGTCATGTAAAGACGCAGAATCGTTTATCCTTAACATTTGATACTCGAATGGATTCCTCCTGAAATGAAAAACGCCTGTTAATTAATTTTGAATGAGGTTTGTCTAGACTCCAGACCACAAACACTTTATTCGCAGTAATTTGATAACAAATAACAAAGACCGCACATAAACAATGCTCCCAATGTTTTTGGTGAAACCTTTTCAAGTTGCTTTATGATTCAAACGGATAGTTAAAATGTCAAAATTAAAATAAGGTCGATATACTTTTTACAAAATCTTTAAAAACAATAATTGTTTTAAAGAACCTAAATTATTAAATGCTTTCAAAAATCATAAATACCTAATGTTAGTATTTAAATGACGATTATTGAATGAGTATTAATTGACCCTAATCCAGTCAATCAAACCTTCAGTGCTGAAAATGTATTTGGGGAGCGTCTAAGCACACGACAGTACCTATTATAAAGCTTCTTTATTTACAAAAAAAAAATCAAATCTATACATATAATAAATCGGTAGAAAAGTAATTTTTGTACATTGAAGAAATTGACAAAAAAAATAGCCAGCATTTTAAAGGATAACTAACAGAACCCATTTCCATCATTTTTGTAATTTTTGTCTGTTTGTCTGTTTGTCTGTTTATCTGTTTGTTTGTTCGGGATTCACGTAAAATCTACGAATTAAATGCAGACAATGCTTATATACAAAAATTCTACGTAACTTGGGGTATTACTTAGTTTCTGTTTCATCGAAATCGATTCACTCTATCAAAAGATATGATTAATTTTGTGAATTCAAGATGTAAAATATTACAACACGCAAACTATTTGTCAAAACTGTACATTTGAATGTTGTACTTATATTAGTTGATCGGCCTATTATTATTATTAATCTTTACACAGAAAATCACACCTTTATAAGTAACTTCGGAAGAAAAAAAAATATGAAAATTTTGTTTAGCCAAGGTTAAAGTAGCTCCATCTGTGGTAAATAAAATACATCAAATTTGTCAAAGAAGCGAGGTGGTAAATGACAATATTACCATACATTCTTTATAGACGATTATTATTTCAACAGATGGAGTTGTGTATTTTCCGTAATTCACCATATTTTAACACGTAGTGTAATTTTTCGATAGACATTTCAATAGTGTTTGTCAGTTTGCCGTGCCACATCAAAATCCAACTATAATTATTACCTTGATGAAAAGAAAATTAATAGTTCTCAGCCAAATTTAAAACGGTGCCATCTAAATTATTTTTTGAACATTATGTCAAAAATGATGACTTTAGTGGAACAATTAATTATCATTTAAAGTTACAGATGGAGTTCATATCAGGATTTTTTCATAAACATAGTTTAGCTTATCTTCCACTAATGTGGTGGCCTTAAAACAAATTACTTTGAGTGAGTAGTATTAAGTAGACCTTAATTATATTTTCTGATGCAAAATATGTAAACTTAATCCTAGAAGAAATGAGGATCTATCTCTCGCAAGCGCTGCTGAGCGTGAGGTAGGTAATGTAGGATTCTGTAGCTTTAAAAACAAGCCCAGATACAAAGTGCAGATAAGAAATGGGAGCTCTCTCTATTTAATACCATACACACGTAAAATGCTTTATGCGTCTGAAAACGTACATATTACGCGTCGCATACCAGAGACATGCTTACTTTCAACTTCTGATCGCAAATACACTGTTCACGATTACGAACAGTCTCAGTAAGACCCGAGCCAAGTCTAAAAACCCTAAAAAACACCTTTTATATAAAACTACGTTTGATGTAATTTAATCACAAAGACAGAATTGTTATCTGTTGCAAATCCTATCCACCTATATCCTATCCTAATCCAGAATGCATTGCAGGTGTGCATTGTACAAAAACCAATGGTATCCTATTAGAGAAGTCAAAAGAGTTGACCTGCCAACGTCAGCTTCTGCGCTAAGCAAGTGTTCTTAATAGTACCATCAGAATTACATTCATCGTTGAATGAGGTGAATAAATTTTCAGAAACCACAATAACAGTAAGAGCCAAAGCGTATTATCGCTTCATAGAGCTCTGATTGGCCCCAGGTGACCAAGTCAGGTCTGATTTGTTCGTTCATCAGATCTTTGAAAGTGTTTCGGTGGATACTTACTGTCGTCCTGTTTACGTGTGACACAAAATATGGTATATAAACGTCCTCCGCAAGAGCGAAATTTTCCCGGTGTGCGGTAGTGACGCACAGTATACAACACTTATGTTTCTTTTGATTTGCTGGCTCCACCAAGAAATGACAAATTGCGAGCGTACATTCTGAAAATCTTGGCAAAATTGCAGGTTTCAAGTACGAACACATGAAGTGGACTCTCACAGATACGTACATTTTGCCTATTCGTGAACTAATGCAAACATTTCGGTGGAGTCCCGGCTTAGGCCTCCTCCACATTAGGCGCGCGCGATCCTCGGGCGTGTGAGTAGCGCGGGCGCCGCGCGTGCGTCGCGAGCATGTTGCGTGAGCGTCGCGTTTTGCTGCCCTGCGGCATTTGCAGCGCGCTCGCGGCGCGCACGCGCCGCTCTCCTTGACGTTTAACTGCTAAGGCGTTTAGCGGGCGGCGGGGATAGCGGGCGAAGGGGTAAGAACGCAACTCGAGCGCCGCGTGGTCGCCACGAGCGCGTCGCTTGCACTCTTCACACATGCCGCAGGGCAGCAAAACGCGACGTTCACGCAGCGCGCTCGCGACGCCCGCGCTACTCACACGCCCGAGGATCGCGCACGCCTAATGTGGGGTCAGCCTTACCATAGTGAGTAAGTGAAACTATCCTACCCTATGCGCCTGCTGATGATGATGACTCATTTTATCATCCATCCAGCTATTCCCCAACTATGTTGGTGTTGGCTTCCAGTCACCGAATCTGTTTGAGTACCAATATTTTGCTTGGAGCGACTACCTATCTACCTATCTTCAATCCAGTCAACTACACAAGACGATATCCATGGTAAGACTGACAGACTTTCTGGCTTCTGATTAGTCGCAGCAGCTGCAGAAAATGTACAAATGACAGCTTTGTCAGACTCAAAGTATGTAGACATAGATTATAGCTGTTTCCTGTGAAAATTACTTACGCACCATACGTAATAATTTTCCAAATTGGCTGAACAACGTCACAAACTTTAGTTCTTTTGTTTAGATAAATGGTCACATCCACAACACAACCTTGATCAATGAATCTATGCGACTGCTAAGTGGTAATCCTAATTATACTGTCACGTGAAAGAATGCACCTACGGGATAAGTAGTATTTTGACGATTCTGTATTGCCCACGCAGACGAAGTTGCGGGCAACAGCTAGTACTTAATAAAAATGACAGGTAATGATGGCGACGTACAACTAAATATTGTCCAAGTTAACAGAGATCTTTTAAATATTGTCAGACGACAATGTTGAGTAGGTACACCTACTTCTAAGAAACACCAAGTAAGTATATGTTGTAAGTTTAAAACGGTTCCTTATCGAGTGAGAGGTCTAAATAGCATTAAAACTACATACGGAATTTCCTCCTCTGCATTGTACTGTAAATGGCAACGTACATAGACACATACACAATACCTTATTATAATATAATTATGGTCATTTAACTCTTACCGCACATTACATACGTATGCCATGCCAAACAATGGTTACCTTTTCGACCAAAAAGGCAGCGTTAAAAATTTTGTCACACACTTCGATAGGACAATATATTAACAGAACGTATTGCGAATTTTAATTATGTTTTACAATTTCCCCTTCCCGTGATACATTTTTTATGAATACAGAATACAACGCATGTTTTTGAACGTTCAATATTTTTAACAGCGAGCGTAAAAAAATACTGTGAAAAATCTTCACTATAGGTATGTTAGTTCTAAAATCCGAAGTATAACCAATGTTCGTATAAGAATTGAAATCTATCTAAGAGTCAGTATAGGAAACCCTAAATAGTTACTATCTAGATGCAGCAGAATAAGACGGTCATTCTTTCAGCCCAAAATTAGCACTTCATTGTGAAGACACAAGACACTACATAGTCACTTACTCATTTCATTAAATAAACATAATTATAGATATTTTCATTAATAATTATCGATAACTTGATCATTTGGGCACTAGCTACCTGTGATTACATTATCTTTTACCAACTTACACGAAACTTGCGACACGTAAAGCAAAAACTCATTATGGCACCATCTTAGAAAAACTTCACCAGAAGAATATCTTTATATTTTTAATGGTTCCTGCAAGCATTATTTAAAGTTTCAACCGAACCTTCACGCTGCCAATATCAGGTCGCTCGATACCGGCCAAAACCACATCCAAGCGTTACGCCCGAGCAGTTGAAACAATCAGTTTTCGTAGAGTTTGCACTTACAACTACTTGAAGAACTTTAAAGTTAAACACTCTGTTCTCTCTATTTCTTTAAACTAATTTTGAGTTCTGGATTCAAGACTTTAGATTTCTATATTTTTGTTGGATTGCACGTTGAGCGTTCGAATTCTCTTCAGAATAAAAATACGGTTAGTTAAGGCACAGAACAAATGCTGACAGTGGTAGATGCCTGGATAAAAGTTACAACTGCGTTACGGCCAAAATGTATATCTTCCCTTATTGATTGACGTATTCTAAATGAAGCAGTTTTATCCAGATATACTTACTCCTTACTGACTATTACCTTGTGTAAAGTTTGAATTCGACATCGGTCTCGTACACCCAGCCAAAAAAGAAGCGAGTCTCGTTTGCCGCCGTCACGGGGGGGTAGGTCTGCACGCTGGCCAGCCATACCGGGTCATACGGCGCCGGCGCATCCCACTTCACCGCGGCCGACACTACTGCTTCAAGAAACAATAAAAGGAATTAAGCCACAATCAAATGCAAAATAAATCTTTTTCTTCAAGTGGATGGATAAACTTAGAAAATTGGGAACAAAGAATCAGGTAATAGTTATTTGTTATACAAGAGTGCAAAGTTACTTTTTAACCGCGAGCTCAATTTTGATGACCGAACAAGCGAAGGATTCTAAAATTGAAACACGAGCGTAGCGAGTGTTTCAATAATTAGAATCCTGAGCGATAGCGAGGGAATCAAAAGAGCTCAAGGTGAAAAATCTTTGCACTCGAGTGCAACACGTAACTTTTCATCCCACCTCATCGAGGAAATTACTAAATGCAAAAAAACAAAATGGCGCGCACATATGAGTATCAAATTAAAAAGCAGTATCTATTAAAGTTCATTTATTTGAAAACTCAGTTTAAAAATGAAACGAGGTTAAAAATCTATGTAAAAACAATAATAAAAATGACTTAATTAATTGAATAATTATTTTAAGCAGTATTTTATTTGTTTAATATTTATTTGTTTGAAAAGTCTTATCAAGATTGTCACAAACGGAGTATTGCACACGATTTGACACGATGTTCTAAATTCAAATCACTTTACCGCTCTAGAGAATAAAAACGGCTTTTGCGCTCAGAGTGCCTAGTGCGAGTTGAACAAAATTTTGCGAATGACTTCACTGTCGAGTTTAGCGAGTCAACTTGAAACGAACCGAATGCAATATTTAAGCGAGTGCGAGTTGCCATCTCGCAAATTACTCGCATCACGTTTCCTCACGGCGAATAGCGATGATCATTTTTGTTAGGTTGGTGTTCCGTTCGCTTGGTGGGATAAACCTACCAAATTTAGAAAGACGTCATTTTAGCATGTAATCGTATGGGACGACTGTCTTTCAAAATTTTTGGGGTTATTGTTTGGATGTTTTGTTTATGTTTGACGCGACGCCCGAAAAAAGTTTTTAGTTGTTTTAAATTAATTAATTTAAAATGAAGACAAGTTCTTGTCTAGCACCGGGAGTGCTAGGGAAGCTTATATATTTCTATGAGTCAGAACCTCAGTTACTTGTTCTAAATACACACTGCACATTTTTTGGGATACGTGCTTTGCTTCTCTAATTGGCCTTTGATAGGATCCAGTGGCAAAAAAGAATAAAGCGGTAAGTACCTGCAAATAAAAGAAGGAGAAAGTTTCTTCAATCATAAATATACATACCTAGTTTTGTTTTGGAAATTGATATTGTAACTTACATGAATTGATAAATAGGTACCTTATGTTCCAAGGAAACACGTAGAGTGGATTTTAGATTTATGCTTTGTCTCAGTTAATTGCACAAGAACTTAAAAATCTTCTTGGACAATCTATATCTATGTCTAAATTGCGTCTCCGTGAGGTGAACTAACGAATTAAAAAATGCGCAAGCCCTTGCCCCAATTCTGGCGCTTTTGTTGCGTTCATCTTGGGCCTTTGCTGCCGCAAACATCCTCCGAGCAAAGAAAAAGCGTCCTGCCATATTTTTGGTATTATTTTCACTAAATAAAAACTTAATTGTTGATATACGAATATCTCCTCACTTCACTTTCACCACAAAAATCTTTGTGAGAACTTTTTGGTTAAATTCGATCGCGTTTGTATTTATTTACTATTCGATCTGTCAAAATCTGAATCTCGCACTCGCATCACGGCAGAAATAAACCAATCCCGTGCCTGTCACGTTCACTTGAGAGTCCGAGCGATTAGATTTCGAAAATTTGTAAACTGGCACTCGCTACTTTAGGTTCCAATTTTTGACACTAGGCGGAGCTGAGTGCCTAGTGCGAGTTGAACAAAATTTTGCGAATGACTTCACTGTCGAGTTTAGCGAGTCAACTTCAAACGAACCGAATGCAATATTTAAGCGAGTGCGAGTTGCCATCTCGCAAATTACTCGCATCACGTTTCCTCACGGCGAATAGCGATGATCATTTTTGTTAGGTTGGTGTTCCGTTCGCTTGGTGGGATAAACCTACCAAATTAAGAAAGACGTCATTTTAGCATGTAATCGTATGGGACGACTGTCTTTCAAAATTTTTGGGGTTATTGTTTAGATGTTTTGTTTATGTTTGACGCGACGCCCGAAAAAAGTTTTTAGTTGTTTTAATTTAATTAATTTAAAATGAAGACAAGTTCTTGTCTAGCACCTGGAGTGCTAGGGAAGCTTATATATTTCTATGAGTCAGAACCTCAGTTACTTGTTCTAAATACACACTGCACAGTTTTTGGGATACGTGCTTTGCTTCTCTAATTGGCCTTTGATAGGATCCAGTGGCAAAAAAGAATAAAGCGGTAAGCACCTGCAAATAAAAGAAGGAGAAAGTTTCTTCAATCATATACATACCTAGTTTTGTTTTGGAAATTGATATTGTAACTTACATGAATTGATAAATAGGTACCTTATGTTCCAAAGAAACACGTAGAGTGGATTTTAGATTTGTGCTTTGTCTCAGTTAACTGCACAAGAACTTAAAAATCTTCTTGGACAATCTATATCTATGTCTAAATTGCGTCTCCGTGAGGTGAACTAACGAATTAAAAAATGCGCAAGCCCTTGCCCCAATTCTGGCGCTTTTGTTGCGTTCATCTTGGGCCTTTGCGGCCGCAAACATCCTGCGAGCAAAGAAAAAGCGTCCTGCCATATTTTTGGTATTATTTTCACTAAATAAAAACTTAATTGTTGATATACGAATATCTCCTCACTTCACATTCACCACAAAAATCTTCGTGAGAACTTTTTGGTTAAATTCGATCGCGTTTGTATTTATTTACTATTCGATCTGTCAAAATCTGAATCTCGCACTCGCATCACGGCAGAAATAAACCAATCCCGTGCCTGTCACGTTCACTTGAGAGTCCGAGCGATTCGATTTCGAAAATTTGTAAACTGGCACTCGCTACTTTAGGTTTCAATTTTTGACACTAGGCGGAGCTGTTTTTGTTCCATACAAATCTTAGTATACGCGCTCTCATGTGAGTCCGTAAATAAATTCACGAAAACTCGCACTAAGCACTCTGAGTGCCTAGTGCGAGTTGAACAAAATTTTGCGAATGACTTCACTGTCGAGTTTAGCGAGTCAACTTCAAACGAACCGAATGCAATATTTAAGCGAGTGCGAGTTGCCATCTCGCAAATTACTCGCATCACGTTTCCTCACGGCGAATAGCGATGATCATTTTTGTTAGGTTGGTGTTCCGTTCGCTTGGTGGGATAAACCTACCAAATTTAGAAAGACGTCATTTTAGCATGTAATCGTATGGGACGACTGTCTTTCAAAATTTTTGGGGTTATTGTTTGGATGTTTTGTTTATGTTTGACGCGACGCCCGAAAAAAGTTTTTAGTTGTTTTAAATTAATTAATTTAAAATGAAGACAAGTTCTTGTCTAGCACCTGGAGTGCTAGGGAAGCTTATATATTTTTATGAGTCAGAACCTCAGTTACTTGTTCTAAATACACACTGCACATTTTTTGGGATACGTGCTTTGCTTCTCTAATTGGCCTTTGATAGGATCCAGTGGCAAAAAAGAATAAAGCGGTAAGCACCTGCAAATAAAAGAAGGAGAAAGTTTCTTCAATCATATACATACCTAGTTTTGTTTTGGAAATTGATATTGTAACTTACATGAATTGATAAATAGGTACCTTATGTTCCAAGGAAACACGTAGAGTGGATTTTAGATTTGTGCGTTGTCTCAGTTAACTGCACAAGAACTTAAAAATCTTCTTGGACAATCTATATCTATGTCTAAATTGCGTCTCCGTGAGGTGAACTAACGAATTAAAAAATGCGCAAGCCCTTGCCCCAATTCTGGCGCTTTTGTTGCGTTCATCTTGGGCCTTTGCGGCCGCAAACATCCTGCGAGCAAAGAAAAAGCGTCCTGCCATATTTTTGGTATTATTTTCACTAAATAAAAACTTTATTGTTGATATACGAATATCTCCTCACTTCACTTTCACCACAAAAATCTTCGTGAGAACTTTTTGGTTAAATTCGATCGCGTTTGTATTTATTTACTATTCGATCTGTCAAAATCTGAATCTCGCACTCGCATCACGGCAGAAATAAACCAATCCCGTGCCTGTCACGGTCACTTGAGAGTCCGAGCGATTCGATTTCGAAAATTTGTAAACTGGCACCCGCTACTTTAGGTTCCAATTTTTGACACTAGGCGGAGCTGTTTTTGTTCCATACAAATCTTAGTATACGCGCTCTCATGTGAGTCCGTAAATAAATTCACGAAAACTCGCACTAAGCACTCTGTTTTTGTTCCATACAAATCTTAGTATACGCGCTCTCATGTGAGTCCGTACCTAAATAAATTCACGAAAACTCGCACTAAGCACTCAGATATCAAAGGGTAAAACTACTCTTTCCGAGATGGTGGGATGAAAAGGTTTATTTCTGTTCTCCTATTGCTCAATTCTAGCTTTCTCTTCATGGAAAAGACTATTCATAGTCCGCAACAGCGATCTACGATTTCCTAGAATTTGTGGAACCCAGAAATTCTTTCTAGCTATGCTGATTACCAAAGAATGTTTTCCACTATAGTTCTAATTGTGTAAGTCTTACTAGGTAATGTGATGACGCATTATTACGTTTAAATTACTCTATTGTTTTAAGTCACCACCTCCATAGAGGTAGTTACTATCTACAGTCAGATTACATTTAAATTATCTGTATGATATAACGATATAACTGTGACTTTATCAAACATTTTCTATCGAATTTAAGTATTTGTAAATATCATCTTATAAGACATTCCGGTCTCATTTTGTTGAGATCTTGAAGTGTGTAGTACACACTGTGTACCTATATTAACCAGCCAATTTCTTGCAACAAGCAACAAACATGTCTACAGACAAATAAGCTATAAGCTTTGATTGCTAGAAAGTACAATTTTCTAATGGAGGTCAGATAGCTGTCGGAACTTGATTCTCGTATCTTTAATGCCTAGAAAGTACTGTGAAACACTCAAATGTGCTTGCGGGGAAAATAGAAAATCCAAGCTACATTAATTACACATCAGTGTTCCGCCGAACATGAGGTCCCGGGTTCGATTCCCGGTTCGGTCGACATTTGTGTGATGAGCATGCTCGTTGGCCGTGGTCTGGGTGTTATGATATGTATTTATAAATATGTATATATGTAGCTATATGTAGTTTATCAGTTGTGTTAGCACCCATAACACAAGTTAATAAATAACTTACCATGGGGCTAACCGACCGTGTGTGAAAAAGGTGTCCCGACATTATTTATAATTTCAGATTGTTTTTTTTTTTCAAAATTGATTAGTAAGATTAAAAAATACAAGTAAGAAGATTACTTTCTAGTTAGTTATGTTCTAGTTTTGTACTTAGAGAGACTTTTATTAATGTCCTGAGAATTGTTGAAATTACCGAATGTATTTACCTAATGTGTCTGTTGCTATTTTTATTCATTAGCCATTTGTACTAGGTTCTTAAAGCAAATACCTAAGTGCGCAATTTTGTGAGATATTTCATAGATTTTTTGCGTCTTTAAAACAACCAATATTTAAAAGCAATTACTTTTATCAGCATAGTCCTCTGGAGGAGAATAAAACTCAATGACCTGAAGCTTAGTCAAAACTGCCATAAGTAGGTACTAGGTAATCAAAATCGGTTTTATTTTGCTTTAGGGAAACAAAATTTAAGTAAACACTAACTTAGTTAAGTTATGTACCTAATTTATTCCTAGATGTTTTTAACTAATAATAGGATAAAAATTCAAAAATATTCAGACCTATTTCTACCTACAACAAGGTGTCTTTTGGGATGGGATATAAACGATTAGCTTTTCCATAAGAATCTAATATTTAATGAACGGGGTGTTCATTGATGTTAGAAACAGATTTCTTTGGAACACCCTTCCCTCCATTTCCTGCCAGTCAATCTCTCTTCAAAAACATCTACGTGCATACCTAACTTGTACCTACTTAATCAATAATTCAAAAGCTTGTTCAGTTGCTTCGTTAATTTAATAGAAGTCAGTCAGACTTCCATAATGGACTCGAGGATATAGATTGTTATCTTCACTTTAGCATTCAATGAATGCTTGAGCATTTACTTCACCTACAAACACTGTGAAAGTTTAATAGCACCAAACAATTAATATTCATTGTTTGATTTAGAGACGGAACGTTCATGTTGCTTTTGCCAATCTACGGAACCCTAGGGACACTTAGGAGAGTTAAAAGAGGTTGTATCTCGAATCTATTCGTAGCTTCATTCTTTGTTCTTACTTACAAAACTTACAGTGCAGAATAACGGACGGATTAGATTGATTTATTTTTGGCCTAGGTTTTTTTTGTTAATTCGAATTGACTTCTTAGTAAGGCATGTAGGCCTCCTTACTTCCTTTATTCAAATTTCTATCCACTTATAATACCTACCCAACTTTTCGTGTTGAAAATACCGGTTAGGTTAGTTCTAAACGAGAATAAAAATTACAAAGTTTTTAATGGGAATTGCAACGTGGCAAAAATTTTGCAAAAAATTGGGTAATAAAAATAGGAATACAAAAAATACCGAAAAAGCACCCTGGGATCTAGTTAACATACTTCTCACGAACCTGTACACAAAGCAAACAGCAACGGAATCATTCCAACTCCGCTTCCTGGCAACAAACACCAGACTCACTGAGAGCAAAACCAACTTTCCACACATCGAACAAAACTTTGTTGAACTTTAAACTGACTAGAACGCTCATTTTGAAGCTAAATCTAATTGTAGGACCGGCACCGAGGGCTCCCCCATTTTCACTGGCCGCTCGAAACAGAGATTGAATTTAAATTTACGTAGCGGTACCAGCTCCATTACGATTCATAGTACGATTCGCTGGCCAGTCCATCGATCATATTAATCAATCTGGACCTTATTAACATTACATACGGCACCCTGCGGATTCTTCGTAAAATGGTGACGGGAGAAACTTTGAAACTTGAGTCATCTAATAATAATTTTGAAAAGGGAAAATTTTATGCAAATTCGAAATGCTCGGTCTAGTGGCTGATGTTCGGATTTATTTAATCTTTAAATAAAGTTAAATAGATAGGTACTACACCCAGATCTAAAAACACTATAATTTATAGGATTTGACTGTAGGACCTACCCAGTTGAACAGTACCTAAGTATATAAGTAAGTACCTACCTATTGAGTAGGTATGGAATGATAGCCATTTTGATGAACAAGACTTTAGACATCAGGGGCCTGATTCTCCTAATTTTACTAAAGCAACATACGATTCACGTTCGACTCGATTCGACTGAGACCCAATCCCGACTCGATTACGATTGAAGCGTATGTGGCATTCCGCTATGTTTTCTTTGAAATAAACGTTGTTATCCTGTTCTGTCATTCAATAATGAAGTATTTTGACTGCAATTGATTTACGATTGCAAAATGATTGTACAGCAAACTACCGTATAGACCAAAATCACCAAAATAGGAGACCAATCGCACACCAATCAAATGTCAATCGAATACGATTGGTCTTTTATTAGTAGCAGAATGCCCGATATGGTTAAAACTGCTATTGCTATCATATTGCGATTCGATTTTGACATTGTTAACTTAGGAGAATCGGGCCCCAGGTTGTAAAAAAAGGGAATTCGACGAACTACCATTTACCGAGGTTTAGATAGGTACCGTTTAGGGTCTATTTATAAGGTAAATTAACAACTGCACATTGAACCCATATAACCATTTTTGCGAACATAACGTAACCGTTTCGACACTTAGCGTCGACACTGATCTATCTCGAAACATAATCTCGTCGACGTTCCGTGTTAGCGCCGTCGCTGCAACTAAAAATGGGGAAGATCTCGACACAATAAACAAGTAACATTTGGTTTCTAATTTACGTCGCCGTGTCGTAACATTGTTACCATATTTTAACCAGAGTTAGCACTAATCATTCAATCATTCATTCGTTCGATCAATTTCGTTGGCTCGTGCGTGAGTGACACGACGAATACAAAATACAAGAAATCCCATAATGATGGTTTACTTACCTTGAGTTGATGAACTCAAGGTAAGTTAACAAAGTTTTAGTTTTCATTAATTAATATGGTTTATAATGCTCAAATCTTATTGGGAAAAAAAGTTTACTGTGTAATTTCTTTGAATATGTTGATATTTCCAACGCGCCACCGTAATATCATGTTTTCATAATTCTGGCGAAAGAAAAACTTTTGTTAAATAAAATTAAAATATAAAATTATGCACATTGAGTGCTTAAAAGCTTCCATTTAAATACAATATCAAATATTTTAATCCTGATACAAATTATTTTAGCAAGATTGATTGATAAATAATGAACTATGAAAAAACATTTTTGATGTTTGTTATGAAAAATATGCTCGTCGCAACTAGTCACAAAGTTACGATAATGTGTCGACACGTGTCGACATGTTACGGTAAATTGTTACAAAATTACTAGATTTTTAAGATGGTTTCTCTTAATATTTGGTTACAGTGTTTCCCAAAGTTTTTATCAAGTCAAGATGCCTTTTTTCATTGTTCTAACCAAAGGAGGCTCATCAGAATTAATATCGCTTGTGCCGAGTACTTGAGTTAAAGACGAAGACGTCTTGTTTTGGCCGAGAAAACGAAAAAACAGCGATTTGGAGCTCGAAAGTTGAAACTTTGGCACTAGGGACTATACCACTAAGCTCCTCCACTAAATTCCGTACTGTTTTCCTGTAAATGGCCTAGAAAAGAATAAGTTTTAAGTTCAATAAAATGGGTATCCGTCAATGTGCCCTACCAACAATGCACATCATGAAAAAAATATTAGGTATTATAATAAAAAAAAAAAACTTGTGTACGAGTACAATTAGGTACTTGAGATATTTTGGGACGTACTTATTTCTTTTACTCTTCTGTAAAAAGTTGAAGTCCATCGGAATTTACGTAAGGTTTTTGGTTGTTTACTCATTTTAAATTTCATTAAATGGTTGATAATGGCAGAAAACATAGACAGTTTGAGAATAACTGGCTCTCGTCATGTTTTTATATATGCAAGTTAGGTTAAAGTGTTCTGGAACATCGACTACACATGTTACTACCCAGTTACAACACAATTGTGTCAACAATGCACACTGGTTACAAACCAAACGCAAAGTTTCTAAAATGTGTGGTTACAAATTAAGCTGTAAAGTATCGACACAGCGACCACACAAAGTTACTGAATCTAGTTTCCGTCACATTTTTACTGAACCGTTACAACTCGTAAACGCTAATCCCTCCACAGTCACGTTGTGTCGTATCAGTTACGAAACTGTTGCGACTTGTTACATCTTTATCATATCTGCGACCAAAAATGGCTGTATGGGAAAGTAAATGCATTCCAAATATTTTGAAAGTTGAAGCATATTTTTCTGTAAGCAATTTCAAATATTTTTAGGCGCTTTTGGGTTTTTTTTAATATATTTTATCGAATCTTCATGTTAATTTGGAAACAAATTAAAATGCACATTATAGCGGCACCGCAACAGCACGGCTCCACACCAGCATTTAAGTTGTCATTCAATTTAGAGCCTTAAATCGTGTATATTATAATATATTTCCTAATGTCAATATGAAAAAGCCAACGGCGAGCAGTCCGCGTGCTTGCCGCTTCCACACGACTCGCCGCCCGCGTGCTGCGAGCTCCTCATGCGTACAGCGCGCCGACGGCGTGCTAATTGCGCGCCGACTCCGAGCCGGCAGCGAAACAACGTCATTACGTCGTGTTCAATCATAACATCAATCATAATGGTCTTAAAATAATATTGAGTTTGCGTTGACAGCAAGTTTACACCTCGCGGCCGGCGCGCCGACGGCGAGCCGACGGCGAGCCGACGGCGAGCGGACAGCGCGTGGTTGGCGCGCTGGCAGCTAGCCGTAGTCTTAATTCGAGGCGACGCCGTGCTGCAGCCGTGCTGTTGCGATGCTGCTATAATGTGCCACAAGCTTTATTATTGTAATATTTTTTTTTGTATGTAGAAAAAAGGTACTTCAGTGAGGCAGTACTTATATCTAATAATGATAATCATACATTTAGATATTAATAACAAAATAGCAGTGTTACAAGTAAAATAGATACGGACTTGTTACACTTCCGAAAGGAATCGAATCGGGCTTGGGAATCCCCGTCAGACGCATCCCATCGGGTTGAGTTAATTAACTAACATATCGCAGCAGCTTTAATCCAATACTGTTATTAGCCATTTGAAGATTTCTATAGTTTTATATTACATTAACTATAGTTTTATATTTTTTTCAAGAAGGAACACTTTGTAAGGGCTTAACTTTTAAGTCCTGACCAAAAAATAGCTCCCTCTAGAGCAATAGGTGGAAAATGTAGGAATCAAAGCCATTACTGTATTCATTTAGCGCCATCTATTTGCTCAGCACTGTAAGCGAATAGATGGCGTTAATAACAGTTTGAAGCTCAGGAAGCGGCGCCGCCATCGGTAGGTATTGGTATTGGGGCAGATAACGCTCCTTTATCCTTGGCGTCTGTGGGAACCGCACAAAGAGGCCTTTAAAGAGGACTTGTTAACCCTGTTACTAATTCTTCAGGGGATAAAAAACTCAATGAGATAAGTTTTCTCTATTTATTTTATGCAACAATCAAGTATATTTTATTTAGTTTATTAGATTTAGTTAAAAGAATGCCAAGTTAAAAATAAAATCTCCTAGGAAGATAAAGGCCTCGGTTGTTAGGTACAATTATAATAAGTAAAATTATAATAAGGTAGGTAAGGTACAATAAGGTATTATAAGTAGGTTAGGTAAAATTATAATAAGGTAAAGTTCCTGAGTATATCTTTGTATCTAATTGAAAACTACCTTATTTATTTGTGAGTTTCAAAGGCTACAAATTATTCCAATTCTAAAAATAGCTAATTTATAAACGTTTACGATTTGGAATGAATTTTAAAAACACCAAAATGATACTTAAGTACCTTTTTTATAACATCGGTATACCTATTATATCTATAGTCATGGTGGTCAGGAGCCCGATTCTCCTAATTTTACTTAAGCAACATACGATTCACGTTCGACTGCGATCCTATCCAGACTCGATTACGATTGAAACATATGTGGCATTCCGCTATTTTTTCTTTGAAATAAACGTTTTTATTCTTTTCTGTCATTCAATAATGAATTTATTGTGTTTCATTATGTCTGCAAATGATTAACTATTGCAATATGATTGTAGAGCAAACTACCGTATAGGTCAAAATCACCAAAATAGCAGACCAATCGCATACCAATCGAATGTCGTTGGAATACGATTGGTTTTATATTAGTAGCAGAATGCCCGATATGGTTAAAACTGCTATTGCGATCATATTGCGATTCGATTTCTATTCGATTTTGACATTATTAACTTAGAAGAATCGGGCCTGGGGTCAAGCAAATTACAAATACCAATGCAACTTTTCTAAGTTTGTATGTAGGTACCATCGAAGACAATCATCTTAGACACCAATGACTGTGTTTCGGATGGCACGTTAAACTGTAGGTCCCGGCTGTCATTGAACATCCTTAGCAGTTGTTACGGGTAATCAGAGGCCAGTAAGTCTGACACCAGTCTAACCAAGGGGTATTGGGTTTCCGGGTTACTGGGCTGAGGGGGTCAGATAGGGCAGTCGCTCCTTGTAAAGCACTGGTACTCAGCTACATCCGGTTAGACTGGAAGCTGACCCTAACATAGTTGGGAAAAAGTCTTGGAGGATGACTATCTAAAATTTATAATAGGTGGCTGTACACTTACATTGCGTCAAGCGATAATAAAAAACTCAATTATATTTTGACCTCATAACAACGTTATCGGTAAACTGCGGATGTTAGATATGACCTTGATCAGAACAGGAAAAAAAGTCCTTATTTTAATCGGCCAATCCGTGGATAGAAAATTAGCTCTAATCAAATCCAACTTCCGTCTTCCTCATTTTGACATGACGGTTGCAGATATTTTTGCAGTGGTGTCCGATGTGTCCGATAGCGCCATTGCTTGAACTGGCATTCGATGTGGCGACATTATGAAATTCACCAAAAAATTTGGAGTTAACATTTTAGGATCAGTCTTCCAAATAAACAATTTATAACGATACATTAACCGTTTATATTTATCAGCAGTCATGATCCACAACAGGGAGTCTGTTTTATCGTGAAATTTAATTAATTTTGTATCAAGCTTACAAACAAATTACCTACATTCATTGAGTACCTAGGTATTTATAATTTTGAGTAATCTTCCTACGAAAGTATCTGCTTTCAGATAAAACCAAGAGCAAGAAATAAATATACAGATTCCAGACATGTTATAAGATGATAGTTTTAACAGATTTAAGATTATTTTGGATTTTGAATAAAATCTCTTAAATATGGGTGATTTAATTTCCACGCTTGGTATAATTGACTGACTGATAAGTGACAGCAGCTGTCAACTTACTGCACAAAAAATTCAGTTCTCCTATTTAGGTTGTACTGTGTATCCACGTAAAATCAATTAATATTTGAGCGTTTCTTACGGAGTGTGTGTTACTAAGGAAATCTAATAATCCTGTGTAACTAAGCGCCACAGTTGCAGTCGTAGTAATACAGTTAGGATTAAAGTTTATTGTACAAACAAAAACGCACAATGGCACTGGCCCTTGAAAACACAAAAATCTTAGAATTTTTGGAACTAGTCGGTCGTTTGAAGGTAATGTGCTCTAATAAATAAGAATTCTCGCTAATAATATTCTTAAAAGCACTGTTCCAATAGATTTTTCTGCATATTTAAATATTGTTTGATCATTATGTTCGGACGCGTTTCCTTGTGACGAAATAAAATTATTTCAACATTTTTTAAATCATACTCTTGAGCGGATACTGTTATAACTGCAACTGCTATAAAGTGGAACAAAACTATGTTATTAATATAATTTAAATTAATTTTCAGCATGTGAAGAGAACTGGGTGGGTGATTTGTGACATAAATGAGTGCGAGTCTATTGCTGGCCATATGTACCGCATGGGTCTAATGACCTTCTTGCTCACAGACGAAAACAACCCTACCAATCTTGATAGATTCAGGTGTTTGCAAATAGGTAAATATTCCCAATACACATTCAGCAGGTCGATTCTTTTTTCGTACCTTTAATTCCATGTTATGTTCATTTTGGTAGACTATTGGTGATGTTGAACATCCTAGAACAAAAATCATTGTTTGTTATGATGGATTAAATAACTATTTAAATATTTACTTGTAGTCACAGATTATTTATTCTTCACATTCTCATTCAAGGCATTCTAATTAACCCTATTTTGTGTGTACTTTCAGCTCTTGTCCATGACCTAGCGGAGTGCATTGTTGGAGATCTCACACCGCACTGTGGTGTATCACCAGAGGAGAAGCACCGGCGCGAGGACGAGGCTATGCAGAAGATTGCAGAACTCACTGGCATCGCTGGTGACAGAATGTATGATTTGTACAAAGTGAGTAATACTTTATCTAAGTACAGTTAATTTGGGCCCAAGATTACTGACAACATAGACATGAGTTTTCTTTAAAAAAATGTCATACTAAAGTTTATTGGGTAGCCCCAGAATAATTGAGGAGATCAGAAGCAATGGCTTCATGTTAAATACTAAACAGGTACTCTGTTTTATCCAGTAAGACTGAAAACTGACTCCAATATTTTTAATATACACCAGAAGGCAGGCAACTAGGAATTATGCTTGTAGATATTAGAAACTAAATAATAATATAGTTTTCTTTAATTAATTAAATAAATTCTAATTCAAAGTGCATTGAATATATCAGCAATTTCTTTAGACATGGAATTATCATTAGATTACTGATAATATACTGCATAGGTTATCTGCCCCTTTCAAAAGTGCAATGACTGTATACTGATAACTGTAATTATGATAGCGTTACGTAAACCTTATTAAATCAAACCACTGCTCATGCATGCATATGACATGAGTGAACAGTGACACAGTAAAACTGTGATATGTTCATTTCTTAAAGTAAAAGCTGTGAGGCTTTGGAACATTATTTTAGGCTATAGGCGAAAGCTCATTGCTGGATTTTTTAGTCAAAATTATGGAATATTTCTTATGTAGCATGTGTCCTGTGTAGAGAAACAATTGTTTTTGTCTATGGGTGGATGACCATATTTTCATACAAAATAAGTAATCACAAACCATATTGAAATTACAGGAATATGAGAACCAGACATCACCAGAGGCTAAATTTGCTAAAGACTTAGACCGCTACGACATGATATTGCAAGCCTTCGAATATGAGAAGCGTGAAAATACGCCGAAGAAACTGGAAGAGTTCTTTACTGCTACTGAAGGGAAATTCGACCACCCATTCATCAAAGGCTTGGTCACGGAACTTTATAGACAAAGAGAGGAGTTTGAAAAGAAATGCCTAACAAATGGCCATGCATAATAACAAACTTCTCTTCCATGCTAATAGATTGTTATTAATTCAATAACGCTAGCATTGTTACCTAGCCAAGCTAGTTAGTATTATATTTAATTGCACAGAGTGAACGGAACAGGATTAAGGCTAGCCGCTGATTGCAACTTTTCGTCACCGTGACTTTTTATCACTTAGTCAAGTGCAATGAAAACTATACTGAGTGCGCTCATTATGGTGACGTGATAATACGGTGACAAATAGTTACAGCAACGGGCAATGCCGAAGTAACGTGACTGTCACTCGCCCTGCACATTACAATGGGAGTCCGCTCAGTGGTGACCTATTGTCACACAGCCGGCATACAAAAATGAACGCGATTTGTCACCTAAGAACAGATTCAGTGAGCGCATCGTGGGTGACTGCAGGTGACAGTGACAACAAGTCACGGTGGCAAAAAGTTGCAATCAGCGGCGGGCCTAAATGTGTTACATAAATATGCACTTCAGCAGACACTGATATTGTAAGGCTTGGCGCTGATTGCAACTTTTCGTCACCGTGACTTTTTGTCACTTAGTCAAGTGCAATGAAAACTATACTGAGTGCGCTCATTATGGTGACGTGATAAGACGGTGACAAATAGTTGCAGCAGCAGGCAATGCCGGAGTGACGTGACTGTCACTCGCGTACACGTACGTACATTACAATGGGAGTCCGCTCACTGGTGACTTTTTGTCACTCAGCCGGCATACAAAAATGAACGCGATTTGTCACCCAAGAACAGATTCAGTGAGCGCACCGTGGGTGACAGCAGGTGACAGTGACAAAAAGTCACGTTGACGAAAAGTTGCAATCAGCGCCTAGCCTAAGGCTAGGCGCTGATTGCAACTTTTCACCTCTTTTCTTCTCTTTTCATCTCTTTTCATCTATTTGTCACCGTCTTATCACGTCACCATAATGAGCGCACTCAGTATAGTTTTCATTGCACTTGACTAAGTGACAAAAAGTCACGGTGACGAAAAGTTGCAATCAGCGCCTAGCCTAACTGATTTATATGGAACAAATGTACCTAGTATATGCTAGTGCCATATACAATACATATACCAGTTTACTTTTACTGTGATAAATAACCCCACCACCCCATTTTGAAGTGCATATTTTAGGGAAAATTATTTACCTAACAAACTGGTATTAAATACTTTTGTTTAGATTTAATTTTTGTATGGGATTTAGTGCAACATGTCTCGAAACATAATAATAAAAATAGAAGTAGGTACTCGTAAAAAGATTACTTTTGGTGATAATTATTTGTAATTAAAACTTACAATTTAACAAGTATTCTTTTTGTTAGTGTGTGTAAGATGTAGCCATTTTTTATTCACTCATGATTCATTTTTATTTACATGCTGTTACCAAATTAAAACTTATTTTTGAATCTTAAAAACGTAATATTATAAGTGATTTATTTTATTCCATTACATAATTCTAAGTACACAACATTTAGTAAGTGTGGTATAACATGATACCAATATGTGTAATCGTTGTATGGCGTAATGATGGCGTACTATAATTCTATACGTTTTACGTACCTATCACATACTAAGTTGAATTCCTTTTAAAATGACCTACCAGTTGATTAGTTATACACCAAATATCATTCCGACTAGTCACTACGACAACACCATTTTATATATTTGTGATTGTTCTGAAACTTTCATATCCCCTTGTAATATTTAAATCTTACATTGCAAAAGCAGAAGCCCAGAAAAGTACTGTTGTAATTAGTACTTAAATATAACTGCTTGCTTACCTCCTTACTATTGAGGCATTAACTTATTACCTTCTTTTGTCAACCAAAGCCCCATCCTTATGCTACGTTCACACGCGCGCCGCGCAGCCCGGCGGGCTGCCTGGCGGGCTGCGCGGCGTGCAGCCCGTCGCGGGCAGGCGGACATTCAAGCTGTTCACACGCGCGCCGTCGTGTCAGTCAGTGCCACAGTCAGTGCAAGAATGGCGAGCAGCGAGGATCTCGGTGTTGTTGCTGTCATAGCCTTTGGCTTAACTTATTTTTATTGGAAAAAGAATCAAAATGATTAACGACGTTAACAATTCCGCCATGTTGTAATCTCCGATCGTAGCGACTTTCTTAGAACGTTTAATCGTCACGAAAGCGCAGGAGAGACTGACTGCCCGCGCGCGTGTAAACAGTCGCCGGGCGCCCGCACATTCATCCTTTGAACTTTGCCAAAAAACCGACACTCGCCCGGTTCGCGGCATTCACGGGCACGGGCGCGTTCACGGGCTCGGGCGTACCGTTTAGACGCTCGTGAACGTGACTGTGCCCGTTGAATGTCGATTTGAACGCGCGCGTGTGAACGTACCATTACCTATTTTTTTTTTCCATAAGAAACGAAGTAAGCGGGTTAGTATCCCAAGTCATGTGTATGTGTGTGTGATACCTATAGTCTGTTTTTTAATCTCGTAGACTAAATTGACACTTGCAAAATGTCAAACTTTCTAATAATTTTGCTAGCTCTGTGGTGCAGTGTTGTACTTACGATACCGGTTCGTTGAATCGTAACTTTTTATCTATAATAGACGAATTTAATATTCATTCAAAGTTTTATATTTAAAATTCACGTACGTACACATGGCTGTACGACGTGCTACAAACTGCCAGGGATATCTGACCACGCAAAGCCATGCGTAATCATCAAGGATAAGCCCATTATTTCAGGATGACTTATTGTAAAAAGTTACGATTCAACGAACCGGTATCGTAAGTACAACACTGCACCACAGAGCTAGCAAAATTATTAGAAAGTTTGACATTTTGCAAGTGTCAATTTAGTCTACGAGATTAAAAAACAGACTATAGTGATTTTGTTTTCCTAATAATCTCTAAAAATAATTTTAAAAATGTTCCGTAGCCAATCTACAATACACGATTTTTACGATTTGAGTTTTTTATTTCTTTAATATTGACTCCAATGTAACAATGTAAATTTAGAACAAACTTCTCAAAGAAGTAAATATAATTTAATTAATTATAAAGTAGCATAATAAAAATCAACGTTGCTACGATAAAACAGTAGATTTAATTCTAATAAACTCTTAAGGTCTTAAGCCATTAGGGCCTGCTCGCAATCCTTTTGTGTTACAGGACAGCACTCGTAGGAATAAAAAATATGAATTTTGTCATTTAGATAGTTCACATTTTGAGAAGATGCTACTTTCGTTTTCACATGAGTTAACATTTTGAGGCAGCATTCTCTGTTATAACTGTATTCATGAAAATATTGTTGCAGTAAAGTGGAACAAGGTATTTTTATATTCAAATATATTTATTATACAATAATACCTACTACAAAATCGGCAAGATATTGATGTAATAAACATGAGGCTTCTTCATAACCAACTTCCATTTGCATCCACTTCAGTATAGTTAACTATACAACAAGGGCGATTGGCACTCCCACTCAGTGTGACTGAACAATGTCATGGAATCTATTACAACTTAACACCAGGATGTTATTCTTAATTTGAATTTAAACAGGTAAATTTCCAGATAAAACATAACAAAAATTGTACTTTTAAGATTTTATTGTACAAAAGTGGGTAGTTGAGTATACATACAAACCTACTCAGTCAAAATTAACATTAAGATTTGCATAAATGCTAAGACTTATTGTGACAAATCTATTTCCAATTTGCATTGGAGCTGTGATGAATCACAGATCCAACTTCAACCGCTTCAGATCATACTCATTCAAATCCTAGACTCCCAACTTAATTCAACATAAACATCTTTATTTGGGTTTATAATTAAATTAGGCTCTGTTAAACACAAGATTTTAATGTTATTCTAATTTATAGGATTGCTTATCTCACATAAACAATTTCAGCTCTCCACTGACAAGCTCAAAACTTTATGTGATCATACATAATATGGAGCAGTCAAGAAACATTCATATTTAATCATAGTTAATTAGCAGCTTGTTTTTGGTTATTCATTTTTGCTGCTAATTGTTCTTCTTTTTTTCGTTGCTTTTCTCTCATTAGTTCAGCATCCCTATAACAAAAAAAACAGACATTAAAAAATAATTTACAACAATTTATAAACTACTGGCTAATACATAAAGCAATTTGTGTCATTATTTTCAATCCTTTAACTCAGAACAAAGAAACAATAAATTAAAAATGTCCGCAAACACAGATTGTTAGCAAGCAAATGGTCAAAGTCAAATCATTTAGTTCAATTAGACCATTTACAGGTTCCAACTGGCTGAGTAGTAAGCTAGACATAACTTGAACGTCGTTATTTCATTTTAAAACATATTAGTTACCGCCTTTCATTATTGTTCACTCAAAATATTTTATTAAAATAAATAACTGCCAGCCCTACCCACCTGGGTCACAATTTGAGCACCCTCTATTTTTATTTGAAAGATGAACACCAGACATTAGTGATGGGGTAAATAATGTAATTCAAATTATTAAGAGGTTATAAAAACAAGTACCTATGTTTCCTTTCTTGTAAAGACATACCAGACTTTTCACTGGCATTCTTTTTCTTTTGCATTTCTTGCTGTTTTTTTTGGTTCTTGGCGCGAGCCAAATCTCTCTGGTTTCCGCCTGGAACAAAGACTTGTTTACATAAAGGTATCTATGTTCTGACAGCATCGTGAAAAAGTGAAAAATACTATTATTAACAATTTATAACAATAGCGTGCTCTTAATCAATCAATAACATGCAATAAGTAATGTAAACACGAGAAAATGATGGTTCACTAGAGCGGATAGAATCAATTTTCTTGATACAAAGCATAGCGTCACCCAAATATGACTCGTGTCATGTCATGGATACAGCGTCTAAACGTGCTGCATTCTAGAACGTTCGATGGAATTTGTCCTTCCAGTATTATTTCAAAATAGTGTTACGAGCACTTAGTGGTATTTAAATATTGTAAACATGATTATTTACATGTGTGTCACGGTACTTACGGGTCATCTCGTATAATTAATTACTCAACACCAGCAAGGTTGGACTTGTCGACAGTCGCAATTACCTAATTAGTAGTTTTAATAGCGCTATGGAAGACCGGACGATACGCTAGTCCGGCCGAAACCTAGGACAACGCACCGCCCTCTCTTCTTACCAATACGAAAGAAACTTTAAAAACAACTAAAAGATAACGCTGACTTCCAAAAGCTTGAGCCAGCTGGCCACAACCACAAACAAAATGTCAATGACGGGATTTTCTTGTTTATTGGTTATTTTTCTCTTTCATGGATACACAGGCTTTTGAGCAAAATTGTTATTCGAGTAAAGAATCCGAAAACAAGCCCAAGGAAAAAACGATCACTTAAACATAAGCATGTTGTATATTTTTGTAACAAGGAAAACTTAAAGAGAAGTGTTGGAGGCTGGGCGTTTTTCGGGGATTTTTAAGCCATTTGCTTTTAATGGTTTACTATAAAGTTTATAATATAATAATTAACACTTTTTGTTTCGACTTTCTTGTTTCTTTCGAAATAATTCCTTACATATTAAAATAATTCACTATATACAAATCAAAAGGGTATACAAGGTAATATTAAAAAAAAAGTGTTATCGTTTATAAGTGGATTATACATAAGACATAAAGAATAAATACTCACAAACGTGATAATAATATTTTGATTTTAATATTTGATTGAGATTGGGTCTTTATTTTGGTAGAACTAGGAGCTTATCTGCCACTTTCCACCACAAAAACTACAATCATGTATTCTTGATGGGAAGAACAAGTGGTGCAACTAATTTAACAACAACACATGTCTGTCTGTCATGATTTAAAGAATCTTAACACAAAAATATATCATTCATATACTTGTTGTAAAAAAAGTGTCCTTAAATAATACCAATCAAGTAGGTGTGTAAAAAGTATTACAATAGGTTACTAGGTAAAATGCCTTCCACCACGTTCTGCCTAGCCCACACCGGACCCCCCCTACATATCTATTTATCTATGAAATTAAGCAATGAAATGCGGGGGCGTGCGTTTATTGTACAGATTTATTGATTTTCAGCGAACAGAATATTGATTGCACAATATATTTATCGAACTACTGGGCAATTATATTGACCATCGAATGACCTCCTAAATAAGTAACATCCGCACATAAACTCGGAACCAAAAATTATATTTATTGAATAAGTTAGTTGGCTGGCAACACTCGTTTTTTCAGGTTCAGTTTCAGCTTGTTGTCTTGTCTTGTTCAACAAAAAATAGTAAACTGTCAAAATGTCGGTCAATGCACAAGTTCATTTGAGTAGCAGCGAAAATACTATAAAGAGTGATAAATGTTTAAAACAGTTGTTTCCTAAACGGGATGAGTGCTCACATGTGTCTTGTTATTGGCAAGTTTCTTTTGCGATCCCACATTTCTGTTAGGCAATAAAAATATTTAATTATAACGTGCCTTTGTTGTGTTCTTTTCTGCAGCGAGGAAAATGTCTGGAAACTGTGTCAAGATGTATCAATAAGAATCCCAGAGGAATTGGATAGATGTTATATAGTTTTTATTTCTAACCCTTGTCGTACGGTGCCTCTGTGGAAACAAAGGGCTGGGCGCGAGGAAGATCGTCTCGTCATATGGGTGTGTACGAAAATTATGTCACGCTATTATGTGCTTTTACAATGCGAATTCGTACACCTTCCGAGTTCCGTATTATTGAAAAATTATTATTGTCTATTCTATATTTTTTGTTATTTAATTTAACACCTGTTAGTTTGTCATTAAATAATTTTCATATTAGAAGCTGTTATTAAACCCTTAATATACACCTAAATTAGTCAGTGGGTCATCTTAAAAATAATACATGCATTTCCTAAATATGCCACTCATGTGTTTCATGATTGTTAACATTTTATCCACATGATGATCAGTAATGTCATTTACTATAATGTGGTAATTTTATTTCAGGATTATCATGTGATATTTCTATACTCCTGGGACAGCAAAACATGTCTTGTATATGATCTGGATTCTGAGTTGCCATTCCCAACATTTTTCCACAAATATGTTACAGAAACATTTCGCACTGATCAAGTTCTCAAGTCAGACTTTCACAGGTAAACAATAGTTTATTCAATTTAAATATGATTGCTGGATGTATTTCTTTTACATATTTAGGTAATTTTGGGTTATTATCTTTTATGACAAACTAAAAATATTCTTCTTATTAGTATAATTTTAACTGTCGTTTCCAGGTTCTTTCGTGTAGTGCCTGCTAAGCAGTTCTTGCAGAACTTTGCATCTGACCGCCGTCACATGAAGAGACCAGATGGGTCATGGATTAAGCCGCCGCCACCGTATCCAGCAATATGTACTTCAAGTGAGTATATACTTGAAAAAATAAAAAATTAAATAGGCATCCACTGCATTTTATAATTCCAGAATCTATCTAGTAATTTTTGGAACATTCTACAAGTTCTTTTTGTTATGGAAAGCTTTGGTAACTTTTAAAATGCTAGAGGATATTTTTATAAGTAGAGTAAAGCTTTGAGTATAAGCTAGGATAGCATGAATTTGTCTATTAAACAAAATGAGATCTCATTACAATCCAGTATCCACAAATTTCTTTTTGCCTTTGTTTTCTTTGACTGGCTTTCTGCCAAAAGCTTAATCCACTCACTTAACTAATGTAAAACATTTATTTACAAATGGAGCATTCATAATACAATACAACAAATGTACTTTTTGTTATTTTATTTTCTTTGTTCTTGGTGTTTTGTTGAAAGTTAGGAAATAGGTCAATGGGTCACCACCATTATGTTGTCTGTAGACCAACTGAATGTTAATGGAACTGAATATTTGAATACTTGAATATTATGCTTGCTCATGTTTATTCTTTCTAGGTTTTATTATGAAATATTTCTAAGGATGAAAATATAATGACATCATTTTATTGCTGTTTGTTAAGCAAAGTGCTTTTCATACTACAAGGTCTTTTTATGAATATGAGTAAATATTAACTGAAAAAATATGTTACAGTATTGATTGAGTGCTATAAATTTGGTTACGATACGATTCTACGATTTTATTGAAAGGTTCTCATGTGTTTTGAAAATTGCATTGTATGTTGAGATTGTAGATTGAGAGTAATCACGTGATGTATTGTCTGTGTTAATATTTGTTTCTGTGTTTCAGCTTCAACCCACAACTTAGACGAGTACATCAACATGGACTTAGGAGTTGGCCCTGGTCAGGTATTTAACTTGACTGATTTTGTTCAGCGGTTCTACAAAGTAAACAAGTAGTACAAATTATGTGCTGATAGATAGTGAAATATTGTTTTAAAGTTAGTTCCATGACCCAAATGGTTTGTGTTATGTTGATTATGTTTTAATAATCTTTGTTTTGTATGTACCTTAGAAGTTTCTTCCCACCTTACATACTGAATGTAAAAATTATCATTTATTGCTACCAATAATACAGTTTATTGTATTTATTAGTTTAATATCTCCTTGTGTCATAATTTAGAGAGATTTTTGACTTGATTAGTTATTGTTGTCCCCAATGTTGTATTAAAAATACCTTAAAATTTTCAAGCACAATAAATTAACGAATTTTTTCCACAAAACACAAAGATAATGCACAAATATTAATAGAATCAAACAGTTAAAAGCTATACCCACAATATTGTTATGTAGGTTTAACTGAATAAATATTGAGATTATACATTATTAGTAGTTTTTAAATTTAAATGATATAATTATGCAGTTATGTAATCAGTCAGAAACCTACATAAGAATATGTTAGAAAATTATATACATTTCTCAGATAATTTTGAATAAAATAATAACTACATAATGGATATGGCAAATTATATAATTCAGGGCACTTCTATTCCCCTTAAAAAGATTAGCTGATTTTGATATAATTAGATAGTTAAATATTAAGCGTAGGTAACTTTAATCGAGAGGCTAGTGCTTAAAATTTCAATTTTATATGAGTAACAAGTGAGTAGTGTTTTGGATGTTCTGCATTTTCTTTCTATTTGTCGTTATTGTGAAAGAGTATATAAAATATTATTATTCGAATATATGTGAATCGTATTTATTCTCATTTTGACTGAGGTAATCCTTGTTTATGGATTGTGTGTTACCTTGAGTGATATAAATTAATATTTAAGTAACTTTATAGTAGTGTATATGGTCGCAAGTAGCTTTTGTATGTTGTTAAACTATTTAATAATTTTGTAACAACTTTTATACACTCTTTTTATTCTTCCCTAGCACCCTTAGAAAATTGATAAAAATACCAAAAATATATTTACGAATATTCGCTTACGGTAAGGGTTAATCCAAAGTTTGAATTGTATGATTCATTTCTAAGGAGATAAGAGTTGTTTACGTCCTTCCACTTCCACCTATGTATTAATTTAATTATGCAATTTAAGGAAATCTTATCTATTGTTCTAAATCTTGAAATATTTATTTTACCTAAAATATTTACACTTAAAATTGTACCTATTAAATATTTTACAATTTCTCTATTATGAGTAACATTAACTATGTACTTCAATACTATATTATACTTATCCAATAAGATTATTGATACTACAATAGTACAGGTTTAAAACATTAGGTTTATAATTTTACTGATAAATATAAAACGCATTTATTGACTACCTACCTTCTTTTTGCAGGGTTTATGATCTGTGTTTGTAACTTTTACAGTTTACTAGTCCAATGTTAATTATATTTTAAGATTTTAAGACATTCTTCGAGTCCCTCAAATCTTGTTTAAAAATGCTTGTACCTAGTGTAATGGCAGTTAAAATAATTTAACTATATGAATTTGAGACCTAGTCATTATTGTTAATTCTTCCTCCTAACATATAATCACATGTCACATTAGTACTTAGTCGTCGAGGCGTAGCTGGATATTCTATGGGACCAAACTCTTTCGACTGGATGTGGTGGAACCCGGAGCGTAGAGCGAATATTTAATCCCTGGGAGTGTGTTTACGTCCCATTGGTTACGCCTTTGTCCTATTACATATTATCCACATGTTACCGACTCAATCGATACCTTCCTTCTACGCCTTCAAAGTTTTATCTATTGACTGACATATGAGTGATAATTATTGTGCTTGTGCTTTTAATGTACCAAGTTACATGTTTTTAATTTAAGATTTATCAAGCAAAATAAAAGAAACATTACACGCTATTTGAAATTTTATTTCATTGATACCCATAGTTAAACTCAACAACCAATTACAACAGAACATGAATATATAATTATGCAGTTATGTAATCAGACAGAAACCTACATAAGAATATGTTAGAAAATTATATACATTTCTCAGATAATTTTGAATAAAATAATAACTACATAATGGATATGGCAAATTATATAATAATTCAGGGCACTTCTATTCCCCTTAAAAAGATTAGCTGATTTTGATATAATTAGATAGTTAAATATTAAGCGTAGGTAACTTTAATCGAGAGGCTAGTGCTTAAAATTTCAATTTTATATGAGTAACAAGTGAGTAGTGTTTTGGATGTTCTGCATTTTCTTTCTATTTGTCGTTATTGTGAAAGAGTATATAAAATATTTTTAAGAACCAGAAGCAGGTTTGTTTAACAAGGAAATAACAAGAAATAGTTTTAACATTAAAATCAACTACGATTGAACCAAAGTATCCCAAAGCGCGGCAAAATCGTATTCCCGTCAAACTATAGCATGTCTTGTCACGATGACGTTCGAAAATGGAATCCTCCAAGCAGAGATACACGACTGAATGGTGGGGTGTCGATGGTCGCTCGTCTCTGCTGCCCTTTATGTAACCACTAGCAGCTAACACGGCCTCTCCTGACACCCTGACGTCCTCGGC
This sequence comes from Helicoverpa zea, assembly GCF_022581195.2. NCBI lineage: Eukaryota > Metazoa > Arthropoda > Insecta > Lepidoptera > Noctuidae > Helicoverpa > Helicoverpa zea. The sequence goes on along the minus strand of NC_061452.1, from coordinate 9,400,767 downwards.
AGGATCTGGCTGAGCCTGGTTGTGTCTCGGAACACCTGCACATTCAATAAGCGAGTTGGACCTGGCTCAATTTCGTCATAATTGAATCTCGATTGGTTAACGTGCTCGTCATCGTTTTCTGGACACATGAAACTTTCAGAATAAACATTATTCGAGGTATTACAAACCTCAAACAAAGAACTAATTCATTTAAACAATGAAAAATAAATAACATCAACTTTAAATCAAATAACAGGTACAAAATTAATAACAGAACACTGGTATACCACCCAGCGACTCGAAAATAAATAACATCAACTTTAAATCAAATGATTGGTTCAAAATAAATAACAAAACACTGGTATACCACCCAGTGACTCGAAAATAAATAACATCAACTTTAAATCAAATAATTGGTTCAAAATAAATAACAAAACACTGGTATACCACCCAGCGACTCGAAAATTAATAACATCAACTTTAAATCAAATAATTGGTTCAAAATAAAAAACAAAACACTGGTATACCACCCAGTGACTCGCCGACATAAGCTCAAAAGTTTGTATATCGCATAAGATTTCCGCACCGTAGGCATAGGCTCCAAAAGTTTGCCTACCTCCCAGTGACTCGCCGGCATAGGCTCAAAAGTTTGCATACCGCGCAAGGTTTCCGCACCGTAGGCATAGGCTCCAAAAGTTTGCATACCTCCCAGTGACTCGCCGGCATAGGCTCAAAAGTTTGCATACCGCGCAAGGTTTCCGCACCGTAGGCATAGGCTCCAAAAGTTTGCATACCTCCCAGTGACTCGCCGGCATAGGCTCAAAAGTTTGCATACCGCGCAAGGTTTCCGCACCGTAGGCATAGGCTCCAAAAGTTTGCATACCTCCCAGTGACTCGCCGGCATAGGCTCAAAAGTTTGCATACCGCGCAAGGTTTCCGCACTGTAGGCATAGGCTCCATAAGTTTGCATACCTCCCAGTGACTCGCCGGCATAGGCTCAAAAGTTTGCATACCGCGCAAGGTTTCCACACCATAGGCATAGGCTCCAAAGTTTGCATACCTCCCAGTGTTTACTCATACACGTACACACATACAACATATAAAGAAATCATGTAAATTATTCAATATCAATCCGTGTATCAATCATGTAAATTATTCAATATCAATCATATAATTATTAACTTGGTACCGTGTACAGCGAAATATTGGGCCTCCAAAATTTAAGTTGCCATCGACTCGCCAAGAAGAAGAAGAAGGTACCGTGTATAAGGCTGAAGCATATATCATAAGAAAAATGTAAGAAGGAATAAAATTTACTTGTTAGTTATACCGTGGGCGCAAGCGTGCACTCAAGCGCCCCCGGGCAAAGGTCTGTAGAAAGATGTTACTAAGAACAAATACTTCAGACTTTACACGAATATAGATAAAATTCAGTGCATCGTGAATGACAGAATCAGTGTCACAACGTGATATATAATCCAACATGGATTATCGCAACAATACCACGTCAATCAGTGGCCCAACACATCAGCACCACTAGCATGCTCTCAACTTTCAATAAGGCTGAGCAGACCACAGCGTCCACTCGACTCGGTAGCAACTCCACCACCAGAGTCGTCTTCTTTCAACGCCACATTGACGTCATCATGGCAAGCTACGACAGCAATCTGCCAGCAGCACCGGCACAGCAGCACTCGTGCCGCAATCAGCAGCACCGGCTCAGCGGTACTCGTGCCGCCACCAGCAGCACCGGCTCAGCAGCGCTCGTGCCGCGACCAGCAGCACCGGCTCAGCAGTACTCGTGCCACGACCAGCAGCACCGGCTCAACAGTGCTCGTGCCGCGACCAGCAGCACCGGATCAGCAGCGCTCGTGCCGCGACCAGCAGCACCGGCTCAGCAGCGCTCGTGCCGCAACCAGCAGCACCGGCTCAGCAGCGCTCGTGCCGCCACCAGCAGCACCCACACAGTGGCGCTGATGCTAAGACCAGCCGCACCGGTACTACAGCGCTGGTTTGCTGCGACACCGCCGTTACATATTTTTGTGTACAACTCTGTGAACAAGCACTCACGACATACATTTCGCTCGGCCACTTCTGACCATCAAAATCTGGTAAGCTTTTCGCTTTTAAAGAAATAAATTCGAGGCATAACCTTGACAAACTCAACTTTGGAACCCTGTCTCAGAAATAGTGTCAGTACTAATCATGTGTCAGCAACACTCAAAATCAAAACACAACCATCATTATGTTTTAGTAAATTACGTGTAATTAACTTTACTTCATATTTTGCTACACAGCATACTCATGAGCAACAATACCAATGGTTGGTACATTATAACACATTTTTCCTCTTAATACAGGTAAGAGCATAATAGCTTCCAATATGGAATCAAAAAGCCATATGAAAAATAGAACAGATCACCTGACCTCGATGCATGATATACCAGGTCTACCATCCACTGGCTATCATTACTGGAGTATGCCAAACGAGGTACTGGCAGTTGGCACCCTATACAGCATGCAAAACTCATGCAGCAGCACAGCACCGAGGCGCTTGAAGTGTCACAGCACTCGTAGTATGTCAAGTGGCACAGCACGTGCAGCGCTTACACCATCACCTTGCATAGTTCTCAAATTGGTGACCTCATAGTGTTTTCTGGCTTAGGCTTATCCTCAAAACCTGTAGTCAAAAGACAAGCAAGCAAGCATCTGGCTATAGCAAACAAACATTCAATTGAAAGACTCTCATGCATTGTCATGTTACAGATTTGAAAGTTGACATCACCAATTAATGCACCCAAATTACATAATCAGTAAAATGAAATAATAACCAAGGTCGGTAAACAGACTTTCAATTTATAAAATGCGAATTACGCCATTGCCTTCCATTGGGATCTTAGATATTGGTTGTATCCCTTTCTTGAGCTCTACAGGCCTTCGAAGGCCACAACTACAGCGGCATAACACCAACTGTACCAAAGAGTTTACAAACCTGTACCAAAGAGTTTAAAAGAGTACACAAGTCTCTTTTCGGGCACCTCAATGCCATCAGACAGGCCAATGGGTCTTTTCCAAGTCACCCTGATATCCATCATAGATACTGCACAACTCAATAGAATCAAAAGTAGAAATAGATAAATAAATCAAACTAATAAATCTAGAGGCTGATGCACAATTTGAACTATTCCACTTTGGTGTAAGGAAATTGAGCAAGTCAATATCAAAACAGAGTGCAGTTATATCACAACAGCAGTAAACTTATATTTCTGTGTACTTGTTGAAACTCTCATAAGCAGAAAGATTAGGAATAAACATTACTGAGCTCATTTACATAATAAGCCTGTTAGTTATTCGATTTCATGGGACAAAAACATTTTAAATGCAAACAAAAGATGCACATTATTATTCCAGCTTGTATATCATTTTGTTCAAGCTTTAAAACATTTATCTAAGTTTTGTATTAAAAAATCAACCCGTTGGTCATTAGCGGTGGCACCTGAGATTCTAACTCAAGGTTTCACTCAACACTTTCTGTATGTTTTTAACCAATAAGTTACCAAAATGGATTACAAGTCATGTATTACAATAAAGGCTAAATAAAACCGGATTGATCTCACCATTTACATACAGGTAGGCACATTACAGGATACTTCTCGTAACATCTGGAACATAGTGGGAGCAAAGCATGTTGTTCACAGACACCACGGCAATACATAAGCAGAAACTCATTCCGCCCGAAGCACACAAGAGTCCCAACAGCATCACCGTTCTAAGCTCAAGCAATAGGCACTGCTTGCGCTATAAATCGGAAGCATCATAACTTCTCAACTTATTTCATCGTTATATCTGTTATTTCCATAAAAATAAATAAAACCAATGTTCCTTTGTGATTTTTCCAATAATGGAATTTATGCAGTCCACATTAATGCTATCCTTCAATGTATTCTTCCAGTTATTTGGGCATTGATGTCATTAACTCTTCAGAATACGATAGACCTTCCGTATTATTTTTGTTCCACAACAAGTAAACCAACCAACATATTTATTGGTATCACTTACGCTGCCTGCATAGCATCTTGAATATACCAATCTATGCAGCGCACTGCAATCCATTACAAAATTAAAATAGAACAGCAAAAACTTTGGTCGGCGGGTTTCCTTACACCGTGTCGTACTTAATAAAAAGTGCCAATGAATCTAAACTGAAATCAAAAACTTTATAGTGGGAGTGAGACTATCCCACTTCTGATTTTAAGAACCAGAAGCAGGTTTGTTTAACAAGGAAATAACAAGAAATAGTTTTAACATTAAAATCAACTACGATTGAACCAAAGTATCCCAAAGCGCGGCAAAATCGTATTCCCGTCAAACTATAGCATGTCTTGTCACGATGACGTTCGAAAATGGAATCCTCCAAGCAGAGATACACGACTGAATGGTGGGGTGTCGATGGTCGCTCGTCTCTGCTGCCCTTTATGTAACCACTGGCAGCTAACAATATTATTATTCGAATATATGTGAATCGTATTTATTCTCATTTTGACTGAGGTAATCCTTGTTTATGGATTGTGTGTTACCTTGAGTGATATAAATTAATATTTAAGTAACTTTATAGTAGTGTATATGGTCGCAAGTAGCTTTTGTATGTTGTTAAACTATTTAATAATTTTGTAACAACTTTTATACACTCTTTTTATTCTTCCCTAGCACCCTTAGAAAATTGATAAAAATACCAAAAATATATTTACGAATATTCGCTTACGGTAAGGGTTAATCCAAAGTTTGAATTGTATGATTCATTTCTAAGGAGATAAGAGTTGTTTACGTCCTTCCACTTCCACCTATGTATTAATTTAATTATGCAATTTAAGGAAATCTTATCTATTGTTCTAAATCTTGAAATATTTATTTTACCTAAAATATTTACACTTAAAATTGTACCTATTAAATATTTTACAATTTCTCTATTATGAGTAACATTAACTATGTACTTCAATACTATATTATACTTATCCAATAAGATTATTGATACTACAATAGTACAGGTTTAAAACATTAGGTTTATAATTTTACTGATAAATATAAAACGCATTTATTGACTACCTACCTTCTTTTTGCAGGGTTTATGATCTGTGTTCGTAACTTTTACAGTTTACTAGTCCAATGTTAATTATATTTTAAGATTTTAAGACATTCTTCGAGTCCCTCAAATCTTGTTTAAAAATGCTTGTACCTAGTGTAATGGCAGTTAAAATAATTTAACTATATGAATTTGAGACCTAGTCATTATTGTTAATTCTTCCTCCTAACATATAATCACATGTCACATTAGTACTTAGTCGTCGAGGCGTAGCTGGATATTCTATGGGACCAAACTCTTTCGACTGGATGTGGTGGAACCCGGAGCGTAGAGCGAATATTTAATCCCTGGGAGTGTGTTTACGTCCCATTGGTTACGCCTTTGTCCTATTACATATTATCCACATGTTACCGACTCAATCGATACCTTCCTTCTACGCCTTCAAAGTTTTATCTATTGACTGACATATGAGTGATAATTATTGTGCTTGTGCTTTTAATGTACCAAGTTACATGTTTTTAATTTAAGATTTATCAAGCAAAATAAAAGAAACATTACACGCTATTTGAAATTTTATTTCATTGATACCCATAGTTAAACTCAACAACCAATTACAACAGAACATGACAACAATGAAATAAATACAAGTAATACAACAGGCCAATACTTTAACTATCACACACACAGTAAATTATTTTATAATACACAAAGAGAGAATTATCACAGTTATTGTAACTATATATTGATTGGTAAAATTTGTCTAATTATGTAGCTATCTATCACATTTCTATTATTATACTAAGGATATAAGTTCAGGGTAACCAACAGGATAAGGGCCTATGCGCACCACGTTTTTTAAACGCGCACGCAGATTTTATCCTGCTGCAGTCCTGACTTGCGTGCGAATCGCGTCTGTATCGCTACAAACGCGCGTCGACGGCGCGTTTAAAAAACGTGGTGTGCATAGGCCCTAATGGTCAGTTGATTTTGGTAACCAGTAAATCTTATCTAATCAAGTTGGCCACCCTGCTGCAGCGTATTTTTATTTGGTCAATATCTCAGCTCCATTTTCAGTAATTAAAACTGTATGTTCTGCTTGAGCACATCGAGAGCCATCCTCCGTCAATAACGTCCAGCCATCTTCCAGTAGTACTGTATGTTCACTACCATGTGATATCGCAGGCTCAATAGTGAACACCATACCTGGTTGCATAAACCCTGGGTACTTGTTAACTATGGAAAAGATATTAGAATTAGGAGAAGATAAAATTGATGGAGGTAAACAAAATGTTGTGAATGTAACTCACTTGTGTGGTGGACTTCGGGAGGGCCATGGAAATACTCCCCAATCCCATGACCAAGTACAGAAGGAATTACAGTTAGGCCATATTTTTTTGCATGTTTGTATATTCTGTGACCGATTTGTGAAAATGGCACACCTGGACCACACCATTTTATAGCCTGAAACATTAACCAAGATGCTAGAACATAGTGTGAGCATTTATTGTTACATTTTAATCAATAAAACACCTAAGTACTATCTTCAGTATGATAGATGCTGATACTGGTCATCACATTTTTTTGACAATAAATAAATTATAAATATGTGTGTGTGGTTGTCTAATCAAAATTCTGAATTACTCACAAGGTCTAAACAGTCCTCAGTAACTTGCACAAGTTGTAAGCCTCTATCATCCACATCACCAACAAGGAAAGTCTTTGAGCAATCTCCATGAAAGCCTTTGTAAAATACCTGCAGACAACTCATCAATTTATAATGTACAGAAATTTACAAGATAACAGAACTTTTTCATTTATAAAAATAATAATACTAACTGTTATGTCCACATTAACAATATCTCCGTTCTCTAGTGGCCTCAGATCGGGTATACCATGGACAACAACATTGTTGACAGATGTACACACACTCTTTGGGAAACCATTGTAATGTAATGGTGATGGATAAGCTCCAGCGTCAATAGACATATTGTGGGCCAATTCATCAATTTCATCCGTTGTCACTCCCGGCTGAAAAAATTATGAAAAAGCAAAACTTTATAAAAGTGCTTGTGTTACATGAGGTTCTGTACAAAATGAGGAGCACAATTAATTTGGCATGTATTTTATCTGTGCTGTATTCATCATGACAAAGAAACTTTTATGTTAGAGCAGTGAACTAAAATATATGTCTAAAATATATTTTTTTTTTTTCAGTATTAGTGTGGCTTTGAAAGATCCTAATCTATAATATAAAAATGAATCGCAAAGGACAATGGGCGATTCCGGTCCAAATGTCCACCACGAACGAGACCTATATGGCTAGATAGCCCGTTAAATATATAACATTTTTTGTTATGAAAGTAAAAAAAAAATATAATGCCAGAAAAAAGTTATAGCAAAATCAAATAAAACATTTATAGATTTTTTCAATTTAATTTTCGTTCGATTTTCGTACTTTCTGTAACTTCTGACAAAATAGCATTGTTCATTATTAGAGAGAAGACCCCACCAGTTACATCGAACTTTCTTAGATCCAGGAACCGCTGAGTATATTCAAGCACTTCTGGCGCCTCAATTGGTTAGTGATTTGTACATCCATCGGGCAAAAAAATATGGGCTGTTTATATGCAAATGTGTCTTATTCATTTTAGTTTAAGATAACGTACGGAAATGGAAGTGGAATAAAATAAAAAATAATAATGATAACATAAAACATCTACCGAAAATTAAGAATACATTTTTGGCTATAACTTTTTTTTGTCATTGTTTTTTTTTTACTTTCTTAGTAAAAGTTGCTCTAAATTAAGTGGACTATTTAATTATATAGGTCTCGTACGTGGTGGACATTTGGACCAAACTTCATACATTCTTGCCCAATCTCCTTTGTTGGTAAGCGCATTACTCAACAACGCCTGGACCAATTTGGCTAATTCTTTTTTTGTTGTGTTTGTTATTGTCAGGAGAAGGTTCTTATGAAAAAAAAAAATAGGGTAAAGTAGAGAAGTCAGTTGACGGGAGCGAAGCCGCGGGCAAAAGCTAGTGTAAAATAAAATATTTGCAGCAATACCTGTATGAATTGTCCCAGTCTCTGTAATATGTTAGCTGCTAGCTTGCAGCTTATTTGCATGCCTCTAATTTGGTCAGCATTTTTTATTTCAGGTACTTTAGGCACCTCTAATTTCTCAGCTATTAATATATATTTTGGTTTTTCAATATGATCAGGTACTATTCTACTTGGGGTTGTAGCCTCTGGTAGTACTTTACTATATACACCAAAGCGTTTCCTAAAACATTATATAATGTTATATAACATTCTTTATACTTTGAAGAATAACTCACCCAAACAGATGTGCATCAAAATAATACCAATACCAACCAGTTCAAATTCCACACAACGACACATAGACAATACACACACAACATAGAAAAGCTAAACAGGCACAGGAAACAATGTAAGGCAATGCATGCATACATGAATAAAACCTACAACATGAACTGTGTTAGTGAACTCACAATATTACTCACAAAATTAATTTAAAATCACTTAATACCAACTTACAGTATCCGTCTTTGGATCCTCGGGTTCAAGGCTTTAGGTACTCTCATTTCTAAGGGTTCTACTTTGATTCTATGCTTGCTGTCTCTATGAGGTTAGGCATTAAACTGAAGTGCAGCTTAAATAAAAAATCATTTCATAATTTAACACAATATTGGTGCAAGGGATCAATGATATAGCATGTTGATGTAGAGATGAATGATTATAGGGAAATTTGGATAAGAAATCAAGCCAAACACTACTTAGAATCACAATCAATCTTACACATTTGCTCTCCAAAACCGGCCTAATGACTGCATTATAGCTGAAACAAACTGATATTAGTACAGATGTTTTATTAATTCAACATCAAGTTCTTTCATAGAATTCAAAATTAATGCTTATTTGCCGTGATAATGCAATATTATTATAAAATTACAAATATTTTAAATGACTTTAACTTGCATGTGACTGACAAATGACACATGATATATATTGACAGTACCTGTCAGTACCAGTGCTGACAGAGATGACAGTGACAATAATGAATATTAAAGGGCTGATTCCATCATCGATATATATGTACTACGTACTAGATAGAACGTTCCGAACAAAAAGCTTACCACACTGAACTGCAGTGCAGACTATGCAGTGCCCAAAATGGCAAATCAGAGCGATTTTGACACCTGCGTCAGATGGATGTCTATGAAACGACAATTATAAAATAGAAAATACATATCAAGGTATAAACTTACACATATAAACTAATTCGAGAGTCAAATTAGTAAAATTACACGCTGTTCATGCTATTACAACGCTTGAATATCATACTTTTCATTTATAATTCAATTTTACAAATATGCATTAATTTGTTCCCGCCCGCCATCTTAAATTATGGATTAAGAAAATCGTGCAGAAACAGATGTGCCATAAAACTGGCAGTAGGTAAAATATCAATGAAAACAGACTTCACTTTGTCATGGTATGTTCTTACTTTCAAGAAAAAATAATTAAATTCGCGAAAATTTGTGATAGCCCTCTTAAGAAAAAAAAAACATCGTAATTAATATTAAAAACCCTAAAAATAAGTTCCTGGTTTTAATATATTACATGATTTTGCATTCAATTAGATATAAATAAACTTTTTGATATATTACATGATTTTGAATTCACTTAGATATAAACTTTTTGAGTAATGAAAAATGTAGGCAAAATACGAGCGACACTTCTGCAATTAACATCAATGAGGATGACTACATGTCACAATACGTCATCGAGATGTCAACAGACGACATAAGCGGGTAAATTATTTGTATGGATGTTCTTGTCTATCGCTAGAATATATGTCAATGGATTCCATGATGTTATGAATATTCCAAAAAAATACATTCTGAAAACAGTTCAAAGTTAATGACCTTCCATACTCAAACTACAAGCTTCTTATTATAATAATGTTAAGTATATGTTCATATATAAATTGCAAATATTGAAATTAGAATAAATAATTCTTTTCAAGCTCCTTGCTTGGGTAGAAACCGTAATTTCATTTCCGAAAGTAATTTAAGCTCCACTCTACTATTCTTAGTATATTCTGTGGCTACTTTTCACAGATAAAAAAATCCCTCTGTTTTTTACCGCTATCGATTGTTTTTATTTTCTTTCAGATCTACGAAAAATACATAAATTGTTAACACGAAATAAAGCTTATAAGTGTTGTAAGACATGTCTCAGAGTAAGTAAAGAAAGATTAGCTGTTAATGCATAAGACTTTACATTGTCTTTCGCAAATTACGAATGGGTTTTAAAATGAACCATACGCTTACATTACAGACTCTGAAAAACCTTCAACGCAAGATGTTGTGGATCCGACGGGTCCTGCGGCAAGAAAAGGAGTCCTTATATCATTTAGGACTGGGAAAACAATGGAAATACCCGAGAAAGATATTGTATGTAAACATAACCTTTAAACTACCAGTTTGTTGTGCTTGAATGTTTTGGTTTCATATCATATCATATTGTTTCCATGAAGTAGGTAAATAGTTTAATATGTTTCATTCATAGATATATTTTGCGCAAATGTCGAAGAGTATAATAAAGTTATGTACTTCCTGGGCAAATTTTTTTAAAGCTTAGTATACTATTTGTAAATATTAGTTTTAATATTTCCCTATCATAAATTGTATTCTTATTATTAGTATACTAGGTTTTAAAATGTATTCGTATCCTCATTCTAGCTTGGCAGATGCAGGTTTGTTGGTGAATTTGAAAAACTGAACAGAATCGGAGAAGGCACATATGGAATAGTGTGTAAGTAGAATATAAAATAATAGAACCCCAGATGTTCTAGTCTAGACAAAGTGAATCGCGAGTTCCATAAGTAACATATCTTTTTTTACAGACAGGGCCAAAGATAAGTTGAATGGCAGCATAGTCGCCTTAAAGAAGGTGAGGATGGATGTCGAAAAAGATGGCTTGCCTTTGAGTGGTCTCCGTGAGATTCAGGTATTGATGGCATGCAGGCATGAGAACATTGTGCAACTGAAAGAGGTTCTAGTTGGGCGTTCTCTTGAGAGGTAAGTTCCACCAAGAAGTAATAATAGTGGTCCTAAAACTAACCTTGTGGCAGTCCTTACTCATAACGGCATGCAATGATAGTAGAAAGTTTCCTGTTTTGATACTGAAAGTCAGTGAAAATTATTACCTATTTAAGTTCTGTTCAAAAACTAATTCTATGGTTATTTTTTCCACAAGCATCTTTCTATCAATGGAATACTGTGAACAAGACTTAGCCTCATTGCTGGACAATATGACGTCGCCGTTCACAGAGTCTCAAGTAAAGTGCCTGATGCTTCAAGTGCTCAAAGGCCTTAAGTACCTGCACTCTAACTTCATAGTGCACAGGGATTTGAAGGTCTCTAATTTACTTCTGACGGATAAAGGATGTGTGAAAATTGGTAAGCAAATTGTTCACTCTAGTTTGTTTGCATTATTATATAATTAACTTTTGAATGGTCACCATTTGCCTAACCTGTATCTAGGTAGGCCCTATACCCACCAAATTCGTGTGATTTAAATAAACATCTCACAAAGAGGACTTCCAATATTACATAATTGCTAAAAAAAATTTAGCGGATTTCGGCCTCGCACGCTGGCTGGGTGCACCGGCTCGAAGCGCGACTCCTCGCGTCGTCACTCTATGGTACAGAGCACCCGAGCTCCTATTACAATCGCCGAGACAAACCCCAGCACTCGATATGTGGGCCGCAGGCTGTATACTTGGAGAACTGTTGGCTAACAAACCATTGCTGCCTGGAAGGACTGAAATTGAACAGTTAGAGCTGATTGTTGATTTGCTTGGTGAGTTTTTATGCCTTTTCTTAAACATTACCTGAATCACACGAGAAAATACGCCCGTTATTAGATGTTGCGACGTCACCTGAATTTTTTTATAATTCTTCTAGGTACACCATCAGATGCGATCTGGCCAGAGTTCAGTGCATTGCCTGCTCTGCAGAACTTTACACTGAAACAGCAGCCATACAACAATCTCAAGCAACGCTTCCCATGGCTGTCGGCCGCGGGGCTGCGTCTGCTAAACTTCTTGTTCATGTATGACCCCAACAAGCGCGCTACGGCTGAAGAATGTTTGCAGAGCTCGTACTTTAAGGAACAGCCGCTTCGTAAGTATTCAAATACCCTTAGACGAAATTATGTTTGATTAGGTTCAGAAAGTATAGTGGAAGATCCGAACTTAAATCGACCTTCACCAACTTGATTATAGAATAAATATAATTTATGACAAATTTCATGTATTAGAAAATATATTAAAAATAGGTTGTCTAAAAAAATCCTGGACAGACTATTTTTAAATAATTTTTAACTAAATTTTGTGACGTTAAGATAATAAGAAAATTTTTATTCTCACTTAAAGTATAAAGCTTATAGAATGTGCAGTCATTGGGTTGTCTATTATTTACCTGGACAAACTGCTCGGTTGTCAGGTATAAACAGGTATGTTCATAGTAGTTACCTTCATTAGATTCTTCCTCTTTTCATGATGAATCAGATATTGAATAAAAAATATTTATTATAATGTAATTTTCATTGTTTTTGTTTTTATATACATGCTTTTCAGTAATAAAACTTTCAAACGTAATGCAAGATCCTTTAGCCTATATTTTTTGTTACTTTTTCATTTGGATTTTTAGCTGTCCACTTTGTATTTCTTTTATTTTCTCTGGAAAGAGAAAAAAAATCTTAGTATAAATATTTTCATTATTTAAGTCATCATATTTTAAGTTACTAAATTTTTTCTAATATTAACCAATTATTAGATTTATAAGTCACTATGAATGAATACACAAATTCTCATAAAAATTTATTTATTTAAATGATGTTATTGTGTTCGATTTTTTATTCATATGAATTATATGTATTTAATTAATTATTCTTTTTGCAACTAAAACATCAGTTGCTCCAAAATAACGCTCACTGTTTACTAGAGTATCGCTGTCATTCTTCGCCGTATAAATACCGAGCATGCGCACTTTCTTATATTCGAGGCCCCGTCACGTGTGACTGCAATGCCTTTATTATTACAGGCTATGCTAAACTCGGATCTCTTTGTCACACATTTCCACTCATGTGAAAATTAACAGCTTTAAAAATCGCAAACCCCTATTGGGCCTAAATTTTTCACAGACAACCCTATATCAACGTGTTCGTAATAAAACAGCGCTTCTATTGGTATAATTTTTTTTTATATTATCATTTCAAGTGAAGGTAACTACTATGAACATACCTGTTTATACCTGACAACCGAGCAGTTTGTCCAGGTAAATAATAGACAACCCAATGACTGCACATTCTATAAGCTTTATACTTTAAGTGAGAATAAAAATTTTCTTATTATCTTAACGTCACAAAATTTAGTTAAAAATTATTTTTAAAAAATTATTTAAAAATAGTCTGTCCAGGATTTTTTTAGACAACCTATTTTTAATACATTTTCTAATATATGAAATTTGTCATAAAGTATATTTTATTGTATTATGAAGTCGGTGAAGGTCGGTTTAAGGTCGGATCTTAGACTAGTATATAAATCAATCATGTGTTGTTCCAGCTTGCGACCCTAAGCTAATGCCCAGCTTTCCTCAACATAGAAACATGAAAGGGCAACAAAAGAGCTCGTCCAACCAGTTGAACATCCCTCTGTCCAATTTGAATACGGGAGCCAACGACCAAACCAACAACTTACCAGCCATTTCTGACCTGCTAGGGTCGCTAGTCAAGAAACGAAGGCTGGATTGACGCCCTGATGATAAATGAGTCAGTTATTATAGATATTTAAGATAACCAATAAACTTCGTCGAAATAAGAAAAAAAACTTTTATTGTAATTAAATTGTAAACACTCATATTTTTTTCAAATATTTAAGTCAAATACTTTACTAGATTACTATTTTTTTAACAAATTTATTTTTAATCTGTCGATGCGTCTTCGTCGCCCGAGAGTCCCATGGCTTGTTTGAATTTCTGCTGATACTTTTGGATCATGACAGTCTCGTTGCTCTTAGCTTTTATTTTTTCTTTCTGGAATAAATGGACGCAAATAAAAATACTCGAGTATTTGCGCATTTTTTTATAACGATATAATTATACACACATTCCACACAACGAATGCAAAATCTTAGTATGGGTAGTAACCACGCTATTAGTTGGGGGTGTTGTACTCACAATTTCTTTTTCTTGCTTTTCAATTGCTTTCAAGGTTCGCATACATTGTGAACAAAGAATAACATCTTCCATGTGGTTTATGGTCTTTTTACGATGGTGATGTTTTAGTCTGCGGACAAAAATAAATTTCAAGTCTGTAGCTAGTTTATTTAACCCTTCTACGATTTTAATGATTCAAAATAATTAACAGGCCGAAAATTTCTGGATAGCATGCATTATACCGTAGGAAGTGTACTCTAATCTGTGTTTATACTTACTGTTTTCCACAGTAGTCACATTGGAGTTTGTCGGTGCGATGTGTAATGATGTGCCAACCCAGCTCGTGGTAGGTCGGGTAGCGTTCCGAACATCGCGGACACACGATCTTGCCTTCTGACCGACCGCCATTGCTTTGATGTTCGTACAACTCTTGCGAAGTTTGGAAGTTCTGATGGCAACTTGGACACCTGTTGAATAAATTGTATGTTCATTATATAGTTTATTGAACGCAGGCTTCCCCTTAATAAAAGAACTCGTTGCTTTTTTAGCGAATTCAAGCAGTTTTTTATAACTGACAAAGTTCACTTACATAAATATGTTGGGTTGAAGGTGAAATGCCATGTGCTCTATAATTTTTTTCGGGTAGAAGTAGTGAAACTTTTTGTCGCAACACGTTACATAGCCTGGTACGCCGTGCCTTTCTTTGTAATGCTTCATAAGGGATCTGAAGTGAAATCCGTTCTCGTGACAAATGCAGCATTCCATTTTGTAAAAAAGTGTAATTTGGCGATCCAGAGCTGCGCCCTGCTTGGCCGGTCTGCCGTCCAACAACACCACTGGATCTAGACTGTCTGTATTCAAGTCTAGATCCGCTTTGCTAGTCTGATGTGTCTCTTTCTTCTGTGAGCAGCTTAGAAATGACTTAGTGCCTGGGGTACTAAGCAGACTTTTGTCTAGCTTCTCACTGTTAGCGAATTCTTCTAACGTCATCGCTTCCATGTACTTCATGTCTGAAGGTGACTTCTTCTTTGGTATTTTGAACTTCGCTAGTTTCGTGTCACCTTGCTGGAGTTCTGATGGTGGCGATTTAAGATTTTGCGTGATGCTCGCAGGCTTTTTCTGTATATCTGATAAGTTTTGGTTCGACAGTGTTGTTATAATTGGGTGCAATAGCCTGTCAGTAGAAATGTCCCGTTTTTCTTCTTGCATTTTCATTTTATGGAATTCCAAAAACTTTTGTGTTTTCTCCACTTTGACGGCATATAAATGAAGGGCAGACACTTGCTGTAAACAGTCATGGCAAATAGCCTTGGGCAAGGCATCATCTGTGCGAACCTGAGGAACGACAAGTATAAAGAAGGCGTGTTTAACTTGATCTATTAGGTACGTTATATGCGATTGTAACAATGTGGTTGGACAAGACAGTAGTTTTGTATGATATACACACTACATTGGGGTTGATTAGACGCGCTCTTGCTTAAGTCTAAATGAAATAATTTTAAACATAAAGCTGTACCAGTATATCAAAGAGTCTCTTGATCTTCCTCTTAACTTCGGCACTCAGCGGCTTCAGTTTGACCACATCTGTGCACAGACACAAACGACACGACAGTTCACGAACAATAGTTTTTTCTAAATTCGCAAAGTCATTCATATTGTGATTTTCTTACAAAAACGATTGAATACATAATAAAAATGTACAAAATAAATATAATATTGTAAATGATTGTGTAGGCTTATTTGTTCATGACAAAAATACTATTTTAAAATCAATCTGATAAATTTGGACACAGTGACAGATCCATGACTGGTTACATATTATTATTTTGTCGTTGTACCCAAAGCGGCCAGCGCCAATCAGGATTAATTACTTCTATGTTGACCTTTTTAAATTCATGAACAATTTTTTACTATGTTAAACTATTTCTAACTCGAGAGTTATGTTTTGTCTCTGTTTTTGATTTTACTATTTGATCATGATCTCCAAAAAACTTACCTATCTAGTGTTTTTATCGCTAGTTAGGTCCTCTTATTTTATTTGAAAGGCAGACGTGTGTTGCGTTCGCCAATAAAATGGTATTAAGTAAAGAGATTCAGTCAGGTTCAGTTTAAAGTACCTACCCTGTCTAGGCCAGCCTAGACACATTACGTAAAATGTTTGATACAATTTAATTATTTGGGCTTAAAAACGCGACTGTGTCACTTTAGCAGAGGTCGTGTCCACGTCACGTACGACTGTTCGACTGTTCATCTGTGTAAATGAAAAAATACACTTCAAAGACGCGATCTACATTTTTAATTATTGTTTTTTTTTGTGCTTTTCAGTTTTATTATCTCGCTCGCATTTGTACCTACGAATGATGGATGAAATTCTGTCGTAGAATAAAATAGTTCCATTAGATCTGTCATTTAGAAAACTTTTTATTAATGACAAAATGTTCAACTCACGATAGAAAAATGGAATTTGCTTAGGCTTATTGAAATGAAAAACTGATTCCAGTTTTTAGGGGTGAAATTACCTTCATAGGGTTTTTAGACAGGTATTGGTATTTATTAGTGACCCAGGTTATAAAATCTCTTGTCGTACACTGCTGTATGCGCATATTAGGCAATACTTCAATACACATATAGGTAAAAAGGGTCTAATATAGTAAGCATATGCATGTTAAAGCAAAAATCTCCCTTATAAACTTAGAGAATAAAAGGCAATAGACTTTTCAGGGTTCAATAAGGTCCGTTGTGAGTAAAGGACTCAGTATCAGTATAATAACGTTTTAGAATTAATAGAATCCGTGCCGGCCGGACTTTTTGTGTGATCGCGGGGACGGATTATTTACAATATTCCGTCTGGCAATCCTGAACTAACATTCGCTCTGTGAAAATATTTAGCCACTGGAAATGTTTGCGGAAAATTCTTACCTACTAGTGTAACTTTGAAGTAGTGTACATACGTACGTAGTTTTGTATAGATATGAATTAAAAAACTTGTATAGTAATTTTATATACCTAACTACCATTGGTATATGATGGCACTTAGACTTTGCAAGTTTTTTCGCTAGGACATGGCTTATTCAGAAACAGTCTAAATAAGTACTTCGGCATGATATTCATTCTATTGATTATATCAGGTGAACTCAGCCGTGATGCCAACTAATATGGTACCTATTTCGATACATTTTGGTAGATACTAGGTAACTTATAGGTATATCTATATGCCTCTTCTGTCCTCGCTATGAATGGCGTGCCAGCTGCTTGTTATTCCGCTAAAGCTGTAACAATCAATTGAACGGAGAATTCACACGAGACGAAGGCTTTCAGCGAAGGCATTACTTAATATTATTATAGCTAGTTGAATACAAAATTGATTTTGGTTTGAATTAAGCTCTGTTACCTACAAAGAAATAGACAATTTTTAACACGCTTTTAATAGGTCAACCTGTGCGTATCTAAGTAAGTATGTAATGTAATCTAAGTTAACTAATTTAACAATCTTCCAAGGATCCGCGTCATGAAAATTAGCAGTTGTAGGTATGTAGCTACATAGTTCTGATGACAAAACCGCCGAGCCGGAAGATATGGACTGGAACTTCATGATGGAACATCGTATCATAATTGTGTTTGGACTTCTTAGTAAAGTTTTGTAATATTTTGTAGAGGTAGGCATAAAGGAAAGCGTGTTTTTCTAGGATTTTCTAAACTACCTATTAATTTATTTACGGAATCATTTTTAAATTAATGTAAGTCTTATATTGACTATACCTTAACATTTGATACCTCGACAGCAAATAACCATTACCTACGTCTAAAACATTTCAAAATCGGGCTACCTAAACGTCTAAACCGAAAGATGATCCTTGATTAAAGGTAGGTACAGGGTCGGTACTAATAATTTGCTAGGCTAAACCTATCAGCGTTATAGGATGCTAGAGAGTTCGATCCGTGTAATCAGAGAATGATTAAGAGGCAAACTAAGCCCAAGTAGTCGGGCGAAGTTACTGGGCGGGATCAGTCTTGCGCAATGAAAGGGTAGCTACGACATAGGAAGAGAATCTTCAAGTTCAGTAGATAATGTAGATACATAGATAACTAGCCCAACTTCCCACTTCGGTGAAAGTTCAAGGAAATTATCAATAAGAAGGTAAGTACTACCGTTCATAAACGAAGAGTACCTATGTTTGAATTAGGAATGGTTGAGGTGATTTAATATTCGGAAAGGTTAGAAGCCTTTTTGGTTAATCCTCAATATTTTCTTGTAACCACTGTTTGCTTAGACCATATTAATTAACGAGCTTAATTAATTCTCTATATAGGGTGCGTAACCAAAATAAACATATCTAGATGGAATATTTGGGTGCCAACATCGTTTAGCTATTTTGTAAATTAATTTTCAAATTGACTTTTGTTGCATAATAAGAAGTTGCTCTAAGTTAAACTTTAGAACGGAGTCGGTTTTAATTAATTTGACTTGATAAAATTATGAAACTTTTTAGTAAACACTAACAAGTTTCATAATTAATAATTTAATCAACTTAAGTTTTAAAAGCCACTTAAATCTCTTAATATTTTAAAATAACAGGTAAAAGGTTCCTTCGAGTAATGAACACTTGGCAACGTTTAAGTGGAATTTGAAATTAAAATAAATATTGTTCCTAAAGTTTCATGTAGCTACGGACTTAAGTAATTGTAAGCTTAATTGCTGAAATTAACTTTACTAGATCCGCTACTTAAAGGTCCAGTAATTTCTTTTTTGTATCAAATATAACGAAATATGTACCTAAGAGGTGATAATTGTAGGTAATAGATATACTTTAAGTATTTGGGTACCTACTTCCCTAGCCACCTTTCTAAAAATCTACCTGTGCTTGATTGAGACCATTGGCGAAGACAACTTGTAAACAAAACTAAAACTATATAAACTTTTAAACCCGACACGCAACCGAAGAGTTAGAAACTTTGAAGAGGCGAACGCCGACGGTAAAACGGTTAATCCTTAACAAAAAACGTGATGTGAATATTTAAAATAGGAGCACTATTCTACTATTTTGAAAGGTAAATATAGGTTACTAGGTTCCTGTGAAAGCAAACTCCATTTTTATCCATATTATTAAAAGTATGCCTGCTAAGATACTGAGAGTGATTGATGACAAGAAGCGAGAATAATTTAATACAGTGCTATCTTCAAAAACTCAGGTATCCCGAGTTGCTCGTCCTCCGTACTTACTTCTTACGACTATAGGCCCTTGTTTTGTTCGACGCGCTCCTCAAATAGCAGTCAGTCAACTTTGCGAGCTTCGAAAGAGTAACCGCGGCCCAGGCACACAAGTGATTGAAAAAGAAATAAAAGTGGGTCTTACTCAGTAAAAATCTGACACTCCCTTCTACTGCACCCACAGAGAGAGGGGTCATCATGATTTCAGACATAAAAGAAAAGCTAAGTAGCTAAGTCCATGTTTTTGAGGTCGCCATCTTGGGCAGAGAAGATGGGGTGGATCAACGCTTAGACGCCCGGGGCGACTTGTAATACCGGAATCCTTTTACCGACTGAATAAGATAGGAATAAAACACGACCTACTTAATTAAATTTGAATTTTATGAAAATTGTTGGTCTGTTTATTACACGAAACGTGTTTTAGAAGTCCAAAACCACTTAAAGATGAAAATAAAAGTTTGTTTAAGAGTTTAGGATTAAATATTTTCTGTTATATGCAAAAGTACCTAATGCATTTTATTTTTAGATTCAAAATATATCTAGGTATCCGTCTCTTACAATATCAGACCGTCTCTTTATGCCCTTAGTCCGTGACATGATATTTTCAGGATTCCTGCTTCCTACGTTACGGAATGGCGGCTGCAGCATTTGGTGCATTCAAACACCGTGTTTGGAACTCACACGATCTTAAGTTACAGACTAAGATTGCCGTATACAAAGCTTTAATTCTACCACTGCTTCTTTACGCCTCGGAGACATGGTGTCTTTACAAAGGTGATATTAAACGCCTTGACACTTTCCACATGAAGTGTCTCCGAGCAATACTCCGTATACGTTGGCAAGATCGGGTTCCCAATACGGATGTTCTTCGACGGACGGGCTTGGCGGGCATGGAGTGCCTTCTGATGAAAGGTCAGCTGCGCTGGTGCGGTCACCTGGTACGCATGGAGTCCTCCAGGTTGCCGAAAACTATTTTCTATTCGGAAATCAGTTTGGGTAAACGACAAGCTGGAGGACAATATTTACGTTACAGGGATGTATTAAAGCGCCACTTAAAATCAACCGGTTTATCCCCGAACTCATGGGAGGACCTAGCCACCCAAAGATCTGAGTGGCGTAAGGCAATTCATCAAGGACTAGAAAACTTCGAGTCCCATCGTCTTGAAGACCTTGATGGTAAACGCCTGGCCCGTAAAACTCGTCCAAAACCGACGTATAATTATACCTTTAATGCAAACGGAGAGCTCTACTGTGCATCATGTGACCGAGTTTTTAAAAACAAATTCGGGTTCGCAAGTCACTACCGGGCCCATGAGCGAAGACATATTGCCGGGAATTGACAGGGTGTCGCCGTCGACGGACACGTCTGGGAGGACATCATCATCATCATCACGTTACGGAAATAAGTTGGAACGAAGTTTTAAAGGAATTCACCTAGAAACATGCGCATCCAAAAAGAATAAAGCAAACGCTTTAGAAGGGCTTGTTCAAAGAAACGTTCAAACTTTTTAGTGAAATTAGTATGAAGTTGTATTGTTATATTATACCAATAATTAAATTGCAATAGACAGCTGTGTTGCTGGGAAGTTTGTTTTTCACCGATTCTTCTTTGCAGCCATACCTAACACTAGGATGTGGTGAATGGGGGTCGTTTTAGGGGGGTGTTGTCTTATTGTAATTTTAATTTGAAAAAAAAAATGCTAATATAATCATCCTACTTTGAACCGAAAGCTTTGAACCATATTAGCTTAACCTCCTATCTATAGAAAGGTCAAACCTGCCACGACCTTAACCCTAGTGATTCCTAATAGATTTGTCTGGTAGGTCTCACCGCAAAGTTCTCTTTTCTTTGACTGCGGTCGAGACAAAGCCTTGGCCTCATTTTGCCTTAACACTTTAGTAGCTAAATTCATCTTTATTGAACTTGAAACATAGTGTTACATTGAAGAAACCTCCATGATGAAGATTAGCAAGTATTGGGCAATCGCTTACTCACGAGGGCTTTGCATTATTTTTATAGGTGAAAGTGAATTTTTCACAGGGTTCATGTACCTATAAGAACAGAATAAACATTTATCGTGTGGTATTTAGGGTGAAAATATGGCTTGTCAGTAGCAAAATTATTTTAAAAAAAGCTATATCTATGTGTGATTGTACTTAAAATCTTTGGAGGCCTTTTGTCTTCAAATTATAATATAAAAGAATAAGAATATATTAAGCATAATAAATGTACTTCAGAACATCATGTAAATGGAATAACAATTTTCATTACTTTGAACAGCTATCTGTATTTTCTTGACTTTCTGAAATGGTAATACAAATCATATCATTTTAGTCGCACAGTCTCAGGGATTTAATATTTCTTCAAAGATTTGATTACGTAATGGTGGCCATTTATCTTATTTAGAAATCCTGCTTGTTTATTTAGACATTCTTAAGATTAAGTTACATTCCATTTGAATATTTCCAAGAAGGCGAAATTAAATTTATAAATACGAGTCCAAAACGTTATCGGAAAGAATAGAAATGAAACTTCATCTTTTTCACAAATCGACTGAAGAAAAACTTTGGTTTAAATTGGCTTTTAAATAAATAGTTAATTGTAATCCTATAATTTTGGTTAAAAAAATGAGATCCACCATCCACCTTTCGTATACCTTGTGACAAAATATATTAGGCCAGGGTCGGAACCAGCCGTCAAAGAATGTTGGGGACAATAATATCCGATATATGGTTGAATAGTCACATAAATTCACAATAATTAAATTTAGGTAAATGGGGTAGAGCATACAATTTTATAAGTGTAAACCATACTAGTATATAGGTTGAGTACATAACAGGGTATATAGAAGTAGTACCTACATAAATAAAAAAAAATACTCAATTAATTTATTAGTTAACTAACATACTTGACATCACAAGTGAATGAGGGTTGTAGGTACACAGTGCACACTACGGCAGATACGGCGCTGCGTTAGGCCATGATTTCAGTAGTTTATAAGATTGTTTATATTGTGCGTAGAGCCAGGTGCTGTTGCTATTATTTACCTTCTAAATACGGCCGTAGCAACTACTAAAGTAGGAGAAAATACTGATAGTTTTTCTTTGAAGTAGTATGTAGTCTTTTGTGCAATTATATTGAGCAACTAAAATAAATTCATAAATGGCAATTACGAGTAAAAATGTCAAATTATAATTCAGCAGATGTTCAGACTGCAACGCTAGAGGACATATTTACATACCCATTTACATCATTGCCATTACAAATACAAAAAAATGACCTGCTGAAAATAGAAGGTCAATCAAATATAATCTGTTTAGGGTTCAAATATATTTGGCTGGGGCGGATTTGTAAAATCCGGATTAATCAAAGTTACTACGACATAAATAAAGTCTTTGAAGTTTGGTTTATGCTGAATATCAACGGACGCTTGTAATGTGTAAAAGGATTTTGTAATAAACACAAAGAAAACTTTTCTGGCCTTACTACAAAAACTTTAACAACTGTTTTACACTTGTCTATAAAAAATGTGTCTCCAAAATGAATGTCTTATGTCAACGTCATAATTTGACATTTTTTTAGACAAGTCTTAAACTGACGTTAAAAAGTTTTTGTGGTAAGACGGACAATGTTTCGGATTTTACGTGCTTATTTCTTGCGTAGGTATGCAGTGCCTAATGCATTTGCGGTGTATCGTAAAACATAAAAATATATTTGAGTGATAATTTGATAAATCTTGTCTTTTTTATAGGTATTATCTAGACACACGGCAGTGTGTCCGCCAAGTTCGAGCAAAAAAAGCGACACACCGGCCGTGGGTTATATTACACGAACCATTTCGGGCCAAATTCGACCCCCCTATAACTCAAAATCTATTTTATTTACACATTTCAAATTTCTACTATCTGTTGAGACCCCCTCACTTATCTAAAATACAAAATTTCATTAATATACCTATTGTAGGTCTTGAGATATTGACGTCAGAAAATCGCTATTTTTACTATACACTCACTGACTGACTCACTCATCAAAAACCTAGACCACTTCCAATGGTCGTATTGACTTGAAATTTGGCATGGAGGTAGGTCTTTATGTCAAGGTAAAGGGAAAATACTGAAAATGGCCAAGTGTGAGTCGGTTTCAAAATAATGAAGGTGTAAAATACCCAGTGTAAATTTATACCCCTAAGGAACTAAAACGAACTAAATTTATCTATATTTATATAATATATCTTCGAATGGTCGTACCAATCTGAAATTCGTTACAAAGGTTTGTATTTAGTCAAAGTAAAAATCTGAAAACGGCCAAGTGTGAGTCACTTTCGAAAATAACGAATGTGTAACTTTGATCCACGAACATAATATATGATAACATGTCATGTCAGTCAGTTGGTAAATCTAGTCCATTTAGTTAATCTAGTTCATTTCTTTGTAAGAAGCATAGTGCATATTCAAAAATCTGAAAGATAGTATAAATGAGACATTTCCTTAACTAACTTAATCATAAGAAAAAAATAAAATAAACAACCTTACAAAAATAAATGAAATCCCACCCAAAACAAAAATGTGAAAGGCTGCCAAGTTCGATAATATGGAAATCCTTCGCCTATAAAAGAAGTGAGATCTGAATAAGTACCAAGTTCCATACACATACCTACCTCAGTTAAAAATACACTCGGGAGCAATGAAATCGCACACTCCGGATTTTAACAAAAAAAACTGGATTTTCTTATTATAATTGCTAAAAAAATATTAAATTGCAATGGACACTTAAAGATTATTTCATTACCTTTCCAACGATACCACTGAAGTGCATGTAACATGCTCAGAAGGATCTTTCAGGAGATAAAATGAAACTTGCATGTAAAGTTGTGATTATTGCATTTAGCGGACAAGACATTCAATTGAAACAAATCAATACATTTTCAATAAAATCTTTATTAATATGGAGTGTTACCCCCTCTAGCTCTAATTACGGTTCTTAGACGGTTTTTCATCGACCGTATTAACTTAATTATGAACTCTTGTGGTATACCGTTCCACTCTGATGTGTGGGAGCTGGACTTCTTGCTCGAACACGCCTTTTCAGCTCGTCCCATACATGCTCGATAGGATTGAGATCAGGACTACGAGCTGGCCACTCCATCACGTTAATACTGACGTCTTCCAAGTAATCGCGAACTGTCCTAGCAACATGTGGCCTGGCATTATCATGCATAAGTAGGAATTCTTCCCCCATAAGCCACGAAATCGGCCTAACATGATGTTCGAGGACTTCTTCCACGTATCGCTGGGCTGTTAATCCTCTCGATCTAGGGCCAGTATTGGCCCCAGTAATGAAGACAATGTCGGTTTTGGAATCGAGCATTATGCCACCCCAAAACATACACGATCCACCGCCATAAGCGACACGTTCGCTAATGCAGCATTGTGAAAATCGCTCTGATGACCTTCTATAGACTCTTGAGCGTCCATCGTGGCCATGTAAAGTCATTCTACACTCATCGGAAAACATAACTGCCCTCCACTGATCGTTCTCCAATTTAAATGCTCTCGGGCAAATTGAAGCCGGGCTTGTCGGTGGACTGTGGTCAATTTCGGACCATTTGCGGGGCGATGTGCAGTCAACCCCGCTTCAGACAATCGTCTTCTGACTGTCCACCGACTTATGCTGACATTGCGTACTTCTCGAAGCTGTTGTCCTAGCTCAACCGCGTTCAGCTGTCGATTTCGCAAAGATCTTGTCACTAGAAAGCGGTCATCACGGTCTGATGTAGTACGATGGCGGCCTGATCCTGGTCGCCGAATATAGCCTCCAGTTTCTCGAAACCTCTGGTATACACGTCGAACTGAATATCGACTTAAATTCAACTGTCGAGCGACTTGACTTTGATTTTGCCCAGTTTCCAACAAGGCTATAACTTGAGCAGCCTCTGCAGGTGTCGTGTCCATGTTTTTCAAAGTTTTCCGTATGTATTCACAAGAGGGGTTATCACGTTAGAACTCGGTGCACAAATGATTTAAAAAAACCTTTAACTGACCCTTTTATACCTGCGATAAGGGGCGCAAGTAGTGCCTACCTGAAACGAGTTAATTCGAGGAATTTTGTTGTTTTGATGTTTTTGCGCGTAACTTCCAGGAAAATGAATTTCTTTTTACATGACATTTTAAACAAAGTGTGTATTTTTATTTAAAATACCTTTCATTTACTTAAACCAAAGAGTTTTAAGAATATCCACTGTTTTTGGTCAAAATCTAGGGTGTGCGATTTTATTGCTCTCAAGTGTAGTTACTTTTTAATAATGTTACTTGGCAAGTTTTAATAGAAAATTAAATACTTGATTCATTGCGTTTAGTAGGTTTATAAGAAGGTGCGTGAAAACTTGCCAAGTAACATCATTAAAAAGTAACTATTTTTAACTGAGGTATGTGTATGGAACTTGGTACTTATTCAGATCTCACTTCTTTTATAGGCGAAGGATTTCCATATTATCGAACTTGGCAGCCTTTCACATTTTTGTTTTGGGTGGGTTTTGTTAACGCTCCCATTTTAATATTCTAAATATGATATAGGTAATCTGGTGTGTTATCCTAATGTTTTTTTCTTTAATATTTAGTTTAACGAGAATTCAAAAACAGTGAATTTAGGCATGTTTTAATTACTAATACTAATCACAGTAGGTCATATTTTAGCAAAATACTTAAAGTTCTGAAAAAATACGATGAATGGATCAACCTAATAAAACACTTTTACGTCAAAACCAAAACCCCGTTTAATACACTATCTAAGCCGTCTAAGCCGTCTCCGCCCAGAACCCTAGCGCGCCGGTCCTGCAGACCCCGAGTGGTCCACGTTGGGCGCTGAGGCACCTTGACCGGGAGCTTCTCCTGGAAGCCTCAGTCGTGCAGGCCTGGGTGTCATCACCGGACAGGCCCGCCGACATCAACGACGAGGCGGAGTGGTTCCGGGAGACCATGTCCGAGATTTGTGACGTGGCCATGCCCCGAGTCCCGCCAGGACGCGCCCGACGCCAGGTGTACTGGTGGTCTCGCGAGATCGCCGCCCTTCGAGAGGCGTGCGTCGCTGCGAGGCACCTGTACACCAGACACCGCAGGCTGCGCATCCGCCCTCCGGATGCAGAAGCCAGGGAAGCAGAGCTGTACGAGGGTTACAGAGCTGCGAAGACCGCCCTCCAATTGGCCATCGTCCAGGCCAAGGAGGTGGCCAATGCGGAGCTGCTGGGGTCTCTGGACAGGGACCCGTGGGGGCGCCCGTACAAAATGGTGCGGGGCAAGCTCCGCCCATGGGCCCCCCCGCTGACCCAGAGTCTTCGGCCTCAGCTGGTGGAGGAGGTGGTGAGCGCTCTGTTCCCTTCGCGCGGGGAACACTCTCCCCCGCCCATGTCTCTGCAACCCGCGGTGTCAAGTACGGACCACACTTCCGACGACGACGATGTCCCCGAGGTGACTGGGGTGGACCTGAGAGTGGCGGTGGCTAGGCTGAAAGCCAAAAACACCGCCCCAGGGCCTGACGGCCTGCCTGGCAAGGCCTGGGTCCTGGCCCTTGAGGCTCTCGGGCCTCGACTTAGGGGGCTTCTCAGCGCATGTTTGGAGAGGGGCCAGTTCCCACTTCGTTGGAAGACAGGGAAACTGGTCCTCATACGGAAGCCGGGGCGCCCTGCGGACTCTCCGTCCGCATACCGGCCTATCGTGTTGCTCGACGAGGTGGGCAAGCTCTTTGAGCGAGTTGTCGCACACCGCCTCGTCGCGCACCTTGGGGGGATAGGGCCGGACCTTGCGGACCACCAGTTCGGTTTCCGCAAGGGGCGCTCAACGGTGGACGCCATCATGCGCGTGAGAGCTCTCACGACGGGGGATGCTGTGTCCCGGGGGGGGGTCGTCTTGGCGGTGTCTCTTGACATCGCCAACGCCTTCAACACCCTTCCCTGGAGTTGCATCAGGGAGGCACTCCGGTATCACCGGGTGCCGACCTACCTTCGTCGCGTGGTCGAGGCCTATCTGTCGGATAGGTCCATCATTTACCCTGGTCACAACGGGGAATGGAACCGGCGAGAGATGTCGTGCGGTGTTCCGCAGGGGTCGGTACTGGGGCCGCTCTTGTGGAACATCGGCTACGACTGGGTGCTGCGCGCCGACCTCCCTAGCGGCGTCAGCGTGGTCTGCTACGCTGACGACACGCTGGTTCTGGCACAAGGGAGGTCGCACCAGGAGGCGGCCGACATAATGACGCGCGGGGTTGCGATAGTCATCGAGAGGATCCAGCTGCTGGGACTGGAGGTGGCCTTGCACAAATCCGAGGCCATGTGCTTTCATGGGCTTCGGAACGCGCCACCTTCAGGCTCCCAAGTCACGGTGGGGGGGGCTACCATCGGCGTCGAGAGGGCGATGAAGTACCTGGGACTCGTCCTCGACGGCCGGTGGAGCTTCGTCGAGCACTTCCGACGTTTGGGCCCCAAACTGGAGAAGGCAGGTGCTGCATTCAAGCGGCTCCTGCCCAACCTGGGAGGCCCAAACGCCCCCTGCCGTAAACTCTA
This sequence comes from Helicoverpa zea, assembly GCF_022581195.2. Taxonomy (NCBI): domain Eukaryota; kingdom Metazoa; phylum Arthropoda; class Insecta; order Lepidoptera; family Noctuidae; genus Helicoverpa; species Helicoverpa zea. The sequence continues at coordinate 9,372,695 of NC_061452.1, read as the reverse complement.
CGCGGGGGTCATGCGGTCCATGGCCCTTTACGGGGCCCCGGTATGGGCACGTTCGGCACGGCCGCGGGCTGTGCACTACCTGAACGTGCCCCAAAGGGTGATAGCCATTAGGCTAATCCGGGGGTACCGCACGATCTCCCGCGAAGCAGCTGGCCTACTCGCTGGACTGCCACCGTGGGATCTGGAGGCGAGGGTCTTCTTGCGCCTGTACGACTGGCGCGAGGAGGCTCAGCGCCGGGGAGAAACCCCGTTGCCGCGGCAAGTTGTCGCGCAGCGGGCGGAGCTCCGGCGCGATCTCATGGTGGCCTGGAGGGAGCGACTATCGCAACCCAGTGCAGGGCACGCCACCATCGTGGCGGTAAGTCCCCTCTTTGAGGAGTGGCTCGGGAGGAGTCACGGCGCCCTCACGTCAGTGGCGTAGCTTGGGTATCTGCCGCCCGGGGCAGTTGTCGATTTTGCCGCCCCTTCCCGTGTATTTTTTTTAACAAGTGTTACTGGCCGTTTGTCATTTTTAACCGACTTCAAAAAAAGGTTTTTTTTTTGTATCGACGTTAAAAATCATCAAATGACCCTTCCCGCTGTGGGTTAGCAGCGGCGAATGAGTGTCAGACTCTTACTGATTAAAAACCGTCGTGTTCTGTCGAAGGCCTTTTATGTTTTATGGTAACTCTTTCGAACAACCCGCAGCCCCGGCAGAAGGGGGAGGTTCTCAAGTAGACTTTTCTTTTATATCTTCGTTACTTGATTTCTGGAAGGTATTAAAATTCCAAATACGCGAGCGAAGCGAGCGGGAAATTTTTATCGGATTTAAACCAAAAATTACGTAAAATTTAGCCCAAACGTACTTAACTTTTTGCTTGTTGATAGATGTAAAAATAAGGGCATATCGTTTTTGAATACGCGAGCCAAGCGAGCGCGAAATTGTTATCGGACTAAAAACAAAAATTACGTAAAATTTAGCCCCAAACATACTTAATGTTTTGTTTGTTGACAGATGCAAAAATAAGGGCATATCGTATTTGAATAAGCGAGCGAAGCGAGCGCGAAATTGTTATCGGACTTAAAACAAAAATTACGTAAAATTTAGCCCCAAACATACTTAATGTTTTGTTTGTTGACAGATGCAAAAATAAGGGCATATCGTATTTGAATACGCGAGCGAAGCGAGCGCGAAATTTTTATCGGATTTAAAACAAAAATTACGTAAAATTTAGCCCAAACGTACTTAACTTTTTGTTTGTTGATAGATGCAAAAACAAGGGCATATCGTTTTTGAATACGCGAGCTTAACGAGCGCGAAATTTTTATGGGACTTAAACCAAATATTACGTAAATTTTAGCCCAAACGTACTTAACTTTCTGTTTGTTGACAAATGCAAAATCAAGCGCATACAGTTTCTGAATACGCGAGCGAAGCGAGCGCGAAATTTTAATTATTTTTTATTGAAGACTCAAAACCAAAATAACGTAAAATGTAGTGTCACGTGTGTTTTAAGTACCAAATTTTAACAATAATTAATTTTAAGTTTAAAAAGTTTCAACTTGTTTAATGTTTTGTTATTGTTAGACAGTTTTATGTAGCGCAGATACTAGTTGCGAACAATTTTTTTTTAATTGGGTTAATTTTGCCGCCCCCTAAAAGCTGCCGCCCGGGGAATGTGCCCCCTCTGCCCCCCCCACGCTACGCCACTGCCTCACGTACCGCATGACGCAGGTCCTCACCGGACACGGTTGTTTCGGGAGGTACCTGCACCGCATCGGTCGTGAGGAGGCGCCCGGGTGTCACCATTGTGCGGACAGCCCCGAGGACACGGTGGACCACACAGTCCAGGTGTGCCCCGCATGGGAAGGGCACCGCCGGGTCCTCGTCGAGGCTTTGGGCGGCGGCGACCTCTCGCGTCCGGCCCTGGTTCAGGCCATGGTCCGGGGCGAGAGGGAATGGGATGCCGTCGCCTCCTTCTGCGAAGCGGTCATGCTCGAGAAGGAGGAGGCGGAACGCCAGAGAGTTCGCACCTCTCATCCCGGCCGCCGCGCTGGACCAGGTAGACACCATGGGCGCCGGGTGTCGCGAGATGACTCCCGGCCACCGTAGGCGTGGGTCTGTGGGCGGTGAGTTCGGGTGGCTCATCGTCCCTCTGTCTTCCTAGACGACAGACCCGTGTCGACGGCGCGCGTTGTTCCACGCGCTCCTCAAAGAGACGTCAGCAAAGCCCAGCGGGGCCCAGCAGGGCCAAGGCCTGCCGGGGCTGCGGGTTGTTCGAAAGAGATACCGCGGCCCTGGTACATAAAAGGCCTATGACGGAACACGACGATTTTAGTCAGTAAAAGTCTGACACTCCCTCACCGCTGCTAACCCACAGCGGGAGGGGTCATTTGATGATTTTACGTCGATAAAAAAAAAAAAAAAAAAAAAAAAAGGAACTAAAACGAACTAAATTTATCTATATTTATATAATATATCTTCGAATGGTCGTACCAATCTGAAATTCGTTACAAAGGTTTGTATTTAGTCAAAGTAAAAATCTGAAAACGGCCAAGTGTGAGTCACTTTCGAAAATAACGAATGTGTAACTTTGATCCACGAACATAATATATGATAACATGTCATGTCAGTCAGTTGGTAAATCTAGTCCATTTAGTTAATCTAGTTCATTTCTTTGTAAGAAGCATAGTGCATATTCAAAAATCTGAAAGATAGTATAAATGAGACATTTCCTTAACTAACTTAATCATAAGAAAAAAATAAAATAAACAACCTTACAAAAATAAATGAAATCCCACCCAAAACAAAAATGTGAAAGGCTGCCAAGTTCGATAATATGGAAATCCTTCGCCTATAAAAGAAGTGAGATCTGAATAAGTACCAAGTTCCATACACATACCTACCTCAGTTAAAAATACACTCGGGAGCAATGAAATCGCACACTCCGGATTTTAACAAAAAAAACTGGATTTTCTTATTATAATTGCTAAAAAAATATTAAATTGCAATGGACACTTAAAGATTATTTCATTACCTTTCCAACGATACCACTGAAGTGCATGTAACATGCTCAGAAGGATCTTTCAGGAGATAAAATGAAACTTGCATGTAAAGTTGTGATTATTGCATTTAGCGGACAAGACATTCAATTGAAACAAATCAATACATTTTCAATAAAATCTTTATTAATATGGAGTGTTACCCCCTCTAGCTCTAATTACGGTTCTTAGACGGTTTTTCATCGACCGTATTAACTTAATTATGAACTCTTGTGGTATACCGTTCCACTCTGATGTGTGGGAGCTGGACTTCTTGCTCGAACACGCCTTTTCAGCTCGTCCCATACATGCTCGATAGGATTGAGATCAGGACTACGAGCTGGCCACTCCATCACGTTAATACTGACGTCTTCCAAGTAATCGCGAACTGTCCTAGCAACATGTGGCCTGGCATTATCATGCATAAGTAGGAATTCTTCCCCCATAAGCCACGAAATCGGCCTAACATGATGTTCGAGGACTTCTTCCACGTATCGCTGGGCTGTTAATCCTCTCGATCTAGGGCCAGTATTGGCCCCAGTAATGAAGACAATGTCGGTTTTGGAATCGAGCATTATGCCACCCCAAAACATACACGATCCACCGCCATAAGCGACACGTTCGCTAATGCAGCATTGTGAAAATCGCTCTGATGACCTTCTATAGACTCTTGAGCGTCCATCGTGGCCATGTAAAGTCATTCTACACTCATCGGAAAACATAACTGCCCTCCACTGATCGTTCTCCAATTTAAATGCTCTCGGGCAAATTGAAGCCGGGCTTGTCGGTGGACTGTGGTCAATTTCGGACCATTTGCGGGGCGATGTGCAGTCAACCCCGCTTCAGACAATCGTCTTCTGACTGTCCACCGACTTATGCTGACATTGCGTACTTCTCGAAGCTGTTGTCCTAGCTCAACCGCGTTCAGCTGTCGATTTCGCAAAGATCTTGTCACTAGAAAGCGGTCATCACGGTCTGATGTAGTACGATGGCGGCCTGATCCTGGTCGCCGAATATAGCCTCCAGTTTCTCGAAACCTCTGGTATACACGTCGAACTGAATATCGACTTAAATTCAACTGTCGAGCGACTTGACTTTGATTTTGCCCAGTTTCCAACAAGGCTATAACTTGAGCAGCCTCTGCAGGTGTCGTGTCCATGTTTTTCAAAGTTTTCCGTATGTATTCACAAGAGGGGTTATCACGTTAGAACTCGGTGCACAAATGATTTAAAAAAACCTTTAACTGACCCTTTTATACCTGCGATAAGGGGCGCAAGTAGTGCCTACCTGAAACGAGTTAATTCGAGGAATTTTGTTGTTTTGATGTTTTTGCGCGTAACTTCCAGGAAAATGAATTTCTTTTTACATGACATTTTAAACAAAGTGTGTATTTTTATTTAAAATACCTTTCATTTACTTAAACCAAAGAGTTTTAAGAATATCCACTGTTTTTGGTCAAAATCTAGGGTGTGCGATTTTATTGCTCTCAAGTGTAGTTACTTTTTAATAATGTTACTTGGCAAGTTTTAATAGAAAATTAAATACTTGATTCATTGCGTTTAGTAGGTTTATAAGAAGGTGCGTGAAAACTTGCCAAGTAACATCATTAAAAAGTAACTATTTTTAACTGAGGTATGTGTATGGAACTTGGTACTTATTCAGATCTCACTTCTTTTATAGGCGAAGGATTTCCATATTATCGAACTTGGCAGCCTTTCACATTTTTGTTTTGGGTGGGTTTTGTTAACGCTCCCATTTTAATATTCTAAATATGATATAGGTAATCTGGTGTGTTATCCTAATGTTTTTTTCTTTAATATTTAGTTTAACGAGAATTCAAAAACAGTGAATTTAGGCATGTTTTAATTACTAATACTAATCACAGTAGGTCATATTTTAGCAAAATACTTAAAGTTCTGAAAAAATACGATGAATGGATCAACCTAATAAAACACTTTTACGTCAAAACCAAAACCCCGTTTAATACACTATCTAAGCCGTTTATCTAAGTTCAGAATGGACAATTCTTTTTCAAACTTATATAGAGATAAATGTTCGAATACGAATCCGTGGGTAATCCTTAAGTTAACGTTCGTCTGAAACGAGAGACCGGGCCTAAGTGAATGTATTTTTAATTCACTCAAATCTTGCTTGAGGCCTCGCCACCATTGCTCTAATTGAAGATTACGTTTCACAGATATTGTTACGGCCATTACTTTATTTAATGGGTTTGACATTACCGGTTTAGGGTATAGCTAAGTATATGTAGCAGGCTGTTTACTTTCTAAATATAAATAAGATTTGAGACGTACTTAAATGGGAAGAAATTGAAGGTCATTGTCATTGCTAAACGCCGAACGAACAATGTTTAGGATATGGGCTTGAAAAAACTTATTGAACGTCACTAGGACCATTTGCTTGGTTCAAATGATGTTTGGTGTAAAATAATTTTCAGTTTTCTCCCCCAGCAACAAATTAATGTGTTAACAATTTGAACCTCAAGCTTAGCTGTAGCTCTGAATTGCGGGCACTTCTCAACGTGTTCATTAGCAGCAATTGTTAACAAACTCCCACCTATTAATCATTCACAAAGTTATTCGACAAATAATAGTCCCGCGCTCCCAAACATTCAGATACACGAATCAACAATGTACATTGAATATAACCGTCAATTGTTTCTACAAAACACGTTTTCCTTTAAAAGGATAAATTAAAGTGTTTCCGCCTGATGGAGCAGAAATTGCATTTTCAAAGCGTTCTTATTAATTTATTATAAACTTTTCATGTTAACAAATTGGTCAAAGAGTGTTATTAATGTAGAATGTATTCTGGGAATGCTTTGAACTGTGTAATTGTGTATCTTTTTAGATATACTTAGGTATGTACATAGTTCCTGAATCTCTTTGTGGTTATAATTCCAGTTCATAGTGGGAGGGTGAAACCATTTGTTAATTTTTTGGACGTGGATGAAATATTTATGTGATCATACAGCCAACAAATAGTTCTATAGAAAAGAAAAAAGAAAAGAAGAAGAAAGAAATACGTTTATTCACGCGTGTGACACATGGACTTAATAAATAAAACGTACAAAAAATTTGACATTAAAAATACGAATAAGAAATACAATATCGGGAAATATGTGTATCGTTTTGGTGTTCTACAATTTAAGACAAACTCGTATCTAAAAACATGCAACCTCCATGGTTCGGCCTGTATTAATTGATCGCATTTCCAGTAGAGTGGCCACTGGCCGGTTCGGTACACGGAACACGGTATCACCACTCGCTGCATTAGCGGCTGTTTTCATAACAATGCACAAGCGAATAGATTACGTAGATTGTGTTTTAAATTTTATTAGGCTTTAGGTTACCAAATAATTCCCAAAACAATTGGTAAAATTTTATGCAAAAGTCTAAAAGAACCTTAATAATTTGGAAAGTGGAAACACACATAATGAAGAATCAAAATCCCAAAATGGATAAATACTAAAATGTTTTTATCGTCATCATCACTTTGGGAATTATACAAGTTGAGGAACTTGGAAATAAAGAAACTTGGAAAAAAAGTCGTGGTGGCCTAGTGGGTAAAGGACCAATCTCTCAAGTATGAGGGCGCGGGTTCGATCCCAGGTCAGGCAAGTACCAATGCAACTTTTCTAAGTCTGTATGTACTTTCTAAGTATATCTTAGACACCATTGGCTGTGTTTCGGATGGCACGTTAAACTGTAGGTCCCGGCTGTCATTGAACATCCTTGGCAGTCGTTACGGGTAGTCAGAAGCCAGTAAGTCTGACACCAGTCTAACCAAGGGGTATCGGGTTGCCCGGTAACTGGGTTGAGGAGGTCAGATAGGCAGTCGCTTCTTGTAAAGCACTGGTACTCAGCTGAATCCGGTTAGACTGGAAGCCGACCCCAACATGATTGGGAAAAAGGCTCGGAGGATGAGGAACTTGGAAATAACCTCTACATAGGCTCTACCAGAACAAAATAACTTCGACATCAGATAATTACAGAGATGCTGAACATCGCTTTTGTATTTGAATTTTTTGTTACCGACTCTAACCTTAATGCTGATGCTGGGCACAAGGACGTTTTACATATCCGTAAGTATCATCATCTTCCGAGACTTTTACCCAACTATGTTGGGGTCGGCTTCCAGTCTAACCGGATGTAGCTGAGTACCAATGCTTAACAAGGAGCGACTGCCCTATCTGACCCCCTCAACCCAGTTACTCGGGCAACCCAATACCCCTTAGTTAGACTGGTGTGACTTACTGGCTTCTGACTACCCGTAACGACTGCCAAGGATGTTCAATGACAGCCGGGACCAACAGTTTAACGTGCCATTCGAAACACAGTCGTCCGTCGCAGATATCCGTAAGTAACATCATATTATATGAAACACGCTGCTAGCCTTTTCATACTCAGCAAGCATAAATCCACTTCGTAAACTGTGCCAAAGTATTCAATAAATAGTCCAGCAAACTTGTGACCGTTATGAGAAATCGCCACCAACTCTAGTACTCGTTGTTGTAATCTAGTTGATGTGTATCGCTCTCTAAGTTGGTAGTCATGTGAGTGTGATTTGTTGGGAGACGGATTTCAGCTCGTTAGTAGTGTCCAGTTTTTGTTCTGATTTACGGTTCTCAGAATCTTAATCTGGTGATAGTTCGTGGAATTATTAAGTCTTGTTACTTGTAACATGCAGAAGATAGGTATATACAGCTTGGATTAAAAGAAGCTTGTAGTTTTCCTCGATTAATGGGCTTTCTGCCACTTAACAAATTTCTTCGAATTGGTTTAGTCCTGAGATTAGCTTCAGTTTTATAATATTAGTAGTGTTCAGTTTTATAGTTCCTGTGACGATTATTCAATCTATATAGAACCTTTTTACCCTCATAGTCATCATTATCAAGAGGAACTATTTATTTATTAATATTTTTCTCAGTCACTATGGTTACCCTAAATTTTCATTTTTATTAATTTATAATTTCAAACAAATTAAACAAACAACATGCTAAAAGTTTTCTTTTTGATATAAACATAATAATGGCGTCCACGGCCGATTTCGGCCACGGCGGCTGTTCTCATTTAAGGAGATCAGCCAGCTGCGCAGGACCTATTATAGTGCACGAGCATTTGCGCAGACACAGGTGCACTCACTATTTCTTCACTCTCATAACCCGATGGGACAGCAATCCGACACAACCGGAAAGAGATCAGGCGCAGGACCGACATTTACGTGCTCTCCGATGCACGGGTGAATCAATCACCAACTTCCAGACTACGGGCTGCTTTGTGAAAGTTCAAGAAAACCCACAAAGCGATTTCGGCCCGACCCGGGAATCGAACCCGAGACCTCGAGAACAGCAGCCACGCTTGCGACCACTAGACCAACGAGGCAGTCAGATAAACATAGAGCTTTTAACGATGCCCAAGGGACAATATGAGCGAGCTTTTAACGCTAGACTATCTGTCATAACGTTTTTCTGTGGAATTTAAACCATTTATCAAGGCATATTCCTTAGGTACACTTTATTTGATGTGACGTTTAGAAATATTGATCCAGCATCTTACCGTGCCTAAGAGTATTTCACCAGGTATTTTTATAACTAGTATTTACATATTTTGGTACATAACAGGTGCCTATATCCTTAGGTTTTTTTACGACTGCCAATCCAGATGTTTGAGTTTTCCAATTTTATTGGATTTTTGCTACACCTACGTGGAGATCGTAAATCCATTATGTTTTAGTACAGGAACGGCTGTTGGGTAAGATTTCCTTTCTTCATCGTGTGAAGGTATATTTAAAGGGCGGATTTATTTTACTTTATTGGTGTTACGCACATATTTATTCGCTGCGTGAACATACTGTGTGTTCGGGGGTTAATATATATAGTAAATCCGGGGATTTTTGTGATGTTGCCTACGAGATATGGAACTAATTTCAAGTTTATGTGACTTATGTTTCCTGATACTGTTGATTTGTTAAGATGAATAATTTTATTTGGAGGATAAGGAAAATTATGTCCATCCAGCTCCTGCCAGCGGTTTCACTTGCCTACTGAGGAAACTAATTATAGAATAAATGATAACAGTTAGAACAGATGATGTGATGTGAAGTTATAATCTTCATAATTATTGAATAAGATTTTTTTGCGTCAACTATAATGTAGAAATTAAATATTGTTGAAATTCTACTGAATAAAAAAGCCTAAGAAATAATATACCTTTGTAGAATTGTTCATGAATAAACAAAAATTGGTCACTAAAATGTGACCATTTTTTGTTTTTTGCTAATCATTTCAAGGAAAAATTACTACACTTACCTACTATCACAACATACTTACTGGCTATTAGACAAATATTATCACGTGAACTTAATGGCCGGAGAGATATATGTCGTTAATTACCAGGAACCTGAACTCTTAGATACCGACGAGCGATGTACGAAAACTGACTCTTAAAGTGATGTAGCTAATAAAATATGTATATAATTACTTAATATTATTCTGTATCAGAAAGCTGACTTGAAATGTTCAGAAATGTCTTATAAAAAATATGGCTTGTGAAAAGCAAGTTTGATGCTAGAATGTGTGTTAATGTGGTTTTTAATTATTTTTTTTGCCATCGTGCATGGATGACATAGGATATATGCAAATACAACCTTTGAGACGTGTTTCTCAATTGGCTATACCCTATTTACCGCATAATTTACTGATCACCATAATTTACCAATTAATTTGTAGTGACTTACAGCCAGTTTCTTCATCAAAAGTTAAAGCCAAAGTAAAAGTCAAAGTAATGTCTAAAGTAAAAGTAACGGTCAAATTCAATTTTTCTATTAGTTTTGCTGTCACTTTAGCCTTGAAAAAACGAATTTGACCGTTACTTTTACTTTAGACATTACTTTAACTTTAACTTTTGATGAAGAAACTGGCCGTTAATGTAAATTCTGATAAGTGTATAACAACTAACATGAATACCAGAGTCCCTAAAAAGATAACGTTACGTAGGGCCAGAAAGAAACCTTTTGCTTTCTTTTTTTTTCAAAGTAAAATAATAGAACGTCTTCGTTAAGCATAAAGTAACAAAAGATCAGTGATAAGAGTGCCCAAAAAGGTTTGAAATAAAGTAACGAAATTGAATTTCACATTCAATTTTATATTACTTAATTAAATAAATAGAAAAAGGGTTCAATGTACTGTAAGTGGAATTTCTAGGTTTTACTGTATAATAGAACTAAATTATTACGTGTACGAAAGGTTCTTTTCTTTTGGAGTTAGTACCATGTACTGGAGAGTAATTTAATGACTGATCTGACAAAAACTGATAAAAAACTATTTTTTTATGAAGATTCTATCTACAGTGTTTACTATTAAACTGATGTCCTTCCGCGTTATAGTATCCTAGCTGATTCCCACGGTTTTACAAGCATGCCGGAAGAACCACTTCTCGCAACCGGGTAAAAAGCAGTCTATGTCCTTTGTCATGCTAATTGTGTACCACCAGCCCATAATTTGACATCTAAAAATATTATACTTCTTAGTTCTTATTAGTTATTAGTAGAAAATAGGTATAGGTGATGTAAGAACATCAACAATTTCGCTTCTAGAACTATTTTGGTGAACCAACTTGTACTGTACCTATTTATCTTAGATGTGGGGTGTGACAGCTTGCATTAATAATAGGCCACTGTTATTATAATAATATGTGTAACAATCGTCTTGAGACCTCTTGAATAGGCTTAAGTAGGTTATGACAATTTGTATGTGAAGTCAAAGACATATTTTGTGGTACTTAACAATTTCCTACCCATATGGACTTTAAATTGTGATTCCTTTTTTTAAGAAAATACTTTCTCATTCCTACTATGTATGAGACGAGATCAGTATCATTGGCACGATAAAAAGACTGCTGATGAACGAGTAAATACTTGCACTTACCTTATTTTAATTTCATTAAAATTTCACCCTTTGGTAATAAAAGCCATACACCAATAAGTCAGGGACCAATAAATATATTTACAGCAATAGAAGCGTGCTTGCACGAGTTTAATTTACTGTAATATGACCGCTGAGCTCACGTGCCTCACGTTGCATGAAACTAGTTCGAATCTAGATTGTAAATAGTACCTATACCTAACTCTTTTATTATATTACAAATGTGTATATTTTTATGTTTATTGTGATGTTATCTTTAAGGGTTCCATATCAAAAGAGAAAAGGGAAACTATCTACTCAATATGCGGAAAAATATATAACACGAAAGTTCTTTAAGGTGGCCTATCTGACGCTTGCATGATTACCACAGCAAAGAAATATTGTTCTGTGGTGTAAACCTGTCATGCTGTAGTTTTCTGTCGCGCGTTTAAGCGCCATTATCAACACTACTTGACCTCTCCATCTAGTGCGATAGTGATATAAAACGTATTGGAATTTTCCTTTACTTTACATAATTAGAGAAATCTGAATCTCACCTAAAAACAGAGCGCAGCTCAAAAAAATCCAGTCTAGTTTTAAGTTGTGTAGTCTTTTTTAGTTTCGAACGCGATAATTGGCCGTATCAGGCGAGCGATTAAGGGCCGGTATACAAGTGCAGAAGCCGGCAAATCGGTAAGTGCTCGGGTTTGCCGCTTCGACAACGCCTCGCTCGTTAATTGGTTTCTGCGTTCTAGAGTTCTAGAACACGCTATTACACGCTCACTAGGTTTAAGTTGAGAGGTAGGTTTTTTGTGGTATCGAAGAAGTTGTTTGTTTTTTTTTGTTATAGGTTATTCTTTGTTAGTATAAATTATACCTAATCAAAAATTAATCATCGAAATATCGTTCCAAAAATATTTTTGAAACGACAAGTCTCAAACAATGGTCAAATTTTTTTGTCAATGATATTGTTAAATCATTGGTTTCAATTTACCGTCATTTATTCCTCGGTGATTTTAATATTTATTTAATAAAAACACACAAGTTGATGATTTCAAACTTTTAACAGAAACCACACTTCAACAATTCATACTTCATTACTAGAAGTCCAAACAAAGTCAGCAACAATTGTCATACCAGCAAACAACGTTATAAAGACAAAACAACAGTTGTTTTTAGAGCAATCACCCAACAACTCGAGGATAACTAACTCTGTACAAAGAACACTGAAAATTGCTGAAACTCGAGATATCTGATCATTAAAAAGACTACACAAGTAATCACTACAAAACTAAGATTTATTTCTGCAACCAACTGTAAATTGAAAAACTAAATAACTCTACTAGAAGAAACCTTAACTTTTCCAATGTTTTCAAAGATTTTAAAGTACTAAGATATTTTAATATGAGTTTGAAAGTTTGAATACTGTTTGCAAGATTGTTTTAATGTCGGTATAAATAACAGAATAAACCTTTTTCTGACATATTCCATATTTTGAAATACATACTACGATGAAATTGGACGGACATACAGTGTCCGTTCGCGCCAACTCAGCAAGGCTGTCATTTTTAGCTAACCCTCTTATCCAGCAAAAAAGTATATAAAAAATCAGCACATTTTTTTTTTGCAATATCCCTTTTATTTTACGTTAGTCTACAAGAATTTGTTTACAACATACCTCAACCTTAAACAAATTCTAAACAATGCCGCTTTATTAACCAAAGTCTTTGAAAATGATTTGTTTTACAAAACCGTTTATTTATCGATAAACTACCGTCATCGTAGTTCTCCCCACCGTAGCCGTAGCGTCGTAGCGGCAGCCGCGTAGCTCCGTAGCAAGATTCAGTGCTACGTTCGTCGCGCCCGCTGCCGCCACGCGATGCCGTCGAAACCGCCACACATACGCAACTTTAGCTCGCGCCGTTAATCACAATATTTTTATGAACGTTGTAAATACTTTATTACTTAAATCGAGTTTTTACCATAATAGAAAATAATATGAGACAGTAACTTTTTTATTTTGTAAACATATTAACGGTCATGTTTAACAGATTCTTCAAGTTATTATTTTTCTAAGATTACTCATAAAAATAATTTAAAAAATAGTCTAAGTATGAAATAAATTAAAAAAGTGTGTCAAGTTAAGTTTAGCAAAGAGTTAAATACTCAGTAAGCTACACGATGCCTCCGTTGTTTGTTCGCTACTTGAAATGCGTTGTTGCAACGTTTTTAATAAAAGGTGAGTGACTACTTATTTTGTACTTTAGTGTATTTATTAGTGTTAACAGTGAGTACAAAGTCATTCAGCAGATCCGACATATAACTTTTTATATAAAATGGCCGTAGCTACTAAATAATATATTTATTGGTGGTGGTCTGGGTGTTATTATATGTATTTATAAATATGTATATATGTAGCTATATATAGTTTATCAGTTGTGTTAGCACCCACAACACAAGTTAATTAATAACTTACCATGGGGCTAACCGGCTGTGTGTGAAAGTGTCTCGACATTATTTTTTATTGTGTGACATCTTTTCCTATATTTGCCCTCCTAGTATTAAGGGCTTAAAACCGGTTTACGTTTTATTATACAGAGAAGTTATTTCGCAGTAAAAAGTTAGTAGTTAGGCTTCTTTGAGGATCTCAACAGAAACGAACATTTTAGTTTTTTTTTACGACAGAGAGGGATTAAGCTGAGACAACTTTGTGTCTTTATTCCTAATTTTCATCCTGCGTAAAATGTAAATTGGCAGTTCGTTCCATATAAAAGATTTAGTACTTACCTAGCCTAATATTCTTTCTCAGTTTGTCTTCAATATGGCAAAATCTCATTTCTTATGTGGAAAGACCAGGGTGTAGTATTTTTTAGGGATCTTAGAACCTTAGCTTTGGAGGTATCATTGCGTCAGTCATGACTTAATTATCTAGTAATAGTTGTTCACATCTTGAGGAAACCTGGACTATATAGTCTGAAATCGCCAACCCGCATTGAGCAAGCGTGGTGATTAATGCTCAATCCTTCTCCGTGTGAGAGGAGGCCTGTGCCCAGCAGTGGGACGATAAAAAGGCTGTAATAGTTGTTCACAGCGATTCCATCGCCGTCCCGAGGGACTACTTCTCACCCGGATATAAAGTAGCCAACGTCCTTTCTCAGGTTCTTGATTTTCTATGTAACCAACATTTAGGAATTTACATTTAGATAGATAAACAGACAGACAGGGTTACTTTCATCTGAAATAGCATATGGATACGTGTGATTATTTTATAATGTCTTTCTGCCCCAAAAGCTATACATATAAAATATTACACATCCCATGCTCTTAACACGTTACGCATTTTTAAAATTTAATCTTTAAAAGAGTTAATCACGAAAGACAGATGTAAAAAAATTAATTTTTTATACCTTTAGGCCAGCAACGAACTTAACTCAAAACACGGGATGAAGGCTGGCTTAAATTGCGCGAAGAGCTTCTCTAGATTTAACAAAGTAAAATGCTTTTGATAGAATATACCACCTTAAAAAGTAACAGAAGATCTTCTTATTAAAAAAAAAAATTACACGCTTAAATGTTGTTGATAAAAGATCAAGAGAGAAGAGTGATATTTTTTTATCTAATGAGGGACAAGTTAGAGCGTACACAGCAAACTATTCGTTGGCCGATAGTTAGTTTAGGGTCATAAATCAGTATGAAAATGAATGGCAGTAAGCACATAACACAGACTAGGTATTTAGACCGACTGAAATTTAAGATTTGGTAAAAAATAAATAATTGCCAACCACTTGTCATCAGACGGCAGACTGTTTAGTTTGCAGGGTCTCATAAATGAAATTCATAAAAAGCCAGTCATAATTTTTTTAAAGCTAATGAGAGACTAGTTAGCCTTGGCAAAGTGCACATTGACAAAAGGCCAAGAAAATTCTAGGAAGAATGAAAAGAATATTAAAATTTTACTAATGACTCATTAAGCACACTCGAAGATTCCCGAGCCATGAAAACTAGCCGATTTTAAGTTTATGCCTTCTATTTCCCACGTCAAGTAACTTTATGAGCCTTGATAAAAATAAGTAGTTATTTGCCATTTTTATATGTATAAGTATGTTCAATAATACATAATCGGTTTTGCAATATTTCAACAAAAGCGAACCCAACCAACAGTTACGAACAAAGACAGACACTCGTATATATGATTAACAAAAGTGAGGATTAAGTTATTACGGGACCAAATGTGGACGTTCCAATTGTGTCAATATAAAGCTTTTGTATTGTGTATCGAATTCTGCAAAATATTACACACACATGTATATATTTGTCCGCCCACGGCCTTACGTCACTGTGGTACATTTTTGCAAACTCGACATTGGGCCTCAAGCAGGTATGTACCTACGTATACAGGTATGCATAGATTGCTGTAGTTTGAAATACTTTTTGATCCCATATATAAAATGAAACTCTTGTGTAGGCGATTCTTTTGCTATTTTGGTTTTTATTTTGACGTTTCCTTTAATTATAAAGAAAAATTCTGACAAGAACGGTTTGGTGTAGTGTGATCAAGCTATTGTCATTCTAAAGTCACAATGATTACCAAATTGCAAGAAAGATAAATAAATATAAATGTAACAAATAAGTTGCCTCTTGATTAATTTTTATTTCCATTATTAAAAGTGGATAGATAAAATGAAATTTAATTCAACATTCCTTAACAAAATATATATTCAGTCAGCGTCAATTATGGTCAGCCTACACACGTTCTAAATGTCAGCAAAAATTAATGAAGAAAATTTTTCCGCCTGCGGCCGTTCTAACTGATTTGACTATTAAAAAGTTAAAAAGGTTGTGATAAGAAGTTCAACAGTAAGTTTGATGTCGCCTACGTTTCTTCTTCAGCGCTAAATATAGGCGTCTCTAGAGACTGCTGTAACAAATGGACCCAAGAAGGTTTGCCTTAATGACTTCGCTTAGTGGCCTAATCAAGAATGGTATAATATTACCACTAGGTACTCGTAATGGTAGGTATAATATCGTTATTATTCAACCAAATAAAACCAGTTTTCCTGGTTCACTTTTTTAGAAATCCCCTGTGAATTTACATACGGTGCTCTGAAATATTCAGTACCTGACCACAGTACTGATGTTGTTATGAACTTTGCGTTTGTTTATCAAAGCCGTGCGAATGGAAATATTGTCCATTATGTTTTACGTTACATTACATTCACCTCTCTCCAACTGCTCTAGCTCTCTGAAATAAGGTTTTATGCACGCAAATGTTCCTCTGAGGATAAATTATGTATTGAAATATTAAGCAAATCTGTTCAGCATTTTCTACCAGCAGATGCACGCAGCTGGCTTGTTTTATATTAAAGTATGTAATGGTGATTTAATCATTCATTTGTTTCGTAGTTTTGTATTTGCTGGGTTTTTCATAAGCATGGTGATGATAGGCACAATATTGCATAGGTATAATAATTGTGTTAATATCGTTTCAATAAGCTTGATTAACTCATTACATATAAATAATTTATTATTATATTGATAAATAAAGGAGAAAAATGCTCATAAATCCAGCCTTGAAAATGTTTTTTTTTTTTTTTTGAATTATAATATCAAAATTATCATACCTCGATTTATTATGAATTCCTTTAAGTAGATAAATAATATCTAATACATATAACTGTGGATGTACTTGTTCAGTATGTAGTCTTTAGGAAGCCTACTGGTGGTGTTTAAGCGAAGTTTGGAGCCTCATTTACATGGAATTTGGTCCTATCACGACGTGTAACAGTTAACTCCATGCATATTAAAAGAGCTTTAGAAATTGAATTTTCGTATATTAGCACACCCATCCAAAGATTAGGATATTGATTTAGGATGGGCTGTTCAACTAGTGATTTCATAGGTAATACCTATCTTTCACCCATAAAAACAAAGCATAAATTGCTACCTATCCATTTATTTTAAAAGAAAAATGCATAGCTTATCCAAGTTACTAGAAAACTGGTTAGTTGCAAAACCTGACTATGACACCTCAATTATAGACGATTTGAAGTGAATATACTTTTTGCAGCAACTTGGAGCGTATTTTTCTCGTAACAATTTAGACTAAAATAAAAAAAACTGCTCTGTGGTATCATGCAACTGATATTTCGTTCTATTATTTTGCTATCTTGCATTATCTTCGTGCGCTCGAATTGTCGAATGCTCGAGGAAAATCGTATTTAATATCAATTTCCTGAGTAAACGCTGAGCTCGAAAAAGCTAAATACTCATAGGTACATGTTTTGCTATACATTGAAACATACCTGTAGGTATTTGAATAATGTGTTCACCAAAGCGTGACCCATTTTTTTGGAAATCTCATTATGCGTGCACACGTATATTGATTTTGGATTTTCAAATATTTGCTTGTTTCGTGTTTATTAATGGGACTGTATTTTAATTAACCTATGAAATTAATGTGTGCGCCAAATAAAGTTGGTGTTTACATTATGTATGGAGCAATAGCTACTGCAGTAGTTCAAAAATCATTTCCATGATACGTATCAATTTACCTTCCTGAGTAACGCAAATTTACATAAACTTTTTGCAAAGAAACGAGTATAAGGATGTGAGGAAAACCAAGAGAAAACCTACAAAATTCCATTACAATAACGTCTTTATGTCTGTAAAACATTCTTTGTTTCAAAGCGGTTGTATATTTTGTTATAACAAATATATTGTATCGTACCCTCGTCATGTCTTCAAATCCTCACAGAGCTTGTCATAAGCTAACCCATCTTACTGTTCGCAGTCATGTTGCTGTCTTTTTACATACTGCAATATGTTAACTAGTGTATTACTGTTACTTGTCAAGGTTCATCCCTTGTAATATGAATAGGATTGTACCAACATCAATATTTGACGACGCTCCGCGTAAATCTTCGCATTCTCCTATTTGTATACGGTTTGAATGTGAGGGATATATTTTCTTTAGGATCCGCGAGTTTATCTGTAGGTATATCTTGTAGGACTTTCCAATGTATGTACAGTCGGTTATGCGTCTAAATAAAGGATTGATAGTCTAGTACATACAGTCTGCGGTATTTTTGAGCGCGCTTGACAGGCCCCGTCTCGCGCCATACAAATCGTGTGTACGCGTACCCGACATAGAGTACATATGTTCTGGACGAAAATTTAAAATAACGAACTCCCACTCTTTTATAGCTTGTATTGAGTATTATATCGAAGTAAGTATAGTTTCGAAGCGTGGGAGTGTTATTTCCCGACATAAATCTTTGGCCCAACAAAGACTTCAATTAGAGTGCGCCGTTTGAACTTCCCTTTTGTCAATTAAATCGGTTCTAGACGTTATTATCTGGTTCTACGATTACCAATCAATTTTCTGAGAGTTGTAATTAAATGTGTATTTTCGTCGTAACCATTTGAAATCGTGTTTTTTTTGGAAGTTTAACTACAGTGAAGTGAAAGACAAAGATGTGTTTCTAAATCATTGCACAGTTTAACTCAAACTCAACATTACTTATTAAAACGAACAATGTGATATCTGGAGTTTTAAAACGGACCTTGATCTTTAAATTGGTTTCGAATGCCATTTGTTACGAAATATCGATCACGTCTAAATTAAGTTGGCTGTTTGGTTGAGCTTGTAATTCTCAGAATAGAGACTGTTTCAAAGAAAATTACAAAAACACAAAAGAAATTATACTCTGAAAAGCCGGAGGGTCGTCGCTAGTAAAATATGCAATTCATCAGTATTTTCATATTTAGACAAATTGAGAATAAATGCTTCTCATTTTGTAGTCTGTATATCAGAGCTTTATGAACGAGTTAATTCTTCCACAGCGTGCAGTAATATCAAATTTATTGACAATAAAACCTTACTGGTTCATTATATCGACACGTTAATACCCCAAAGCCTTGCTTCTGTTCATGTGACATCGTAACGTAGGCAACGATAATTGTGATTAACTTGTAATTAAGTTACTTGATTTTAAATAAGAGCTTTCCTTCCTGTTTTTTTAACGTTCTGTTTATTCAAGTTTAATGATATTACGAGGTGGGCCGCGCATGGAAACGCGGACCCGAATCCTGTTAAGTGCTTGCTAATTATTTTTTTCATCATGTTTTGGCTTTCATAGTATCTAATAACGTGAATGTTTGTGTTTAATTATTTTATTAGATGGAATATTCATAATAATATTATACCTTTACTTAATTAAAGTATAAGATAAAATCTGCCAAATCATTTTGAAACAATGCTTCAAGTTGATCATAAAATTCCGGCATCAATTTTTCGGTTACCGTGAAAACGGAACAACATTAATCAAAAGCGAAAGCGTTTTAAAACTTCCCGTTTCGCCCCTCAAGATATTCTGGGTCGCTAATTGAATTGAGAAATAAACTTGCATCTCGCAAAGAGAAACAGTTCTGTTCAAGCATCGTTGTAATACTCCAATGGATGGCTAATTACCGGTTGCAATAAATGCTCCTTTTCAGCCGTTTCATTTAATGAAATTTTACATTTAATGTTCATTTTGTGTGTTTTTGGATTCGTTTTTAGGGCTCTTTTTTGGAATTGCACGACATACTTTTAACTGTAGGTACATAAACCGTAAAATTAAGAAGATATAGGTCTGGTTGTTTTGATAAAAATAAGTCTGTTACTAATTTGCCCAGAACTAATTTACCCAGAAGAAAACCTTACACTTACGTGGAAATATATATGCTCAGTTTTCGAGATTAATTTGATACCAGTTCAGCTTACAAACGAAGAAGTTTAAAACAGTGCTCTAACTAAGATAATTATTATCCAAGACTTCGAGAGATGGATATACTCTCTTCCTTGAAGCTAATAGTTTGTAATAGTATGTAGTTAGTGGATGCGAGCTCCTGCGTGTTTAGATGTGTTCCAGCCCTAATAGAATAGTTGGCTAGTTACGAACTTCTACCACTTTAGCAGACGGATGTCCGGTAATAGTGGACTTTGTGATCAAAACGTGTTGGCAAATAATCTGTAATGCTTATTGTCTGTACTTTTTTTGATCAATGACTAGTCGATTTCCCGCGGTTTCACCCACATCCCGCGGGAACTGCTATCCGTACCAGGATAAAATATAACCTATGTTACTCGGAAAGAGTTTAGTTTTCCAACAGTGGAAGATTCTTAAAATTGGTTCAGTAGTTTCGTAGCCTTTAGGGAACAAAAGAACAAACAAAAAAATATTTTTACCCACGACGGAACGGAGCAGTTATATGCGTTTAGGGTGAGAGATGTGCGTTTGTGTGTTTGTGAGTTTGTGTGTTTGTGTGTGCGTTTGTGCAAAGTAATGTTCCCACCCATATTCTTAACTAATGATCTGATTTTGATGCGGTTTTCAATAACGGGTTTGTGTTCGATGAGTCCATGTTCTTAGGCAGGTGTCATGGCTGTAACTCACTAGGGGGCGCCACATTATTAGTGCAAAACAGCAAAGTAATGTTCAAGCCCCCGACGGATATTCCTATATAATTGGGTTAAGTCGGGGGTTTTGAGTTATTTTATTATTTTTCAATAAGATTTTTACCGTCGGGGATTTTTTCAAAATTTTTAAGTATACAGTCACTTAATGTTTCAATTATTTATCTTTAATGAAGTTCCTTTTGACTTTTACAGAATAACATCATAAATTATTTGAAAATATGTCGGCCGTTCTTAGTAAGGAGCTCACAGCTGCAAGAAGCCCAAATAGTTGTGTTTTCGAGACATAATTAGTGGAAGCAACGTAAGCTAATTATTTTGCGAGAAAGGCCTTTATGTAAGATACTGGTCTACTTGGGCAAAGGTTTTCATCTTAATTGATTGTCCTGTACTTGAAGTTGGTCTGTAATAGTTTATTTTTATACAAAATACAATTAATAACATATGAATGATAATTTATACAAGGTGTTGATTTGCATTTGTGCCATACTTCAGGAGGAGGTCATAAAATACGTAAATAATCGATTGGAATTACAGTAGACGGGAAATAGCTAATATGCACTGCTTTTTTGTCATTGTAATGTCGTAGTATTTCAGAAGTAATCCAATTTTATGAATGATCGTTGCGTATGCTTTGTGTTTGCGTTTGTGCGAGGGCGCAGCACGATTTTAAGGCCAGTAACACACGCGCCAAGTTTAAATGCGGCTAGATGACACTGACGGAATTCCGAAAAAAAAATTACGTACCAATTTTTACGTACCAATTTTTTTGCTGATTTGGGTCGAGAATCATTAGCATAATTACGTCCTTGGCTATGGCACGGATGCAAATCAACAGCTTGTATAGGTAGTAAATATGAGTGATTTTAATTAGTTTACGTAAACTAATGATAAGTTCACAAACGAATAATTAAATAATTTATATAGAATTAGTATATAATTAATATTTCATTCCGTTTATTTATTTGATTAGTTATTAATAGAGGTAGATTTTTTTACTTTGGCACTTTGTAGAAGGATTTTTTTTGGATTTATTGGAAAGATTTACCAAAAGAAAATCAAGTTGCTCTTATGTCACAGGCTTTATTTTATTCTGACATGGGAAGTCATTTTACAGGACGCGCGCGAGTGAAACCTCGAAACGGTTTGTATACACGTATGTATAGAACTGAAGTTCAAGAGAGACAACATTTTTGGAGCATACACATAGTAGTAACAAATAGAAAGCTTATACACTGTAGGAATAAATGTAGCGACTCTGAAACGAGTGGGCCGTATGTGTTCTAAAGCCCACCGACTGCACACTTTAACACCACAATATATTGTTGTCCAGTTTAGACGCAGCAATGCATCACAGAATAGAAACAAAACGTATGCTTTGCTTTGCGTGCCAGTTTCATATTCTTTTCATAAAGTTATTCTATGTTTGAGAATGTGTGGTTTGGAGACAGCAGTCCAGTTTTGCTAGTAGAACTTACTTCTTATTGTTATTTGTTCCTCTCTCTTGGCATACATAAAATTATTCACATCTTCATTGATAATATAATACATTAAAATTCACTCTTCATTCCATATTTTTATTCGTTATGGGGAACTTTTAGCATCAAAATCAAAAAGTGTACCATTATATTAAGTTTTAGATAGTAAAAGAATACGCAAAGAATACTTTTCCTACCTAATTTGAATACCAAGATTGATATTTGCCTTTACATTTGCTATACCATCTATCACGCACTCACTGAACTATTTGCCGAAAGGGCTTCTCCATAAAAATGTGATTGGTAAACGACAAAAACCAAGGGAATATGAAATGAGCCTCCAATTGGGAATTTTGGTCGAACTCAAAGTTTTATGAGTTCGCCTCTTCCAACTTTTATTGCTCCAAGCTTTTTATTTTAATTTGCTCATAATATAAAAAAAAGTTTTGATGTGTGCTTGTGTTCGAAATTTGAAATTAATCGACAAATATTGCTTGAGTTTCGTCTGTTATTTTCTTCGATCTTAAACATCTGTGTAGCAGTTGATTAAGCGGTGAGTGTTTAATTTTCGAAGACTATTTGTATTGCCGATGACGTTTTAGACTCTTTGTGGTTCATAAAATGGACATAGTGGGTTTCTCAATCTTCCTCCTGTATGAAAATAATATAACACTATTTATAACTTATCTATAAATAAACATTATTCGTTAGCCCTTCGAGACACATGTCTACATAACCTATTTAGAGTTCCTAAGGGAAAGTTGATACAATAGTAAGAAAAAGATAGTATCTACCTTTGTAAGAAAAATTTCATATTACACGTGTAGGACGCTAGAAGCTGTAGGCAGCGATTCTTTGTAAGACAATAGCAAATTGTATGAAGCTTATGTTCTCATCATGCAAACTAATTTACATTGCAGGCTGAGAGAACACAATAGACGCAGTTTTAAGATATTTGTAGGTAAGACTGAAACTTGTCTTCAGTTTTTATGGCTCGTTTAAGAAATGTAAGCTATATTTTTTCTTTTTGTATCCATGTACATTTTCCAACTTAACAAACTTGTCTTATCAGAGGTTGGTCTAATCTTAGAAGTTCATTAATAAATCGCGCTAACAAAAGTACCCTGAAATCGGCTATTCGTAATAATATAGAAGCTTATGAAACCTGTCAATCTATCGGTAATCTTTACTATGTTATAAAGCTAAAGTCTGCTTGCTTGAACGCGCTAATCACAGTAAATAGGTACCGATAAGATTTATCAAGGAAAGCTTCTACTTAGACTACTTTCTACCAGGGTGCGCGAGTAGCTCCTACGGGACCACTGTGACTACTTGAGATCATCAACACATCAGCCCATTTCCTCTAACTTCTGAATGTAGGCCGCGCCCAACGAACGCCAGCCATCACCGATTGCTATCACAGAACTAAAATAGCAGTCAGTACAATAAATAAGTTACAAAATTAATAATAATAATAAGCCCCGCAGGGCATCTGAGGCGGATGACGGGGAGTAGCGACCCCGCGGGGCTATATATCCGAGTGCTCCAGGGAGAGTATACTGTCCCCCACCTCCGGCTTGCCGGAGTGAAGCATGACGGGGGATAGGTCTCCCGCCTCTTGGCTTGCCTTCATCGGCCGGTCAGAGTGGAGTCGCTAGAGCAAGGTTAGTCCTGCTCGGAGGGTAGGTGCCTCGTGGTAAGTGGCGAGTGGGCCGGTGATGCTGGACCCACAGGGAGCGCGTGATCTGCGTTTAAAGTCCGCCGAGGTATCCTCACCCTTCTCAGCCGCTCATGTCCCTGTTGCCCTCTTGTTGCTTTTCAGTGACTGATTCCCGGGGGCCCAGTAAGTGAGTTGGCAAGTCTCCACCTGCCATTTTAACATGTATTTAATACATTGTCATCGGCAGGTGCCATAGTTCCCGTAGTTTCCCCATTCCTAGTCCATTAGCATCCCATCACAATAGCCTAAGTAGTTTTCATCCATAGTTAGCAATAGTTTAGCACAGAACCGGGGATTGTCCTTGGGTACATTTCTATAGTGTATACAGGGATAATCGTCGGTTTTGTGTTACCATTTCATTAAAGTTGTCTCAAAAGGGCTTCAGCGTGTTGGCTTCGGCCCCACGTTCGCCTTCCAAAAATCCGGGACTCTGTAGTCCCGAGGTCAGAAAGAGACATACAAATAATAATAATACCTGTTGCCCCCTTGTTGCGATTTAGCGACTGATTCCCGGGGGCCCAGTAAGTGAGTTGGCGAGTCTCCACCTGCCATTTTTACGTGTATTTATTACATTGTTATCGGCAGGTGCCATAGTTCCTGTAGTTTCCCCATTCCTAGTCCACTAGCATCCCATCACAATAGCCCAAGTAGTTTTCATCCATAGTTAGCAATAGTTTAGCACAGAACCGGGGATTGTCCTTGGGTACATTTCTATAGTGTATACAGGGATAATCGTCGGTTTTGTGTCACCATTTCATTAAAGTTGTCTCAAAAGGGCTTCAGCGTGTTGGCTTCGGCCCCACGTTCGCCTCCCAAAAATCCGGGACTCTATAGTCCCGAGGTCTGGTAGAGACATACAAGATAATAATAATAACCCCCCCGTGGGGCCACCTTGACGTGGTGGGGGGGCTTAGAGGAGGCATGAGCATTTAATATAGAGGTCGTAACACCTAGACCCAACCCTGGAATAAGGCCAGGAGGTACAAACTTAAAAGTCGCTAACACCTTGACGAACCCTTCCAACAAACGGTCCCAAACCAACCCCTCCAATATGGAAACCAGATCTAAAAAGAAACGTATAGGGCCGCTGCCCGGGGGCGATCGCCGGGGCACACCTGGAGCTGACGCTGGGTGTCTCAGCATGCGATCCGTCAGTGGTGAGGAGTTGAGCAGGCGGACTCCCACCATTCAATATGCTACAGCCGATGAAGAAGTAGATAGGATAAATAGCCCAATAGAACCATTCAGTCCAAGCACCGCTTCTTATGTCCCTTCACTATCGTCTTCCCCTTCCACAATTAGTTTAAACGAAAATACAGTCCTTCAACAACATGTATCATCTGATACGCCTACGCCTGAGGATGTTGTGCAGGAGGCACTCGCCACTGAACCTGCACCCGCCCCAGGCACAAACCGTGCGCGAAAACGGTGGTCAGAAGAAATGAATAAATTCATCTGGCGCACGTACTTAATAGCTACCAAACTAAAAACTAATAACATTTATCTTCAACAGCTTCACGCTGAATTCTCTCTGAAATTCCCTTATATGCAAGCGTCTAGACAAAGACTAGGCGACCAATGCAGGGCTATTATAAGAAATAAATTACTGTCACAAGAAATACTAGACCAAATAAAAGACGAAGTCACCATCTATTTACATCAAAACCACACAGAACCAAATACACAAACACACACTAACACTCAACAACCCAGTGGGCAGAGACGAAGATGGACCACACAACAAAATGAATCAATAATTAGAAACTACTACAAAATAACTGAAATAGAACAAAATAGATCAGCTTATCGTCAGCCCCTTCATCAAGCAGTTATAACAGAACACCCGGAATTAAACGGAGTATCAGAACAGAGAATTTCTGACCAACTCCGCGTGATATTTGCGCGTTGACGACCTCTGTGGCGCAAAGGTCACCAAGCCGGACTGCCGAACCTGAGGTCCCGGGTTCGATTCCCGGTTCGGTCGATATTTGTGTGATGAGCATGCTTGTTGGCCGTGGTCTGGGTGTTACTATATGTATTTATAAATATGTATATATGTAGCTATATGTAGTTTATCAGTTGTGTTAGCACCCATAACACAAGTTAATAAATAACTTACCATGGGGCTAACCGACCGTGTGTGAAAAGGTGTCGCGACATTATTTATTTATTAATTTATTTATAATTAATAATAAAATGATACCAGATCACAGGCTAGACGAAATACGAAATGAAGTAGCGGAAGCTATTAATGTATACAACACCGAAAATCCTCCAGTACAATCACAACACATAGCACAGTCAGAAGATATAGAAGACATACAGTCACAGTCACTACACAACACATCTTTACATTCACTAAATCAAACAAGTCTAACCCTTACTCAGAATCTCGAACCAGAGTCTCATCAAAATCAGTTACCCAATACCCACGAAATTGAAAACATTAGTGATCAGTTTAAAAACGCACTTGACAGGTTTCGTGATATAAATCCTACCGACCGACCTTACATACCAAAACAAAAAACTTCTAAAAAACTAGCCCAAATCGTAGACTTTATCAATAGAAGCATACTACCCGAATATATCACAGCAGACCAAAATTTCGAAATGACACATACCATTACCTACTGCGCAGCCTATACAGCTGCTGTCTGCAACGGGGCTAAAATTAGAGATTCTTATGTTCTACTTAATCCAACACAAAAAAGAATACCTGCATGGCAGAAGAGACTCGAAAAGAAGATAGATGCTTTGAGGAGAGATATAAGTAGAATGACAGAATATGCAAAAGGTACTAGGAGCAATAGGCTAATCTTATTAATAGACACTATAAAGAACAAATATCGAATACACTCACAACATGAAGAGCCGAATCTGAGTAATGAAGACTTTCTCGACACACTTAAACAGAAACTAAACGCAGCTTCGAGTAGGTTAAAAAGATACGTTACATGTACATTAAGAAAAAAGCAAAATTCTTTGTTTGTAAACAACGAAAAAATATTTTATAGGACCCTATCAACTAACACACAAAACAATACAAGCAGAAACACACAAGAGGTGCTAACGCCATCGGCGGATGAACTACATAGGTTTTGGTCAGGGATCTGGTCCGAACCTGTACGACACAATGCTGATGCGGAATGGCTGGACGCAGACGCTGAAATAGTTGACACAATAATACCGATGCAATTCGAGCACATACCAATAGATGTTTTCGTGGGAGTGCTTAATAAAGCTCATAATTGGAAGGCACCCGGTAGTGATCGAATACACAACTATTGGTATAAAAAATTCACCAGGTTACACCCACAACTTCACAACCACATTAACAATTTTCTACAGACACCAAATTCTATGCCACATTTCGTCACACAAGGTTTAACTTACATGATACCGAAGGATCTTAACGACTCCCAAAACCCAGCAAAGTACCGTCCAATCACTTGCCTACAGACAATATACAAGATACTCACAGGATGCATTGCAGAAGTCTTACATAAACACATCACAACAGACAATAATATTCTTGCAGAGGAGCAAAAAGGATGTCGCAAGCGCAGTCAGGGTTGTAAAGAACAGTTAATAGTAGATTCAATAGCAATGAAAATAGCCATTTCTAAGAAGAAGAATATAAATACAATGTATATAGATTATAGGAAAGCATTCGATTCAGTTCCACACAGCTGGCTTCTTAATGTTCTACAACGATATAAAATACACCCGCAAATAATCCATTTCCTTGAAATCTCAATGCAAAATTGGTCCACAACATTAAAAACAATCGGACCCACGACTACTACTACAAGTGAAATTCCGATACGCAGAGGCATCTTCCAAGGGGACGCACTTAGCCCCCTATGGTTTTGCCTTGCATTAAATCCGCTCTCCCATATGCTGAACAAGTCAAAACTCGGTTACACTATTGAAGCACCACACAAACACACAATTCTCACTCACCTCATGTATATGGACGACATAAAACTTTACAGTGACACTACACACTCGCTTCATCGTCTTGCAGACATCACACAGTCTTTCTCGAATGACATACATATGGAATTCGGAATAGACAAATGCAAAACCTTCTCTGTCAGTAACGGTAAAGTCGTCCAAAATAATTACACCCTAGATTCAGGCAACGTAATTGAACCCCTAGAACCACATGCATCATACAAATATTTAGGATTTCAGCAAGCTAGACAAATCAATCAGAAAGAGACCAAAGTAAACCTGAAAAAGAATTTTAAACACCGTCTTAATATTATATGCCGATCACAATTAAATTCACGCAATGCTTCGAAAGCAATCAATAGTTACGCTATTCCTGTCCTTACGTACTCCTTTGGGATAATAAATTGGTCCCAAAGTGACCTAATTAGTTTGCAACGCACCATAAACACAACCCTGACAAGCCACCGAAAGCATCACCCAAGATCCTGTGTGCAAAGAATGACTTTACCGAGACGTGAAGGCGGACGGGGTATTATAGACATAGTCAATCTGCATAACAAACAAATAACAAATCTCAGACAATATTTCTACCACCATTCACAACAATCAACGCTACACGACGTTGTAACATTAACAGACAATCACCTAACTCCACTCAATTTAGCAAACCGAAACCCAC
The DNA here is from genome assembly GCF_022581195.2 of Helicoverpa zea. NCBI lineage: Eukaryota > Metazoa > Arthropoda > Insecta > Lepidoptera > Noctuidae > Helicoverpa > Helicoverpa zea. The sequence goes on along the minus strand of NC_061452.1, from coordinate 9,344,462 downwards.
AAAAAAAAGAGAAGATTACGGACGTTAAAGAAAAGATTGCCGCTTGGAAGCAGAAGTCTCTACACGGACGGCACTACCACGATCTGCAGCAACCACATGTCGACAAACAAGCGTCGAACGCCTGGCTGCAGCGTGGCGAGCTATTCCCTGAGACTGAGGCTTTCATGATGGCAATCCAGGACCAAGTCATCGATACCCGCAACTACCAGAAGCATATAATGCGGGTCCCTAACCTTCTCACAGACACGTGTCGACGCTGCCACTCAACCCCCGAAACCATACAACATATCACGTCTGCCTGCAGATCACTGGCACAGACTGACTACAAACACCGACATGACCAGGTAGCATCCATAGTACACCAGCACCTTGCACATAAACTTAAATTCATAGAAAGGAAAACTGCATATTACAAATACAAACCGAGCACAACATTCGAAAACAATAGCCACAGACTATATTGGGACAGGACCATCATTACCGACAAGACTATACACTTCAACAGACCCGACATTACATTATTTGATAAAAATAACAAAAACGCTTACCTTATAGATATAGCCATCCCAAATACCCATAACGTCCAACCCACAATAGCCGATAAACTAACAAAGTACCAAGATTTAGCAATAGAACTCAAACGTCAATGGCAGGCACAAACTATACATATAGTCCCGATAGTCATATCATCAACGGAGGTTGTGCCAAAGAGCCTTAAACGCAGCCTAGACCTACTACAGATCCCACAATACATAACCCAAACAATCCAGAAAGCCGTTATACTTAACACATGCCGAATCACGAGAAAATTTCTCACTACATCTTCTGTTTCATCTACCTACTGTATCACCTAAACCCCTGATCACGCTTGGCTAAGGCCCGTGTGACCAGATTCTTCTACCCCCACCAGGGAGAATAAAAAATATAACAAGAAATAATAATAATAAAATGTAGGTTTGTGCAGGCACTATAAAATTAATTCAAATGTGTTGTGGACAACTTAAATTGTTCGATAAATCACTTAGTGAACACTTTAGTACTGCGGAGGGGAGTTTAATAGGCAAAGCGTTAATTCGTCTGTAATATAACCGTAATCAAAACTGAAACTATTCCAAGGGGGTTTGTTATTGTGTGAGATGCTCGTGAAGTAGATGTGAAAGACGATAGTGGAAATAAATATTTTTGGCAACAACTTGAAATATACCATTGATGAAACGTCATCTTAGCAATGGTGTAGGTATTGAAATAAGGTCCATATTGGTTTGGTGACTGAGAAGGAAATAATTATTAATTATTTTCTTTTCCTTTTATTATTTATTTGTTTTTCTCCTCAGCCATGATATCTGTATCGGATACTTACCTACCTGGCATTCTATCATTCTACCGTTTTCTACCGGTTCCCGTAAATTGAAATCTTCCTGAATTACAATAAAAAATGCTGTAAAATACTCAATTTTATATTCCACCCACAAAACATCAAAGATTGACCCCGAAGAGGGACCTTACTTCCGCAAGAAATAAGATATTCTCCAGTACCTAATCCCATCTCTTTAAATATTATTTCAGCTGCGCGTTATTATGATACCCCCTATAAATGAGGAAATGGGGTATGTTATTCTACGACCCACATTCAGTATTTACCTGTGTAGTGAAATTGTAATACGATCACCATCATTTACTCATTGAGTATGGTATCCTTGTTACAACCTTTTTTGTGGTAAGCGTAAATCTATGGTAGAGGCAGGGAGGTTTATCGCCAGCTAATGTTATTTTACGCCCCATTCCTTGAAGAAAAACGTAAGTCCCAATTACCCATAAAACGTATTTACATCCCAGTGAAATGTGTACGATGATAACCTATTCGATGCTTTATCATCAATGTCTATTAACAAAGTTGGTCGTTAATTATGTAGAGATTAACTATTAGACAACATAAGTATTTTTCTTGTTAACGATATATCGGGTGTGTCGTTCATAATCACATTAAATGAAATGCGTTAATATACTGGTTAATATATGTCCATTAACACAAAGAAAAAAGAAAAATACGTAAAAATAAAAAAATGAATTTTTCAAACAAAGTAAATAGAATAAAAATGTGCGAAAATTATAGTTCGGCCATTCAGAGAATGCGTTCCTGACACGTCGCGATTGAACTGACGACGTAACTTTGCAATGGCGTTGCAGTTACGATAAAAATATTTTTGCTGGTTGTTTACCGTTTTAACAATTGAGGAGCATTAAAACAACATTATTATATCAATAATCAATGAATGTTATTACGTCGTCAGTTCAATCGCGACGTGTCAGGAACGCATTCTCTGAATGGCCGAACTATAGAACACCATATAAAAGTCAGTCATTACAAACAACTGTAATTCTCCCTTGAAAACTGACAGCTGTCAACTGATCAAAACATTGATACTCCTAACTTTATCTCTGCTTTACACATGATGTTGTAAATTATAATACGAAAAATGACTCCTGTGGCTAAACCACTAAATGGATTAGGTTATTTTTTTTACAATTCGCCATAGAATATCATAAAGTATATGCGATAGAATTTAATGTGATTGTGAACGACACACCCGATATACCTAAATCAAGAATTATAGTGGAGGGAAACTGTACTTCCTAATAAACAGATGTTACACATTATGCCTTAACTTAGCTTTGTATATAAATACACATTGTATATAAATACATACCCATAAATATGAAGCACATAATGTTATTGTGCGTCGTGACATATCTCAACGTCACAAATGTGGTTTCCACACATGTGAGCCTTAACAAGTGGGTTTCAGGTTGAACCAAACATCCTCACGGTAGATTAAAATCACTGTAAATATTGTCACCGACATCCGTATTGGCACACGGTCCCACAATAGCGTATCAATTGAACTAGACCCGAGACTAGCGTGCTGAGAGAATTTATAAAATCCACTAGAAATGTCACACAGTTCAGTGTAGAATGTGAAAATATTTGTAAACGGATCATAAAGTGAATGTTTTATTATTTAAATGGAGCGTAAAAGTTAATCCTTAGTAATTTGAGCGCATCACAATCTTCATTTGGTTTAGTAATTCGGGCGGGCCCGAGCGGCGGGACAATTAGCATCTGCGCTTGACGTCACAAGTGAAAATAAAGCGCTGCGTGCGCTTTATTGCCCGGAACCAAATACAGTGTTAGACAGTATACATTTTTATTTCGTTGTAAACACGTGTTATGCAACTTCGCTTCATAAAATGTATACGAAATGTTATATTTTGAAGTTTACTGGTTGTAAAATGAAGTTGATGTTGTTTGACTTTCATATCATTTGCATTGATTTCTATTATGATGTGGGGGAGCTGTATATCGCTGTAATCATAAGTGCCTTGATGATTGTGTTACAATGTAATGATTTTTATGTAATTAGTTATTAAATAAGCAAAAAAAAAACAAACAAAAATACAATTACCTAACTACAGTTTTCATGTTTACATAATTACCTATAGTAAAATCATTCAATCTAAAAACAAAGATCTTGAAGATTCAAAAATTATTATTAGAACTGTGCCGTAATCCGATGACGGCTGAAAGGTAGGATAGCGTCCATAATTACATAATGTCAAGATCTTGTCTCTTGAAAATGAGTTATCCGTCTTGACGGGGAGGAACGTGGTGGTCAAACATTTACAACTTTGACGTTCTATCAGAGTAGTAGAAACTTTATAATTGAAAACTTAACTAAGAGCTTTATGGAGATTTATCGTGACATGGAATATTGATTTGAATGCTTTGATCGTAACAATTATAGTTCGGCCATTCAGAGAATGCGTTCCTGACACGTCGCGATTGAACTGACGACGTAACTTTGCAATGGCGTTGCAGTTACGATAAAAATATTTTTGCTGGTTGTTTACCGTTTTAACAATTGAGGAGCATTAAAACAACATTATTATATCAATAATCAATGAATGTAGTTACGTCGTCAGTTCAATCGCGACGTGTCAGGAACGCATTCTCTGAATGGCCGAACTATAGGGAGTTATAAGACCATTATCTAGCTTAGACAGTTGACTGTTGGCTAGAGTAATCGGAGCAATCTGATTGGTTGAATCAATCGCTGTGTAGTAATCGAGATGTGTCGTTTTGCATTTAGAAAACAGACTTCTTATTTCCAATTTTATAACAGCCGCCTTTACAAAACACTCGGAAACAATGCATACGAGTAATAATGTTGTATCTATTCATAAAGTTTCCTTTATAGCTTTGCGTTACACTTCGAACTTTTCTTTTATTCTTATGTTTTTGATTACGACATGCAAATACGCCGTGCCTCGTTAAAACATAATTCTATGCCGCATTTTGTAAATGGATGCGGAAGGAGTACTTTTTGGATCTCTTTGTGGGAATCGTAAATGTAGATATTTAATTCGACATGGTTCTGAACCATGGGTAAGAGAATAAAAGGAATCTCTTCCGTGTATGGGAAAATAGGCAGCTGATACGATACTCATGTATGTTGAGTATGTAATACAGAGTGTTTTTCTATGGCAGCTGGACTCGTCAACAAAGAGTAATAGGTTGCCATGGTAACGTGTGGTTAAATAAGGAAATCGGGTAACAATGGGGTACGGAAAATATTTTATTGAAAAACACAATTATAAATATGTACGAAGAGATTTTGAAACATTTACATTTTCTTATGTTACTGAATCTCCAGTGGTTGACAACTAGATTTTAGACTTCAATTAGATATTCAATTTTAAAGTAAATAAATGTACAAAGGGTTCGTGTAAAATTGAATTATTTTCTAAACTAAATATTAAAATTTGCTTCTTTGAGGCGCAATACACTATTATTACTACCAAACTCGAGTATTAGTGAAGAAAAATATTGGATCACTTATGAGACGAGGCTTTGTCCTCGTTTATCTTGTCTGTCTGTCTGACACGTGTTTACCATTGCTTCAGAAAGACGTTATGATTGATTGTATGTTTATGAGCTTATAGATCCATTATTTTTTATATTACATGCAAATATTTGGTATTTTTTATTGTACAAAAATGCAGAAATTAAGTATTAATTTTTTAATAAAGATTTTACTTTACCCTAGTGTTTTTAAGTGTTATGGTAACTGGCATCCTGATATTATGTAGGTACTGTACTAGATATAAGATAGATCAAATATCATATATAGATCAAAGTCATTGTTATGGTACAAAATGGATGGAATTACGAGATTTAGTCAATATTTTGAAACAAACTTTTTTCCCCTGTTTTTTATTGGTTCTATGCGAAATGGCAGCCATATTTAGGGCAAAATGTGGTTTCGAGTGGTGCTTTGGCACCAGTAGTAAGCTCGCTTTATCCGTTAGGGATTTTAGGAGTGTCATTGAGACTGTGAATTTTTAATTCTCTATTTGGAAAGTTTTTTTTTCTCTTTGTGCCTAACATTGTGGCTTTTATTTACAAAGTTAAGTTACTTTATGGTCATTGTTTTATAACGGGCATTTTTGTATTGGTAGTACCACGGATGACAGAATTCGTGTGTGGAGTTTTGTTATTGTAAACAAATGTCAATTTTATTGGAACTGTGTAACTGATTGCGTTCAAATTCAATCATTTCACATGATTGTAGTGGCTGTTTGCAGAAGCCTTTTTAATTTTTATTTCAACGTGTGAACAGTGAAGTAAATGTTTGTCATAGTGCTTTATAACTCGTTAACCGTGAAGCAACTTCATATTCAAGCCTGAATGTGATTTGTTTGGGGACGATTGGAAGACGATACCTACTGTCGGTATATCTGGAATATTATGAGATGAGCGTGTGAATGTTTTTTTAAAATAAAATATTAAAACGGATGTTACTGGCTACTGACCGTTTATGTTCATTAAATTATTAAATATCAATGGTTTTGATATATTTTTATTCTTTGTTCACAGGTGCTTTGTGTTGCGACGAAGAATACAGACTGGTGCGACACCTGATGACGCGGTATGACGCCTCTGTGAGGCCCGTAGAGAACTCCTCACAACCTCTCCTCGTCACCTTCGGAGTGTCACTGCATCATATCATCGATGTGGTTCGTACATCAGTATAATATTTATTAAAATAAATAAAATATTATTAAGTCCTAGCTTAAAGTCGTGTTCAGAAAGAAAATTGGTTAGCTACCTACCAACACTTATCGACGCGAGTCTATTTTGTAATAGTTACATTTTCTCCTCCCTTTGAATCTGCTTGCTATATTGAACTGTTAACTGAATGGACCATCGGCGCCGGCTACCCGATTTCTTTCTTTCTGTATACGGCGTTACAAGAGTAGAAACAGGCTCACATCCTGCTCCTAAGATACATAAAAGAATTGTCCCCTTATCTGTACTCGTTCAAAGAAATTCAACGTGTTATTTATATACTTAAAGTTCTTTGTGCAAAAGCATTGAAAGAAATCCTTAATATACGAACTGTCTTGAATTGCTTAAAGTTTGAAAACTGCTAAGAGGTTCTAGGTGTAACCGATAATTATCTATGGATCATCATATACTATTTATATTCATATTAACTCTTCTCGTTTCTTGCTAAAAATATTTTTGAAGCGTTAAAAAGACTGACAAAGCAAATGTCTCGAGCAAGATTAGAAAACTAAGATGAGAATCTGCCCACAAAATATTCTTGAAAAGTTATCCCGTGAGCTCACATACTGCTGATGTGAAACTCCGCCCGTCGTTTGAGAAAATTAAAACTGTCTTACGAACTTTTCAACTAATTACATCAAGAAAAATATAGGGTACTGAGCTGTGACTGTGACGAAGTTACATAAAAGGACTCTGTTAATTGTATTTGAGTGAGTATTTTTTAAAGGAATGTGGTGACATTGGTTAGACAACCGGTGGTTTCTCCTGTGAGAATTGGTAAATAGCAGCTTATATGGCTTTTCTAGCATGAGTTATCTAAAGCTTTTTCAAAACCGACTTGTAGTTCCTGAGATGAGCGCCATATGAAATAACTCTTTACCTTCTGTTAAAGACACCCTTTTTCACGAGATATTTTTGTTTTGGCTAAGAGAATGGTTCAGCTATTCCAGTGTTTATGCCGAGATACCTAGGAAGTTTCTGGGGCATTCAGTAGTTTCTGTCTAGGGTTTAGTGCTAAGTTTAAGACAAAAGGTTCGGCTGACTGACAAAATTAGGGTTTATGTACCTTCAAACACCTCTGTCTAACTTTTGGCAGGACTGTAATTTCAGCTGGGTACATCTGAATTTCTGGTATTCTTGTTACTTCACTCGTACCTAAATATTACGGACGCCTAATGTACTCGTAATTTCAAAGTAGAATTGTAGGTACTAATCAAGAAGAAAGAACTGAAATATTTCATTAATAATTCATAACAAGGGGTGTTGGGTTGCCCAGGTAACTGGTTAGAGGAGGTCAGATAGACAGTCGTCCCATTTAAACCCTAGTAGTCTGCCGTTACCGGTTAGACTGAAAGCTACGCTAACATAGTTGGGAAAAGGCTAGACAGAATATAAAAGGAGGTGATGTATGGTAGTGATAAAAAAAATCCCTAAAGTTTATTCAAGTGATGATTTCTATTTACCTACGTCGTTGTGATAATTATAATTTACACAAACAGGTTAAACACAATTAACGTTGTAATAAAGATACAGGTAACGTAATAGCCTTGGGACAAGCTTTGTTGTGGCGGGTTATTGTAGAAATCCTATTAAATTAATGGTAAGAAAACAAAATAATATTCAATTGTTATTCTATTACAGATAAAATATTTGTTTGAAATCCTTAAGTGGTATACATATTTCTGCCAAATATACCCATTCTCAGCTCCCGTGGTGGAAGCAGTTTTCAGAGACGTAATCATTGTCATAACAGACCAAACCAAAGATCCTAGGATTGTTAATTGGAAATTCTTGACCTAATCATTCAGGCATATCCTTGTCAAACTGTAATCCAGGAAGTACCTAATCTGACGATTTCTTCGAAGAAGGATATGTAATATTTATCTAATACGCTTTTTAGGGACGAAAAATTGTCTTAAACACAAGTATTGTAAAAAAAAACTGTCCAAAATACACGTAATAAATAATCTTCAGTGGACAAAGAAAAGACAATCCATCTTAGCCAAACGTATCTTATGTTAGAAAAAGATAAACTTTCAAGTAGAAACACTTTTTGTCTGCTCATAGTTTTTCGTCTATTCACTTTATTCTGATTTAAAAGTACTGGTACTGGGAAGACATTAATTCAATTTAAGAGTAATAAAAAATATAATGGAGTTTGTTTAACCTAATTGTTATAAATTAGGGTAATAAAAAATGAGTTATTACTGTAATTTGTGTTAATTGATTTTATCTGCAAAATGTCGGTGGACATTAAACATTCGATAACATTACCTACCTTTGTTCCTTTTTTAAAGACGTCAAATATCTTCAAATGACCCCTCCTGCTGTGGGTTAGCAGCGGTGAGGGAGTGTCAGACTTTTACTGACTAAAAACCGTCGCGTTTCGTCGTAGGCCTTTTTCGTAAAATCCGGCAGACCTAGATTTGTCCTGGGTTTAAGTTCGTAGCATCTGTTAAACCGTAATGGTGAGATTAAACCGTAGTGTGGTGACAAGGCATAACAATGTTTCTTCTGGTCTGTTCGCTGTAGTAACAAACATGCAAATATTTCTAAAATGTCCGCGAAACTGCAACCTTTGTCCGCGAACATACATATACTAGCAGTGGACGCACACCGACGTTATTTTAGAGGAATCTCGCCATAACAGTTGTACGTACATAAAGCAATCTAAAACATTAAGGAATTACATAGCTTTCTAGGATAGATTTACTAGTTTCTGAGAATCAACATTTACTGACAAACTTTACCTCTTGATGGTGTTAATGAAGATAAATGAGTTGACTTTGATCATGATTTACTAAAACTAAGTACAATCATATATAGTTTTGTTAACAAATATATGAATGTCTATGTGCATTTTCATCCGCATCCCGTGGAAATGCACGAAATGCCCTTTTAGAATTTTCAAATTGAACCAGCAGTTCCCGAGATAAGCGCGTTCAACCAAGCAAACAAACTCTTCAGCTTTATACTATTAGTATAGTTTAGTTTGTTATCAAGATACATTTTTGTCTTATTGTGGTTCTTGACATATGAGACAAAAATACAGCCTTAAGCCACAGCTATTTATAAATACATAGCTACACAATGAAATTGTTTCGTCCTTTGATTCTGATGTCAGTGAAGATAAAAGTTTTTCTTTCATTCGCCATGATGTTTTTAAGCAGTTTTCCTCTTCAAACTTTCCTTGTCTTGAACCCCTGTTAATGCGAGTACGATTATTCAATAAGATTAATTAAATGGCTTTTCTTTTCCGTATTCAATATCATCGTGAGTTGATGCATTTTTATTTAAGTTATTTACATTGCCATCCCATCCCAACATGCAACAAATTCATTACGATTTACATAATTATTACTTAAAAAAACATCTGTATACTAAGCTGAAATAACTGTGTGCTTGAAATAGATTTGAACATTCGTTTTACTATGTGGTGTAGACCAACCCAATAAAAATGTAACCGCTTGAAACTAGTTTACAAAGTATTGTGGTTACATAAAACATTGCAAACACAGACGTTTCATCTCTTTCAACAAGAAGCTTCATCTCCGTTGTTCGTATGCAAAAACCTCGCAAGGAATTACAAGCAAATAGTCTGAAACATGACGATAGTAACTACATTTTGCGAGTAACTCGTGAATTTCCGAACGTTTTTATTAAATTTCTTAGGCTGGTGTATTCGGGCATAGTCTTTCACCTGCCGTGACTTATACGATACTGTAAATGTTAAACAGCTACATGTATAACGTAGATAGGTACTATGTTATGTAAAAATTAAAAATGGTAATGACGTGTCACAAACAAACTAATGAAGCAAAGTCCCAGTTTTAATAAAGCTATTTTTACACATAACTTCTTTGAAAGTCCCACGCCTACCTATGTTATTGTTCTAGGACGTCATATTATTCATAGTTTGTTGTTTCATTTATAAAACATCTAGGTAAGTACAGAATATGATCTGTAGAATTAAAATCTTTATAGCAAGGGTGTAGGAGTGAACTACCGTATCATTTTGGGGAGCATCCCTTATCAACTAATGAGGAAACTAATAACGAAATCGTATGTGTAACATGACTAAGTTTTACATTGCAATAATAATTAATAGTGTAATCCCACTAATAATCACGGAGTCTTGAGTAAATTTCTAATTATATCCCCTCATTTTGTGTTAACATTCTCTCATTTTGGAAAATGGTGTCGTTTTCATTCGCAATTTATCTGTTACGTAATACGACAATGTTGGAGATCACTGGTATAACTCGCGACACGTGTAAAAGATATTATATTATGAGTTAAATATAGAAATACCACAAAAAATAAAAGCTTAGTAGAATTATTTGCGTCAACAATCCTATTTGAGTCCTACATTTCAAATATAATTGCGAAATAATGACGGATTTGACGATGGATTCTGAAATGAAGCCCGTATTTAAGTCAGTTTTGAGTGAGAATTATCACGATGAGTGTAAGTGCTCAATTCATGCTTTATTTGTAGTTCTTTATCACGAATATGTGTTTAAATATTTTGTTTTGTTAAATATTTATGTGATTTACAAGAACGCTATAAAACATTTGATACAAGTTTAAAAAAAATCTTCTTTTAAATGCAAACACCAACTTATGCAAAATATCTCTTCAACTTTTTTTGTGAGTACACCGTCAGTGTTTACATAAGCAAATAAAACTCATTGATTATACTGCACGAAATCAAAGATCCTATACCCTTACTTATCTTTAAACTGTATCTGCTACAGTCTGACCCCGATAGATACTACATATGTCTGGCTACACGTGTCCGCTCCATTGATTGTCTGTCCATCTACACCTCTACAGTATGACCGCTATCGATGACTTTCCTCCTTCGGGGATATTACTTCATTGCCAATTTCTATCCGAGGTAGCGAGCGTTGTTCTTCCCTGCACTAGTGACCTTGAACCTGCCGATCTATCGGCAGTATTCGAGATTCAGTTTCATAAGTCATTGCTTTAGGCTTTAGAAGGACCTACTGTACAAGTAATCTATAGTAGGGGAGGCAAGAGTGCTAAACCGGGAGTGACTCGAGCGTCAATGAGACCTATTAGATTGCGAAGCTACGATGATAAGAAGAAAAAAATGTCCTGACATACACACACTTTCATCGGTGGGTGGAGCGGCTATAAACTTTCAAAAATGTAAAAAAAAACAGTTGCGTGGACATACTCGAGCGCGTCAGATATTAATAGCATGCACGTCGTACGTCATTTTGAAAACATACGTATATTAATCTGACTGTTTCCATGGTGGGGGTGGTCGTAGGTAAGAGTTAAAAATGGGAAAAAAATAATTTTATCGAGCGCGACAGATTTTCAAAAGGGGTGTTAAGTGAACCAAAACGAAGTCTCTTATGCAATAATCTGACGATTTAGACGTGACCTAAACTCGTGGCCATTATTTGAAATTGCAAAAAAAAATCGCCATTTTGAAATACTCGAGCGCGTCAGATTAAGATATATATGGTTCATTTATGTACCCTTAACGTAATCATCTTATAATCTGACGATTATCTGGAGAGACTCGCTTAATCTGACAATGGAAAGTTTTTAAAACTAATAATAATCAATACTGTAACCTAATTTTCTTTGAAAAATTAACACCAATGTCGTTGTTTTTTAATTTTGTTATAATCATTATCTAAGTCGTGGTGGCCTAGTGGGTAAAGAACCAACCTCTCAAGTATGTGGATTCGATTCCAGGTCAGGCAAGTACCAATGCAACTTGTCTAAGTTTGTATTTACTGTCAAGTTTATCTTGGACACCAATGTCTGCACAGCAAGTACTTAGTACTTACAAGACATACACGTTGTAGCACTTTGGTATTCCTTTAAAACTTGAGATATCAATAGATTATTTAGTTTTAACTTTTACACACTTTTTGATCTATATCCCAGAACGGACAAACATTTCAACAAAGCTGTCATAATAAAGGTTATTCTAGATAAAAAGGCCTATCCAATGATATGTATGAAATTGCTATTGGCGGAGTGTACCAATCTGCTCATACATTACATACATTTCTATAATAATTACATTGAATTATAATGACATTGATAAATATACATGTGACATAAACAATACAATTGAATCTATAATAACATGACTTGACGGAATTATCTACGCGTAAATCTTACAAAAACTAATTTTATTCAATTTAATACATATAGATAAAAAAATACGGCTCATCATCATCTGCCTAGCCTTTTTCCCAACTATGTTGGGGTCGGCTTCCAGTCTAACCGGATGACTAGGCCACCACGACTGTATAAAAAGAAGACTATAAAGAGTAATTATAGAGGACATAAATTACAAGAAGTATACGAAATGGCATTTCTCGGTATCACGATAGACAAACAATGCAACTGGAAGGCACACGTATTTAACGAAAGTATCCAATAAAATGAATCGTCTTCGTTAAAAACAGTATATATGCATATTATGTATGTATGACTTCCTGAGATTAGCGAGATCAAACAAAAAAACTCTTTAGCTTTATAATATTAGTGTAGATTATTTAAGACCCAAAATGTACCAACACTTATTGCAAATGAATTGAATTGAAAAAAGAGAGAGAGGAATTGAAACCTGAGAGGAGAATCGGCATCATGTAGCTGCACGCTTTAAACTTTATCGATTAATTTTCCTTACTTCGGCTTACGGGAATCGTCAGATTATATATTTTTCGTGAACGTTGAATTATTCCCTTCAAAATAAAAAAAAAATTAGCCGCGCTCGAGAAAGTCAAGATGACGTTTTTTTTTTACAAGTTTGCTTCCTTCCTACTTCTTATCGTCAATCGCAAATTGTCAGATTAGTGGAATATACACTTTTTAGCATATAACTAACTTACCCTATCTTAATCTGACGCGCTGGAGAATGTCAGATGATATATTTTTTTTTACTAATCTGATCCTTTATTCTAGACACGCGGCTACATATACAGGGCTTATACTTGGTGGAGGTGTTAAATGGGGTAATAGGTACCTCCCTATATACTAATCTGCCGCGCTTGAGTAAATCCCAAAATCCCTTCTAGGCCTCCCCTACTACTATTCGTCAGTCAGTGCCCGAATTACTTTGGATAGAACAGATAAACTAGCAACAAAAGATTTTATTATTTCGGAGTTAAAGTAGGCAATTTGAACCTACTATAATTAATGGTCTCCTAATAAAATATGACACAAATACATACACGTGTTTAATTTATTTAGGTAGGGGAAGGTTGCGATCATTGGACCGCTTCTTTCATTGGACCACTTAAATATTTCGTAAAATCACAACTCCAGAGACGCGTAGGTACGTTAGAAAGCATGTCTTGGGTAGTAAGAGTGGCCCCCCGCAACCTCAGTACCCGCGCGGCAGCCGCCAGTGAGTGACGTGTGTAAATGTGATTGCGGCGCTCCGGATATAAAAAATACGACTAAGAAAAGTTGATGTAAGTATCATAATACTATGATTTAATTAATAGTACATATTTTAATTTGTAGACTGTTTACTTGTATTTACGTTGGAAATAATTATTCTTGTCTGAAGATACTGGTTGTTTTTTTATAACCCAATTTTTACGTTAGGACCCTGTTGCTATCATCGGACTACTAACGTGGCCCTATCATTGGACTGGTCCAATGATAGGAACTTTCTGTTTATGATTTAAATGTAACATTTTTACAAAAACTAGTTGATTTTGATTGTCCCTTGTCAATAATAATAATAATGTTTATTTATGTGATAATAATTACACGTGTATGTTAACGTGATAAATTGTTTCAGAATGGCTACAAAACGAAAGTATTATGCGTGGAATGAAGTAAGCATGAACCTAGCCATTGAATCAGTGCGTAACAATAAAGCAGGTTTGAATGAGGCAAGTAGGATGTATGGAGTGCCTAAAGCCACACTAAAACGAAGATTGGATGGAGTGAATCGAAAGGCTAAGGAATATGTTCAAATAGTAGGATCTGAAGGTGACCTTCCGTCCGAATTGGAAACCGAATTATGTCAACACATCCTTGAGATGGAAAGTAGTTTGTATGGTGTAACACCTTTCGATATTCGGCAGCTGGCATTTGAACTGACAGAAAAGAACAATATCAAAAATCGATTTAACAAAGAGAAAAGAATTGCAGGTAAAAAATGGTACTATGCGTTCATGAAGCGGCATCCACAATTAAGTTTGAGACAACCAAGAGCAACTTCAATGAGCCGGGCTACTGGATTTAACAAACCTGCTGTAACCGATTTCTTTAATAAATTAGAGGCAGTATGCGAAAAATACAACATAACAGAAGCTCAGCGTATCTTCAACGTTGATGAGACTGGATTGTCAACTGTCCAGAGGAAAACCAGAAAAATACTGGCATTAAAAGGTAAGCGGCAAGTTGGAGCTATTACTAGTGGAGAACGCGGTACAAATACTACAGCCGTATGTTGTGCTAATGCTGCAGGTAATTTTATACCACCGCTTATAATATTTAAGCGCAAGAGAGCAAAAGACGAACTGAGGGATGGAGCTCCACCTGGTGCAATATTCGCTTTTAATCCAGAGAGTGGATATATTAACAAAGACATATTTTATTTGTGGTTACAACACTTTATTGAGTCTGTGAAGCCGACACCCGAAAAAAAAGTATTACCTCTGTTAGATGGTCATGCTAGCCATACAAAAAATTTAAAAGCAATAACATATGCCAAGCAACACGGCGTCGTCTTGCTTTCATTTCCAGCACATACAACACATAAAATGCAACCGCTGGATGTCTCCTTCTTCAAGCCGTTGAGTCTATACTATATAGATGAAACTGAAAAATGGTTGCGCCAAAATCCTGGAAGAACTGTGACAATGTTTCAAGTTTCAATGCTATTCGGAAAAGCATATTCCCGAGCTGCATCTGTTGGAACTGCTGCGAGTGGCTTTGCAAAGACTGGAATTTGTCCTCTTAATAAAGATGCATTTGCTGACTACGAATTCATTGTACCTGAAAAAGAAAACGATGAGATTTCACCACCAATTGTGTTAGACTTACAGGATGAGATAGATCCACTAACTTTGAATATTTCTTTACTAGAAGAGAATCTAGACGTAACGGAGCCAATTACATGTCAAAATGAAGCTATGACTGCTGAAACTCAGATTGAAACCTTAGCGGTACCACAGAATATTGATTGTAGTACAGCTGAATCAAAGGAACGCAATTTCGAATTCACAATAAACCAAATATCTCCTGGAGCTAAAAAAGTAGCACAAGAGTTAAGAAAAAGAAGTAAAAAAGCACAAAGTAGCTTGGAACTGACGTCGACGCCTTATAAAACCACTTTAGAACAAGCTATTGTAAGACCTTCAAAACCAAAAAAGCCAAAATTTTCTGCAAAAGAAACTGCATTTTCTAAAAATAAAATAACTGATGAGCCAGAGCCATCAACAAGCAAAGATGCCAAATCAGTAAATATCGAAAAATGGTTTTGCAAAATCTGCCTACTGTGTGCAGTTGAAGACATGATTCAATGTATGATGTGTAAAGCCTGGGTTCATGTAGATTGTGCTTGCGTTAAGAAAACTATTAAGAAGTATTTATGTCCTCAATGCAAATAAGTGTTGTTATTTTTGTTTTTGAAAATTGTTTTTAATTTAAAATGTGATTTTATGATAATTAATCGTTTGCATACGCGTAAAAGTTGATCTCATTATGTGTTAAATTTGATCTCATACTCATTCGTTTAATAATACATCGTTGAAACAACAGATAGGCTTTTTAAAGGGATCATTGTTTTCATAATTATGAACTATTTCTACTATGGGACCAACCCTAAAATCGGGAAAAATAATCAACTGCTTCATACATTACCTTCACAAAACTCGACAAAATGTTTGAAGCAGTTAATTATTTTCCCGATTTTAGGTTTGGTTGGCCCCATAGTGCAAGTTATACATAATTATGAGTACAATGACCAATTAAAAAAAAAACTTATTTGCTGTCCAACCCAGTATAAGCTTTTTTACGATAAGGATAGGTATTTTTAATTATTCTTTTTGATGAAGGATTTCATATTTTTTATTTTTTTTATTGAGTTTTGTTAATCGCCTTGAATGGACCACTGCCAAAAATTTTCTAAGTCCATTGATAGCAACTCAGTGGTCCAATCAAAGCGACCATGGTCCAAAGAAGGCAACGATCAAAGAAATGTTTAACGTCAATTTTCTCACAAACTGTCAGTTTAAATTAGCTGTGAGTGACATATTATATTAATAAATTTGATTGGAAACAAAACCAAAAATCAGTTTTATTTTATCGCAAAAACTAAAAAAGATATGTCGTACGGAAGTTAAGTGGTCCAATCATAGCAACCTTCCCCTACTCTATTCTAAGAATTGCTACTGAACTATGAAGGAAACTGTTTGTAAGTTAGTTTTTCCCTAATGCGAAGTAAATGCCACTTGTGTTGATGTGGTTGAAGCCCTTTTAAGCCCTCAAGCCTTTGGGGTTTGTATTTTGTATCTAAAATACACAGATTGTGATGTGTACTTGTTTAATTTCACTAACCGCCGATTGAAGCTTCATTAATTTGTGTTTTGTTAACACAACACAATATAGCTTCCCTGATATTTTATGCTGAAGTTGCCTAAATAAAGAGTGCTCACAATTTGATCTAAAATAATGTTAATGACCTTGAAAGAGAATAGCATATTGACATTTTGGCTGAAATTTTAAATTACACTGTTCTTATTGTCATTAAATTCAGTACATAAAATGAATACGTAGTAATACTTTCAGACGTGCCCTAACCAACTGCCTGTCTCAGATGCGATTACTCTTTTAATAAGTTTTATCTACCTTATACCTATAGGTACATACGGTACAAAATTTAAATGTTAATATTACATACTTCGTTTTTTACGCTTACATGCTCGACGGTCCCGTACAACATTCCGCAAGTCGAGGGCTAAACAAAAAAGGTTTGTTCCGTTATTTTTAATTTCCACCGCGGAATTTTCTTTCCTCACATTTCAAGCATAACAGTGTTAACATCAGGTTTTTAAAGTAAAGCAAGGAAAAAACTTTATTTTACGGCTTGTAAACAAATTGAAAGTAACCTCGTCGTAAAAAGGTTATTCGAATTCATTTTCAATGAAAACTTATGAATACGATATGCAGATTGCGGAGCTATCTAGGTATGAATAGCAATTTGGAACTGAATACCCTGTTTTCCGATTTGCATGGTTTATTACGGTATTGAAACTTTTATGATTCTATATCATTTTAGAGCTTTTGTGTGTAACTAATTTCAAACTGCATTTGGAATTATAGGTCTACTGTGAATAGATAGGTAATCCGTCAGTGCTTTAGTTTTTACCCCTTACTACCTCGAACCTTTAAGATTTTAAATATGGTTTTGGCATTCCACTAAAATGCCAAAACCATAATGGCTTGGCAGTCGTTACGGGTAGTCAGAAGCCAGTAAATCTGACACCAGTCTAACTAAGGGGTATCGGGTTGCCCGGGTAACTGGGTTGAGGAGTCGCTTCTTGTAAAGCACTGGTACTCAGCTGAATCCGGTTAGACTGGAAGCCGACTCCAACATGATTGGGAATAAGGCTCGGAGGATGCATTCCACTAAATCTTTAAAGGAACGACAGCAAATTATTTTGTAATCTACTTGCAAGATTCAATTTACATCCATGTCATTCTCACACAACATACATAATGTTGTTACGAACTCCTATATAATAGAAACTTGGCTATCTACATACCAAACTATAGTTTGCCAACTTAAAGAGTGAATAGTTAACGTCTTATTTTGACGTAATTCCAGTAACTAAACTTTGTAATTTTGACAACAAAGTGAGCCTGAGAGTTACCGTTCGCTTGAAATTTTAATGTCCTTCTAATAGAATTTTGGAGGTGTCATCAAATAGGTCGAAAATATGTTTCGATCGAGGGTCTTCTCGGAACATTTTAGAGTCAAGAAGCGTAAGAATAAACCAGTAAATCTTGGGAATGGTCCGTGAAAGTCGCGATTAACGATCCCAATTGTTTATTTCCTTACGAATAAATTTCATATTACCGTTTTATTAGGTAAGGTATTTTATTATAATGTAGATACCTATTTTGTTTCCAAACATTATGTTTGGAATTACATGGCGAGTTGGCACCGTGGCCAATTCATACATTAGTGGTTTGGTTAGTCGTCGAATTTACTTGAGCGTCGAATATTAGGAGACCAAATATGATGTCCTGTCGGACTCGAGTCTTACATTAACTTGCTTATGGAATTATCTAGGATTTTATTTGTTTAGAGGTATTTTACTATATACTTACGCAAATACTGACTAAAAACCCACCCAGTTTGTTTGTGTTTCGTGGCTTCAATCCATCTCCATATAATCTAAACCAAGAATACCCAAAAGATAACATGCATATTCTAATTTAAAATATTGCACCGAAACTATTTAATTTGTATACCTGCCTACCTTTCGTTGATAATTATGATAGTAGTCGTACCTACTCAGATGCAAGTACTGAAGAGTTGCTATTATTAATTCAGAGCTACGACGTAGGCTGTCATCATAGTTTTGTAAAACTTCAAGGTGAAACAAAAGGTGTTCGGAAAAGCGTAGCATTCGTAGCACGTAGTAAGGAATGTACCTCATTCTTGCCGACAATCGGAAAGGTGTGATATTACGCCACAGTTTTGATTTTACCATCACAAGTACTCTTTATTTGTACCTATGAAGAGTCTGTTTTCTTGAGGGAAAGTTTGTGTTCAAATAATTCCGTTTTGCCAAATATCCATGATCTTATTGGTAACACGTGGTACAACGTGTTATAAAAGTATTAAAAATAAATACCACAGCTAAAAACATCGCCGGCCCGTGCAAAATGCAAATTCAAATGTAGAAATGATGGATATTATAATAGAGAATTGAGAAATAAAGATCAACTTTAATTTACAATTAAAATTTATAATTACTACATAAACTTTACCAATAATTTCATGACTGTGTTATTAATTTCAATTAATTGTACAACTTGCTAATGACGTCTTTATGACTTCTAAAGGTCTCGAACCCTTATATTGTTACAAATAACAAATTACATTTCATTAGAGCGATTATTTCAAATATGACAGTTACATTTATAATATTAAATTAATATAATTTGGACTAATCAATAATAGTTTGGTCTCCATTATTTTGATAGTAGCTATTGTCTCGCTGTATTGCTCACGTCCCGAAATCTACTTTCTGTAGAATTAAGGAATCTCATTGTACGTTCATTTTGAGATAGGCATTCAACTAGAGAAACAAAGGAATACATTTTTAGTACCGGTATGAGTATCATATAAGTCCGTCATTAAAAATTTAAAGTCTGAAACAAATGACTATTCTATCTTATTCCAAATATAATTTATAATTACAACAACAGAATACCTTAGTTATACTGTAGTCTACCAGCTTGAACTAGGCTTTAATTAATTCCGCATACATTATATTCTTTATTCGAGTGTTATTTTCACCAGCTTCAATATAATTTTCATCGTGGCTGTATAAAATTCGTATTAAAACTTGAGTTGCATTCACGAGGTAGAAACTCCATGTGTTTTTGTTTTCAAGCCATTGAACCGGTTAATCTTTGCTTCCTAGTGAATTATAAAAGAAGGTACCACTTCAAAGATTCTGCTTTTAGGCAAAGGCAAATTAAAGTCTGGTCTAATTTGTTAATATGAAAGTCTGGAACTAATTGCAAATGTAAGGAGTTGTGGAATTATTAACGGTGCTTGCTGAAATGGCTATTTTGATGGACTGAGCAATATATGTTCATTAAACTTTCGTCATAAATCGTCGGTGCACAATTTACTTTATGAGCTACTACTAAATTATAATTACTGGGTCGTGTATCTACTTAAATATTTGGGCACAGTTAAAGTAGAGGATAATGATATTAGAGTATTTTTTTTAAACTTCAGTATCAGATTTTAACTTCGGCTTACAAAAACACCGGCTTGTCATCAAAACTTTACCAGTTTGTCATTGTCAATTCAAACAAATTATGATGAAAAATGAAAATTGATAAATGTTTTTTTTTTTTTTTTTTTTTTTATACAAATACTAGGTACAGCCTAACCTGTCATCATCAATTTAACCAAACCAAATCAAAATTAATAAAATACTTTTTACGTAAATAAATACATAATTCACAACCAGATTGTCAATCGTTAGCGAGTTTCCTAACAAGGATAAAGGCTCCGTTTCACTCATGTTGTTACATAAAGTTAGTTCTAAAATTCGTCGAGTTTGGTTCCGCCTTTTTTCCGTCCAAGTAATGAATGCTTCGCTCACCTAACTACGCGTTTAGCATTGGAACCAACTTTCCATCGTGGTGGAGTGAACATTTGAAACCGAGTCTCATGTTCATATGTGGTTGGACAAGAGTTAAATAGGATTTTGTTTCATTACGAATATATATGTTACGCGCTCTATTAATTTGAGTTACTGAAAAATCGCTTTGTGACAATGTTGTTACCATTATAAAAGGTATTCATAATGTGAAAATGTTCAAATCCAGCTCGTATGAGTAAATAGTATGAATTTGTGCCCGCCTCACCGTAACAGAATCTTATCATAGAATATTTGAATATAATAAAAAAAGTGTTCTCCTTATGTTATTTACTTGCGTCTATAATATACATATTATTATCAATCTACGTCATAATATTGATGTCTGTACAAAGATACAATATGTAATGTATGTGCAGGGAGGAGATGGTAAATCCCTATCCACGAGAGCCTCGGATTGATAATGCGTTAGCTTGATAAAAAATAACATGCGCATAGAACTAGCCAATATTTTGTAAACAAGGTTTAGCCGTTCCATGAATATTTTTCAAAGCGGAAAAGATTTCATATATGAATAATGTATTCGTCCCAACATGATTTTGTCGTTAAGTGCTTATAGATACTATAAATAACTATTAATCATATTATTGATCGATTTATGTAATTGGCTGTTAAAGCCGTGTAAGTCGAATTAATAAATAAATAAATATTGCAAAAATTAAATCATTTTTATAAAGTTACCTAAATAATTATAACTGTCAGTAAGTTGGTCGATCAATAACTGTAGGTCTCAGTTATTGTTTTTAATCAACCCGTCGTGTTCAAATCATCAGTTCGTTCGGTCCATTGTTTATATTACATTAAAAACTGGGCTCTAATATTTGTCTATAGAATGACAGGTCAATAAAAGAAAGTGTCATCATTTTTAAACATTTCAATTGTATTGACATTTTTTAGAACAAACTCACTAATCAAAATGGAAGCTAAGAATTATTTTTTTGTCGTCATTTAAAATTTGTTTTCGAGTTCATTTCCTGTATTTTTTTTTGGAAAGCGAAGTTTCGTGTTCTCTCAGTATTAGCTAAAAGCCTTTGTTTTGTTCGGTCTTTACATCCTTCCTTATCCGATGTTTTGTTCCTATTGTGTGTGTCCGCTTTCTTTACTAACGTCCTCACTATAAAAAGTAGTTTACATGTAGACATTTTAAAATAATTCTGCACGATAAAAACCACTTCTGAATGAATCTAGATTCATATAAGCATAGCTGTGACATAGTTAGGCATATGAACTCATTATGAATTCACAATCCGTGAATACAAAAACAAATACAATAGGTCTGTGGGTGCAACAATGCAATGCATTCACCCAACCATACATTTTATTGTTCCCATTTCTTTCGTCACATATTCATTTCCATTCAATTAATTTATTCATTAAAGCGTTTAGAGCTAAATGCTTTCTCGAGAGCCTGTATAATGTCATTATAAAGCTTTCGCGTCTATAAATAACATTGTATTGATTAAGAAGGAATGTGTTTATTCGGTGTATGAGAACGGAGGGGGAAGTTATTAGGGACATGGAAAATATCTCAAGTTAATTACTTGCGTGACTGACTTTGTGGCGTAACGTTTTGTCTCATAAGTTTCGGGATGCGGCGTTCGATACACCGCAAGCGGTTTAGAAGTCACTTTAATAAATTGCGTCGATTCCAAATTAGTATAATTAATACTGTCTATCATAATGCAAAAGTGACATCAATGTTATTAAAAATGACTTTTTTTCTTCGTCTTAACTAAACAAAGATATTTATTTTCTCTAAAGCGAGGGTCGAAAATCCATATTTTTTTCGGTTGCTGTTGAAAAAAACCAGGAAAAGTATGCGATGTATCCATTATTCGATACGTAGGAAAATTTTAATATCGTCATGTAACAGGATAGGGACTACAACATGACGAGTCGTCTGTGTGACACGATTGATTTTATAATAACGTACCCTATTATCTGTAGGAAAGGTATAATTTCCGTCAACCTCGCATAAAATGTCATTTTGGAAATCTTGCGTCTATTTCGGGACAACAAAGTGTCTATAAACAGGATTTTAAGTACGACGTTTGGTTGTAAATTTTATCTAGACGAATCTGTTGCAAGTTACGATGCGATAGGTGGTTTTATACAGGTGCTACTGTTTGATATTATAATAAAATTTTTTCAGTACATATAGGTATACAGAGAGTAAAAAGTGCGGTAAACTTGGTATACAGGTATACCTTCCGATTTTTTCGAATTCGCATCGCATCGCAGTTTTGTGTGGGCGCCCTAATATAGCACTTAATTTTAAAGCACACTCAGTACTAGAATGGCTCAACGAGAGGTTCATCATGGAATTGACTTGTGCAGAAATGAAGAAAAAAAGCGTAGCTTTTTTATTCGTGTATAAGAAATCTGCAGCGATTTGATCACGTATCCTCATAAAGAACGTGCATGGTGATAATGTCAAAAAAACAAATAGGGGAAAAAGAGCATTTAAAAGGGACTCATAAGGAGGATGTCATAAAAGCAATTCATCATCATTATCCTGTTACCCTGACGTCCGAGACGCTCATTGTTGAACAAACTCGTGAGGCTTTTCCTTGAGCATTTTCCGAGATTCCCCTGAGAGATGACTTCGCTACTGCAACCGAACCCCGTGACCCTTTTCAGAATATATAAAGGCTGAAAGGGTTTCTTTAACCATTAATAAAAAATAACTTAGTTTATGAAGGTTACGATGCATGCCCCTATAAAACTTTCTTAAATCATATCTGCTAACATGATTCATTGTTTTAATAAAAAAAAAATGGTTTATGATAATTTTCTGTACGGGAAACAGAATGATTGATTTCTCAAATATGTTTCTAATTTTCTATTCATTTTTTCGGTATATAGAAGTCGTATATCACGGTACTACATCAACCTTGGGGTCGGTCAGTGCAGAGCTAAGCTACGGACGGCTGCTATGATTTATCTGACATGCTGAATTATTATATAAAATATAGCTGCAACCCGTCGATAGCTCTCATTGACTTAGCTTTCTCTTTTAAATATACAACACATTTTGTGAACTGAAAATGCGGAACATTTAAATGTGTGGTGCATTTATCCCCAATTTTTAGGAGTTAACTGCACCGCAAATCTGAGATGTGTTCGACAGAAAACTTTAGTTTGGTATTCTATATTTTATTTTAATGTGCCTTTAAAAAGGGATTTAAAAATAAAGTATATAAAACTGACTTTAACGAAACAAATAAATAAAATTTCCTGAACATTTCCAAGCACTCATATTCCATGTTAAAAACGGCCTGCGAAATACATTTCAGTGTTTCAAGTATTTCTGAGGGTTACACTCTCTTGAGGAACATGTAAGTTCATTTTAAAGTTTAACGTCGCTTGAAGCTGTAAAAGCCGAGAAGTAAACTCTTTTTAAAAATATAAAAGATTTTTTTTTCATATAAAATTGTTATGTAATGGTTCATACGGCATGGCAGCAGTCTGTTCGTTTAGGCGTAAATATCAAATTATTATAGTAAAGAATTTGTGATTCATGGAAAGAAATATGTGCTAGTGTCTGAATTATATTGTTTTGTCAGATGTAGTAGTATGTAGTACTATGTAGTATTATTTTTTATCTCTTTGTGTAAGTAGGAAGATACGGAAAGCTTAAACGGATATATTCCTTGGCTGGCTAGAGCTTTGCGCATCGATTTTAACTCAGTTCTTTTTTACATTCGCACTATCTCACAAAAGACTTCCTACCTTATTTTATTTTCAAGGTTTTCTACTTTAACATGAGCAAATCTAAGTGTAGTTCCATTTTATATATATATTTTTTTGTATTAAGTACTTGTTTATAGTTTTATACGTTTTGTGTTTTGAAATGGCTGAAGTCTGAATGATTCTTTGATAGGTCGGTAGTTTTTTAGCATAGACTATATAGACTAAAGGTCTGAACCTCGTGGAAAAAAGAGGTTGAAGTAAAAAAGTTTTTCAGCCTAAACTCAGGTAAACGCTGCACGACAGCCTTTTGATTATGCAAATAAATTTTCACAACTCAATTATGAAAATTCCCGTAATTTCAGTTTATACCTAGCTTTATTTAATTTTTAACAAAGCTTTACATAACTTCGGGAATTCTTTTTGACTGAAGCTTTTGGGCGGACTACTCGGAGGTTGTTGATTTTATTTCAGAATATTTCGATATAAATTCAAATTCAATGCTTCATTGGTTAAAACTTTTTGACAAAGGCTTTGCAAGTTGTTTAGTAATTCATAGATAAACATAAACATAATAAAATGTATAATTCAGAAAAGCATTTAAAATAAGAATCCTGATTTTGGCAAGTCACCCTCGATTATTTTATCTAGGCTTGTAGTAAGCAAGTAACGGTTAGAAAGACGACAAACCTCAGAAAAAATATCAAATAATATTTACTTCATGACCTTATTATACTTTTATACATTGTAACAGTAAACTCATAATTTGCTCTCAATTCTTTTCTAAAAACAGAACAATAGACTCAGTATTCAACACACGTATAAGTGCAAAAGGTCGTAAGTGAACACAGTGAAGATATTCGAAGCTTACGCGTCGAGAGGCAGTTAGAGCGGCTTGTTAGCAGTTTAATCTGATAGCATATGGGGTCATGACTGTAACATGATCTGCAAATAGATTAAGGAACGAAACCTTTTTGCGTCTTCATCATGGAAAATAATCATAGATGTATATTCAATAGATCAATACTTTTTTTGTACCTCATAATCATCTCCCGACCCTTTTCCCAACTATGTTGAGGTCGGCTTTCAATCAAAATTTTTGTATCTAAATTAATAGTACATTCCTAAGCAAGTCGCGGTATGTATCTTAATATTTATATACATAATATCTACGAGGCTACCTTGCACTGAAAAAAGCCAGTATCAGAAAAGGTAATTTATTTAGAACATTACTCATTTACCCCCGAAAACGTTTAAGGAAAATACCTAAATGTTTCACACGATTTACTTTAATCTTTCGCATTTGTGCAACAGTAATTCTGGTTAAACTTGGATTGCTTTTGAAACTTCATGAAACAAAAGAAGTGATTTTCCAAGTCGCGGCAATTGCTTTTTTTTATTTTGATATATCGATCGCTTTTCTTTGTACAAGGAGTCGGAATACCAATTTGATGGGTGTATTGAATTACTTAGATTGAAATTACGCATGTAGCTCATTTTCCTCTTTATAAGGCTTCTCGAGTTTTTATTGATTTGCTTCTTTATGGAAATCAGTATTGCGAGCGCCAGGTGTCGCTTATACTGATTAGGTACGAAATGTAATTTATACATATTCTTTATACATGTTTTGTATAGGACTTTGATTGTACAAGGCAGGATAATTCAAGTCAGGTTTAGTATGCTGGCCTCATCTACTTCAAATAAATAATAATTAAGTCATTAGTAAATACCGTTATTAGTCGCAGAACATTATGGAGTCAGAAATGAGTATCTTTTAATGAAGGAATATTTAGTTTTTCCAGAAAGTCAGACCCACCCAAAACAAAAATGTGAAAGACTGCCAAGTTCGATAATATGGGAATGCTTCGCCTATAAAAGAAGTGAGATCTGAATAAGTACCAAGTTCCATACACATACCTCAGTTAAAAATAGTTACTTTTTTAATGATGTTACTTGGCAAGTTTTCATACACCTTGTTATAAACCTACTAAACGCAATGAATCAAGTATTTAATTTTCTATTAAAACTTGCCAAGTAATCATCATTAAAAAGTAACTATTTTTAACTGAGGTATGTGTATGGAACTTGGTACTTATTCAGATCTCACTTCTTTTATAGGCGAAGCATTCCCATATTATCGAACTTGGCAGTCTTTCACATTTTTGTTTTGGGTGGGATTTCATTTATTTTTGTAAGGTTGTTTATTTTATTTTTTTCTTATGATGAAGTTAGTTAAAGAAATGTCTCATTTATACTATTTTTTAGATTTTTTAATATGCACTATGTTTCTTACAAAGAAATGAACTAGATTAACTAAATGGACTAGATTTACCAACTGACTGACATGACATGTTATCATATATTATGTTCGTGGATCAAAGTTACACATTCGTTATTTTCGAAAGTAATTCACACTTGGCCGTTTTCAGATTTTTACTTTACTTTGACTAAATACAAACCTTTGTACCATTCGAAGATATATTATATAAATATAGATAAATTTAGTTCGTTTTAGTTCCTTAGGGGAATAAATTTACACCGGGTATAAAACACCTTCATTATTTTGAAACCGACTCACACTTGGCCATTTTCAGATTTTTCCCTTTAACTTGACATAAAGACCTACCTCCATGCCAAATTTCAAGTCAATACGACCATTGGAAGTGGTCTAGGTTTTTGATGAGTGAGTCAGTGAATAAGTGAATAAGTGTATAGTAAAAATAGCGATTTTCTGACGTCAATATCTCAAGACCTACAATAGGTATATTAATGAAATTTTGTATTTTAGATAAGTGAGGGGGTCTCAACAGATACTAGAAATTTGATATGCGTAAATAAAATAGATTTTGAGTTACAGGGGGGTCGAATTTGGCCCGAAATGGTTCGTGTAATATAACCCACGGCCGGTGTGTCGCTTTTTTGCTCGAACTTGGCGGACACACTGCCGTGTGTCTAGATTAGTGTTGACTTCTTTTGTTAATGAACAAACATAACATTAATTTTGAAAAAATGCAAAGCCTAATTGAAACCCTAAGAAGTTTCAAAAATGTTCATATCAATAAACCTACGTGTCTTTGTTACAGGAAGAAAAAGACCAGCTACTAACCACCAACTGCTGGATCACGCAAATCTGGACAGATTACCACCTCAGGTGGAACACCAGTGACTTCGATGGCATTGGTGTCATCAGAATACCGTATGAAAGGGTCTGGAGACCCGACATCATACTCTATAATAAGTAAGTTTTATCCGACTAACCTACTAATATGTATAATAAAGTTGTGAGTATGTATGGATGTATGTTTGTTATTACTTTACATAAAAACGGCTCGACCGATTTGGTTGAAAGGACATTGTTCAATTTTGGCCTAAGAACCGATGTGAATATAAATTATACTATAATTTTTATTTATTTTTATATTGTTTGAAACATATTTTAGTATTCCACGGACACTTCAAATAAATAAATTCCAAATAAAAAGTAGGGTCACAATTATTGATGCCTTATAAAATGTTTCCGTCAGCCAGTGCTGCCAGTTTCGGAAGTTTTCGGGATTTCGGTAAATACGGATCGAATTGAGAACCTACTTTCCGAAGTCGGTTATTAAAATTAGTTGGTAACACTTTATTCATTTAAATACCTAAACTGACTAGCTAGAAAAAAGCTAGTATTCTGTATAATGTTTTAAGATGGTTTTGAGCGAATCGCGAATTTCTAGCTTGGCATTCGAGTAGGATTATAGTTTTCGTAATTGGCAACACTGGTGTACTTCAGTCAGTTTGCTAGAAGTCAGTTTGATTGGTTTGATTGCTTTGCGACTATCGTTTCTTTTGTGATTTTCTATGCGTTTCATGGTTTTATTCTAACAACTTTGGCTTGATTACGGACTCCGATTAGATTGCGTACTTGGTAGACTCGGCTTTGTGTAAAGAACTGGATTTTACTAGCATTTTCGGATATTGCTCTGTCTGTGATCGAATTTAGTTATATTATAATTACAACAATGGATGCAGAATATAGTATATTGTATAAATTGTGGATCTGCTGGAGGTTCTTTGGTATTAGAAAACGAAGATATACTTCGTTGCATACAACAATGGACTGTTCCCCGTATGGTAAGTGGTCTACGAAAGTGTTTTTCTAATTTTGATAAGAATGTTACTATATACCTACTTATGTTTTCATAAGCACACAATTTCTCGGTTTTCAAATCAATTGCCACAATTGCAAGTTACTTGATATTTACTAATGATTTTTTGTATTTATTATTACAGGTTGAAGCTCATGACCTTATATGTACGACGTGTTGGTCTGAAGCAGTCGAGCATAATAAGATGCAATGCACTGTTGGACGCAATTGTGTACTTTGTAAGAAGCTCCTACCATCAGGCATACTGTTGCAATTGTATCGTTGGGCGTAGAACAGTGGGCTGTTGTGCCCACATAATGACTATTATCTGGTATTTAAGCTGGGCGAGATACCAAAGCTCAGTTCTTAGATATATTATTGAGAAATATTGATGATTAAAAACCTTTAATTGAATATAAATATTGTTTTTATTGCACATCCTCGAAAACCTCTTTCATTGTTATTGGTAAACCTTACTTTAACTGTTAAATTATTTTGTGTGGTAATGACATTTTTAGTATGGTCTGTGCCTTCTTGGTAATAGACCGCGGGTTCGATTCCCGCCTTATGGCATGTAGATAGCTAGGTAACTGTCTAATATAAAAGTAGTAACAATCATTTAAATAAATAATTCTCCATCGTAATAATATCGATATTTTATGAATTGTGGTGAATGGAACTCTTCCATTTTGGAAACTTATGCGTTTTATCACAAATCCAAAGTGGATTCACTTTATATTAAGAAACGTAACGTTGAAAGCAAAAGCGTTTAGGTAGTTGTTTTTCATAAAAATTCTAAGCATTTATGAAAACTAGTCACACGCCCCGTCTTCGCACGGTGGCAATGTAAAACCTTGGTGTAAACCTTCCTCTTGACCTACTCTATCTATTAAAAAAAATCGCACCCAAATCCATTGCGTAGTTTTAAAGATCTAAAGCATTCAAAGGGACAGACAGAAAATGCAACTTTATAAAATGATCATTGTCAAAGAATTATCTTAAACTTGACTATTTACTATCTCTTTTCCTAGTATCTAGTAGAGTAGTCTTTTCCTAGATCTAGAAGAGAACATATAGAGCTGTACATAGTATTGTTGATTTTTTGTATAGTGTAGTTTGATAATACTACTCTGATATTTCACGCAAGCTTGGTTATTTTTTATTTATAACCTCAAAATATTAACTTTTTTCGTAATTATTTTAGTTTCCTGAAGTGTCCGTTCGTGAAAACTTATTTCATAGGATTCCATATAATTTTAAGAGTTTATAGAAGTCACTTTCCATTCGAACGGTTCTTAGGCAGAACATGTATGGAGCCGGAACAATGTCCTTTGGTACCTATGTAGATAGTTGATACCCTGAATTAACACATGGGCTGCTTTTTACCAACACACCATGCGGGCGAAGCTATTTATTAGCTTGTGTTATGGGTGCTAACACAACTGCTGTACCAATAGTTACATATACAACATGTAACGTAATTAACGCACACCCTCAAACACCCTAATTAGAATATTATGTTATAATCATAGTACATACACTGAATTTTTAATTTAACGTGTATATGCATTGTTATTTACTAAATTAGTTATACCAATTCTTGGAGAACTTTTTGGTCATACTACTACGCACGCAAATATCGCGCCGCGCGCCGCTCGACTCGACACAACATAACGAAACTACGGAAAAAGCCGACAATACACGAAGTCTTATTACTTTGAGTTACAGTCTATTTGAATTTGTTTTGACTGTACAGGGTTAATATGACAATAATTTCCGTAGTTTTAATTATTTTAGGGAAAAAAAATTACCTATATTAAAAATGATATAAATCGATTCAGTAAACGATTCTGAACAAACTAATTTCAGGATGTGCGTTAATTAAGTTACATGTTGTATATGTACTTATGGATACATATTATAACACACAGACAACACACATAACTTACCATACAAATGGTGACCGTATCAGGAATCGAACCCTGGACCATCAGTTCGGCAGTCCAGCATGGTGACCATTGCGCCAACGGAATCGGTCGTCGGTCGTAGTTTTGAAAGTTGAATGTTCTAATATTAACTTTTAATCTACTTTAAATCTGATTTGGGAAGTTTTAATTAGGACGTTAATACTGTTTGGAAACTAAGTTTAGATGTTTTAAACATGGTGCTATTATTCATCTAGTGGGTTGGTTTGTTCCGGGTTTCTCCACTTCGGTCAATGTATAGGAAGTTCAGAATTATGTGAAACCAACCTTACGATTAAAAAGTTGATACACTCTATTTACGTGATAGTCGTTTTTTATAGTTATAATATTCAACATAAAGCACCTTTGAGATAAGATTTATAGATTTTGCTACACAGCCATGTTTTTATCGGATAACTGACCAAAACACACGCCTATGTGTACCTACATAAACGGTGGTTATGAGTATCTCAAGCATCAACAGTCAAGCTACTAATTAGGTTCCCTTGTGTAAGACTCTTCTGGTTGTAGTGGTGGAAAGTGTCTCTAGTATACTCGTTGGAGAAAAACCAGTTTACTAATTCAGTTTACAATGAGCATTTATTCTGAAGTTCCACAAATTCGTATGTATTATTATCTAAATCAAACATAAAATCACCACCATTCAATCGCTCACTAAAAAATGCCAACCCCGACCAGCCAAGTCCCGTCTTTTATTCCCCTTCTTTTGTTTTTCTTTTTTTTTTAAATAAACCCGCGTTCCGTCTGACGTCAGTTGTCAGTTGCCAGTTACAATCGAAAGAGGTTTAAACACTATTAAATTGTAAAACCTTACACTCGACCATCCTGATGTCGTGTATGTCCTCATACACGTATTCACCAAACGGACCTTACACTTGGCTGATCGTGTCCTCGAGAAATCAAATAATTTAATAAAAAAATAAAAAAAAATTAATTACAATATAAATATTTGCGATAAGCGTCAAATCAATACATAGAGCTATAATTCTGATTCTAATAATAAAAAATAAAAAAATCTATATTGAACAGAACTATGAACCAACTATTTAAATTTGTTAAATCATTATACCTAAACAAAACTCATTTAATTTACAACTCCAAAAGAATAATAACTTGAAAACAATATTAATACAATTATTATGTTTTTTTTAACTAGGTATCTCGAACTCCATTTTCGAGAAATAATCTAACCATCCAATAATCATAACCGATGATTTGTCTAAACCTATTTGTCTAGGACTTAAACCTTAAAACCATGAACTTGCCTCGACTCCACTTTCAAGGACTTTAATAACCATAAGCTTGCCTTGACTCCACTTTCAAGGACTTAAATAACCATAAACTTGCCTCAAACTCCATTTTCAAGGACTTAAATAACCAAAATTGCCTCGAACTCCATTTTCAAGGACTTAAATAACCATAAACTTGCCTCGAACTCCATTTTCAAGGACTTATTAAATAACCAAATATTTGCCTCGAACTCCATTTTCAAGGACTTAAACCATCTTGACAGGTCGAGGCTCGACTCCATTTCGCCCTCGACCTGGAACAAGATAAATAAAATACAGTAACGGTAAACCGGATTAATTAACTAATTATACTTGAAACTAGTAGGTATGTAAATTATAAAAGTGCATTTAAATAAAAATAGAATAACATGTTGTAATAAAATTAAAATACATTTTAACATTTTGTAGAAAGATGAAATAACATAAAAATATGAATCCCTACTTAATATTATAAATGTGAAAGTAACTCTGTCTGTCTGTCTATCTGTTACGTTTTCACGTCTAAACCACTGAACTGATTCTAATAAAATTTGGTGCAGAGATAGAGTTGACCTTGAGAAAGAACATAGAATTCTTTCATCCCGGACTTTTGAAGAATTCTCCTGGAACCGCGCCATAACCGAACTCTACGCGGGTGAAGCCGCGGCCGGAAGCTTGTTTCATATAAAAACTCAAAAGTCAATCTGATATTCCGCTATTTCATCATCGTTTGCATCATCCACAGAGTCCGTTCCATCATCAACCTCTAAAACTTCTAAAACCCCTAAACGAATCCTTGGTTTTATTCGGTCTATAGCTACGGTAGTTTTCTATACAACGTTGGGTTTATTCGTAGTTCCTGATTCTGAACAACTTTCAATACATTGACCTACCCTATTGCATTTATTACACCGGACTAAGGGCTTTGTGCATTTCTGATAGGGATGTCCAATTTCTTTACAATTGTAGCATCTTATATTCTGATTTAAAGGTCCATTAGAGTTGAATTTATTGTTCGGTTTATCGTTATTTGTCGAGTTCAAGTTGCTGTTATTATTTGAAATTTGTTGAGTTAAACTTTCTTTGTTGTTGCTACACAAAAATTTTAAAAGTTGATCAGGCTCAACACAACGCAATGCTAAGGCACTAGACCTCAAAGTTCTATCGTTAATGCCGTGTATGATGCAATCGACGGCTTTCTTACCCGTTATTTCACATTGGTTTAAAAGCGCCAGTTTTTCGTAATAATAGATTTCAATTGACTCATTAAACTTACACCTACGGTTCAACATATCCTCCAGGGACTGACTAAAATTCTGTTCGCATGGGAATGCATTAATTAATTTAGTCTGCCACTCATTCCAGCTGTAGAGTATCGAATCTAGACTCTCGTACCAGGTTTTAGCCAGTCCTTGCAGTTTCTGCATAGCAAAATGTACAATAGTCTTGTCATCCCAACCATACACAGAAGCACATTCGTTGACCTTCTTCAACCAAACATCCATGCGCTGGCTTTTGTTATAGTTCGGGCAAGATATTTTTATAATCCAAGTTTCTGTAGCTCGAATGTGTATTCTGAGAAGGCTGAGGCTGCAAACCTCCTTTAATAGACTGAATTATTTGTAAAATATCCTTGGACGAAAAAGAAGGACTACATGACCTTTGCAACCGACGCCCGTTGCTAGCAGACTCGCACTGTCTCTCGTCAACCCCGCCGTCCTCTTGTCGCCTTCGACGTGCGCCATGCTGCCGGCTTTCTCTCTCACGCTCTTCCTGCAGGTCTTGCTCTAACAAACGAAGACGTTCTCGTTCTCGCTCCACCGCCACTTCACGCTCCCTCAAGCGTAGGCTGTGGCTCCGGCTGTGGCTCCGGCTATGGCTGTGGCTCCGGCTGCGACTGCGGCTGCGGCAACGCCTTCCACTAAACCGCGTGTGGCCCCGAGACGTGGACTCCAGACGATGATGACTTGCCTCACGTTCGGATCGTTGATCCATGGCCAGAACCTCAGGGAAAAGATTAACAAATTGGTTTAGTTTAAATAAACTTAAAATATTACTTATCTCGGAAACGGTTATTTTAGAACAAAATTAACAAAAAATTTCCCCCTTTTATACACCCTACCATGACGAGGCCCAGATTACAAGAGTCATCTATTTTGTTTATTAGAAATGTTTAGGTCTTGGAAGTCAACTAAAGTAACACAGTCGGTAGGCGACCAATGGCTAGCTAGGTGAACAAAAGAAAATACCAATTTTGATCCTTAATGCTGACACATGTCCTAGTACTAGTATAATTCCAACTAATTCTTCTTCCGTACATATAGTAGTCACCTGGGTTCGAAGTCAAACCCTCTAAATCACGGTTATGGTCATAAAACGTAATAATGCTTACCAGTTAATAGGTAGTAATCACCGTGTTAACAAACATGCGTACGGTTTCGTCAAAATAGAATACCTCATTTGACCATTTTATTAAAATCTCTACATATCATTTTGTTTTATTTACCGGCAAATAAACTATCTTCTTAAACTTAAACCAAATGATAAAATAGTATGCACTTACGTGATATTAGTGGCCTTGGTGATCCCGCTTCTGAATTGTAAGACTCTTCTGGTTGTAGTGGTGGAAAGTGTCTCTAGTATACTCGTTGGAGAAAAACCAGTTTACTAATTCAGTTTACAATGAGCATTTATTCTGAAGTTCCACAAATTCGTATGTATTATTATCTAAATCAAACATAAAATCACCACCATTCAATCGCTCACTAAAAAATGCCAACCCCGACCAGCCAAGTCCCGTCTTTTATTCCCCTTCTTTTGTTTTTCTTTTTTTTTTAAATAAACCCGCGTTCCGTCTGACGTCAGTTGTCAGTTGCCAGTTACAATCGAAAGAGGTTTAAACACTATTAAATTGTAAAACCTTACACTTGTATTTCGATAATAATATGCTTTGTTATTACAGAGTACAGAATCATACAGTATATTAGCATACGTAATGGCTTTGAGATCAATATTTTATCAATCATCTAAATTAACATAATCCTATTTCACTTGACGAGGACCCTCGTTAATGTTTTATTTAATTGCGTTTAAAAACGTTTACCTTTATTTGTTTGATCTTTTTCGAAATTAAATCTCGTATCTTTTGAAAGAAAATTAGAAAGCAATATCAAACTTTTTAGCAGATAATGCGATTTAAATTATATGAGATGAAATTTAAATTAATTTGATTTAAATTGCTTTGTTTATACATCAGTCAAAGTATAAGTTACTAGAGGTATCTGTGAGATGAACAAAAAACTGATAAACGGTGTCTGCAATCCGTTGCCATTACCGTTGAAACTCTACATCGCCGTATTACATTACAAAAGGAAAGAAAAGAAAAATGTCGTCACTAATGACGCGAAAAAAATTAAGTGTTCTTTGTGCGTTCTACGAATTGTGGATCATTACGTATCAGAGCATAGCAGCTCACTGGCTATCCGACAACACGGGGATTAATCGAAGTTATTTATTAAATTAACGACGCCCCACGCCTTCACCTCCCTCCGATATCTTTCTCTTTGTACGTATTTGATTTTATTCGCTTGAGAGTAGGAGATTATGACCTTATTACAAAAGAATGTTATATTAACAAACGGATTACGCATTGGGTATCATAAATAATGCGTTATATCCAAAATGTTGGGATAAGTGGCTCATTAGATCACTGAGCCTTTTGTTTTATGGATGGCACATTATTTTTGGAATCTTGTCTTGTGTTATTTGTTTTAGATGAGGGCTTCTGATATAAATTGTTAATGATTAATCCTATCCCCGTCTGTGAACATAGTTATTGCAAATAAGCAATAGTCAATGATATTATATTCAAACCAGCATAAAAGATGTTTCTTAAAAAGTATTTTTAACTTAAAATCCATGAACATTTTTATAAATCTCAAGCGAATAAATCTGAATAGACAGATTACAGGTACTGAAAACGTCTGTAAATCTGCACTAAAGTACTCAAACAGAATTCACTGAATGCTACTAAGTCCCGTACACAAATGCTTAACTGTGTGAGTAGAGTAACTACATATCTCTGATGCGGCTTATTATTGTATGAAGAGGGTTTAACAGTTGACAGTCGTTTAGCAACTGATGAATTTTGATGATGAGTTTGTACTCAACTCGGGAAGTTATATGGGGAAATTGACATGATGAAAACAGCCTAATATTGTCATTTTAACTTTATTGAAATGTTCAATTTGATACAATTTTAATTCACAAAGATTTAATACAGACATATTCCATTAGTACTCCTACGCAATAACATCGAACGGCTCAGCAAATGGTGCGTACATATTAGCCTTCCACTACAAGCTATTAAGTCGGGAGTAAATGCATAATGTAAATGTGCTATTACCAATACAAAGTGCCAAAAACATTTCGCAGTTTCTGTTCTGGCCAAATAAAGCTTTTGACTAACACAGTTTAGTGAAATTGAACTGTCAGTTGGATTTATTTGCCGTCAAGTGGTTTACCTGGACGTTTCTTGCGGCGTGGACCGATACTTGCCATATTGAGATTGATTTCAGCCTGTTTCAAACTGTAGTATTGGATGTGAAATTATGTGTGTTTGAATTGGTTTATTTGCAGGTTGGTTAAGGTGTTTAGTTATAGTATTGGTGAGAGTGTTTATATTATTGGAGGTTGACTATATACTCAAATATAGAACATATTTATTGTGGTTCTTAAAATAATTGTATTCAGCTTTTTTCGACTGGACTACTAAAGCTTGGGTTTCCTAGGAAAGCGGTGCCGTCATATAGCGGCCGTAATAAAGCGGTGAATGACGTCACTAGAACGTTGTCTATGTAAACAAAATGGGGCGGTTTCCTAGAGAGCGGTAACTGACACCGTAACTTCAAACAGCGGAGCCGCCATTTGCATGACGGCCGTCTTGACGGTGTCAGATAGTTTGGTGAACGTTTTATTGAAAGCGGTGAAGCTTTTTTATACGCACCTGTGTTTTTTTTTTTTTCAGAACAACGTCAAAAATGAGTTCCAACTCTTGGAGCAGCGAGGATGACGAAATTTTAATAGATTTCGTTCGTTACCACGAAGAAATATATAATATAAAAAGTAAAGATTATAGAAAAAGTCGACTAAAACAGAATTGGTGGCGTGAAATTGGAGAAATATTAAATGTTTATAATAATTTAATTTTCATTTTACATTACAGTACTTAATTAGCTACATTTATCTTATTTAAGAACAGCCTAATGATGTGACGGTGTGTTAAAACGGCCGTGGAACTTTCCACATGTCATCACCGTAAAGACGACCGTCTAATTGCGCCCGTAATATTACGGCCGCTATATAACGGCACCGCTTTCCTAGGAAACCAAAGCTTTAGGCACTTCGTCTTCATATGAACGAGGTCCTTCAGAACGGAACTATTTATATCTTAATTAGAAATAGCAGTAACATCTTGTAATGACGATGGACTGCCACCATTTATTTTCATAACTGTTTTACTGTTCCTGGTTTATTTAGGGAAATTGAGTACCGACGTAAACACTGTTCACTTTTTATATTGCACATCAAACTTTAGGTCGCGTCGAAAATAAGTCTAAACCGAAGCTCATACATATACGGGTCACATTCCCAATTTAGTTTAGCATTATAACGAAATCAAATAGCATTAAAAATCAAGTTTGTTCAAAGTCAATAGATCTTTATACACATTTAATGTTTCATTTCGTTTGAAATGTTAATTTAAATTCTTTTCTATTAAAATAAACCTTAATTCAGTACAAGAATAGATTTCGTCGGTTTCGAACGATTTATTAGCTAAACGAACAAAAGTGAATGTTATCTGGCTAAAGTTTGTAGCAATGAGACATCGAGATTTGAAAGCGCCTCGCCGAAGGGTGAATCAGATACCTACCCTCTTCGGCACCGCTACATGTAATGTATTACATTTTAAAACCACTTCCTTCGTACCTGAAATAAAATGAAATAATAATAATGTTGTTTTGTTAAAATTAACATTCGTTTAGTAATGTAAATATGGGGATAAAATATTTTTTCTGCTAGGACTGCGGGATTTTTTTAAAGGGTTACCGCTGCTCTGTTACACAAAAGAACTCGGGTTACTTGATGATTTTACAGCTATCAAGTAGAATAGTTGAAACATTTTGTATAAGTTGCTGGCTAAGCTTATGAAATGTTACTTTTATTTAGAAATACATAAATCATTTTTTAATTTGATTTAACGTAAACAAATGAACGAATATTTAATTAAATTTTCATCAATAGAATTTGGATTGTAATTTGTAATTAATATTTATGAATTAATATAAAATATAAGAGTCATCAGTCTTGTCTATCGGGCAATCTTGGCAGGTCCTGCAATTATTCTCAGTTTAGTTAAAATGATTAATTGAGGAAATGTTTTAGTATTATTTATTAGTTATTAATTACAATAGATTTAGTAGAATTCAGCTAAATCCATTCTAAATAGAAGCTTTATTAATTTTTGTACGTCAATCTTCTGGATAAAATTACCTACGAAAAATATTACTCGTGTTACATACCTATTATAATATACGAGATTTACATAGGAAAGTCCTTAAATATTTTTCATTTATTTTATCGTAACTCAAAATATATAAAACATAATATTCTACATCACGTGCCCATGTATATTTTTACCAAGTTTGCATAAGTATTGCCGCCTAATAGTTTGGAAACTTATAAGTATAAGGATTTCGGTTGGTTTACGGTTCGTTTGGTTAAGACCCTTCCGACCTTATCCTGACTACCATACGGGATTGGTAGGCCTGACCTAATTGTGAAGATTGTATGCCCCGAGGCAAACTTGTTTTAATAATAGCGACTCTTTTATCAAGAGCTTATTTAGCATATTTTTATAGATTTTTGTGGCCCTATTTTAATCATTTCTAACTCTCTTTATTTATATACTTTAAATATAACGCGTAATGATGCGAAATATGCATTTGTGACATTTAAAGTTCTTAAAAGAAAATCTAATTGTTGTGATGAAATAAGTAGTTTGAAACATTTTTAACGAAGAATAAACCTCTTGCTTAATTAACCGCCAGTTTCTTCATTAAAAGTAAAAGCCAAAGTAAAAGTCAAAGTAATGTCTAAAGTAAAAGTAACGGTCAAATTCGTTTTTTCTATTAGTTTTGCTGTCACTTTAGCCTTGAAAAAACGACCGTTACTTTTACTTTAGACATTACTTTGACTTTTACTTTTGATGAAGAAACTGGCCGTAAGACCATAAAGTATTTCACCAGGAAACTGAAAACGTAACTTCCTTGACGAGTTTGAATTTCAAGGTCAAAATCATCACTGTGCAAATAACAGAATTGGGAATTCTATGTGAGATGGTAATCTGCCTTCTGTAACAAATTCACGTACTTCAGAAACGTATCGAAAAGCGGTTCATTTGTTCAAATCGATTTATTCGCTTACAGTTTAAATTACATTTACATAATGGTGGAACTATTTTACGTTTGGTGTTTACCGCATCATTTATTTTATGCCTTAATTTACATATTTCATGTTGCTTCGGAAGTTGAAAGGGAACATACATAATTTAACGCTTATGAGGCTAAATGGCGTGGGCAGAGCAGTTAGTACTGCCAAATATTACTTGAAGTCACGTTTGGTAGACAGGAATGTACAATTGTTCATTTCCATGTGTGTGCTTTGGCACGCAGCGTCTGATTAACTCGACTTCAGTAGGAGCGGTTAAAATAGCCTTGCTTCTCTTGTAGTTTATGATACGTTATAAAACGGTATACGAATTCTACAGAAAAAAACACTGAAATTTATTTTCGTGAATAAGATTTGTACTTAATTATTAGACCTAGTACAGGATGGTAGGTACCCAGTTTTATCTAAAATACTTATCAAAATACACCCACAGTTATAAGAATAGACTATTAGAAAGCGCAATACTCAATATAAAATGTCAATAAACCTACAATTTTGTTAGGTAGCACCTTCATCACAACGTGAATCCGTAATATATTATTTAATTCAACTTTAACCTCTGTCAAAGCGAATAATATAAAATGCCATTAATCACTTATCCCCGATAGCTAAAGGGTTGAGCCATCCCTGTTAGAGTTACATCAACTTGATGGCGTATAGATTGCTAAAATCTTTTGTTTAACCTTCAAAAAGCAGGTAATGCGCCGGGGATTTGTAAAGGGTTAGACGAAATGCTGGTCCTTGAGACTTTGGTCCTTTCGACCCCATTTGTATTTAAAGTCAGCCGTGTTCTGTATATTACATTGGCGGTCAACTGTTTGTTTTGAATTAGCTTCCGATTGTCATGCTAAATATAGGCGACAGGAATACTCCATTAGTAAACGATCTGACTGACTACTTGAA
The DNA here is from genome assembly GCF_022581195.2 of Helicoverpa zea. Taxonomy (NCBI): domain Eukaryota; kingdom Metazoa; phylum Arthropoda; class Insecta; order Lepidoptera; family Noctuidae; genus Helicoverpa; species Helicoverpa zea. Next base: position 9,304,421 of record NC_061452.1, on the reverse strand, counting down.
ATGCGCATAATTAATGTTTTCATGTTATGTAATTAATTGGCTGAAATAGTTCTTAAAAGAGAATTCATTTAATTAAATGAGGCACACAATACACACAATTTTATTTTCCCTTTTTGGGTCGTTGTGGAAAAAGTCTAAAATAATCTAGTTCCTTCTTTAAATAAAAGAACCCACTACCCACTATAAGTACTTTGGGTAATTTACTTGTAGAGATTTTAATCTAAGCCGCTTTGACTGTGGCCAGACTAGATAAAGAAGAAGCTACTAGGTACACTATTAGGAACCAAATGTGAACCATATGTGTGTGTAGGTACTTAGAAGACAAGTTAAATTATGTAAGGGAACTCCGTGAAAAGGTCTGTCTTGATGAAATTATCCTAAGACCACTAATCCGACAAGATTTGACCTTCATTACTTGGTTTGTCCTTTGTAGGGATTGACGTGTATTCTTCTTGATTGTTACGAAACAAATCCAAATAAAAGCCTCTTGTTCCTATGTATAGAAACAATCACCACCCACGGACATTAAAACGTGGGCGACTATATTTGTCAACTGAAACTTTATAATGTCAATTGACTTTTCCACTCTTGTGTGAAATGTAATTTTCATTATTACACTTTTGTGTAATATATAGTGAAAGGCATGTATTAATACTATGTGTACCTACAATATTTATAAACTTCATCTTAGAATTCACTGGATAACTGCTGCTGTACAAAGGATTTCCGAAAGGACCAGTTAGTCCTTTTAGGAATAGCTACCGGTCCTTTTGAGAATAGCTACCGTCCTTTTGGAAACGCAGTCCGTTTCCATGCCGTCATCGTTTCAGCCGAAAGACGTATACTGCTGGACAAAGTCCTCCCCCAAAGTCCTCCCCACTTGCTCGATCTTCAGCAGCCACTAATTCACTGTGTCCTTAGCTAGATCGTCCGTCTAGCGCCTGGCTAGATCGCCCGTCCATCTAGTGGAGGGCCAGATCCACGCCCTACCACAACTTACAATATTAGCAGACCTTTAAACTGATGTATATTTCCAGTGCGGATCCAAACTATCGGTCAGCAGTGATCAACACGAACGTGATAGTGAAGCACACAGGAGAGGTGACGTGGCTCAGCCACGGCATCTACGTGTCTGTATGCGACATCAATGTGGAGCAGTTCCCGTTTGATGTTCAGCTGTGCACCATGAAGTGGGCTTCCTGGACTTATGATGGTTTTCAGGTGAGAACTGTGTTTTGTTATGTTTTATTTTTTATAATACTTGCGGTGGGTTGCGCCATTTAAGTATAACTAGGCCATTATCAGTTCTCAAATTGTTGATGTGAATAGGTGAGAAGTTCACTGCTGGTTATGGATTGGTTATCATTATAGTTAAATGTTGCAACTGATTCTTAGAATGCCATCGACCTTGTCATTAGATTTTTATACAAAAACTTAGCTATAAATATTGCTTATGTGACAGTAGATACTTTGTATTCTCCAAAAATAGACTATGAACGTAGATTGTGTATATCAGGAAAACCTTCCGTAATTACTCCTGATAGAGATCTATGGGAGAAACAAGACATGGTGCTCCGACCCCTTATAAATAGTGATAAGGGTACGAAGATGTTGATGATGACGAATGTCCGTATAAACTGTATTTTTAAACAATTGATTGATTATGTATCTATCACAATAATAGTGTTATTATAATACTATCTTTGAATTCTAATTCTAAGGTCTTTTTTAAAGCAATCTGGAGTTAATCAAAACATAATGAACTACGTAGGATAACTTCTTATATGTACTTAATTAATTACCTTTGACATTGAAATCGAATTGACATAAGTAATGTTTAAGTGCGTTGAAATTATAACTTATAGCGTATGTAATTAGAGATAGGAGAAAATCTATAAAGCTATCCTTATTGAAACCTAGAGAAACAATGGCCAAACGGCCATTGTTGAGAGTAAATACTCTCATGCGTAACAACAGCTCTATAAATATCACAGCGGAAAGGTAGATGACATGTCTGAAAATGATACAATTATATAGTCTGTGACACGTGAGGCGCGAAGAGGCTGGCAAAACGGTACTAACCCAATAAGCTGTTACCGTCAGAATCGCTGTCACTCCTCACCGATCCTCTCGAAATACATATAGAGAGTTGCTACCTATTTGCTACCAGCAGCCATCCTGATATCAGAATCACTGTTACATGTAAATGCTGAATATCTTCAAAAACACGAGGGTAGCAATTGGTAGCAACTAATGGTAGCTGGTTGTAATTAGGTAGCAATTCTTTATATGTATTTCGAGGGGATCGGTGAGGAGTGACAGCGATTCTGACGTTCAAAATTAACTAGCCGGCACCGAGCAATCCACATTTAGATTATAAACTCCACCTTTATTGACCAAGCTGTTAGTCGGGTTAACTAGACGACAGTTTAATTTCACTTCAGTACAAATATTTATAGCTGCATAATCTTGGAATAACTCATTTGAATATTCCGTGAAAGCTTAACGAGTTTCATAGTTAGTAACTTGTTTACTTGAGCCATTTTGGTTTGATAAAAACTTAAAATTCAGGTAAACGTAGGTTATTATTAAGTCTATTGTTTAGAACAACAAGCAAGTTTATTTCTATCTTAAACAAAATAAATGTTATGTTTCTAATATTTTAAGTTATTGCATAGCTTCTATCGCAGGCCTTGAGCGCGGGGACCAAATCCAGAAATTCCGTAACGAAAAAACCTCACGCTCCCCACTCCGACGGGCACGGAGGTGTGGCTTGAAGGCCGTGCATCGTCTAACGTCCGTGTCAGTTCGGCAGTCTTCGACACGGCGCTGTGTGTCGTGCGATTAGACGTATTGTACGATTTTTGTCAGTGACAGTTGATACAGAATGCTATGCAATAGCTTTACCGTGGCAGTCCCCGAGTGCCACACGTATTTTTTTATGTTGGTTTAACACAATTATTCAGTTTCATTTCATAATATCGTCTAATAAAATCTTGTACAATACTTGTTCTGGCGCGGAAATTAAGAGATTTTAACTTCGCAAAAAATCAAGATTTATAGGAGCAAATGTTTTAATAGTGAAATTTTCCTTTTTCTACCCCGGAAACATGTCTCGCATAAAAATGAGGTACAAAAACAAAAGATGTAATGAGCCTTTTCAATGCTGAAAACACAACGTTTTGCTTAACAATAAATAATGTTTTTTTGCTATTGAACAAAAGAAAATCCCCTCATTACTTGGGATGGGGTTATATACTATTTTTGTAGAAATAAAATCACTAGCCGCGGTTCGGTAAATGCAAACAACGGGTTGGGTTTCTCCGAGTCTTGCATTAAAACAAATAAAGCGCTATTCGGCTGTTACGGATTTCTCAGTTTCGAAATTTACTAAAAGCTTTTTTATAAAGTTTTGTTGCTACGAGCATCAGTCAAGAAATGAAATGGAAACGTGCTGTTGAAATATTATACCCATATTTTGAGAGTTGATATAAAAAGTTTTACTGTTGTGATTCAGGTGCTTTTCTAACTTAAATTATCCAGTTTTTGTTTTCAAAATAAAGTGCTAATTCTTGTATTATGATTACTGAGATTCTTCATCACATTAAACTACATAAAGTTACAATAACAAAAGAAAGTCGACTCGCGAACGTCTAACAAAATATAATAAAAAAGCTAATTTACGTAAACAAAACAAATTAATTTCCGTAAGAAACGAGAGAAGTTAATTTACGTTATCCAGCGGTGAGGACGACATAGTAAAGTAAAAATTGTCAATATTTTGTATTTTTACCTCACAAAATTCTTCGTACGATTTTAGCTGTGGGATATAAAATCGGCTCATTACTTTTGAGCTGTGTTGGACATATTCACTGGGAAAATTGCACATAAGCTGCACGTAAACTGGATCTGGTCTTTCGAAAGTCCATTCTGCATAGTAAGTAATAGGTGCTATTTATTTGAAATATTTTGGTGATGTCTAAGTCACGTCCGTATTCTCATCTATCGAGGCGAAGCGTCAGTGAAAATGTTTAGGATTTATCTCGTATAAGTCGAAGCCAAGTAGGTATCTACTACGTATGTATATACTGGCTCCGAATTGTCACACGTAATGCGTAAACTGATTTTCCAGGGCTTTCTCAAAGAATTTAAAACCTCATGCTTCCTTATCAAAAACACTATAAATTAAGCCTTTATACCGATCGTTAGGCCTGTGATCAAGGACTTCAAGCCCATTTTAGCGGAATTTTCCATCTTCAATATTTGTTATTTGTGCCCCGTCTAATTTCATTTATGAATTTGAATCTGTGATTTTGTCTGACGTTTTAGGAACATCAGCGTGATATAATATTGTTTGCTACAACGAACAAGATTTAGAGTAATCCCTGTTTAGTACCTACTGCTTGTAAAGAGGTCCTAAAGTCTCAAGACATTTGGCCGAGGCAAGAATGATGATGATTACAATCATCCATTCAAGTGCCTTTTCATTGTGGCGGTACACAGGTACCCTCGATGAGCCTAAATGGACGCCTAACAGCTATTAAGTACAACATTATATTTTCTTTACAGATATTTATTTAGCGAATAAATAACACCACAATCTTTATATTTAAGAGGAAGTTCAGGCGTTTGTGAGGCCACGGGCCGACCATGAGAGATCGATTTTTGACCGAACAATACCTTAACCGTTTAATAAAAGCTAGGGTTTTTTACGAGTTTGCACACGATCAAAAATTCCATTGTGTGTACAAAATGAGTATGATGTTGTTTTGATATTTTATGCTTTATCAGAAAGTTAAAAGAGAGAGATCAAATCGAATCTAGGAAGGTTTTCATTACCACAATAATAGTTGATGTAGTGTACGTCATATTTTGTACACGGTGCCAGCTATTTTCATCTTTAGAATGAATATAACTTCTTCGCAATATTACTGACTAACCATTTTGAGTTAGAAGATTTTTAGAAAACCAAACCGAAGTACGAGAAAAGTACACATTTTAATTTGCAACCCCGAAGGAAGCGGCACAGTTCGAAAAGAGAAAACAGATTGGAAATCAAGATAGCAATCCAGTAATTTACGCTGACGTTACCGAATTCTCGATTCTTTTGTACGAATAAATAAAAAGTCCTATGTGTAGGGCGTTTATTGTGAAAAAATGGGGAAGAATGTCATTGTGCGTAATTTTAAAGCGTCGACGAGGCACACAGTTCTTTGGAATATAATGGCTTGGCCCCGTATATTACTACATTTTTCATTAGGTACTCGCTGTAGTAAAAGTATTGTATTCTATATACTGACTGCAGAATAATGAAGCTGTGTTATTAGTTGTATACCAGCAGAATAATTACAAGAATAACTGTAAATGAGGATTGTGTAAATGTACAGCGTGTAGGTATGTGGCGTTATTTTGTTCGTGTAGCATTTTATTAATTTATTGTAAACTAGCGTAACACCCTGTCCTCACTGGCGTAAAATTCTAATTATTTTCGATGATAAAAACAACTTTGGTGACTGCATATTTCACCTGTATTGCAATGTTTTTTTTTTTTGTGAAATGAAAGTGATGTAGATATTTTCAGTTTGAAAAACTTATCACATTTGTTTCGAAATACACGTTGCAAAAACCAGCCTATAAAAAGATCTATCGGATGTATATTTTTTATTCATGAAACATGTATTTCAACAAGCGTATCCGGGTACTTAATAAACTCAATTGGTACTCAGAAGCACGTTCCATAAAGGTTTTAATGGTACCAAACCACTGAGTCGGCATTTCAGCGAATACACCACGTGACGTATGTGGGCTGGCTCGCATATTTCAATTCAAAGCTACGATCGCTACGAATTTTATTTGACACCATTGCCTTTTATAAAAATACAAATAAATTTACTCAACACTTTGAGGATTCGTGATAGGCCTTAATGTTATTGGATTTGACGTATTTAGGTCTTAGCTTTTAGATTTTAAGCTTATCTTATCCTTTGTAAGTAGAAGTGACAAAACAGAGATGAATTTTGTTTCTAGAACTGTAAATTGAGCTAATTTGTATTAAAATTGTTCGTTTTGACGTTTATATCTTTTTATTTACTATCTATATTCTAGGAGTAAATCTATTTTCAAATGAATACCATTAATTTTCAGCTGAGCTATGCCTGTATAATCAACTGTGTAAAATTGGCATGAATGAAAAGGTCCATTTTATCTATCAAACTAAAAATACCCCAAAGGATTGATTGCCTCCCTTAAAAACCTTTCACTAATTTAATGCTTTCTATCGTACCTTATTCAAAAAATACTTGCGAACCAGACCTCTAAGAATTTAAATGACTGATTTCAGATATAAACTGAGCGGTCAAATTCGAGACGAAATATTTTTGCTTCTAAAAAAACTTTTCAGGCTTTCTTGTTTAAAATCTATCTCCTAAAAATTTGATGTCTCTCGGGCCGGTGTTATTTGACTTTTAAATTGGGATGCTATCTCTTTTCGAAATAGATTTTCGTCTTTTATCCACGGTCTGACATTCTGGAAGACTGGATTGGTACATATTTAAGGTTTCGCCAATTTCAAAGTTGTGAAGTTTACGCCTTTGAATAATGCCGCCTCAATTGCCTTACTTAAACATTCTTACTTAAGAGGGCTGTAAGAGTTCTCCACTTGATTGTGGAGGAATTAAAGTTCATCATTCCTTACCGCTGTAGCAGAATAATTACCTACGTTGAGTTTAAATGTTACCTTGCTACTAATCTACCACACATGTTTCTCGTTTGTTCCACTTTTGTCAATAGATATAAACAGTTTTATTAGTATACATATAGGTCTTTCTTGTCACATCTGAGACTATCTTGAATTCATGTGAAAATTTAAGTCAAATGTACATGCCTATAAAAACTATTAAGCGCAAATAGACTGCCTTGTGTAATAATTTTATCTGTGAAATAAATTATTTTTTCTTTGTCCATAGTTGGACTTAAAAAAACAGTTCGACGAAGGTGACACAACGAATTACCAAACTAACGGCGAGTTTGACCTCGTAAGCTTCGAAGCCATCCGCCACGACCAGTACTACTCGTGCTGTGTGGAACCCTACCCTGACATCACGTATATCATCAAGCTACGGAGAAGACCTATGTTCTATGTCTTCAATCTTATTCTTCCTTGTCTACTTATTAATGGGATTGGTAAGTTGGATATTGATCTTTAGATATACCTAGCAGTTATTAAATAATTTTATGGGCTGACAGTTTGCAAACAACGATATTCCTCATTGATTTTTCTCAGCTATGTGAGTTGTGCCAATTGTGGTTTCTGAACAACGAAAATAATATTGTTCGTAACTTTTTATAAATTTACTTTGGTTTTGATGGTTAAATTTTGACGATGAATAATCATAAATATCATGAAAGAAACAATCAAGTTTAACGACCACTTGTTTTCTTCGTATCGTAGGCATCAAGAATCTCAACAATATAGAGTTTCAGAAATTGTAGAAGGCGGATTATTCTACTGGTTAAACTGGGAATTTTATCGTGAATAATAAACATAATATGGCTTAGATAAACAATTAGGCGCTGTCGTATCTAATGAGAAAACATTATCAAACGGTAATTACGTTAGAAACTAAATACATAGGAGCTAAATATTTATTGTTGAATTTTGTTCCCGAGATATCTTTACAAACAATAAGTATTGGCTGAGCGTAATATTCTACATAATTCTGTTTGCTTTTTAAAAGATGTTTTAATGTGATGATCGATACACTTGTGATATGGATTCAGCTTTAACATATTGGCCATTTAACCACGATTTTTCAATAATATATTTTCAATTAAGTAGAAACCTAATAAAACGTACCTCTTTTCCATCAATATTAACGATCAACATTTTCGTAATAAAATATTCACTTTATATTAGAATGGAGTATATTCAAATGAGCCTTTTCAATTCGAAATCAATCACATTGAAGTTGCATTTACATACGTACATAGTAAGTTCACTAGGCCCTGTAGAATATTTATTACTGCTTCTAATAATTATGTCCTTAATTTTATTCAATTTTACTTATTACAGAATTGTTAAAAAAATACTGTTAGTATTTTTCTCAAAAATTTATACAAATCCGAACATTCTTGTAAAACAGAGACTAAATTCAGTCTTAAACCCTAAAACGAAGTACGATTTAAGTACGAAACATCTCGTTTAAAAGGAGAGCAAAATCTTTTCTTTACACGGATTTGTAACAAACTTATTTTGTTCCTACTACCGCTGATTGCCGCAAAGCTCATAGAAGTTCTGCCTTTATACGAAGGAGCTCTTATTGTAATAACATAAATATTATTATGATGATGGAACAAAACAAGAATATATTTGAGATAATCAGGCAGATGTTCAAGTATAATAATAACACAATAAACGCACACAAAGCCTTACTCATCGTAAGGATAATTACATTTTACTGAGGAAATATTTCATGCCTTTGTTAATCGTAATTGTATGAATTAGTGCGCAACACTTTCATGTCTAATTAAAAAGGTTTTATGTGGACGACATGATGGAGTGAGACCAAATGTCAATTAAAAATGACTATGATTTTTAAATAGATAATTTACACAAAGTAAATCAATATTCCGTTCATTTTTATAAAATAGGAAATAGAAAACGAAGAAGACTTTTTTGGTGATAAGAAGAGATTTTTTAACGATTTTTATACCTACTTGGTATCTTTTAATTATAAGACGATAATCACTGGCCCGTTGCTCTTGTACTCGTATGTAGTTATTTCTAAACGGATCTAAATAAAACCTTTTATACTTTCCCACTAGCTCTGCTCGTGTTCTACGTGCCGTCGGAATCAGGTGAAAAGGTGACCCTGGGCATAAGTGCACTTCTGTCTATGACCGTCTTCTTGATGACTATAAGAGACACATTGCCGCCTACGGAGAAAACGCCTCTTATTAGTAAGTTATTTTTAATACCCATATATTTACAGGTATAATATGAACTGTTTCAGAGGCTTATTTGTTCTAGACTCATCCTCATCCTCCGAGCCTTTTCCCAATCATGTTGGGGTCGGCTTCCAGTCTAACCGGATTCAGCAGAGTACCAGTGCTTTACAAGAAGCGACTGCCTATCTGATCTCCTCAACCCAGTTACCCGGGCAACCCGGGCTGCCAAGGATGTTCAATGACAGCCGGGACCTACAGTTTAACGTGCCATCCGAAACACAGTCCATGGTGTCTAAGATATACTTAGAAAGTACATTCAAACTTAGAAAAGTTGCATTGGTACTTGCCTGACCTGGGATCGAACCCGCGCCCTCATACTTGAGAGGTTGGTCCTTTACCCACTAGGCCACCACGACTTTACTTTATTTGTTCTAGACTAACATTTATAAATAACATTAAAAGAGAGATTGCAACTAAAAAAAGAAACGTAGCAATAATCTAATTCAAACCTAAATTTACGTGCTCGACAATTTTAATCATGATTGACTTTTGATTACAATACTGAACTGTATATAAAAATATACCTTCTGTACCTTATTTTGAACATTCGTTTTTCGCATACATAGGTACGATGTTTTCCCAGTTGGGCAGTATGGATTTTGTCGGTATATTGTGTGTTGACTATTATTCTTTTTGACAAGGAGGAAATGTCTATCGGCAGCGATAAAGTACTCGAAACGTTTTATTTCATATCGAGAAACTCTTGCAAAGGCTCTTCAAATACGAGTGATGTCGATGCTTCGATGTACTTAAGATAAATCAAATCTCAGTCATAATTCGAGGTGAATAATTGTTAATCGCTCCTACCATCTCACTCCGAATGATATTACTTGAGGCATCTTTTATGTAATCTTACAAAGGTATTAAGGACTAAGGAATATTTGCATTAAATTAGAATAAATGGTAAGTGGAGTGCGTTTTATAGTTTTATGTAAAGGCTAAGATGACATAGTACCTACTTTGTGTTATTAGGCTGTTATTTATTATATGCACTTGAATAATAACTTTTTAATTATGTAGTTTTTGAATTAATTTCCATTTGTTGTGCTCTGCAATATTCATGTTACTCTTGAACTACATAGAATTTGGATCGCTTTATTGTATCGTAACAAAATATTCACATTTGATTTCTTTTACAGGTTTATATTATGGAGTAAGCACATGCCTAGTTTCGTTCTCAGCGTCGCTCTCAGTCGTCACGCTCAACATATCTTACAGGCGAGTATCATAACCACAATTTTCCCCTAACTATTAATTAACCTAATTAAATCTATACGTATTTTATTGACTTATTCGATCAAACAAAACGGCCACGCAAATTGATGAACAATGTTCAACAAAGCAAATTGCTCAATTTAAGCACGCAATATGAATTTTATGATGAAAAATATTCGCATTTTGTGTAGGAGATTGAATTAATTAAGCTCGTTTTTTAACCAAAAAATTAAATATGTAAATAAAAACGCTGTTGAAACCTGGAACATTTTTGGTATTGGATGAGAATAGATTTTCTTTGATAAAAGCGTTTTATAGTGTACGAAAAAACGCTAAGCGTGTAAGCTTAAAATATAAAATCTAAATTATTTACGGTTACACGTGCATCCTATTTTGTCCGATATGTAACAATAACTTTCGTGATTACAGCACGTCTGTACTTTATAAGTACTGTATAAATCATAAAGATATAGTATAAAGATCATGGCATACATGAACGGCGCGGCACGGTACTACTAACTTGCTGTCACCTTACAGTTGGCTTTTTATATAGACTTGATTTATATGAGATAATTAAAACGTATCAACTATTCAAATTCAAATGACAAATTAATCGCTGGATTGAAGTCACGCCGTGCCTTGCTGTTCATATGTGCCATGTTTTCAAGTGTGTGTGTGTGTTGTGTGAACGTGTGGTGTTGCTCATAGAGGAGTGAGAGGGCAGCCGGTGCCGGCGGTGCTGCGCGAGCTCGTGCTGCAGAGGCTCGCGCGCCTGCTCTTCATCAACCTTGACACTGACGCACCCAAGGTAAGGCCTCGTCAAACAATCACCCCTTTGCAGTCAGCCAATTGAGGTCCCGCGCATGTGTAGTAGTTTTTGCTAGTAGATATATTTAGACTATCGTGAATTTAGTAGTAGCAAAATTCCGAGTGGTTAAGGCCAATACACTGTCAGTGTTTTAGACAATATACAATTTAACGTCTTAATTTTATGTCCATAGAAATTACAGTCGACAGCAACCTAAAACAATATAACCTAGATGTAATAGATCCGGATGCCTATACAATATACCTTTTCAATTTGGCTTTCCGTTTGATACTTAGAACTAGGTAAAGTTATTACTAGAGAAGATGTATCAAGCACTAAACTGCCAACCATCACGTTGTCGTATCTTAATCCGTGTTAGTTCTGCGATACATTTCATTTAGCAAACAGTTCCATAGAGCTGTCAAACTCAAAGGTAATGAATAACAGTGAGGATATACACTGCTACCAGTAATTACAGGTGCCGCAGCCATCACGCAGTGATTGCTAACTAATTTGATGGACGAGTGTTGTTTACCTACTGAACAAACGTTTAGTGTGGTAATGTAAGCTTTTAGCGGCTGTTCAAAAAGGGCCTATGTCCCACTAATTGAGGTTGAATTTTCAATCTAAGTGGATGAATTATAGAGTCTGTTTTGTCGTATAGTAAAATCAAATCCATTTACTTCCTACAAAATCTCAGCCACATTAATTTGTTTAAGTCTATTCGTGCGTAAGCCAGTGTAATGCTTTATTAGTCGATATTTGCTAATTTCTAAGTTTAGGTAAAACGGTGTATTTACCTACACATCTCCTTTGGATTTAATTTATCTACTTTGTATTGGCTAGGTAAGAACAGTATTATGTGGAAGAAAGTAGTATGCTGTAAGCTGTAAGTAATTCGACAGTAAGGACTTTAGCTCATGTTTTTCCTTCGAAATATAATTTCTGTACACGTGTTTTACAAAAATTGATTTCTATTTCGCATATCTATTTTGAGAAGGTCGACGCTTTCAGCAAGTTTAATATTTGCGTTTCTGATACTTTCCACTCATTTTAATGTAGTACCATCCTAACTTTGTTGTTATTTTAACCTCAGTACGAAAGTGCTATTCGTTGGATATCTAAAGCCGGAGTTCATTGAATATTATGATGAATTAATTAACAATATCATGGAGTGCCACTGTGCCAGGATTATGCAAAATACTGAACCAATATTTGTTCATATAATTTATCATGAATTTTTAATTAATCGTTTGATGTGGTGTAAGTAATTAATGCCAAGTTCTAAATAGGGGAAAATTTTGCAACTGAAGATTTTAAAAGGAAACAGTTTTAATTTATGAATATTATTCATTTTGGCTTCTTCCTGAGAAACCCTTCTTAATTAAATAGAATGTGGTTCCATGATTATAATAATGTTTTATCGTTAGATAAAGTGAAATATTCTAGGTAAATAAAAGGACATACCACAAAATACCAACTTGAACGTCAAATCTGAAGTTTCACGAAAGAATTGTACTTGAATATAAACTATTGTCACTTGATAGTATTGGGTGATATTGGGTACAAAATGTCCCGACATAGATTTAGTCTATTTTTCCCCAGTGGCGGCCTAAGGCGTTGATTTTCCTGGAAGCTACCTATGCATACTTACTAAGCTATGTATCACTATTGTAAATACTACCAAGGGACCGCAGTGCCGAGTACAAATAATATTTTGTTCCCACAATTGTCCTTTGAGGAATAGTTTCGCTTTGCGTGAAATCGGCCTCTTTTGGTTTTGTTATCTTTCTTTAGGTAGGTACAATTTATCGTAGTTTGTTTATGTAAAGACAAGGAAATATTAAAAATCCTTTTGTGTAAATAAAGCGTGATTTTTTTAACGCTAAGTAAAGATTAAACAAAACAATTTTAATGACCTTTTCAGCTACGTTTGAAGATAAGGGTTGACCTTTATAGATATAATAAAGCGTCATGTCCCATCCCAAACGGATTGTCTTACGGCATTTCAAATCGGAACCAGGAAAAAAAATAGGCTTGTCGTCAGCAATGTTTTAACAACCATCAATTGCTTCCATGTCGACATATTTTTATAAAATCCAATTCTTCTTATTAGGGGTTCTGAGAAATCTTAACTGCTTCCTCTGAGGGAAAAGTTAGATAGGTACATATTTATCCGGTTATGTGCAATTATTGTTATATTTTACTTTTAATGACCCAAAAGCTTCGGGTAAGAATTATGTTTCAATTCGGTTTGTTCTATGCATAATACGTAAGCAATATTTTATTAAATGCAATAATCTCATCTTGCAAGACAGGGTGCTGTTATAAAGTTTTCGATCTTACGATGGAATAAGAACCCTTGAAAAATATTGCCTGCCTGTGCAGTCACGCGATTAAAATAGGCGGCGAGGGTTAGTTATGCCGAATAAAAAGGGTAAGCCAATCTGCATTCTGTAAATTTTTACTTAACCCAAATAGCAAAGGCATTATCGCAATTTTCTCTACCATTGAACAAAAATCCAATTAATAAATCAGCCCCAGCTTCAATCTAGGTAACTGATAAATAAAAATATATCTGCGATACTCATGTAATTCGATATTTTGAATATGTAAATAAGATTCGATCTTCGGATTTATAAAAACATCTGATATCGTTGGGGACTTTGATTTTGTAATTTGAAGTCGTGAAACTCGTGACCATTAAAAGTTTTTCATAAGCTCAGTGTCAAAGCTGATTTTCTTGTTTAAATTGTATTTCGCTAAGTAAAAGTATACACCACGATATTTGGAATAACTGATAGCTGTCGGATTTTTTTCAATACAGCTGTAATGTTCAGTGGCAGTACTTTAGATTTCAATAACTTACTTCGCAGCAATTTGTTTCTTGAATTTGAAACATAACGGATATTAAACAATGCTTTGCCAATTTTTTTGCGTTCCGGTATGACATTTGGCAACTTCGTTGCTTTGGGCAAAAGCCGGTCAAATTCGAATACTGTACAAATCGAACACTTTGAAAAGGCAGATTGCTTTATTGCGTATGGACATAAATCTTTGTTTTGTTTTTTTCAACGAACTTGAGTGCAATTTTGGAAGTGGTTCAGTTCAGTTTTATTGATATTTGATCTGGAAGAAATGCGTTATTCGATTTCAAACAGCTCAACCTGCATATAAATATGTCTCCTCCATCATTCCGCAGTCGGTATTCTCACGCATATGAACATAGTTCTTAAATATGTAATGTTCTAAATTTAAAAAAAGTTTCTTTATCACTGTTCCTTTTCCCAGGGTGACAGCGGCACGGTGACATCGGGTGGGGTGCAGGTGAACCCCCGAACGGGGTCCCGGCTCAAGACGGAGGTGCGATGCGACGGGGTTCCTCTAGCCCCCGCTTCACCGCGCTTCGCAAGGCACAATCACAACCATCTAGGTGAGAAACGCTCAAAAGAATTATTCTTCAAAAGACTGAAAGATCGTTCCATATCAACAATAAAGATTTTTTGATATTTTAGAATTCAGATATAAGTTTGATTGCGCGATTCCTCGATCAAAACCAATTTTGAGATGAAAATTCTGGTTTTCTACCTTCATTAAAATTCAGCGCCTTAAGTCATTTATTCGGTCGTTCAACATTGAAATTTTTGTACGCACAAATTATTTATTACCTACACCTCACTTCTTAAATAACGATGTTGCTAAAATATTCTCAGAAAAATTATAGTAGGTTATTTTCAGCAAGAGTACACAGAAATGCGCAAGAAGCCGTTTCAAATAGGTACTCCGCATATCAAAACAGCACCGCCTGTTAGATTGTCCTAGGCTACCTTCAACCTTTCATTAAAATTTATTCTGTGAAAACACTTTTGTGAAATATCCTCCGATTTTGTTCCTGTAGATGGATATTCTGTGTCTCCTTCGTGTGGTTTATTGGAATAATATGATAAAGAATTCTCAAGAACGCCACAGTCGTATCCACTATTCACATCTTAAGAAGATTTATGTGGGTTGTCCAAACGCCTACTTGATATTATTGTGGATCATTTCACAATAGGTAGAACATTTTTTTCTAAGAACCTTTGAAAATATATTCATTATACTAGCTTAAGCTCAACGCCACTTACAGAAAAAAAAATGCTTTAGGTAATAGTCTTAAAAACACTTGAATAGTTATAATAATTCTTACATATAAATGAAGTTAAGCTAACACGAGCAAAGTTGTATGTAATAATTTTCTTTTAAACATCTGTTTCCTCCAACATTAGTTCTCTAAGTAGCAAAGGAATATTCATTTCCTAAGGCAAAGAGCACACGTGTGGCTCCTGTCTACCTGTTGATATTGCTTCCTCGCTACAAATTTAATATTTGCACGTGGTGACGTATTTTCTTTCTATCTTGCTCGGAATAAATAGCTAAACAGTTTAGAATGGTTTTAAAGTGGCATTTTGAACTTGTTTAAAGATTTTTTCTGTAGATTTTCTTGTGTAATGATCCACATTTTATATTTTTATTTGAACATGTTTTGTGAAACCGGATTATTTTACGGACCCCATTAGCTTCATTATACGGTGTTCCCTGTCTTTACAAAATAATAATCCACCGATTCCATTACAATTGTGAGCGTGGGCGGATTCTCGCTGTTATGAATACGTATCTACATGGACCAATTAAGATTTTTCCCGTATCCCGTATTTCCGTCCCATCTGGATAGGTACAATTTCAATACTTCTCGAATATCGACACTAGGGCATGCAATTTCGGTAAAACAAAAATTACCGGTAAAAATTCGGTAATAAAAATATTTTTACCGGTAAACCGGTAAAACGGTAATTTTTGTAATTTTTTTAATGTGATATTATAACAATAAGATTGGGTAGTCTTAAAGCAAAAACTAAATAAATATGCAAAGTATAAGGTGGTAAACGTTTTTTGTGACGTAGGCCGTAACAAAAAACATGTCATTACCATCCGTACGCGATGTCGCCGACAAAATGCAAGAGAAACGGCTGCGATGGTACGGATATGTAAAAAGGAGTGACACCTGAGGACATCGGCAGTGTGAATGTGATACTCAATCTCAATAGACCCGGTCAAAGGCGCAAAGGCAGGCCAAAACCGTGGTGGTTGAGTGTCGTAATGAATGACATGAAAATCTGCGAACTCGAAGAGAAAGATGTCTATTCAGGAGGATAGAGCGAAGTGGAAGAAGGAAGATACAGAAAGCCGACCCCGTCACAAGACGGGATAAACGCTAAGAATTACCGTAAAAAAATATATTTTTCATTGAAGTGAAAGCCCTTTTTTATGGTAAATCATCAAATGACAGACTCTTTCTGTCTAAAACCCATGTTTTTTAGTAGGCGTTTTATGGACCAGGGTAGCGGTAACTCTTTCGAACAATCCCGCGGCCCCGGCAGGCCTTGGCCCTGCTGGGCCCCACTGGGTTTGCTGACATCTCCCTGAGGAGCCCGTGGAACAACGCGCGCCGCTGACACGGGTCTGTTGTCTATGCAGACGGTGGAACGATGAGCCACCCGAACTCACCGCCCACAGACCGATGCCTACGGTGGCCGGGAGTCGTCTCTCGACCCTTGGCGCCCGTGGTGTCTTCCTGGTCCACTACAGCGGCTGGGATGAGAGGTGCTACTCGCAGTCGCTCCGCCGTCTCCTTCTCGAGCATGGCTGCTTCGCAGAAGGAGGCGACGGCTTCCCATTCCCTCTAGCTCCGGACCATGGCTTGAACCAGGGAAGGACGCGAAAGGTCGCCGCTGCCTATTGCCTCGACGACAACACGGCGGTACCCTTCCCAGGCAGTGCACACCTGGACTGTGTGCTCCACCGTGTCCTCAGAGCTGTCCGCATGGTGGTGAAGTAAAAGCCCTTGCTCAGTAAGGTCATAGAGTAGGTAAAATAAGCATTAGCTACATTTGTACCTAATATGAGCTGACAGTTTTGAGGAAAAACAGAATAACCGAATGAATACAATTTGTTTAGATTTTATAAATTAAGATGAGAAAGAAGATTTGTATCTAACCTAGAGATAGTTAGGGTCAATTCCCACTGAAAGAGCAGCGGCCGGCAGCGGCCGTAAGAGCACGGACAATGTAAGAGCGCGGCGCGGCGCGGCCCAGCGCGGCGCCGGATTGACCCAGGGTCAATCCCCACTGAAAGAGCAGCGGCCGGCAGCGGCCGTAAGAGCACGGACAATGTAAGAGCGCGGCGCGGCGCGGCCCAGCGTGGCGCCGGATTGACCCTAAGGGTCAATCCCCACTGAAAGAGCAGCGGCCGGCAGCGGCCGTAATTGCAAGGGATTGAGCGCGAGCGCGGCGGGCCGCACGGCGCCGCGCGGCGCCGCACCGCGCCGCGCTCTTACATTTTCCGTGCTCTTACGGCCGCTGCCGGCCGCTGCTCTTTCAGTGGGAATTGATCCTTAAGGACACACAAGTTTACTAAAAAACAGCATCTGTAACACTTACAATACGTTATGTATGCAACATTACATTATATTCAGGTTACATAACAAAGATTTGACGTTAAATGAACAATTGCTATATTTTATCAGAAAAACGTAAAAACCGGTAAATTACCGGTTTCATATTATTTTTACCGGTAATTTAAAACTCGCAAAAATGGGCGATTTACCGGTAAAAACGAAACCGGTTAACCGGTATTGCATGCCCTAATCGACACGCGTTCTACCAAATAATATTTCATCATTCTTGAGGGAATTATGAATCCGTGTTTCTTTTCCATTTCATCCGCGGTTCTTATATGGATAAAATGTCTTTTTGAGAACTTATGTGTATTTACGACAAATATTCATCTTGGTAGTTTGTTTAATATATATATATATATCATCTAACTTTTGTACTGCCGACATTTCTGGTGAATTAAAATGTTATTTGTAATAACCGTATTTTCCGTATTTGTTTTTCTAGCTGACAAACATAAAACAATACTGCTGGCAAGTCAAACAAATGTTTGTTGTCGTGATTTTGAATTTATAGCTCAAAAACACAGGTTTAGGCTGGGCACTATAAAACGACTGGATTGTGATACAAAACAAAATGTTATCGTTGTTGTTCCAATAATTCGTTGTTTATGAAACTCTATTTGTATGTGAATTTGTTTCTAACATATTTACGAATAAGACCCATTCTCACAGCATATAAATGACCGTTTGACTTAAAACGTGAAAATACATATATAAAAAAATCATAGTAAAGGCAGTTGTAAAAATTCACGTTAATGTTGTCAGTGGGCTTTGGTTATAGGTAATAACGGGTTGCGCAAACACGCCCGAAATGCGCCTTCTTAATCTGATCAAGACAACCCGTGCCATGTTAGGTTATTAATACCAAGTCAAAGGATTTAATCAGTGCCAAAAAACCTTCAATCATAGGAACTGATATATATACCTACCCTAAACTATAATATTTACAGTAGGTGCACCAACAACAAACATGGCGGTACCAGGGACGGGTGGCACTACGACGACGCCCGACACTTGCGCAAACACGTGCCCGCGATGCTCGTGCTGTGGCTGCACGCTGCGCGAAGCTGCGGCGCGTCACGAGCAGCGAGTGGCTGCTAATGAGAGATTGGAACGGGCTAATTTGGAGTGGAAACAGGTAAAGGAAAATGACTCTATAATTTAAGTAGCGTTTTTGTCCGTCATTTGTATGCCAAATATAAAAAATATACCTGCTACTTACTTATAATTCGTTCGAACCTTCCACATTAGAAATTGCTTGACCGTGTCAGGGTGTCCACTTGGAACGTAAGTAACTTGGTGCTTAACTGAGAAAAAAAACAATTAGCTTTATAATCCCTTGGAAATGAGTTCTAAACATTAAAGTAGAATTTTAAATATTCAAGTTCATACACCTTTACCTATTCACCTCTAAAATTTATAAATAGCAGATTTGTAATTTTTAACAGCCTTATAGAGGTACATAAAAACCAACATATACCTTTGTACAGCCATGTTGATGATAATAGTACCGTCCCACGCGTTCATGTTTCAGGATAAATAATAGCTTGATCGCACCCGATGACGAGCAACTTAATTTATTTATCGGGAATTTAATAACAGAGTCGTAATGACTGCACGTCAACATTATCGATAAATAAATTATCTTTTTAATTATTATTTCCAGTAACCATTTTAATGAAAAACGTTTAATAATAAATATGAATTGTTTCATCTTCATAATTGCATTGCTTTGCTTACTTGTTTCACTTCCCCTTTGACATCCCATTAGTTGAAATCTACGAAAAAGAAATTGAATTAATGAAAAATGAAGATTTTTTTTTGAATTGCGTAGGCCTCTAGTAATAAATCGTAACTTTTTGCCCACTCTGTATCCAATCAACCATTTGCTATTGAAAAAAAAAGATTAATGATTCTTGATAATTACTTTGAGAAGGGAAAAAATCTGCGGTAATTTAGAAATGTTGGGACGAACTTGTCCGACAAAAGTATTCGCCGATATAACTATAAACCCGCGGTAGGTAGTGTGCCATTGTGACGAAAGGGTTACGTGAAAAGCTCTCAGAAACAATGAAAAATGAAGGGTTTTGTGTTAAATTAAAAACGAGTGAATCGTTTAAAAGCTGAAAGGCTTTTCGTTTCCTAGACTTTTAAAAAGTCGCAATACGTGTACTGTACGTAGTACATAATTGTATTAGTAATTTATAAGAATAAACTGATTTTAAAAAGAGTACTATTTGGATGTAAGTAAGCTGTATAATTCAGTGTTACTTTACTCAGAAAAATGTGCAGAACAAATTAAAAATTATCACTGGATTATCAATGGAGATTTACGCTGCTATTTTCATACGATTTGAAGACACGCAGACGAAATCCCGGGTAAAAGCCAGTATACGAGTTTAAGGGATTAATACTGAAAGACTGGCTTACAAAAGATCCAACCGATTAGCATGTTTTATTATGAAAAAACCCTTGATTTTGAATTCGATACGATATTTTATCATAAATTTTTGAATTACCATAAATATAAATTATACTTGCAAAACACTTTTTCCATCAAGTTAGCGCAAAAAATGTCACGATCAGGCGTAGGTGCTATTTAAAAGTTTTTAAATTGACTTCATTTACGACACACATTTTATGATTGAATAAGCAGTTAAGTGTCTGATAAAGTTGATAATTTTAAATTCCTTCATAATAAACGACAGGTATGTACCTATATTTTATGCTCCTACCTACCTATATTTTATATTTTAAGCTTTTATTTTAAATTTAATTTTAAGTTTACGATTTATGTAATTGGCTGTTAAAGCCGTGTAAGTCGAATAAATAAATAAATAAAAATAAATAAAAATGCTCAATCCTTCTCCGTGCGAGAGGAGGTCTGTGCCCAGCAGTGGGACGACAAAAAGGCTGTAACAGGAAACAACAGAATATATTTAATGGTGTCGTTGTCAGAAACCTAATGAAAATTAAATATAATTACTTAACACAGCATCAACAAAGGAAACAATTTTATGATATAAGAATAGCTCCTAAAAACCTAATCTCTGTCTTATTCCAATTAAAATATATTATGATCTGTTCAAATATTGTTCTTCTCGAAAATAATCTGAGTATGTAAACACTAATAGAGCATATTTCAATTAAGTATGTAGGCTAAACAAAGCAACTCTAAGTGAACATCTATAAATATCAACATGAAAATCTGTGTAAATACGTCTGCTTTATTACTCTAGAATATTCAGCTTTTTATTGGAATAACATGAATAGTTTTTCTCATATTTCAATAATAGTCGACACCCCTCCGTTCCACGCATTCTCATACGGGATAACTCCGAGTTATTTGTAGCGTTTTAATATATGTGATAGCAAATATGAGGAAGAACGTAGATACGTTGTTGTTCACTTTTAATAGTGGAGGAAAATAAATCGTGAAGAAGTAACAGTTGGTATGGAAAAAATATTATTAGGAGCTTTTTTTGTTACTATAGTTGCGTAGTTTCCAATTCCTTCCGAAACAAAACCCTTGATTTATATTAAAGTAATAAGTAACTACATAATCGTTTCATATCTGTATCTCTTATCGGTACATCTCACTCATTAGCTGCTTGAACAATAGGCATGATGACAAATTTTTAAATACCTTTGTATGATGTAGGTATACGTCTATTTTATATGAAAAATTATTAATTTTAAGAAAATGCGAAGTTTTTTTATCAAATAATTGCATTTTTCTCTGTCCACTTTGAATCCGGCGCGAAAACGCTTGTCAGTGTCATGTCGTCACTTGTGACGTCACGACTGAAATTACAAGACGCAAGTAAACAACGCTCGTGCAATAATTAAGTTTTTTGTGTTATTAAATATGAATTCGAAAGTGCATAGGTGTTGTGGGGTCCCCCAGTGTAAGAACACATCCAAAACAACTCCTGATAAGTTATTTGTGTACGTTCCTCACAATAAAAAAATACGAAACAAGTGGCTTAAACTTGCAAGGCGAGATTCAAAAGCAATATTGCCCAGGGTACAACTTTATTTTTGTGAAGATCACTTTGATGTAAGTTATTACATAGTTCTCTAGATTCTAACATAGAAGTTTTTTTAATTAAACTAATACACTTACATGGAAGTTTTTTTTAATTAAACTAGTATACTTACATGGAAGTTTTAACATTTCTAAATTCAGCTGAACAAAAATCTTTATTTGATGCCAAAAACTCTCCCAGCATTATGATATCAATTCTAGGCAAATTAGCGCTGTTTGCCTTGATAAATCCGGGCTCCCTAACTCGCGTTATACACAATTAATTAAATAAAAACAAAGATCGCAGTGGAAGTTCACAATAACGAAATGTGACGTTCGCGCGCTTTCGCGCGAGTTGTTTTGAGAAATGACGTCACGAGCTCTGATTGGTGTTCAAGATATCATGGCGGATTGCCTTATTTCGTAATTTTGTTTTATAAAAATACATATTAATCACATTATTTATAAAGAAAACAATGCGCGTTTTATATTCCAAGCTTCAAGTTTAATTTAATAAATATATTATTTTAATGATTTTTGATTACTGTCATCATGCCTATTGCTACAGTTAATTAAAGAGCACTTACAGTTAGTCGAACGCTTTTATTAATAACTGAGTAACAGGCAGGCAAAACTAGAGCTAAATTCACATCGTCACTCAGATTTTCACTCGAGTATTCTTAATTGATCAATTTATTACGTGCAAACTCGATGCAGTTATATCGAGTGGAATAGAACAAAATGTATCGATGTTCATGCTCGAGCCGTCGGCGTCCAACCATAAATAAAATGTGATGCAAATCGTTTTCGGATGTTCAAATAATCCGTAGCATTTGTTTTTGTAGCGCGACTCAAAAGGATTATTAGAAGGCTTGTCGGCTTATGGTGTTAAAGTCTTTAACAAATTAGCATTTCGAAGTACGACTCGAAAATACACCTAGATAAACGATACTCAATTAAACTTTTAATTGTATGCAAAGACTTTGCGAGTGCAGATCTTTTTGCAGGGTGAACTTTGTGCAATGTAGTTAACTGTTTTGTGATTCGCAGGTGGCTGTAGTCGCTGACCGGGCGCTGCTGGCTGTGTTCGTGCTTGTCACTGCTATTTCCACGGCGGCCATCTTGTTGCCCCAACTAAACAACCTTCACGTCGGCAACACGCCTCTCAAACCCCCCATTTAGAGTCACAGCAACAAACTAGGGTAACTAAAAAAAATCTTCCGCCAACGAATGTGTTAAATGAAAATATGTGCCAAACTCAAACAGTGCCGCACTTTTTAGATGATACTCATAAAATAAATAAATTATTTCTGTAAAAAATATTCGTAATAAATAAGTTTTTATCACACCTGCAAAGATACTCAAGATATTGATAAAATACCTAGTATAATGTGTATAATAGTATAGTGTGATACTTGTTGGAAATGTGTAGTGAATTCTAAAATAAATAATTAATACATTAAGACAGAGTTTGGGATGTGAAAGTTTGAAGAACGGCAAGGTAGACGGATGAGCTGTAAGTTGCTACTGCGAAGTTTGAACTTTAAATGAGCCGACTTTTTTGCTACGACGGACTTCAGATACAGAGCTATTTTCGCCTGGATTCTAAGTTCTTTAGATACCGATAGTAACTAGCAGGTGGAATGGTGAATGGATTACCGTTTTAAAGAAAAAAAAAAATGTTCAAACTTCGAGTACCTAGTAGTGAAAGAATGTACTCGTGTCAATAAAATAGTTCATAAAGTATTAGAAGTTACTTAGGTTTAAGGAAATTTTATAATGTAGTAGGAAAGGCATTTGATTGTGTCGATAGCGTGTTCAGCTATGGAATTTGAATGTTTCTCATATTTTTGTTATTTATTGTAATTTATTTTAAACATTGATACGCACATTATTTTGTTTTTAATTGCTACCTTTGTATGTGTAAATAGTGTGTTTCATGCATCATTTGAATCAGCGATATATAAATATGGCACAAACAAAACTTGACGCTACCATTAACTTTTTCTTCCGAGGATTTCATAGAGAAAATGATGGGAATAGGTGTGCCAAATGTTTGTTATGTAATGTCAATTATGATGTTAAAATGCAGCGTCGTATCATAATTATATTTAAGGTATAATAAAATAAAATGTTCGTTAAAATATGATGATCTCATGTGAAACATGTAGGCAGATTTTGTATAAATTGATTGTTAAATGTATGAATGTATACATAATATTTGAACTTAGGATTCTATTCATACATCATCAGGCGATGTTGAATATTTTAAGCTGAGGATTCATTTATTGCTAATACCTAATTCAATTATCAGCTTCAGAATCAATTTGAGATCTTTAATGACGTGTATTCAGCTCAGTGCTAACCATGTATATGTTTACGAAAATCTATATATATTCTATCAATCTATTGCAAAAATATAACGTAAAAATAACTTTAACATAAATAACATTTTCTCACCTACGCATCACTGGTCGTAGATTGATAGATGTGGAAAACTCATAACATATTCAGACATTTCTTCCTTTCTACAAAGTAAGTAATAAAACTACATTTCTTAATATCTTCTTTAATACTTTTAGCCTACATATGAATAAAGTGTATGTTATATATAAATAAAATAAGCTCAAGGTTGTTGGAAATGAGTTAAATGTTGTAAATATAATAGCGAAGGCAAGTTGTTAATCATTAAGCATATTGATATATTGTACAAAAATTAAGAATAAAGTTTGCCAAAGTGATTACTTATTGCTTTTTTTCCTTCACACTGCTAAAAATATATTATTTCTTTGCTTTTCTTCATAAAGCGTATTTCTCAATAAAGCCTAGTTTTGCTGATATTTTGATTATAAACAGGGTACAAATTACCTTTATTCTGGTCAGTCCATCAATCAACCTCCATCGTCACATAATGACGCTGAACGATCAGAGGGTACTCAATTAACTAATATACCTAATATTATATTCTTTTTGTACTTATTTTTACTACCAAGTACACAAAAAAGATTAATTTCATACAAAGTCACAATTCCCAAACGCGTTCACAGAAACTTGACTTTAATCTATTTATGAATATTTAATGGAGCGGCCTGAAAAAATATGATTTCCGCGAATAAAGTAAGTATCTAATAAAAAAATCAGTAGGGCAGGAATTTTTATAAAGGTCAAAAGAACGTCATGTATTTTGTAAGTTAATAGGTACGATAAGTCTATTTTGATCATCCTTAAATATATATTTAAGCTAAACACAATTGAGTAGAGACGAGCGGTTGGGGCCACTTAATTACCACTATTATCTCGCCATTCGTGTTCTAATAATTTTACAGTATTGTTGTTTTAGTCTTTTCTCTCTATTTGTCTCTACCTAGGTGACTACTCGTCCAAAAAAATCTCATCCGCGGATGAATCCCCACCCTTTTAAAATTGAAGGGGGTTAATTCATCCGTAAATTCGGATGAGTCGACACTTAGTTAATATTAATGTGGTCATTTCCTCCAAGTAGTTTTTCTCTCATACGTATGTCGTTTATTGGTTGGCGAACCTACCAAACAATATTTTTAACAGAAGGTACTATTAATGAAGAAACTGATCTTTTGACGGAAAAACCAGGTAGCGGAAAAGATTATGGAGCCTAATAAGGAAGCCATAATTTCTAAAACTTCAGTGCACAAATGTAATGTAAAATGTATGTGAAGCAGATAATAAGATTTTACACATATCTTGTTTCCTGAAGACAGCCAGTGGACCGTCTCGTGTTTCCATAGTTCATGACCAATTTATTCGCATGGAAAATATTCAGCGGTATTTGTGTGGATTACTTGAATTACTCTGAATGGTAATAAGGTCCAAGAGTTGAAAATCATTCTTATTTGGACAATTTGGTACATAAGTATAGTTAATATGTAATTCTCATCTGAGGCGGTTACTTATTTATTAAATATTTAAATTATTATAATTTTACTTTTTTACATCCCTCGTAAATTAGCACATGTCAGTTTTATTTCTTGCCTACGCATAGGTCGAACATACTTCATCAGTGAGCATTTGACAAACCGCATTAGAATGTGATACCAAACAATGTAAGTTGACTATGCACCCCGCCCGCAACTTCGGTCTTCAGGAAAGCAATATTCCAACTAGCCTGTTGACAGAACAGTAAGTGTAAACAAAGCCTTACCGACGTATACAGCTGCGTTTATATTCGTGGATCAACCATTGTCTCGTGCCTAAGGCCAAGGTTGTACACCAGGGGCCCGATTCTCCTAATTTTACTTAAGCGACGTACGATTCACATTTGACTGAGATCCAATCCCGACTCAATTACGATTGAAGCGTATGTGGCAATCCGTTATTTTTTCTTTGAAATAAACGTTTTTATCCTTTTCTGTCAATAATTAATCATTTTGTCTGCAAATGATTTACGATTTCAATATGATTGTAGAGCAAACTCCCGTATAGACCAAGATCACCAAAATAGAACACCAATCGCAAACCAACCGAATGTCGTTGGAATACGATTGGTCTTATATAATATTAGTAGCAGAATGCCCGATATGGTTAAAACTGCTATTGCAATCATATTGCGATTCAATTTCTATTTGATTTTGACATTATTAAACTCAGGAGAATCGGGCCCCAGTTATCGACCCAATTTGGGTCCTCGAAACTAACAAGAGTCTTGCTTGAGCCCGCATTCAATTCGTTCGAAGGAAATGGTCGCAAATCTGGATATTACTGTTCTTAATGACTATAATTAGTGAGTGGTAATCACTGAGATTCTAATTGCAGGAAACTTGTGATTACAATGGGTTTATTGAAATTTTGATCGTAGTTTGAGAATTGATTGGGATTCTTGGGAAAGCCATCCTTGGAAATACTTAGATAGGGCAATTTAAATATTTATGTTGCCACGTATCTTCTACAAATCTTACATTAACTTATTTGTAATGTCACGTTTTGAAATCTTGTGAGATGATACGATCATAATAATAACAATTATGACGAACTGATTTAACGTCACCATATAAAAAAAAAAAACTTTTGACGAAAATTAACCTAGGCAGCTGCACAGAATGCTGCAAATCTCAAAGTGAAATGACACCGAGTAAACTGCAGCTTATGTTGCACATTACTTTCAATGGTTCTTTTTAAGGTATTTACACACCGAACCTTTCCGATATATTGGCGTTTTCTTAATAATTCCTACATTCTCCCTAGCACGTGGTACTAGTGCACTTTTTACACATAGCTTAAATACCTAATTTGATTGGTGACCACCCAATATCCAAAGCAAATTGTTTTTTTTTTTTCTCTTATCCTTTGAGATTCAGGCAGAGGTATTCGATGTTATAAACCTTTTATATATATATTTTATCTTTGCATCATGATGTACTTCTACAGTGGTGTATAACGTCCCTAACACTAAAACCTCGGGCTGAGCTTTTACGTACGTTGTACAAAATGTCCAGTCTGATGTCTGAAATAGCATGTTTGAACATCGACCTGAGGAAACTGCAAGGTTTGTTTGGTAAGTCTGGTCCGTTTGTTCCTAGGATCTGTATTTCACAGCACACAGTTCTAAGGAGATTTAGAAAAAAAATAACTGTTGTTATAGGTACTTACTGAATACCTACAGATGTTATAAGTTCCTAGTATTCATTATGGATTAAAATAATATAACTTAGATGGTTACAGATACATGTTTACTGATCGATCAGGTTGTTCACTTATTCTTTTAATCCAATAAATTATTTAGAACCCTTCAGATACAACGTCAAAATAACTTCCATTCTAAGATTTCAATACAATTTTCAAAATAGTTACAACAAGAAACCCTTACTGTTCCGCCTGACCTATTTCATTGTTATTCGTAAAATATCACAGTTTTAACGAAGTAGTTCTCATTTATCCGTACACAAAGGACAATTACAGGATACTCTTCCAACAAATCATTTACTTAGTTTGGTTTAAAGAACTCTTTTTAGATATATTTTAACCGAAACGATAAATTAAGAACTAAGACGACAAGATTGTAATAGTTATTTGTTATACAAGAGTGCAAAGTTGCTTTTTAACCGCGGGCTCAATTTTGATGACCGACCAAGCGAAGGATTCAAAAGATAGCGATAGGATAGCGAGGGAATCAAAAGAGCATAAGGTGAAAAATCTTTGCACTCGAGTGCAACACTTAACTTTTCATCCCACCTCATCGAGGAAATTACTAAATGCATAAATTACTAAATGCACTATACAATAAAACAAAATGGCGCGCACATATGAGTATCAAATTAAAAAGAAGTACCTATTAAAGTTCATTTATTTGAAAACTCAGTTTAAAAATGAAACGAGGTTAAAAATCTATGTACACAATAATAAAAATTACTTAATTAATTGAATCATTATTTTAAGCAGTATTTTATTTGTTTAATATGTATTTATTTGAAAAGTCTTATCAACATTGTCACAAATGGAGTATTGCACACGATGTTCTAAATTCAAATCACTTTGCTGCTCTAGAGGATAAAAACGGCTTTTGCGCTCAGATATCAAAGGGTAAAACTACTCTTTCCGAGATGGTGGGATGAAAAGTTTTTTTTTGTAGACCCGGATTGTATTCTAATTTCGAGTAAATATTTAAATCTGTAACCGTTTTTGAGCATTAAAATTACTCGATTTTTATACAAGTGTATAAATACAATAGAGTTAAAGGACTTTTATTTACTTAATAACAAGGTACACCTGGACTTTAAGCATTCAATTTAATATATCGACAAAAAACAAGGACTTACGCATAAATAGACAGATCCTTTGACCTGATTGATTTAACTAATTTATATAAAAAAGAAAAACAATATTAAAACACGCCCTAATTTATTAATAGGAAATGCCGAGTCTTTACCGGCCCAAGAAATATGACTGTCAATTAATAAACCGTTGCATAGCTCCAAGGGTCCGACAAACGCATTTATTGTAAAATTTGATTAAAATTGGTGATAGATACTGATAGATGGAATATACCGTTCTGTCATCTCCAGACAAGCTTGATGAATTGTGGGGACATAGCAGATGCAGGCCTGTATTGTGTGTGGTAAGGCACTGGGTATATTAACTACATACCAAACGTGTTAGTATGTAAGTGGACCTATCATTTATATGTACCTATAGATATAAATATCTTATCTATAAACATAGATATTCAAAAAGTGCTAAGTTATGGCACAGAATAGGAAGTTTAAATATGAAATTAGTTTACATATAGTTTGTAAGCTTACCTACCACAAGATGTTTTTGCCAATATTAAGGTCATACAATATCCATGTGTGTGCCTTTGAAAATGTTAAAAAAGAACATCTGAAATCTTGTCTTCGTAACCTTCACCGTATTCGTGACGTTACTACGGCGTGTTGACGCAACGGTTTCATTACCCAGTAGCCGCTAATGCGTAGGCACTATACAGAGGTGCTGCTAGTTTCAAGCCTGCACCAGACGCCTATAGAACCCACTGGAACAAACGGAGCCCACGGCCGCCTACACTACACACTACATCTGTCTAGACAAGTATGTTAGTAAGTGATGGGGGAAACTATCGATATGTTTTATTATCATTGTTTTACGTGGAAAAGTAAAAAATATCAATCACGACATTTTGGTCTTTATATTTCTGGTTTTTTTGTCAAATAACAACAAGAAAGAAAGAGATACATATTTTTTACCAGAATTGATTTAAAATACGAAGGTTAATTTCAGCTACAGTTACGGCAAACCAAAAGTTAAATATAATATGGGTATACCTAACGATTACAGACGTTGCCCTACCCACAGACAGGTGTTACAAATGAGAAACCACTTTCTTAATTAAAGCAGTTTGTCGTCCTAAAATCGAGTACAGGTACCTACAACAAAAGTTGAAATAAAGTGTTCAAATTAATAAATGACAGAATAATTGACTTCATTCTTAGTTTTATTGCATTTTTTTAAAAGTTCTGATTTATAATTTAGAAAATTGTCAATGCAATACGCAATTTTAACAGGAAAAATTAACTTTAATTTCAGTATAATGTAAGTAGTTTTTGACTCTATCGATAAATCTATTAGCGCATCACTAAACCATAGTACAATTGCAAGGCCACACGCTTTGTGCTGGCGACGATGCTCGTAAGTACATTTCACTGACATTCCTTTGGACAGTTCATAATTCATGGGAACACGAATTTTGAACACATAATTATTATTCCCGTGGCATTTCTTCAATTCAGAAGATTAATATTAGTTTAGGAGATTTTGTTTTTGTATGTTCCTCATCTACTGGATTTGCAATTTTTTTTTCCCAAAATATATGTTTGGGTAGCGTTTAGCGGTAGGGTAACTATTGCTGAAAAATATAACTATCCAAAACTTAAGCCTAGTCGGACACGTGGTGGCACTCAACTTCCCTAAAGCTATATAAAAAACTACCCTATCCTTACCCATCCCCAACCAATAATACTTTAATAATGCTTTATATTTCTGTCATAATAGAAATCTTACATGAAAAATTACAATATGAGGCCGTAAAACACATATGATTTTACGATGACACGATGTCGTTACTTTCTGTTGTGAAAGGTACGAAACCTCTGAATAATAAACTTTTTTTCTCAAGGGAAGGACTTTCATATTATACTGAAAAGCATGGAATACAATGCATTTCGATACTAAAAAGGCTTTTTAGAAGATGATATAAAATATTAATTTGCATTTCTTACGCGCCTTTACTCGTATTGTGCTTATTTTAGACGCTTTTATTTTAAGTACAAAATAACCAGTTATTTATATGAATTCTACGAAATTAGATGTCTAGACTTGATGTTTCGTGAAACTTGATGATCTTTGTCACAGTTGACACTAAGATTAATTTTCTATAGGTATAGACTTTCAAAACAAATTGAAGTAGTCCCCAAAACCGCAGGTGCTAGTATCTGTCAACTTTAGTCTGTTAATATTTCAACATGATTGATTGGTCGGTTCGCGACGCGGTGTAAATAATAACCTAGAACTTAAGTGCCTGCCTAGTTGAAATCGATTCTAAAAAGTAATTTTGTTTATGCAAAACTACCAAAATTCATTTTAAAAAGCTAATTTAATATGATCAGATTACCAACGCTTTTGTGCAGTGTCGGAAATGAAGAAACTTTGATTTTGACTTTATGTCGGAAAACATTGGTAAGTGACACCGCGGGACATCGATAGCTATGGATTTAACCTTTAATAACGACTCTCCAAACAAATGATAAAATTGTATGCATGAAAATGCTATGAATAATTCAATAGAGATCGCGCGTTAAGACGTGAAAAAAGGCTTCAATGTCTAGGTGAACTTGAATGGGTATGTATAGATCTATTCGGACTCATTTTTATAATGATTTTGTACTAATTTCATGTTATCTTATATGGCACGTGCCGATCAGGTAAAAAATATTCGATTATAAATAGGTACTTTCTTTGAAGTTTACTTATAAGGCAAAGGAAAGATTTGAGTTATCGCAGATATTACTATTTATGGAGGCTACTTTTACAGTTCCAGGAATATGTCTTAGTGGTGGTATCTATTTTTGGCCGATATAAAAATACGTGTAAGGAAATGAAAGTTTACAAAGGCACTACAAGCTGACAGAAATGCGGAGGAAGTGAGAAATGCTGCCTTTTAGCATCATTTTGCGACCAAGGTCTCGACACGACTACAAATTTATTTTCAGCTTTGATGGTGGATTACTCAATCCCCAAATGACGATGATTGATTGATACATAACAATAGACACAAACATTAAATATTTAATAAATTTTATAAAAAAGTTGCATTAAAGTTTTTGATGTTGTTACAAAAAAAAAAAAATACATGCAGGCTTTTTGTAATGATATCGGGTGTGTACCGAAAGGTGTCTAGTCTAGTCTACCTAGAGAGGTTTCCATAAGTATTGATATTCACTCTTCTTTTGTCGATATTTTATTGAAATTGTTCGGGCAGAGTACATTGAATCTTTCTTTTAATATCACTTTATTGTAAAGAACAGCAAAGTCATCGATCTTGTTTGAAATTTTTTAACATTAAGTTCGAAATGATACTAGTTTCTGATGATCTAAAAATACATTTAAAAATTTATTTTTTATGAGAACTGATTGATTAAAATTTTATTTTAAAACTTCTAAAAATTGTATAAAAACGCAATATGCTCTGTAGCTTTTGTCTTAGCATCGTGTCTTAAAAAAAGCTCACATGAATAAATTTTAATATCAAAGCATATAAAGTCTGCGACTTTTTAATCTCAACATGGTTTTGTTTGTTTTATTTACGACTTGTCTGTGACATTATACTTTCTTTAGATTCATAATTGGTTCGCTGCGACGGAGCTGAGCATAACATTTTTATAGTATCTACATATTTATCACTGCAATTTATCATTGAGCGAGTGATATTCAAGTGTCTTTCTTAATAAATGATACATTTCAAGAACTACGTTTTTCTGAAAAATACTTTCAAATACAGTTAAACAATAATCCATTTAGTAATAAGAATTTTCAGTGGTTTTTCACAATAAGTTCAGGCTCAAGTTATTCTGCGGGTTTATGCTAATACATTAACATTTTATCTCATATTTACTTTAGGTACTAAATCTGTATGTGCATAAGAAAACAAAACCCTTTTAGGACCTTTGCTGCTTTCAGATAAAAATGGGATAAACCTTCATGTTTCGACCTAAGCCACAGTTAGAAATTAAATAACATCACGCCTATTAATCTCGCATAATTACTGTTTATGTACTTAATCGAAAATATTGGATTGAGCAAAGAAATTAATTAACCCCTGGGAGTGATTACTAACTTTCTAGCCTTCTGGCCGTCCAATTTATTTGAGCTTATTGGATTTTACGGCTAATTTATTTTTTAAACTGTTAAAATTAAATTTTGTAACTTCAAACCAAGTTGACACTCAATAACACTACTAAGTAGTTTGTACAAGTGCTTGAAATAGTTTCATTAAAAACGAATATTATTTAAATAAGTACATATTTACATATTTTTAGGTTGGTAGGCTTTACATTGGTCTGATAATATAAATATTAAAAACTTCGCTGTTTCATCTCCTTCGCTTCAAAAACAAATATAATATACGACTTACCCAAACCATGAAGTAACTTCAAGAAGCAACACTCACATAACATTCAATACCATATCCATAATATCGTAAAAATGGACGTAAAAGAATGCCTTTTAGTTCCCTTTCAAATAAAATACCGGTGAAAACGAAACGAAAAGCCTCAAGCCGGAAATAACAGTGTCCCCCACTCTTCCTCGATTGGTTTTTTCCCGTCACAGACAATATTTGTAACGCGCCAAAAAATAAGAAAAAAAAATATATAAACACCATAGCTCTTTCTCGTCTTATCGTAATTCTGTCAATCACAAATCAGCGTATTGTGGTTCCCCCTCTTTTAGGGGTTGAAATATTTACAGGCATTATTTTGTAACTGAATAACGCTTTTATGGTTTCACCAGTGAATCCAGTATATTCCTGTGCCATATTTCGTCTCAATTAAATTGTTATACCTAAACAAAGAAATAAAACTTTCACATGTATATATTAAGGGTAAAATCCGTTAGATAGATTACTGAAATGTTCAAATCAATCGGCATTGAATAAATTCCTACATTATTACACCTGTACGCAAATCACAGTCACCACGCAATTATAAAGTTTTTGAGGTCTAAAGCTGTTCACCAATCATTAATTATATTGCTCACCAAAATTAATAGGAGCTCGCTGAAGATTGATTCCAATGGTTTCAGTGAAATATTTATTCAATTAAAATACCTGTGTTTTTGAAAATTTAGGTTTCAATCGGTTGGAAAATAAGTAACTTTCAGTGTTTTTTAATAGACTTAAAAGTAGGATTGTAATACGATTTATCAATAGTTTTATTTAGAAGTAGGGCCTGCCCATGGCTTCATTCGCATTACATGTTAACTAATACCTTCTAAAATAAGTTAGTTTAGACAAATAAATAAACAAACCATTCAGCTTTATAAATGCATTAGTTAGATTCAAATGTTCATCACTAGGACGCTATTAGTAGTCAATACAGTTGTCCAAACGATTGATTTAACTGTCCCACATTTGGCTGTGACAGCTTGCAGAACCAACATTCTGACAACAAAACAGTTTAATCACTGTCGGTGGACCCATTACGCACTATTTCCTCTTTTCCGAGACCCTTGTTAAGCACGATATGCACAACTGATTTGTATAAACTGGAAATTAATGTACTAATAAATCAACATCTATATTTAGGAAAATTAGGTCTAATCATCAGTCTGGAAATACTGGAAATATTACGAAAATTCCAGAAACAGTTTGATAAAAATGTTCAGGTTTCAATTCTTTAAGCCATTTTTGTTTACTGTTAGTCATTGCTGTACGAATTATTTTACTTTTTAAAGTCACATTGAGACTTCCTATCTTTCAGCTAGCTTGAGATGCGGGTTTCTAGGTATACTAAAGGCTAAAACGGCATTTATTTTTCATAAAAATGTAACATTCGTTGTGTAGTCGAAACCTAATGCTGTCAGATATTAAGTTTCTCACGACTGTCCATCATTTATTCCTGTCATTGTTATGGAGTAGAAAGTTTATATCTGAATTGAAGATAAGTTCGCTGTCAACAACGATATAATTCAGAGGTTCATGTTGAAAAGGACGCTGTATTAATTTCACACGTATTACACAAGTACTAAGTGTTGGTCTGTTAGAAGGTTCACAGATAAGCTATTACACTAGGATGAATGGGCAAAGGCCTAAAACTTGAGCTCCGGGAAGGGTCAACATTAGGCATGTCTTGGGTCGACATTTTCTTGAGTTGTGGGATTGAGTTACGATCTTGCAGCTAACTGAATTACCATTTATTTCACAGGATACATGATTGTTCCAGTTTATTGATGAATCTATGATTACTATATACGAGTGTTCAATTCATTTTGATGTTTATGCCAGATAATTTGAGTATAATTAAAAGTCGTCATGCAAAGTCAATGAATTGTTTGAGCAATTGCAAGTTCTTTATCAAGATGCGTTTGCAAATAAGACAACCGTTATATAGACCGTTTTCATAGATATCCGTAGTATCTAAGTGAATAGTACTACTGTGGACAGATGAAGTCAGATTAAAACTAAGTCATGTGCACACTGTTAGTACTCTTGCAGATGTGTTAAATAACAAGAGCCAGCGGATCTTATTCTTAAACCATCAATATAATTAATCTTCATCATCATCATCTTCCAAAGAATAATATGTCGATGAAAGAATAAACAAAACTTTGGGCACTGTGATTAGATAGTTATAATTATAGTATTTTATTTTACTGTACCGAACCTTTAATAATTGAGATAGTTCAAAACGTCCCCCAAGACAACTGACATTTTTAGACTAGAAAAACCGCTCGTGCGTCAATAAAATAACATAGTTGCGTTACTTTAAGTACTTCAGGGATATCCCTTCATGACTTGTAACTTATGTTCGAAAACGTTTCTACGAGTGAATTCAATAACTATGTAGCAATATGTTTTACTTTATTCTCTTAAGTCCAACATATCGAAGTTACACAATATATTTGCCGAATTTATCTCCGGGTCTTCTTGTATGGAAATATTTATTGCAGAAATTCGTCAGGATTCTTGACCGAGTGGTACCCAACCTACCCACTTGAATGTTTTATTGCTTAATACAGGTAGGTCAGCAATAGGTAAGTATAGCACAAAATAAAACTGAAAAAATATTGGTTTGTCCAACAAGTGCGACCAAAAAGAACTTTTTTTTAGTTTATTTTACTTAAGATTTTTTTAGAAACACTACGTTAGCTAAACAAAAGTATTAAATATCAAAAAGTCTTCACAGATAAATGAAATCTACTAAAAGTAAACAGTCCTAATAAAGATTGGTTTTCTGTGTAGTGCCTACACTTAACTAATTTGATCTATTGGTCTGATGGCTGCAATCACGGCTGGATAAGATTCGATTAGAGCCGTTGTTTAGATATTATTGTTTGAAATAAGAAATATAAGAGAAGGCTCAACATCTTTGTATTTATATACTTCATTACATTAACCAGTTGAGTGGCGTTAATATAAGGTGTAAACTAATTAAAGGCAAGTTTTTTGAAGCTTTAAATTAAGACCAGAAAACCATTTCATTAGAATAATGAACTTTTATCGTTTAAACTTTCACCTATTTCATTGGATAAAGCGACCCTGTGTTACATGAACAATAAAACCCAAACATCAAATATTTGCATTAGGCATATTATGTAGTTCGGTTATCAAGATTTATACGAGTATGAAGCGCCAGGAGACTAAGCTACATTCAACATTTAAACTGTACTTACATACTTTGTGATTTGCAATGCTTTCAAGCCAGAAATCTCACGTGTGTTTCTTTTAAGTCTTCAAATGTTACAGTCGCCGGTCGCTTGCTTTTAAGACCACAGCACAAACAATATCAGAACAACAATAGGCTTCAGAAATGAAACTACAGCAGCATCGACCACCACAATCTTTAACCTGACGCAAAGTACCAGGTATTGCGTTACTCTCGGGATTGAAAATACAATACTGAGTTCTGGAATTTTCTATGCTCGTCTTATCTTAATGTTCTTGGTTTAAAGATAAAGGATAATATAGGTTTTGTTTATTCAGCTTTACGTAGCTTATTTTAAGCCCAGTTTATTTATTTTTGTAAACTTTAAAGTGATTAAGTTTTTCTATTTTAAATAGCTATAGATGCATCTAGTGGAATCACGTCAATAATGCAATTGGACGTAGTTATGCAGAAACGTTCCAACCCACTGTACGCGTAAATGCTTATATCTCAAATTAAACTTGAATTTGAGATATAAGCATTTACGCGTTTCAGTTGTATTCTTTTTTATTCTAACTAGTAAAGGTACTAGAGGTTTTATTGTTGAATTATATTGAGTTTAGATAACCATATGCTAAATTTTAGGCTGTTCAATCACAATAACTCGATTTCGGGTGACTTGTGGGTTGGAACGTTTCTGCATAACTACGTCCAATTGTACTCACAACCTCTCATTCTTGGATGTGGAACTATATGATGATAAACTCTTTATTATAATGTTCATGTTAACAAATTCACATTACAATAATATTGTTTGAATCTTTTCAAGTCTGATTCACGAAAGCGATTTCTCGTAAGTAGAAACTGGAAACTGGACAAATTACACTCGAGTGAAAAGAACAAAAAATCCATTACTGCAAAGGTACAGTAGAAAATTTCGAAACATTTCTATGGAGATTAATTTCTACTTCTCTAGTTTTATTTATTTTTAGTTATCTATCACGCAATACAAAGGACGATTTGTCCTGTGTAGGTACTTACTAAGGTAGAACCTTGTCTACTATATCACCTTAGATGACAAAGTACACTGAAGTTCTTCAGAAGGAATAATAGCTGGCTGGGTTTCTTGTGATATATGGTCGTTGGCCGCACAGCTAGTGGGCGTAATCTATACAATACATTAAATTATAATGTGTTACCATGGTAACGTAATGTTCAATACATGTGAAGGAGATAATAACGGGTTTTCATTTTATTTGCACACCAGTTTCCATCGGTGGTGTCGTTAGCGTCCTGTAGGTCTAATATAGGCCCGATATAGTACTGATAAAAAGTGTTCTATAAATAAACAGGTCTATAATTAAATTGTATTTTTATATGAGAACTTACTGGAATCTTGATATCTAATAAAAGTAATTTATGTTATAATTCTGATCAAAACACATTTCAGCCGAAAAATATCCTACTTCCTACTTATATTATAAATGTGAAAGTTTGTGAGAATGTATGGATGTATGTTTGTTATTCAATCACGCAAAAACGGCTGGACCGATTTGATTTAAATTTGGTATGTAGATAGGTGACATCCTGGATTAACACATAGGCTACTTTTTATCAACACACCACGCGGGCGAAGCCGCTGGCGGAAGCTAGTTTAGCATATTTCTCTTATGTATTCAAATTGTTGACACGGAAACGATTTTGTTACCCAAGTTTGGAAGTCAATATAAAGTTATAATAAGTTTGATTTGCAATTACGAACAGTCTTCTTGAGCATGTCTTGTTACCAGGTACAAAAATATTTTTGGATATTGTGTATTTGAAATAATCTTTCACAGCTTCATTAAACGTATTTTTTTTTTCAAGAGTCAAGTTTATTAGTACTTAAAAATGACTGCTAATTATTACTACACTGGGTCAGAAAATACATTTTGAAATATTGTTTACATGGAGAAAAACTCATAGGTTTAACATTCTTAATTGGGACAAAAAGTTTCTTCTTCTTCAATCTTGTACATCTTTGTGAATATCTTGTGGCATGTTTCTCATAATCAGCAAAATGTTTTGAATTACTTTCAAGAGTTGGAACCGCCCCTACAAGTTTAAACAACTCTTGACAGACAATCTAAAAATACGAGAACCTTAATAGGCCTAAAAGCCATTTTTGACGAAGTTTTCAAAGTTATGCCGAGACTCGGATTTTTGGCTTTACACTTTAAGCCAAAGTTCAACTGTGGAGATCACGAGTTTTATTGTTTTTTTTTTTCTGAACAGCGGTTGAATATTTTTATTTCGGGAGTGTTTCTTTTCAAGGCAGATGAAGCTAATCACAATTTTGGCATATAACTTAGACCAAGTTGTTTTATTTATAGGTTTACTTCGTTAATTTACGTTTCATTACATGTAGGTACTACCAGTATTTGGATTTTGGATTTATTTTGCAATGAATGAAGATTGCTTTCCAACCATACATAGATATGTATGAAATCAACATTATTATCATTATATTAATGTATCAGAACTGATCATGTTCATGAAAACCTCTTGTTTAATGTTGTTGTATGTAATTGATCTTTAAGTTATTTGTAAATATTTGTAAACATGGAGTTCCGTCGATGACTGTATCAAATAGGTCGTATTTAAATCGCAAACGCTCAGTTGCACTCGTTTTTTCAGTCAGTATTACATCTGCAAGATGCACTTTTCGGAGCGAGTCCTAATAAAATTTTATATAGTGCTTGTGACAGGTGAGTCAAAATAAACTATTATTTTATTTGTAAACAATTGAACGCTTGATTAAAACAGTTTTGGTCTTAAGTCTTACTACAAAAAAATTAGACACACATTTGTCACGTGTTTAATAAGAATTGTATGGGGTATTTTCTTAAATGCCTACGTGCTGAACGTCTGTTAAACTTTTTTTAGAAAGAGCATTTAAATTCACGTTTATTGTATACTCAATTTAAGTCATGAAATTGGTGTTTCTAAATTAATTGCGAGTTCCTAATACGCGTGCCTTGAGATCGCGATATACCCACACCGTGTACTTCGTACGTAGCGAAAAACAATCAATTAGTTTAACTTCCCGTGACGAAAAGTCTGGCGTTCATTCTCTTGGCTGTCGAATAAGGTTTACCGATACCAAAAATGTCAATTTTTATTAAAACCACTATTTACTTTGTATAGAAACCAGTTGCTTAAGAAAAACTCTAAGTTTATATTATCGGTGAACATAAGAATTTTCTCCCGGCTCCCAGTGCTCAAAAGAAATTAATGGAGGATGCCTACATAATTATGTATTATAAAAATGATGGGATTTGGATAATTATTCTTCGATTTACAATCATTTTTCTTTGTTGCAGCAACTTCGGCATCATGTTGGCAGTTTTTTACGTCAGTTCTAGACTACACCCTAAGTAACTCCAAATTTGATCCTGGTATTATTATTATATTAGTTTTCCTATTCGTTTTCCCGCGGTTTTACCCGCGTCTTGGGGGACCTACTTACCGAATAAAAATTGCCATTTTTTACTGAGAGATGGTGTAGCTTCCCAACCGTGAAATATTTTTTCAAATCGGTTCTTTCGTTTCAGAGCTTAAAGGGTACAAAAAAATACCTCATATTTAATGTCCAAGTATAAGATCAAGCTCTAGATCCTAGAACACAATAAGTGTATTAAAATTATAAAATCAGCTCGAATAATTTTTCAATAACAATATCTGGAACGATATTCTATAAGACATTGCTTTAGTCTGCAATGTATAGGCTGACAAAGTGTAGTCTCACGACACGAAAGAAGAAGAATGCAAAGAAGAATGAAAACTATGGAACACACATCATTGCACTTGGATATTGTAGACTTAGAGGTATAGTGAATAAATTGTGCTAACCGTTATGTCTTTTACAGAACACATTCACAGTGAATATTATTTTGGTGATTGCAAAAGGGAGAGTCATATATTTTATACACACACCCACCTGGATCACCTTCAAATTTTGGGAAAAGTTATTGTACGAGTAAGTGCCATTTCATTGTAATTAACTAAACGGTCTTTTCATACTGACGGATTTTCCGCGCGGATTATCCTGTCGGTTTTTCCGTGGGACACCGCAGCACCACACTTTTCTTCATACAATCCGCCAATGTGAAAAGGCTGCTGATAGAGAGAACCTGTTTTTGTTTCTAATTTATCGTTATGATGAGCTAACAATACCGATTATTATAGGTAACTTAATTGCCTATCTGTATAGCGATAGGTATTTGCCCTTTTTCTTTATGGGAAATCATCAAATGACTCTTCCCGCTGTGGGTTAGCAGTGTGAGGGAGTGTCAGACTCTTAGGGTAGGTTCATATCTGACGGAACATACGTCGCGTATTTTCAGTCGCGTAACGCCAAAACAGACAAATATACGATAAAACATTCAATCATTCACACCTAACCGATGATGCGTTAGTACGTCAATCATACATTTACGATACGCTCGACGCATTTTCCGTCAGATATGAACCGACCCTTACTGACTAAAACCCTTCATGTACCTTCGTAGGTCTTTTATGTACCGGGGCTGCGGTAACTCTTTCGAACAATCCTGCAGTGGTATATTGCGCTTATAAAGTAACTACTAACTTACTGGAGTTTTCTATGAAAATATCAAATGGGAATATTTACTTTCCAGGGTTGGATAGATGTTCCGAGAATTCCAACGTGCATACTGTTGAGAGGTACGGGTTTCGAAGACGACATGTTTCGGAGCACAACCTACAACTTTCAAATGTGCGTGCCTCGCATCACTTACTGCCATACTCATCATCGGTTCAAGTACCACTATTACGAATGGTACCTGCCACCCGATGTGTTCGGTGGTATGAACTGGGACATATACTTTTTTGGACCACCGACGTTGGACTGGGGGTGAGAACTTTCGACAAATACTTAATAAGCAGTCGATAATTACTGCCGAAAATCAATCTAACAAAATAGCCGGCTCAAAGTGATGGCTATTTTCAGTTATCTACTTATGTTATTGACATTACGAATTTGATTATACCATTTTTAACCTCCTTTAGCTCAGGACAGTTAGCTTAATGAAGAAATAAGTTTAACAAACTTTTTAATGTTCTTATCCTTGTCAAATAAAACCAATGAATAAAACAGTTCCCATATTTTATGCATTTTATTACATACATAGGTCCATAAACGTACTTGTCTCATCAAACATTTGGTCTCACCTTTGTCGCAATTAATTCATATTAGTCACCATAGATCCAGCCATATTTATATCAAATCAACAAGCAAGGGATAATTGCGACTCAAGACCTATTCAGAGGTAATATCTTCAGCAGTCTCTTCGCTCAACAATAGTTCTAAGTATCAATAGCTTTATATAAGTACGATATTAAAGCATAGCAGAAATCAATTTCTATTCAGAAAATCCGATACCTAAGCGTAAAGTTGATTGTTACACTCGCGCAATCAGAGACGATTAAATCTCTAGAGCATTGAATTGCTCGCCCGGAACATTGCTCGCAAGACCGAATAGGCGCAGCTGGCTCATTCCACATAACCTAAAATACGATGAATTATTCATAATTTACCGACGTATTACGGACTTATTGGTATGTGACAAACGTACATAAATAAGCGATTTATTGAGAGTTATCTAAATACGTAGAGGGGTATAATCGGTATTTAATGTATCATAGTATGGGTGACAATACATTGTTCTAATGGAGAAAAAGTTTCCTTTTGATTTGAGCTGTATTTGATCATGCCAGATCTATTGTAACTTCTTCACTAAGATATTCTATGCTATCGCACATTCGAAATGGAGAAAAAATAGAGTCAACCTGAGCATCGGCTTGATATTTGAATAATTCCATACTGATGTAGGTACATAGGTAAATATATTGT
The DNA here is from genome assembly GCF_022581195.2 of Helicoverpa zea. Classification (NCBI taxonomy): domain Eukaryota; kingdom Metazoa; phylum Arthropoda; class Insecta; order Lepidoptera; family Noctuidae; genus Helicoverpa; species Helicoverpa zea. The sequence continues at coordinate 9,262,574 of NC_061452.1, read as the reverse complement.
ACCAAAATCTCGCTAGTAACGTGGATAAGCTTCACTTCATATTATCGTGTTCGAAGTTAAGAGCTGCGTGGCACAGAATTTTTAATAACACGTTGGTACATTGCGTAAGTAGAGCCAGACGAAATTTTTTGTGAATACTTTTCGCATTACATGTACAGGTAACTACACAAAGTACGTCCTAAGGTATAGGTGTATAGGTGTCTTGTTGAACTAAACACGATGGAATGGAATTATGGATTGAAAGTCGTGTATGGGATAAAACTCTGGTCAAGTAATCAAACTCTATTCCTTTAGTTGGAAATTAACTACCTAGTTTCCCCACGATCTGGTATTTTTGCCAAAACTACATAGAAAAGAGAATTCTGTAGTTGCATTCACTGGTACATAATATCGTTTTCATACTAATAAAAGAATGTAGTGGAAAGGCGCCAACAGCTGCAGTGCTAGGCTCAATATGCTTATGTTATCCTCAAGATCAACTTACTAAAGTACTGATCAAATATGCAGTAGCAGATTCCTTTATAGCTAGCAGGATATGCCAATTTCGAAATGATTGGAAAGCTGTGAGAAAGTCGCTGACAACACAAATAACAAGGCACCTCCACCTTTAGCTGTACTGCAGATAAACAAAAGACTACTCACCCATTAATTGAAGACCGAAAATAACATAATATATTAGCTATATACTAAGGTATTGTTGATCCAAGCTACGCCTATTACGAGTGCCCAAGCCAGGTCAATCGCACCACATTAGTGCCAATCTCGGACGCCACAAAGGAACACTTGACGTCTCTTCGATGCCAGATAACCACTTTTTCAATCGATTTTCTAATAGGACAATAGCCACTTTGATGGCGAAAGCTGTGGCTGTTTTTTTATTTCTCCGTTTAGATAGATTAGAACTCATAATAAAATAACTTCTCATCAAATTAATACCTTATATTACAGTGTGGCACGTTTTATGTGGTCAGGAAAAACGGGCTTAGTAATTTGGATACTTAAATGCATATAATTAAGTTTATTATGACGGTAAAATACCTGAAATCATATTTTTTTAACATATTAATTTTAGAAAGAAAAAACGAAAATCACGCATACCTACCTACTCATTAAGTTTTGTCACACACACATGATGCAATACTTCAATATATTGTTTATTCTGAAGATTATTCTAGTTGACCTTTATTTCTCCTCATATAAAAGTAAGGTAAGGCCAATAAAATCACGCTAATTCTACATATGTATGTTCTGATAAAACCAATGACTTCGTTACAGCAACGTAAATTAAACATACCTACATATTATTATGTAGATCGCTTTTGTAAACAGTTCTGGATCACTACCTATGTTAATAACTGAGATTAAAACCTATATCAGACGTTGTATACGGTGATAGTACCTAACTACAATGAATCATTAAACTCAAGTTAATGGTAACATCTGTGGAAATATTATATTAAGATATTTCTCGTGTATAAATTAAGAAAACGAGAAAATAACCAAGACCCTTAGGTGTAGGTATAGGCCAAACAGATTGACGCCTACTGGTAAATTTCTGTTGGATGCTCAATTTTCGGCTATATTTTCAAAACAAGAGGGACTAATGAAGGAATAATTATAGTTGAACATCTTTCATCTGTCATTGAACATCTTTGGCAATCGTTTAAGAAGAAGAGAAGAAGTTTAGAAGCCAGTAAGTCTGACACAACCAGTCTTACCTAGGGATATTGGGTTGCCCGGGTAACTGGGTTGTGGTGAGGAGATCAAATAAGCAGTCGCTCCTCGTAAAACACTGGTAATCAGCAGCATTGAGTTGGACTAGAAGACCCCAACATAGTTGGGAAAAGGCTAGGCAGATGATGATGATGATGAATTATAGTTGAACCATATAACGGTAGATGTTCAATTTCTGAAAGGCGGTGCAAAACACCATGAAACAATATAATAATGCCGTTAGACACTTCAAATTGATCTTTGTAGGTCTGTTTAGTCCTCTTTGGTCTCTAGTTTTGGCAACTAAAATAGATTTTTTTTAGCTGGTATGTTCGGTTGGGTAACACAGCCAAGACATATTCTCTTTTGTAAATGTAACGGATAAAGTTATATACTTAATTAACATTTTATATTATGCCTAAAATATACCAACTTAAACAGATGCAGATAACGTTAAATAATACTAAAGGTTATCAATGTAACTACATTCCCACATTCGGCTGTTATTCTTTTAAATAATTATTTGTCGACGTGAAAACTTCTTGGGTTATTTTGTTATTTTCGGACAGTTTGTAAATATTATGTTCCGTAAAACTCGTCAATGATTCACATAATAATTATGACAACGTTTCGTTCTTAGAATAGCATCGCCGAAAATAAGAGATTTCAAATAAACAAAACGGTTTGGATTTACCGTCTTAACCAAACATATCAACAATGTGTGTTGAGAAACTTGTTAACAAATTAGCATGGTCTATAACAATATAAACGTTTCTAGGACAATTGCTGATTAAAATTAATTGCTCTTTTTAGGCCAAGGAATTTTAAGTTTCAGCTAATTTGGCCATTATTGCTATCGCACTGCGTATAAAACTGATATATAGTGTTTCTACTAGTAATTTCGTTACACTTAACTATTATTTAACAATGACTGCTTGAAGCAATTTATATTTTAAGTACCTGTTACAAGTCTTATCGTTCAGTAATAGGCAAAGGAGTATTTTAACAATGTAAATAGTATTCATATAATATTCATGAGAAATATTTACACTTACTTTTGAGACATGATCCCATTTACCTTGATTCTAAATGGGACCCAATATACTTTGTACTCAAATAGAATCATTCGCGTAAACACTTATGAGTATAGGCTATTGGAAAAAGCTAAGAGTCGTTAAATATCGTCCATTATAGCCTTTCTCTGATCTCTCATATTCCCTAGGAGAAAACAAAAAGGTGAAGATCAAAATTGAGGACAAAAATACAAGGAGTTACAATTACAACATAATTGACTCTATTCCATTACCTAGGCCATGAGGAAAGCAAATGATGATTAAGGCAACCATTGCCGATACCCTACAAGGTAATGACCGTGAAGAAACACGCCAGTTAGGCAAACACGTAATTTCATTCAATTTCTTGTGACAAATATTTTTCTTGTTTCGTAAAATCCCGCCACGGCCTGATGAACTTCGCGTCAGACAATAGGCCGCTTCACAGAGTAAAAAGGTTTGATAGCACTGATTGGCCTCACGTGTATTCTCCCTTGGCACGTCGAAATGTTTTTCTAGCTTGCAACACTGTAACCTGCATGCAGGTTGCATATTTCGGAATATTGTTTTACGGGCCACGGTCTGGTTTATTGAAGTTTTTTATTCATCGAGTTGTAAAATAGAGATGAGCAATAGATAACTAACATTCATTTCTTTCTGAATTGAAGAGTCATGATGATCATTTGTATTTACGAAGGCGGTCTACTTGTATTCGGGATTTCATCCTTAAATACATATTACATAGATAAATGTGCAATGATATTGATAATTATATAACCAATGAAAGAAAAGGTTGGTGAATATGTTTATTTTTTATTGCAAAAAAAACGGAATTATTGTGAACATAATAAAAACAGTGAGCTCAAAAGACAAACAGAAACTTAACAAGCAATCTGTTAATGCTACTGTACTATCTATATTACATTAGGTACTTTACATGAATAATTAGGTATTACGAATATAAAAGTTTATCAAATATTTGATAAAGAGGCCGAACTTCAGTTCAAACAAGGTCAAACAGGGTCAAGTTCTCATTAAAGTATTTACAGATAATTTAAAAAATAATAACTTAAAATGTAAATTATTCGAATTATGATAGATGTGTTCTACGAGCATCTACATAATAACTATGTTTGCTTTTAAAACAAGTCAGAATGAATGAGCACCATTTTTTAATGAATTAACCAAAGCAATTTTAATAATGCAAACCAAAAAATGATTCATTACAGCAGCAAAAATCGTAATAAAAACACTATTTATTACAGCACATCATTAAATGAATGCACCAGAAATATTCCATGAACCAGCTCTTCTAAAAGAAAACGAGTAAAAAAAATATCATCACTACTACAGAATGTATAGAATAATATACTACAATCGCATAATCACGTCTAATGCTTCAAGAATAAAAAGAAAAATAAAACTGTACAATGTAAAAAATAGTAATAAAATAAAAACTACTTTTATAATACTTTTTAAGTGACTTGCATACATCGTCCATATAAATCTATACTTCGGGTACTCTCGAAGGATATCTCCCGGGAATATAATCGGGATTGTTCGGATTGTACTCCCAAATGAGATACTCAGGCTCATTGAGATAAAGTGGTGGAATGTCATCACTTGGCTCTATATCTTGGCCTACCAAGTTCTTGTTGCGATGAAGCAGTTCTTCAATCTTCGCTTGGGATGCCTCTGAGATTTCTAAACAAATAAAAGAAAGAAACCTTAAAACAAATATAAAACTATTTAATGGCCCTGCAATCCTACTGGGATCCTTCCTTTAACCTTCAGGGAAATAAATGACCGTACGTATAAAAAAAGTCTAAAATCACCACCTCAGCCTAATACAGCCTCAGAGTGTAGCCTCAGCCTATAACTCTATAAAATATCGTCATAACTAGCCAAGTCCTTTTATCCTGAATTCTTAAAAATACACCTTTATAATATAACTTAGGAAATGTAAACCATAGTTAAAACACTTACTAGTTCTCCGCAGATCTATTCTGAGAATTTTCCTGTTTCGTTCAACAGCACGGACAAGTGTCGCCTCGGCATCGCCAGACAAATCGTTTGCAGCCATATCCAACCTCGTAAGGCCACGGTTTAAGCTGAGAAGACCCGCCATCTAAACAAGCAGCAAAAACGCAGGTGTCAAACCAGAAAGCCATTATTTGAAGAATCCAATTAATAATGTACGATGAAGACATTTTATGAAGTTACTTTATCACTCAATAAAAGGGGAATCTTTTCACATGGTCCTAAAATGTACAATAATAAGTAGTAGTACAGCAGTAGGTTATAGTCGTTGTAAAATAATTCAGGGAACAAAAAAAGTACACCTTCTCAGCCGAAGCTCCGCTGAAACCGCAAGAATTAACGATTAAAGTTTGTGGTTTTTCCTTGCATCTGACAAAGGCTGCCGCGAACATGGTCGCACATTCTAGAGACATGGGGTTCAAGCTGAAATCTGCAAGGAGAAACTTTGATAAAACTTTCCTTTATGGAAATACATCATTAAATATTTATGCAGAAGTCACAAGTCTTTACCTAAAAGCTCGATAGGTGCAGCTGGCTTCATCTGCAAGGCATAAGCGATACCTTGAATGCCTTCTTCCTTAAATCTGTTGTTAGCGATCCTCACTACTTTTACATTTTTATGAATGAATATAAAACCACCGAGTGCCTTCATTCCGTAATCACCTATCTTACAATGATTAAAATCCAGTTCTTCAATGCTTTCCTTCTTGACAAGATTTTGAAGGATCAATTTTACTTTCGAACAGTCTAAATTACTGCGGTTGATACGGAATATTCGAAGGTGTCTCAAATCTTGTAGTCCACGGCAGAGGGACTCGCAATCGGCCAGCGAAAATTCAAAGTACCTTGTCAGATAATTATCTTGTAAGTCGTTTATCCCGAACACTAAGGATATTTCTCGAAGGTTATATAATTTGACCAGCACCGGCTCCATCGGGATATGGTCGTACACCTTAGGGACGCTGTAAGGACACGTGTCTTCTACCGCGTCAGAAGGTAAGGGTGGCTTCGGTTGTCGCACCATTTGTAGTTGATTAAGTCCCAAGAAGTAAATGTATGGACTAACCTACCAACAAGAAACAATAAATTATGACTTACACCTTCTAATTATATTCATTTGGGATTTTCACTGAATAGTAAAAATGGTTTAATACCAGTGTAGCAAGTTCGACAGCATCATCTTCTCTAAAGACGTCAGGATTAACAGACTCTAAATAGTCTTGCAGGCAAGCGGACAGGAATTTGCCTTTCCAAAATATTGTCCCCATCTCTTTTCTCGATGGAAATTTTGAATAGAATGACCTCTTCCAATATTGCTCATCCTAAAATAAAATTAGTAAATAAATCTTTTAACTAAATACATTATTGGATACTTACAAAAGACACACTGTTTTCGAATCGTCACGTAAAGCCACTTCAAATGTTGGGTTCCAAATAGTATTAGTGGTTAATAGATCGTCACCTTTATGTAAGGTACGCTGAACTTCAATGGAATGTCCGCCGGGTACAGATCCATCAATATATCGATGTCCTTTTGAAGGATTTTCTCTAGAGGGTTGACTTTATCGAACATTTTGGACAAAACAATAGCTGCGTAGTAGGTTAGTGGTGCAGGAGTGATACCGGTGTCCCACTCGAAGTCCTCGGCTACGATTTTGCGTGACGCCTCCGCGATGGAGTTTTTCATACTCTTGGGTGTGGCGTACGCCACGTACGTATTCATATTCACAAGGTAAGGAATCTTCATGTTGAGGGCTTTTAACTCTCTTCAAGTAAAATAAACGTTGTTATTTACGAAGGATATCTTCAATACTGGACAGTGTCACTTTTGATTTATAATTTGTCATTTTTTTTATTTGATAACAGTTTTTTTGTTTGTACATAAAACCTCGCCGATTTGCTTGCTAATCATTCAAAGTTCGGTAATGCCATACATAATTCGATCTAATTGTTTATTTTTTTTTAATCCTAGAACATTACATAGATACCTACAAAAAATATTGGTACCTCTACATAAATATATCAATAATAGCTAAATAAATTAACTCAATACATACATACATAGATGTTTACAATGACGCACAATTTAACTACGCTATAGAACCTAATTAACTTACTGTACTACTTCGTTTATTAATAGTACAAAGTTCACCATAACATAAATAAGAAGTCGGGTGTTTCCGTGTATCTTCGTGCAAGCTCGGACCAAAACAAAGTTGAGCGGAGCGCCCGCGCCGCATTCACTACTTAGTTCGTTACCGTGTCATATCATATTGTATTATCGACCGGCGTGCGCGACTCTATCATTGACAACTATTTAAAATTAAATTAAAAACCAAATAAAATATTTTATTCCTCGTTTAAAATTAAAATTGAAATCTAAACATGGATTCTGACAGCAAAAATGCGTCCAAAACACGAAATTCAACACAAGTTATGAGCTACAACCCATGGAATTTGTTATTTAGCCCCAGAAATCGTACCAACAGTGAAACGAGTGTCGGTTCTAATATTTCTCAAAGTAGTCAACAAGGTAAGCAAGACTTTTGTTATTATGAATAGGATAAATGACCGTATATTTTGTGTCTTATTGATAACACGTGTAAAGTTTACCGCTACAATAACAGTAATTGAGACATAGAAGCCGTGTTACTGAAGTTTCTAAATTCAATGTTGATCTTTGTATCGTTTCGGTACCAAATCCATCACCAGAAAGCCACATGGGGACAAAAAAAAAGCTGTGTGGGATGGGCTTGACGTCGGAGGCACGTCACGTACATATGCATATAAAAGTAAGGTTAACAAGCGGAGAATGGAAACCGGTTGCCTTGTTTGGCAACTGTACCCAGATCAAAATGTTCAGGACAATCTAAACAGCAAACGTATAATAATTCAAGGATTTATACCTACTGTACAAATAAACGACATTTAATTTATGTAATACGTGTAACATTGCGAAGTTTGTTTTGGTTTTGGACTACTTTCTAATCTGCTCTATGAAGTTCAACAAGGTGATTATTTCAATGATAATGAGTTCTAGTTTCGATTGATAGTAATAGACACTCCATACGATGTTAAATTTTATATTTTTTGCCAATGTTTAGATTTCTTTGTTGTCGTTGGGTTCATTTTGAAATTACCAAATGCATTATTCAAAACCAAACTAACATAGGTAATATCAAATGTTAATGGAGATATAAAACATAAATATGGTAACTGGCTTTCAAATGTCCAATTTTAATATTGCGACAGTCCATAGTTTTAACTTGCTTTTGACGATTCGTCACTTTTTGTACATCAATGAACACAAAGTTCTATACGCGAGAGCTCATCATTGGATATGTTTAAGAGACGAGTTAAGGAACATTATTTATCATTATGACCTGTGTATATATTTGTATATATTATATTGTATATATTTTATATAATTATAAAAGGTATATATTTAATTTATTAAGATATTATACATATATATTATTGTTATTAGTATAACGTTGCACATTCGCCCTACCCCATCAAATCACTCTTTCACTCTAAGGTTGGCTGTAAGAGAACCCAACACTGGGTTAAGCTCGCCGTTGTACATAATGTCTCCGTTTTCAGTGTGTCAAATGTATTTATGTGTGCAATAAAGAATAATAAAGTCTGTTTTCATTGTTTTGTCGACTCCGTTGTTTTTGTCCGAATATTCGCTGCATATGGTAATGTCATGTGCTTCATGACGTCATTATAGTATTCCATTGGCACGTCTTTGTGCCAAGGTTCGGGTAATTATATGATTATAATCCCCTCCTCCATAGAATTTGCTATGCTACGTACTATATAAAACTATTATTCCACGCACGAATTTACAAGACCGTGCCAGCGAACTAATAATGACTTGAGATTATTTTTATCAATTAAGAATAATTTAAATGTTGTGAAACATGATTAAGATGTTTTTGTCATGCTAACACAGTTTGCCTTCCGCGTTCGAAACCGTTCCAATATATTTTGCATTTTTTGTTCAAACGATTCTGTTCTTTATGTTGCTAACTCAGAATCATTAAGTGCGTATTATATCTACATTTGTTCATTATTAATTATAATCATTGCCCGAAACTGGTTTCCAATAACAAAGATGATAATTGTATACATAGATGACAAGGTTACAGGAACTATCAAAAGGTCAACGGTCAAAATACAAATTCTAAGAATAAATACCAGAAGACATTTAAAAAATAGTACCTATCTGCAAAAGCAACTAACACATGCTTAGTTGAAACTTAAATTATTGTTTATAATGTATATTTCCTATTTATTATAAGTGTAGATATTCACAATCAGACACGCTCTAGACGAAATACAGTGTTATTGCGTACAAAACTGTGATAAAATAAACGATAAACACTTATCTGTTACTGGCAACTAGAGTAACATAAAATTCAATGTCACTCACGAAAATATCTAAACCCATAATAAAAGTTACAAGAGACCAAAGCGTATTTGCTTTGGTCTTCAAGATGTAATCAATGAACCACGAATTTCTTGGGACTCATTTGAATTGTAATACGCCACTGGTAATGTAAATATAGCCAGTGGCTAAGGACCGCATAATGAAGTTCAGCTATTTATAACGTTTTCACTTTTAAGTCAACCATTTGGACTTTGTAGTAGCTATTTTTCTGTTAAGCAAGGTTTTTCTTAACCAATGTAATTTAGAATATAGTTTCAAAATCAAAGATGTACAGTTTTACAGCAGCGGAAAATTGCCGTGAATAATAGTGATGTTGTTGATCATAAAGTTAAAAGATATAGTGAATTTTTCCTTGAAAACATTAACAAAGCTGCTATACGATACAAACACTGGCGCAGAAGAGATAAAAATGATAATAATAAACACAAACAATGTGCATCGGCTATGTGAGAGAAAACTAATAATGTTGACGAGAGCGGCCCGCCTACGCGCACGACTACCACCTCCGGGATCGTTGCTCAGCTCCGCCTCGCCGCCGCCGGACCCCGGACCACCAGTGATACCGGCGGCTGCAGCTGCGTCGAGCTCGAGCGACGAGTACTTCTCTCCACCGACGTCGCCACCACCTGTACGTCGGCAGGGGAGACGCCGGCCACCGACGGGCTTGGGATCGGGGGACCATCAGGTCCCTAGCAGGGTCCCCGCTACCGGTGGTTGTGTGCAGCGCATGAGATGGACTCAGAAAATGAATGAGAACGTCATGCGCGCATACTACGGGTCCACAGAGGGAGGAACTAACCTCACTGCGTACCGTGATAGGATGCTGTCTCTGTTCCAGGTGCTTGAGCCAGCCGTCAACGTATCGGCCCAACGACTGTCGGATCAGGTGCGGGTTATCCAGCGCAATCACAGACTGGACGACGCCGCACTTGATCGGCTGCGCTTAGAGATGCTGAGCAGCCCTATGGTCACCACCTCGTCACAGGCCGCGGTGCCACCGCCACCTTCAGGCGGAGTCACGCCGCGGTCCAATCTCGTTGAACGGGATGAGGACAATAGGGTTGTAACGGTAAGTACTCAGTGCAACGAACGTGTGAGGAGTGCTTTGGAGGATGCGATTCAGGAATTTAGGTACTCACCCGTCGAAAACCGACCGCGACTACCTCGCTTGCCTATGCACAGACAGAATAGGGCGTTGGTGTGTGCTCTGGATTCGCTGTTGGAAAAATATTTTGAAAACAGCGAAGACCTCCTTGATACACACTCAATTATGTATTGCGCGGCTGTTGCGGCATGTCGTGTAGCTAATGTCAAATTCCCTGACAGTAACAGAGCTACACGACCAAAATCAGCGGTACCAGCTTGGCAGTGCAGGATTGAGCGTCGTATCGAGGGGGCCAGAGTACTCATCGGCAAACTATATTGCTTCAGGGAGGGTAATACCCGACCACGGGTGATGCGCTTTGTGAGACGTGCATTCATGGGGACTGGACTCAGTCCTCATGAATATATGCCGCGTATCGCGGAGCGCATCGACTTCCTGAAGCAAAAAGTCTGTGCATGGGCTAGCCGTATTCGAAGGTATAAACGACGGGTAGAACGTTACACCCAGAATCGTATGTTCCAGAGTGATCAAAGATGGGTATATAGAACTTGGGAGCGACCTGAGCAATACGTGATGGACGGGAGCCGGCCGGATGATGGTGCCACAAACACGTTTTGGCGCAACCTCTGGTCGACGCCCGTATTTCACGAGGAGGGTGACTGGACACGTGATGTTGAACGGAAGTGTGAACAAATACCAGAAATGGAGGAGGTCAATATTACCTCCTCCGACGTAGCCTGTGCAGTTCGTCCGATGCAAAACTGGAAATCACCAGGACCGGATGGACTGCACAATTTCTGGTTAAAGTGGCTGCAAAGTTCACACCCCTGTTTAGCATCACAGTTTCAGTCATCCTTAGAAGCCGGGTCGCTCCCACAGTTTCTAACAACAGGAGTTACCCATCTGCTCCATAAATCAGGCAGTACCGCGGAACCCAAAAATTATAGACCGATCACTTGTTTACCGACGGTCTATAAACTTCTTACATCTATTTTGAGATTAAAAATAAACCAACATATTGAAAAATATTCAATTATGTCAGTTTCTCAAAATGGATGTAAGAAGGGGTCCCGTGCTACTAAGGAGCTGCTCCTCACTGATATGGTCATCAGCCAACAGGTTCGACGATCCCGAAAGAATTTGTCGACATGTTGGATAGACTATAAGAAGGCCTACGACTCGGTCCCCCATGCATGGCTTAGGAGGGTACTGGAGTTGTATAAAATAAATACAACTCTACGCGCCTTTCTTGCGTCATGTATGGAGCAATGGAGAACGGTTCTTCACTATCCAGGATGTAGACAAATTGAAGGGACCGACGATCCTATTAAGATCGAGCGGGGAATATTCCAGGGTGACAGTTTGAGTCCACTTTGGTTTTGCCTGGCCTTGAACCCTTTGAGCACATTGCTAGAGGGTTCGGGGCTGGGCTATCCTTTGCGGAGAGGGGGTCAGGTTATATCCCATTTGCTTTATATGGATGATCTGAAACTGTTTGCCACTACAGAACTGCAGCTGATGAAGCTACTGAAGATCACTGAAAATTTCAGTAGTTGCATCAGGATGGAGTTCGGTGTGGACAAATGTGCAGTCATGCATGTAAAGCGAGGGGGAATTGTGGAATCTGAGGGAGTACAACTCTCAGATTCCATAAACCTGAGATCACTCTCCGCAAACGATACATATAAATACTTGGGTATGGCGGAGGGGTTAGGCATCAATGTGGCTGTCATGAAACAGTCATTACGGGAGCGTTTCTTTGGCCGCCTGAATAAGGTCCTAAAAAGTTCCTTATCAGGCGGCAACAAGGTTCGCGCCTATAATAGTTGGGTCATGCCAGTCCTGATGTACTCCTTCGGCATACTCAAATGGACTCAAACTGAATTGGATGCCTTGGATAGGAGAGTCCGCACACTGCTGACCGCAGAACGAATGCATCACCCACGATCGTCGGTGATGAGACTGTACATCCCACGGAAATGTGGAGGCCGAGGCTTTTTAAATGCAAAGACGCTCCACAACCGTGAGGTGTGCAGTCTCAGAGAATATCTTCTCAAAAGCGACGTGGGTATGCATCGTGATATGGTAGCAGTGGACAAAGGACTCACCCCGCTATCGTTGGCAAATGAGAACTGGCGCAGACCTGTGGTACTAACTACCCATGATCGCAAGGAGGTATGGCAGAGCAAACAGCTACACGGACGCTTCTTCGGGGCTCTTCATGGCCCCGATGTAGACTTCAATGCGTCCGTATCTTGGCTACGCTTTGGTGACTTGTTTGGAGAAACCGAAGGGTTTGTATGTGCAATTATGGACGAAGTTATCCTTACGAATAACTACCGGAGATATATCGTGAAAGACGGGACGGTTGACATATGTCGGGCATGTCACCATCCGGGTGAGTCTATCAGACATATTATATCTGGTTGTTCTCGTTTGGCTAATGGTGAATATTTGCACAGACATAACCAAGTGGCCAAGATTATCCACCAGCAGCTTGCTCTGCAATACAACCTTGTAGACCTTGAGGTACCGTACTACAAGTATGCGCCCGACCCAGTTCTCGAAAAGGACCATATCACGTTGTACTGGGATCGATCTATCATCCCTGACAGGACTATTGTAGCCAATAAGCCTGATATTGTGGTGATAGATCGATCAGCGCGCCGCGCGATGATAGTCGATGTCGCCGTTCCGCATGACGAGAACCTTGTGAAAGCTGAGAAAGAGAAACAAATAAAGTATCTCGACTTAGCGCACGAGGTTGTCGCCATGTGGAGTGTCGACACGGCTGTTGTAGTGCCGATTGTCGTTACGGCCAATGGTTTAATAGCCAAGAGCCTCGACGAACACCTCAGGAGGCTCTCGTTGGGCGGCTGGATCAAGGGACTGATTCAGAAGGCAGTACTCCTTGATACGGCACGTATTGTGAGGAGGTTTCTGTCTCTGGGACCCTAACCACCGGTACCTTGGACCCTGTGCCCGATATCGGTGGCAACCTATTTTTTATATTTTTAAATGTTTTTTATTTTTATATTTAATATTTAAAAATGTAAATTATATGCTGGAAAATAAATAAATACCAAAATAAAAACACGAACATTGACTGAACAAATTCTAAATATAAAGTAATGATGTGTCGGGAAGTCTAGAAATCATTGTTAATATGCAGTTCATTGTAATACCAGACATATTCAAAACAATAGTTTAGCAATTGACGTTTACTGCATTCACAATGATAACACAAAAACAGACACTATGACATCATTTGACGATTACATTACTTTTTTAGATGATAATACTTTTGACCGTGATGTAGCAAAACACGAATACAACATTCGAACATAATTTCATAAAGTAGGTGCCTTATAAGGCGGAACTTACGATTCTGTTCATTTAGTATAGGAAATGAGTAAGACGCATTTGCATAAACGTTCGAGGCAAGAGCCAAGTGCAACGAAGCGAGAGTTTAGACAAGTGACTACGTGGCCGGTGTCAGGTAGGAAGTCGCAAGAATGGACATTTTGGATTAAAGTCTCGCTATCCTGCTTACACAGCAGGAAGAATTTTAGAGTAGTGGTGGTTCCATGCAGTGGGAATTCATTGAGGTCTTTTATTATTTGTTCAGTGCTATGTGAATTGTCATTTGAGCAAACAGTACCTACTTAAGGATAGGTTTCCTAGACATGATTTTGGTTTGATTTGGTTGTACAGTGTCATCGATCGCTTTCACATGCAACATGCAAAAACTATTTTTTTTGATTACTTTGTGTTGTGTTGCGTAGGTATACCATTCTTTATGCAGCTATGTGCGTCAATGCAATATTAATACAAGATTCGGTCGACGAATCAGTTTATTTATGTTAAAATTTAAAATATGGGAAATTACCAAAGAATAATGGGTTATGTATTGTTGATATCACTTTACACAAAACCAACTTATCGTGTGTCTAGTCGATAAGACCATTCTCGAGAAAGTAGGTTACATGCAAAAATTCAGATATCCCATAAAATGGAGTGAGTCGCTATGAAGTGACAATTGTTGACATACTGAGGATTCTGTAATATAAACATAGTTCTAGAACCTAGACATCCTCAGCCACAATGTATCTTCAACAACTTTTCTGATATCAATACTTACTTACTTTTGTATTTACTTTTCATGTAGCACACATGACACAATATTTGCGTATTATATCAAAGAGATAAGTGTTGCTAATGAAACTGTTATTACAGGAGAGATTGCTACCTGAATCATGTTGAAATGATTATTTTTTCTTCGCATGATAATAACTGTGGTTTACCATTGCAGGTACTCAATTCGGGACACTACAGAGACAAACGAGCAAAAACGAAGAATATCTGTGGATGATGTAAGCACATTTATATTTTTTTGTTTTGATTTTAATACGCAAGCAATGAGCATAGAGACTAGAATTGCTTCACCTTATTTTGAGAAATATGTTAAAGCCCATGAACGCTAAACAGAAGATGACGAACAAGAATCATGCAATTTTTTGCTTTAAAGTCCACCGTTTAAAACATCGTTACAACAGATCGTAGTTTCCTTACATCATTTATTTCACAGCGGGCCAGATTACGTAGGTCACAAATCAGCTGGAGCGCGATATTTTTGTTTCAATCTAAGATTAGATCAAAATATTTAGACGAAAGATAGGTGGAAAACTCCGGAATTGGATTGTCGCCAACCACCGAAACCGCTGACCAAATATGAAATGCATTCGTTATTAATAGATCATTTGCAGATACCATTCAGCATGAATGAAATGGATTGACCGGGCTATCAATCACTAGACATTATTGTTTAAATTATTTTTGGCCACGAAAATATTTAAGCGCATATTTGGATTGAAATACCAATCAAGGCTCTCTATCATTGCCTAACAAATGTATTAATTTAAAGATATCGAATGGAACACGCAAGATCTATGCAACTGTAACCTCCAAGGTGAAGAAATGGCTAACGATTTTTGTCGGCAGCCGAGCGTTTCAAATTAAATGATATCTTTTTAAAAAGATTGGTGGCGTCTTAGCAGATGACGAAGATAGATGCTCTTGTGTCCGCGGCTCGTTTGCTATCATTATCCTCAAGAGACTGCACTACTGCAGGATAAAGTTCTCAGTGTCAGGTTTATCTGGTCTTTGCAACGTAATCTCCATAAAGAGGCGGTAATAGTAATTCAAGCATGCTATCTTGCAATATTATTATTGTAAAAAACGATCAGTATCAGATCATATTTGAATCTGATCCGAAAACCGGCTCAAAAGGCGAAATGACGAAACAGATTTCTAGATATCGTGTTTTAATATTTCTAAAATATGAACACACCGCGATCATCCGAGTAGAATTAATATTAAACAATATGGTAGATGAAAATGGGGCATCATGCGAGCCTATGTTCATACAGGCGGGTGCGGCGATGCGTATCGATAAAGTAATTATAACAAGAACACATAGCCTCTTTTACAAGCCGGTTAGCGTATTATGTAAACTACAATGAACAAGTTGACAACATTTTTGAGGTGCATATAAGTTTATAAATATTTTCGGTGAGTTTTTTTGTGTTGAATATAAACGTATTCGCGGATAATAACATCATGGCGAGAGAAACGTGGGATTGATATTTCTGATATAGTTCACCTTTTTACTGGTGTATTATTTTAAATTGTTTGTCCAATAAAAAAGTAAATAAATGCACTGTAATAGTGCATTTGTACATTCTATAGTTCGGCCATTCAGAGAATGCGTTCCTGACACGTCGCGATTGAACTGACGACGTAACTTTGCAATGGCGTTGCAGTTACGATAAAAATATTTTTGCTGGTTGTTTACCGTTTTAACAATTGAGGAGCATTAAAACAACATTATTATATCAATAATCAATGAATGTAGTTACGTCGTCAGTTCAATCGCGACGTGTCAGGAACGCATTCTCTGAATGGCCGAACTATAATTCATGCCTACTATTGTACCTGTACTTGAATAGTTTATTGAGGACACAGTATGAGTCAGCATTAAACGCATTTTGTTTCAGTTCAGACGTTTTGTTTCTCTTTTGTAATTATCATTATTTCTTTATTTAGTATCTCCACCTGTTAATGCTTTAGTTAATACAAATAGACCTTGTCTACATAAATCATTAACTGCCGTTAGTTAGTGTCCCATCCATTGTGTCTCGGAAATGGGCTGGGGATTAAATTAATATTAGCGTTGGCGATAATCCGTACCCAAACGACCGGAACGAAGGACTTCGTGACCTAAATATCAGTCACCTGCGTACCTCATAAATATTCCATCTCAAAGTAAACCGTAAAGAAAAATCACAGATTGCAAAAGACGAGCTTATTAGCAATAATGGTAGGTCTCGAAGGTCGTCCAGTTGCGGCGGAGGCATTTCTGCAGCTGATGTAGCTGTTTCGTTTTACTATGGAGGTCTTGATATGTGTAAAGGAGACGCGGTTAGTCGTCGGTCCGCTTCCCCTCTCGCTGATGTCGAAACCTTCGGTTGCATGCGCCCGCGCTGGGCGCTGCGCCGTAGCATTGCCGACGGTGCGCAAACGACGAACGAACAGTTGGACCACAACACACAAGGAATAGTGCTCTTGTTAAAAAGTGACAGTGAAATGCGACAAGCACGTGTCGTGAGGTAGCCGGTGACACAACCTGCGCTGACTCCTGACTTCGGTTAGTTCTCGTGTTAATAATAATTCTGTTTTTAAAACTTTTTTTTTCATGAATGCGCAGGATTGTATTTGAAAACAAAGAAACATGAGGTAATTACTGCTCGTGAGGATACATTATAACCGGTTTGGTGACGTTGGTTTAAGTAGACTGCGCCGGCTTCAAAATATATTCTCTTTGTTTGGTCATTTATAAAAGTTATCTCAAAATAGCAGCACGTGTGTGTTTGAATAACATGTTCATTTTCCTTTCTCAAAGTGTAGTGTAAAAATGACCGATAATTAGGTATGTATTTGTGCTAAGTAGCTGTGACATTTTGTAGCATACCGGTTGTTGTAAATTGTTTTGTTTTAAACTGAAGCTGTGGCAATATTACACCGGTTCGTTACCACATATTCCTCGGTATGGGCTTGTTGTGTATATCTCAAGGTAAAGTTGATTCAATTATGTACTTTATATACCTACTCGTACCTAGGTATTACGTTTGTCGTTCTTGGCACCATTTATTTATTACCTAGGCTATTAACTTTATGCCTGTAAAATTAATTTCTAGATAAATAAATGAGCCAACTTTATAATTAGTTTCCTAATTTCCTCGAAGTCTAGTAAAAATAATATAAGGAAAGTCAATAAATCTCGACTAGGGATATATTTGAGGCAGGACTGTGTACTCAATTATAACTTTGAAAAACCCATTTACAAAACACTGAATAAAATATTTAATGGAACGTCAAACTGAAATGCTCGCAATCGAGTGGGAGATTATTAAGATATCTAAAGTTTGAACAAAAGTGCTTTTGATATTAAATTATAAAATTCAAAGGCCGTGAATGATCAATCAATCAATAATCTTCACTTATGAATACAGATAAAAATACTTAGTACTCAGTACGAATCTGAACTACGAGGCTAAAATTGCTTCATAAAATTTTCCCTTTGCAGGTAATTTTTACCTCAAGTCAATTAATTTGTTTACTTAGTCATTCCTTTTAGACAAACAGCCTAGAATATTTGTGCACAAGTCGTTGACCCATATGTCTCAAATTGAACTGACTACATTGCTATTTCAAGTTACCAAAATCGGACGGATCCTAAAAAGTTAGCACATTTATTTCTAGTTGATTCTAACTCACATCCATATTCAGACTATGGAGAGGTATCTACATAAACAGCCTGTTTAAAATAGCCAAGTCGGATTGTGTGATGATCACTTAAATTACTAATGCAAGGCATTCTCTCTCTTATAATTTACTAAATCGCATTAAAAACCTAGGTCTTTAAAAAATACACACCCAGGAAGTTGTATTTTTTTTATTGAAATTTAAATAATTACACAGGTGTGTATCTTAAGCCTTAGCTCGCCGAACTTTTACGTTTGATGGCGATTAAGTGTACCATCAGAAATTCGATCTTTGCAATATATTGATCAATCAATCATTTCGATCTATATATCGAGTCTTCTTTGAAATGCATCTTAATTGATACTTGCTCAATCCAGTACTCAATGTTTAATCTAACGCGTTCCTTTCATAAAATAGCTAAAAAAGATCTAGGCATTCCATCACCGGCAAAAATAAGGAGTGCATTCAACTGATGTTAATGTTCTTGTCATTCAAAAATCAATTTAAGCCACCCATTTTAATCCAATAACCAGCCGGGAGAAGGTCGTTCTATGGTGGGATCTTATACTATACAGTACCTATAAAAAATACTTTTTCACTAGATCTATAAAAAAGTAAACAAAAGAATTAAAACAAAAAGAAGACATATTAAACATTTAATTGCATAACTATGACCTTAAACTCACAACCTCTATGCTCAATGGCCTTAACGCACTCAAGCAAATGGACCTGTCACATAGTGAAGAGACATCATACGTCATACCTTAATAGTACCCGCACATTGCAGACTAAACAGTCATTAAACATCCTTGGCAGTCGTTACGGGTAGTCAGAAGCCAGTAAGTCTGACACCCTGCGGTATTTGGTTGCGCGTGGAACTGGGTTAAGGGGGTCACATAGTCGCTCCTGGTAAAGCACTGGTACTTTTTGAGCCCAAACGAACCATCGGCCGACTAAAAGTTGGCAGTGTGTAGTTACCCTAAATGTTTGAGTATTTGAGTAGGTACGTAGGTTCTCAGCAGTTGAACCTTCGCAGGTAAATAAAATACGACATCGAAGGTCATATCGAATGAAATAGAAATGTAAAGTATGTTGTAACTTGGCAATGGATCATGTGTGAGATTTATTGGTGAGAACAAGGTTCTTTTAAAGCCAAGGTTTGTTATGGAAATATGTCGTTCGGTATTTGAATTTAATCGATTTCATAGCGTGACCGACTTCTGTGTGTCTGTTGAAAGTTCTTTTTAGTTTCCAGTTTCCCAACTTTGTGAGTTGAAGGAAACTGGAATGTGGGAGTTCGTCTTCACATCACTTGTACAGAGAAATCAAAGAGATTTTTAATGAATTGAATCTTTGCTACTCTAAAATACTGCATAAATAGAAAATTTTCAGTGCATTGAATGATAGTTTGTTTTTCTTAAAAAACGTGTTGTACTGAGAGTCAAAAGGACATTTAAAGAAATGAATGTGGACGTTATGGAGATATATTTGTAAAATGTGGGCAATTCTTATGAGTATTTCGTTACACATGTAACAATGCGCGATAATAATGTGTACGCAATTTAGTACAATGACCGAGTTTAAACAATTGCAGTGCAAACATCATGATTGTAACTAATATGTTATCTTAATAATAATAGCAACCATCCTTCAAAGTATTTAATGTTTGCGCAATTATAGAAATTACGTAAATATGCAAACATTGTCTTTTCTTTTGCTGAAAAATAACTCAAGAATGAAGGCCACTAACTTTATATGCATGAGTATATATACTCGTTCTTACCTGCTACTTACTTACATGATATTAATCACGACAGCATGTCTCTACCAGCTCAATTTCAATAGATAATTTTTTGCAATTTTTATCAATAACATTGATATTGAAATGACGTATAAATCGCGATAGATTAAGGACAAGTTAAAGAGATAAGAATTCAAAGTTATCTCACGTAAAATACTAGACGGTTGATAACGTTTACAAACATTACAAAATCCGGCAAAAACTTTTTAGGATTTTTGTGACCAAAAGACTGCTCAATATTATTATTTCTTTAGATGGCTTAAGTATTGTTCAGTCAGTCATTCCAAGTTTTTATATTTACATACTTTGTAGATAAAAGACAATTGTTGTTTAAACAATTCCTTTTTACACCGCAGTAAATGCGATACCGCAGGGTTTTGACCGCTGATAACAGTACAAATAACACGTAATCAACTTAAACAATACTTAAGTGATCAACTGTTATTGATAAGTTTCTGTTACACTTTGTAACATAATGAAAAATAACTAATTTAAACACCCATGAAAAGATATTAATCAGATCTCATGACCAATTTAAGTAAACATACGGTAAGATCCCACAATATAAAAAATATTTTGTTACAGAAAAGCTCTCAGACTCAATTTGCATGTAAGAAATTATAACAAAGATGCAATGAACCTACTCAACTTTTAATTGAAATTAAGCTTTATGAAAATTGGTACCATAAACAAAAAACCTTAGAAAGTTCCCTTAACGAGAATAATCCAATTGCAGTTTAGTTCAATTCACATGTCGTTAATCTAAACTTAATGACAAACAATCGTTAATCTGTAATCAAAAGAACCAATTGTCTATTTGAAAGTTTTTATGCATAGCCTACTTTCATGCAAGTTTTTATACATACTCGATAGCGAATTAAACAGAAGAACATTCTTTCGATTTTATTGCTTGCCGTAATATCGAAAAAAATACTATTAAATTAATTAAAGTTAATAATAAACAGATTTCTTGTAAGCTCCTTAGACAACAAACGACAACAAAATTACGATTCGTAAAGTCTCTAACAAAATGGTATTTACAGTGACCTTTCAAGTTTTGCTACGGATCGCAAACTGGGTGAACCACCGAGCTAAAGGTTAACACTTTTCTGCGAACAAAAAGTTTAACTAATAATAATACCGAAGCGTTACTTAACAACGTCTATTCTCTGTTCAATGAACTTGTTCAATTGGAGGACAATTTATTACTTAATAGAATTGGCTCCAGTCCACTCCTCAAGCCTCTATGTGATCGATGACCGGTACAGAAATATAATATTCTTTGGCAAATATTCTATCGTATCTGATTGACTGTTTCGAGAATGATAATAAAATATAGTTTATTTGGTATTTTCTTTTCTTTGTTCGTCATTGACTCGACTTTGGTTTGAAAGGATGGATTTGTGTATGCTTATGCACTTTATCTTTTCCGCCTCATTAACGTTGTAATAAAATTATTGTTCACTATATTTTCGATAAGATGTTATAAAAATGAGTAACATATTAAATAAACGACAATATATTGCAACAAAGATCACAATCCTTTCTAAAATTGCCACATGTTCGTTCATGTTACGCGTGACTTTGTTGAAGACAAGATCTATGTTCTAAGATCGCTCTAGTTACTATCATTATATGTATTAGGTACTTATACGAAGTTAGTACATATCTAAATATTATAAGAAATTCTTTGGCACTAGAATCTGTCTTATCGTAGCGCCATTTTACTTTCAATAATTATACTTATCCATCTTTTAATAATGATTTAAAATGTAAAATATATAAATAATGTTAAAGCATTTGTTGGTTTCCCGGTATGCAATTCCTTGTTCCTTAAATAGATTTTCTCAAAAATCTACTGCAGCAAATTCGGGGTACTTAAATTGTTATTTTATGCACGTTCTGCCTCGTCACTGCCTATATTTTCCGGGATTGGCAAGGTCCACCTGCTTACTGAACTATAACATTAACATCGATGATGGTGCTACTTTTCCAAGACTTACACGTATAACACGGAAAATATTGAATTCTGCTTTAAACCATTTACATTTTTGTTTAGCCCCACATACATAAATTGAAACCACAGACTTATGGACACAATAATATGGTACATAAAAAACAGCGTGACAAGGGGTCCATCTTAACATATTCTGTGCCAAGTATAACCCTAATTTTCAGATGTAGATATTATGCTTAACACAGACCGATATAATAAAGAAATATGTTTCTGCAAGTAGTCCTTAAATTGAGAACAAAATAAAGGTACCCGACCAGTATTGGTTTATCATTATCGGGGTCTTTAAAAAGAAATGGGTTTCAACAAAGCTTATATTTAACTATCGAATATTGGTCCCTAAGAGCCGATTTACTCGCTTAATTAACCATTTCGCCGAAATTAAGCTATTCTCGCAACCGCCTGTTTACCTTTCATGTCGATAGCGATAAAACGATCGCAGTAATTCAATGATCTGAAATACAAAATTAACAAACTTTGTTTAGGATTATCAGATATATATGTAAGTTCATATTCCAGTCCTGAAAATATCAGTTAAGGATATCCTTTTCAGATATTTACAGCTATCTGAATTGAGATAAGTAAACAGTTTTTGATAAAATAATCTCTTAATGAATTTTGATCGATAGACAAGTATACTTTATCGGCATAGCAATAAAAATCTTATCAATGCACGTTTCAGTAAATGCAGGATACGACAGAAATTTCTCGTTTAATATATGACAGGGCATAAAATTACGTAGCCATTAATCTTTCTTTTCTAATCTTCGATTGGAAAATCCAAAAACAAGATAAAAATAAGTTGTCAGGAACGGCTAATTTTCTTTCAGACTTTTCAATAAAATATAATTCTGAGATTCTAAATTATCATATCAATGGTAAGTACACTTCATTCAGATGCTAAACTGGTTTTGCCCTTCGGCTTGGCACGTCGAGTTTTTACAAGTCATACTGAGAAAGTAAATCATCTCATCATTCATTGAGATTCGTCTGAATCATCTGTTTTTGTACATTTTCAAGTTCAACCAATTATCTTCTTACAAATATTTTCGATAATTTTCGTCAGTTTCATATTTGGGTCTGCTATCGACGAATTTTCATTTCTGTAAAGAAATAACTCTCTTCAGATATTTTTTTTAAACTAAAACAAAATATACTTTAATCGTTTTGCAAATACCAAAGCTACGGTTTCTTAAACGCAGTAAAGAACACAATGCGATCCAATTTGATTCCGATCACATCTCATTAAGGAATATTGTAGAAAAACTTGAAGTCTAAATTGGAACATTGGAACTGAAGATAATTTGGGTAGGTATGTAACATCTATAAATAATGCCTACTCAATTGGCCCGGGTTATCAGCAAATAGATAACCTGTATCTTCGTATATTTATAGTTATGATTATATAGCAAAGAGTTTTGTAAATACTAAAACGTGCCCAGAGATAAGTTGTGATATCTGTGTTGTGAAGTACGAATAATCACACGAGATTGCGGGCACAGGCATTGTGGGAGAAATATGAAATAACCAGATTTATTTATTTATTTATTTATTTATTCATCTCCAAGTTACTATGCCTTTACAGACTTAAATCTAATGCGACTTAGTACCTACTTACAATTAATATCTCCTTAACTATATCAGATATATTTTTACATTAAAACTTGTGATTATTAGCTTATAAATTAACCTGGTAATTGAGTTGATAAGGTCAGATAGGAAATCGCTCCTTGTAAAACACTGGTAGGTACCCAGTTGTATCTGTTTAGACTGGAAGCTAACCTTAACATGGTTGGGAGCCTAGGTAGATGATGATGTTAGCTTATAAATGGGCATCCATACTTAAAGAAATTTCGAGTTATAACAGTGACCATCAAAATCGACTGTAAGCTGACCTAAACGGCGACAAAATTCGTAGTATTCTAAAATGTAAAAGGCAGTTATTTGGCTCTTTGTAATACGAAATCACTTAAGTCCTAACTGGTAATCCAGTAAAGGGTCTGGATGCTGAACTAGTTAGTTCAGATTCAGCTAGTTGATCCTAAAACATTTTAGGCATCTCTTGAATTGGGACACTAGACCCAACAATTCGAGTTAATAAAACCTGAAATAACTGTTCAGTAATTTAAACTTCAAATTGACAGAATTTTACCTATATCAATTTTAATTCGACGCAGGAATGACACCAGGTGTTTAAAACCTAACTCATGGAGCCATATATTCTAGCCGCGGTCACATTGTTTAAGGCTGACCATCTGCGTAAAGAAGTTCATATTCATCTGCCTATTACAAATAATAACAAAATTAATAGTCTATTTTTGCCTTCATCGTATTAGGTAGACTTTATCCTGAGGATTATGCTGTAATTCATGGAGATGATAACTATTTCTGTGCTAAATAACGCGTATCGGATTATTGTTAAGCCGGTATTCAAATGTAATACAAATTCGGTGTTATCTAGATAGAACAGACGTATAAACAAAAGTTGTCGAATGGATTCTCGTTATTTGGATTAGCGGCTTTAGATATATTTTTGGTAGACGAGACTGTATCTGTATCAATAACCCTAATATTATTATTTTATATTATATTTCTATCACGCTCTTCAATCTGATGAAAACGTACTTTTCTATTACCTATCACATTTTTATCAGTGAATATTATTTTTATCGATGAAGGAAATGTAAACAATACTTTCAGTTCCATCTACGATTACTTAATAAAAATACGATACGTAATTATCGACTTACTATAAAATAAAGTACTACAATCTGAGGCTCACATTTTTCTCATACAATTTATATTAAATGTATCTACATCACGAAAAAAGAAAAATATATGAAAATGAACCTTATCTCTATTAACAAAACCTTTTTCTTGTTACAGGTGGCGTTCTTAAGTGCACGCAATCCGAGAGCGGAGTCTTCGTCCGGGGAACTTGAAACTTTAGCTGTTACGTTTACTTGATATTGCATTATAATTATGTGTTGGCAAACGCCTAGGCCGTACGTCTTAGCGTAGATAATGTTGGAACACGTAGCACTCCTCCCGGCCTGGTTTCTCATGGCGTGGCTGGGAGCCTGCCTTCTCTTCAGCCCTTTCGCAATATTCTTCGTAATGTGCTTACCGCAATTACCACTTTTAGTCGTAAGAAGGGCATGCCATATACCATTCGAGTATATTTGAACACTGAATGTGAGAAATGTGTGTGATAGTCATGTATTTTAGGGTATGAATATTCATAAGTTTGTATAAAGTGTAAATATTTTATAATGAATACATTTTTATTTTATGAAGCATCTTTATTGGTTGTTTGTTTTATTTTCGACTACTCATATGTTAGCACAATTGGTAAGTTTAATTAAGTTTTACCTAGTTTGAGTAAAATGACCAGACTAGCAAAGCCAAACAAGACCACGAGACATATTTTCTATGACACAATAGCCATTTAAATTGGCAACACACTTATTCCTGAACTTAGCTCTTTAATGAACATCAATTGGAGTTATAATAGTAACATTGATGGCTGTCTGTACTGCAATAGCGTGTCATGGAGTTAATAATAAAGAGCTTTATTGAAATGACCGGCCATGACTCAATGCTGTTCCAGATGCTTGCTGTATTACATCGTAAAACGGCTTTATTGGCACTAGCCTTGTAACCTGACTTCGATCTGATATATTTGAAATAAAGTAACTAGTACAATATCGAATCATCTCCCACAAAGGAAGTGATTTATTTTGAAACTGAAACACCTTCTAAGCAGGTTCTACTTTTTCACCTGTGTCCAGAAATACATACAAATTAATTCCCAATCAAATGCTATAAACAGTACTGGGTAATGCAAATATTATTCATGGTAAATGCATTCAAGAAACTCACAGTTACAGTGCAAAATTAATTCAATGACTAACAATGCAGCTTGTCTGACCTTGTCATAACCACTGAAGTAATTACAAAAGATAGCCCAACATACACGTGTAACCAGTTACAAGAAACTCATTTCTAGAAGTTTACATAACACAAACAAATAATAACAAAGACAGCGATTTCCAATCGGTCTCTGCAAATAGGTTACTAGGCCTACATAAATACGTTGTTATACTTTTTTGTCATAGTAGTTTCTGAATTCCCGAAACTTGACGAGTGATTGCAAATATTTATAATATTATGGTGATTGTTGATTGTTTTATAAAGAAATTGACTGAAAGTATAAAGGACTCATTAACGGCTAGTTTCTTCATCAAAAGTTAAAGTTAAAGTAATGTCTAAAGTAAAAGTAACGGTCAAATACATTTTTTCAAGGCTAAAGTGACAGCAAAACTAATAGAAAAATTGAATTTGACCGTTACTTTTACTTTAGACATTACTTTGACTTTAACTTTGGCTTTAACTTTTGATGAAGAAACTGGCTGTATGACAGCAATAAACAAATGAAGTACTTTAAACAATTTTGCTGATAGGTTGAGAAGTTCGGGTCAATTTTAGGGCAAGATCACAAAGGTAATTATGGTGTTCTAAAATTGAAACAATGATGTTCAAATACCATGTTTCACAGGCTTACATCATAAGTGTAATAATGATGATGATACCTACGTTTAGATAGTAGATCAGAATACAACACACACAAATCTTGGTTACAAATAGTTACAACAGCTTTGAGAAAACCAAACAAAGTGTTCGCTGGTGCGAGCCCTAACAAAATAAGATCTTTTGTCGAAATCTTTGAATTTGATTAAGTAAATGTCGTAGAAAATAAAAACATCTGAACATGAAAATCGATTAGAAAACTTCCTTTTTTCAGTTTCAGTTAGGTACTCTTTATTTGTTCATCTTTTTCTACGTTATGTTAGCACTACAAAGTCAAAGTTAAGCTAAGATACCTATTCAATACACGATTGGAAAACCTTTCAATGTTTTTAATAAAAGTTTTTGGCAGCTCTGAGATTGCTTTGGCAAAATTGATAGAAAATAAATCATAAGATTTTGAAAATCATTTCAATACTTTACATACATACTTATTTAGTCTTGACAGTGTGTACGTACACTAGATACGCACCTACCCACTCGACGCCTATCAGTCAAACTTAAAGAGAAAATTAGTTAGTTTGTTTTTGTTTAATACACCTTCACGAACCGATGGAAATAGGCATGGCGATAGTCGATTTGATACCCTGTAGACTACCTACTAAGAGACAGGCTGGCTAGTTTTTATCCAGGAGTTTTTGTGCTGACCGAAGTTTGCTCGGGAAGTTTGGCTGGAGTCGCGGGAAGTAGGTAATTATTGAATACCCATTTGATTCATAATAATTTGTCATGGCATCGTGTCGCCTGTATTTCATTTTGACTAACAGGGTAAGTAAATAGTGTACCTATGACTACCTGAAATATTAAACGGCTTGAGCTACCAAATTGGTCCATCAGAAGGCTTTGTTTATTAAAGACTAGCTTCCGCCAGCGGCTTCGCCCTCGTGGTGTGTTGATAAAAAGTAGCCTATGTGTTAATCCAGGGTATCACCTATCTACATACCAAATTTCAATCAAATCGGTCCAGCTGTTTTTGCGTGATTGAATAACAAACATACATCCATACATTCTCACAAACTTTCACATTTATAATATAAAAAAATAGGATTTACTTTTTTTACATTTTTTTTATTGAGTATCCAAATAAGCGCCATCTATGCAACTTTTGTGGTACTACGTAGCAACACAATATAACCTCTACGGTGTTGGAATGATAGAAGCAGTCATATTGTACCAAACCAGACAAGACACCTAGTTCATGAACAAAAATGAAGAAAGCGCTTATTAAACTAGTTTTCCAGCACCTGATATTTTGATCTATAAAATATATAGGCACCTACTGAGTAGTTACCTAAATTATAGTGCGATGGCAGTTCTTGAATTGGACCCTTGTTATTATACAGCTAATGACCTACTGTGACCACACTATAAAAATACTCAACCTTAAATGGTCCAATAATTTTTCGACACTAATATTGCTGAAGAGTTTGTTTGTCTATTTGAACACGCTAACTTTATGATCTACGAGTGGTCTGATTTAACGAAATATTAACATTGAAGATACATTTTGACGTTTACTTATCATTCGGTTAGGGAATGGGATTGAATGATTTAAATGCTTGTATAAATATTGTATCTAACATAACCTTCTATAATTAAAAAAAACGGCACCAAACCAAAATATTTGTAAACATCGTCAGGACACCCTGGGCTGTAGGTACATTAAAAAAAAAAACATAAAAGTCAATGAGCTGATTTAACGAGTTAAACCTTTTCTTTATTATCTCATTCAACACGAACAATGCTGAGATAACAGTTAGTTACCGCTTTTGTAACCATTCGTAAGACCTTGATCTAAACTTTAGACTCCTTACGAACGTTTCTAAGTTGTTACTGCAAAGATATGAAGAAAACAAGCTTTATCCTTGCACATATCTTTGAGATTGTGATCAACCAAAAACTGTATAGCTATATAAGGGTGTCTTAATGAAATTATAAATGGCTGCCAACTGTTTTAAGCTCTAACAATTTAGGACTTAGTAGCCAAAATAAGCGAACATATAAAACAGTATCAAAGGACCAAAAACAGCATGAGTGGAGCTTATACGTTTTACGTCTAAAAATACCTATTTCTAAAATTCAGCGTTAAGTTTTGAACAGGTAAACAATAGACTGATAATAACGCTAACACCACGAAGTTGACAGAAACCAACCATCTAGTTAATGAAGATCCATTGAAAGAAAGGACTGGACATGGAATGTCACAAATAAGTAAAAAAGACAATCGAAAGTTCAGAAAACTTAAACATAAAAATTACCAACATTACGATTACCAACATGACGATTCTACAGTAAACAATTGACGTCTTGCTGTGAACTTCAAGGAACTGGTATAACCCAAGCATATCCTCGTAGGATTATAAAATTTGCACACATAATGCGTACTTACACACCGAATTGCCTAAATGGGGCTAATTGTAAGTATATCGAAGCTTATCAGTCCACGCTGTGGGACAAAGCACAGCCGTTGCATTCGCTGGCAAGGACACGCACAAAGATACAATGCTACTAGAAATGACACTGTCTTGTCCAAAAAGTATACTTGAATTGTTTATACTATTATTGAAGAAATAAATAATGAATATAAAGAAATAGCTAGAATAAAAGTGATGTAATCTACATTAATAATAACATTGAATGCCTAAGAAAAATACTTTTGACTGAAATCTGCTTTGCCTTCATTTTTGCTGGGTAACTAGCTCAATTCAACGATAGTATGAAAGAGAAGATTGAAACTGTCATAAAGAAAGTCAGTGTCACCCAAAATATTGCACAATTAACCTGCCAATCTTGACGCAAACTAATCTTAAACCACAGAAGCGGTAATATATTCTGCAAATATAAATACATTTGCCGACACTGTATCATCGCAAGTATAGGTATTTTATTTAAATCGGTCACGGTCAACCTGTTAGATGTCTGCAACCAATGGAACGTGGAGAATTTCTGATTTTAATATGCATAATTATTTAGCTAGAACATGTCGAATTTGACTTGTTCATTCATGAAAACCTGTTGATCTTTTCTTATCGTTTCATATAAATGTATATTTTCTTAATCAGCATAAGGAGCACGCTTGCTCCCTCATAGAAAGGTAGTGAGGTTAAGCAAGTAAGTGGGTATCTCGTGATATCCTTACGTAGATTCATGCTTATTCACATACTTTACTGATGAATGCTTTAAATCCCAAAGTTTTATGACCATTATTGTTTAAAACGTTTAAACAAAACCTGACACACTTCACAGAACAAACCGATTCAACCTATTAAACGCGTGTACATACCTTCAACTTTACTTACACACTTCTCACCATAAGACGATTGTGCCGAGGTAATTAGCTCGTCAACGTAAACAATCAAAGCACGCAATGTCACTTCCATACACTATGTAGTTCGTTGTCCGCAAGCAAGGCGCGCGAGCGCACCACTGCGCCGACACTCGAACACCATTCGCCGAAGCGCGCACAACATGCCGACCCAGCTTCTCTCACTGCTCGTGAGTACTCCTTATTCATTAGCATTTTATTACTTAAATATTTATCAGTTACCTAATATTTATATTTTGTGGCTTGAACTTTTATTGTGGCGGTTAAGTAACCGATCATGCGTACTAACAGCTGAGCTCTGTTTGTTGAGGGTTCGATTCCGTGACGTGAATGCCATTGAATGGGATTGCCGGTCTAATAGCATTTTTGGTACCATTGATTGAGGTCTTTAAGTAATGATACGACTTATCAAGTTGCTTGAGTGTCTATCAAGAGTCAGTTGTTATGATCGATAATGACAATACATTAATTAATTAGAGCGATATAAAGAAAGCTTAAGTACTCGAGCATTTCATTAATAATACAAGTTTCTTTTTGTGGTTTTCTTCCAAGATTCATTATCATTTAGAAACTATCCATTTGTTATAAACGTGTTTTCTCAGTCATGATTCTCTAAAATGTTTCTCGAATTCAACCTGGTGACTAATAATAGTTTAACAGCTGAATGTCATTACTCATTTGTAACGATAAGTTTCCAATAAGTTGAGCCGGCTGAACCGAAAGGCGGCGTGGTCTAGATAGCCAATTACGAAGTCATGTGTCGCCCTTAACATGCACGCATAGACCGTACCCACTAAACTTACTTAGGTACCTACATGTAATAGGGTTAAACTTAAGCAATGTACCTTCACCTTTGTATAGTGAAGCCAGTTTTCAGTAGAAGTACGGGGCATGAAGCTTCCATACACAGTTAAGAAGTTAGTGGTGGTTGCATTTCCTGCAACTTAAAGGGTCACCTGTGAAAGAGTAGAAGTTTTCTCGCTAATTTGAATGCTTTGTCGTCATAAATGTTTTTTTTCCTATTCAAATGGTAATTTATTCGTATAAAAATATTCATCACAAGTCTGATGCATTTGTATAATTTGCTTAACAAATTAGTTGCCACCTAGTGCATCAATATCACAAATCATTAGTAAAAGTAGTTTAACTCTGCTGATGCAACTCAAGTCCAAAAAGGTGCACTTAAGTGATGCAAATTTAATGTTTTACATAAATCCTGATAAGGCAAAAGCTTTTCTAGATGAAAGTACATATTATTAATTTGGCTTTTAAGCAACATACTTCTCTATTAATTGTGTAGTTATACCAAGGAGTTCAATTTATCCACCCACTTTCCTAATTAGTGCATTTCCTTCTCAAGTTATGCAAAAGCTGTAGACAGATTACTCTATGATTTATATTTAACAATAATCTCCACGCCGCCTACACTTACCTATAGAGGCAATGTCCTCAGGTCAACAAAGTTTAAGTGGTTACATAAATCGTCATTACTTCCCTATGAAACGTAAAAGTTTCTGGGCATCTTCCCAACTGGCAGCGAGAGGGCCATACTTCTGTATAGGCTTTGTATCAGATCGCTCATGTATTGTGAATGACGTTGCATAAGACGCCTGACTTGAATCGTAAACTATAGAGCAAGGGAAATATATAGCAAAAAGCTTCTAAGGGTCTAGACATACGCGTTCCATTTTTATTTTTATTGTTAAAGGTGGCAGACTAATTTCATGATTTATCTAGTAATTTATAGATGAAGGTACCTAACAATTTTCGTTAGAAAAACTTTAGCAGCTTTTCCATGACTTATGATTTCAGAACTTATTTGTTGCATTTTTTTAATGATATTAATGCTTGTTTGAAATCTAGTGCACAATATATATGAAGTTGTTGTCCTAGTTACCAGACGCCTTACATTTTCAAATGTCCTGTATTTCTAGGTCCTTCTATCTCCGAACGCTGAATCAGAGTACCACAATAATGAGATCTAGCAAGAATTTTCATTACAATTTTTTATTCTTCTGAAATAACTATTATTAGAGGTCAGTATTCAATCATTGTTGATCCATTAAGATAAGGGGATCAATTGCTTTTTGCTGCACCTGTAGATATCAATGGGAGAAGTCAGAAGTGGTAGTCTTTAGCTTAGATGATGATGACGTCAAAAAAGATTTATTGTTAAAAGTATATAAACTGCATCTTCGTGCATCTAGTACCCAATTTTTATTCACATGACCTTCCTCGTCCAACCAAAACAATGCTTATAAAACTATAAACCAGAGTTGTCCATATAGCATAGTTTTTGATTTCATCAGATTCAGGTCAGGCCGGAATGCACAAAGCGCCATTAGGGTAATGGTCACACTTGACAACTTGATTGCAAAAGCATGCATGCCATGATGAATCAAATTGAATAACACACATTCTTTTATCATATTATTTCACATGCTATACATATTTCCAATTTGATGTGAATGTGATTGGAATTTAAATTACGTACAATCAGAGTATGTAGATAAATAGCTATAAGTACCTCTAAAATATAATGACCACTAATTTATTTCGGCAATTGGTTACATTCATTCCTAATACCAACATGACAGCTATAGATAAGAACTACATCTGCCCAAACTGTAAAATATGCATATTATGTACCTTATTCTAACGCCATTGTAACAATGACAAAAAACATGAACTTGTTAACTGCAATCGTATACTTTATGAAAACAATTTTATTATGAAAGCAAGCATTTATTTCAAGAAAAAATAAAACCCCGTGCAAGAGTCCAACGAAACATAAAATGAAAGAAAAATATCGTGGATTCCAACTAATAAATATTCTAAGCATAGCACTCTCATTCTCGATGCATACGATAAGTTATTTCAAGCCCTACATTAGACTTTTGAACCTAGAAGAAACTGTAGGCTTTTAGTCTCAGCCCTGCGCGCATCGGCGCCGGCGCAAGTTCGTTGACCCCGAGCTGCATGAGAATGCACAATGGTGAACAAACCTCGTTGCAAATGTCACGCTGTTGATCTTTCTCCTACTTTAAAGGCTGCTTTTTCCTTATTTCTGTTTTAATTAATTTATGTGACGTTGCCCTACGTCAGATGATTGTAAAAGTCTTCCGTGAATTCGTTTATGCTTTCTTGGCATGTTTGGTTGATGACCTATTAAAATGATCTCAAGCTCATCATGTCGTCTAGACTTCTTTTGTATTGAGTTATTAAGTTTTACTACTATGTTTCAATACTACACGCCCACTTACAGAACACTAAAGGTTAGTGAAAGCTTAGAATAAAAGCAACCTTGATAAAAATCAGTTTATTGAATAAATAAAACCAATTTATAGCTTCATCATTGAGATTAATCAACTTATAAATATTTATACTCAGATCAAATTCCGATCCGATTAATATATAATTTTAGATCAAATTGATAAACTTAAAATTAAAACCTAATTTTAATTGTGTCTTAAAACAAGCACGGAAACTTATTGTGTCTGGTGGCCTAATATGAATAATCAGTGGGCTAATTCGACCGCCTTAGTGGGCGCCTGTTTTTTCATGTTTAATTTCTTAGACCTTGGTTTACGGGCGTGGTCAAGGCGCTGGCATTGTGTCTCGCCTCGGTTTCCGGATCGCAAGCGGACACGACCGGCCATTCTTCTATCGTATATTGTAATGACGGCCGTGACATGTTCAATGTATGTATTTGTGATTTTATCAGTTCTGTTATTGATACAGTCAATTTTGGCAACTGTTATCAGTTTTTTATGTTTTGATGGAAATACACTCAATTCTAGGGAGAGTACACGTGGGTCTCGTTGATTCCCCATGATCTATCTAGTCAGTGGTGATGGAAAAATCTTATAATTTTCCAAGATGTGCTTCTAGGTTAGAGCCCAAAATATAAGTCATCTAACACTAACAAGCGTACTTTATTCAATTAACACTATCAACAAACCCGATAAAAAAGATAGTCTGCGTTTATAACGCGAATGACACAATACAACAGTACCGGTTATGGAAAGTACACATTGTATTTCTTAGAATTATGAATAACAGACATTCACAATGAAACTACAAAGAACGTGGTGTGTGCTAAAAATAATTAAGCACAATACAAATAATTAAGATCGGCCTGATTATAGGTACATTTAAATATGCCCTTGACTTTATTTGATACAGTAAGTTACAAAGACACCAACGCTTCAGATCTTACTACTGATAAATGATCTATATCACAGGTACAGTCACAATGTAGTGTTGCTAGGGCTGTCAAATATAAACAGAGAGAAAAACTGGAGTACCTACCTTTCGGTCTTTTAGGTAAATGGCAACATTCAACTGCCTATCCGTTTTCTGATTTATATTTATTATATTGTCAGAATAACTAACTTCAACGAGGGGTGCTATACACATGTATTTGTCTAAGTATGGAAAGTCTCCCGTGGTTTTTACCCTTTGCGTTAATCCCACGATTTTTATTCATCAAAAAAATATGTAATCTAAACAATGAAGTGTGAAAATGTCCAGTAGATTTTTAGACTTTGGGCAGGGCCTTACACTTATAAACTAAAGAAAAATCCATAAATATTTATTTGTGTTAAGATACCGACTGTTGTAGCCCTGCTTGTACCAGTCTTTTATAATGTCTCTTGCACAAGACTCGTACACTTTGTATGTGTTTCAAACAGTATGGGTGTGTTGTGGGCAGTAGGACGCCATGGAGATCAATGTAGTAGAAACACTGCAATATTAAAAAAAAAACGCTCAGAAGTCTGTAACCTGCTATTTAATTAAGTATGTTCAAGTAGGTACCTAGCATATTATAGAACCTGTCACCATTGGAATGATCGTCTTAATTCTAAAGGTCCTCTTAATAATATATAGTCAATAACACCAATTTTGACATGGAAACATTAAAAATTAGATAGTTACTACAAAATAAACAAATACTCAGGAAAGATGGTCAAGAATATAAGCGGATGAAACTCGATTAGAACACATTCTTTTAGTCCACTCTTGTAATACCTGATAGTAGTACCTAGATAAAGAACTGACGTCTACTCTAATTAAGTAGTTACGTGATACTTCTTCATCGACGTAACGTATTGGGTAGGTATAGCTACTACATCGAGTCTATAATACATCTATTCTTGTTTTCTATGCCACGCTCTACTTATATGATTGTATTTCTCAAACTGAAGGAAACCTTTACATATCTTATCCTCTATCTTATCTATTTTCTCTCTTCTCATCTCTTAACCATTAACTACTTATATTAAAATTTAAGAATTGGAGACGTACAAGAATTTTGTCTGAGATTTAAATGACTTAACTAATCAAAACAGAAACGAAATGAAATGCAAAGATGAATGACACGCGATTAACGTCATTCGTTCATTCAGAACACGTAGGCAAACAGATATAAATTCAAGCGTTTATACTCTATTGGACTAATATAAAGTCGTAAAGCATAATACCAATTAATTTATTTATCAAATGCATACCGATCAATTAGCTATGAATATGGCGATATAGGTAATAATACTAGTAACAAAACGTATACACAATTATGTTATTATAATAGTTGTCTATGACCAGTTATCCTCATTTGACTATATTTTATTTATGGTTTTATGAATACTTACTGATAACACAAATATTCATGAATTAATATAGGATATCGATTGCAAATTCCTTTTGTTGAATATATGCTTAATTGCCTAGAATATATATTTTTTTATCTCTAGAGAACCTAAAATACAGGTAATTATTCCAATCAATTAATTATTAGCCTAATCGGTGTTGGACAGACAAACGCAATTGAGCGCGAATTGCATAGCGTAAAATAAGTCTAGAATGTCCGTCGAGAGCATTCACGTATGAAACCGACTGCCACTATAAATCATAACTGACAATTGATATAATTGAATTTCAGACTTAGTGCACATATCGAGGTCTAATACCTTAATCTAGAATACTAAGATCAATAAAACATTTCCTTTTTGTTGATCGGTATGTAGCCTAGTAATCGCCTCGTTGTCCTTAGCTAAAAATTAGAACGGCAACACAATTATAATTTTATTATTTTATTACATATCAGGCCTTAAATGTAATTGAAAATATTATAGGTTAAATTACTTTTTTGTTCTTTTGTGTTAGTTATTTTAAAGTTCACCTTTGGGCATATCTAGATACTGTGAACAATAATTGAAAAGGAATAATTTTAATCTGACTTTTCGTACCAGGATTTTATGGACACGAGGAATAAAGTGCATCTCTCATTTATTACTTTCAAAGACATTTTGAGTTTTTTTTGTGTCATAGGTGGGTTTGAATTTTAATATCCTAATCATAGTTTATCAGAGAAACATATTTAATTATTAGCGCAATTCATTGAAGAATTTAACACATTACATTCATTGAAGTTCCATTTGACACCGTATATTTGGTAAGTCCATTTTAGGCTCAGTGTTCAACTATGTAGCCCTGCAATTATAGATTTAGGTTCACAAAAACTGGTACCTAGTGGGTGAACGTAGAAACCAAACATGTAAGCCTACATGAGAGTTATTACGAACTTACATGAATCATTAATATAACGTTCAAGGTAATACCTAATTGCTCTCTTTGCAGTCGGCACTTAATGCAATTCATAACTGGTTTCCAATACTTATTATAATATAGGGAAAATTATAGGTTTAAGAAGTAACTGCGGAAAAATATCGGAATGGGATCTAATATTGTTATTTTCATAACAATGGTTTTTATGTTTTAAGGTGGCTGTAGCTTATTTTGTGTGCAATGCTGAACGCAGTTAGGTTTCAAGAATTTTGGTAACGCTCTCACAATCATACGAAATATGATTTAGAATGGAAGGATATTTTATCCTAATTACTTTTAGTCTTCCAAGGTTTTTAATTTAAGCAATTATCCTTATAAAATCGTGACTGCTTCAGGAAATTTCAGCCGCGTTAAGGTCAGTGATTTCGCAAATAAAGAAACAACAAAATTAATCTAGAATCTAGACTTTTAGGGGAGGATGGGGGAATTGCGGACGCTGAAGGGAAATAACGCACAACATTCGTACTATCAGTAATAATCAGTCTGTCTTTATTAATTATTAATCTTTAGTTATACATCTACAAAAACAGTTATACTTATTATACGAGATCAATCAACAAATATAATATTTTTAGCAAAAACAAAACCTTGTCTGTCCGTAATTACCCGTAGCGCTCGGGGTAAATTCGGACTGACCCTGGGTTATTTACGGACAGCAAGGGGTATTTACGGACTAGGTCCACATCATTGGCAAAAATCACAAGTAAAGCCTTTAGAAGAACTTCCTGCAGTGCAGTTCTCATGGGCCCACATGTTACACTTTGAGCACATAATCCAGTCTTCGGCGGGTGGATCACTGTACTTTTCCTGACAATAAATGCAAAAGTAATCAACATTTCCTTCATTTTCAAAATTATTCAGATTTCTTACACCCTTTGATCCTTTTCCTGTAGAAAGTTT
This sequence comes from Helicoverpa zea, assembly GCF_022581195.2. Classification (NCBI taxonomy): domain Eukaryota; kingdom Metazoa; phylum Arthropoda; class Insecta; order Lepidoptera; family Noctuidae; genus Helicoverpa; species Helicoverpa zea. The sequence continues at coordinate 9,225,130 of NC_061452.1, read as the reverse complement.
TGACTTTTTTAGCTTTTTTGATGCAGTTTTATTTTCTTTTTCTTGAGATTTTCTTTTCTTGTCTAATTTCTTTTGTTCTTTTTCTTCTAGATTCTTTTTTTCCGGTGTCCTGGTGAAAATGATGGAATGCTTTTTGTTTACTGTCCGTTTGCTACGATGAATTTGTAGAGTTGGGACCTTTATTAAATCACGAAGCGGTACTGATGAAGATTGACTTGTTTGACTTGTCGTACTTTGGTTTAAATCAGCTTCACTTATAGCATTATTGTCATTTATTTTGTCTTCATCAGGTACGCAAGGAACGGATTCATCGATAATGTTTATGTTACCAGAGGGTTGAGACTCTTGTTGAGATCTTACTTCACTAGGAATGTTGTTATTAGCTGAATCACTCACTTGAGATTCACTATGAAACTCTCTTTGGCTGTTATGATCAGGACCCACATGGCTGGTATCACGTGGAGTTTCTAGTGTAATTATATCACCGAAACTGTCGAAAGTGCCCTTGAATTTATCTTGATCAACTGGAAAAATTCCAGCACTCTTGAAGCCATTTATAGCTTTATCAATAGACGAGCATCGGTTAAAAGCTTTTGTATAAAGACCAACAATATCAAATGCTGTAATTTTTGCTCCAGGATGGTTAACCATATAGGTTTCACATTCTCTGTTGTATGCTGTTTTTAGTGGTCCGTGAAAGGTCAAGTCTAAAGGCTGCATTCTATGCGATGTATGTGGAGGCAATGTCAAAACATGGATAAAGTTTTTACGACAAAACTCGTAACCTTTCAGGCTAATATGGCTCTCGTGGTTGTCTAAAACTAACAAAACGGGATTGTCAGATGATGGTTTAGCAAATCCTTTAAAATGCTGGAGCCAATCAACAAATATCGATTCATTGATCCAACCAGAGTCTGAAACACAAGCTACCATGTTGCTATTACTATCTTTCATAAGCTGAGCATTCATCCTTTTTCTTTTAAAGATAAAAAATGGTGGAATGTAGGAGCCTCCAGCGCTAAAGCAATTCACAACTGTAGTTAAAGAACCACGTTCTGCACTGGTACATTTTCCAACCTGTTTTAGTCCCTTTGGTGCAAGAATCCTGGAATTGCGTTGTACCGTACTAATCCCAGTTTCATCTATATTGTAAATTGAATCAGGTTTAAATTTATATTTAATCATGAGAGCTTTCAGATTCACAAAAAATATATCGGTTTCTTCTTCATTATATGCGGTAATTCTATTTATGGAAGTAGCTTCAGGCCTTCGAAGTGATATATTTGGATGTCTAGCCAAAAAATTGTAGTACCAGTCCATTCCTGCCATGCCATTTTCTTTATTGAAATTATGTTTTATGTTATTCGCGGTGGCAAAATCAAAAGCTATCTTTCTCAAAGTAGGTATTGTTATACCAAAGAAAGCCTTATATGACCTTAAAATAAAATCAACCAGCTCGTTTTCTTGTGTTTCGTTAAAAACTGATTTTTTACCTCTCTTCGGTATTGTAGAAACACTGCCTTTTTTCACTTGGTCAAACAAAGTAGCTCTGGGAATACCATATTTTTCTTCCGCCTGACGAAAAGTTATCTTCTGGTCTTTTATTTCTTGCACAGCTTTTTGTAATGATTCGATGGTGTATGTTTGTTCTTTTTTTCTTATATATTTCCGAGGCATCTAAAAATGAGCAGTTATTGATTAATTTCATAATAGTTTATCGAATTAGGGGTAATTGCGGACGTCCGTATTTACCCCGCCTTGTCCGCAATTATCCCAACTGGGTATTTTTAAATCAAAGAGAGAAATTTGTAGGTTATGAAAACGTTCCATAAAAACAAACATTGGCGATTCAAACTCCATTGACAAAGCTATCCATAGAAAATATCACTTATTATCATCACTTAGTATACAGACCTGTCCCTCGAATTGAAAAACACAAAAAATTAGATCAATATACCATTTTTTTTTTAATTTTACCTACCTTTCAAACTGCGCGCAGCCGGCTGTCGTAAGTTTTTGCGTGGCACTAAAATGGCGGAAAGAAACAGATGACGACAACGGGCTGCCGCGGGGGGGAGGGAATAGGTAGATACTTGCTAGTCCGTATTTACCCCGCGTCCGCAATTCCCCCACTCTCCCCTATACGTTCCTAGAGTAATATATTAATTAAATTATTGTCTAACAGACGTGATACATACGTGTGGAATGTGATTCATGATTGAGATGATTTATAGGAATGAGATTGTTGTTAGTGTTTTGCGAAAGTATTGATTTATTTTTATTTAATTAATCACACATGTTCGTTACAATCAGCGTGAACAAAAATGTACTTTTTTAATTCACAATATAAATTCTAGTGACTGATAAACTTTAAGCAATTTATTTAGATTCACCTCGAGTTTTCAGATTTGTGGAGAAATGTGTGAAAGCTCATACTGTTATTATTATCCCACCCAAAACAAAAATGTGAAAGGTTGCCAAGTTCGATAATATGGGAATGCTTCGCCTATAAAAGAAGTGAGATCTGAATAAGTACCAAGTTCCATACAAATACCTCAGTTAAAAATAGTTACTTTTTAATGATGTTACTTGGCAAGTTTTCACACACCTTGTTATAAACCTACTAAACGCAATGAATCAAGTATATAATTTTCTATTAAAACTTGCCAAGTGCCAATAAAGACATAATAATTTGTTATTGACATGACAATATAATAAAATCGTAACAGCCTTCTTTCTACTCTGTTCCCATTTGGGGTCGGCCCTATATGTTTTAAGCATTCCCCTCTGTCAACCCTTATACTAACATAGCCTCTCTTCTAATCATTTCACCTTTCCGAGAAATAAAATATTTATAAAAATGTCCCTCTCACCATTATATTAATTCAATTTCAGTTGCTGAGCGTGCTCTGGCTAGGAACAGGGGCTGAGCCCGCCCCGGCTCCAGAGCCGGGCCGCGTCCCAAAGGTGTATAATGCCCTCATCACGTCTAACCAGAACCTGGAGCCAAGTAAGGCATTCCCAGTGTACCAGCCTGTGTTACACGATGCCTTCGCCTTTTCCTACCAGCCTGCTGTTTTCTACGGAGGAGATTTGCTTGGAAATGTGAGTAGATACCTACAATTCAAAATAATAGGGGTAAAAGTATTGCCGATTTGTACTGAAACTTATTTAATCAAAATAGTTGCCATTATTATCTATACATTGCTGCCATCTAATAGGAAGGTCATTTATGCCTTTACGATAGAACTCTGAGGATTTAGACTGCACAAACTGTGTGAAAGAATTTTGTTCTGCCTCCTGGGAAGAAAACTTCTTGTCACGCAGATAATTGTCCAAATCACAAAAAAAATGGTCGTCCGTTAGAGTAAGATCTGGCGAATATGGAAGAAGATGAATAGTTTCCAACTGCAGTTCCTGAAGAGTTAAAACGGTTTCTCTTGCTGTATGAGGTCTCGCGTTGTCATGGAGCAATACGGTGAAGGTCGATTCATGAGTCGTGGCTGCTTTACTGCTAATTTTTTCAACATTATTCGGTGTTCGGCTGGGTATCTGGGTAGTTTGACTAGGATCGGCTTTCACCGTCTCTCTTAATTCCTCGTTAATCATCTGTCAGGCGGTCTTCTTCGTGGCTCGTTCTTCAAGTCGAAGTTTCCACCACGAAAGCGTTTAATCCAAAATCGTACCGTGCGTTCATTAGCAGACACCTCTTCAAATGCAGCATTGATATTGCGGGCTGTTTCTGCCGTTTACTTCCGCGTCGGAACTCATATTCAAAAGTTACTCAAATTTTCGCAGTATCCATCTTTCTTGTTTAAGTTGAATATCAAAAACAATTGAACATCGATAATCAAATGTTTCACATTTTTTGAAAGAAGAACATCACAGAAACTATGTGAAAAAAGTTTCATTCGAAAACCTCAAACCATGAAGACTCTATGGCAATTCAAAAACCAACTAGAATAAAACGCCAATTTCATACTTTAACCCCTATATAATATAGAGGTATATTTTATATTTCGAATTTGGTTTTAAATATTCAAAGTTATTTCTAGATGATATTCTCAAGCGTTACACATGCAAATAATTCCTGATGTTTTATTTATAGCAAGCATTTGCTTCATTGAAATATAGAACTCAAAAAAGTATAAAAGTCGTGTTTGTCTAAAGATTGCAACTGCCGCAATCCTGCTTGAATAATTGACATGAATATTCACTTTATTTGATAATTATTTGATTTCAGGGATTGCTGCCTGCACCAGGTTTGCTGCCTAAACCGCCTCAACCGCCTCAAGTGCCTCAATCTCCTCAACCTTCCGAATCGACACCGGTTTCGACGCCCGAAGCTCCTGCGGAACCATCGGCTGCTCCTACAGAATCTCCGACTACCACTCCAGAACCTGCGAAACCAGAATCAGATAGCAAAGAATCTACCCCAGCTCCACCACCTCCCAATACACAATCCCCGATACCCCTCAACGAATTCGGTCTCCCTCCACAAGTACTTCCACTAGGACACATAGATCCCTTATACAATGCTCTGCCACAATTCAGTCCCTTCGCCTACAGATATCCAGGCGTTAGATTCTATGATCCTTACGATCCTTTTGGTTTCAGTCCTTATTCCAGCCTGCCAATATACCGTCCTCTAACAAATGTGTTAGGACATAGTCTGCCTGTGATTGCTGAAAAACCCGAACCTAGTAATGCTGCATCGTTGGCAAGTAATGGTGTCTCTGAACAATCTGCTCAAACACCACCTCCCGAACCCAGTGATCTCAATATTCTGAACTATTCCTCTAAAGACCCTGCCATTCCTAATGTCCCTCCTCCTCCTCTCCCCCAAGGCGGTCTCAAGACAGATAAATCTGAATAGCTATTAATTAAATTAAATACTAAGCTTCTTTTATATATTGATTTGTTGACTGTATATCATTACGTCATACCACTTCCATTAAGGCGAAAAAGTCAAAGTTCCTGGTAATTTATTTATCGATTTATGTTTCGTGAAAATTGCTGAGAGTAAACATCCCAATGCTGAAATATTTAGATGCTTACCAAGTAAACGTTTAATTTTTAGAAACTTTCGTGTATTGCTCACGATGTTTGTAATTATGGTTGTGTTGAGGTGATCCTGAAACAAGTAAATGATATATTTTTATACATACTGAATATTCATTTCTTTAACCGTTCCACCCCAAATATAAAAATGCTAACAAAAAAAATGCAATGGCATCCAGGCTACTACTATGGGAGATTTATTCCATTTGGACAACATTAAAATTTTAAAGAATAATAATCGAAACCTCCACCAAGTTTAGTTGTACGTACCAACTTAATTTCAATGCTTTTTATGGAAATATACAGGCTCATCTTCAAAGTAGCTACAAGCCTGATAATACCTGACGGGTACATTTTTGTCACGCTATACAGACATGTCAACAATGTTTGTAACTCAAGTCGATCTATCACCATTGTATCAGAAATAGCAATAACTGTCCTATCTGCTATGATAGATCGATCTCAATAATATGGTATTACATTACATGGTCGTTTTCAAGAACTGCGTCCGGTATACGAGTGAAGGTTTGTGGGTGTTCATACTTATGCTCTAATATTATCTGACACAAGAACTGAACTTTTGCAAAAGCCTAAGACTGCTTAAATTAAAAGCTGACTCACAACCAAAACAATGCTGTAAAAAGCTTTAACAAATATGATATGCCTACGAAGTTATCAGGCAAAAATTAATAACCAAAACCGTACCAACATAAACCTTGATAACAGAATTGGTGAGTACATAGATAAAATAGTAGTTACATTTTATTATCAAGATAAAAATCACTATAGAAATCCTGTTTATGGAAACTACTTTATTAGGCGTAGTACAGTCTACAAAAGATAAGGACGAAGTTGATATTGTATTGACATAGCTAAAAGCCGCGCTCAATGGTTCTTCAAGCCGATAAGAGATTTCACCCGCTGTTACTCAATGCAATCCACGTAAATAAAGCCAAGTGCTCATCACAACGTGGCGTAAAATCAATGAATACATAAAGATACCATATCGATGTGTACATGTGAGCAATAATGACACTGACGTTAATATATCCCGATACAGGATGATACAGCGTGTGTCAAAATGGAAAATTACTAATAAGATGCTCTTTGGATACAGAGCTACCCTTTTGAGGTGCTTGCTGTTAGTTGTTGATGTTATATCCCCAATAATTAAATTACAAAGACGTTTTAAAATATTAGGTACTAGCTGTTGCCCGCGACTTCCTCTGCGTTCTCGTGCATTTAATCGTTCATTGCTCATCCCCCACAGGTGATACCGTGATAATATATAGCCTATGTGTTGAACCGGCCTCCAGGTAATAGTCATGCAAAATTTGATTTAAATCCATGCAGTACTTTTTGAGTTTATCCGGGACAAACATACAGACAAACAGACATACAGACAAAAATTCTAAAAACTACATATTTGGGTTCAGAATCGATTATGGATCACCCCCCTAGTATTCTTTAAAAAAAATATTCAATGTATAGTTTTGACTTTCCCATAATTTTATTATATGTATAGATGCTTTGCAATAGGAAAATCCCAACTCAAACGAAATCAAGTTTTATCTATCAAATAACAGCGTCACACTTCTGTTTTTGTTCTAACAACTAACTTTAAACTAAACACTAAAAGAAAAGAATAGAAAAGAAAAGACAAAAGAAAAACTCGATATAAAACAAAAAGATAGAAAATGTGCGATAAATGACATCTGAATAGATTCAATAAATTGCTTGTAAGCACATTGCTACGTACAAAGTTAAAGGCATTGAAATCAGTACCATTTGAAAAATAAGAGCTCTTCCGAAAGCTTTTTGTTACCTACTAGTTCGATGGAACTTTAATCGGTAGCAAAAGATAGCATCAGTTGTAATAGACGTAGAATTTATTTCCCCACTATAAGAGACAGTAAAATTCTTGCTATAAAAACAAAAAAGTTGCTAAGGTGTTTGTTGCGCCACTTCTTCCCACTAATAACACATAAGAAGTGAAAGGTAGGTGTTTTTGGGGACAGTCTCATGTACAGATTTTCAGCCTACATGGAATAAATGCTCTTTTGTTTTTGATGATCAAGGAATATTTTGTAAAGGCCGCATATTTTTGTTATAGATATTTTTGGAAACACCATGTTTAAGTAAGTACATATAACGTAATCTGCACAATGCCACTAACGCAAAAATATTTCAATCGTGGTTGGATCACGGGAAAAGTGGCCGAGCTTATGCTACCTGAAAAATAATGGATATAATATCATAGTGAACTTCGTTGACATCATGATCGAATTTGTGCATCGAACAATACTCGTACTCTTTTCCATTTTTCATTATACAATTCAGGTGAGATAAGTATTTTCTATTTTCAATATTTATAAAGTAGAGCAAACTGTGAACTTTAGGAATTCCATTATTATTATAACGCAGATGACATACTAAGTGACAGTGGAGATGATTATGTTTCTAACTAAATTTTTCGTCGATTTCTAGATCTGTCCAGAAGAAATTTCACATTCTGGAATCAGTGTGACTTGGCATCAAACACCAACAGCAAACAACATAGAATCGGATCCGCTTTGTTACCGCAATGAGACCTTAGTGATGAGGAACTGTTCCAATTCTGGATGGACACCAAGTCTGGACGACGTCGGACCATGTTTGAAAGTGGTTAAGTATTTCGACATTAATTCGTGCCCACCAGGATATCACAAAATCTCGGAAAATAGCAATGCGTACTGTTACCAAATCGGTGAACCCTCCGCTTGGAACTCACCCTGTTTTGCAAGCGGTGGAGCCTCAGTTATAACAGATTTATCTGCTGCAGAAATTGAATATCTATTAAATTCCCTTAAAGCAACAAACACATCTAGATATTTTTGGCTCCCCGCAATGAGACAAAAACTATTTCATCCCGTAGTGTGGACCATTCCAGGGCCGAACTGGGGTCAACGTGTCGAAGGAAGTGACTTCTTGAGCGTTATCGCATCGTTCTCAAAAAACTGTTTGGTACTAGACATAGAACTTGGATTGCTGCTAACTGAAGCATGTGCTAAAATATATCCTAGCTTATGTTTTTACATAAATGACCTTTACTATCCAACTCAATGTCCCGAGGGATATCACTCATTTAGATTCAAACTTGATAACGGAACCTGTTATGGCATTGAAAAATCGGAACAAGCAATGTCCTATAATGATTTTATTCGAGAAAAGTGCCCAAAACCCATGTATCATAGTGAATATGAACTAACAAGATTCATATTTAAGAAAATCTCTGAAATATCTCGGTTACCGGATGACGTTTGGTGCTGGTTCAAAGCATTTGACGAATCCCATTTCCTTAATACACCAGGCAAGGAATATGAACGAGGTGGTGGTCCTTTGAGCATTGAGGAATCCCTTTTCGGGGGTATTATAAACAACGCTGGTGTATTGGGTTTGATCAATTCGAGCTCTTTACTGCCTTGTATGGTCTGTGAAATGGAAGTCATTTATGGGAAAACAGAATTAATGTTTGAATACAATGAAGTACAAAAACGAATATTCCTAACAGTTTATTACCCTTCCGGATTATGGAAATATGACAGTAATGACAAAGGAATCCAATGCTTTTCTGATGCAAAGGGCTTTGTAAAAGTGGTCGATGTGAATGATATTCCATTTATCGAGATAAAATCTGTTTTAAAAGAAGAAATCGACTTGGGTCAAATTGAAAAAATTGTATATATTATTGATCTAGTTACCGACAGCTCTGCTCAGTACTGGTGTGAGGGGCATACTATAAATTTTTCGTTTATAGCAACAGAAAAAATTGTAGCCAATCCCAAAGGCGACAAGGTTCATGTGTTTGCTCTGGTTATCAAACATTATGTATTACCTGACGATATTGAAGACTTAGATAATCTAACTGATTTGATATCTAACGTTACAAATATATTTTCAGCTAATAAAGTTCTTCTGATGGATATTTTCGATTATTCATTAGATCATATGATGATTCTATTGCATTTACATGTGGATATTGAAGATGTACATAAAGATGAAAGCCTTAATATCCAGGATACATTTTCTTCGTTACAACATAAAGCAAAAGTGGAATTACCGAAGTACAACTATACTTTTGTAAATTTATCGAGTTCAATTTACTGTTTGCCAACAACGTCAGGTGATGCTATTGAGCTAGACTGGGAGATGACTCCTATTGGTCACATTTCAGCACCAAAACAATTTTGCCTTCAAGCTAATGGATTACCAGTGAAGAGACGTTGCATGGGATCTTATGTGTTGGGCGGACTGTGGGGAGCTGTAGAGGGTTCTTGTGATAGCACTTATGAACCATCAAATACAACGGCTTTCCTCTACTTATTTGTAAAGAGGCAGATGCCTGACTACACCTCGAATTTTTTAACTGATGGTCTTAATTTTGTACTGGGTGATACAGATATAATAATTCCTGCTGATATTTACTATTTGTCGATGTCTTTACAAAGTGTTTTAGATCTTGCTGAGGAAAATGCAACATCTGTAGATACCGGGGATATTGATAATATTGCTTGGGTCATGGATAGGATGATGATTCTTGATTATAATTATTTACGTTTAGCACAAACTCTTAATTCAACCAATGTCATATTAGATTCGGTAAGCGATATTATAGAACTGATAGCACAAAGAAGTTTGAATAACTCTAGTGAATTAAAAGATTTCTCATACCAGATTGCATCAAAGCCTCAATTTGCTGTTCAAATAACGTACCCGGAATATAATAACATAACTGGCATAGCGGTTATCAGAAATTCAATCACAGATACTTTTTCTGACATGCTCATTAAGCCATTATACAAAAACACTAGCTTGGAAGAAATCCTTTCTCTTGAAAACTTAGAAATAGCAACTTGGTTACCTGAAAACGTTTTAGAAACTCTGCAACTGATCAGTAATGACAGTGATAACAATTCTTTTAAAAAAGAGTTTTTGCATGTAATAATCACGGTATTTTATAATGACGCTATTTTTCAAGAATTAGCTACTAACAAACACGTAATAAACAGTCGTATTGTTGGAATCTCAATCCCCGACTATATGTCAAACTTAGAATATCCTGTTCCGCTTGTCTTTAAACAAATAAATCAGACAGGAAAGACTGATTGTGGCTACTGGGACTTCCAACCACACTTTTTAAATCATCTTTTAGGCTCTTGGAAAAAACAAGGATGTTTTGTAGTCAAAATAATTAATGATACCACTGTATGTGAATGTTACCATCTCACTCATTTTGGTCAACTGCTTCTCATACCAAATAGTGACAATAAAGATGACATTTTCCATCAAAGAAAACATCACACTGCTTTGAACATAATAACTTTAGTCGGTAGTTTTATGTCACTGATAGGCATTATTGGTATATGGATAACAGCATTAGTTTTTAGCAACTGGAGAAAAAAAGCTGGAACAAAAGTTCTATTACAGTTGTCAACTGCTATAGCTCTACCTTTAGTATTTATTTTAGTGTTTAACTTAGATTCTTCTATGTTTACTCAAATAGATGGTATGTATGTAGTAGCTAAAAATAAAAGACCTGTTTGTATTGCTTTAGGGGCATTGTTGCACTTTTCGATATTGTCCAGTTTCATGTGGATGCTGATCACGGCCATTTTACAATTCATTCGATACGTCAGGGTTTTAGGAGTCAGTAGGCCGTCGAGATTTATGTGTAAGTTCACTTTGATTGGTTGGGGTATACCTTTATTACCTGTCATTGTTACTTTAGCACTTGATGCGGAAAACTATGTTCCTGAATCATCAGTGTTAAGAAGTATTTGTTACCCAAATGGCTATTATTTAGTTGCAGGTGTTGTACTGCCAATATGTATAATATTGGGTATTAATGTTACCTTATTCATTTTAGTGCTTCATGCAATTTCTCGCGGCTCCGATCAAAAAATGAAAACTACGGACATGGATCTAGTCGGTGCACAGCTGAGGGTGTCAACATTTTTATTTTTCTTATTGGGTCTAACATGGATTTTTGGCATATTTTCGTTTACAAACCATTTGCTTTGGTCATATCTTTTTTGTCTGACATCAACACTACAAGGTTTTGTATTGTTCATATACTTCATAATATGTGATCCAAATACACGTAACCTTTGGATAACGTTGATGAAACCACAATTTATATCTAGCTCTTCTAGGAATAGTATTACAAGTATAAGTAATGGATAAACTGAAAGGGGATGAATTAACACGCTTATTTGAATTAGTTTGTATTTTAGTTTTAGTCACTTATCCTAACTTTAAATGTAAATTATTTTAAAATAAAATATGAGTTAATTTTCTGTATTTGTCTTTTATTTCCTAAAGCAATAGGACACATTTTGCTTTGAGTATTTCATGATACATTCAAATCGTAGGAATGAGAAACTAACAAACAAACCTAAAAGGAATTTAATGTTTTTTCCAAATAGTAAGCAATGTATGGAGGTAGCTTAGGACTGATCACAATCGTAGACAAGTCGCAGATAGGTTAGTTGTGGTTTCGGCTGCTTAGAGAAATTAATATTCTTAAAAATATGCGTAACTCTGCGACTCACACAACATTTTTGTTACTATTTTTCGGTAAGTAACTACCTACTTATATCTTAAAAGTTTAAGTAATGGTTCAAACATGATCTGTGTAAACGTAAAATAATTAGTTTTTGTTCTACATACAGGTTGTTTAACTTAACTATTTTTAACCCGATATTCAGAAATTCAAGATTATGAGTGTTTTTTTTTCGAATGGGTAGGTAATCTAAAAGAAGTATGAATAAAAGAAGTATGAGAATGTTTTATGTCAAGTTTATCATTTGAGACTGTTAAATTTTATGTAGTGATCGCCGTATCTGGGTGGAAGGCCGTCCCTGCGAGCCAAGCGATGTATGCGCTGCGAACAGCGCATTATGGCCCAACCGAGGGCCTGGTTGATGACGACGCGCTACCCAGAAGTAAGTACATACATTACTTACTAAATAGTTGAACCGACTTCCCAAAAAGGAGGAGGTTCTCAAATCGGCCGGCAAAATTATCTTAGGAACATCCATTAGACACCGACTTCTAGGCCGCTGCACCTAATGTTTTTTTTTTGTCTTTTTAGTGTTTTTAGAAGTCGGTTTATTTTTTTGTAAAAAACGTCTACTTTACGTTTAACTTAAGACTACTTTTCGAAATTAATAGTAATACCTAACATATTAATACGCCTATAGTTCACAAAACATAAAGATAGAAGACTTGTCGATTTTTGTGATAATCAATAACTTAAATATTCTCAATCGTTACAATAACATTATTAAATTTTATAGAAAATCTCAGACTACTTTTTCGGATTTTTATGAAGAAGAATGGTGCAGCAAACCTCATAAAATATCGAAGTTTCGTATTTTTGAATACTTCTTTATAATCGAAATCTTTCAGATACCTTACACAGTGTCTACAAGTTTGGCTGGTGTACACCTGATGTAATTCAAAAAGTATTTTTGCGCAAAAGAGCCAACATCACATTGTCAGACTTTCAGTCAACACAAGCTACTTACATTTATGTAAGTTCAACTCTTTTATAAACTCTAACAAGGCAAATAACTATTTATAAAGGTTCTAGAAGTAGCATCATTATCTCCCGAGCCTTTTCCCAATTATGTTGGGGTCGGCTTCCAGTCTAACCGGATGTAGCCGATTACTAGTGTTTTACAAGGAGTGACTGCCCTATCTGACCTCCTCAACCCAGTTACTCAGGCAACCCAATACCCCTTGGTAAGACTGGTGTTATATTTACTGGCTTCCGACTATCCGTAACGACTGCCAAGGATGTTCAATGACAGCCGGACCTACAGTTTTATGCGCCCTTCGAAACACAGTCATTGGTGTCCAAGATATGCTTAGGAAGTGCATACAAACTTAGAAAAGTTGCATTGGTACTTGCCTGACCTGGAATCAACCCCACGCAGTCGTACTTGAGAGGTTGGTTTTTTACCCACTAGGCCACCACGACGTTTTGTACTAGAAGTATATGAATAAGAAAAACTCGGATGAGAGATTTTTGACAGGAAAACCTGTCCGAGTAGGTATTTAGATAGTTACCATAAGTAAATTAAAAAGCGTTTATTGCCCCCTTTCAGTTATTAGAAGATGGAGAGACAATAAGATACTGGCTTGCATGCATCGTGATGAAGATCTACGTGCCTCGCAAGTTCATGTTCCGAAAAAGTCGTTTGCCACTGTACTACTGTCAAGGAGACCTGCATTTCGTATGGAAGCTGACGTTCCAAAAAATTGACCTACACGAGTTCTATCTTCACTACCTCCTTAACATACCAGCGAACTTCTTCTTTGAATTCTATCATGCTACTCCTTTATAAAGTTACTAGTGGTTGCCCGCGACTTCGTACACGTATAATTTGTTTTATCGTTAACGGGCTAACTGCCAATTTTAAATCCCTCCCTCAACAAACAAACTCTTCAGCTTTATTAGTATAGATAGAAGATAGAAGAGATATTGCTAAGATTAAATTGTTCATAAACCTCCATATAATATTTCTCATTAAATAAAGTTTAGTTGCGGCACATTTTTTTAAATTATGTTATCCCTTTCAATTGAGCTACTTACCCTAATTTTGTGGGCCTGGGTAGGATATTTTATTTAATTACTTTAGTTTTGTTATATACCTAGTAATTCAGTCAAAAAGACGCTGAAATTATTTCCAGATATTTGGAAGAGTCTCGATGTACCAATGTGATTTCCTCTCATTATGAAAATAATGTCTTCAATTTCCATTCCTTCCTCATGTTACAATATACAATTTAACAAAACAAACAACTGAATACAGCGCGGTTGGAATAAAATGTACAGTTTGACTTCGTACGAGGAGCATGTACGATTCGAAGCTTAAAGCTCTTTGCATTATATGTTTGTATCTTTATTTTTGTATTTATTAATTTTTTATTTACGTTACCGTAAATCAATTAAAAGAAAAAAAAACTCTAAAGATGATTTTTATACCTTGTCTTTTTTAGACAACTATAATTAAAATAATTAAAAATAACTAGTGTTTATGAAATTATGACGTCTGTGTTACCAATACAGTATGTGTGCCTGCAACTTTGTGTCTCATCCGAGACTTCTCGATGTGCCATGATGACTTCGACTCGGAGCCGGCAGATGGGGTGCTCAAAGAACATACATTCAAGTGGGTTGGCTTTATGCAGTACATACACGGTAAGTTTTTAAATACGTCCTACAATAAAAAATAAAAAAATCTTTCGAAAAAGTGATACCGATAGTTTTTATACCCAAATAAAATTGATTGCAAAAGACAAAGATTTTTGGTCACTTTTTCGAGCTAAAACTATTTTTTTGGTTACAGTGACGACGGGCTTCAATCATCACAGCAAGGCTCCGCGCGTGGTCCTCGTTCACAAGCAGTTTGCGCTCGGCACAGCTGCAAGCCTGGCGACCCTTCCCAAGAACTATAAACCGTATAAATTTTTTATTTAAAACTAACCAACTTAAATAATGCTCAATCCTTCTCCGTGTGAGAGGAGGCCTGTGCCCAGCAGTGGGACGATAAAAAGGCTTTCACTGTAACTAACCAACTTAATACTGACGCGTTAAAATTACTTCTAAGGGCCTCCTGACCTCGTTAACCAATTCGATCCACCAATTCACCATTCGATCCAAACCCGTTATTAGGGTTCCCTAGTTAACTAGGAAGCCTTATAGTTTCGCCATGTCCGTCCGTCCGTCCGTCTCAGTTACCGTTGTCTCTTCAGAGCTGAGAGCAATTTGGTACCATTAAGAACTTTAATCACGCCAATAAAGGGCAAAATTAAAAAAGTGGAAAAGATGTATTATTACTGTAGCCTACACGTAAAGAGGGGAGCGTTTTCTTTTTCATTCCAACTCTAACTATATATCGTTGGATAGGTATTTAAAAATGAATAGGAGTTTACTCAAATAATTTTTTGATATTTTCGGAATAATCGCCCCGAAAAAAAAGAGGGTCAGGAGGGACAGGACAAGTCACCTAAGTGCAACTTTTATGCGTAAAAAATAGAAATAATAGTGAAAACTAGTAGAATTGTTAAATTCGTGGACTCAGTGTAAATCAACCCAATTTATACATTATAGTGAGTGATAAATAGCGATTTGTGATTTGAAATAGATTTAAAGTTCGCAACGGAAGAGGACTTGTTCCAAGTTTGTCGGCACTCGACACACTCAGTCTAATTCTTATCATGTCTTTTTTGTACAAAATAGCTTAATCTTGTGTTGTCGGGGAAATGTATGTCACAATCTGTTTCCTGGTGGGCTCAACCATGACATGCACGAGGCTTACCTAATGCAGAAACAAAGATACAATATTTAACTATACTATATCTATCTATTACTTATCTTGGCCCATAATCCTTGGGATCGAAATCCTCCGCAGTTCTGTTGGCACGACCCAGGTGCCTGGTGCCTAACGTCATCATGTCAGCTCCGGCTTTCGTTAAAAATCAGCGCTGAGGCTCTGTACTGTACAGGGTCTCATGTGTTCTCTTCTTCTAGTTTTGTGTTATTCTTGTGGTTTAATTTACAGTTTGTACTGTAATTTTTGTGTTGTTTTTATGTCATATCGGCGTAGAGATGTCGCTGTACTTTGAGCACATACATTTTTTCTGAGTTGATGGGATAGTATGGGCCATACTCGGGAAACTACGGAACTCTACAATTAGCGTGACCCGACACGATCTTGGCCGGTTTTTTCTTCTTTTGTATTTATTTCAGGGGTAATGTCATATTTGGTGATTATGAAAGAGACGAAGCAGATTGTGGGATATCGCGAGAGCAACTTAAGATGGGTTTGCGCTGTGCACGCGCCTACATAGAAATACCAGCCCATGATGTAACACCTCACCCGGAATATACCAGGTATTTATGTAAAAGGTTAAATAAACTCCGCCTATACCCAATACATAATGCTATAAAAGTAAAATACAATTCACAAAAAGCATCATTTAATATACTTTCATTTTAGATTCGGAATCAGCAACAGCCTGGCTCTCGTTAGATTTATTCGGCCATTGAGGTCACGTAAGTATGTTCTTTGAGTCGTGTTGGTGATTATTATCTATTGCTGAAAATCATCTTGAATTTTGGCCTTTCAGACTATATGTCCCCAATATGTTTACCATCCCTAACTGAACGGGCGAGAAAGAAAAATAATAGAAACGTGTTTTTAGTGGACTACATCAGCAGTAAGTTTTATTTCAAACGAAGTTTTGAGCAATAGACGAAGCTGTGCTTAAAAATATACAGGAATGAATTTTATTCAGTGCGCAAACTTTGTCAACTTACAGTTAAATAAGTTTTATAGATACGTATATTTTTATTATGTTGTGTTTTAGTACAAAAAATAAAAGATAGCGAAAGATGTTTATTTTGTAACCGATTGAACGGTAACAGTCGTCATAGTATTCATATTCATATTCATTCCTGTATTATGTCTGAAATATTAATTTCGCCTGAAGTAATGTTGTTCAAAAATATTTCAGCTGTACCAAGAGATTTCGAATTCGAAAGATTAGCTAAGAAAACCCTCAAATTATATACACATAGACAATGTAAACGGCATCGAGCGAAAGCGGTACAGTATTAGTTCTTTATTTTTCAAAATCACTTGACTAATCAGAAGCCAGAAAGTCTGACAACCTATCATGCGGTTATGTGTTGCTCGGAAATGGGCATGATGACATCGTATAGGCCATAGGCAGACACCGTATTGAGGATGATATAACTCTATAACCAGTAGCATACGAAGTATCAGTAAGATTTAATTCATGGTTTCAGAAACTGGGAAGTGAAGGTGTGTCCAATGCATTATGCACCTCAGGGTGTGGGGTCCGACCGGGGGCACCCATCATCAGCCACGCCGTAGATGGGGCTTATGAGCTGATTGGAATAGCCGTCGGAGGGTCGCCCTGCACTCGGCGCTCCATGCGTAGGCGCCTCAATGTTGAACCACCTATCTATATAGATGTGTACCCCTACGTCGCTTGGATTATGAACGTTATCATGGCTTATCAAGTTCCCAATCCATACCCACTAAATGTTATGCAACTTGATTCTGGGCCGAGTAAGTGTGCATTCGTAATTTAGTCATAGTTATAGTAAAAAATATTTTTTTGAACTAATTAAACCCACAATTAAATTTAAGGTGTGGCCATTAACAGATCCTTTTTGAGAAAAAGGAAAAGGGAGAAGTCCGGTTGGCGTTCTCGTACATTTATGAGCGGTAATTTATGCTTTAAGAGTTTAAGAAAACAGAAAAAAGCTGCATTTTTTTACTCCGAAAGGTTTGAAGTTAATGCCGAAAAAGGAGCTAAACTAAACGTTATAATGAAGGTACGATATTTTCAAACACCAAATATTTTTATTGCCAATCATAAAATCAACCAATGAAACGAATTATATTTTAGCTTTCTGCGGGTATTGAATGTACAATAGTCTGTGCTCGACTGCTGTTGCCCAGCCGTCTTACTGAGCCTACGATAACTGGAGTTGGTACCTACAACATTACAATAAGGTTCGACACAGAGTGGTTTCCATACTCGTTCTATTTTGCCTTGGCACTTGATGGTCAAAACACTACGACAGAAAACTTTCATAATTGGTTACCTGATCGCAAACATGGTTTCTGGTAATGTAAATCAGTATATAATAAATCAGTTAAGTTCTGTTGATTGGTTTTATTTCAGTTTGTGAAGTATGTAAGATAAGGACATCAAAAACATCTCTACTACTACAGAATTTTTCGAGTTAGGCAAAAGTGTTTAACAGTTCTATCTGAATTTTGATACCTAAATAGCAACCAGGCACAAGAGGTTATTCAACAAAACAGTAATTTAGCGTTGGGTCTGGATACACAAAAGGTAGTCTGAAACAATAGGGTGACTTATGACTTTAGGCGGATTCCACAACTACTGTATCTTCGTCATTCAGATCCTTGTCTTCATTTGTGGCGGCGGGAAAACTTGATGGTGGAGTGGAAGGTCCTTGGGGCCCTTGGGGTCCCTGGGGTGCCTGGGGGAAGGGATTTTTTGGGAATTGAGAAAAACCTGGGATTTGAGGGAATTGCGGGAATGAGTCAGCATCGCCGGTCTGCTGAGAAGGGGGGGAACTCTGTGGGCCTTCAGGATATGATGGGGCGGGTTGGCTTGGAAAAGCAGGACTAGCTGGCAATCCAGAGCCTATGACTGGAGCAAAAGCTAGTCTAAAGGGTAGAATATCTTGGCGGCTGCTGGTATGTAGGAGTGACTGGCTAACCTAATGTTTATATTTTTTCTTCTTACCACCATAAGTGAATGAAAAAACCTTTATAAAGTTTTTATTGCTAAGATTAAAAAAGGGCCTCCATATATTTCTCAATAATAAAGTTTAGTTCTGCACGCTTTTTTTAATTATGTTAACCCTTTCCCTTGATTTTCTTTTCTTAAACGCGGCTGAGACAATTTCCAGATATTTAGAAGATTCGCGATGTACCTATGTAATTTCCTCTCATTATGAAAACAATGTCGCCAATTTCCATTCCTCACTCATGTTACCACACACAATTTGCTAATCAACAAACAACTGAACACAACACGTTTGGAAGAAAATGATCAGTTTGACTTCGTACGGGAGTATGTTCGATTGGAAGCCAAAAGTTCTTTGTATTATATGTTTGTGTCATTATTTTTAATTTATTTTAGATTTATTATTACAGTAAATATGTTAAACGAAAACTAACAGTAATTATATAGTGTTGTTATATTGTTTTTTTTTGTAGACAAATCCAAATAATTAAAAAAAAATACAGTGTAAGGGTGCATCTACACGGTGCAAGTAGCTTGCGCATGTTGAGGCACATCCGCAGGTTACATGCATTTTAAAGACGTGCAGATCTAGCGACTCGAATATGTACCAAAGCAAAATACCCACCCGGTAGCTCTTGTCACTTTTGCATGTTAACTTGCTCCATCTGGATGCATCGTGTAGACGCACCCTAAATGAAATTGTGACGTCTGTGTTACCAGTATGTGTGCCTGCAACTCTGTGTCTTATCCGTGACTTCTCAATCTGCCATGATGACTTCGACTCAGAGCCGGCAGATGGCGTGCTCAAAGAACATACATTCAAGTGGGTTGGCTTTGTGCAGTACATACACGGTATGGTTGTTTAAATTAAAAATTCAATTGATATTTATGTTTTTTTTTAAGTCGTGGTGGCTTAGTGTGCATTTGATTCCAAGTCAATTCCAATGCGACTTTTCTAAGTTTGTAGGTATGTACTTTCTAAGAATATCTTGGACATAAATGACTGTATTTTGGAGGGCAAACTGTAGGTACCGGCTGTCTTTCAACATCCTTGGCAGTCGTTACAGGTAGTCAGAAGCCAGTAAGTCTGACACAGCTAAGCAGCTTTTGTTTTTGGCCACAGTGACGACAGGCTTGCCTCATCACCTCAAGGCTCCGCGTGTGGTCCTCGTTCACCAGCAGTTCGCCGTCGCCACCGCTACAGACCTGCTGCACCTTCCCAAAAACTATAAACTGTATGACATTTTTCTTTAATAATAACAAACTTAATATTGACACGTGGAAATAATTTGACTTCTAAAGACTTCTCTTCCTATTGACCTCATCGGCTTCGTCGTTTCGATAAACGATCGGTTTTTTTCTGCCTTTATTTCAGAGGTAATGTCGTATTTGGTGATTATGAGAGAGATGAAGAAGACTGTGGGATATCGCGAGAGCAAATTAAGATTGGTTTGCGATGTGCACGCGCCTATATAGAAATACCACCTCATGATATTACACCTCACCCGGAATATACCAGGTATTTACGTGAGAAGGTTTAATAAAAATAGGGCCCTACATCTCAAACACGAGTCAAGTTAGCTTGTCAAAATCATATACACGTTCATAAAAGTGTTGAATATCTGTAACGTGCAAGTTTCAGTGTGATGAAACTTAAGATATAATAATATTGCAATTACTAATCTGTTTTAGTAAGAGCTCCCAAATGATTGTTCTTCTCGAGAAAGATAAAGGTACAAGGTACACAATACCTATGCTATATAATACAATTCACAATCAGCATCATTTAATAAACTTTCATTTTAGATTCGGAGTTGGCAACAGCCTGGCTCTCGTTAAATTTATTCGGCCACTAAAGTCGCGTAAGTATTTTCTTTGAGTCGTATTCGTGATTATCTATTGATGAAGATAATCTTGAATTTTGACCTTTCAGACTATATGGTCCCGATATGTTTACCATCACTAAGTGAACGAACGAGAAAGAAAAAACATAAAGCCGTGTTTTTAGTGGACTATATCAGCAGTAAGTTTTGTTTTACTCGAATTTTGAGCAATAGACGAAAATGAGCTTATGCCTAAAATTGATGCCTAAAATAATTTTATTCGTTGTCATTGGTCTTAGGTAATGTTGTTCAATATATTTTCAGCTGTACCAAGAGATTTCGATGCAGAAAGATTGGCTAAGAAAACCCTCAAATTATATACACATAGAGAATGTAAACGGCATCGAATGAAAGGGGTACAGTATTAGTTTTTTTTTATTTTTAATATCACTTGATTAGTGAGAAGATGATAGAAAGTCTCACCAGACGGTGACGTGTTCCTCGGAAAAGGGGTGGAGACATTGTATAGACAGACGCTATATGCACAATACTTAGCTGTTCCAATACCTACGGTTTGGAAAAAGACATGTAGAGGACGAAATGATTAGAACAAGTTGCGTAAGGAGTGTCGATAAGATTAAATTGATGATTTCAGAAACTGGGAAGTGAAGGCGTGACCCACGTATTATGCACCTCAGGGTGCGGGGTTCGACCGGGGGCACCCATCGTCAGCCACTCCATAGACGGGCCCTATGAGCTTATTGGAATAGCCGCTGGGGGAGCTCCTTGCAGTCGGCGCGCCATGCGTAGGCGCCTCAATAATGAACCACCTCTCTATATAGATGTGTACCCCTACACCACGTGGATTATGAATCTCATCACAGCTTATCACTTACCGAAACCATACCCACAAAATGTGATGCTACTTGAGGCAGGCCCGAGTAAGTGTGCATTCGTAATTTAGTCATAGTTGTAAAAAAAATACTTTTAAGTAATTAATCCACTACTCGTTTCAGGTGTGGGCATTAACAAATCCTTTTTGAGGAAAAGGAAAAAACAGAAGTCTGGTTGGCGTGCTCGTACGTTCATGAGTGGAAATCACTGCTATAAAAGTATGAGAAAACAGAGACGCGCTGCATTTTTTTACTCCGAAAGGTTTGAAGTTAACACCGATCCTCCTGCTAAACTAAACGTTATTATGAAGGTACGATATTTTCGTAAAATGTTCTAATTAATCACCAGTTCTTCTTTATACCTAACACGAAATAATTTAATTACCAATTATAACCAATTAGCGACCCTCCCTCGCCCTCTTCAATCAGTCTGTCTATTAAAAAACCGCTTACAATAATCCATTGCGTACTTTTAAAAGTTAAAAGTTTGTACACATAGGGATATAGGGGCCGAGAAAGCGACTTTGTTTTATACTATGTAGTGATGACACTAATAATATTTTAGATTTCTGCGGGTATTGAATGTACAATAGTCTGTGCTCGACTGATGATGCCCAACCGTTTGTCGGTGCCTACGGTAACAGGAGTTGGCGGCTACAACATAACAATAATGTTCGACACAGATTGGTTTCCATACACATTCTACTTTGCCTTGGCACTTGACGGTAAAAACACAACGGCAGAAGACTTCCAGACTTGGTTACCTGAACGCAAAGCTGGTTTCTGGTAATGTGAATCAATATGAAATAAATCAGTTTATGTTCTGTTTATTGGTTTTATTTAATTTTGTAAAGTAAGTAAGATAAGGACATAAAAATAAAATACTAGACTACCAATTGCATAATCAGCTACTACTACAGAACGTATCGAGTTTGGTAAATATTATTAACAATAGTAATTTAATTTATTGTATTTTGATAAATACTAAAGGGCAACCAGGCATAAGAAAGAGGTAATTCAACAAAACAGTAACTTATCATAATGGTTTTAATACAACATTGGGTTGGATACACAAAAGGTAGTCTGAAATAGTAGGATGACTTTAGGCGGATTCCACAGCTACTGTATCTTCGTCATTCAGACCTTTGTCTTCATTTATAGCGGCGGGAAAACTTGATGGTGGAGTGGAAGGCCCTTGAGGCCCTTGGGGTCCCTGGGGTGCCTGGGGGAAGGGATTTTGTGGGAATTGAGGAAAACCTGGGATTTGAGGGAGCTGAGGGAGATGTGGGAATGAGGGAGCCTGTCCAGATTCCTGTGGGTTTTGAGGGAAATTGGGGAAGTGAGGAAATGTGTTTGAAGGTGGAAACTGAGGAGTAGGTTGAGATGGTTCTGGTGCTGGGGGCTGAGAAGGCATAGGAGATTCCGATTCTTGTTTCCTTTGCTGCTCACCACTGTACTCTGCTGACTCTATTACAGCTGAGTCTGCATCGCCGGTCTGCTGAGAAGGGGGAGAACTCTGTGGGCCTTCAGGATATGATGGGGCGGGTTGGCTTGGAAAAGCAGGACTAGCTGGGAATCCAGAGCCTATGACTGGAGCAAAAGCTGGTGCTGAAGGGTAGAATATGTTGGCGGCTGCTGGTATGTAGGAGTGACTGGCTATGGGGTAATACGCAGACTGCACCGCTGGGAAGCTGTTGATTTGGGGCACTTGGTACGCAAACTGAGGCTGCGGAGCGAATGCGTACGACGCCGGGACCTGCCAAAAAACATTTATGTTATTTTAAATATACCTACATGTTTATCAATACTAGCTGCGATACCTATAAATGGTATAAGTTTAGGTTTCTCTTACTTTTTACAAATTAGGTATCAGAAAGGCTCATGCACTCGCTATCTTTTTAATGGATCTTTTATAATTCAGAATTTGTTGCTTTCATGTCGGCTTACCGCATTTATGTATTGTGTGGTGGAATAGGCAGTGGTCTTAGTCTGCCCTGGTACAACGGTTCTCAGCAGCGGTGAGGACACAGCGATGGCACCAGGCCACGCTATCGCTCCTCCCGCTGCGCAGCTTGCGAACGCGCATAAAATGGTGATTACTAGTACCTTAAAAAATAATAGAATGTTGAATATATGATATGGCTGGCTTATAGTAAGTTAAGTAAGTCGCTTATGCATCTATCTGGTTTAAGTCGCTCTGGTTTTAGTAAGAAACAGAATTAAATTCAAATTACCTTTTTTACGGTAATATATCTATATAAATAAAAATGAATTGTTGTTCGTTAGTCTGATTAAAACTCGAGAACGGGGCCGATTGAGCTGATTTTGGTTTTAAAATGTTTGTAGAGGTCCAGGGAAGGTTTGAACGATACGAGGTTCGCGGGATCGGCTAGATTTAAATAAAAATGCCGTTCAGGAGTTTAGGAATCAATGTTGTTCTTTACTTAAATTGAATTCGGGTAAAATGTTTAAATGTTTCCAGTCGCCGAAAACATATTACATAATTTAAGTTTCACTAACTGGACACGAGTGAAAATTTGGACTGTCCAGTTGACGAAATGATGTATAAATTTTGAATTGGCAAAACTACAACTGGACACACCTGTGTCCAGTTTCATGTGTCCAGTTCATGTCGCAACCATAGTAGGTCAATATTTTCAATTTTATGTTTTCATTGTGAAATTTCAGAAATTATATCGATAGTAACGATAACTTGCGCGAAAGAAATGCTTACTGTTCTAGGATGTTTATTCCAGTTTATGGATACGGGTTTTGGATATTTTTTTGACAATTTCACTTACAAACTTTTATCACCGAATGCACTTCTCTAAGTAATAATTGAATCATATATAGTTTCGATTGTTTGTAAGTTCAAAGTCGTACATGCATTGAACATAAAATTCTAATAGTACAATTTACATATTGTTGTTTTATGTAAACAAGACAGTTATTGAAAGCATTCGCTACTTTGTATGCAGACATGTGATTACATTTGCTTTGAATACAATATTTGAACCTAGTACATCAACCAATATACGTTTTAAAACTATTTTTTTACATATAGCTTACCTTTGTCCTCTTTTTAGGCCTTTGTTTTCACCAGTGCAAGAACTGAACTCCCCCACCATATAAAATAAAACTAACAATTTACTAAAAAAAGTGCTGTGCCGATTTTGATGAAACATACTGTCTGAAACTACCGCCAGAATATCAGCTTTCATTTTAAAATCGAATCCAAATTGATTAATATGTTTAAGAGCTACGGGTGCCACAGACAGTCAATATAGTTAGATAGGTTGGCAGACAGTCAACGACAAAATCCTACTTATCCTACTTATATCCTACTTATATTATAAATGTGAAAGTTTGTGAGAATGTATGGATGTATGTTTGTTATTCAATCACGCAAAAACGGCTGGACCGATTTGATTGAAACTTGGTATGTAGATAGATGATACCCTGGATTAACACATAGGTTACTTTTAATCAACACACCACGCGGGCGAAGCCGCTGGCGGAAGCTAGTAACACATAAATTATTTTCAGTTTTTTTTTTTTCATTTTCATTTCTCATGAAAACATTATCATTCGAAATATAATTTCACAAAAATTATATCATCCTTTTCCTTTTTTCACATAGAACATAAAAGTCATTAAAAATACTTGGGAAACAGAAAATTCCGCGTTGTCTTGGCATAATAAAAAAAGAACGACATCCCACTGCGCAGCGCAAGAGTTGACCATAAAAAATTAAAACAGAACACTGAATAATTCACAACAAATTCACAAGTCGAATGATCACAAATTCACTGGTTGTCACTTGATATATATTTATAGTAAGTATAATCCAAGGTTATCCACGTACCTTCATATTGGAGGCACAAAAGTCTTCTCTGTAATACGCGTCTTAATCTCCTGACGAGCCTTTTATATACTTAGTAGGACCCCGCCCACCAAAGAAAGTCACATACTAGATGCGCCTTGCAATTTTGGAGCACTTGAAATTCATGTGAAGTGTCTCGTTGAGCTATTTACAATTTTAATTATCAGTGTTTGTAGTGCAATATGTATGCACCTATTTAATGTTAATTCTATTTAAACATATAATAATATAAAAATAAAATTTTTATTTTTTATGTCAAAATGAATATAATAAAAAATAACGGGTAGGTATTTGACTAGCGTTAACCGATGTATTAAGTACACGTAAGTAGTCAAAATAATAAATGAATAAAATTCAAAGAAACTTTTGCATACAAAGTATTCCTTTTATTGCATTCATTGTTTTAATCTAATCGAACAACCACGTTGATTTTAAAATAAAAACTCTCTAAGCTATAAAATAACTCTTCCAGATGTATTTACAATATCTCGGAAAAAAAACGCAAAAAGGCTAGTACTAGTACTTTACAATAAGGATTCCATTTTCTGAAAACGCATCGTAAACACTGCTTGGTACGTCTACTCCTGAACAAAGACACAATTCCGCAGGAGAAAACACATTTCCCAAAAAGAAAAACGTCATTATCAATATCAACTTAATACTTAGTGAATGATAATAATATTACAAAACGGCATAGTTTTTTAAATGGCCTGAATTGTTAGTAAAAAAATATAAAGTAATCAATTATAATAAAAATAGTAAATGCATTAATTTTGCGCCTTCCCAGGTTTGGGAAAAAGGAATCCTATAATTTTTTCCTTGAAGAGCTTGACCACTGGTCTTGCATTCTGTGGTGACATTGGATGTACCCCACCGACGGGGTCTGTGGTGAACATATTGCTGATCATCGATAACATAAGCATTAATATTTTTGAACCAGGCATCTTGGCTGCGTCCTGTAATTTGCCTAGAAAACAACACTGTCATTAATTTCTGCAAGATTGGTCGATTGTTCTAGTATATATGTTTTTTTTGTTGGGAAATCATCACTTCTAATCGGCCCAGTGGCGGCCAGGGCGATCGGGTGGCACCCGGGGCGGACTACTTATCCCCCTCCCCAAAAAAAACAACAGAATATATTCACGGAGTAAAAAAAAAAAAATATTTTTGAGACGCAAAAAGATATCTAAAGAAATGAGAGAAAAGTACTGTAAAGATTTTTAGTTTTGGAACACAAAAGTACCCAAACAAGTTTGAAAAAAGCACTGTGCAGTGAAGAAAACGCGAGCGCGAATTTTTTTATTTTTGGAACGCAAAAAGATATCTAAAGAAATGTGAGGAAACTACTGTAAAGAGTACCTAAGGCGCGAGCGCAGCGAGCGCGAAATCTTTGAGTTTTGGAACACGAAAGTACTCAACCAAGTTTGAAAAAAAGACACCGGAAAGTAAAGCAGCTGCGAGCGTAGCGAGCTCAACATTTTTTGAGATTTGGGACACAAAAAGTTTTCCACCTCCGCTTACAAATAGCGCCTAAACAACTTAGAAATAACCACAGTAAAGTGATTTTTTTTTATTGTTATTTTTGAGGACTCTAATTTAACTCTGAATTAAGCACAAATAAAAAGAAACCGTGACTGAAGCGAGCGTCAGTTGTTTTTGCTAGTTCGGTGCTTTAAATTTTTGTTAGATTGAAGACTCAAAAAACAAGGGCAGAAAAAAATATAAATTAAGAAAAATTAATTTAAGTAATCAGATAAAAGCAAAAATACAAGAGAGAGGTGACAGTCGGACTGAGAGGGGTGACCGCCTCGATGTCTCGCGCATGCACTGTCGTAGTTTTGTTTAAAGTTTGAATATAAATAAAATGAATCAGTAAATGGTAGTGAACCTAGGCTTCGCAAATCAAAATGTCACCCTTAGTGACTTGTCCCTTCTGCCCGCGCCATCCTGGTCGTGCAGATATGTGCCGACCGAGATGGCACCCCCCGAGATGTGGCACACGGGGCGGACCGCCCCCCCGCCTCCCCCTTACGCCGCTACTGAATCGGCCCATAGTTTGTGTCGGCTCATAAATCAGTAAGAAGATGAATGGAATCTGGATTTAATTAAAATCATTACCTACTTATCGGGCCAACAATCGGCCGACTGTTTAGTTTAGTTCTTGAGCTGACGATTACCTTTGCTTCCGGTATTATAGTTTTGTGTTTGTACCTACTGCTACTAGCTGTCATACTGGGACAATATTGGCCTTACTACAAAAACTTTAACCCCTGTTTTACACTTGTCTAAAAAAATTTTGACTGCAAAATGAACCATATGTCAACGTCATAATTTGACATTTTTTTAGACAAGTCTTAAACTGACGTTAAAAAGTTTTTGTGGTAAGACGGTAAATGTTTATTCTATTCTATTATTATAGTTCGGCCATTCAGAGAATGCGTTCCTGACACGTCGCGATTGAACTGACGACGTAACTTTGCAATGGCGTTGCAGTTACGATAAAAATATTTTTGCTGGTTGTTTACCGTTTTAACAATTGAGGAGCATTAAAACAACATTATTATATCAATAATCAATGAATGTAGTTACGTCGTCAGTTCAATCGCGACGTGTCAGGAACGCATTCTCTGAATGGCCGAACTATAATTATTTAAGATCTGACATCACTTATTGTTGAAAATTATACTGATGATGATGAACTAGCAGATCATAATATACCTACCTGCGCTAGACTGCCTCTTAACTCTGCCATTATTATTTCTTCCTTCAATCTTATTTAGGTCAACACGTTCGAGAAAAGCTTGCATTAGGTAGTGAAAAAAACCTCTTTGCTGAAACAAACAAATTAATTTGTATTTCATTTTTAGTTTATCTGGTTTTTGTTAGACTTAACGTTTAAGTATGTTTAATTCACCTGACTGCCCTTGACAAAGAGTTGTAACAGCAAGTGCTATCGAGAACACAGCTGAATACCAGTCATCATATCTGACAACCACGGCCCTCCCAGACTATCAGAAACTACTGAACTTTCACACACTAATCACTACAGCCTAGATTTTATGACCGAAAAGATAAAAATAAAATAAGCAAACCTTTGGAGCTTCTGTCACATCAGTGCCTTCTGGAGGTGAAGCGTATGTTAAATAACTCAAACTGATAACAAATAAAATCACATAAAGTAAATCAGGTATACTTTGTATTAACGACATCTCGACAAGTGTGCGATTGACTGAACTTAGGACACCACTAGCTATCGCTTTCTCTAAACGTCTAACCAGATGAAAAACTAAAATTAACTAACTATACCGCTTAGCATAAATATTTTTACAATTGACACACAATATTGAAAAAGATTAATCGAAACAAAAGAATAGGAAAACAATTGATTCTACTATAGTCGCAATAAGATGAGTTACTGTATTGTACGGCCGTCCTACAATAGCGTAGGCAAGTATACTGCGTACACTGTATGAGATACATTATATTATTATTCAATCTTTTCCTATTATAATTACATGCAATATTTTTGTAGGGAGTGAAGAGTAATGCGTATGCCAATAAGATAATTTCCGCGTTCAATAGGTAGGTACCCAATGGTCTCAAACACATGGCTACATGCACAAATGTATGTAATATTTTACTCTTGCCCTAGTTTCAGATAACTGAACCCTTAAATAAAATGTTTCCGTAAGCCTCTAATAGACCGAACGCCAATATCTTTGACATAGAAGTCTTAAACATATCGATAACAATAGATTAGGCACACCTTCCATGGGTGTTTTATACCGTTACTAATTTAGCTTAGAGACAGAAGAAAAATACATAAGACATTCATGAAAATATTGCAAAATGAACACGGTCATATATACTTCAAGAGCACCCTGTATTACGGTAATGTGGCAAAGTGGCTCACAGTACCGGAAAAGGAGTGATTGAATCCAGTTTATGAAACTTTACGTTTATTTTGAGGACAGACAAAAAAAATTATCAAAAGCTACCAAAAACAAATAAGATAATAGTAGGTGTGGTGTACAATTCTAAATAACTTTGCCCCTCTAAAATCAGCCATTTGACAGTTAGGCTGTCATTCGAAGCCAACTTTTGGCATTCCGTGGCTGCGGGATTGTTCGAAAGAGTTACCGCGGCCCTGGTACATAAAAGACCTATGAAGGAACACGATGGGTTTTACTCAGTAAGAGGCTGACGCCCCCTCACCGCTGCTAATCCACCGGGAGAAGTCATTTGATGACTTCCCATCAGAAAATAAAAAAAAATGGCAGTCATTTTACGAGGGCTACAATGTGCTATGGAAGCTTACAATCCGTACTAGCATCACTTGCCACCGGCTGAGGCTACTTGCTCCAGATTCTAATCAAACCTGACATTTACATGGCCTCCACATACTAACCTAATCTCTCACTGACATTTCTAATTTACCAAACTTGTGGGTACATACTTTAATGTGAAAGTGTTATTTATTTTGGTATCAAATAATTTTTCAAATAAATTAGTAATAAAATATAATAACGTTGTTTGCATTTTATGACTGTGACATTAACTTAATGAAAATATTTCATCATGGTTCTTATTTTATTATATCTACTTAAGTTTTAATGTCAGGTAAAATGAAATGAAAGGACTAGCTGTTTGTTTGAATAACCATTTGAACTGCTTGACTGCGACATAAATATAAGAAGAATTTTATTTTTATTGAATTGAAAATACATGCTTACAATAAACACTTCTACAAATTATGAAGTTTCCAATGTGTATTGGATCTACACGGTGAAAAATAATAAAACCTATTTTGTTAAATCACTGGCTGGTAATATAACATGAAAGTCAATTATAAGCAACAACGCTCCCACATTTTACAGGTTATAAACTGACAAAAATTTCCAATCTGCTTCAAAAACTTTAAAAGATAATTTAAATCAGAAATTAAATGCAATGTTGTTACAAAAAACATAAACCTGATAATCCACACCAAAGTTTTCTGTAATGAATGAGAAATGTCAGGTGAGAATAAAAATATATCGCGTAATGTCATTTAATGAGTTGTAGTAGCATGGCTTGAAGGTTTTATCCCTTTTATTTTTATTAAATAAATATATTTTTTGTATTTTTTTACATTCAGCAACTGATTCTTCTGCACAAACTCAAGATATTACCAAACCCAAAAGAAAATGTAAGTAACCCTCAACATTTTGACTTGTCAACATTGCATTGTGGTAGCCTAAAGTCTATAATATACGGAATCAAGACGAAGTGTTCATAAGATAATATTTGGATCATCGAATATATTTCTAAATCTTTCGCGGCATTTATTTTCCACAACTATCCTGCCAATGTAATTAGCGAAATTACTATTGCCACTTAGAGGAACCTATAAATTGCTTACTGAATAAATTACTCGATTACCCCCTAGGTGTTACCACTTTATTCTTACTAATAAACAAGTGATGAAAATATTGAAAAATAAATTAACAGATCAAATTGGTCCAATCAATACATCTAAACAAGTATAAATTGTCGCCAAGTATCCGATTGAAAGAATGCTAATTTGTTGTTGCGGTAGAGAATTAAGTATGTCATTAATCTATCAACAAACAAATTAATAATGGCTGCCTAACATCGATATCAAAAAGGGGTATTATTAATGAGTGCGTAGAGGAAAAATATTTCCCAGTGAGAAACGCGGGGGCCCCGCGCGTCTCCGCGCTTTTCCTACCCGCCGCGCTCTGGCCGTCAGTCGGCCGGCGCCCGCCGCGGAGCGTACAGCTCAGCACCCGACGCTCGCACACCACACACTGTTTATTTACAAATAGACCGTCACATTTGACAACAGCAGGGACAACACGCATTCAAGTATGTTCCTAGTAGTTAACTTTCATTGTTTTTAATCACCTGTCAACATAAAGTTTAGTAAATTCACACGAGTCTAAACGATGTCAACACAAACACATTGTTACGTTCAGCTATGTTCATGATAGTTTCCAATTTCTGTTTTCTCTTAACTTCTTCTTTCACTTTTTGTAGGCACATTTTAAATAGACTACACTAATAGAGTAGGTGGCAATTAGTTGATATGACTTTGATAAATATAACCTTAGTAATTGCAGTGTGTATTCAGTCCACTGTTCGCGTGTAACACATTGGGAGATTAAGTAACTGCGTTCACACGTTACCAGCAACGATAAATCGTTGAAACAAAAGCAAGTGATTAACAACAGTGTTCATGCAAAAACATGCTGATGCAAACATGTGCCAAACATTTGTTACGAGTTTTTGATCATGCCTAAAAGAATAAAGAAAGAAATTTTAAAAGCATTTTACACTCGGAGAAGATAATATTTTCAGTTGTATGGGTAATAACTACAATTCTGAATTAAAATCACCATTATATCACTTCAAACCGATCAAAAGTATAAAATGAAGTATTTGTTTAATCGCTTTTACACATTTTCATGTTAATTTCGAGTAAAATATTCGTG
The DNA here is from genome assembly GCF_022581195.2 of Helicoverpa zea. Classification (NCBI taxonomy): domain Eukaryota; kingdom Metazoa; phylum Arthropoda; class Insecta; order Lepidoptera; family Noctuidae; genus Helicoverpa; species Helicoverpa zea. The sequence goes on along the minus strand of NC_061452.1, from coordinate 9,193,611 downwards.
TTGAGCTGCCAAATGTATGCAATTCGTTGGTATGCTCTTTCGTTTTGTCCCCAATTTGTTTGTTTACGCTTTATGCAACGCGCCCGTGCATCCGATCGCAGTAACGCATTTGAATTGTGAATTCCTTTTACCACAATATATCTATTGCTACTGAGAATTTTATTGCATGTACAAATAGCTTTTTCTCTTGACTTTACCTATATTTCTCGATAAAACTTAAGCATGGATTATTGTTTTAATCCATATTGATAATCATCAAAATAAACTTTAAATATGCATTTAAGTCTAAAATATCGATACCTTTATCCAGATGTGTTTATTTGTTTTGTCAAAAAAGCGTAGGTAACAATCAACAAGCAGCTGTTCTCTCTTTTCAAACAAACTTTAGCATGATGAGTTCGAAACATGATGAATTTCACAGCGCTGCATAATCGTTATTCCCAAATGATCTATTTGCCCTCTCATTACTAATTTACGGGCTATTAATATACACGTTTCCCTCCATTATGTTTTCTCCTCGCATCTAAAACTGTCTTTAGAACATTTTAATACTGTTTCGAACATCTGGCTTTGGGAGCACAGAATGACCTTGAGCTAGTTGCATTGTATGCTCAAGTAGACTGCTGTAAAGCCTTGTCTACAACACATCAATGTTTTGAGGTCATTTGCATCCATTAACAACAGTGAATAACCTGGTACTGAAACATACCACTTTCACCTTTCATAGCATAATTTTTAAAAACTCTCCCAAACAAATCAGGTTAAATACAACATACTATTCGTTCTCCATACTCCATTATCCAAAGGCCTATTAAAGTCCGTTCACTATTTTGCACCCAAAGCCAATACATGTGGATCAATAATGTTCTGAAACTGGCCCGTTACCCTGACTGAGGAGTTCAAAGTTGCCGTTAGCAGATCATTATCTTGCCACCGCGGAAGCCGTCGCTTTTTCTACGGCAATATTTTTAAAACATGCAAAAATAGCGTTGGAACCATTAAAATGCATATCCGCCAGATTGTTTAGACTGCTGCTCTCACAACAACTTTCAGTATCCGTGAATATTCAGTCAAACGTAGTCTTAGGGTTTTTAAGCTTATTAACACCTCTGATTTTTTTCTACATGTTAGTAGTCCGCTTATGTTTCATTATTTTCTACTCGTCTGAAACCACGTTATCGCTTTCTGCATTAAAATAATTACATTAATTAATACATCATCATTCACCACGTCTGACTGTTGATCATAAAGTAAAAAATACTGATAAGTTTTTCCATTGGGTTTTCACCAATACTGTTGTAAATTCATGAGAAAAGTTTAGGTAATGTCATGTACTAGCTATTTCCAATGGTTTCGGCCGTGTCCCGGGGAACTTCTTTTCGTACCAGGATAAAGCATAGCCGAAGAATATGCTTTGCGGGGATAGTCTAGCTAGCTTCCCTTTTGGCTTTAAGGTATAAACAAACAAGAGATGTTCCTCTTCTAGATACCGTGCAAATCCGTGTTTAATTATGAATATTGTCGTTGATCAGCGTTTCGCATGGCGGACGAGGCAGCGGCTGACTGCCTCTTCGAGCGCCTCCGGCTGCATCAGCAGCGAGCGCCTGACTCCACCGAGGTGGCGCGAGCCATCACCGCGAGGATCAACTCGCGACTCACATCACATGGTAAGTCTTTGACCTTCAAAAATTGCAAAGTATGTAGGTACTTTTAAAAAGAGGTTTGTTTTCCCGGTCAGCCTCATCAACATCACGTGATCAACCTTCAAAAGTTGTGAAGGGCTTCTGATCAAGAGTGTTTATTTTTCCGGGTAGCTCGAGCGGGAATAGGTCGAGGAAGTCAGATAGGCAGTTGCTCCATACAATAAAAATAATTTCCAGTGGAAGAAGGTATTGTTGCACGTCGCATTAAACTAAAATTATAACTGCACCATGTACACCTTGTGATATGGCTAATTTATTCAGTTATTTTTTTAAGAAAATCTGAAAACTCGCATCGAGAGAATTAATTTCCATTTTATTTCAATTCATAAGAGAGTGGAATAGCCAACTCACGTTACAGCGAAGTCTCATTTATGCATCCTAGAATTTCACCAAGTTCCTGAAAATAACATTTCATGTAATACTGTAGGTCTGCAATCAATACCAAGTGTCTGGAAAACAGCGATAGCGTTACAAACGCAATTTAGGTGCGCCTTAATGGCCGCAACTCTGTTAATACTATTTAGACTGGTCTGTTTTGAGCGCCCATAAAGGGAATTTAGTACCGCACGTTTTCCATCCAATTTTTATTTTATTGGTGTCAGACATACTCAGTAAATAAAGAAAAAAAAATCAGTTTCATTAACAAAAGTAAACTGACAGCGTTTTCACACTAGTGGATTTTCTGCGCGGTATGCAGCGACGCGCGTTGTCGCACTTATACACACGCATTCAAACAATAAAAGCAACCGATTCAAACAATGCCGCCTGTAACCACCGATGTGACAGGCTTTTTGCTGCGCGAAATTGGTTGCGGGTAAAATACCTAGTGTATACGAGGGACAATCCGCTAGTGAGAAAGCGCGTGTATTGTGTTGGCAGTGATATTTGCATCTGAGTTCTTCCCATTGGGAGAATATCAAGCAATTATCCATAAACGAAAGGTCGAAGCGTCGATACTCTGGGGCCCGATTCTCCTAATTTTACTTAAGCGTCCTTCGATTGACGTTCGACTCGATTCGACTGAGATTCAATCCCGACTCGATTACGATTGAAGCGTATGTGGCATTCCGCTATTTTTTCTTTGAAATAAACGTTTTTAACCTTTTCTGTCATTCAATAATGAATCATTTTGTCTGCAAATGATTTACGATTGCAAAATGATTGTACAGCAAACTACCGTATAGAGCAAAATCATCAAAATAGCAGACCAATCGCACACCAATCAAATGTCAATCGAATACGATTGGTCTTTTATTAGTAGCAGAATGCCCGATATGGTTAAAACTGCTATTACGATCATATTGCGATTCGATTTTTATTCGATTTTGACATTATTAACTTAGGAGAATCGGGGCCCTGATTTAAAAACCGGCTAAACTAGGTTCTTCATTACTTCGATTCGCTTAAAAATAACTTTCATCTCATTCAATACAAATAAAGTTTATGTTTACGTTTTATTGCAAATAAAAACTGCATTATACGAGCGTCGATATCGTCAATAAAAATGAATCAGTTGATTAAAAAAAATCTACTATTTTTAACTTGAACTTTATGGCCATCCGAAGATTAAATAAATTGTCTAGTATCGTTCACGCTAATAAGACCTTTGATAGTGCCCTATTTTCTCAAGAAACGAATCACATAAAAATATATGTATGTAGGGTACCTATAAAAAATTGTGCCCTATCCGATTACTAGAAAACTTCTTATAGTGTTGGCACAATGGTGATTTAATGTATAACAATCTAAAGACATTTGATCTGAGTCATGAAGGTGACGGTCATTCAAATAGTAAGAAACTCAAAACTTAATGACACTGCGCGGTCCAGCGACTTCTTACGACCTTGCCAACTATTATTAACGTAATAAACTTCTGGAATTATTGCGGCTGCTAACTATTTGTCACTTCACAGTACAAAGGAACTATAACGTATGAAAGGGCAAACTTCTTCAAGATAGGTATTTTGACGGTAACAATATACGGTAAATTAATCCAGAAAAGATTTGTCTAGGCTTATTAAATAATAATTTGATTCCACAAAAGCGTGACCCGTATAACTATGTATGGTAGGTAATATTGCATTGATGGAGATCTGTTAAATATACTGGGCATTCTGCCAACTTCTGGACGCCTTTAATACTTTTTGTAAGTCGACTCAGCCTTTTGTAATAATCCATTCCTTTACATGGTCTCCTATTTAAAATGATATTGCCAAGTCACATGCTGCATAATTTGCATTTTACTTAGGAACATATGAAAGTTCAGTCTATTGGGAGCCGTGAAGTCTTGATAGCAGCCGTCATTACCCACCAACTCGCCAATAAAATCCCATAGACATTCAATAAATTCGACAGCAGTCACATTGTACCATAATAACAAGAATTGCCAATTTCGAAATTCAATTTCGGGAATAACATAAATTCGTGTGGAACGATTCAATGACACGATACCCATTTAACATGATGACAACTTATGAGACAAGCAAAATATCGAAGTCTATTTAAGCAAGTAACCCCAAAGTTGATCAGTATGTAAAGTGGATCACCCACCGGGCATAAATTGTTACTTTATTGGCTTCCCGTCCACTATTTTCAAGGTTTCCCTTACGTAAATTAATATTGTACTTAAATATTCAACGGTGTCTGAATAAATTCCATATTTCTTATTTAAAGTTCCTGTGGGTAGGTTAAAGTCACGCTTGAGGTGATATAAGGGTGCCTTGATGATTGGTTTTGCCCGTTATAGGCATGGGGTGGACTGATATTTATCGAAAAACGGAAAGATAAATAAAAGCAGCAAAGGCAGAGATCATTTTTCGAATTTCATGCACACTTATTATTTCGTTTATAATATGAATGTTAATAAATTGGATCCACAGTTTCCAAAAATAATTTATCCCTTTACAGTATTAATTAATTAGTTAATACCGTGGAACTAGAGAGCAATTTAATTTGTTATCATCATTTTCGATATCGTGCACTTGATTAAAGTGCACATGGAAACTTCCGTATGCGTTCTACATGTCCTTTAGATAGAAGCAATGCATATCATTTGAATAACTGTGTAGCTTTCCAAAGCTCATTCGTTCTAATAGTTAATGTGAGACTGCATTTAAATTGAAAATATGCTCAAAACCGTTGAACCGTCTTCTTAATGCTCTGCTTATTTCTTTTAAGTTTCTGATCTTATCTATATCTCCTACTGTGTTAAAAGAAACACAAAAGTTACTTCTGATTCAGTAGATCTCTCTTGAGTATCGTAGAACGGAGTGTCGAGTCGTTCATTGAATTGTAAAGGTCAAAGCAGTAGCTTCGTGCGAACTGATCCTACTACATCTGGTATAGACAGTTGAGCAATACTTATATTGTCAATGGTGAAGTGATTCGAAATTCCACTGAGAAAGTAGAACACTGCCGTTTAACCTGTACGATCTGCTTAAACAAAATATTATTTGGTCTTTTCTTTAATTAGAAAAGAGTCCTAAAGACCATATAGGTCTAAAGAGCAAAACACCACCTTCCCAATTTTCCATTTTGTTTTCCTATCCAATACTAAACTTCAAATATAGAGCGATCTCCGCTTTCTCCTTTAGTTGAATGAAATTGTTTATTTAGTCTGCACCGAACGTAAGAGAACTCGTAAATTATACTTTGGAGGAACAAATCTAGTGGATTTTATTCATCTGTCTAGACAAGCTACGATGCCGATGCCTATCCGTATGAAGTACAATGATATCTTGATTAATTGAATATTCATGGTTTGAATGTAGCAGTGTTGCGGCCGCAAATCAAAGGTAATATCAAACAAGCATAGATATTGTGAAGCTTGGTTTTATCATAAAGTTTAAAAATAACTAAACTTAAATATTATTCAAAATAAACCCAGCCCGTAAATAAAAGTAAAAGACTGCATGAGCACGTGATGACAAAGATATCATGCCACATGCATAATTCTGTGAAACATTGTCCATACTCGCAAGCTTGCTTATTTCTTTTGCTAACGGTACACAAACCCACGTGTATTGCATCTTGGCAAACTGCCCAACAATGGATTTTGACGGCATCTCTCGCTAATACCTACGAATAGAAAAGAATACAAAAGTGTTAATTGAGGCACACTCGGTAATGGACGAACAAAAAAGTTAAAAGATTCACTCATTTGAATGTCAGGGAGACGTCTCGAGTGAGATAATACATATTTCATGAAAGAATAATGTGAGTAAATGATGAAGGGAAATTGAGTATTTATTCGCATTTCCTCGTAATCATAACAATTTGAATAACTGAAATAAACTTACCATTTAATTCTCGGAATCTCTCGTCAGTTGTTTTTGTTTACACATAACCGAAAATAAAATCCACATTTATCAAAAATACTTTGGCTTTGTAGAGCGTGAGCGCCTGAAACACCATTTAAATAAAATATAGGACTCATAAGCCAGGCTGTGAAAAGCTGTACAAACCTGAAGTTCAGTGAAAGGTCACTAAGTACAGGCGGCCATTTTCACAGACGTCTCGATCGATCCCGAAAAGTATAGTGTGATCTTCAGACCATCGGTCAAATGAAAGTACAAGACAGACCAGTGCATTGAAACCATTACTATTTCAGTGTTGGACAAAAGTACGACGTCGTACTCGAAAATATATTTTCAAATTGTAACAATCCTGTGGCCGACATGCGTTCGTTAAATCAGTTTAGAAATAAAGCTTTTCCTGTTTCTTACAGGCGTGTTAACTCTAATGCTTTATAGGCTGAAAGTTTTGACAGAAACTCATAACGAAATTAAAGTTAAACACTTTGAACCATTGGCGTGACTACCAGGAGTTAATAGCTTTTACTTTAACGAAAATACTTTAAGTTTGTTGGCGTTCCAATGTAACTAGTCAATAGCCCCATCCAAAGTTCCCTAATGTGTTAAAATAATATGTTCTGACCTTATTCCCCACTAATGTTGCTTGATAGACACACAAAAACTTGTAACTGGTACGGATATACTATTCGGTTGAGCTATTATTTACGAAATGAGTCTCTAAGCCCTCATTTTTTAAATTATCGCTGTAAAAATATTTGACAAAGAAACCAAGGTACCTACTGAAAACAATAATGGTAAAAGAATAAAGTTCATTAATTAAGTCGTAAAAGATGGATTGATAAGATACATTTTTGGGTCCAACATTTTATATGGGAATTACTTTTTTTACTGGGAATAATTACTGAAATATTTTGAACTTATTCTTATACTTAATAGCAGAGGTCGCTAGATTTCTATAATACTTATTTGTCAGGCATCTTCCCTTCACACAATATACATCTGAATCAAATAATAAAAGCTGCCATCCACTGTTTTAAGTGCTTCTACAATACTCACTTCAGAATACTGCAGAGTCACAGGGCGTTTGAGGTCACGACTCTCAGTAGCAAGGTCAAGGAAGAATAATCGTTTTTTCCAACAAAACATACATTTCATCCACACTTTATACAATCCAATTCGATGTGGGAATAGTATGACATAATTACACAAACAACTTGTTACTTCTTTAATCCTGTGGTAAAAAGTTTTTCTCCAAACATATGGATAGTATACCTATTTTTGTGGCCTTGAAAACAACATCGTACGAAATCCGATATAAAATAAATGAATTTCTAGACATGAGCTTGTAGACGTCAAAGTGATCTGAATTACATGCAAACGGTTGATGACTTTAATAAAAACATACTTGTTTTCATAATAAACTCGTCTTCATCATAAATAACATTCAAAGCCGCTGGAAATTGAAAGTTGACATCAATCCAAATATTATATTTTCGAACATTAAAACATTTTCTATGAGAGTTATACAGTCGACAGATGTGAAAACTGCTATGCTGAAACTTCTAAAACATCGTATTACTAGCGTCACGCTTTATAATACAGTAGTTAGTATGTATTACTCATAATAGGAATATTTCATTGAGATAAACAACGACGCATTCAGTTTGTATACAATCTCAGTTGTGTGCTATCTATTCATAAAAAAGTCACGACCTATCTTACTAACACACCTTTCAGTCAGTGAACCCCACGACCTTACATCACTTCGCTGGCAAATTCAAAGAAATATAAAACCTGAAGTACTATAGAAACATCACTTAACTTTATTACGATAAGGGATCTTTCGATTTTTACGGCTTCAAGGCGAATGAAGTTCATTGCGTGAGGATCAAAGCTTACATGACTTATTTAGAGAGCTCGTGGATCCGGCGTAGCTGGGTAACAATGTGTACTTACGATCCGTAGCGTGCTACGCAAACTTACGGTAATGACTCCGATGGTTCTTCAATGTACTTCCATCGTACTTGGTGTATTTTACGGCATTCATTGTAAATGGGATTGCTGGTAATAAAACTTTACCAGTGGTTACTATTTTTGACATATACTATCTATCAGGCAAACCAAAATAGAAAGTGTAATTTCATGCTCTACACTCGCTATACACATATCGTATCAACATGACTTGAACATAGTTATAAAATCACAATACCTAATTGGTGTGACACGAAACATCTTTACGTGTATTTAAGCCTATAAAACAACCTTGAGTGTAAACTCAAAAGGTGTCATCACTGCAGTAACATCGCGTGACCTATCTGTGTAAAATAAGGGTTTGGTGCAATGGGCCCTCGGCCAGCGCCGCCCGTGCCCCTACACCAATTGTTACCGTTATAGTTCGGCCATTCAGAGAATGCGTTCCTGACACGTCGCGATTGAACTGACGACGTAACTACATTCATTGATTATTGATATAATAATGTTGTTTTAATGCTCCTCAATTGTTAAAACGGTAAACAACCAGCAAAAATATTTTTATCGTAACTGCAACGCCATTGCAAAGTTACGTCGTCAGTTCAATCGCGACGTGTCAGGAACGCATTCTCTGAATGGCCGAACTATAATTTATACAACGATATCCGAAACTTATCAGCTTTTGTTCAATTACAAACAACTGGCGCAAGCAGTACCAAGCGGTTCCCACACTTCTATTTCCCGACGGCTTTGTAAAGAATATTAAGTGTTGCTACCAAAGCAATATATTTCTTCTATTATGTTTTGTGATATATTTCGCTTTTCCACTGCCGTAAATCAAAATAATGCTCTTTACAGCGGAACTACTTTCCAAGTATTTGCATTACCGATGTTCTCAGTCTTTGTGTTTTACTATCTCTGATATTTACTGACTAGGCAAAAGGCATTTTTGGACTCAAAAATGTTCCTGCTATGGTGTGACGCAAGTGGTTGTTTTTATTTAAATCTTAAGGACAGGAACCTATTTGAATGTTATTTCGAGTCTTAGATGTAGACGTATAATTACAAATTACAACCTTATCAATTATAAAATATTTTTACAGCAGCAATAAAGCAAAGTCTAACAGATCTATTTCTGTGGTATCGTTAATCAAGTTTCGCCTTGACATTGGGCAGACTGGCACTCCTCGGCGGGGTATATCACGATACACGAGAGCTTGTTGGTATATAGCTGGACGGCTGCTAAAATATCTTCAAGTTTGCTTTCAGCAGTTTTATAGTTATTAACTATGTATTTTACACAGCTACGTTTCTTGAGTTTTAGTTTGTCGTTTTACAAAATTTTAGCAATAAATACTAGGTAAGTTATCCAGATTGTCCTTAGGTTTCCAATGTTTTGGAATCAATAATGGTTTAGGAGCCTTTGGAAGTTTTTCTCTGCTATGATTAATGTTAATCTGTCCCTAATATATTGTTTAGTACATGAGGAAGTAAACACAGCTCCGGAATAGAGCAGCTAATGTGCCCACTAATGGACCATAAATCTTATTCAATTCCAAATAATTAAGACAATTGTTATCACAACCTCTATGTAACTACACGAGTTGAATGAAAGCCAAATTTTCGACAAATGTGACCAATTATCGGCGTCCAGTATTTGGACTACGCTGAATATTTATATCGTGTCAGTAATAAATAATTGCTATCCATCAAAATATAATTGCCATTTTAATAATTCTGGCAATGATCAAGAAGCTATTAATGTGATGGGATAAACGGAAGATTTTGGAATCTGTCGGATTGGTTTATGTTCTGTGTGAACGTCATAAGTATGTGCGATCGAATGACTTCTTACTCGTGTACTTTAATGAATTCTTAATTAATTCTTAATTAATTCTTAATAATTATGCCATTATTATTTAGATCGAATGCATTTTATTTTAATGTGTAATTTAGACAACCAGCTTGTAACATCAGCTTTCAAGTCCTAGTGTCCTCTTAACTTGCATTGGTCGTATTAGTTCTGCTTGATGCAAAACAAGTTAAACTTTGGGAATAATGTTTAACGCAATAGAAGTTTCTTTCTAACATCAACAAGTCTACACAGATTTGCGAGAGTCAAAAATAAATAGAAATGCGACGATGTCTCCTGTTTCAACATAATTAATTAAAGCGAGTGAATTAATGTCATCTGTCGCCTAAATGAAACAGTAAAATATATTTTTTCGATGAAATAGATAAATTGCTTCAGTGACAAATAAGTCCGCCTTATTATTCTCATCTTACAAAACATACGAGTACCTACCAACCCAAATAATTTAATGAGCTACACAACATTTTTAATTATTAGTCTACATTGTAATTATTTCTTTGTTTATCAGTAAGCACCTAAGTTCTTCCGTTTTGACACATCTATTTTTACATTGTGTTTAGCCTTCTACTAGACATCCAGCCCCACCTTCATGCATCCCTTTGACATTGGGATCTCGAACCAAGTATTTCTATAAGTAACCAAGTATAAGTATCAGGAATTCTCAAACGTAATTGATGCCAATCTAGATATTTGAGATTATTAAATATCTGCCAGCTGTAGACAGGGACGTGTTTACAATTTTGCTATTGGCACGCACAGACGTTAGTAGTGTTGCCGTCGTAATTGAGCGCACTGCAACTTGCATCAAGTTCATCATATCGTATCATATACAATTATAAGGCCGTTCATTATTCCGCTGATAACCCTTTAATGAAGAAGCCATGTTCGTGTCAGGAAGGCCATACATTCTGAAGCGATCACTTGCGATGCCAATCGCCAATAGCTGTCAGTGCGCTTAATGAAGTGTGCTGGTATTAATTGGCGTTTAGATGCATTCAATTTCAAAATGATAATCGCCATAAGCAGAAAATTAATCACTAGAGAAAATGTTTAATGTCAAGATCGTTTTATCAAATAATTAATCTGAGATATGTTACTTCCTGCTGACTTCCTGATTCGCTACAAGTGCCAGATTCTACACACAAATAGGGGTGCTACGCAATTTTCCTGAAGCGTAATCAAATTATATTTTGCCGGTTCGTCCGGTGCGTTCGCGTTCTGTTGCCACGGCGTCAGTACATTCTAGAAATGACGGCGTCCGCGTATTTAGAGTCGTGCCGGCTGGACTGGATGCGTCCGAGCGCTCAGCTGCCGGCGTGACGTCGCCGCCACGCGCGTGCCCCGCTGGCGAGCCGCCAACCGCGCCAATGAGACGGCATGTCATTGTCACTACTGCCCCACTAGGCCATCAATGCACATTTTAATACAATATAAACAACGATGTACTTGAAATGAAGTATGCGCTTCCGTAGTCGTCGGTCAAGATCTTTACATGGGAATAAATTGTACCAATCAACGTTTATTGTATAATAAATATTGGCTTATACAATAGGTATTTTTGTTGATCTAACTTTCGTTGTTTAATTTTTTTGGAAATGTCGATATTTCAAAACAGTAGTTTCGTATTTCGTATTACTTTATTTAGGTCTTGACAAAGCTACATTTCAGGGCCTGTTAAACACAAAGACTAATCACCCCTATTTAAGCTTGGATTTACATCTCCTGCTCTAATTTACTGCTGTAAAACTACGCTTAATTATGTTGTGATTAAGAGCAAAAAAAGTTTATTTCTTTGTTTGTAATTTTTATGTTGGGCTTGCCATATTATTAATTACGACTGTTAATTTTACCCACCAATCACAAACTAGTTCTGCCGTAGCTCATAAACATTGTTATTTAATTAAAAATAAGAATGTCACATGCCTGATACTTATAAATATCATTTTTTCAATATGAAACGTGCAATAACATTTACATAACAGCCAAAAAAAATACATTGGAGTGATTGCGAGTGATTGCTTTGGCAGTTCAATTTAACCAGTTGACGATTCGACAAACAAATTGATTTAGTATGCATATGTAAAGCTCGTTGCGGTGTAATTATACCGGAATGGCGATATTTACTGGCCATAATAATACTTGGAAAGACCACTAGTCGGCCTCGGGTACCGATGATCTGCTCCAGTTGTAATATGAGAACAAAAAGACTCGCGGAAGCAGTACGGCGCGGTGGCAGGCATTCGGCGCGGGCGCACGGTCACCGCGCCTGCGCCGACGCACGAGGACGCCCTCTCTACGCACTGGCGACGACCCTACATTCTGTCTTTCGCACGAATACAATGTCACGCCTATAAACACTATCGAATATATTATTTGTTGTGACACCTTGATTTATTCCAAACTACTTTTATTTTCAGACAAACATGTTCGCCAGAGCACACTCGATAAACTATGGAACAAACAGTCGGGAGCCATACAGATGCTGCTCGCTATATTGGAAGTAAGTATTTTGCTCAATAAATTATACAAACTTGCTGTTTTCTAAAGTAATTTTCTTCCATTCATACTCACGGTGCACTGTTGCGTTACAGAGCTCCAGGGATACAGCGACAGCCACATACATTACATCCATACTGAGGGAAGTTTTGTGTTTGAAACAAGGGAAAGGAAAAAAATGTTCAGGTAAATATCGATATCGGTGCTAAATCTACATGATAGGATATGAGTACATAAAATGGATAAACTCGCGGTAGCAAATGATCCCAGACAACAATCTTACGTCTGCCTTTATGTCATCCAGATTATATCGCCGTTACGACATAAATCCGTACGAAAGGGACCATAAATGTTTAAGATCAAATCTATAGTTCTTTACTAGCAGATACCACGAGTAGAATATAAACTTTCATGGTTATTTTTAATAAATTAGTTCCCATTGAGCCATCGGGAAACAAGAAGAAAGAAACCAAAAAATCAGGCAAAGAGAATAAAGTGCCTGCAGTTAAGAAGGGTATGTTCCGTGTGTGCCGCTTATAATGTAAATAGGTTGGGATTTATTACAATTTATACAAATAAACAACGTGAAACAAACTAATCAAAAATGCGAAAATATTGTACAGCACTGCATGCATTAACTTTAACAAATGGCAACAAAAAATAAATGCAAAGATTAACCGATAACTTTTATAACACGTTTTATTTTAATTGCACATTTGCTTTCGCATTTAAAAAGTATATCGATGACCGCACGTAAAGTATTAAGCAACACTGACATTTCAATGATTGCTTTACTAGTACCCTTTCTACTTGGTACCTCCTTTCTGGCCTACCTAGTGACATTTAAGAAGAGCTCACTTAGATGAGATGACATTGGACCAGTTGACAACACGGCCTTGTAACGTGTAATATTGGAGCTATTGTCGATTCAATTGTCATTTCACCTCACTGCTGTGTTCGATCAAATTAACATAATATTTCATCATTGATATTCATGAATAAAAATTACGTAAACAACAGGCACATTGTAAACCAAAATTGCTTTTCCTTTAACGAATCTATCGATAAAACACTTTATCTAAACGAACTGCTTTAACCATGTAAAACCCCCTGTACAAAATTGTATGACAAAACTTGTCGAAATCGACAATTTCAGCGAACAACCTCGCGAGGCAGCAGTGCTCACAGCACTTCATATCGATAAACGGCACGCAGGTGGTGATCCGCACGATGATAACAACGCACGGCAAACGGGACGGCAACGTCGGTAACGAGCTGATGCTGCAGGACCTCGTGTGGATAATCGCCTCGCTAGCGCCGAGAGGTAGGGACCCTAACTGACGCGCTTGATTCCAGCTAACAACTTGGCCCGCCATCAGTGCGCTCAGGACTTCATTCAGATAAAAGGCACACAAGTCATCATACGCAGGGTACTGGGTACCATGCACGACAAGAGAGACCGGCACGCTGGCACCGAGTTGGTGATCCAAGATTTACTATGGATACTTGCACCTCTTAGCTCACGAGGTTACCAATATTGATTTTAAATGAGTACTAATTTTTTTCTTCAATGCATTGTTTTTGATTTGTTCCAAAAACTTACATAAAAATATGATTTTACAATTGCTTTCAGATCCAAAGTTTGCGATGAAAGTGAGGATGCTTGGTTGCGTGAGAACTATGCATCTTATACTGAAGGGACATTTTACGGATAATAAACTTATATTCCCTTTACTCGTAATTATGAAACAATTGGCCAAAAATGGTAAGGTTTAATCATATTTCAACTTTTAAATTAAAATGATAATGTTTACTCTTAATTATGGCTTGAATAACAATTTACTGCTTGGTAAACAAATTAATGATAAATTAAATATCTAACGAAAGCTTTGAAACTAAACTATGTTAACATACGTACTTATATTTAATCACAAGATCTCCAATACTATAAGAGTTTTAGAGCAACATGTTCCCAAATCTGATATGGTAATTTTTGCGATTTCAGCCGTTACTACTTCAATTTTGATCCGTGATGGTGTAATAGCAACTTACGAGCGTGTGTTGGTCAGCCTCGGCTTCATCCCGACGGCAAGACTGCGGCTTTGTCTCGACGCTATTGATTATTTCAGTAAAAATAGTTAAGTGACCAAGTCATTTGTTCTCCAAACGATGATCATGTTTATCTTTGTGATATATGTGATTAATTGTTTCGATATTTTGTGTTCAAAGACAATAGATTGCACACAATCTCTCAACTAGCATACAACAATTTGTCACAGTCGAATGACACCACAGAAACAATTCTGTTACTGTGACACCTACACGCCACGCAGCCTTTACCTTCACCCACAACCTTGGAATATGTTTTGTCGCTAATATATCTGTTATTTTCTTTTGGAAATGTATGTTTGCATGTCCAATGCGCCATGTGTTTGTCACTTGATCACACGTGCGTACTCACACAGAGGTGTGCTGCATGCAGATCGTGAAGACAGGCCTCTGTAGCGTGCTCCTCAGGGTGTTCGACCGGTGGGACCGCTACGAGGGACGCATGAGGCTCAAGATATGTGCGCACATCCTCCAGACCCTGCAGCACCTTTGCAATATCAGTACGTATCAAATGTTTCTAAACAAATGCAATACATTTATTATTCCTGCTTAAAAGCAGACCAATCTTCATTTGTAGTACAATGTCTAATAACCTGTATTTTTATCATTTTAAATTATGAAAACGTCTTAGGAACAAAATAAATCATAAACAACATTTATGTTTCAGAAGCTGGGCGGCGAGCGTTATGCACAAAGAAACATGTCCAGACCTTGCATAGGTTCTGCTCACAGTGTCCTGATGAACCTGAGTTTGATGGACTGCTAGCAAGAGTGTGTTCAGTTATTACATTATGTTTAAAGCACCAAGCTTTACCTGTGCCTGTCTCCAGTCCTGCATCATTCAATCTCAATCCTATATTAAAAGGTAAAATGGTTACAAAAACAAGCTATATAGATAAATAATGGAAGCTCTCTTAAGCTTTCTATATTTAGACTTTTATTTTATAGGCACCAATGCTTCCTGGCCATGTCATGAAGACGAAGAAGATGCAGCCAATTCGGATTCCAAAACTGTTAATTCAGATTTAGAAGACGATGGTCCCGATACGGATTTAGAAGGCATTGATGAGTTCCCGGATATGGAGTTTGATGAAAGTGAATTGAAAACTGAAAGTACCGAAGACACAGATAAAACGCATAATGTTTTACAAGGTGTTACAAAGAGTGGAGATAGTTTGCAAAGTGCACTCTGGATTAATCCCAATGAGAGAGACTTAGAAGACTTAAAAAAGTAAAGCAATTTAAGTTTCACCGTTATATAATAATAAAAAAAATATTATAGATAGCTAACATTCAGTTTGATTTCTTCCAGATATTTTATTTATTTTAAAGAGTTTGGTTCTTATAATAAGCAAATAAGACTTGTCAAAAGTCGGTCTAACTCTCGAGGGTCGATATTAGAAGACTTCCTGTTCTCGCAAAATAGTGGTAACAGGAGCGTTCCTTCCAACCTGTCACTAACTGCCGTCATAGGCCCTTCTGACTATGAGAACGTTTTGGGACCATCGCAATCACCCTCGTTTTTACAGTATCATAAAATTCACGAGAGTGCTTGTAAGTATCCCGACGTACACAAACCAATCCATCCTTCTTGAGAAAATGCTAACTCTATTTAATATTTCTATAACAGCTACAACTTCGTGCTCGTCATTGAAAATTCATAAAGACATTTCCAAATATAGTACGTTTGCTAATGTGTACTGTACGATTTCGACAAGGGTGAAAAGTGTGATACCATTCGTAAAAGTTGCGTACCCTGACATGATGGGTGGCCAAGGAACCAATCAGCCTGAGCCTTTAAACAAGATGGAGAGAAGTGCATGCAGGTTAGTATTAAAAAAGTATTTATTTTAAAGGAACTAGCGGTTTACGTCATAAATGCCGTGACGAATGTTAGTAATACTAAAAGTTCAGTTGAAATAATTCGCGAAGCACCAGTGCCAATAAAAATGCTATAAAACTACGTCTTATACCATATTGACGTCATTGCAACTTGAGCTTAATATTTAGCAAAAACTAAAATAACTCTTAATGCTTTTGAATTGTTTTCTTTTAGGATGAAGCTGCTATCTTGTGTAGACAGGGCGATAAACCCTGAAGCGTATATGAATGATACAGTATATGACTTAGACCAGCTATGTAGTTCAACAACTACTCCTGACGCTGGGGCACAAAAGAGGTAACTACATATTAATCTATATAAATTGGTTCAGGATAGGTTCAGGATGATAATTTCATTTCCTGTGTATAGCAAGCACTCATATTAATAAATCCTAAATGTTGTATGACCGAATGTTTATGATATAGTTTTAGTTCGGAAAACATATGCCTCACCAACACCGATGAACAGGAGATCACGAAGGTCAACAGTTTCTCGTCCCGGCTCGCCTTTGAGTCAAGATTTGAATCTGGAAATTTGAGAAAAGCTATTCAGGTAACAATTGTACCTATTAAGGACGACAGCTTAGAAGCGATAGACCTATTATGCGTATAATTTTATCATTAAAGACCATTAAAACCCATAGAATAATTTGTTCTTGAAATTATTTCATATACATTTCATATAATTTTCGATCTTTCGTAAGAAAATTTGATCCATTAAGCTTTTCATCTGGAAAAAATATTGCAGGCTCACTTTGAAGACTTCTATGCCCACCCGTGTGTATTTATTTAATTTTGGCAACAGTAGTGAAATATATGGACACACATAGGCTGTCAATAACATTATTCGTATCTACAAGATAAGTAACTTCAGGTAGGTCCGAGAGAGTACGAGTTGATCCTCATGCCTGACGTGAACTCGACGAAGCGTCATCAATGGTTCTACTTCGAGGTTCGCAACATGCAGCAGGGTCGGCCTTACATCTTCAACATTGTCAACTGTGAGAAGTCAGACAGCCAGTTCAACTTCGGCATGAAGCCAGTCATGTATTCAGTGAAGGAGGCTGTTATGGGAAGACCAGGTATAATTAAATTTCATTAACTCCACTTTCCTCTTACATGATATTTAAATGCTACCTGAGGGTGATTATTCCGTCAAGGCTTCGTAAGTGACTGCCTTATCTACTGGATACTTTAACAGATCCTACAATAACTGTTGGTTTAATTTTTATATACGTGCTAATCTTCATAAGCGTTTGAGTTTTAACTTAGTTTTATATCACGCAGTATCTGTCCGTAGGTTGGGTGCGCGCTGGCTCCGACATCTGCTACTACCGCAACAGCTACCACTACGCGAACCAGAAGAATCACAACAAGTGCTACTTAACTGTCACCTTCAACATCGAGTTCCCGCACACCAACGATGTCGTCTACATCGCTTACCACTTCCCTTTTACGTATTCTATGATGATGGTGAGATACTTTGCATCCTACATTTATATATTTTGCATTGTTTTTACAGTATTACAAAATTATTGTTCATATAAGTCGAAATACATCAACATCACAAATCATAGGTATAACCAAGGAAGCAAGATTAGCAAATGCTATAAAAATATCCTTATACAGACCTCTCTTTGCAGCAATGTCCTTACCAGATACCAGAATTCCCTTTACATTTTTCCACATACGCACATTTTTCAAACGAACTCGGCTTGTTGAAATAATTGGCATTGTTTACCAGACGCGGATATGGCAGTGGAGCCTTCAGATGCCGTCAGGATCGTACCTGCGTGCGGAGCCTCTCTGCTATTCCCTCAACAACAACGAAGTCCCGTTGCTTACGGTCTCGGCTGAAGACACGCCTTCCAATCCTATCGTGGTATGTTGTTTTTCCCCATAAAAATACTTTACAAACAACATTCTTTAAATTCTTGCACTTAGTACGGAACATAGATGCTGCTTATACTACTTGCGATGTACATTTTAATGCGAAGTTCTTGCTAATTTTTATCGATCAATTAACTCTACCTTACGTAGATACTGGACGTAATTTATAACATCAGATAGGCTTCGAAAGCGACCACGTTCAGGTAAATTGAGTTTTTAAACTTGTTGATGACAAGATTTGCTCAATCTTGTCATATCCTGATTTTCATGTGTCTACCTCCTATGCATCCTTAAAGCTCTGCATTCTTGACGGGCTCCAGATAATTGCTTATTTGTATGTATATTTTATACAAATAGTATTATTTATACCTATTTTATTTTGTTTATGCATTTAGTTCGATCGTTTATTTTGATAAGGTAATCTTAGGTCTATGTTTAATAAATTGACAATGTTCAGGTATAATTATATTATCTATTTCTGTTTCTCTATCAAGTTTAGTGTTACTCGGTAGTCGCAAATTGAGTAAACAATAAAATATTTCTAGGATAAGATAAAATTCTGCAGTTTCTGTTTTGAAATCCTAAATCTTTAGCCACAGTAATACTCTTTAATCTAAAATAATCTTATCTTTATTGTGTAGCGTCGTAAAGGCTGACAAATGTACATAGGAGTATCAATGAGTGGGTAGTAAACTAGACAACAAATCCCATCATTAATCATGGAAGATAATCGACTTTGAAATTGCAATACCTCATTCATACCAATATGTATTTCGATTGAAAAAGGCCAGTTTAACCTAAATTCAAGTGACATTCATCTGTTTCTCTGATAATAGTAGGTAATTTAAGGACTACATCCACAGTCTAGCGGTTTTTATATGAAATACTACTACTAATGGTCGGTATACCAACAGGATCGTGAGATAGTGTTCCTGACTGCGCGCGTGCACCCTGGCGAGAGCAACGCGTCATGGGTCATGGATGGCACTCTGGGCTGCTTGTTTGGCTGTTCTATCGCCGCTGCTGCCCTCAGAGCCAAGTACGTCTTCAAGATCGTGCCTATGCTCAACGTGGAGGGAGTCATCAATGGATGGTGAGTTATGTTTCTAACAGAATTTGATGTTGCGTGTTTTATGTTAAGAGTGGTTTATGGAATAATTATTTTGTCATCGAAATATAAGGCTCAACATAGCACAATTCAGGATCATATAAAATGAAACATCTGTGTCTTATAAGTATAAACTTTATTAACTTCGCTACATCACTATTCTTTAAATTCTTGAGTTTCAACTTAATATACTTAACTAGGTACGTCACGTATATAAACACTATCTTAAACCACTATGTATTTCAAATGATATGTCCAGACAATCAATATTCACTTAATTTTCTTACATTAAATTAATACATTTTACGGTTTATCATCAAAAATACCGGAGATCTGATACTTCTACGTTATTTAACTTAGCGAAGTTTAGGTACCTATACGTGGAATACTCATTTTGTGATATTCGACATTACGAAGACGGAGGCAAGTCGCACGCAAGCGAGTCGCCAGCACCTTCAACCTAGTTTAATAAATCATATTGCCCCATAATATACCTTCGAAATCCCCATAATCATTCATGTATAAGCTGGAAAATATTAAGATACTAGAAATCTCATTTACATTACGTGATATCAATACAACAAGGCGTACAGTGCACCCTCAACACGCAAGCTTCTAAAGTAAAACACCTTAAAATTACGTATAAATGCCTCAAATTATTGAAATAATACTTTTGGTAGACTCAATACCTAATTGTCACGAAAAGATACAAACGGACCGCTCGGCCGGACACTAGTAGGCGGGGGGTGCCAGCATGCCGCTGGCGTGGACGGAGTGCTCGGTGGCGTCCGGCTCGGCGGTGGAGGGCGCCTCATCGGGCGCGGCCGCCTCGTGGCTGAGGTACGCGGCCGGGTCGTCACCCGCCATGCCCTCGTCATCGTCGTACGGGCCCTGCGTCGCCTCCTCCTTCTGCTCTGGCTCGGGCTCGTGCGCGTGAGCGTCCGACGCACGCGAGTAATGCGAGTCGATCTGTGGTGACGACGGCAGGATGCCGAGTTTCTTGATGTGGGGCGACTGCAGGCCATCCAAGGAGGTGGGGCGCAGTTTGCCGATGAGGTCGTTGAGGGTGAAGTGCGTCGGCAGGTGTTCGGAGCGCGGCGGTGGCGGCGACGACGACGTCAGAGGGTGGGCGGTCGTCGTCGTCGTCATCGACAGCGGTTTCCTACCGGCAGAACATACCGACCCTCGTGTTAGAGAGCCGCTTGTAAAATGCACCCATGCTATAATGAATGCTAGATATCAAATGTATCGAGCGATATCAGAGTTATGATAAAATTAATAACAACATTATTTTGAATGGCCAATTATGTTAATGGGATTAGTATTTTTTTTACAAATTGCAATGTTAAATACAACATATGAAAGATAAAGTATCACTTGAACAAGAGATACCAAGCAAAGCCCCCTTCACCCACCCACCAAAAGATTTTGTCAATTTTGAAATTGTTTATGTGACCATCATAAATGATATTGAAACAGAATAAGACAATAACGTCATAGATGCCAAATGTTGTCTGCTGGGTGTAGGGCTCTTGTTTGGTGGTTGGGTTGGCGCAGAGGCCTGATCCCGCGGGCCCGCGCGCTACGAACATACATCGAGATAGAACCAAGGTTTAAACTTGGTCTGATTGTTAGCACACTGACTACATCGTAAACTAGTGTCCCAGATGTTATTACAGTTAAACATGTCGTCCTTTAGACACGTTAGATACCGGTTGACGAAATTGGTATAGTTGAGACTCGGAACCTGTCGAAGCCGCTAAATGTGAGAGAGGTGAGCGCGCGGCTAGTCGGGGAGCGGGCCTCCGGAGACGGCTGGCATCTCACCTGGCATTACCCCTGCGCGGAGGACACGGGGATGGAGCCGTAGTTGTAGTAGTAGCAGCGCGTCTGCTCGCAGATGAAGTCCTTGATCTCGCCGCAGTGTTGGGGCTCCCAGTGGAAGGTCGGCGCCTTCAGAGATACGCAGCCGTTCGTCATCACGTGCTCCGTTCTGGAATACCGACTAGTTTTTATGCAATATTATATTGTACAACCGGTACAGGGAATTTAGAAGCATTGCCCTTTAATGCCACGCTATTTATAAACAAGTTAGCGTAGCCAGCAGAGCGCGTCGTGGGAGAAACGCGTAACCGACAATTTTCAAGAAAACTGTATTTCACTCTTTCCTTCCCAACATGGGAACCTATTGCTTCCTTGGAAATAGATTGATAGATTGTAATGTGAAAAACTGGAATGTCTTGATTGTTGTGAGCCTGTTAAGGATTGAATGAAATGGGTGATCATTTTGTTCTCACTAGGAAGTTTGTTGTGGGTAGTTCTCTACAATAGTAACAACGTACCCGTGTCTGGCAGTGCGCTGTGGCGCGGTGCTGCCCTGAGGCACGTCGAGAGGGTCGATGCTGTCGTCTGCGTGCTGACTGGGCGCGTCCATCGGTAACCGCCGCATGTAGTTGAATGTCGCGTTGAACGGCAAACCGGTGCTCATCCAAAGATACATGTCAGTACCTAAATTGTTGCCCGATGTCCAGAAGTCATACTTATTGTAACCTGTAAACATATAAGATACCCTTTGTATAATGTAAAACGCAAAAATAATAGGTACGACTGACTGAAAAAAGTTGACATTCATCTTACCGGCATTAGTAAGGTATGTAGTTATGGAGTCAGCCTTTTCCTTTGTTTCGAAAGACGCAAGCTGCAATCCTAATGATCTGCCGAAAAGAAATGCCACAATTAAATCAGTTCGTAAAAAATTATGTATTGGGTAGACAACAAAGAAGACGCTACACGAGAAAACATGATATAATATTATGTGCTTTATGATGAAGAAGACAAGAAATATCGAATGGAGTAACAATTACGTTGGTCAAGCAACAAATAGCCGAGATTGAGCAATTAATTTTGCGATTTACTGTTACTGCTTGCGGTTTACGAGCACAGTGTGGGAACCGATCGATTTCGTTTGGGATCTCAATTAACAATAAATACTTAACACAATATATTCGCTTCAAAGGCAGGCATCAAATATATCTGAGGTTTACGATATTGTTCCGCGTAACACAACACTTTACGGCATCACAATTAACATGCGCTTACCATATGCGTTGCTACTAAATAACTATCTTAGAGTGTACTATCGTTGCTGCTAATCGTATTCAGCTATTAGCCTGAACAGAGTACAAGTTGCACCAAAGCCTGTTTATCGAGATGCAATTTATTCGCTAAAGACAGGCCGTTCAGGCCACGGCCTTGCCACGATGGGACCACATTCCGAGCCCAAGTTCAGAAAACTCTGAGAGATTAAAAACCTCTACGACATCATGCAACTGCGAAGTAAATGCTCTATACTTTTAGTTCTTATGTATATCGAGGATTATATCCACATATTAATTGCGACAATCGTTTGTCATCGTTATTTTTCTCAATTCTTGGAAAAAGTCTAAAAGTAACATGCATCTGATAAGTTTCAGTGTACGAAAAGTAATCATTAACGTCTTCATGAACATGAATCCAATGAACACTCGAAAGTTTTTATCCGTAAATCTTTCGTCGGAAATAATCGTCGTTGAAATGATTTACGGTGGGCAATGAAATTGGCGGTTTAAAATTCAATAAAAGTATATCAACCGTGATATATTACACATAAAGCAACCTCTCTCCAAAAACAATTCGATCCCAATTGGAAGCGAAACACGTTTCAATTGAAGACTTTTTATTATGAATTAAAACGTCGTAAATGAGGGTTTTCTAAAATGGCGTCCACCAGGTGGCGCACTGAGTCGTCAGGTCCAGGTAACTGTCAAAGTGCTTATCTTTACTATGAATAGTGAACGATTTTAGTGGTTTTTTTATTTTATAATTAAAGCACTGCATTATTGTTTTACTATTGCGGTTGAGTAAATAAAAAAAACTAACTCATATTGTGTTAAAAAAATTTTCAACAAGCTTTTCCTTAGTACCAGTGACTTTTGCACCCTCTCTCTTAGCTCAATTTTTAGTTCGGAATCCTTATTCTGACCGTAGTCCATAATAAAATCAATAACACTTCCAATATAACAGAATTTCAATAAACAATAAGTTCGGCACCTACAATTCCATACTATTTGACAGCTGTTTGGACCAGACGCATACGTGGCGCCACCCGGTGGCAGAAAAAATTTCAAAAACCCTCATTATACTGCACTTGAATTTATCACGAAGTTCTGCTAAATATGCCCGAGTCCATTAAGGCACCTTCAGCATACTTTAGTGCCATATTTCTTTTTGCCCCCATCTCGTTTTGGATCTTGATGGATCCAGTTTTGAAATCGGTCATACATAAATAAATTTATTTTTAATTCTATACGTCGTCAAGCTTCATTACCAATACTTAAGCAGCTTAAAATATCTCTGAAATTTCATGTTTTTCCATTAGCGTTTTTTACTCAAATTTCGTCTTTAGACTAATAATTTAAATTTTATTATTCCCGGTATATCCATTTAGATGGTGCGACAAAAAATCGGCGACAATCACGCGTCCTCATCACATCGGTACCGTTAGTTTCTTTTTGTCATCGCGATCAAAGCGAACCGTAACACGACTCGGAGCAGTTTGTAAATTATCCACGGGTCCGGTGTTATTGCGACCGAGACGCATCACCATAAAACTTGTCGTCACGCAGCACCTGCTCCTGAACTGCATCCCGTCATGCTTGTCATGACGCGAATTCGAGTCATATTTTACAACGAGTTTGTCGCGACCTTAATCGATTTTTCAGTTCCATTATTTTCCTTATAAATCCGTTTATTTAGCGATACGGATATTACGGGTCGAACTTTACCATCATTAACAATTGGAACCGTAAATAGGTCGTGACTGCGACGCGTTGGAAGGACATCGTGACTGAGCTACGGGGCTACTGACCTTTCTGAGCAATTTGAACGTGCACGTGGTCGGATCTAGATCGCGGTATATGGCACCTCTGTAGTGGCGCTTGCGGCACAATACCATTTTCAAACAAATGGAATCATTTTCTCATATAGGAAATCATTACTTCGTAGAAACGAACCAACGGGACTAGTAAACTTATAATTTATCAAACTTCAGAGGAAATAGCTTGTAAAGACGGGCACGTTTACGAAATGTATTGATGGAGTGCACGGGAGGATATTGCAAGATTATGAACAAGAGTGGTTCCATTTTGTTTCATTTATAGTACCTGTATACATTTTGATAATATTTCTATTTGTTTACTGTAATACTAGAATAAGGCGAGTGTAATTATATTCTCTTTTTCATAATTTTTGTTCTGAGTATTTTTAACACGGTGAAGGGCTCACCAAAGTAGAGTTTAATGGCACAGGTATTGTTCTCGACTTTTGCCTCAACCTCGTAACGGTAATGTAAATGACCCTGCACTTCCTGGTGGCTGAAGCGTTGGAGCACACCTAAGCCTGGTTAACGTTAACCTAACTACCTATGTCACTATTCGAACTAAAGGAACACGACACACCAGATAAGAACATACGAAGTCACGATTAAGGAATATTTATCTCACGAGAAACGCCTCGGGAGATGCAAATCTTGCACTGAACTCTGAATACAGTATAATATGAAAGATTGTAAAATACCTGCAGTACTGATAAGCGAGGAAATAGTTGAGTTCCGGGCTGTACGGGTTCATCCTTGAGATGAAGTATTGCACGCCATCTAGCTGTATAGTTGTTATCCTTTGAGCTGAAACAATAAGAAAATTGACTTCATTATAAAGTTTAAAGCAACAAAGATAAACTGGTATAAACTGAACTGATGTAAGAACAAAAAGTTAGAAACAAGACCATTTGTGTTAGCTAGGAATAGACACGTCTTCACAGCTTTAAGAACACTCAAAGACAACGAAAACACATCTCCGCGTCGAAACCATTTCTCAGTTCAACCCGTTGACACTTAGTATCCAGTTCTCATGGAGATAAGTGACAATGGATCTGACACAAAATGAATATGGCCGGAATAATGGGGCGCCCCTCATTCAGTTCATTCATTGCTTTAATGCGACGGTTATGAGACGCCCGCGCAGCGCGCCTGCATTACCTCGTGATTTACATCGCACGTCATGTGCTCTGACATTGACACTCTACTCAGCCAGATTATCATAAGAGTAATTCAAAGAATACCTTCGTAATAGCGATGCTGATATTTTATCCTTTTCTGAGTGAACAATAACTTCTCTCTTCGCGTGGTCATGTCTGGACTTTTTTGTTCAGTAATGTATTCCCACACCTCTTTTCACCTCTACTTAATATGTTCGCCACGATGTCTGAACTTCATTGTCATAAAGTTCGCAGTTTTGCACGTCATTTTCGTACTACGATTGCAGTATAATGCAGGGACGTGCATCACATACAAGACAAAGTGTTTCGCGGTCGGACCCCCGCTGCGCTGTAACGCCATAATTAAATCAGTGTCCACTTCTTGCGGTTGACCGCAAAATTTTATTACTTCCTAATTTGGTTCGGTATTGAAATACTTTCTGTTATGTCTTAATTAGTTCTTCTACTATATAAATGTTTGTCTATTTATATTCAAAGTCTACACTATAAATAAACCAGACATCTTGATATTCCGCTGGGAATGTAAATGCCGGGAATAATGTAATTATTTCCAATGATTTGCATTACTACATTTGCATGTACAAGACATCTCACTATAAGGAATCAAGCGGCATCAAATGAAACTGAATATTAACTCGGATTTATCTAGCTTAGTGACTCGCAAGCGGCGATACCGGTCAATACTCCATGAAAATAGATTAGAACTGCAGTGTCATCCACTTTAAGAAGCATCGACGCGAATCTCACGCTCGGCCGAGCACGAAATACTCCGAACTGCATCTTTACAACCACGACCATATTAAACAAGACCACGACTCCTTGCCTACAAACAAAAACAAGATTTTGTTTTCTTAAGAAAGTAACGACATAGCATTCAATGGTCCTATATATAGCTCATCGTGCCGTACCGCGAAATGCAATTGTGAGCCCATCCCAGACAATCCACGAAGAAAACGAAGATTAACATGCCGTCGTGGACCGCGCACGCCTTTATTCAAGCATCAACGAGGTGATTAATAATACGTAATTAAATGCATCCTGCTTCGCGTCAGACGGTAGGGGAACAGACTAGACTAAGTAGCTTCACGTCGCTGATCTGCTTTACATACTAGTTAGCAATGGTAGCCCATTAATTGGTCTTAGATTGATAGACGCCTTGTCACTCAGCCTCACGGAGATACGAACGAATTTATTCCCGAGTACCTACTCAAACTACATTATGAGACACATCTTGATTGTTATGGTTGCATTATTTAACATGACAAATTATAAGATCAGCTAATAAATTGTAATAAATAAGCAGTTATAAATGCATATTACAACCGTCCCATAAAAGACTCTTGGTAAATATTACAATAAACCTACACTTAATCTGAAAATACACGGAAACGTATGCAGACACATGACCGTAAATATCCTTATTGCTTTCCAACAGTTTATTGAGAAACTCAATGGTATATTGTGTACGTTGTTAAGAAACCTGAGTTCTACAACTCAGCTTTACTCGGTTATTAGAGGTCCTGAGTCTACTATTGGAATCCATGCATAATGTAACCTCATGCATAAACGATGTCGCGCATTACTTGCTTACTTCGCTTTTACTTCTTGTTCGAGCTTTTCCTTGATGAATGCCGCATTCTGCAGTCACTGTAATAGCTGCAGCAATTTATCTTTGTTCACTACTTTGTTGCTATTCTTTTCACGGTGTGTTCTATCGAACAATTTATGCGGTAGAAGTAATCTCTGTGGTGAGTCTATCTTCCTACGACAAATATACCTATTTATTTGTTACATTGTTTCATGACATTTGTAGCGTTTTTGAAGTCGTTTTCATTTTTCCTTATATGCAAAACGTTATTTTAACATTCTCGATAAGAATACTGATTTCCAGTCTAGATTATTTCCAATCAGGATAAAGTTAAACCCTGGCATCCTGATATTTCCTGGTAGCATTAATGAACCTATTCAATCCTTATAATCGTAGACGTATGCGATTACAAAGCGATATATGGACATAAAAGGCGATAGTTAGGGACGTTTAGAAAGTGCTGGCTGACAGCGAGACGAGTGTACACGAGCAACAATGAGCGTCGGGGAGGCGGGTCACGTCGCGTGACTCATGCGCGCGCGCCGCATACTGATGAAGAGCATCGGCACTCCCGTCCCGTCCACATAGCGTCGGAACCTCCAAGACGAGGATGCCACTGTTCCATATAGTACAGCGCTAGTTTTGTAGGTGCGACAATACGACCTGACCAGGGCTGTCAATTGGCCACTTCCTTCACAAATCATAAAGCGAGTACGCATTCTACATTTAAACTAAGTGTAAATTGCAAATCAATCAATATTTTCATTGATACCTACATATGGCTAAGCCTTTACCCTTAGTCATATAGGTAGGTGTGTGGCACCCCTATTATATAGGGGTGAGTGTACTGTGCGTCGCCGTGGATATCCGGCAAGCTCATCCACCGGACGCTAACGGGCCGGTGTCCAAAACTGCGTCGCAAATGTCACGCTCGCGATGCGGTGCGCAATCGCAAACTAACATCGCGATTTGTACTTGCCGACTCTTTATGATCGCGAATCACGATAGCGCGTTTTGGAGAAAGAATTTAAACATGCACTCTCTGAAGATACCGTACTAACTCTTAAGGTCACACAAAGACTGCAGCAGCAAAAAAATGTCCCAAAATGAAAGGTTATCAGAGTGATCTATATGCTTTTGAGTTCTCTGAAAAATAAAAATGAGTACCTAAGATTGGATGGGTGATAAAGATAAAAAAATAAAATGAAATGAAATAGCGTCTTGAAAACTTGAGGCCAGACTATTTTCGGCGTGGCTGCAGTAGAGTTGAAGAACTAACATTTTAGCATGGATTGACTTGAACCCGAAGATGATAATTAAGACTGTTATAATAAAGAACAAGTTCACTTTGAATCTGTAGATATACCTAATTTACTTTTAAATCGATTACGTAGTTTTCCTAATCAATTCAGCGTACGTCCCGAGAATATCGCGGATATCGTTACTCAATCACCTATCAACGGTCGGAAGCTAGCAGATGTAACCGTCGCGTGCGCAATCGCATACAAAACGATCCATACCACATTATTAGTATCTCTCCACGATCCTTATGCCATTGTCTCATTAAAATTCGTTTACGGGCTATCTTGTGGAGGAATCTCACGTCTTATATAAAAATAACAACTTCCTCCCATTCATTGGTACTGATGTTACATGGATATAAAAAGTAAGAATCAATGGTCATTTGTATTGGTTCTGTTATTGACGAGTCAGTAGGTGTCTCAATAAATTAAATGGAATTGTTTGAAACAATATTGTCGGTCTCATTTGTATGGTCCTTATAAACCTTTCGCGGCTTTGAGAAAATATATTCATTAATAAAGCAATTGATACAAAAGAAAGCTTGTGTATTCCATATAGAACTTTTGCAGAAATAGTTAATAGCTCTGGCAACAAATATGAATTTGCAATTCATTAATAAAAAGCTTTATACGCCTGAGCAATTCACAGCGGGGGAATGTTCTTTATGGCGAGTTGATCATTTTTGCGCCCTCCACTGACACTGTAATTACTATTACTTATGCATTCATGGAATTCTGCAAAAGGTCGTATAATTATCATTAGAATACTACTTATTACAGCTTATTTCTTGTACAGAGCACTGCACATTGCACTGCCGGAAGACTAATATGTATAATTAGTATTATCATATGGTGAATGCTAATTGCACAACAATTGCCCGTAAAACTTCGATTTAGATATTTAGCAACGTCGTCATTTATAAAGGAAAATTACAATGCTAATGAATTCTTCTACATCTTACATAGGAACCTCGAGTAAATTATAGAAGAAAATTTTTCTCTAAAGCACAGTTTTCATGCCACATCTAATATCACCCGAGACTGCACTTAAACCAGTTAAGACCGGTTAAAAGTCGTTGCAAATTATGCATTATCAGCTTCTAAAAATAACGCCAAGTCCCTCCACATAGGACGTTGGCTCTTTAAGGCAGAAAAGTTCATCATTATTCTAACGGACGCGTCCCCACGGGATATGAGCACCTCTTAGTTTTTATGGCAAACATTACTTATTGAGTTAATGAATTAATTGGATAAAAACATGTTAGATAAATGCTATCATTAATAGTCCTATTGCATAAAGCCTGAGAACCCGACCCGCGAGAAATTGCGGAAAAAAGTAAATTAACTTTACTGACAAAAAAGGATGAAACAATACTAGAAGCGGATGTTAATATTTTAAAAAAATAGAATTGGCATATTTCTAGTAGTTGCAGTGTCTTTAAAACTTCTATAAGGCTCTCTTTGTTTACTACCTCTATGATTAAGTTTGACTCGCTCGCCAAGAATTTAAAACCAGGGCTATAAAATATCACATTTCGTAAAAGTGAATTTGGGGAGAATTATAAAGACATTTGAATAGTTTAATATCCTTCATCCCCTAAAAGAATCAGGTATACGGTTCTACATTCCAAGTAACGTAAAATATCATGTTACTGCTTTTTACGACCTCGTAAAGTTTCTTATTAACGTAAACATGCAAGGGGACATCAAATCTTTTACGCGCCTTAGTGTGCTGAATGTAGATGAAAAAACTAATTTTTCGACGGCAGATCTTCTATCACTTAAACGTTGATTAAAAGCTGTGTAATCGTGTAACCGCAAACCGTTGGCGCCGGCGGCGGCAGTGCAGCGGCGAGCGGCGCAATGCGTGCGTGTGCGCAATGCAATGCATTACATAACGCGAACCAGTTGGCGGATCGAGCGCAACCACCCGGCCCTCGCGGCGCACGCTCCATCTACTCCATGCATTACACGACGTGTATTTCACGGCCGTGCCAAGTTCAATGTTAAATATTATACCTTTATCGGATATTGTAAAGTCTCCGTATCCGATTAGATAAACTCTGTGGGAACATTTACATCGTGATAAAGTACATCTCCTCATAGATCAGCCAACACTTATCGTGTCTTTGAACTCGACACGGAAAATTGGTTTACGTCTATTCTTATTACGGATTTGTAAGAAATGATTAATGATTCGAACACCTGAAGCCACAAAATAGTTATCAAATTACCGATTCTAAATTAATGTTTAGTAAAAAGTGCAATTTTGGCGTCTATCAAAATTTTTGATTGGTCTTATGCGTGGGAACATCGATCGGATTGTTCGTGGTCGGATAACGATCGGAAGGCAAAAAAGGGATCGAGATAATGGCGAACGAACGATGCGCAAGAGACGAGCCCAAGGACGGCGCGCGCGACTCCTCTCTCGCGTCCGCTACGGAATGCACCTACCAGACTATTTTTAGTAATCAAACCCGATGCCGACCCGGTCCTGGTCCCGGCGGCCAGCCAACGAGACAAACAAATGTCCGCGAACACTAGTGATTCCACTGAAATTACATTGCTAACGAGCCCTCCACTGCCGCGCAATTACAAAAACATAGAGCAAAACAAAAACCATCACTGTAGCAAGAAATTGTATCAGCCATCAGTTTTTTACTGCAGCATTTGGTGACTAAACCTCTAAATTACTTTTTCTTTGAGTAAGCAAAGCTCACGTCCGATAAGTAATTTGATACAATCGTACCACCTGGTGCTGCGGCCACATTACTTTTGAATTATAGTGACAAAAAAAATAAGGCAGAGGACCACAATAAAGTTCACTTAAAGGGCTTTCGGAACCCGACTTTAGGAGATTATCCATATTTAATGTTCCAAAATATTGGTCGCATCAGCCCCGGACGGGATGGAATTTACTTTAAATCTTAGTTTATGATATGAACAAAAAGTTTGATGTTATGATGTATTCGCATTCTCAAAATCATTGTCCAAATTCCTGAAATGCCATATTATAATAATACAGTAACTATGTTTATTATACAGAGGCGTTGGCTAACTTAAACATAAAATTTGAAATAAGCTGTTATGCATGAGGTAAATGATGGGTAATTCAACTATTAAAACATTATGTCTGAAGTTACTTATGGTAATTGCGCTGTTGTTTGAAGACATATAACAATAAAATTGACTATAGTTCAAGTGTTATCCTTTAACTATATAAATTCAAGCTCACCGCTGGTATCGAGCAAGATAACTTTAAAATATTGAACTAGTTTTTGTAGCCGTAAGACGCAGGTATCTGGTAACAATGATTGAATTGGATACGGGCAATAACTCGAGTCAACGATACAGATTAAGAAAATGCATGAGTCGGCCGGGGCGACTATCTGTGTATAATCTGGAGTCATTTACGGTACCGGTGCGGGCGCTACAAGTATAGGGAGGCGGGCTCGCGGCGCACCATAATATTATTCCATGGAACTGCAGCGCTAGATGTCCTGGCCACGCGGCGGCTAGGCGAGGGCCGATGAACCCCGCACCTGTCGCCGCTCCCTCCGCATCCCCGCACTATTTTTTCCCAACACCGACTTCCGTCGAAGAGTTTTTGCCGACCTGTCGATAACCTGTCCGATAGCTGCGGACACGCCTCATTAGCGGAATCACTCCCTACTATGTTGATTGGTTTAAATCGTCAACTTTTCTCACAGACTCCGTCGTCGCACAGCCATCCTTGATGCGGTAATTCGCTACATTCCTATAAACGCTTATACCTACGTTGTCAAGTGTCATTGACTCGACATCATTATGTGACAGTTGTTGATGCTGTTTATTTTGGCACTTTTATGCAACATTTCCTATCGTGCGTTATTTTGTAAAGTTGCCAGATGTTGTCCGGAAATGGTATTTTATGATACCTGCTTCTAATAAAGTATAGCTAATAAGCAATTATAATGCTGTTTATGTAGTGTATCTTTGTTGTTTTCATATTACAGCATATAATTAAATCTGGTTCCCATAGCGTGCCCTTTCTAATGCATTGGGTCCGTACACTTGTGACAGGAGCATGGTACCCGCGAGTGCAGTGTCGCATTGTTCGGGCGGTGTGCGTGTGTGCGTGAAGGCGCGGGCGCACTTGAGTCAACACGCGAAACGCGCCGATCTGCCCCCGGCTTTACGGCTCACCTCGGGTACTAAGACTCGTAAGGTTTGTTGATATTAGCCACCGGTTACGATGGATTATACGAATTTTATTGCGTGTAACAAGCTGTAGAACACGAACAATTTGTTTTTAGCATTTTTAGTTCTCATGAGCTGTGATTTCCTTGATGAATGGTCATTGCACTATTGGTCTCTCTTTCCCCAGGTTTTCTTTTTCGCTCTTTTTCTCAACTTTTCCTTTATCTTCGCGAAACTTCAAAGCTGCAGTTGCTAGAGCTTTGATGTTTACGGATGATTATTTGATGACTATGTTAAAATAATATACTCTTAGTTATTTAGAAGGGTAATGGTGGGACTAGCTATTGTACTCTAATGAAACTCGAACAATGAAGGTCGAAGACCCGTAGGTCACAGCAACCACCTTGCTGCCACCACGCCGTGCCATTGTAGCTCTTACATAAGTTATTTACTAGTTCCAATTCTTAGAACTACGACTTTATATTTCCGCTAGGAAACTGCAAGAATTTATTTTAATTAGTTTTAAGGTTTTAGTAGCAATTTACAAGTTTGTGTTTGTTGATGGGATTATAATTGCAGGAGCTTTTGAACATTGAGCACAATATGCAGATAGAAAAAAAATAAACAAGTCCAATGTAAATATAGGATTAAAATGAACCACAATCCTATGTCATTGATGAAACTGTAATAAAATTATTATTTAGAACGAGCTAACTTTAGAATAGATATAAACAGAACTTCAGTCAGTGTCGCAGTGCTGAAGCGCGCCACACCGCGCGTTTACAAATAACAACACAATAGACACTTATTACATACAATTTTTGAGAAGATTACACGTGACGTAATGATGTCCTGTAAACTGATTCGCATACATTTTAAAAAACTGCTTTATTCAGTTTGAACATCAAACATTTTTCAATCACCATGTACTTAATAATGAAGTTTCAAGATTTCTCAAAACTTTCAGCTAAGCTTCAGTTTTTCACATGAAATTATAATGAAGTTTTATCGTGCACAATCGTACTTATTTGAAGTTTTATTATCTCTCTTGTTAGCAATAATAGAAACACCATATTTGAATGCAACTATGACATACCTGCCGCGGGACCGAGGGTGGCTGCGAACAGCAAGAAGCAGGTGGCCAAAACGAGCTGCATGTTGATAGAGTCGAGCGATATCAGCGGGGAAGCGATCTGAGCACACGCAGGAGTGCGCACGCGCTACACGGGACACTCGGGGCACACTGATCGCGCGCTGCCCGGGACCCCCCCTTATAACACAGACGCGTCCCGCGCGCACCATCGCATGGGACCGCTATTGCGACCGCAGCCTCTAGCCCCGCGTACAATACCTCATCGCCTACAAAGCTCTCCAACAGGGACATAGTAATCCAGCAATGGAGCAGCTCCATCTAGATCGGGGCCACCCGAGCGTAGTGCGGTGTCGTCAGCCGCGGACGTCCGGCGGCGAGCGGACGCTCGGCTCGGCGGCGCCCGCGCGCCTCGACACGGGAGTTATCTCGGCAAATCGTACCGCACAATAGTTCGCGCTCAATTTGTTCTTGTTGCGGTCGACGCGAATTCTTCGCTTGTCCAAAGGGTTGTCGACGTTGTCGTAGTTTTTTCTCCGCTCACGATCCGATGCGGCGCGCTTCGAGTGTGTCCTTTGTTATATCTCCCATTCAGGATCACACACAACCCACCTGCTATTATTAAGAGCATTTCAATCAGCAACTAATTTATTCTAACAAATCTATAGCGAGAGCAGTAACGTAAACACCCTCACCACTAGTCTGTGACTATTGGGGAGGCTACGGTCTACTATAGTTTCTCAATAAATAAGCCTTTTACATTTACCTTTTAATGCCTGATATCAGTGAATATCTCGGTGAGATTTGATTTTACATTAACTATTATCTCTTATTGATTTTATCCTCTTAAAAATCATGGAATACTTTTTCACTTTAATAATAATACATAGAATGTCCTACTTCAAAGCGAAGGCATTTCCATTAAAGCTGAGTCGTCCGCGGCTAATAGTTATTAATTAAGTGTATATTTGACCTTGCGGTGGACACAAACAAACGCGAGCTGAGTTCAATATTAGATCTTTGCTGAAATAAAAGCAAATGGGGGAGACGCGGGGCACTTGAAAGCCGCCGCCGCAGCTTCACCACTTTAAACATGTTGCTTTGAAAGCCACGTTAATTGGTGGGACGCTATTTGCTTTGCACGCCATGCGGCCTTCCAGCTTTGACATTGCCATACCATACAGATGCTATTCCTACGTGTGCCTATTACAGTGCGCCTTAAGCATTCCCTTCGTTTACCTGCATAATAAAAAATCTAGGCCAGAAAATAAACGTGGATATTTAAATGTTCATTTCAATACAAGACACTGCACTTAAATGATCCTGCAAAAGTTGAATTGCCCTAGAGCCTGCAGAAACACTTTTGAAATTTCTTTTTTATCGCATTCAAGCGATACCTATCAGTATTGTTTTACATCCGATGAATTACATTCGAGGGCGATACTGGTCGATAAAATAAAATTCACGGTATTATTTTATAAAAAAATATCTGAAGGTATTACTTTAATAGCTGCAAAATGAAAAAAAAGCTTAAAGATTCGAACGATACAATGTTTTTTGATCCGAAGATGTTTCTCCGCTTCGGGGAGTATTTAATTGAACGGGAGCATGACTCCGATGTTTTGAATAATGGTAGTAATAGACCGCACATGCCGCTCAAACAAAACTATTTATGCGCCATTCACAATGCGCGATCGCCGTGCGCCCGCACAAGCCCGCGACACGACATTAATTGATATCTTTACCATCTATTGTGGACAACATTATTTGGGAACTATCTCCGACGTAGGCATGGTAAAATATTCAGTTTAGTATAATTGGTTATTACGATATGCCATAATATTGAAAATATGAAGGAAACAGTAAAAGGAATTCTTTATTGCGTGCTTAGAAATGATGATCAATGTTAGCTGATGTGTCGCCGGCCTTCAATCATAGCGTCCGTCAACGTTGTGATTACTCTAATGTTTTCGAGTTGCGTGCGATGGCTGCGCCTGCGGTGGTCACCGCGACTACTCTGATTACCGCGATTACGATAAAAATGCACCCGCTATCGTTTAAATGCCGTTTTAAAAATAACCGCGTAATAGTCCACCGCAATAGCAATGAACACTAAAAATAAAATATTACGTGGACGGTCCCCTTAGCTTGACGTCCCTGAATAACATTGGGAATATTGCCCGATCATTATGCCGGGTGGACGTCGCTAGTGGTCCGCCATTTACATAGAGCCTACTATTAAATTATCCATTACGATCTGAATCTTCACATATAAAGTTTAGTGTTGTTGATGACTCATGCACGAATGCACTACATACCAGAAACGACTAAACTTGTATTTTATTTGGAGTAGTGCAACTCACCTTTGCCTGGCTCCTATATCTAACGCTGTACGTAGGGACGCAGACATCGCATCCAGCCCACGTCGTGCAGTTTTATATGTAGCTATAAACTTTGTCGTGTTCGGTAAGAACATAACGTATGATATTATTTGAAAATGTTTAACGGCACGTGTAAATGCCCTTATGTGGCCCGCGACTAGGCTGAGCTTAAGTACCTGATCGGTAGCTAAACTAAATTCATTTCATGACGTTTACGAGCTCTGCAACTTTATAAAATTACAAAGGGTATTATTCTATTATTTACTTTCAATTAGTATAACATAGTAATAAATAGTGATCTCTGAATTAATTACTGCAGAAATCTGTTTTCAGCAACCTACCTATATACTCTCGAAATCTCGTTAAGCAATGGTTGGAAAACTAACAAAATCAAATACATAATTTAAATTTAATAATTCGGGATGTCACAAACTTTGCGTTTGATTCACATTTAGTGTCTTATTGGTCAGTTACTCTTCCACAAATGGTATTCCCCAAGTTGAGTTTCAAGCTCAATCAAAACAATCAATCGCTTGAAACCATTAGATATGTTTGAATAGTTTTGTGGTGGCCGCACTGTAATTGTATTGAACAAATCATGATAAAGTTGTGGTTACAATTTCCGAATCATCATCAAGGATCAGCCAATGCAGAAAATAACTTTATAGAATACTTAGTCCTACTCTATATGGAGGAACCACAACCTTAGTATAAAAATAATAAAAAATGAAGTTACCATCCCATCCTTATAAAAATATATTCTCAAAGACTCTTCTTTTTAACTGGTACAATTAAGCCTTTATTCTCGGTGACTGCAGACCGTACCTATTATGTATTTTAATCCATACGCAAGTATTTTTTCTGACCCCTTAGGGGATCTAAAAATAAATGCATCGCGTGGCTAGCTCGGAACAAAAGACCAAAAAGAGCATTGCAGGAGATCGCACCTATGGAGCTGGAGTGAATCCGTAACTAAATTGCATGATTGGCGCGGTTCGCTACTTATTTGCACAATTTCCATTACTTAATCAAATTATTACCTGCTCGCCGATCGTTCCGCGAGCTGCCCGCGGTTTTTCTTATTTCCCGTGGGATTCTCGGGTTTTCTAACGATTTAGATCGTACTTATCCATAGGAAATGAGCTTTTAAATGGTGTGATCCAATTTTTTTCAATTCAATAGCTTGTTGCGGCTATAAACACCACAGAAATTGTTAAAGCATTTTGTAAGCACGTGTTTCCATGTGTAATAAATAAGACTAAAATTGCAGCAACTTTTTTGTAATTTTTGCTACAGGTACAAAATATTTCGCATTACTAAACAGGAGTTACGGGTTAGCTCGAACATAACTGACATTTTAGTCATTATAAAATCATTACAAAAGTATAAAAACATAATGTATAAAAAATGGTACCATACTCACCATTGGCATATAGTTTCTTTTACACCAAGTTCAATACATTACTGCTTAAACTATACACATACCTACGCGTGAACTTACTACTCCTCCTCATCATTATAGGTCCACTATTTGACACATACATTTATTTTTCTTTTTACGATGTCCCCAATTACTTTGGGTCGGCACAATTTGATTTACGCTTCCAGTTCTCCCTGTTACACATACAAAATTCACTCCCTTCTTATACTGAAACAATCCTACCTAAACTACAGGTACTATTGTCGCCCGTTCTTCAGCAAAACACATACATCTTCTTCCGACATCTTTTCGCAGGACGTCACTCAGCCTAACCCAAGCGGTCATCTGATTTTAGATAAAAATCGCTTGGCAAGCCTACTCCTACTTATCGCACTGTTCCATCCCCCGTCTCGGCAATTCATAAATAAAAATCACGCTACGATAAATCGCAAATTTATTTCCGAACGTTATCAATATTTTATTAGAACACTTAATTAAATAAACACTTGCCCACGCACACTCAAATAACTCAAGAATTGCCTGCTTCATAATCAGTATTACAAGAAGAAGAAACCATGTGAAAAATCACTTAATTCCCACCTAAAACAGCTTTACGATCAGTATAAATATAGATCATGGCAATAGATCTTACTTATGCAGCGCATGTCTGCAACGCTTAGCTTTATATCACACAATACAAGTTTTTTTTTACCAAGGTAAGCAGCGCTGTTGATTATAATAAAATGGCCTATTATACGCCCGTCTACGGATATCCTTTGCACAATAATGTATTTATTCTATAAGTCATTATCGGCCCTCGATGTAACACTAGATCAATCTTGAGAAAAGTTGAACGAACTAAATCTCATTTACGCTTTTTTGTTTCCAGCAGATGTTTATTGCTCCCCCTCTAGTTTGGTATAGCGTAAAATTGACAGAACGAATTGCTAAAAAGTTGTAGTAAATTTTGAAGCCAGTTTTTATTGTTGCAATTTTTGATTTGGTTATTCCATAAACATGCTTAATAGAACCGAAATGGTGTGTTCGCGTAAATATTTATCGACCGCGCACAAATTTTACAACGAATCATCGTTTTCTTAAAAACCTTTGGCAATTTTTCCTGGTCCTCGTCGTCACGGGGAGCAAAAATTGAGTACCTGCACTTAATCTGAAGTGCAGAACTTCGGATAAAATCGACGCTCGGTCGTCTTTGATATTGAAATTAATGCACCTATCAGTGGAATTTGATTGATTTCGCTTGTTAGTAGTCTGAATGTTAATAACTCATGACATCGCGGCAATGCATACCGGTCCGAGACGCAATTACAGTTTTTTGGCCCCAGTGTGCGTCGCTATTAAGTTGGCGTAGCATTTGCATGGCTCGCTTAGCTCGGCGCCTGCGCACCGTGCATTGTCCGGCGTGCCTTATGATGACACGCCGGACAATGCTTAATAGACAGTCTATTAAGCATAGCTGTGATGGATGCATTATGCTCTCTAAGATATCGATTTAATTATAAAGTTAGTGTATTTAATTACAATTTTACAATTAATTGACGATTTTTTTTCAATTTAACGTTATTTACATCTACCTCACCGGTACCAACTTAAATAATAATATATATAGGTACCTACTGTATCTACTACGTCGCTCTAGCTCTGCATTCTAGCTGCAATATTTCATTTTGTTCTTAGTTGCAGAAACAGATAAAAAGTCACCATAACTCCTCTTTATGTGACTTATGTTATTATTAACTTAGGATCTCCGTGTATTTGAATTCAGTTTATGCAGGCGAGGTCTCGTTAGAATCTGTCGTTAGACTATAAAGTCAGAATCATAAATTATTAAGTAACAGCGCACTCGCTGTTTTATCCATACGCGTTTTATGTTAATATAAGCACCTTTATTTCTCGCGTGGGATAAAGTAACTACACAATTTAGTAAAATACTAATACAGTTATAAAATACACCGTGTATTTTCTATTATGAAGCCACCACGTGCAGCCGGTACAGCTAATAGATTTGATAGCCTGCGATAGGCTACATTGATTCGCGTCGCGCCGTCGCGCATCGCCCTCACGTCAGTGGTTATGTGTTTAAGCAATTACTCCCTAGAGATTGAAGGTACAACATCAGTCTTGGCTGTAAGATCGCTTCCCGTTATAATTGACGTACACACGAGGGCCTGCCGAGGTGTCAGAAGACTGGAGGGACCGCGAAGGCACGCCTCACACCTCCACTATAATTTACCCGGACCGTCTACGCGGAAACCCCTAATCACGAGTGTTTAGTAAAATCATCATTTTCAACACATTCGGAGTTTGCATCGATAAACATTACGATACTCACTACAACATTAATTAAAGCTATTTAATTAATTGTAACTTGTAGTTAAATTATAACTGTTTACGTTACATTACCTATGTCGCTTTCACGATTATTGTTGGTTATGTCAGAGATAAAGGTTTCTTATTAATATTACGTTGTGCCTTGTTGCAATTAATTAAGGTTGTTGGCTCTGGCACTGCCTGCAGCGAAGGACAGCTTAGTCGTTTGTGAAAAAATATGAGAAGAGGTTTATTGCACCCAGCTAAATGTTTTACTGCATGAAAGTCGTTGCCGCGAGTTCTACGTACACACAAAGACCTTAGTTTAAGTATCCTTAAAATATACTCAAATGATTTTCATGTCGTTACAAAAGACCAGAAATTCAAATGGTTCCTAAAACATAACTTAGTTTTTAATTTTGGCTAGTTCAGCATACCCCTTTCCCTTCCTTTACTTCTTCTGTACCTAGGAAAAAGTAATATTCAATATGCGGCAGAAACTAGAAAATTGCGGGTGTTATCATAATTTTGTAGTGTTGACGTGTGATTTCCTCCCCAAAGGTTCAAGGTTATGAACGTGATTTTGAAATATCGTAAAACCAATCTCAATGGCTCATCTGTGGCGCCGATCACTGCTTTCTCACGACCAAATAGCACTGCTTGCTTCTTTATTTTAATCCTTATTATAAATATCATAAGAACCTTAATCGGTTGTTGATTGAAACTGTAGATGTTTTTATGTTTTCTGTCCTAAGTGTTTTGTTTGAAGGTCGTGTTTAACAGCCTGTTGTGCCGTTCTTTGTTATCTGAGTTGACTGTAAAAATATTGACACTAGATCAACAGTATAGACGGGACATGCTCGCTGGATCATAAACGGACAATGGCAACTGCTTCAAATCATAAGAACACACAGTAATGACCCTTCTTGGCAGTCGGGTAAAAAGGATAGGTAATATGTAAACTACATAGCCCAGTGGTGTAGTTAAGTAGGTACCTACCACTCGTGACCAATTTAAACCTGTATTTTTATTGAAATTATCTACATTCTTATTTATCGTGGTTGAGTAATGGCCTGTAATCAAACTAATTTCTGTGGTAGAACTTGGTATAAGTCTAAATCACAATGTTTTATGTGTTGTTGCAAATTCTCTTCATTCAGTCGAAGCATAATTTATCAATGAACCAAGATTTATTAATGAATAGCTGCTTACAAAGCGTCGCTCAAAAGATCGCATGATCACCTTATCCACATTCCTGTCTCATTCTATCTGGAAAACATTCTCAGATTACTGCTAATGCAGACTTTATTATTTCCGTTACACAGTCGTTCACAAATACTCAAAGTGGAAATTCATGGCGTATCATGGTGTTCACATCGGTGCACCGTGCGCCGACGCAGCAGCGCGCGGCGTATCTAAAGCTCAATTGCACAATTAGTGTTGCCTCCATTGTGCTTCCGGATTCCCTCGGGATTGCGCTCAGCTCTCAGGCTCTCAACATAGATTTTCTTGGTCGACACTACGCTTATTATATTCTATGAGCGTCGCCGTCATAGCTGTCCGTGTTCATACACGATGACGATAAATTCCTGTCGTAAAATTTTGCACAACGTGATTAATAATAGTTGCGAATTAATAGCGGTCAAGTATAAAACGGACGTTTCCGCAAGTAATGCGCAAACACGTCCGTATCGCGATTTATATTATGTACTATGATGGTGGCTTCACCTTGAATTATTAACCAAGGATATGAGCATCAACACCCGGCAATTAAAATATAATCCAGAACCTTCCGGGAAACCGAGCGCGGGATCCGCAGACACCTCCCGCTGCTCGTCAATCCTGCCCAAGATTCCTGTCCCGGCCGTCAAGAAATAACCACTTTTAATTATCATTTACCATCTTCCTGTCTAATTTGCAATGTTTATAATAGATGCAACTTACAATCGAAACTTTCGAACGTAACGTAAAAATGTTAAGTGTATTCTAACTTATTAGAAACGATCCTCATCAAGCCGTGATATTTCACACTATTCTAACAACTCTTTGGAACGGCTATGTTAACCCATAATAATCCCGTGACTAAGTTGACAGTAGTGCCCACAGGTATTATTCATACTTGCGTTAAAAGTAATGTCTTGCGTCTCTCCGTGAGAAAGCAGAAAAATGGTGGCTTTGAATGTATCTGGTAAATTGGTACTGGGAACTATTTTATGTATTGCAACAAGCACACAAACACTTGACGTGTAATAAATCACGAGCATTGAGCAGTAAACTATGAAAAAGAGCCGTGAAAAGAACATTGTATGATGCAAATCCTTGACCTCGGATATTCTATTCAGATGTCATTATTATTCCTGACTCGTATCGCCATTAAGAGACTACAACTTTGAAAGTACCTACAAGGAAAGTATTCGCGTACAAAACCTAAGCGGTCATAAATAATACGAGGCGAGCGGAGTCAGCTAATGAATTACGAGTGCGAGGCTCATAATAGCGGGTCGCGCGCGGCGCTAAATGCTGCGCACGCGGTTGCCGCCGCCCGCCGCCGCCGCGGGCAATGTACGCACCGCGCCACGCAACCAACCCCCAGCTTACAGAACGCCGACCGCCGCGCAGCTAACAAAGAACGCCGATCTCGTGCGAATAGTTCACGCTCTGCCTCTTGCATCATTGTAATAGACGGATGGACCGAGTCAACGACACCCGTCGACGAGTCATCGCCATCATCATTCAACTCGAACTGTCTTCCCAAACCAGTGCAGAGTCGTAATGAATCATTACGAGTATTACGATGCACGTTCCGAGATGATACTGATATAATGCGATAAGCTGAACAACGCGAACTGGAAGAGCAGAATTTATAGGAGGCTGCGATGCGCCAAGGCCGCCCAGTCGTTGCTATTATGTAAATAATGCACTCCTATGTCGTGCCCTCTGTGGCACTAGCTTACCGACTACGGCTGTTCATCATAGCGACCCCTTCACATACCTTAGCTCTCATTATTTTCGTTGCTTGCATGTGTTTGAGAAAACGTATAATCTTCTCCAGAAGGACTTTGTAATGTGCTAGTTAAGTCTACATTTTGTACCATTAAAAAGACAAGTAATCACCTCGGAAATAGAGACCTTAATTACAGCACTGCTAATGTATGCAGTCAGTGCTACATCTGAATTGATAGAACACGTATTAATTGCATACTGGTCTAGTACTTTAGATAAAACGGGCGTGAAGGTAAAGGCAGTCCTGAGCAAATTGTAACACTTAACTGTTGGAAATAATGAGTCACCGTGCAGTAATCACAACTTGTCACGGTTGTAACGGTATTGCAATTTTAATAATACAATGCAATTCAATGCATTATACAATATACAAAAGCTTTGGTATAAAATCCAAACTGCTGCGTAGACATTAATAGGAAGATCACTGAATATGAATTGTTTAGTTAACGGTTTTAAGTACCTACCTATGTACGTTATGTATTTATTTAAATTCCGTCTCTAACCCAATAGGCACTATTCTTGGTCGTTACTTCCTACCTAGAAATAACTAGCTTGATTCACGAGTTGTTTGTTTTATTTACGAATATCAGCTGCAGTCGTGAGGCACGTCAAACTGATCACACCCGCGACTCCTAAATCAATAGGAGCGGATCGGCGCGGAAGCGTTCACCGCTGCCCTGCAGAGGTGCTGCCCATGTGCGCTTATCAAGTTCATCACTGTCGCCTCGACACGATCCACACGTGGAGGCCATTATACCATCCTCATATTGCATAGAATATAACCAAATAGCGCACAACTTCGTTTGCTGAAAACCTTTGCAATTTGAAATTCTCATAAAAAACGCAACCAGCGCCCATGGTGGGCACTTAAAACATTTTTGGCCTTAATTAGAGCTGTGAAAATAATAAATACCCTCGCTGGAGTGCTCCCTGGCTAATGGTGACTGCATTCCGACAGTGAGGATTGTCGCCGGAGAAAAGTGGCGTGTCATTGAACCGCCCTGTGGTGAATTGCTCCGCTTCCGCCAACACCCGGCAAATAAAATCAATTATTGTGATGCCGTTACTCCTCTCGTCTAATTTACGACCTGTACACTAACAATAAAGAACCCTTTACCATTGGAACGTCATCCTCATGAAGATATAATAACAAAGGTAACACCATACATATACCTATCCACATTCTCTTGCATCTAACTAATGGATGTACCTGTCATTCCTGGTAACTGATTCAGCAAGGCTATAAATACAAGCTAGGCACGTGTGTTAATTCTATAGAACGCTATTTAATAAAGATAACCACGTCATGTTATTGTCGCGGAGGCACCGGATAAGCGCTGCGACCGGCCGATTGTCTCGCGACTATCGTAAATAACTCGCGCTGTGTCCGGTGTCGACCACGAATACAGAGTTGCCGACGACGGCTGGCGAATCCTGGCGTCGCCGCCGAGCCCTCCGCGTCCCCTAACGCGGACCGCTCCACCTCGCCTTCCGTCGAACGCGCAACCTAGCAGGCGAACAAACGTCGCGTCCTTCGCTCGACACGCGCTCGCCGAAGACCCGTGGTTGCGCGTGCTCTCGGACCGCTCACAGGAAACAGCCTCCGCGCTAGGAATACGGATGAGCGTGACGTGTGCCATGGGCCCGCCGACTTATCTAAACTGAACCCTAGTCTCCGGCGGTATCTACCGAAGTTAAATTATTACTGTCTCTAGGTGTCCATTTACAAAGCGTAAAGTATCCCTATTTATCGACGACGAGCAATTTGAGCAATATAACGACGACTCGGGCCAAGGACTGCAATTGGCCGTCGGCTATGAATTCCAGCTGAGGTAGAAACAATGGACATATGATATAAATAGGTGGAATAAATATAAAATGCTAGTGTTTATTTGGTCTATTTACTGGCTGAACGATATGCGAAGGGTGCATAGAGGGCGGGCAGGGATCGAGCGA
This sequence comes from Helicoverpa zea, assembly GCF_022581195.2. Classification (NCBI taxonomy): domain Eukaryota; kingdom Metazoa; phylum Arthropoda; class Insecta; order Lepidoptera; family Noctuidae; genus Helicoverpa; species Helicoverpa zea. The sequence goes on along the minus strand of NC_061452.1, from coordinate 9,148,928 downwards.
GCCCGAAGTATTGCCGAGGTCCGATAGCATCGGTGCGCAGCGCGCTATAAATAGATGAGCAGGCAGACCCTTGAACCAGCCGCGGTCGTCACTATGCGCCTCGAAGGGTTACTGCTTAATAAAGTTGATAATACACCCAAGTATTGTAGCGGCACTAGCGGATAGCAGACACCAGTTAATTAAATACAAGTCGCTTCACATTTCATAGAACTACATTTTATTTTTCTATTGTGTGATCAAGGCAGGATATAAGGTTTTTTGATACTGAACGGTAAAGGAATTGACATTGATTTAGTAAAATTGGCAGAGCTCTTTTTTTACTCTCTCTGCAGAATACCTACAGCCTTTTAAATAGGCAAGGCAGCAAAATAACTTAGTTAGAGGTAATTAAGTGCTAGCAAGCGACATCCCTGTTCGTTGCTCCGGTACCGCAACAATCCACCATAAAACACGGCAGACGGGGTGCAGCTTCTCGCTTGTTCGCTTTCATTCGCGCATGCGGACGACGCTTATTTTTTTCCCTGATTAGAGTAAAAGATGCGCAACCGGTCGCGGAGCGAAGGCCGCAGCCAGGGACGGGCGTGAGTCGCGCTGCGCCCGCGCCGCGCCTCGCGCCGCCTCCGCGCCCGCTAATGATGCGACTCCACTGAACCACTCCTAATTGGACGAACGCCCGACCGCTCCAGGAAAAAATATCCACCAACCATGCGCACTACACAGAATAATCAGAATTGCAAAACTCCACTTTGAATCATACAAATTATTAAATTCCAGCTAAATCAACTAACATGCAACATACGCTGCTAATTATAAAATTGTGCCCTTACCTGGAACTGCTTTGTAGAAACCTTTCGCACATTCGCTTATTATCACTTATCAAGATATGTGAGGTGTGAATATAAAATGTTTCAGTTCTGGGAACTATAAAGTTTCCGAGTTACATCACAGGGTCACTTTAATGACATAATAATGTTTTATAAACACCATTACAGTTACTTGTATTCTTTTCCTGAGGTACCTTGGCGAATGCGATTATGTCAGAGGCACGTACTCTATAAGAATTGCCCTTTAATAACGGTAGAAATATAGTGAACAGTCGTAGATTGCAGACGAACTAAGTCTACCTAGCTGTAAGTAATGATACAATTGACGTTTGTTATTTTTCATTTAGCGGCACCTGGGGGTCTCGTGATTCTGTGACGAGGAAGTTTAGATATATTGCCGACTAGATATTAAAATCCAATCTCTACGTGACAGTAGTATTAATTACAAACTGGTTTAGCCATCGATTGATTTATCTAGACGATATCCAAGCTATGTCCAAGCAGAAAAATTTGCAAAGGTAAAATAATGACCCCTCTCAATATTAGTATTAAAAATAACTCTGCTTGCCTTTAATTAAAACTGATATGTACAACAAAAAGAAAACAAACCCGTATGGACATCTGAATCCAATGCGAGATGTAAATTTTTAACCCCTAGCGCAAAACGAAAAGGTTGATAACTTGGTCGGTTGTTTGTAGCATTCAGTATTGCGACGAGTATATCTGTTAATCTGTGGCTCCGGACCTCTGCTTACACACCGCACTGTGTGAACATTTCATGATGCTGTTCTTTGATATAGCCACCTTTAAAATGTATTACCTCGGCTTTTATGCCCTACAAACTATCAGTAAAAAACAAATACCATGTTGAATGATAAGAGCGATAAACATAATATATTGAATCTTTGGCAGAGAGGGGAGCTCGTGTCTAAGTACCTAATAGTCGTCGCAAGGGTCTAACATAAGGTTAAGCAATGCTTGGTGTGTTCGGTCCGTGGATGGAATACCGTCATGACGAGTTCCTCCATGACAAATAAATTGCTCCATGGCTGTCATTTTAACAGTTTTTCAGGCATTAAGGGTAGTCAGAAGGCAGAAAGTCTTGGAACCAGTATTAAGGGGATAACTGAGTGTAGGGAGCCAGATAGGCAGTTGTTTCGTGTAAACCACTAGGGCTGGAAGCCGACCTCAATATTGTTGGAAAAACTCTAAGAGATGAAGCAAAATGGCATAAGAAAGACACATTCAGGAATGTTTCTATAAAATCCATTTCTACGTCCAATTCCTCATCACTGACCGTGAGCCCGGTTTGTGATATTGGACATTCCATTATTTTTTCGCAGTTAATAAAAAGAATGATAAGAAAGAATTTCTCTATGTTTATTACTAATAGGTATATTTGAAGACAAAGGTTTTAACGCATTTTGTGTTTTTGATCTTCCAACTATTATTTTATAATGGATTTTTCTAGGCATTCCCATCAGTACCAACCAAGTCTTGTGCGGCCTACTCATTGAACCATTCAGGCGGAGACACAAAAGGCTATAAATTTAATGACTAAAATCCTCATACAGGAAGTTTTAATGTTTATTACATGTGTTTTAAGATGTCTTTGGAATAGCATACAATTCGCAATTGTCTGTCAATAACCAATTCACTGGAGCCGTCGCCGCTGCACAGCACTTCGTCATCGAGAAATGTTTTTTGACAGCATTACATGTGCGTGCTCTCAGCTGCGCCGGCGCACCTGACAATATGTCACTAGGAATTCCTACGTGGTCACCCATTTCATTTCAGTTAATAGCTTGTCATTTTAAACTAACTCCGTAAAGTTTTCTTTGTGCTATGGGAGAGCCTTATATGAGCTTGAATCAATTATAAATTTTATATACCCGCCCGTGTATTAGTTTTCCTTGCGTTCGTGTCCCGCATCTAATGAGATATAACCGCTACAATCGAGGTGCTTTATGAAGTTGTAAAATAAACGGATTCAACGCGGCCTTATGTCTGATGTTTAACTGACAACGCTTGACTCTCGACCCACGGTCGTGTCATTTTAATTCAATGGACGTGTCTTGGCGCACTATCGGCACTAACTTGTCGTTCATAAGATTTCCTGGTTATCTCGCCCTGTAAATTGTCTTTTCCTATTGCAGCCATCGATGCGGCTTGACTAATGAAGATTTAAATCGACGGTGGTGTAAACCGAGTCCCGTTTTGCATCCTTCTATTTATCATACTAAGGTGAGATAACTTTACAGCCAACCAGATATATAATTTCCTGAATGAAATACATATCAAATATACTGCTTTGTCGAAAGCTTGCATCAAAATGCCACAGCGGAAACATGGAACAACCGATTTTATGTTGGTCCAGATCGAACAGTTTTAATTATAAACCAGGAATTGAGAGCTGAAAGAGTATTTAATAGTAAATGTATACTAATATTTCAGGGACTAATAGAATATCTTGTCCGGGTGTGGAAGAAGCCACCGCTGGTGTACTGTGACTACCACGGACACTCGCGCAAGAAGAATGTGTTCTTCTACGGCTGCGCCGGCGCTGAGAGCTGGTGTAGCAACGACCGAATAGTGCCAGACGAACCAGTCAAATATTTAGTAAGCTAACCTGATGAGAATTAGATATAAAGTCACTCATTCAAGTTTCCAAAAGTCTTCCCTCAAAAACGCTCTCCCTTCACCACTTCCTATGTGTTTTTGCTGGATAGAAGAAATGGTGGAATAAACTCCCCAGCAACAGAATTATGTCTGTAAGGTTTATAAAACCTATCATTAAAGCGTAAACGTTGGTGAGAATGTCACTTTTAATTCAACTCACTTTTACGTTATATTTCTAATTTATAAAAATAAGTACCTACTTCCTTGTTCTAAAAACACCAGCATTTAAAACATCCTTTATGGTAACTTAAGCATCTCACGTTTTACGACATCCGTTTACTTTATCATTACTTTTTAATAGACCAAATGACGTAACCTCATGATTCCTTATGGCAGATGCTGCCAGCCCTGATGCATCGGATATCCCCAGCATTCGCGCTGGGCTCCTGCTCCTTCAGAGTGGAACGGGAACGAGAAAGCACGGCCAGGGTCACCGTGTGGAGACACCTTGGCGTTACTAGGTCCTACACAATGGAAGCATCCTTCTGTGGATTTGATAGAGGGCCCTTCAAGGTAAGTAGACTGACGGTGTTTAGCTTGTTTTTTTTTAAATTTTCCCAGTATCATCTTTTGATAAGTAGGTACTATATTTACAAGCTACTATATTTAAAAGCTCAAGATTAGACTAATGCTGTAGTAGTGTGACCACTCTGTAGTGGATAGTCCAACTCCCCACAAATTGTGAATAACGAGACGCATGAATTTTATTTTTTACTCTACCGATGTAAAAACGAGGATTATTCCGAAGTAATTATATAATGATACGCGTTCTATCACACTTATACTCCAATTAGAAATGACAGATCTTCAGATTGATGATAACGATAGTTAGTTACCCGCCATGTGGGCTAATACATCTAGCGGTGTCCATCCCATAGTGGATACCAGATCCGCCTGATAAGGCCGACGGTCGCTACAAATCTTCCATCTTCTTTATGTGGGAAGACAGCTATTCGTACGTTGTTTTATTATTGAATCATCCCTGCGAGGGCCTGGTGTGATTGCGAATGTTTCCATACGATGCGCTATTGTAGGTAAATTGTTTTAATTATAACTAGCAATATTTATTGTAAACCTGTCGAATTACCACCATATTATTGGTAATGTTGAAACAATTAGCTCGCCTATGGCATAACTTCAGCTAAATAGAGCTAATATTGTTTCAACAAGAAATCAAAGCTGTTTCCTATTCATTAAGAAACCCTCGGACTCCTTCAGGGCTATAGCCGGCAATTAGTCCAAGTACAAGTTTTAATTGGCATACCCAGCGGTCTATGTGCCTACTTATAATAAAAACTATAATTAATTATCCTGTCAAGTGCCTTGTAAAACTGCAGGATGCCATCATGATAATCCTATCAATAAATACCTAATCAGTGATGCAGCGTACGTGAATGACTCAACAATAATGTCATATTCCATACGCGAATTCATGACACGAAGCTGCAATACGACATGACGTATACTCATATGAATAATACTGGTAGAAATAAACTTAGCCTCCTCACCCGTCGTGATCGAAGGACAGGAATTAAGCAATGTATGAAAATGTGGAATGTAATAATATTTCACGGAGGCAATATTTAAGAAGTAGTAGGTAACATACGTCCTAGCATTGTATGTTGGCACCTGCGATATTAGCGACTCGTGTTGAGAATAGCATGGTTCATAAATATATAATCTCCCCCTACAGTTCTTGAACAAGTCAATTCGCAGAAATGTGTTTTATAAAATAATATTTTATCCAATTCCCAGGGCTTCCACTTAAACACTCATCACCTTCAGAGCGTGGGCAGCGACTTCTGCGAGGCTCTCAACGGCCTCAACGACACCGCTACCAATGTAGACATACAACTCACCAAGGATCTGAACGGGTTAGTGGACGACTTGACGCCATCCGTCATTCACTTTATGTACCAGACGTAATATATCCAGCCCTATAAGTAAACCGATGTTGACAAGCGGTTTCCAATAATTTAACACCAGTGCGTAAGAGCCACGCCACACTGGCGCTTACTTTATTTATCCAGACCACTTTGTTCACCGCACGAGTTTCTCTTCGAAGTTTATGGGCATAAATTTTGCTCAACTTGAAAAAGTTATGCCAATATTGTTTCTAAAGTTGTAAAAGCTATTTTTGGATAGGATTCTAGTCTTTTTAATTATAAGACAAAGTATTCTACCTCATAAGCTATATTTTTCGAAAATTGACAGCCATTTTTATGAACCGTTATTTGTTTGACAGAAATATCATAGAGATCAATTTAACTGGTGCAGAAAAAGACAGGCAAGTTACAAACTGAACAAATGAAACAAAAACTAACCACTTTATACCAAATCACTTTATACCCGATTGCCAAGAAGGGTTATGTTTTCAAAAACATTCATTCTGCCATTGAGAAACTTTCTAAACCTCCATTCACCTAACAAGAAATAATCTGATTTTATCTATAACGACCACAAAATTGAGCGTCACATTATTTACTTACATATAGGCATGAAAATTGCTTATCCATTTACTATTACAGTCTACATGACACGAACTGACATTTCTCAGCTAATTAACCGAAAAAATAAGAGTTTTCAAAATTTTTGCTATTTTGTAAAAATTTTTTTGTAGGAGGTTTTACAACATGGAATAATGATGTTCAGAATGCGATCGATAGTTTATTACCTATTAAGAATATCCCTCGATATTGCATGAACGCATTATTTAAGCTTGTTTACACAAGCTCAAGGTACGAGAACAAGATACACAAACTCGTATACGCGAACAGATAATAATCACATACAAGTTTCGCAACTATCTACCTGCCTTATGTTAGTCATAAGTATCCCTTACCAACTTAAGAATGTACGAAATTATGGTCCGTGTGTTAAAAAGGGCTAGGGTTAACTATCGCTAATGCCCGTAATCACGCGCAGGCTTAACACACTAATTTAGCATTGATCGATTCATCTTGTGAGGATTTTGTTTTTAATTTTTTGGAAACAGGAAATTCTGACGGAATCATTTCTTCGAAATTTTTTTTTGAAGCGTGCGCGCATTTCGAACTAATATTTATCATGATGGATGCTTTTGCCAAACATTTCTAACAGTTATCTAATATGTTTTGCTGTATAATTAATGTTGTTTTTCTGTTGTTCAGTGAGATTGCGGTGGACAGCGAGCCCGGCTCCGGTTCAGACAGTGTTTTGAAGACAGACTCTGATGAGGACTTCGACTAATTCGACTTTATATTATAACCTTAGGCTAAGCGCTTGCTACGGAAATAATAAAGCCAGGTGCGGTCTGTGTCACGAGCTAGTGTAAACGAAACGTTGTGTAGTCGGGGGCTGTGTTCGTGATGAGCCAGATCTACTTGCGTGTCTAAAAAGAGTAATAGATACAAAATTATTACAAGTTCAGAAACAAACCTTTCACCAAACAACTGTTTTGCTCTTATAAGTCCTGGTAACTTAGGCGGATCTACTTAGAAATTTAGATACTTTATTTTTTATTATTTTAGAAATTGACTGCCTTTTTTGCTAAGAATTTATTGACACGATATTTTTGGTTTAGTGATTTTAGTGTTGCCCTAAGTTATCATGTTGTGTACTAAATTTGACCGTGTATCGTAAGGCCGTGACCACTTAGATTGTTTAGTTTGGTTTGATGTGATATAAGTTAAATTTTAAGTGGCTTGTGATCTCAATTACAAATAAATTATGAAATCACGTTATGGATTTTGTTTTTCTATATGAACTCCTTTTCATTATGATAGTGAATTAATTTTCAATGTCCAAAATAAGTAAAACAGCAAATTAAAAATTTCAAAACTATATTGTCATCATTAACAATAAATTACATTTTATACTAATATTAAATAAATAATTTGCACTGCTTCGCATCAATACAATAAATTCCATTACTGAACTGGTAGGGATACCAATCAAATTAATGAAAAAGACAAATTGAAAAGTCGATGCGGATAAAATAAATTGACGACTGATTGCTAATGTGATAATATAAGTTTTCTAAAAATTAACAAATAATAAATTCTGGTTAGACAAGACTCCGGTTACAACATTTATAAATATTAACAAAATACTGATATAAAACGATGTTATAAAAATTATTATAATTATCATCTTAATAATAAATTGTAATAGTGCACAAAGTTTTGTTCTAGGATCACACTTTATTAACCTAACCTAGGATTTTAAACAAAAAAATAATATTGTCATTGTTCAAAAAAAGTATTGTAATATTAGAGTACGATGATTATAAATCAGCGAATTATTAGTTTATGACACAACGTCCGCTTGGCGGCGTTGTATTTCGAAGGGACGAGAGGAAATGGGCTCAGGGATTTAACCATTACTTTAAATCCCATAAAATATAGCATTCTGCTCCGCGCCTGCACGTTAAACCCTTAATACGTTTAATAGAAGAAAAAAATGCAAATATCCTGCTCTTTTACGTTTATAGGATTTATAGTTTATGGTAAACCCTTAGAGCTTAAGCGAGTAAAGCAGATACAAAATATCTCCATAAAATCGGAGTCATTTTTGGCTATATTCCAAAATATTTCTTCCATAATTTCTATTGAGAAGCACCGCGAGACAGAAATGTTTCTGCATCGAAAGGCAACTTTTTCCGTCCCATTTGCGAATCAGTTTAGTAAAGAGAAAAATATTCTGTTCAAATAATGAGAGTAAATAGATATTGAACGTTATATAAGGGGTTTGGGTTGGCTTACATTAGCGATAATTTCATATGTTTTCGCTTTTGTGCATCTCGAAACAATACCAAAACTATTGTGATAAAGTACGAAAATTATTTGTGCTTCTTTTTATCGTTTTTTAGTAACATTCATTATTATTTGCAACAGCTGCATCTAGTTTGAATTCTACTTATTATCCCATTGCGAGCGAGCTTTACTACGTGATTTGAACAAATATCAACTAAGTAATGCACCAATTGACGACCACGACCACTCTACCAAGAGTGTGACTACAAAGAAAGAAGAATGCACCAATTGTTGCCTTATCGCAAATGTTAGCCATCTTAGAAAATCACAAATGCATCAATTTATACTAAAGGTTTATAGAATTAACTAATCCTTATACACACAATGAATTATTAACATAACGGCTACGTTAACCAGGTGGTTACATTTTATGTGTTCAAACTTAATCTAAATTAACAAACATATGAGCAAATTAGTACTCAAAAAATGTCTTTTTAATACAAAGAGACATTATTGATTATAAAATAATTGTAAGAAAGTGTCTACTTAGGTCACAGTTATATTACATAATGCAAAAAAAACAGCCAATAACTTCAGGCTCCCACAATTAACGGTTACGGATTCACACTCATGCATAATTATACAAAAATCATATGTAATTTCAATTGACGTAGAATTAAATGAAGATGGAAGGGACCGACCAGCGACCAGCAACAATAGCGTAATCGCACACACAAATATTATTTACAAAAGATACACTCGCCAATCGTATAAACATATTGTTCACACGAACCGATGGGAAATGGAACACTTGTGGATTCTTTATATCTACGTTTGATTCCGTCCTGAACACTCAAGGCTTCGTCCTCTGACCATTGTTATCAATACAGTATACACGATTATATACAATACAGTATGTAAATATATATCTACTATGTATAGTCTGTCCAGAAGCGCACTCAAGTCTATACTCAGGTATTACGTTAGCCACGTAAGGCGGTTAGTAAAGAGGGCACTGCGGCACAGTTGTGTGTGATGCACAAAAGTCTTTGAATCAAGAATACGTTTGACGTACACCGAGGAATGGTTTTAGAAGTAAACCTCTATTACAGAAATGGATCACTGAAAAGGTTTATAGGACACGACTGCCCTAAGGCCGTTACACACTAGTGCTTTTATACGCGCGAGCTTAAAGGACTGGCAACTATTGGTTCCAGCGATGACACCCGAATACGCGCGGATAGGGCAAACTGAGCGACAAACAAAATACGTCAGTGTGAAACTGCTTTAGGACAACGTGCTTGCTTTTGTATAGCTCCACCCAAACTTAATGACAGCTCGCAATTAACCTCCGAGTACAGACAGGCACTTGAAGTGGTCAAGCCAATTAAACTAACAATAGTTTCTGCCGCCACTAAGTTCGGCACGAACCATACACAAAGTTCATAGTATAGAACGTTAAGTATAGAACAGGACTTACGAGTATAGAAGAGGTCTTACTCAATCACCAGCGCTGGCCGCAACATCAGGTGACGTCATTGCGCGGGCGCGGGCGACGCGTGCGGGGCGGGGGAGGCGCGGGCGCGGGGCGGCTGGCGGGGCGGCTGACGGCGCTGACGGGCCAGGAACGAGTGGCCGGCCGACAGCAGCGTGAACCGCGTGTCTACGGCGTCACGGTGACAGCGGGCGCCGAGAGTGTACCAAGCTGTACTTAGTAAGCGTTGTTCGGTGGCACCGGCGCGGCCAGGCTCTGAGGTTGAACCGCTCCATCTAAAAGAAATATGTGTGTTATTTTATATCTTCATAGTTTTAATATCTTTGGCTGTCGTTATGGGTTGTCTGACTCGAGAGTGTGACACCCTGCCTTAACAAAAGGTGGTTACCGATGTAAGTGGGTTGACGTCAGATAGGATCTGGTTAGACGAGACAATTCTAACGTAGTCTGGGTTAAATGATTTAGTTAAGCCAAATGCAAAGAAAGCTACACAAGTCTTGGGATATAATGCGTATATGCCAGTGTAATAATAATATAGTAAAATTAAATAATAGTAAAACTCACTCGGTCCTATTACTGGGCGCAGGCACGATCTCGGGTCGCGATGGTCCAGCCACGGTTCCCGCGGGACGCGAATATCCCAACGTTATATCTGACAGCGATTGTTGAGCTGCAATCAAAAGGATCAAAATATAACATTAATTTTAAAGCGTCCTCCACACACAGCTCACGAGATTTCTAGGTGAAATACTCCGGAAAGTTAATCGGAGCTATTGAGAAAGGAATATAGCGAGATAAAGTTCTACGAAGTAGGGCGAAGTGCCCCTCGACACTCCTCGTATTTGCCTATCCTCGGCCAATTTCTATCTAGAGAACGTTGTAATGGTTTCCATAGAGAATCCATAGGGAATAAGGTAGTCATTGAATAACTAAACACGGTTCGACAAAACTATTTCTGTTTTAGGCAGGACAAAACGACTTATTCTGTACTTATTTTGAAACTTACTAAACGTACCAGAAGCTCTAGGGTCCAGCGACTTGATGACTTCCTTAGCCTTTTCAAGGCACTTCTTGTATTTGTCCTCCGTAGCGAGTAGTTCCGCGTCCTTGGCCGCGATTGCCTCTTGCAACTTCGTGGCACGCCGCCGTTCTTCTGCTAAGGCCGCTTGTAATTCTTCTACTTGTAATGCTGTGTAGATAAAAAAAATATGTAACAATAAAGACCGGAAGAAACCTAACAGCTAGTTATTATTAATTGGAAAGTGAGTTTGCTTTAAAGTTGGGGTCAGTTGGTAGGTCAGATGGCAATTCAGCTGGCACGTCGGTTGGTACGTCAATTAGAACGTCAGTTGGTACATCAGTTGGCACATTAGTAGGTGGGTTTATAGGTACTTTGGTTGGTACCTATGTCATTTTATCAAGTGTGTCAGCAATTTAAACATTCAAAATTAAGTCTAGAATATTATAGAAACTGGGGTTTCAGCAGGTTGGTTTGGGGGGCAATAGCAGTCTTGGCAGTAATAGGGTCTTGGCAGTCGTTATGGGTAGTCAGAAGCCAGTAAGTCTGACACCAGTCCAACCAAGGGGTATGGGGTTGCCTGGGTAACTGGGTTGAGGAGGTCAGATAGGCAGTCTTGTAAAGCACTGGTACTCAGCTGAATCCGGTTAGACTGGAAGCCAACCCCAACATAGTTGGGAAAAGGCTCGGAGGATGGATTATTATTATAGAAACTGGGGTTACTAATGGTATGACATAAGAGAACTTACACTTTCTCTGGCTATCCTCAATAGCGGACGCTAGCCTGGGATGCGGCGCTTCTAGCGTGGCTTCTAACTGCATAATGCGCTGGTTCGCCTCGCGGTTGATCGCTCGCTGTTTCTCTAGCCTCGCCACATAATCTTCTAACATAGCCTAGAATTATTGCAATGTTTAAAACAAATGAGAAATATAAAATGGCACTAGGAATTTTTGGCATTGTTTTTTTGTTTGTCGTGAAAGAAATCAATAAGGAAGTATATGTATATTTTGTTTCTTAAGCGATTATCATTTGTAACTTGTTAGTTTAGCTAGTATTACTGTGCATGCTATGATCTCATATAAGTGAACGAGTACACCGACAATATTCCCATTGTTTTATTATACCTACGTCATGTTATGTGTACCTACATACTTTGTACTACATCTTTTGTTGGAGATCCAAAATAAATATTTAATCTGAATGTGTGGAAGTTTCTTTAAAGTACCCCCATTGATATTACGCGTTATAGAAAACTTGTGATAATAAATATCGGATGTGTCGTACCTAATCACATTAAATCAAACACGTTAATGTACTGGTTGATGTGTCGATTAAATTATCGATTAATTAAAAAAAAAATACGCAAAAATAAACAAATGATTTTTCCAAACAAAGTAAATAGAGAAAGAAACAGGTTATAACTTGTCGGTTTCTTTATAAGTGAGTGAATAGGATTGTATTGAAATATTATACCTGCGCTGATCGGTACCTACCCGTACAGATTTGTCTGTACCGGAAACCTGTTCCTTTATGTAAGCACCCTAACACATGATGTTGTAAATTATGAAAACGAAAAATTACTCCTGTGACCAAACCACTGAATGAATTAGGTTACTTTTTTTTACAATTCGCCATAGATATCATAAAGTATATGTGATAGGTTTTTTTTTTTGTGATTAGGTACGAAACACTAGATATATGAATGGGGAACTTTTAGATTTATTTCATAAATAACTCACTTGTACAGAAGCCGTGTCCGCCTGAGCGCCTTGGTTCTGTCGTAACAGTTTGTTCTCGTGTTCTAGCCGAATCAACTGCTCCTTAATGTCATTGGGTATCAGTTCCCGGGACACGTTGTCTTCATTTGCACCTAGAATTGGTCGATATGGCGGTTATAGGATTTATCCACTAAAAAATTTAAGTCACTAGGGATATGCTTTTGAAGCCTTTGAAGGCAAACATATATTAGAGGTATGAATTGAGGGGTCAGTAAATTTCCCTTCCGCTAAAGTGCGAAAGGTATCAGATTTTCTGAGCCATGGTTTGAAATCTTTAAAAATACTCTAGCGAAACTCAAACCAATTGTCACCTAGAGAAAAATTACCATAATCGTCAGTAGACATTTTCGTGAAAAAGCTGGTCCGTTAAACGCTAAGGGCCTATGCACACCACGTTTCTTAAACGCGCCGTCGACGCGCGTTTTGGGAACGCGCGTCAACGGCGCGTTTTTATACTGCAGAGCAGTTTATTGTCGTTTGTATCGATACAAACGCGCGGCCCCGGCGCGTCTGTATCGATACAAACGCGCGTCGACGGCGCGTTTTTATCCTGCAGAGCAGTTTGTTGTCCTTTGTATCGATGCAAACGCGCGTCACCGGCGCGTCTGTATCGATACAAACGTGCGTTTACATCGCTACACACGCGCGTTTGCATCGCGTCTGTATCGCTACACACGCGCGTCTGTATGTATACAGGTGTGCAAAGGTCTACAGGCTGCGTCTGTCTTGCGTGCGTATCGCGTCTGTATCGTTACAAACGCGCGTCGACGGCGCGTTTAAAAAACGTGGTGTGCATAGGCCCTAAGGCCGGCAATACACAGACCGCTTGAAGCACTCAGGGGCGACAGCTTCATGCTGCGCCTGCACAGTGAATTGCGTAGTTCAATGATGCACATACAAGAACCGCCCGAGCAGTTGTAACTGATTCGAGCGGTCGCAGCTTGAAGCTATTGCTCGTGACTGATTCAAGCGCTCAGTGTATTGCCGGCCTAATATAGCTATCTAATTACCGACGCCGCGCGGCTGCTCAGCTTCTTGTTCTCTATCTGCAGCTTGTGTTATTAGCCCGGTCAAAATAGACATTTGAAATAACAAAAATTCCCACAAAGCTGATTTTTGGTGGAGAGCTAGATTTGATCATTATAAATAAAATACTAAAAGTCCCTATCGATCCCATGTGTGCGTCAAAAGTTATTCGAGGTCAAATGTCAAAATTTTTGTTTTTTGTGTTTTTTTCGAAAACGGTAAGTTTTATCAAAAAAATACATCAGACCAAAATTGTAGATTATAAAATTTTATACAAAAATGGCATTAACAGTTTTCTCCTAAATGTTACCATACCTGAGATATCGCGCTTCAAAGTATATTCCATACATTACATGCACACATTTCCACGCCACCTGTGAGGTAGTATACTCGGCGCGTTTTTTTTATCGTGGTTTCCCCTGTAGATCTACTCCACTAACTGTCATGACAATTTTAGGATAGTTTAATTGAATAATTGTCGTCAAGTTCTAATATGATGTCATTATTGATATTAACTATTGGGTTAACTATTATTGTGATTGTTTTAGATTTATCAGATTCATACAAAAACTCGTGGTGGCCTAGTGGGTAAAGAACCAACCGTTCAAGTATGAGTGGCTTCGATTCCAGGTCAGAAAAGTACCAATGCAACTTTTCTAAGTTTATATGTACTTTCTAAGCATATCTTGGACACCAATGACTGTGTTTCTGATGGCACGTTAAACTGTAGGTTCTGGCTGTCATTGAACATTCTTGGCAGTCGTTATGGGTAGTCAGAAGCCAGTAAGTTTGACACCAGTCTAACCAAGGGGTATTGGGTTGCCCGAGTAACTGGGTTAAGGGGGTCAGATAGGGCAGTCGCTCCTTGTAAAGGACTGGTACTTAGCTACATCCGGTTAAACTGGAAGCTGACCTCAACAGTCAACATAGTTGGGAAAAGGGCTCGGAGGATGATTTGATACTACAATCATTTTTGCAATTGCAAAAAATAATGTCAGGAGTTTTTCTGGAGCAGGTGGGAGTAAAGTTTTAATAGGGTCCAGATATTATGTATCAATTTCCAACCCCAGTCTTCTGGATAAAAATGGAAATGTCGAAGGAAAATTAGCATGCGATAATTTTTTACACTTTAAAAGCGGATTGTGCGCGACTTCAGCGGTTGAAAAAATTTTGTTCTGTGTTTAGTAATGCAGAACCATGCCTTAGGACTGCAGTGCGCTGATATTTAGGATTTAAAAGTGGGCAATCTAGCCTCAGCGACAAGCCACGTGAAGGTAATTCAAAACCCCATATGACTCAAGATAATATCGAGGCTATGCGGCAATTAATTGTCGCAGACCATATGTAACATACCGTGACATGGATCCGTGGGCATTACGATTGTTTTACATTCCCCAAAATTAAGTAAAGTCTTCGTGGTAAACGTTTCAGAACACCTGAAAAAGCTGTTGACTCATACAAATCGGCCAATTTGACTACCCCCACTTCAGAATGGAATAAATATTTCAAGAACTGGGTTTAATGCATGCAAAAGTGCATTAAATATTGCGGAGAATTCTCTGAAAAACAATAAATGGTATTAACCTACTAGATTGTCTATACTTATTTCAAACGACAAAACTTAAAGGCAGCCGTCGTACATACGTGGCTTGTATGTGCATATCATGTGTAGTGTGACTCTTTGAATCGCGATATCTCAGGAATGGTAAGATTTATGAGAAAACTGTTAATGCCATTCTTGTAGAAAATTTAAAGATCTACAACTTTGGTCTGGTGTCTTTTTTTGATAAAACTTACCGTTTTCGAAAAAAACACAAAAAACCAAAAATTTTGACATTTGACCTCGAATAACTTTTGACGCACACATAGGATCGATGGGGACTTTTAGTATTTTATTTATAATGATCAAATCTAGCTCTCCACCAAAAATCAACTTTGTGGGAATTTTTGTTATTTGACCACTACTTTTATGTCTATTTTGACCGGGCTATATATAGTTACCGGCAGTAATAGTAGAGCAGCGCAGCTCGTCGACGGTGTCCCGCAGCGTGTCGCGCTCGTGCAGCAGCGCGTCGCGCTCGCGCTGCACCGACGCCGCGCGGCTGCTCAGCTTCTTGTTCTCTATCTGCAGCTTGTGTTATATAGTTACCGGCAGTAATAGTAGAGCAGCGCAGCTCGTCGACGGTGTCCCGCAGCGTGTCGCGCTCGTGCAGCAGCGCGTCGCGCTCGCGCTGCACCGACGCCGCGCGGCTGCTCAGCTTCTTGTTCTCTATCTGCAGCTTGTGTTATATAGTTACCGGCAGTAATAGTAGAGCAGCGCAGCTCGTCGACGGTGTCCCGCAGCGTGTCGCGCTCGTGCAGCAGCGCGTCGCGCTCGCGCTGCACCGACGCCGCGCGGCTGCTCAGCTTCTTGTTCTCTATCTGCAGCTTGTGTTATATAGTTACCGGCAGTAATAGTAGAGCAGCGCAGCTCGTCGACGGTGTCCCGCAGCGTGTCGCGCTCGTGCAGCAGCGCGTCGCGCTCGCGCTGCACCGACGCCGCGCGGCTGCTCAGCTTCTTGTTCTCTATCTGCAGCTTGTGTTATATAGTTACCGGCAGTAATAGTAGAGCAGCGCAGCTCGTCGACGGTGTCCCGCAGCGTGTCGCGCTCGTGCAGCAGCGCGTCGCGCTCGCGCTGCACCGACGCCGCGCGGCTGCTCAGCTTCTTGTTCTCTATCTGCAGCTTGTGTTATATAGTTACCGGCAGTAATAGTAGAGCAGCGCAGCTCGTCGACGGTGTCCCGCAGCGTGTCGCGCTCGTGCAGCAGCGCGTCGCGCTCGCGCTGCACCGACGCCGCGCGGCTGCTCAGCTTCTTGTTCTCTATCTGCAGCTTGTGTTATATAGTTACCGGCAGTAATAGTAGAGCAGCGCAGCTCGTCGACGGTGTCCCGCAGCGTGTCGCGCTCGTGCAGCAGCGCGTCGCGCTCGCGCTGCACCGACGCCGCGCGGCTGCTCAGCTTCTTGTTCTCTATCTCCAGCTTGTCCGCCTTCGTTATCTCGCCGTCTAACTTCTCGTTTAGGTCCATTACCTGAAGAAAATGTTTTAAATTGAGAATACAAGTTTATCACAAAAAGATGCGCAAAGTTATGTTGACTTTAGCGCAGATTGCGCAACACATAATTTGTGCAAAATATTTTTCTACAAATAAATATATACTCCTTAAGAAATTACTGTGTGTTTTATTCTTTATTTTTATTTTTAGTGAGTTATAAGAGGTACATTTCAACTTATGTAGCTATAAAAGCTGCTTACCTGTTTCTTATAAATGTCAAGCTGAGCTCGTATCGCGTTAGCCTTAGCGGCGGCCTGTTCATGTTCTATAGCACGCTGTACGTGTTCCGTATTAGCACGTTCTAGAAGTTTCACCTGTCTTCTCAAGTCTACATGTTCTTCCATCCTTTTCTTATACGAAGCTACCGTAGCTTCTAACGCAGCCGCCTTAGCAGCCGTTTCTCTTAACGCATCCAACTCATCTTTTAACGCCACATTCTCGGAAGCTGCCATCTGCAACGAATTAATTGAATTTTAATTGAATTAGATAACAATTGCATCTAGTTGTAGACGTTTATGCAATCGTTATGTAACGGAACGGTGCAAGTGTATTAGCATAAATATAATTAATTGTGTCACTAATTACAGGCGTATTATCCAGTTAGCATTCTCGAACATAAACATGGGTGCTAATTGAGCTAACTGCAATTAGTTAGTTGAGAAGTAGGTACCTATACGAAACATTTTTGTAGTATATTCTGTACATAGACTCATTTTGAAACCGACCCTACACTTTCTTACCAAATCGAACCCCATAATAGCCAATATAATGTTGTATAGGCAATATTTCTTGAATATGTATTGGAGTTTATGATTTCCTTTACGCAAGACATAAATAATACAGTTAACACGTGTAATTAACACGCACTATTACCCAAAGCCCAAAGCCTTGAGCATCGCAAATATTCTGCACATTTCAAATATTTAGCTAATTATCAGGCTTGTATAATAATAAAGATGTACCGTCTTACCACAAAAACTTTTAAACGTTAGTTTAACAATTACGTTGAACTAAGGTCCATTTGCAACCACACTTTTCTTAGACAAGTGTTTGACACATGTTTAAGTTTTTGTAGTAAGACCATAAGTGGTTTGACCGACAAAAAATATCGCAGAGTTGAAAATAAAGCTCGTAATCTTGCGTTAATATATTTGCAAAGAGATTTGAGATATTCAAGAAGTTTCAATTTAAGATCTATCTGTCACTGTACTAGATATTTTATACACTAGCTATTTCCCACCACGTGACGGCACCTTCATCCCCTTTTCGGGCATCCGGAAAATAAATACCCTTTTCGGTGAGAAATTGGTCCAGTTATTTTAGCTTAGAATATTGTATACAAACAGGCTCACTTCACAATTTATAAAACAAGGTACTTAGTATTCTAAACAAACTGACCTGCAGTTCCTCATTCCTAAGCTTCATCAACGCCAACTCCCGTTCCAAAGCATCAGCTCTCGCGTGCTGATCATCCCGTTGTAGCTCAACTTTGTCCAATTCATCCTTTAGCGCATCAAGTTGCGCTCGCATCGTCGTGTAGCGCAACGTTCCCGCGTGCGCAGGGCCTAGGGATGCGCCCGCGTCATCCAGTTCCGCGTCTCCGGGCTCCACAGCCGATTCCCGGGCCGCAGTTAATCGAGCCACCTCACTAAGCAACGTCATCTTCTCTTCTTGCAAAATTTTCACCTGGAATTTTAGTGATTGCAGTCTATACTGAAGCGTATCAGAAGGAACATGGAGTTTAAACATTATTCGATTTTCAAATTATGATTGCAAATTCAATTTGGGAATACGGTTCGTGTCAACGTTCGCGTCGATCTAAACGGTTGCACTCCATACATTTGGTTCCTCGTCGTCATAAAAGTTAAACAATCAGAAAAAGTGATAAACAATACGTGACTATATTATTAAATATTGTGATTAATTCGTTGTTGAATTTTTTGGAAGTGTGATTTGGTTACGAAGTGTGTTAATTAAATATCGACATGTTATCAATGCAGAAAGGTTATCATAACATTGAAAGAGGCATCTCGTTTGTTCAGATATTACTGTCTAAGTCCTGAAGTATTAGAACGCGTTTTAGATTACATGAATAAGAAGGGAGTGAGTGTCAGTATGACGAATGACAGGGAGAAATGGAAGCGGAATACATATTGCCCCCCAAATAAAATAAGGAACAGGGCAGGAAGAAGAAGAATTCCAATCTTCATCGTTTGATAGACATCTGGCAATCTTATTCATTCGGCAGTCCGTATAAGGTGGCCATAATTAAACTCCAATAGTGATAACATCAGAGGCTTATTTGAGCGTTTTATACTCAGATCAAGATTGACTACACGCAAAATCAGAATCTCACAAAAACATACTGCTTATGTTAATAAACAAGTAGAAAGCTAGAAATCACGAAGATACTATAAATTACACAAAAACATTTTTTTACAAAGTCATAATATACATGTACATAAATCTAACCCAAATAATGAATTATGTTATTACAAATAAACAACACAGTATGAAATAAATTGCCGTTTCGCAACACTTTAGCACTGTAAATCACATCGTTAATCCATATCATGGTTCTTAAAAACAATAATAATATAGAGGAAGGTAAACAAACCTGCGTGTCGAGTTCATGGCACCTCTGCGCGAGGACCTCTCTCATCTCCGCATCGGACTGCTCGACCGCCGGCGATTCCAAGTGCACACTGCCACGATTCACGCCCAGCGTTAACGTCTGTAGTTCCTAACACAAAATAATAACATTCTAAACAAACCACTCAGATCGTTTCACTGTAACTTTTACTTTTAAGTAAACACGTGCCAGCGGCGCCACATTCTACCACTGACAGACACATAACGTATTGTCGTATCCACCACCCACTGTATCGTGATCCAAGGACATTAAAAATGAGCGTAACTAAAATTGAATTTCTTTGCCGCTCAGTGGCGAGCATGCAACTTTGGACGTGAAGCAAGAAAGTACGCTTACTAAACTCTTGCGACGATGAACATTACAGCGAAGTACGCTAATATATAATGTAATACTATTATAGTTCAATGCATGTGAAGGCGGTCGACTGAACTAAATTATACATTGCATAAGAAGTCAGTCTAATTGGTTACGGATGGATAAGATGATAAAGTGTTTGAGATTTATTTTATTACTTATAATGAGGGGAATCTGCGCTGTCCCACTTTTTTGCAAATAAATATAGCAGTAAAGTTATTTATTTGACTTTCTAATGGATTTGTTGCTTTTTATTTAGACTGCAATGGAAAATATAGATCATATCCATTACATTAATTATAAGCAGTCCTTGTTTACAATAAATATTATATACTTTTAATACTTGCTCTGTGTAATGTTTGAATTTGTGTGCAAATGCTAAATGTGGCATTCAGCAAAAAACCACTCACGCCAGTGTAATAACTGTATTCATACTGTAATTTGTGAATGTATAATTAGATTGCAAATGTGAACACAAGGTCAACAGTAATGTACTACTTTTTTATAACAATACAGTGCACTAACATTTTGTATGCCATTTAATAAACATTTTAAGAAATAGCAATACTATCAGTGGTTTACTTACATATAGGTGTGTTGCCAGACATACAAGGAAAAAAACAAAATAAGTGAAAAAAAAGTTAACAAAAATTCTACATGTAGTGTTTCAGTTCTAAACACCATTAAAGATATAGATTGTAATTTTTATATGATTGATTTATTACATACTTACTCCTAAACATACTATGCCAAATTAATTCCCTATTATGTGTCTATCAAATCTCCCTTAGGGGAAAAGTACAGTAGTCGAATTGTCTAATACAAAGCTTTATTATATCCAATAAATATCTAAATCTAATATACCTAAAATATGTGCTCAGTGCCAACAATATAAGACCACAAACTGTGCCCTATGACTTATTCTAATACATATAAATTGCAACTTTCTCAGTTTCTAGTGTCCTTAAAAGACAAACAATAGGACCGTTTTCTGAATGCAAATCAGTGGTTTGCATATATCATACCTGTATAGCTTGCATTATCGATCTCTGGCATGATAGCTCCATTTCCATAATTCTTGTGATGTATTCCTCTTTTTTTACACAATTCACTGCACAACCTGAATACAGAAGGATTTGTTTACAATTTTGTTTGTGACTTATAAATATACCTACATTTATTGTTCATAAAATTTTCCCTTTTTAGGGTGGAAGCATCAGCGATTGAGTCTTCAAAGATCAAGAAAATATTTATTTTACCCAAGATCATTATTATCTAAAAGTATAAAATAGTATGTTGATTTAGAAAAAAGAGTATGTCACCTTTATTCTCTTCTCAAGGAATATGAGCAAACAGTTCCATGATACCAAAATAAACTTACTTAATACGAGTTGTAGCAGTCTCCCCAAGTCAGCTGCATCTGCAGTCTCCGCTATATTTACTACATCTGGCCTTGAAAACTCTTGTAAACTTAAATTTAGAATATCCTGATGATAATCTGCAACAAACATTTATTATTGTCTATGGCAATTCTAGCTACAAAAAAATTTGCATTGGTATTATATTAATAGAATTAGCTATATTGTATTTAGCAATCTTTTGTTTAATTAGCCAATATGTTTATCAAATTAAACAAAGGAAAAGATAAAAAATGATGTGATAAATATGCCTAGCAACACAATGAATTAACATAGTTTGCAGCTCCAAGGAAATGTGTTGTTTTTTAGTATCCTGCCCAAAATAATTCGTGTTTTATGTTAATGTCTAATGTGGCATTGAAGGAGACACTTAATAGTGCAAGATAAAACATTGTTCTTGAAAGAATAAACAATTAATGAAAACATTAGCAATTCAATTACTCATCTACTGTTTGACTGAATAGTACTTCAGTACATTTTTGATAGAAGTTTTTAAAGTTATTTTACCAACATGCCCAATTTAAGATGTGAATTGCTTGCATTGAAGACATGCTTATAGTTTTCAATGACTAAGATGTTACAAGAAGTTATGACTTGACACAAGAAACCTAGAAAATCTACATTAATGTGTCAAGTTGTTTTGGTCTTCATAATGAAATAACGGAAACAGATTATTTCATTGAGAACATACCTACAACACCCTCCAATATTTTTTTCAGGTTGCTAACTTTTAACCTCCAGTTGTGTCCAACATCTGTTTTGATTTTCAAATTCCACGCGGGTGAAAAGTATTCTGGTGCTATTTGTGTGAGAGCCTCTGCTATCGCCACCCCATCAGACAGTTCTGAAAACATAAACAAACAATTAAGAAAACAGTTGAGTAGTTTTACAAACATTTAGCTACACAGATTTTCGTGTAGGAATTGTGTACAATATTGATTATTTATTTATGTAATTGTAGTATACAGGTTGAAAAGATTAAGCTATAATTGAATTTATCTTCATTTCCAATGTCAAACTCTATGTATACTATGTCACTTGACTAATAAATGTATTTTAAAAAAGTTCAAGGTAACTATAGTCACAGTCACAATCATTAGAATATTTATTGTGCTTAAAATTGATTAATAAAGCCAATATGCTTAACATTCACTTCATCAACAATTATTTCTCACTTCCAGTTTCAGTCTAGATGTCACTGTGTGTGGGCAGATTACAATAGCACTATAGATTGTCACTGTACCTTGAGTGTCTACTGATTTCCCAGAAATATACACTAGATTACTTGACCATTGTTTCAAATTAACATTTGAGAGTACAATGGCAGAAATGACTACAAATTAAGCAATACCGCAAACGAGAGAAAGATTTCTCAATGAAATAAAAACAAGAACTAAGTGACGAAATTATCCACTTAGTGGTCGACGCCTAATAGGGATGTGGGCCGGGATTCACCGGACTCACGGCCTGAATTCTAATCCCAACATAACAAATGTTAGTGTGGGAAGCTAAAACAACAATTACCTGATGGATTTCCATGTTTTGCTTTAAGATCTAGAGTCTGCAACCACTTAATCAAATTGTCACACAAAACGGCACCATTTGCCTCCATGCTGGACATAATTATAATGACGCTCTATGAACTGGTATTACTTATTTTGTTTCTTGGTAGTAAACATTATATTTCTAGCAAAATAAGGACTATTTAAGCCAAAATTGATTAGAAATAATAAATGTTTTTCGTAATCCGCAACGCGTGACGTCTGCTTGTGCGTTTACGAAGTAAGTCAAACAAAATACACCACAGAAAAATAACACCAGTCAGACTGATCTGTCAAAGTAAATATTTTCGAAAAAACGTAATAAATAGCTATACCACTAACAATGTTGTACGATAAATTCTTATTATTTTAATCTGCAAAAGTTATTCACAAATAATTTCATAAAAATGAATATAGTTGTGACTCCCTTTACGAAGAATGTTTTTAGCAAAAAGTCCACAATAGTCCATTAGAGGAGCCCTGGGGCCCGATTCTCCTAAGTTAATAATGTCAAAATCGAATAGAAATCGAATAGCAATATGATCGCAATAGCAGTTTTAACCATATCGGGCATTCTGCTACTAATAAAAGACCAATCGTATTCGATTGACATTTGATTGATGTGCGATTGGTCTGCTATTTTGGTAATTTTTTTCTATACGGTAGTTTGCTGTACAATCATTTTGCAATCGTAAATCATTTGCAGACAAAATGATTCATTATTGAATGACAGAAAAGGATAAAAACGTTTATTTCAAAGAAAAGGGCCCCTGTGTGCGAAGTGTGCGGGGCGCATACAGGTGCTAAGGGTGAATTGGAAGCGACAGGGATACCCATGCGATACCTACATATATTAACTTTATTTCGCTTTTGTATGTACTACCCCTGTGTAATCTCTATCTCTATATACATTCCCTACGCACGAGTTAATGTAGCTCTATGTATGGTAGTACATACCTACACTAAAATATAGGTACATACTAACATCGGGGCAAGTGGGTCTATTACTATACTCTATGGGCGGACCGCCCCAGGACAGGTCTCCGCGTTTTAGTGTTACCTCTGACGGTATACTCCAGAAATTTGGGAGTGGGGGTGTTTCAATTTTTTTTTAATGCCCTTTGATGTTCCCGACTGCTGTCTCCATACTTCACTGTATATAATCATTTAGTTTATTTTACTTCTCTGACTCTGTGAGGGGTGTGGCGCGGCACGAGTGGTGATCACATTCAGCGACATCAAATGAATGGCATGCGAATTTTCAACCATATTGGATGGATGGAGTAGGTGTACCCGGGAAACTACTTTCCGTACCCGGATAAAAGAACCCATATTCAGCGCAGCTAGTGTAGCTTTCTAAATGTGAAATAATTATTCAAATCACGTCATCATTAACATAACATATAGGTACATCAATATTTCAAATCAATTAAAAAGAAAAACTACAAAATCAGACGAAGATAATTTTTTATTTAAAAATATGCTTAACAATATCTTAAACCAAATGTAAACAATTAATATTAGGTCTTTGAATAAAAATGACTTTTGGAATAGGTAATCTATTTATCAATCCATAGACAACCAAGTTGTGTAAGAGCACAAATTAAGATACATAGCCAGGGGCCCGATTCTCCTAATTTTACTTAAGCGACATATGTACGATTCACATTCGACTCGATTCGACTGAGATCCAATCCCGACTCGATTACGATTGAAGCGTATGTGGCATTCCGCTATTTTTTCTTCGAAATAAACGTTTTTATCCTTTTCTGTCATTCAATAATGAATCATTTTGTCTGCAAATGATTTACGATTGCAAAATGATTGTACAGCAAACTACCGTACAGACCAAAATAGCAGACCAATCAAATGTCAATCGAATACGATTGGTCTTTTATTAGTAGCAGAATGCCCGATATGGTTAATACTGCTATTGCGATCATATTGCGATTCGATTTCTATTCGATTTTGACATTATTAACTTAGGAGAATCGGGGCCCAGGTGAGATGCTTCTAAAATTACAAGTAAACGTTATGGCAGTGGCCTTAAAGTAGCATAAAGTTCCTTTAGGAAGTTTCAATATTACAAGTAAGAAAACAATGCGCATCAAGTTACAGAAATTCAAAAATACATTATTGACATTTAATAACTTATGAATTGTGGAATTTTTGTGTGTGGTTTTGACATAAAAATACACTAAGCATTTTTAAGCTCTCAGGCTTTTACAAAAGGAGATTGGGCAAGGATGTATGAAGTTTGGTCCAAATGTCCACCACGAACGAGACCTATATAATTAAAGGGTCCATTTAATTTAGAGTTACTTTTACTAAGAAAGTAAAACAAAAACAATGCCAAAAAAAAGTTATAGCCAAAAATGTATTCTTAATTTTTGGTAGTTTTTGTATGATATCATTATTATTTTTATATTTTATTCCACTTCTATTTCCGCATTTTATCTAAAACTAAGATGAGTAAAACACATTTGCATATAAACAGCCCATATTTTTTTGCCCGATGGATGTACGAATCACTAACCAATTGAGGCGCCAGAAGTGTAGATCCAGGAACCGCTGAGTTTATTCAAATACCCAGCGGTTCCTGGATCTGAGAAAGTTCGATGTAACTGGTGGTGTCTTCTCTCTAATAATGAACAATTCTATTTTGTCAGAAGTTACAGAAAGTACGAAAATCGAACATCACGAAAAGTAATTGAAAAAATCTATAAAATGTTTTATTTGATTTTGCTATACCTAACTTTTTTCTGGCATTATATTTTTTTTTACTTTCATAACAAAAAATGTTCTATATTTAACGGGCTATCTGGCCATATAGGTCTCCTTCGTGGTGGACATTTGGACCGGAATCGCCCATTGTCCTTTGTCACGCTTGTATTATTTAATAATACAAGTGTGACAGTTTGGACATATGAACATCAATCATAAAGACAAAAACTACTGAACCAAATTTTGATGATACTGTACAGTTATAATTTTTAATTATTTTTTATGTAATTTTTTTTTTATGATTCAAATCTTACTATGTTTCAGCAATGACTGTGTTTTGGATACCACGTTAAACTGTACGTTCCGGTTGTCAGTGAAAATCTTCGCGGTCGTTACGGGTAGTCAGAAGCCAGTAACTCTAAGAACCAGTCTCACCAAGGGTATTGGGTTGCCCGGGTTTGAGGTCAGATAGGGCAGTCACTCCTTGTAAAACACTGGTGTGCTCAGCAGCATCCAGTTAGACTGGAAGTGGCGCCCAACATAGTGGGGAAAAGGCTTGGAAGATTGATCAAAATGTTACTATTAGCTTCACCAATCCGTGACCGTCCCGGAGGCCTTGTGAATTCCACCAGCACTTTGGGCTACCCCAAGGTGGCGGACCAACCACCTCAATAGCATTCTCAAACAGGGTTAGCGTCAGGCAGGCGGCCGGGTGTAAAACTTATGCCAAAACATATTGTAGTATGTTAAGGTCCGAATATATTATGAATAGAAAAGTATGGAAGGAGAAAACATGCTGCGCCGACTCCAAATAAAATTGGGATATGAGCAGGAGGATAATATTAGCTTCACCAATCCTTATTCTAAGTCATCAATATTTTGCTCATTACTCCCATTACATGCAGGCAAAAACTGGCATCCCATATATTTGTTTTCTTTTACCGCGTGATTTATGACTTTCTTCCATAAGGGGTCAGTGCTTAATAAATGTGGATCACAAAATAATATCACAGCTACTTGAGCTCGAGTAATCGCGACATTTAACCTCTTTGAACTTCTAACAAAACCTAATGAGTGTTTCTGATCTTCAGCTATGAGAGACTCGGTGGAGCGCACGGTGGAAATGATAATAAGAGGCCTCTCTTGTCCTTGAAACTCTTCGACTGTGGCGATTTTCGGACGCCGTAATTTCATATGGTCGAATAGACGTCGTAGGTGTTTTATCTGCAAAAATTAGCATTAGTTAGATGGCAGTAAGATACAGGGTTTCTATTTTTATTGGTTTCGAATTTAGGATAAGTAATTACCTGAGCTACATAAGGTGTTATTATGCCAAGTTCGTCAGGCTGTATATTATTCTTGTATAGCTTACAGACAGTCAATGCAACCATGGAAGCTTCTTCGGGATTATACCAAGAAGGACTGTCCACAGCTTTAGCATTATTGCCTTTGACGCCATGCACAAAAATACCACCGGTTTTAGTGTTGTCAGCTATTTCATATATTTCCGAAACGACATCAAGTATCTTCGGTACAAATGGCGTACTTCGATCAAACTTAGCAACCAAAGTTGAATCATAAAACATTTCACTGGGCAAAGTAAGAACTTCTTGCAGAGACCTGTAGTTGTCGGTCAACTGTGTCACCAACCTGTTATTAAACCCGTTTTCGAAAGCCGCAAAGTCTTTTTGATATGGGAATGTTTCTAGTATTCTGGATAGGAAAGATATGTCCATGCCAAAGTCAAGGCAATATTTAGACACTACGACAGGCCCAAGCTGCATAGGGTCACCCGCTAAAATTATCTGACCAGTTTCTTTGTTGACAAAAGTCATGGGAATCATAATTTCCGGTTCTATTGCTTGTCCTGCCTCATCCACAATGATGTGGGTGAAGTGTCCTTTAGGTAGATCCATTTGGAGGAGTGACCCGAGACAGTTACAAGTTCCAATGGTAACTCGATATCTCGCTACGTAAGAAGCAGGTACATTCATATTAATACCATCGTGAACCGTGTGAGTTGGTCTATGGGTATTTTCCCTTGCGATGTTTAGAGTGGCGCAAAAAGGTTTTATTACTTCTGGAATGTTTTCTGAATCAACCATATAGTTTGCAATAAGTCTGATTATGGAGCTAGAAAATTTGTTCCTGTATTGTAAAAGTCTTTCTGTAATTAGATTAGCTGCACTGTTTGATGGTGTTGCTACTAAAATTCTGCTATCTGGTATGAGGGTAAGTATTTGCAACAATGTCTCCACAACAGTGATGGTTTTACCGGTGCCTGGTGGTCCATATATGCAATATGGCATTGGACGACATTCCCCGATCAAAATATTTTTTATAGCTACCATTTGACAATGGTTCAGTTTTTCATTGAACCATTTCATCGTAGCTAATTTCTCCAATGGGACTTGTGGGGGCCGTGTTACTAAGCGAGATGGGAACAAGACATTTGGTCCCAGATTAGTTATTGCCAAATTAATTGCGTGGTGTGCTTTTCTTAGCGTAGTCCTATTAAAATGGAATTCTACAGAGACATCACCACCCTGATAACTTTCATGGAATCGCGGATGAAACTTCATTAGTAACAAGTCTCCTCTGATAACGTGGACGTAGCCTTCATACGATGAAGCCTTATCGTCCCATATGTCTTTTACAATAACTTTATCTCCAATAATTAAAGAGGGCCTCCTTTCAGACAGCTTTTTGATTTCAACACCCAGATACTCATGATGTCTCACTAAAAATGCGGATGGCATGTTGAAATTTTTCATATTTATTGTTGCTTGAATCTCTTCCAAGTACAAAAGAATGTGCCATCTGTCCATATAATTGCTGATGTTTAAATAATTTAGTAGGCAAGGTAAACGTGTCTCAATCCTCTCTAAAATTGCATTGTGGTCTGAAAGCTGTTCATATTCATTGCCTATGACTGCTGACCACACTTTTTCTGGTATATTAAACTGTCCCAATCTGACAGAAATAAAGTTTGGGTTTTTTTTTAAAGGAACACCGGGTACATAAGATTTATTATATCCATTTCTCATTTCCTTCATAATCTGATTTACCTCAGATATATTTCGGTAAGGACTGCCATTCACTGATGAATCATCCCTTGCATCAATATTGTCACTTGAGATGTTAATTTCGATTAATCTCTCGATTTTAAAACCTCTGAATATTATTATCATGTGTTCTTTAAACTTTCCATAAAACTTGGGATGGCAAGTCACGGTAAAGTTAAATGTTTTATTAGGCATTAATCTAACCGAGTTGGGTAAAGGCGGATAGATATTGATTTGCGAATCTCTTTTTTTGCATAGCAGCATCCATCTATACATTACTATTTGTTGATTACTTTTATTTGTTATAGCAAGAGTTAGTTGGGGCTTCTCATTAAAGTTTACATTATCGAACTTTAGAGGGTATGTAACCTCTATGTTATTCTGTGATTCAGTTGCTAAACTTCTTTCCTCTATATCGTCTATGATGGGAGCGCTTTCAGTAATTGTTTTTGCATTCTCTGTTATGTCCATTTTGATGACTCTCCATGAGAATGAACCTTGATTACTTTCAACAGCTTCTACAAAAGCCTGGAATAGTTGATATTAACATCAAATAAGTGTTCCATAAAATACCATGATATCTCTGATTACAAAATCAGCTTAATATTGGGCTCTGGATCAAGTGTTTATGGAAGTATTGATAATAATGTTGAACTTATATTGTAATAAATATTTGGGTGGTTTTTATTTCTTATGATACTTCAAAAGCTAACAGAATTAAGAATGATGTTCCACATTATGCAATTTTGTTTTGTCTTACCCTCGCTCCAACATGAGGTTCACCGCCAGTGACCACACAGTGTTTGTTAAAAAATATTTGTTTATCACAACTCCCCTGTTCTCCATTCCATGAAGTTATTACTGTAGATATCACTTTACTCCTTAGTGGTCGGAATGAGAGTACCTCTACCACCTGTTGAAAAATAAAAGGTTTTAAAGGAACTATAAATAAAAAAAAAATGTTTATAGGTCATAACTATCATGAAAATATATGACTTAGATATGTCGGTCCAGAGGTCCAAATGTTGTTTTCTTCAAAGGCTTTTTTAGAACAATTGAGTATTGTAAAATATTTTCGGTTTTGGGGAACTGACTTCAGTAGCTAATGAAAGGATAGACTCACCATATTAGATGATATATCCATAGGATTATCCTCATCATACTGAACCTTACACATCATTTCCAACATATCTCCTTGTATAGGTACAAAAGTGGCAACAACATCATCCAGGCTGAATTTTAGGTCACTCTCCTTTATGATGACGTAGCGGTCTTGTCGAGTTTGTACTTCACCAATGATTACATGTTCGATGACCTTGTAGCCATTCTCATCAACTTCTAAGTCAAAATCACCCCAGTGTTCACCTTGGTTCTCAAGAATTCTTACTACAACTAGCGAGTCTTTGGATTTTTTGTAGCATAAGTAGAGAACCTTGTCATTTAGGTTAAGGTTTACGGAACAAGCGGTAATGTCAAAATAAAGCATTCCATCGATAAGAACATAATTGCCTTCCTCACTTATGTATGTTATTAGACCTGAAATTAATATTTATTTTAATGTTTTATTCGTAAAATTAAAAATACTGGAAACAACTGCTTCTGGGCTTTCAAAGTTCCTGTTTAGAATGACACTAAAAGTACTTATTCTATAGAAATCTCCAAGGATTCATGGAAAGTAAAGTTTTAAATTCAATGCCATCTGTATCTCTTACAAGTCGTGGTGGCCTAGTGGGCAAAGAACCAACCTCTCGAGTATGAGGGCGCGGTTTCGAATCCAGATCAGGCAAGTACCAATGCAACTTTTCTAAGTTTTGTAAGTACTTTCTAAGTATATCTTAGACACCAATGGCTGATAAAAGGGTGAAAGAAAACATCTTGAGGAAACCTGGACTATATAGTCTGAAATCATCAACCCGCATTGAGCAAGCGTGGGGATTAATGCACAATCCTTCTCCGTGTGAGAGGAGGCCTGTGCCCAGCAGAGGGAAAAAAAAAATCTCATAATCTTTAAAGGTTCAGACACTAAGTATAGAGGCCAGTCAGATGAATTGTGGAAGAGATCACATATTAAATAATTTGTATGATTCTGAAAGAGTTACTAAGAATGCAAAGGCAATAGAGCTATATAAATAAATGAAAGATCTCACCCGTCCGTTCAAAACAGTTGTTTCTAGGTATATCCTGTACATCTGCAACCTCTGAGCTTTCCTCTTGTTCCAAATCAAGTTTAACAAGTTCATCAGCCAGATAGTTTTCCATTTCCTTATCATATTCTTCAAATGCATTGTTAGAAAAGAAATAATTAAAAAATGACTTTATATATGAAAACATTGTGTTTGGTTTTTATTTTTACAGCTAGGTAAGTAAAAGAAAAATTAAAATAGATTTTTTGTTATTGGACAAATCCTTTGTCATATTCAAACTCCCATTCTGTAGATTTGAGATAGTCAAGCTCTTTCCTTAATGCTTGAATTCGTTTTTGGTGCATCTCTTTTTGAGCATTCTTCATTGACTGTTCGATGCTCAGCCCAAGATCCGCATGGTTAAGAGATTGGTCAAAATTCTGAATTCTACTTTGTGCCGTGTTCTGAAATCAGAAAATAATCACACAGTTAATAAAGTTATATAAAAATAGAAATATAATATTAATAGCTAAACCAGAATTTAAAAAATGAATTACTTGAGGAGTTTCTGGTTCGGAAGGAGAATAAGTAGACTGCGAAATGTTACTTGAAGTAGACATCATCAGAATTAAAGCAGATATTGTGCTGTCCACATACTCCTTTGGTTTTTATATCCAAATTTAATTAGTTGGCGTTATTTAGTTACAAAACACATGAAATTCTCAAGCAAGAACAAAGGCAGAGAATCCAATCCGCTTCAGCGAAATGAAAACCATCAAACAATTATATAACAAAACGAGCTAAAGTCAGCTAACTAAAGTTGACCATTTGACATTGACACTTTTGTCAGACAGAAACACATAGACGTAATATAGTAAACAGGACTGCGCACTAATACCCAAAAAACGAGCCGAGTGAAGCAGATAGTACGGAGGCCTACTGTCCCTTTCTAACAGGGTGACTACGAGATTAAGCTATATGAGACAAATCCGAATTTGCTAAGATTATTAAACACAGATTGGTATTGAACTTACGCAGTTTGTTACCTTAAGATACTAATTTAGGCTTTTAATAATTGTTGGGAATTAGCAGTATAAAAGCAGGAAGATTCGAAGTGAAGACTGATTTTTTTGTATTTTTGCCTCACATATAGACTGCTGAGCCATTTATGTCGCCTTTCTTCATTTTTTGGGAAGCTATAACAATAGTATGTACTTACAACAGTTTTAGAATCCACCACACATATTTTGACGCATTACAAGAATTTATGGGCACCCTAGTTGTTTAATTACGAAAACGTTATTTATTATTAGCTAACCTGTGGAACGATATATTGCAACCACCATAGGATTCACTTTTACAAGTATGAACGCAACACTCTTTCATCATTTTAATAGTTTAATTAAATTGATTGAATACAAAAAAATACAAACAAAATAAATGCTGAATACGTGCCAAGCATGTTCAGGGCTACCACTAGAAAATAAAAAAAAGCAAAACACATGTGTTATGTTCTTTATGTTTTCAGAATAAATGCGAATGAATTAATGCCATTGTTATTAATTTGTTGACTTACAATTGTTAAAATAAGATAAAAATATAAGTGATTCAATTTTTTTTTTTTGGGGATATAAAACTGTTGATCATAACGTTTTTTTATGCTGGCAAGGTGTAAGAACGTGACACGCGGCCCCCGTTATTACTATCCCTCTCGACTCGGATTTGATTCTCGCCGCAGGTTGTTATTGGTTAGCACGTGTGCCTAGAATTTTCAGTTTTTTTCAAGTGTTTTAGTGACCTTTTGTGACTTATTGTTGTGTTTGTGTGTTGTCCTTGTGTTCGTTACCAGTGTTGTACTGTTGTTTCGGTAAATAACTAGTTTTAATTAGCGATGGATCGCAATAAACCTCCCGATCCCGACCCTCCCGACATCTCTGCATATGCTCCTCTTTCCCCTAACTATTAGGGCATGCAATTTCGGTAAAATAAAAATTACCGGTAAAAATTCGGTAATTAAAATATTTTTACCGGTAAACCGGTAAAACGGTAATTTTTGTATTTTTTTTTAATGTGATATTATATCAATAAGATTGGGTAGTAAAGCAGTAAAAAATAATTAAAAATACAAGGTGTAAGGTGGTAAACATTTTTTGTGACGTGGGCCGTAACAAACAGACATGTCAGTACCATCCGTACGCGATGTCGTCGACAAAATGCAAGAGAAACGGCTGCGATGGTTCGGCCATGTGAAAAGGAAACCACCTGAATACATCACCAATGTTGTGTACTCAATCTCAATATACCCGGTCAAAGGCGCAGAGGCAGGCCGAAACGGTGGTGGTCGAGTGTCGTAATGAATGACTTGAAAATCTACGAACTCGAAGAGGAAGATGTCCTGGATAGATTGAAGTGGAAGAAGAAGATACGGAAAGCGGACTCCGTCACAAGACGGGATAAACGCTTAGAATTACCGTGAAGTAAAAGCCCTCTTTTATGGTAAATCGTAGGCATTTTATGGACCAGGGTCGCGGTAACTCTTTCGAACGGACGGGGGTGACGTCACGGACGCCAAGTTAGCCTGTGCTGGTTGCTGTTGTTTAGCATCAAATAAATTAAAAAACGTATACAATAGTAAGAATTATATTACAAAAAGTCGAAGCTTAACCTAGTGCATCACATAAAACGTTATCTAGTGTTTTAGTGCAGTGTATTATATGAAAAACTTAAAACTAATTACAACTTAACTCAAAGCTAATTAACAGTGACCTAAATCTACCCTAAACATAAAAATATAAACATTAATCATTAAAAATTATTTGAAACTAAGTGC
Source organism: Helicoverpa zea (assembly GCF_022581195.2). Classification (NCBI taxonomy): domain Eukaryota; kingdom Metazoa; phylum Arthropoda; class Insecta; order Lepidoptera; family Noctuidae; genus Helicoverpa; species Helicoverpa zea. The sequence goes on along the minus strand of NC_061452.1, from coordinate 9,115,572 downwards.
TGAAGTGATACCAAAGTGCGCATATTACTCTGTTTACCCCAGTGTCGATACATGGTGTCAGTAAACCATAGGACTCCCATCTAACCATAGCCGCACGCAAAGTTCTGAACAGCGCCATCTTTTGATACTCAAAAGAATTTGTATCGATTGCTCCTGCATTTCGACACAGTCATGCCTGCATCTAGGTGTGGTGGTTGCAAGAAATATATGACGTCGATAGATGCCGCTACATGCATCAAATGCAATCGCATACACCATCGAGCTTGCGTTAGTCTGCCTGCAACGGGTTGTATTCCAACGAACTGGTGTTGTCCGGAATGCCAGAAAAACCAGGTTAGGGACAATAAGGCGGAGACACCCGTAAGAGGAATGGCAAGTTCTGTCCTTCCAAGGGAACAGCTCTCTAAGGAGCTGGTGGATACCAGCCCGTTTAATTGTACTGCGCTGGACGAAACTACAACTTTCTCCCCGGATTTGGCTGCTGAACTTCGGGTGTTCAAGGAGGAACTTCGTGCAGAGTTTCGCCTCATGCACAAAGAATTTCTTCAATTGCGGACAGAAGTAGCGCAGCTAAAAGACGCCCTAAATAACTCTGGCGAGCGTATGGACGTGATCGAGGCGCGGGTTGAAGCTCTCGAGCTGAAGTTCGAGCAGAAAATCCTGCCGACCAGCAACAGCGATTACGTCGACAACACTATCGCTGAATTGAAGTGCCAGCTTAACGAGCGTGATCAAGAACTGTTGCTCAACGACATTGAGATCACAGGAATTCCCGAGAGTAAGGAAGAAAGCACCCTCCACCTCGTGAACGTTCTCGCAGTAAAGCTCGGCATTACACTAGACGAGAGGGACGTCGTCCATGCCGAACGGGTTGGAGCTACGCACCGCAACCGTGTTGTTGCCTTGGATGGCAGTATTGCTGCTGACCCCGCTGCGCAACGGCCGCGGAGTATATCGGTGCGCCTGGCAAGGCGCGCGACCCGCGACGCGCTACTGCGCGCGGCCCGAGTGCGTCGTGGCTTGAGTACGGATGCACTCGATATGCCTGGCCCGCCGCACCGTGTTTACGTCAACGAGCGCCTCACGCGCACCAATCGCCGGTTATTTTATCGCGCCCGCCAGGCAGCGAGTCTGCATGGCTGGAAGTATGTGTGGACAAGGGAGGGTAAAATATTGTGTCGCAAGGACGATCGGTTAAAAGTAGAAGTTATTAGACATGAAGACGATGCTACCAAAATTTTTGGCTAAAGATCTGTTTGAGGCTTAAGTTGTGCTTAATTGTTGTTGTCGTGCGTATGATTTTTCTTTGTTCTGTCTTTTTATTGTTATATTTGTTTTCGTGTTTATTTTTATTACTTAATTTTATTTGTCTTATACATTCACTTTTAAACTTGTTTTTCTTCCTAATAAGTGTTCAGACCAAATGGTGCGCATTTCTTGCACTATCGAATGGGAGTCCTCTTGGATTAATTGTTATCAACCCACTTTTAGTTGCTCCGCACTTAGCTATATTGGTTTACATTTTTGACCAAGGAATAATATTGGCGCATTGCTTGCACGTATCACACACACACATAAATGCAGTTATGCTTTCCTACACACTATTATACACTAAACAAAACTACAGTATACATATACTTCGCATTCCTATGAAAACTATTTACTACATGAGTACAATAAGTTACATAAACGATTTTAAACTAATATATAAAATGTCTTACAAACTTATAATATTCACGTTATTCACAATTTTCTATTTTTACAAATTTATATTTAAACCCACATATTTTAATTATTATTTACTAGCAATAATTTTTTCCGAAATGAAATATTATTTATTAAAATTTATTGTTATTTACAACATCCATTCACAAATACGTAGGATTAAGTTTTATATTATTATCATTTTGATGGCCCCCATTACCAGTAAAAACGTTAGGCTATTTTATCGGCATAAGTTTTTGTTTTTAACAACAAAACACTATATTACGAATGCAGGATAAATATTTAAAAGTTGGTTTGTTAAACGTGGGTTCCCTAGGTACGAAGCACGATGACTTTGTGGCGTCAGTGGTAAGTCATTCATTCGATATAGTCGCAGTCAATGAGACCTGGTTACGAGCGGGCGAGGAGGGTCGCGCGCCCACGGTGCCGGGCTACCGTCTGCGTCACACGCCGCGACCTGCGACTGTGCGCGGGGGTCGTGGCGATGGTGTGGGTTTTTACATCAAGCGCGGTCTGACTGTCCGCGCCTGTTCTACACCAACTGACCCCAGATACGAGTCTATTGAACAAATGTGGATTACCCTGTCTTTGAATGGAGTCAAACTCGCTATAGGAACAGCGTATCGTCCCCCTCGCTCTGATTTGGACCTCTTCCTAGATGCAATTACCGAATCCATCAGTTCACTTGCAAAATGTGACCACTACGTATTGCTAGGCGATTTCAATGTTAATATGTTGAACACCAGTTACCAAACTCGGAAAGTCTGTGAATTTTTAAATAGCCTGGACCTTAAGCAATTAGTTGACTCCCCCACCCATTTCACGGATCATAGTCAGACGCTAATCGACCTTGTTTGCACTAGCATAAACAACACATCTGTGTGTGTTGAACCATTCGGTGCAATACATGGTCACGCACTAGTAATTTGCACACTTAATATAAAGCGTAGGAAGTATAAACCTCACACGGTGGTTTTCAGACCAATTTCAAAAATTGATAGGGAAAGTTTTGATGATTGCCTGGCGCATATAAACTGGGAAATCATTCGTGTCTTACCAAATGTGAATGGCATGGTGGATGCACTGAACCGGATTGTCGTGTCTGTCTTCGATGAGTATGCTCCAGTCAAGACTTGCTTGATTAAAGACCACTCATACCCATGGATAACAGATACGATAAAGTTCATGATGCATCTGCGTAACGAGGCCCTCGCCAAGTATCGTACAACTAAGTCGGAATCAAAGAAGGTATATTACAAACAATTAAAATCACTCGTGTCCAGTTCCTTATTTTATGAAAAAGTTGCATATTTTAAACAAAACATAAATAACAAAATTAACGACCCAAAAACACTTTGGAAAAATTTGAAAAGTACTGTTTTGCCACCTAAACCACTCAATGACCTTCCAAGTCACTTTAGAGACCCTGATGAAATAAATTTAAATTTTTTGAATGTTCCTGGTAATCCAAATTTTAATGCAACTGTATGTACCTTTTTTGAATCTCACCGCTTTAGTGATGCGAGTTTCTCACTACACCCGGTGAGTACCGATCAGGTTTTGCGATATTTTGGTCAGTTGAAATCGAATGCAGAAGGTTGGGACGGCATAACACTTGACATGCTTACACTGACATTTCCACATACAATAGAAGTCATCACAGATATTGTTAATAAGTCGATTGCCTCTGCAACATTCCCTGATATCTGGAAAATTGCTACTGTTAGACCCCTCCCAAAAATAAACAACCCGACGGAACTTAAAGATCTCAGGCCCATAAGCATATTGCCATGCCTATCCAAAATTGCTGAAAAAGCAATCTGTCAGCAGTTGTCGCAGTATTTGGAGGAAAACAGTATACTTCCGGAGTTACAGTCAGGCTTTCGTAAGCAACGTGGTACTTCGACCGCTCTGCTGGATGTGACGGATAACATCCTATCTGCACAGGACAGGGGCATGTGCACAATTTTGGTTTTGCTAGATTTTTCACGTGCCTTTGACTGCATCAATATTGAGTTGCTTCTCTGCAAGCTCAAGTATTACGGATTTGATGATAATGCTATAAAATGGTTTAGGAGCTATCTAAGCAATCGGCAGCAGCGTGTTGAAGTACGACTGAGCAATGGGTCAACCTTGACCTCGTCACTTACTCCCGTCAATAGAGGAGTTCCGCAGGGCTCAATACTGGGCCCCCTGATCTTCATTTTATACTGTGCTGACATCGTGAACTCGCTAAAGCGGTGTAGGTATCACATTTACGCAGATGATGTGCAAGTGTACGTCTCGTTTGTTCCTAGTGAATATTTAAACGCTCTGGGAGATCTGAACGAAGATCTTAACAGGATAGCGAGTTGGGCAGAGGTCAACGGCTTAGTACTTAATCCCACTAAGACTAAATATATGATATTTGGAACAAAGTGTCAAATTAGTGCCCTGCCGTCTACAATGCACGTTGTCCTCATGGGTGAGTCGGTTGACCGAGTTAATGAAGCGCGTAATCTGGGTCTGACCATGGATGCGGAGTTGAGGTATGAGGCACACGTGGCAAAGTCAGTGCGCGCATGTTTCTACCGGCTTAAAATCCTTTATAAAATAAGGCCTTATTTGTCGGAGGAATTGCGTGTGCAGCTGGTTGAGTCACTTGTGCTTTCTAACCTTAACTATGCAGACACAGTTTATGGTCCTCGATTGCTGGCACGAACGGAACGCCTGATCCAGAGAGCGCAAAACGCCTGCGCCAGATTCTGCTTTAAAATACCGCCAAGAACTCACGTCACTCCATTTATTAATGAACACTCCATCCTTAAGATGAAGTCACGCCGCAAGTTACACCTGGCTTGCCTACTCTTTGGGGTTATAAAGTACAAAGAACCGTCCTATTTGTTTAGCAAACTTAACTTCATTGCTAGTAAGAGAGAACGCCCGGTAAGACAATGCTCACAGCAACTCTCCACGGAACCGCACAGCACTGCGGCCTTCAGAGGCAGTTTTAGGTACGCTGCTACTAAATGCTGGAACAATATTCCCCCGCCAATAAGAAATGCCAAAACTCTTGGTACTTTTAGAATACACCTTCGAAAGTTCCTCATTAACTCACAAAAAGAACTTGGTATGACGATCTCAAACACGTCCATAATATAGCGATAGCAGGTACCTGCCGTGATGGTGTTTCGTCGCCGTATTCCGGTTCACTCGTAGTCTGAGAGTACTAATACTAGTAGTTTACCTAGTAACACATTTCTACACTTCAATATTAATCATAGTTCACATTCAAGCACAACACATACACAGAACATAAAACACTTACTTCAAATACACACAGCACACACACCAATAGTCTACTCGACGTCCGTGCGTCATTTTTAGGGATCCAGCAGAATACCAGCGTCAGGTATTCTACCTGACACATGCTGAGTTGGACTCCCATTCGGTGCAAACGTAAGACTGCAGCGCGCCGTTAATCTCTGATTGTATTTCATATTTTATGTTTCTCTTTCTACCCACTTCTTGTTTTGTTTTATTTTTCTTATTGTGTATCTTTGTGGTGTCTTTTTGTTTGTCTGAATAAATGTTTTATCTATCTATCTATCTATCTATCTATCGAACAATCCCGCAGCCCCGGCAGGCCTTGGCCCTGCGCGTGGAACAACTCGGGCTGCCGTCACGGGTCTGTTGTCTATGCAGACGGAGGAACGACGAGCCACCCGAACTCGCCGTCCACAGACCGACGCCTGCAGTGGCCGGGAGTCGTCTCTCGACACTCGGCGCCCGTGGTGTCTTCCTGGTCCACTACAGCGGCTGGGATGAGAGGTGCGAACTCGCTGGCGCTCCACCGTCTCCTTATCGAGCATGACTGCTTCGCAGAAGGAGGCGACGGCTTCCCATTCCCTCTCGCTCCGGACCATGACTTGAACCAGGGCCGGACGCGAGAGGTCGCCGCTGCCTATTGGCTCGACGACGACACGGCGGTACCCTTCCCAGGCAGTGCACACCTAGACTGTGTGCTCCACCGTGTCCTCAGTGCTATCCGCATGGTAGTGAAGTAAAAGCACTTGCTCAATAAGGTCATAGAGTAGTTAAAATAAGCATAATCTATATTTTAGCTTATATGAGCTGACAGCTATGAGGAAAATCAGAATAACCGAATGAATAAAATTTGTTTAGATATTATAAATTAAGATGAGAATGAAGATTTGTATCTAACCTATAGTTAAGGAGCCACATAAGTTTACTTTCTTAAAAAACAGCAACTTTAACACTCTTACAATAATGTAATGTATTCAAAATTACATTATGTTCAGGCTACATAATGAAGATTTGACGTTAAATGAACAATTGCTATATATTATCACAAAAACGTAAAAACCGGTAATTTACCGGTTACACATTATTTTTACCGGTAAATTAAAGATCGCGAAAATGGGCGGTTTTACCGGTAAAACCGAAACCGGTAAACCGGTATTGCATGCCCTACTAACTATCCATTATCCCAATTCGCCGATGTTGCTTGCAGCATCGCGGACTCCCAAAACTTATCTGCCTCGAATGCCAGGAAACGCTCCGGAGATGATGCAAACATTGTCGTGTCAACCCCACCACCGAAACAACAAAGGAATTTAGTTGGCCGCAGCAGGTACTCTGCTACTGATAAGGCACCGTTCATTGTCCACGTGTCTCGTTTGGAACCCCAGCCTAATGCCGGTACTTCTCTGCATCCGGTTACCTTTGGAATATTTCTCCAAAAACAGAACATAGTTAACATTGTCCGTGATGGAGTTAAAAAAGTTGGCAGGAACCGTGTTTCTGTGGAATTTAAATCCCCTCAGGATGCAAATGCATTTCTTATTAATAACATTCTTCCCAAGAACAGCTTTGTGGCCTCCATCCCTACGTTTAATATAACCCGCATGGGTGTTGTTACCGGTGTTCCTGCTGATTTAACTGAAGAGGAAGCCCAAAGATACCTACAAGTCCCCTCAGGTTGCGGTGAAATTCTCAAAGTTCGTCGTATAAATAGGAAAGTGATAATTGATGGAGTGACCGAATTTAAATCCACAGAAACATGTGTCCTTACCTTTGACGGTCAGGTGTTACCGCCAAGGGTGTTTTGCTGCTACACTTCCCTCCCAGTCCAACAATATGTTTATCCCACCATCCAGTGTCGTAAGTGCTGCAGGTTTGGTCATGTGGAACTAGTGTGCCGGTCTACACCCCGCTGCAGTAAATGCGGCCATGATCACCCTGGTGATGGTTGCAGCATTTCTGAGGCGGAGGCATTCTGTGTGCTTTGCTCGGGGAATCATTTTGCAAATAGCAAATCATGCCCGGAGCTGGGCAGACAGAAGGCCATTAAGACTGTTATGGCTGAGAAGTCCCTCTCTTATGCTGAGCCCAGCAAAACTGTCCCACTCGCTTCTCGCAACTATGCGAATGCTACAAAAGCAGTTCCCACCTCCACTCAGTCATACCGCAAAACCGTTTTCCTCAAGCCGAAGACCCATGCCCCTCTATCTCCCTCTTATGATAAAGCTGCTCATCAGCAAATTATTAACTCCCCTGCACCTTCACAGCCTGACGGCTGCGCTCTAAATAATCCATTCACCGGCAATAATGCTTCATCAATTATAGAAATTCTTATTAAACTCTTAACTACTATTGTATCCACTAATAATGCTGAAATACCGTCCAACGTTGCCTATCAACTAGTAAATCTCCTTTCAAAAATTAAAAATGGCGTCCCGTCAAATATTCCTGCAATGGAATGTGAGGAGCGTGTGGCATAAGAAACACGACCTCATATTCCTTCTTAATAAATTCAAGCCTTTGGCTTGCTCAATTGCTGAGACTTGGCTCACCCCGAGTCTCAGTTTTAATATACCACATTTTAATGTTCTCAGATGTGACAGATCTGATGGCTATGGAGGGTCGGCTCTCCTCGTTAATAATCGTGTTCCACTGTCGACCTTGGCACTTTCTGCTCTGGATGGTGATATGAATATAGTCGCAGGTAGAGTAGAAGGTATCACAGTTTTATCTGTCTATATCTCCCACCCACAGCACAGGTTCTTAGCTACTATTAGAGATATTCTGAACAACATTGTAGGACCCGTGCTTGTCATGGGTGATTTTAACTGTCACCATTTTAGATGGGGTTCCAATCGCTGTGATTCCTTTGGGGAAGGTTTGGTAGAAATCTTGGATGACCTAGACCTTTGCATCCTAAATGATGGTAGTCCTACTCGTAGATCCCTTCCCGGACAGCAAAAGAGTTGTGTTGATCTCACATTCTGTTCCGTAGAGTTGGCGGCATCAATTCATTGGCAATGTACTACCCTTACGCATGGTAGCGACCATTACCCCATTGTTATAACTTTTCTTAATAAAACTTATTTAGAGAAAACTTCTCCTCCACTATTGAAGTACAACTTGTCCAAACCCGATTGGTCGAGGTTTGCATCTTTACTGGAGGAGAAAATTAGTATGCTTCCAAATTTAACTTCAAGTTTCCAAGATTTTAATGGTCACTGCCATGCTAAGAACTGCTACGATGGCTTTATCTCGGTCATAATTTCAAGCGCAGACTCTATCTTTCCGTTGCGCAACTGTGCCAGAAACAAGATCCCGTCACCCCCATGGTGGGATCAAGAATGCACATCGGCTGTTAAAGAAAGGAAAGAGGCCGAAAAACAGTACAATGATGCGATGAATAGCGACAATCTTATACGGTACAAACGAGTGTTAGCTCAGTCTCGGCGGCTTCTTCACAAGAAGAAACGTCGAGGTTGCGTCAAGTTCTGCACTTCTCTGTCCCCTTCCACTCCCATATCAGCAGTATGGAAGAGCATTAATCGTTTTAGGCGAGGCTGCTCCCCACCTATCTCTTCCCCCATCACGCGAGAAACTGCTGAATCCTTTTTCGACAAAATTGCTCCAGCCTATGTTCCTTCTTCCTCAGAACTTCTGCTCCCGCCTGTTAATATTTTGAATGACCCCCTGGATGAACCTTTTTCATTGGAGGAACTTGATGCGGTATTACGTCATGTTAGGGATACCGCCCCTGGCATGGACGGCATACCGTATTCATTTGCAGCTCACTTCGGTTCTGATGCTAAACAATATTTTTTAGGAATTATAAATTATTGTTACCAATTTGGTTGGGTTCCTGACCAGTGGAAAATTCAGATAGTCATTCCTCTTTTGAAGCCCGGCAAGACTGCTGATGATCCGAATGGCCTTAGACCAATTGCGTTGTCCTCAGTTTTGGCCAAGTTACTTGAACATTTAATTAAAAACAGACTTGAGTGGTTGGTAGAGTCGAGGGATTTACTGCCGAGTAATACTAACAAGTTAAAGTTACACAAGATCGGCTACAACAGCATCTTAAATTCCTTTTGTTTTTTGTTTCTTTTTTGTTTTTTTAATCACAAGCACGACTTGCTTCTCATTTCACTTGTCATTGGCAGAATCGTCGACATTGACATCGACACGGATTGCCATAAATAAAAATAGAATAGAATAGACTCGGATTTGCCTCTGTGTATAACGCAACCAATTTAGTACCTTATTGCGTTGGAATAGAGTTCATTCTCGTATATATATATATTGATAATGCGCAATCTTGCTTGTATATTACATCTATGAAGAAACACAACCACTAATAACTGTATTCTGGTTCTGACCATAAATTAATATTTAGACCTATCTTTGATTTAGACAGTCATAATTAATGTGCCCATTAATTTTTGTGCTAGACCTATATACGTTAGGGTAACGTCACAATGTACAATGCAATCTATAATTTTTCTAGCGTGTTTTACTAATTAAAGCAATTTCAATGACTGTACCATTGTTTTACTGTGCTACACACTCACTGGCATCAGCTGTCTAGACAAGATTGCGCACGCTCAAAATATATATTTACGAAAATGAACTCTGTTCCAACGCAATAAGGTACTAAATTGGTTGCATAATACACAGAGGCAAATCCGAGCCGAGAGGGATAGTTAGAACGGAGACCGTTTGTCTCTTTCTAACACCTTGCCAGCATAAAAAATGTTGTGATCAACAGTTTTGTCTTCCCAAAAAACCAATTGAATCACTTATATTTTTATTTTATTTTAACAATTGTAAGTCAACAAATTAATAAAAATCGCATTAATTTATTCCTATTTATTCTTAAAACATAAACAACATAATTTTTTATTTTGCTTTTTTTTATTTTCTAGCGGTAACCCTGAACATTCTTGGCGCGTAATCAGCATTTAATTTTTTTTTTTTTGTATTAAATCAATTTAAACTATAAATGGTGAAAAAGTGTTGTGTTTATACTAGTAAAAGTGAATCCTATGGTGGTTGCAATATATCGTTCCACAGGTTAGATAATAATAACATTTTCGTAAATCAAACAACTAGGGTGCCCATGAATTCTTGTAATGAGTCAAAATATGGGTGATGGATTTTAAAACTGTTGTACTATTGTTATAGCTTCCCAAAAATGAAGAAAAGCGACATAAACGGCTCAGCAGTCTATATGTGAAGCAAAAATACAAAAAAAAAACAGTCTTCACTTCGAATCTTCCTGCTTTTATACTGCTAATTCCCGCAAATTATTAAAAGCCTATATTAGTATTTTAAGGTAACAAACGGCGTAAGTTAAAATTTCTATACCAATCTGTGTTTAATAATCTTAGCAAATTCGGATTTGTCTCACATAGCTTAATCTCATAGTCACTCTATTAGAAAGGGACAGACGGCCTCGGTACTAACTGTTTCACTCGGCTCGTTTTTTGGGTAAAAATGCGCAGTCCTGTTTACTAATTATGTCTATGGCTGACTCTCGCATGACTGACAGACCGACAGCAAGCAAATTGACACTGACGTGTAGTAAAGGAAGGAAACTAAATTCATTACAATAAAATAATAATATTATTTTCAGTTCTTTTACTTTTTAAAATTTACAATATTTTTACCACCATAAGACTATATTTAGTAAATCAATGAGCCAGTGACATTTATACGTATAGACTAGTCTATTAAGACACCATGACTGATAAAAAGTTCGTATTTAAGCATCAGCAAAAGGATAATGACGATGATCATGAGTATTTAGGGACACAATGTTTCCAAATCAGTCCTAATGTCGAAGAAAAAGAAATCCCAACTAATGGCGAAGAGTACTTACTAAAAGTTATAAAGGAGCGCGCCAAATGTGCAACAATTACCAAGTGTAATTTAGATGCATCACAAACTCGCAAGAAGCTTTGTAACACTGTAAAAGAGGTAATCATTATTTGTCTATAATCATTACAAACTACTTATGAAACCTTAAATCGTTCATCGGTTAACATTATTTTATTTATTTCCAGCATAAAGTACCCGAAAAACCTGAAAAGCTTAAACCCACAATAGAATGGCAGAATATTCAGATAGCTGACTTCTCAGACCTTCATATGTACGTCGTACGTATGGCAGCTCGTAAGAAAGCAGAACTACCAACAATATTCCAGGACACATATAGAGACTTCATGCAGGACGGTGAGATACAGTGGATGCAGGTGTTTGAAAGCACAGAACCAACACTGTCACATGTGGTCGGGTTGTCTCACGGTGTGGTAGAAACAGGCTTGGATACCATACTATCGATTTTACAACGGATAAAACCGGGAGAGTCTATTGACCGTAGAACAGGTATGTAGATGGTCAATACTTTTTGCTTATTTAACTAAAGAAATGTGCCAGTAACCAAAACAAAAAATCTACATCTTTGAATATAGTAGTTTTCCTTAATTCTATTTTTTGTATCATATGAATTTTATAAATTCCAGGATTATGGCTCCATGCACTGCTAACTGTTGCAAGACATCCACCACAGTCCGATGATAGTTTTTTATTAAGAAATCTCTGTAGAAGGTGTGCAGAAATTAGGTAAATGTATTCTGAATTTAATTGTTCTTTACTCTTACTTGGCCTCAAGTAGGAAATGGCCTACTTTATATTCCTCTAGTATCATTCTCCCATTAATTATGGTTTATCTAAGCTGTATCATGCTTTTTTATTTTTTCCATCTTTGACATCTACTCATTTAGCAGCTGATAACCTCTGTTTCTTCTGTTTTCAGGGCCGGTCTAAATCTAGATGATGAGAATGCAAGAGAACTAGCAACACCTTTGAATATTTTTATATGTATAATAGCAAAGTATTTTGGTCAGCATGACTTGGGTGACTATGAACTTCATGATTCTAAAGTAGGTCAGATTTATTATGACTCAAAAGTAGCACAGATATTTTATTGACACTAGGTTAAGTTAATTTTATAATTAGGTTAATTGAAGACAGCTGTGTGGTGGCAAATATTCGAATACTCTGGCTCACTCTTTGGGTGCAAATCTTAATATGCACATATGTTACAAATTACAAATACAAAAGCTATAAAAAAAATAGCAACTGAAAACTACAACACAGAGGAAAAATTATGGAATTTGTGCAGGTACCCTTTGCTTTAAAAAAAAATAATCATGAATTGATACTGATATTCTTAGAAGGATGAATGTACTTTCTTATCAGTTAACTGAGCTTAATTATATACCTGCTAATGTTTTTAAATGCGAAATAAGGCGTCTTGTAATATATAAGCAGTTTCTCTCCTTGGGGCTGCCAGAGTGATATAACTAGCAATAGTGTACTTTAACTATTCTTAAATAATTCGTATTATTTTAAATGACTGCCATGAAATAAATATTTTTATGATCAAAGTTTTATTTATTGTATTTATTTTCCACCAGTTTGCAAATAGTTGGTGTACAGTACAGCAATAAGTACCGTATGTTACAGATATGGGCTAGAAATATAATACATTTTTAAATGGAGGATGTAGAAAATTAAATGAAAGAACAACAAATATATTTATGATTATTATATTTAAACGATCAATCATTACAATTATAAATTGATGATATGTACCTATCTATAATAAAATAATAAGCCTTTTCAAACGATTAGAAAATGACACCTACTTGATAACAAAAATAAATTGCGATAGCTAAGAAACAGTTTATCACTCGTTAAAACGCGAGCGAACTTCGAAAATACAATAATTTTAATTTAAGCATTTTGTTGTAAGACAAAATTTGAAAAATAACCGAAACTTTGAAACAATTTAAAGATTTTTGTCGTATCAGTCTGAAAGGTAGGTCTACCATGGCTTGTCAAAAGCGATATACGTATATAGTCAGAAACATATAACTTTATCTGTCTCTCACTCCTCATCATTTCATGGTAGGACCATCAGTGTCTCGATTAAAATTTTAACTTTCCACGTTATTTTTCAATATTTGCCTTAAACTTTTCTACCACAGATAAATTCTAAATAACAATAATAGTCAAAATTACAATTCACCATCTATCTACGAGTGATTAACCCAACGATTAAATATTTAGAAATAGAATCACTGGAAAACTTATGCCACTGTAAAGTTCAGGAAGTTTAGATAATAACTAACTTTAATTCATTGCAAAATATTTCATAAAAAGTGTATAGAAAAAATAACAGTCAACTGCTCAAGTTCCAGTCCTGCTCAGCCCCCGCAGCCAATGAAAACTTAATTCCATGCAAAATCATGCTATTTTCGTCTCCATTGTGAAAGCATTAAAGATCAATTTCGTTCTGGCATATTTTGAAAGCCGAGGCCTGAGCGAAGTCTTGTTAAACTGAGCATGAATAATAGAAAATGTTTACAGATCAGTGCTTAAATATAATTTCATTGAACGGTTTCATGAAACATTAGTCTACTCTTATTACAAGATGGGGTTTAATTAGTTGAAGTAAGTTTGTTATGTAAAACTTCAAAAATAGTGCTTTTGCAATAGGAGGGCTAATGTCTCAAGTGGCAGATCTCTTTTTCAACCGTACCTCAAAAGTGTTCCAAAATAAGTCAATAAAAAAAAAAAAAAACTATCACAGTAGACAGATCATTACTTCAGGAGTGCACATTTCTACTTTCAATAATTTCGATATAATTTATTGCACATAATTATACATTCATTGCTAATTTCAAGAGAATTTTAAGTCTAACACTATGTATTGACTAACTCTAAGTCACTAGATTTTTCAAAACTAATGAATATCTGTCGCAAAAGTTTATATCTAGGCTTCTGGAGCTCTATGTCTAGTGTATCTACATGTTTATACATAATTCTGTAATTATCTAATACATTTTAAAAGTAGGTAGGAAAATCTATTGATTCAGAAATACCTAATTATCTTTGGATTTCTCAGTTTAGGTATCCACTAGGTTTGAGCGTTGTTAAATTAAAGAAAAACAAAAGAGAAATTAAGTCAGGTACAGAATTCATTTAAAACAGATTTAGCAAGTTTTTGTTAACCTAAGTGAAAGCGTTTAATGTGCAACTACTATTAAAAGGGCACATTCAAAGATACTTTACGATTCATCAAGTAATATAAGAAACGGATCGACGACACCCATGACATATCGATTTCATGACAGAGCTGTTTGATCACAAAAGATTCCGACTCGATTAGATACGCGGTTTTAACATAAAAATGGTTTATAAACCCCTTTTAAAATATGATAGATTTAAAGCTATTTGATAGCGTGATAACATTCTATTTGTAAGGTGAGATTATTTTTGGAAAGTATATAAACCAAATGATAGTAGTACCTACAGCATGCAAAAGTAGTAATAATGCGTAAGAGCTATGTACACTAAAGTCTTCAGCAGAAGCAGCGCCCTCTAGCTTCACTCGTCATCGTTGAGAAGATCTGTGCAAGATTTAGCTTTGGTTGATCTGAAAAAAGTTAAATTTTGAATTATAGTTCGGCCATTCAGAGAATGCGTTCCTGACACGTCGCGATTGAACTGACGACGTAACTTTGCAATGGCGTTGCAGTTACGATAAAAATATTTTTGCTGGTTGTTTACCGTTTTAACAATTGAGGAGCATTAAAACAACATTATTATATCAATAATCAATGAATGTTATAATTCAGTCAGTTCAATCGCGACGTGTCAGGAACGCATTCTCTGAATGGCCGAACTATAATATTCGACAACTTTTTTTATGCCGACTTCAACATACTTGATAAAAGACTAGGCAGATGGTTGGGTTTAGGGCAATAAAATTCATGTTACTTTACTTGATTATGGTAAAGGAAAAGGCCTATTCGAACTAGTGTTTTAGCCAGTTTTATTAAGTAGCAGTTATTCTGTTACCTACAGGGACGAAATATAATGAATATCGGCTTATAAGTTACGTTGCAACACTCAAGTTAAACGAACGTAGACCTTTACTCACTGTGGGTTTTTGACTCGTCTGCAAACCCTGAGTTCGATGGGTCCACTGCGCACTGACTTGAAAAGCGCCAGTGCTTCTACATGCGCGAGTTCGTGGCATGCATGTCCGTTCACTGCTAACACCTCATCTCCTGAAAACAAGCATATAGGCATTTTAAAAAAGAAGTAATTTACCCTCAAACTTTAACAAAACTATTTCAAACTAGATTTCGCACGCCACATTGTCCGCGTATTCTTCGCCTATACATTTTTTTTCTCATCGAAGGAAATTCTTTAAGAAATTTCTCCTAGAAGCAGGAAAATACAGTTCAAAGTCTTAAACAATCTTTCCAGTAAGTACATCCAGGTTTTTCCAAATAGGAATGTACTGGAATGATTGAATTCATTCAACCACAATTGGTTGGGTGATATTTAACGTTTCAAATATTTTTCCTTAGTGCAAAGAGGATGCATAATATGAAATGTGACACAACTTATTTGTTAACGGTGCCATTTAGAACCATGTTAAGTACCTATATGTACTAAAATTGTATTTATGTTGATACATAATCTTCGAGTGCCTATAAAAAATTATGAATAATGTTATTTATTACTGTGTACGTATAGACGAACAAACCAATTTGAACAAACAAACCAAACTGTAATATCTACATATTTTATTTCATTCTTTACAATTTTTGTTGTCATTATTTAGAGCATTGCATTTATTGACGGTAATGTTCTATTGAAATGAATATGACATTGAAACAAATTAGGTGCTTTTTCCGAGTGGACGTGTAACTAGGGTTTAATTTAAATATAGGTACGACATTTATTACCTAATTGTTGACGGTTTAAAGGTCAAAGTTTGAAACATTATTCCACAGAGTCCTTTGATAACACTTGAACTGAGAGCCGAGACGTGACAATATTGTAGGAATATGATAAATCATTATGCACATATAAACATCGGTATCATGTACTCACTGCTGTTCGGGTTACAGCCTAGCTAGTTGATACTAAACGCTTTGTTATTATGCCGTTTCGACGAACTACCACAACACGGCTTCCTATTCTTATCACATTGCATTCCTCGATGCTATTAAATTATCGCAGTTCGTTATTATTTATCAATTACATTTACGCGAAAACTGAAAAATAAACACTGTAGGTAATCAATTAAATGCACGAAACTTACCTGCTTTCAGTCTTCCATCATCAATAGCCTGTCCTTGTGGTAGGATACTTTTGATGAATATGCCCAGTGGACCCCGTGGTGAGTCACGACCTCCCACGATGGTGAAGCCGAGCGGTTTCTTCCCATGGCCTTTCTCGAATGTAATGGTGTGGTAAGTATGCGTTGGCGCCCTTGGTCTCCGGGGTAAGGTACAGAAGTTTGCCGCGTTCGGCGTTTGTGGTTCACGTTCACTATCGTCTTTACATTTTGTCCGTTCAACACCGTCGGGCGTGTCGACGTTAACGACATCTGCGGCACAACTGAGCGCTAGGGTGTCCTTGTTGGCGCCACCATAGCTTACGACTTGCCGGCGCAGCAGCTTGTTGTTCATGCTGCTGTAGCTCGCGTTCTGACCCTTGAGGAAGTGCGAGTGCGCCGCTGCCGCGCTGTCGGCTGACTCGTCCGCCGCTGATAGCGTTGTGTGATTACACGCCGACTCATCCTGCGACCGACGTCGGTCTATTTTGACGTCACATTTGTCTGCACGTTTTTCCTTCCCCAAAATAATAGCATTTTCGTAATCCACAGAACTTTCTCTCATTAATATTATATTCCTTTGGGATAGTTCTCTTTGCCTGGCGTCTGCTGGCTTATCTCGCTGCCTACAAATTACTATGTCAATTTCGGCGGCCCCAGATTTAAGAGCTTCTTTAGCTTCAGCCATGGTTAAATCGCGAAGTCTTCGGCCATTTACATTGAGCAGTTCGTCTCCAATACGTAGGGTGCCTTCTCTGTAAAAAATAATCAAATGTTAAATACAATAAAAATAAGGAACAGTTGTATCTAAAAAATGCTACGTACTTTTCCGCTAATCCACCGGGTACTACATGTGCGACGAGATATCCCACATGACCTTCATCCGTTAGTTTGGTTTTGGCAATGAATATACCGAGTTCATCTGAAGGATTGTTCCTAATTATCCTAACAACTTTAAACTCGTTTTGTGATTTCTCTTGCCTGCTACCTCTTGTAGGTCTCCTACATGGAGGAATAGGCGGAATGCCGCAATCCTGACTTGCGTCTCTTTGCCGCATTTTCTGTTTTTCGGTAAGCTGTAGAAATTGAGGTTCCTCGTAATCATTTTCTTTTTTTGGCATACGCCTAAGAATTTCCTTACGATCGAGTGATAAAGCTCTTTGGGTTTGTCTAGGCCTTGGTCTGGGACAATCTTTTCTCTCCCTGCTCATTCTACCCGATGTCCTCGCTTTCATGTAGCTTTGATCACCGGATACACTCCTACCATGACTAGGAAGAAGAGTGTTCGCCTGAGAAGCAGAACTTTCACAGCGAGATGATATCCTGTCACTGTCGAAAATAGAAGAGGCTGCCGATTCGTTAACAAGAATTCCTGAATCTGCATCTTCGCAATCTTGAATTAAAACGTTTTCATCATCGCACGATATTTGATATACATCATCATGAAACACTGAATGACCTTTTTGGAACTCTTCTAAGCCAGGCAAAGCGCCATACGAAAAACTGCGTAGCTTAGCTTTTACTCCACCTCTTTTCTTTCGGCTTTTCACGGCACTGGTTGTTTTCAAAATATTATCATTACTAGCATTTACTTCCTCGTCGTGTTCACCCGCTTGCTTATAAAGCTTTGATAGAAATCTGTTAGTAGATGACTTCAGATATCTATCAGACATAGCTCTTAGTTTTGCCGATAGACAGGAACTAGGCCCTACCGAATCTTTTTCATCCTTAGTCTTAAGTTTATCAGTCTTTTTTTGAGTGTTGAGCGCGATTGGTGCATCATCGTATGCTTCATAGTCATCGTTAAAGATTTGATCACTAGATTTAGAAAGCTTAGCGCCAGCTTTGGGTATTGCATGATATCTATCACACTCTGACCCGGAGCTGTAACATCGAGTGCCTCTGTTCGTAAAAGATTTGCCTTCTCTCCATTGACACTCAACAGGACTAGTCATATTTTTGACGAAAAAGACATCGTCATAATAGTTGGGCATTTTGACCCAGGGGTTATGATTTTCGAATTCAATATGAGTGTCAGCGTAATTGTGCGTATACCGACAATTAGTGACATCTTCTACGTGTCCGAAGCCACTGCAGTCACTTCCAGACGTTGATGCAGCGTCGTCTCCATGCCGCAGTGGACCGTTCGATTTGAAGCAAGATAGTTTAGTGTTCTTTACTTTGTCGAGCAACGGGTTTCGCTTTTCTCTACATACCATGTATTCTTTCTCCAGTGAGCCTCCGCGGTTTTTGCGCGATGTATTATAACTTTCCTGCGGTGAAGCGGGGCCGTTTTGTAGAGATATGCGCCGACTAACTGGAGTCTCGGCAGCCCGGTGGCATCGATGTGGAGATTTTTCAACGATTATAATCTGATCGCTAAGATTGTAGAAGTTGGTTTCAACCGAGCTGCTGCTGCTTTTGCGATTGGGGTAGCGTACTGGAGATAAATCTGAAAAGATAAAATGTGTTGTATTAACATTTTAGAAAGTCAGTCACGAAGTTTCAGAATCTTGGATTGTATATCAATACGATTCTCACGGACGAATCTGATCTGAAGTTCGAATTTTCAAGTAAACAGCTACGGTAATACATATTCATGTTATCGAGGAGACTCTAGGGAAAGTTCCCTTTCCCTTAGACTCGGCAACTGGCTTTCCAGTGTTAAGTTAAAGTATCGAGTGACAGGAGACAACTAGACGTGTCAATTACGTACTGATTGCGTCAGTAATGTATCCCGTAAATACCGTCGGGCGTCCTAATGACGTCATTATCCAGTTATATTTTCCTTAAGGTAAAGCCAACATTCCTATTGAGATGAAATTCTAGCATTTCTCGCATCTATTCAAGTGTCAAGTAGTCACTTCCTATTTTCTCCTTTTCTTTGGTATCTATTGCATACTCATGAGGCATTTGCGTGATTACGTAAGGCATAGGCTGTTGCCTATTAATTAACAATGACAAATCGTGCTATTCGTAAATAGTGGGTGCATGCGCTCACAGTTAGTCCGAATTTGAATACAAATGAATTGAACAAATTACCTTATAAGCTGATTAGTATATCATTCACAGACACACTAATGACGTTTTATTAGAGGATAGAGCGAATTGAAATTAATTTAGATAATCATGATTGCGTATTTAAAACTTTATCCTTCGTGTTATAATGTATGCGTAAGTACTTAGATACATACTATTGGAAATGTATTTATTTTCTGGCTAAGTATTAGGTATAAATGGTAATGAACTAATAGGTAGATATGTACCTACCCGATGAATGATGCATTTTGTAGCATTGTATTAAATTAAAGTTTATCTCGGAACGTAAATAAATATAGAAGTGTTAAAGTGTTTATTGAGAAGTCGCTGCATGTTGATGAAGAGGAAAAATTCTGTACCGGCACGATTCTTATGAGATGGAAATACCATATTGTTTAGACTATGCATTGACTTCTGTAGACACAAATATAGCATCATCAATCTATTTTAACCCGTAACTTCGGCGCACACCAACAACTTGCTATATGCATAATTTCCTTATAATAAATAATTTGTTATTATGATGCACGAGTAATTTGCAAATAACTTAATAAATCTGAAATATATTTATTGTTTACTGACACAGAGACCTCTCCGACTGGCGCAGATAATGGAGGAAAAGCAGACATTGGATGACTAAACGGTACTTTAAATAGTTCCCTAAGATAATATCATTAAGCTACATTTACTCGGTCAGGAGGAAATAAGACAATTTGTAGGACAAAGATTTTAGATATCGTGGGTGGAAACAATGACAACTATAAAATTAGCCCACACAATCCAAGATGCAACTCTCACAGCGTGGGTGCGTTTTATGCACTTTTAAACACCCTTTATGCAGTTTAATGTGTTTTGTATAGGCTTTCGTGGGCAACGATGTTAAGTCGAATGATTTTATTAAATCGATTCGTACTGGCAGGTAATGAATGACACAGAATTTTATTGGATGATTCAACGATCCTTTTAACTTTTAGATTTTTATGGCCTTACTACAAAAACTTTAACACCTGTTTTACACTTGTCTAAAAAATTTGTGGCTGCAAAATGAACCATATGTCAACGTCATAATTTGTCAATTTTTTAGACAAGTCTTAAACTGACGTTAAAAAGTTTTTGTGGTAAGACGGTAAGGGCCTTACTACAAAAACTTTAAACCCTGTTTTACACTTGTCTAATAAAATTTTGGCTGCAAAATAAACCATATGTCAACGTCATAATTTGACATTTTTTTAGACAAGGCATAAACTGACGTTTAAAAGTTTTTGTGGTAAGACGGTAAATGTTTGCAGAGTTGTTAATTGTTTACCAAAAATTCATCGCCCTTGTATCGTCGTAACTATTTAGTCATCTGTGCTGGGTTTGGCAAAGTAGCGGTAGCAAGTAAATACTTGCTAATTACATAATAAGTAATTGTGTAGGTACTATATACGAAATGGGAAAGTTAAAACCACAATAATCAAAGTCCATACTGCCTATGTGAAAACAATCGTTTCGATATCTTTGCTATTGAAAGTGATGTAACAGTAGAACATAATCGAAACCGCGGAAATTACAAATGTCACTGACCTTGGTTACATTTCCTTGCGTTTCCGCTCGTAAATGTCTAGCCATTTCATAATATTTATTTTAAAGAGAAAACGTGGGTAGGACGCAAATTGTCATTTGCTTTTTCAAGTACTTATTGGCCGTTTCAACATTCAGTTTTATAATGTTTTAGCTCATTTAGTGTTAACGTGTGAATTTAACTTGGCAGTGATTATGTGCCTTTCTTATGTGTAAATATCGATGGTAAAGCTAATGTTTGTGATGAGTTTCAGACATATTTTAAGGCAAAGACATTCAGAATTGTATCGCGCCGCGTTTGTTCACTCAATCCGAGATCTTAATACCTATCTTTACTTGTTAAGATTTTACTTTGTTTTTGAAGAGATCGTCATCTTCATCCCCTTTACAGGCTACTGCTTGACCTCGTTTATCCTTATTATCATAGGTACTTTGATCACTAAGTGTGATCAAGGAAAGCGGCTACAGACTTTTTTAATACTTAGGTACTTACGCTTCAAACTTGCGATAATTATTGGAATTTATAGCTATAACACAAATTGGTTTTAGGAATCGATTAGAACTTCATTTTAAAAAATGTTACAAATTCCGCGAATCGATATTTTTCGACTTCTTCTAGTGAAACAGGGTACCCTGGTCCGTCCTTTTGTGCCGATTCAAAAAAATATACCAAAAGGGATATATGCAATTGAATATCTTTTTAACTACTATAAGTAATAAGATTTTCCTATAAGTATCGAAGCGTATCATTTAAATAAATTGGTCGTCTTACCGATTCTCGAGCGGCGTGTAGGCCTCGGTTCGTCGGGCGTGACGGCTAGTAGCCGCGGCGGCTCGCCCTTCTTGAACCACCGCATTTTCAACTGTCACTCCATTATAGTGGCACTGCAACAAGGAATATTAGATTATATAACCTGGATACTGTGGCCAAGTCGAAAGTGCTCCAATAAAAGTTGCTTGGAGCTATAACTTTGCGATAAAAGCTTCTAGCTTGGGTAGGAGGCGCTTTTAAGACTTACGTCGGTCACACGCAGACGTAAGGGAATGTGTTTCGTAAAGATAGTACCCAATTATTGTAATGTAAAGTGGTAATTATACCAATCAGCTAATGACACTCCTCTTGCGTCGGTTTAAAGATATAAATCGATTAGTAATAATATGTAACAAGAATGCAGGCTCGCCGCTAGCTGTTTGTTCGCCCGCGTGCAAAACTGATTATGCCGCCCTACGACTACATACGTTTTGTCAAAAAATATAAAAGGGGGGGGGGGGGGGCGGATCCAGGGGGTCCGGACCCCCCGCCCATTCATATCCATCTTACTTGACCAACAGAAAAAAATATGAACATGCACCGCTCTGATTGCAGAAAACCCACCTACTTATAAATAACTATTGCAATACATAACATACATTACACATAACTTTTTATTTACTTGAAATGTTCAGAGTAACCTAAGCCCTAAGCAGTCCTGGGTTAGCCCATAAGCAAACTAAGCAATTGCTTAGGGCATCAATGCAGTGCAATCATTACCCAAGTGGCCCCTATGTATTGAAAGATTGTGATTAACTTAAACTAACGCACTTAAATATCTATAACAATGTTTAAAGTCAGTAAGAGACCCCCCACACTAGCGTCTTTCGAGCGTCGTCGTCGTGCCAGCGTCCGCGCAACGTCCACCCGACGTCGACGTCGCGCAGCCACGGCTCCTGTCGCGTACAAGCAGTGTGAAAATGGATTCCGACGAAGAAGCACTGCTGCTGATATTACTGATCCAAAAATTACGGAAACGAAGAGGGCGAGGTACTGGTGGGGAGCGGGGCAAATAGATTGCGTTGAGCATTGTACTTGTTCGCAAAAAAACGTTGAATATACGCGACGCCACCGCCGCGCACGCTCGGCGTTCGGCAGCCGGCCAGCGCTGGCGTCGCGTCGCCGCGACGTCGACGTCGGGTGGACGTTGCGCGGACGCTGGCACGATGACGACGCTCGAAAGACGCTAGTGTGGGGGGTCCCTAAAATACGTTATTTGGTGAGTTTCCCGTTGAAAAATTATAAGACACATTCCATATGTAAGGAAGCGCGAGCGGAGCGAGAGCGAAATTTTTATTTTTAAAGGACACAAAACAAATAAAAATCACTGTAAATTAACAAAGCAAAGTCAAAAAGTAAGATATGCACAGAAGTTAAGTGCAAACGCCGCGCGCGACGCGCGCGCGATTTTTTCCTTAGAGTTTTCATGAAGTAAACATATCATAAAAAGCCATAACGGACGTGCGCGAAAAATGTTTATTCGGAATTGAATGCCTCAACAATTAAACAAAGATAAAATGCGATATCTGACATGGAGCCGCGAGCGCAGCGAGCGCGAATTTTTTTGGGGATGCAAAGGGTGAAACAGTCAAAATTGATAGGAGACGACCAAAGCTAGGGCGGCTTTTTCCGAAATTTTATTGATTTAATTTTGCCGCCCCCTAAATAGCATTTGCCCCACGCTACGCCACTGGTTGATCTTAAATCGTTTTTAAGAATCTTTAATTTTGAAAATGTCCTTTCAACAGATGTACCTAACTGAAACCGGCAGTATAAGTAATATTCTTAGCGCTATTGCTGAGTTTGGAAATATTGAAATCAAATCATTAGTAAAAAGATATTGTATTTTTTAAATATTACGTGATAACTCGCTAGATTTGCCGCCCCCTAGGACGTGCCGCCCGCGTGCTGTGTACGCGCTGCACGCCCGCTTACGGCGGGCCTGTCAAGAATGTGACTGTGTGACTGTGTTGAATACAGGCGATAATAACAAGAAAGCCTATAGGTACTTTATATTGAAGTTCCCCAACAAACAGCAAGTATGCAACTATCCTATAGGTGGCCAAAGTTTAATGAAACTTGAGCCAACGCAAACAGCCTGAAGTTTATATAGAACTGTTCATTTGTCAACGAGAAGATGTCGCAATTCCAAACTCAAGTATCCACCTACCTATCTGTATTATAAGTGGTATACCATTGACCACTTCAAAGTTATTAAGTCCAGACAGGTTTCTCAACTTGTCCGTCTCCTTTTACGATGCTATTTGCACATACCTACCTATTTCTGCAAGTACCTACAAGTGAACGCTTGCATAAGTGTAAAAATCTAATGTTAATTAATTTACGAAGGTTACTTCAAGTTGTCATTGGTGGACAAAGATATTTAGGACTCAGGTGTTACTATTTTTATGGCATTACGTTGCATTCATAGTCAATTACGTGTGTTTAAGCAGGACTTCCAAATCTGGAAGTATTTTTTTTATTTTTGCGATTATACCTACCTACACTTTAAAACGATGTAGTTTTGAGTTTAAAACCTCCAAAATTCTTTCCTGTCGAGGTCGTACACTCAATTTGAGCAGGTTCATAACCAGTTTGTTAATACTAATTTTGCGAGTTTACATATCCACAAAACATTGTCCTTTGACCTCTTACAGTCACTACAAAACATCAGCGTGGCGGTATTTAGACATGTTCGCATACCACGCTCTAAGTAGTTTCTGCAAACCTTGTATTTTGTGAGAAAAGAGTTTTCACACTATTTTAATAATAAACTCTTCCCCGTGGTCTCACTTGCGTTCCAAGATAACTATTTACCCACTCAAATAATGTGTCCTTTCTCATGCTCCTATCTGTGAAGCAAATTTTGGCGTAAAAGCACAGACAGACATAGTCACTAGCTTAGCATAATTATAATGTTAGTAAGGATAAGATAACATGTTATTTTTCTTTCCTAGGCGGCAAAAACTGCTAACTACTCTAACACGAACAGATCACAGCTCGTCAGCATCACATTAAGGCTGATTTACATTGAGTCAGTAACTGACGTCAGTGTAGGCGCCGAAAACTGACGCGTGCTATTTACACGAAGTCAGTGTAGTGTCAGTGTTTCGTCAGTAGTACTGTACTGACTTCAAATCAATTTACACGATGGCAGTGCCGGGTCAGCACTGACTTGTCAGTGGACTGACGTCAGTTACTGACTCAATGTAAATCAGCCATTACATGTTCCGAGCAACACATAGCATTCACAGATCATTACATTATCTCACACATCCATCAGCGCAGTCATAACATAGTTACCGATTGGTTACGTCGCCGCGACAAGGCATCCATCAACAAATAATATCGTAAGAATCGAAACCAAACTCGATTTAATAATCACGTAACGTCTAACCTTGCTAGTGGCAGCTGCGCCAGAGTTGTATAACAAATCGTTTTTTTTTTGCAGCAGCACTCGGTACTTTAACCGGGTGTCATAATTTCTCAATGCCTATCGATTAGTGTAATTGAAAAGGTTAGGGGCAGTTTAATTAGTTAATTTATAATGATACCACTCAATGTTCGATTTATTTCGGGAAAAGTGGCACTGCACGGATAACCTTCTGATCTTGAGCGTAGCGAGATAAATGGGTAATGATTTATTGCGGGTATAATTAGTTGGAAGTAGGTCGAGCCAGTGTCAATTTTGTACGTCGTATAAATGCATAACGATAAGTAATAATAAATATGCAAATGAATGAAAATGAAGCATGATAGGTACCGTATTTTATTAACATAAAAGTGTATGAAGATTCTGAGTTGACGGATGACATGTATCGGTTGGTAACAAGACACAGACACTCATGGCTTACCTACATAAAGAGGAAATATCAGTGATGAACATAAAACCATAAGTTTAAAATTATAGGGAACTTTGTTGACTGATAGACAACATTTACGAACACAATACACACATCGTAAACAAAGACTGACAGATATAAACCACAATAATGACCCAACAGAGGAAAATTGCTTAACTAGAAGTCCACAATGCGTCATTTCAGTCCAAAGTACCACATTTTATATTCGATAAGGTACTCTTACTGGTAACGACGTCTTTGCAACGTTTCCGCATACAAATTATGCAGGAAGTAAGCAAAGGAACTGTGGAGAATATCGACTCATTACTAATACATTCAGAAGAATTATTTGTTTCACATAATGAACAGTATTGGCGGCTCGAATTTACATAATTGTCACGCCTGAGAACTCTTCAGAGGTGTATTTAATGTGATGATGACTGGTGTTCGATTTCATTTGATATAGGAGCAACCATTTATGGATAAGTGCTTAGCGGGAATGTAATCAATAACATTTGGCGTTTCAAATTTGGTAATGGCATCTATGCCTCTTCAGTTATTGAATATCTTCTGTAGAGATAAACCTTTTATCTTTACGTACGTACGCAGTTAGAAATAACAAGCTATCAAACGAGGATTTATGTTCAAACTGAAGTTAGAACAATCCTTACACTGAATGAGATTTTAAAATAAATCCTAAAAACTTGAATCCATCGAACTTAGTAAATTCGCTTGGAAGAAGTTTCCATTACACAGAACAAATTGATCTTCTAGTTAATCCTTTGGAAACTCTAAGTCTACCAAAACATCTTTAATTGATTAGAAAATTCAATTTTCCTAAACCAACATCTGATATTGAGAGAAAATTGTAGATGGTACCTACTTAAACTAAACCATAGTCAAATAATAAATTGTCAACATCTTTGTTTGTAAGTAATCAAGAAGATAGATGAATAAGAGGAATTTCTTGTTATTTTCTACGCATTATAATGAGATCTAAAATTACAGTTACAAAAGGTAAAAAGAAAAGTGGAGATTCCGGCGTAATCATTACATGAAGAAGAACAATGGAGTCCATACGATACTCGTTATTATCGGTATTACGGAATTGTACGCCGCAGAATTTTTCCATCTAACTTTGTAATAAGGTTATGCAAGCAAGACTAACATTTCATTGCAAGTTCAATCAAACCCATGGTTCTTTGAAGTAAAAATATATTAGCTATCGGTAGTACCTAATCCACTTAAGTGCAATCATATTTTCTTTGCTCGTGCAGCAAATGCCAATAATTTAAGTCTATCGCTTAAAAAAGTAGTTCAAGTACATAATCTCATAGATAGTTAACGTCACGCAAATGATCCGTAACGGAAAAGTCTCATAGGCAACACAACCAGAGTCGTTATTGGAAACTAAACTCAGCAGATAAGTTACGACTTTATTGAATGCAATGATAAGATTTGTAATTTCCTTTACATTTCCGTTTGTATGAATGCCACGTTTGAAACTTACCCACGATACATTTGAGGCACGGAGTCACACGGTCAGTTTTGAAAATTTGCTTCGGTAGATAATTACTTCGGTCACACGAAAAACACGTTTTTACATGAGCAGTCGTAAAACGTATATGAATCATCAATGGTACACTGTTTACCTGCGCAATGGAGGTGATGTAAGCCAGGATGACATTTTGGTTTACGAACCTTACAAGAAATGACGTCACAGTTTACCAACCAAGCGAAAAGTCACGTAATTGCTTATCGACGAATGTTTTCGTAAACTTGATCTTGAATTTGCAAAGAAGTTGCTACAAACATTTATTTGATTACGCTAACTTATGTTGACAGAATTGAAATATCCAATAAAGTTCACACGCTTGATTTGTGTTAAAAGGCTTGGAATTTCGCTTCGGCGGTGTTCCTTCAAATATTTGATTCTAGAACGCGTCCAGTTTCCACCAGACAGATTTTTCAACAGTTTTACGCGAACAGCCGTGGCTAACTAACGTAGAAAAACTAAACTAGATTAACCAGACCATAGGTAGCAAGGACGTTTCCAGTTACAGTCAGCAAATTAAATCGTGTCCAATCAATAGCCACTCGCTTTCTCCCCTATCGCATGGGAACGAATAGCGTCAGTAATAGGCATGATGACAGTAATCAAAAATCATTAAAATAATATATTTATTAAATTAAACTTGAAGCTTGGAATATAAAACGCGCATTGTTTTCTTTATTAATAATGTGATTAATATGTATTTTTATAAAACAAAATTACGAAATAAGGCAATCCGCCATGATATCTTGAACACCAATCAGAGCTCGTGACGTCATTTCTCAAAACAACTCGCGCGAAAGCGCGCGAACGTCACATTTCGTTATTGTGAACTTCCACTGCGATCTTCGTTTTTATTTAATTAATTGTGTATAACACGAGTTATGGAGCCCGGATTTATCAAGGCAAACAGCGCTAATTTGCCTAGAATTGATATCATAATGCTGGGAGAGTTTTTGGCATCAAATAAATATTTTTGTTCAGCTGAATTTAGAAATGTTAAAACTTCCATGTAAGTATACTAGTTTAATTAAAAAAAACTTCCATGTAAGTGTATTAGTTTAATTAAAAAAACTTCTATGTTAGAATCTAGAGAACTATGTAATAACTTACATCAAAGTGATCTTCACAAAAATAAAGTTGTACCCTGGGCAATATTGCTTTTGAATCTCGCCTTGCAAGTTTAAGCCACTTGTTTCGTATTTTTTTATTGTGAGGAACGTACACAAATAACTTATCAGGAGTTGTTTTGGATGTGTTCTTACACTGGGGGACCCCACAACACCTATGCACTTTCGAATTCATATTTAATAACACAAAAAACTTAATTATTGCACGAGCGTTGTTTACTTGCGTCTTGTAATTTCAGTCGTGACGTCACAAGTGACGACATGACACTGACAAGCGTTTTCGCGCCGGATTCAAAGTGGACAGAGAAAAATGCAATTATTTGATAAAAAAACTTCGCATTTTCTTAAAATTAATAATTTTTCATATAAAATAGACGTATACCTACATCATACAAAGGTATTTAAAAATTTGTCATCATGCCTATTAGCAAACGATGTTTACTGAAGGTCCCATATTTTTATAGCTTCGTGTTTTCCTGTTTTTCTAAAAGAGGGGATGAACATGTCGACTCAAGAAAATGTGTCATTAGCACAGTTTCTACGACACGTCTCAACTCTCGAGGACATCACTCAGGATCCGATCGTGCGTGACAAATGTGTTCGGATATTTCGTTTTTACTAGCAAAAGCTATAAAAACTGTAAACAGTTAAGCATACCATTGTGTTTTTATCTTAGATCTGATCGTAAATTGAATGTTTACCTAGTTTATTTTGTACTGGATTTGTTAGGAAAAGTTGTTTCATTAAGTAGCATCACAGAGAGATTAGTGAGCGTCTATTTACGAATGGTAATACCTGGAACTGTTTTCATCAGATACAATCGCTCTACAGTAGATTGAGCCTGTCAACGATCTTAAATCATTTTGTTTTTGATCTTTATCTTTTAATTTGTTTATTTTCATCGTCGGTGGTCTTTACAGTTTATCTTTCACCACTGTTTGTTACACTGACGTCTATTTTTGGTTGGATTCTGGGTTAGGATGCTTTTTCCTCGTATTAGGATGGTTTTTATTCCACCTTCTTGTGTAGGTACATACCTTTCTGCTAAGCCTGTAGGATATACATAATTAGAAGCTTACTATACAGTTCCACAAAAAGATAAGTTCTTTGCTTCAGGATTGTATAATTTCAAGGTATTACTGCGAACTCTTGGTATTATGTTTGCGTGTTTATTAAGGCGCGGCTCCACCGCAGTGCACGCTGTGCACGGACACGCGGCGCATTTTAGCTGCGTGTATTCATTTGTTTGACAACGTGGGTCTACGTTTCCACTGAAGTACACGAATATGACCCACGACTATGTATAGCGTGGCACGGCGCACGGGTAGACCCACGCTGACAGCGTTGAGCTACGTAACCGCTTATTCGAGCAAGCTATGCGTGTGTCAATGATCATCAATCTCACTTTCCGATTCATCGTCAGAAGAACTGTCTAGCAAAGTCAGTACCAATGCCATTCTATGAGTACCTCGAGAAACACGAAACGCGTCCGTTCCACAACGTGAATGACTGAAAACTGCTCTGCGATAACCGAGCTGTACATAGTCGTGGGTCTTATTCGTGTACTCCAGTGGAAACGTAGACCCACGTTGACAGCGTTGAGCCATGTAACCGCCTATTCGAGCAAGCCACGCGTGTATCAATGACGTCAATTCATGCGTAGCCTCTCCGTGGGTTGCAGTGGACACAACCACATACATTTTCTTACAAAGCGAAGCTTAATACACGTGCGTAGCCTCTCCGTGCACCGCGGTGGGCCCGCGCCTTTATCCTTCATTTGTTAGTGTTTAAGTTTATGAGTATTGACTGTCATCTCGAACGTGGCGTGGGCAGCCCGCAAACACTTGTAACATAATAAACCCGCATGATGTTAACGCGGTTAAAGAGTTGCTACACGGGTAAAAGAATGCGTACATACGTGTATTATTTTTGAAGCAGTTTGCTGGGACATAAGTAAAGAAAGTGCCCTTCATACCATTATAATGGTGTGGCACCATAAAAATTATCGTGTAGCATCGATATAATTCTACGTGGAATTCGTAGCTAATAATTTAATTATTATTCCTAACCACGAAATCATGAAGAGAAGGTTCTCTATAAAACATTAGGTATTTCAAACTAAGACGTTTTATTGCTGTAAGATGTCGGTGATCATTTCAGCAGAGCATTTATAACAGCTCCGTGTGAGCCCGAACGTTTTTAAACGGTCGTAAAGGTTAGATAATGTTGGAATATTAAATCCTTGTTCCACGAATTCCTTGGAAATTAACAACTTTAATGGGAGATTAACTATATTAAACAGTGATAAATCTTTTGTGCGATCTATTAAAGACTTTCCGACGCGTTAGGACACAATAAAAATGTCGATATGTGCAATAAAACTATTCCTAGAAATAAGCATTTATGTTCTTAGGTAACACTGACTTCCTAATCACATTCTTTCTAACACTTGCTGCATATAAACGATAATAGTCTTTATTTTCTTTAGAAGCCTGTTTATGGTATTATCCTTTTAAGCTGTCTTGGAGATATTTGAATTTAAATGGGGGTACTGAGCGGGCCCGCTGTGATATTAAAACACACCCGTTCTTTATTTCTGTAGGGACCTTTTATATTTAAAAGGAACAAGGAGCAAGAATATCTGGTGTCCGTTTTTAAAGAAAAATTGGCTGTCTTGTACAACTTGTCATAAAACGTAACTGATTCCTAAGAAACATTTTCCGTAGCAAGTTTTCACGCAATTCACGCTGAACGAATTTCTAAGTTACACGAAAAGCAATCTTCCTGTAAATGGCGTATCAACAACTTTTTTGCTGAAATAAGGGAATACTATTTCCCCGACAATAAGCGAGCCCAAACGAAGAGAATCGAAACAAAAAAGAATTGTGTTTAGTGAATTGTGCGATAAAGGACTGAATGCTACTAAGTATTTTCCTTCATTAAATGAACGTTCATATGTACTTACTATATGCTTGTGTCGGCGATTTCAGCGTTAATTTTACGACCAAAGTTCGTTAATGTGCCAATTCAGGATTCCGGTAATTACTTAGTAAACTTGAACTTTATTACAACAGACTGCAACATACTCAGTAGGTATATGGTAGGTATACATAATATTATGTATTTAGAAGACGGCATTTTAAGGCATAAAACTTTATTGAGACTCAGACTTATTAAGGACAATGTCACTTATAATCTGGAGTCTCTAATTAAGAAGCCTGGTAATAAATCCTAAGTGAATATTTAATTCTTACGGCTTTGTTCAAAGTTTCTACTTTTCTCAAATAAGTCGGCGCATTTACTATAAAAATATGTTTACCAGTGTCCTTGTCGAATCAGAACTGTTGATCGAACCAAACACCATTAAATACCTGATTAACTATGATTATATAATTAATAATTATCAAAACCAAAGCGATTGCAGTTATAAAAATAAAATGGTAATTGTCATCAAATAATTTAAAGTTTATTCAGCGTCTTTGCTCGTAACATAATGTGTAACAGATTATCTGAAGGAAGTCACGTAATCAGGTAAAGTTAATTCAAGATCCAAACCGACCTACATCCGAGCTATTCGAAGAAACTTACTATAAATGACTGCTAATGGACTTCTTACTTAGAAACAACAAAAACTTTCGTCTACTGTTTTTACGACGAAACTGTTGTTTATGTGGAACAAGAAAATCTTACTAAAATATATTTACTTATTCTAATAACTAATTCCATATTCCTTTATCTAAACAACACAACATGACATGGCGACATTTTGTACAGAATATTCCGTATCCAGGACAGTGGACTAACACAAGGAATAATGAATACAACACATTTATCCGAAGCATTATCTTTCCTATCCATTTCGCCCCATCCTTCTCGTTTTGTTCGCGACGGACGGACGTTAGGCTACAGTTTCATCTATATGGAAATAACAATACATTTAATGTGGAAGGATATGAGTCCATTCATATACATATTTGGCATGATATCAAGTGTTTTAGTACGGAACAATACACGCGTTTTGTCCAGACAGTGAGCTTCATGGGTCAATGGATATATGTCTAAGGTTTTATTGCTGTGTGGGTAGGCAGACAGAAAAAGTTTTATTATACGTCCATCATAAAAAAGCTGTTTTATGTCAGAATCTGATGATAATCTTTGACAAGGTCCCTTTCACCTTTATCAGCCATATTAAAATGAACAATGTCAATTTCCAACACTATTTTATTATCTCTAAACAAATTCCTATCGCATAAATTGGGATGTAAAGCAATAAACATTCTCCAGTAGGAGGCAAATTAAATCTCAGGGTACACTCGGATTCCTTATCTAAATAGCACTTACGTCATAAAACACTATTGGTATCTATTCAAGCCCCGGCCGATTGTAAGTGAGATCCTAATTAGAGGCGCGTTGGATTCCCGCCATGTTGTTGAGCCAAGATATTGCCGCCTTAATGAAAGGACGTCTTGCCCTCACATAAAATGGAGAACTTCACTTCCAAAGAAATTTTTCGCAACGCGTTTCAAAGGAGAATTAATAAACTTTTAGAAAAGAAGACGTGATGATGTTGCATGTGAACTAATTAGTATGTTATTTTTGCGATATTTGTATTAAATCGTGTACAGAAATTACTGTTATTGATTAGTTATTCGTGCAGCTATCCGACAGTGATATAATGAGAATTTTACTAACGGCATTTCTTTTTTTTAAACAATTGTAATTTTGAAACGATTACATAAGACTAAGTTTCAAATTAATCTACTGATTTCTCCTAACTTTCCTTGGATTTATACCAAAAATTTGACGATTTTATAGATATCAAAAATGTTTTACTCAGTTTTTAGTACTCATAAAAGGAGGTTCAAAAGTAGGCTGAAAGAACATAATGATCTTACTTTTTTTTTAGTGACCTAAGCGAAGGTCGTGTGAAATGTTCAGTAGGTATAATTTTGAACACAAACTTTGACAATTCTGCTGTTAATGTTCTTGGAATTTAGCTCGGTCTAGAAATCTAGATAACTGTGAGTGATATTCAAACAAAATAAAACTTTGTCGTTAGTTGAGAAAGGTAGGAAAAGTCACTTAGTTCACATAATTATTTCAAGGCATGTGCGAATTGTACTAACTAATGTTAAACTTTCATCAACACGATGTGTTAAAGGTAGTTTACATTCAAAGAAAACTATTGATTATTCAGGGTTTGGTACCGATGGCAATCGAAAGGTTTCGAGTGAAAATTTCCTTATGAAGACGTGTATCACGTACCTGATCAATATTGAGGTCGCGATCACAGAGTTAGTATTTGAATACAAACGCTCCTTTACGGATGTGAAGATTCCGGACTGACAGAAACCACAAAGGAACTCACAAAAATTTGATTGAACGTTCATCAAAGTTTGCGATTGCTTGGGAAATTCGATTATTAAACGATTTTTTGCTTTGGTAAAATTTATCAGAAAATATCGGAAATTCTTTCACAGGATGATAAAAAAAAAAAAAAGTAATATCAGTTGGTTGTTTTACCCGATATTAGTTAGAGATAAGATGAACACACATTTCTATCATTACAAAGATAATATGGAGATAGAAATAAATCTGTAGTTGAGCCAGCAATATAATCTATGCAAACAGAAAACGAATGTGTTTGCACTGCACTATAGAGGGCGGTGTGTCACATCGATTGTATCGATATGGATAACGACACGATATCGCATGACCTATTTTTTACAAGGTTACACTGTGTTTGTTTTTTTTGATAAATATTAAAAAGGTTATGTACACAATATTAAATATTTCTATTTATCTGTAAATCTTTCTATGGCGCATGTTTTGTCACGGCAAACGCCAGCAACGTGACTATTTTTTCTTGCGATGCACTTTCAATGAAATAAATTAGGTCGCTGCAACGAAAACAATAAATAATTACCTCTTGAATATAATATAGCCTAGCTTTAAAAACTACATACTTATACAAAGTTACATTGCGTGCAGAAAATGTTGAGAACATGCAGGTCGTATGCCCCGTTAGGTCGAAAACTCCAAGACGCATGGAAATCAATGCTAAATGCGTACTCATACATGTTTACGGTTTTTTGGTGTCACTTACCAGCATATTCTCGGTACGAACACATTCGTTTACTCGCTTAATGGTGACTTGGCGACACAAACAGGATTATAACGAGAACAATTATTTTAAAGATAACATTTTTTGTAGTATTGTGTTCCGTATATTTATGTATTATTAGGAAACAAAACAATAGTCGATGTTGTCGTCTTTTCATTTTCAATAGAAGGAATTACAGCATTCACTTTTAGATAATGCGAATAAAACTGGCGTACCTAAACAAAACAAGAAACTATCAAAACAATAGTCAAGATTGTCTTCAATTCCTAATTGAATTAAAACAACAATAGCAGGTAAAAACATGGAATCCAATTAAAACAACGCTCGTAATTCTACTTAATCATCTCATAATTATGGTTGTAATGATTGTCTTACTATGAGTCAGTTGGAGGTCAAGGCGCGTCATTCCGACGTGTTAGAGATCGCTAAGATTAGCTGTGACGCATTCGAGGATAGGCCGGTCACTACCCTCAATCGAAATAGCGTATTCTACCTCTTTACGCATAAAGCTGCTATGCGGTAAAAGGACGGCTGTGACAAAAAAGGCGTTTTAAAAGGATAAGGTAAAGTACAAGGGTTTGTTTGGACATTGAAATCGGTCGCCCTTTTCCCGACGATTGTGAGTTGTTTTTGTTTTTTTTCTTGTTGACTGAATATAACACTCTACGCGTAGAATGGATAAATGTTACCTATTTACTTACTTGAAAACAGCTTACATTTTTCGCCGGAACATTGATCTAATAAATCTAATAAGACGTTAATAAAAAATCTGTACCACCCTCATAGAAAGCCACCATATGGAATTTCAACAAAGCCGCAATCGTTCCAATCTCTAAGAGGTTCCTTCCCCACTTTATAAACGAGAAGAGCGTATATTTTTCAATGGTAGTCCCGACACATAGGCTATTTTACGTCACACACAGTTGGCTGCACTCTTCAAAGCTGAACCGGCTTAGGCTTTCACGCGGCGGAACATAGCCTTTTCTTACTCCAACATCGCGGGGGCAATTCTATTGAGTGTCGGGACGCACATTGTGGCTTTACTTGAATGAACTGCACTCTACCAGTCAATAAAGTTGGGGCGAGCGCAGAAACACTCGGCCTTCCTATAAATACGACTGCCTATAACTGTTTTTCAATTTAGTTCAACGCTGTACAAAAGAACAATCTGCACGCCTGTAGTCAACAATGTTAACCTTTGAGTCCATTTTTGGCTGGAATAATGAACAAATGAACAAAATTTCCACGTTTCGCATTTAACTGAAATTGACTCGGCGACGGAAAACCATTTTACGTGTTGTTTCCTCTTTTATGACGTGCTGAAACCCCTTTTTTTGTTCCCAGGTTTTTTTTTGCGTTTTGCACAATTCGTTGTTATATCACGTACGTTCGGTGGCGCTAAAGCTCCTCGGGTTTAGGTATAGTCATTTATTATTTAATCGTGGTTCAAAATTATTCTGGGAAATCTTTTGTCCATGGCATTGTGTAATTAGTCGTTGTTGCTGTTAACATCAAAAAGAAAAGTATTACAACTGGGGCAAATTTAATTACAAGTTTGTTTGTGGTGCGGTTTAGGGACATGGCCCGAGAATTTACGGTGTTTAATTTCCTCTCTGCGCCGTTTGTATTGAATGAATACATACTAAAATGAGTGAAGTTGACACAGGTTTGTGGGGTCATCAACGTCAATTTACTTGTTTACTTGAATGCTAACTAGTATCTACTGATGACTCTGGTTGGAGAGTAAGTGGCTGTAAAAACTGATGAATATTCATCTCGCGCACACTATGTGAAGTTTTTGTTTAGGAAATAATTCTTTGACTCCCGAGGAATATCATTTGGAACAAAAACATGAAATATTCACAAGGCTCTTTGTCTCAAAATTGTGAAACTTGACGGCAAACTTGGACATTTACAAGATAAAAGAGTAAAGTGTTCATAATGAACAACATTTGTTTGAGGTACGGAGCAGCTTTCAGGTTTGTTGAATAGTTAAATAATACACGCGCTTACCGAGCCTAATGTACGACGAAATTCGTACAACGTAATATTTACATACTCGTTACTTACCGATGTGGGAATGTACATATTTTTACATTAGCTTCTCCATCTTCTATCTTATATGAAAAATCTTTTGTTTTATCTTGTAAAATAAATTGTATTTTTTCATTGCGTTGCTTCAGTTTTCTTTGTAATTCTAATGTTATTATTATGAAAGTTAAGCTTAACATAGCTTTTGTTATCACGATTGAGTGAGATAAAACTAACACATTGCACTGTTATCAGCATATTTATGTGTTATCTCTCATTATTTTATGTAGGTTAATAAAACATGAACTGAACTGTTGGACCAATTTCGGAAATAAGTTTGCTATCGGCGGCCTGTTTAAGCTCAGCTGTGTTTGAGTAGCCAAACCTAGCTTAACCAAATTGAGGCTGGGGTTCTAACTGAGTCTGGGGTTTATAGGTAAGCTCACTATCTGTGGACAAACAAATTCGTGTTATTGAGCGGAATCCTGTTAGACTGGTCTCAATTTAAAGCTGTCTAATATATCGATTTACCTACTTTACGTTACGGCGCAGTAAGATGGTATCAGTTTTTCTTTTTTACCTGAATTGTGTAGTTAATTGTGTATAGGGAATCCTATTATTTTCCATTTTACTAGACTTTTAGATAACGGTCCCTTATGTGGCCATTTTAAATAAACATAAAATACAGGTGTCAAGAAAATACTAGATTATGTACTTACAGGGTTTTAGAAATCAAGAGACAACACGTTTCGCTAGGTAACTTTTCCGACATACCTGATGAAGGTGTGAAACATCAGTTCTAGAAAATCTCACGATTTTTCTAGATACTTAATTAATTTTATTTACCTTGCGCAGTAAAGCTATCATCGTGTAAAACTGCAATAAATCAGAAGTGCGGAACAGAATGACGAATAAAAAGATAAAGATAAGTTCAATAAACTGTTTGTAATACTACGTAAGTACGAAAGAATAGATATTGAGTATAGATTTTCTGATGTTTTTGGTTGATCGACCAATCAAAATTTTTTAGGCATTTCGATAGGTCACTAATATTGAGATACCAGATAAAATAAATCCAAATATTAATTTTCAATAATTCCCTTCATCTTATATCTTGTTGTTTTATAGAGATTAGTAGTCTAACAGTTAACCATTGCCATATGACCTTGATGATCGCTTTTAATTTTATATCTACAATAGACCAATGCTAACATTTAATATTAATGAACTAATGAATGAGTAATTCGCAATATTATTCAGCAAACATTTGCTAATCTCGATGAATTAATAACACCCATATAATCTCACTATCAACGCGGAACAAATGAAGTATGAATGATCAGAGAACTAAGTTCATTGAACTTTCCGATGCACCCAGTAACAAATAACAATATACACTGCAGTAACTCGTGTTTATGAAGGAAATTAATTTTGGAACAGTTATGTTACCGATTCAACTTAATCTATCTACACCTAGGTCTTCTTGGGAACTAGGTTTATACTGAATATGGCTATTCAGTATTAATTGGGGTATCGTAAGAGAAGAAAAGTTCGTGGCTAAGTAACAGTGCGATTGATCCAATATGATGTTACTCAGGTGCATCTGGTTAATCACTCAACATAGGGAAAAGGTTGGGTTATGATACTGATGAATCAGTAAACAGAATCATCAAGATAGGTTAAGAATATAGAACAAATAATTGTTGAAAAGGTATCGTTACTGTCAAAAGTTTGTTGTTTGCGCAATTTTTCCTAAAAATCTAATTTGCTGAAAAAGAAAGACAACAGTCACCCGTTTAATTGAGTAACTAAGTTTTAGGAGCTTAATGAGTCGTACAATTTATCTCTTAATAAAGTGAATGGCGAGGTTAAGGCGTATCTAGACAAATAAATAAGGCTGTAACTGCGGTCTGATCCTTAGTTATGTATTTGTTTACCGTTTCCAGTGGTTTTGTGCGACCTTTGTTGGTTTAGCGTAAAACCAAACAGTAAGTGGATTTCTCATAAAAAAATAATAACATTACTACCTATTTCTCAGTACCCAGTTCGGTAGATAAAGATAGGAAAATCCAAAGTATTTTTCTCAGAAATAAGTGTGTGTCACTCTTCGAATTACTTTTGCCTAATGTTTTATGAAAATATTTTATTTTTGTGACATTCAAGTTACTCATCGTAAAATTTTCCCATTCGTAAATTAATTAATGTCTGCTCATCAGCTCCCAGGTCATAAAAAGCTTATTTTACTGTTTCTCTATACTTTATCAACACGACATTTAGTACTCGAGTCGGTATTAATCAACTTGTATAAACCAATTAAAATGAGGAAAGCTTATAAACAATTGAACACCAAGAAAAACATCTACACATTGTATACTGTGCTTTCTTTATCGATAGGAAATGTTGAAGAGGTAATTAATTAGACGTTTTCATTATTTTTATTACGCTATTTGAAGTTTAGAAACAAAATACACTTCTTCCCACACCAAGCTATCGATCAACTTGAAAAGTTTAGATAAAAATGTTGCTCTTTTGTTTTCTATACTAAGTTTTACAAGAAACAAAAGAGTAATCACGATAAAACGTTATAACACAGCAGTTGTATCAATCATGCTGTCTCAAAACAAATGGCGGTAGTTTTCAATTAACTGAATTAAAAACCAGGTGAATGTTATATCGATGTTCACAATGTAAACGTGACGATATATCGATTACAACGAACGTATCGTGCAATAATAAATTTCGTAATTCGAGAAGAAGTTTGTATGCAGATAGCAAACTATCTTGAATCGAATGCGATTAGATTATGGTATGCAGCACTCGATGCATGAGTTGTCGTGACAATGTTGTGAAAGTAAGACGCGTAACTATCTCGCATTACCTTTCTTTGACATCTCTATTGATGGGAAGCCAGTTCATACGAGAGTGTTACCCATTACAATAGATAGAGTACGAATGAGAAGCTACGCACGAGTATTGTGCGCTACTGTTGTGACTTCTTACTCGAAGAATGCTATTGTTTCATAAGAGTTCCTGATAAAGAGGTAGTCAATATAAAGAAAAATGAGATAATGCAATGATATGCCTTTCACTCACTTCCAAGGATCTCGAGAGAAAGAAAATATTGATAAGCAAAGTTTAATGTGGTTTTATCTTCTTATGTCTCACTCAGTGCGTTATTGGTATCTTATCATCGATTGATAACACTAACTATTAGTTTTACATACATTAGAATAGTTATTTGCCTACGAGATTCTTTAAAGGTGTATGAGATAATTTTATTTTAATTGAGATTATTAACTTATCATAACGTCAAATGTCACATAGCATAGCTGCATAGGTTAGCTTTTGGCCTATGACTAGCAACGAAGAAGTTACAACATAATTATACTTTAGAGAGAATATAAGACCTTATTAAATATTATTCAAGCTATGCTTATAAAATGCATACTACATGGCTATTCAACGCGGTCTCCTCCGCCTTCCATAGAAATTTAAGGGTAGCCGGATGAAATACTTTTTATGCAAAGGATACTTCCTTTGTCCTTATCCGGCTGCGCCAATTTTATTAAAAATGGTTGAATCGCTATTATTAAATCGCGGAATATAAAGTTATTTTCGCGTTCATAATATAAGTTATGATGTTTATTTAGTATGTGCGACGTTCTGTTCCTTTGCGCGCTCTTCAAAAGGACGGCTTACTGGAATCTATTGACGTTTCTATTCAAAGGCTCCGGCAATGACTTCTGTTCTCAGAGAGAAAGCATCGTTAATCCACGCACACTTAATTTTAACGTCCTACAACGTTCCTTTATCATACTCCGGAATGTTCATTCCCGTACGACGTAAATCATGCATTTCCCGGCGGCAACAACAGAGCGAGGTCGTAAATGTATGTGTGAAGATATTAAAGTTATTTTAATAGCTACAAAGACACAAGGTGACAAAATAATAGTTTGTCCCAGTTCACAACAATAAGCTAATGACGGAAACATAAACGGCAAGTGAAGTGTTAAATCACCTCGACCTCAAACGCGTAGCTTTATAAAAAGTTTCGATTACTCCTCCAAGGAGTTTACACGAAAGAGATTCAAAAGTAATTTGGAACGAATCATGGAGGTTGAAAAGGTAGACCTTTTATGGTTGCTATATTCGAAAATGATTTAACATTCTTCGTAGGTCAGTAGTAAAATGTAGTGGAGTAGTTCAGGAAGCTTCGAAGTTAGCCCCCGGGGCACATATGGGGTGTGAAAGCTGAAAGGTCTCTAAAGGTGTGAAAAGTTTTTCACAAGGTTGTCATCGCCCCAATGACGGTCGTAAGGTGTTCCTTCCAAAGTTACTTTTAGATTTTCTAAAGTTATTTTTAAAGTTACACGTGATACATTTGAAAATTTATATTCATAAGCTTTCGTTGCAAAAATCTTTTCTTCCCTGAGGGCGCTGTATCTTCCTCAACCAAGAAAAATAGTTTTAAGAAAAATGTTTTTTATAAGCCGGACGACCCATTCAAGGTGCCCGGCTTCTTTACATAAATCTTTTTTAAAGATACTATTAGATAGGTTGCCATTAAGTTTGACCTAAATTGTCTTGTTAAACTGGGTCCTTCCAACTTCTTTTTAGCCTCCTTACAAGATACTGTTTTCAAACAATTTTAGATAAGAAATTCGGCAAGAGCATGGGAATATAAACATTTATTTTAAGTGGAAGAGCATCTTACATAACACTAAAATTTCACACCATTAAGATGACGATAAAACGGTACCCACCATTTTGATCCCGTAAACAAAAGTTCCGTTTTGTAATACCTATAATGACTGTGTATAAGAATGTTACCTAAATCCGTTTACAGAAATTCCAATAACATGAGTATTGATTAAAAATTACCTGATTACTACCGATTTGTCATCGCATACGAACGTTCTTATAAGTGTCGTAACTTGTAATCTTTTGATAGACAAGTCATCAGACATTTTGATGCAAGATGTTATTTAATTTGATTTTGTATACGGAGATAATGATTCAAAATTTGTTAAGACTTGCGGTTCAGTTTAATATAAAAATAAACCGGTTAAATATAAATTGATTGGTTATCACGTAATACAAAACAATTTTTATTATACCTATTATATTCTATTGCATTAGTAAATATCTGTATAAAAAGATAGGTATTTTTCTTAAATGAGATACGATAATGAATATAATAGGTAATATTCTAATAATAGAATTTACCTACTAACTTATTACAAATGTCCACAAAAAATTATTAGCGTTTATTTCTTGCGCAAATCGGTTGCGCTGCATTTTTAGTACTTGACGTCTTGACACGAAGATCAGCTTATCATGCAATAATACATAAACTCATATGTAAAACAGATATACATAATCGATGACTAATTACCACATAATCTCATTAAAATCATTCACGCAATTGAGCGCATAATAACGTAACTTGATTTGCCACAGTTTCGTATAACAGTTTGTTATGATAATCTAGAAAATCGACAAAAACTGTATTGGGAACGAGTTCCTAGTTAATATGTTGAGTGAATTAACCTGAAATCATGTAATTAATGTGATTTAATATCTATAAGATTCAGTTTGATAAATATCAGTATAAACTAGCTATTAACTAAGTTATTGACACTTGATTAATTCAGATTTTAGTATTATTTAGCTACATAATTTCTAAGTTTTTTATTGAAAATAAGAAATAAATTTTTTAATCCTGTTAAAAGAAATACGAATTTGTCATGTACCAATGCATCAAGGTATTAAAATTAATACCTTGTTGTTAGTCATTATCTTGGTATGTGGTTATGTTAAAGTTGACACAAATAAAAAATAAGAAGTTATACAGGTAATGTAACTTGCACACACCTATTTTTATTTGACTGCTGATAGAAATGTTTTAATGTCGGAAAATTATAAAAAAATATGAGATTAAACTCAAAACAAGTCTGTAACATACCTTAAAGTATCTCAAAGTTAGCGAAGAACAGTTCAACACTTAACAAGTTTTGTAACACAAAATATGAAAGCCACGTGGTCACATAAACACTGAACTAATATAAATTCGTCAAAACACTTATTTTTATCAGTTCACTTAACAGAACTATGTAAGCAATGCCGCAGTATCTTCGCGCGACTCGGAACGTTCACTTCGATGG
This sequence comes from Helicoverpa zea, assembly GCF_022581195.2. Lineage (NCBI taxonomy): Eukaryota > Metazoa > Arthropoda > Insecta > Lepidoptera > Noctuidae > Helicoverpa > Helicoverpa zea. Next base: position 9,073,088 of record NC_061452.1, on the reverse strand, counting down.
GAACTCTCCACGGAACTAAAGTTATTTTGTCGACACCGCGGTTAGAGCGGCCCGCGCGTATCGCTGATCATCTAGACAATATCGATAAACTAGCCGTACATTGCCGTCTTACTTCCAAAATGCAAGCTAATACTGAAACTAAAGGATGACATGGATCACGCCTGAGAAGGCGCGACGGAGGATATATTCTACATTAGTAAAGTAAACGTCGTCTGAGTCGAGATACGTTGTCAGGCGGGATTTCTCGCACGTGAACAAATTTCATCCAAGAATGAGATTATAATATCCAGGTGATATTGAGGAGCCGTAAATCTCCTCGGAAATATCTTGTCGATACATAGAAATGGGATAATATCAACATTTACGTATGTAATAGGATAATGTTACGTGATATGTATCAAACAGATGAATTTATTTTGATATCTGATCGTACATTGTGTTATATTCTCCGTAATAAGGATAAACACAAAAAAACATACCTATTTTACATGTCTGACTAAATAGTCTTTAATATTCTCCGTTTTAAATAAAAGCAGTAAAGAAATATTAATAAAAATAATTTCGAAATAAAAAATTGAATAGCTTACAGACATACTCGTATCATGTTACCTCGCGATCAGCAATCGAAACAGGTTGAGACATAAATACTGGTATCTAATCGAATGTATTGAAGATTCAATCTAGATGAACCTGACATAACCTGAATCCTGGATAAATCAAACTGTCAGAATTCAAAATTAGTTATCAGACAGACTTCAATTAGTTTGGATAGATCTAATTTTGAATAGCTTGGGCTGGGTTTTCTTATATGGACCGAAGCTAATCTGAACTGTGTCAAACTAAATATGAGTCTGTGGAGCATTACCATAATCTACCGAGACTTAAACCTAGGACGGTGTCAATTACAAAATTAAATATATCCATACCTAGCGATGACGCATACTGAGTACATTTGCATTCCAAGGTACACTGCTTTGTACACAAAGATTTCCATTAAGGGATCACGAAAACATGAAGACATTGTGACACAATGTTTCGCTAACTCATCAGGCTGTGAAGAGAACCAATATAAATTGGCACCCGGCAAAATATAGAGCTAATATAAAATGGTCTTGATTCGACAAATATAGACTTATGTCATCTTGCAGGGCCTGATTATGCTGGCTATTGATCGAATTGTACTGCACTTAGCACAGCACTGTCATTCAATTTCAAACGTGTCCAGTTTCATTTCGTGAGAATATAATACAGTCAGCTTCCAAGACGTGAATTGTTTGAAGCATACCGTAAAAGATTTCGTTATTGTTGTAAACAATTAACACATACCATATTAAGGTCCGGTTCTGTAAAGAACAATGTAGTTTCTCACCGAGTTTTTGTAATTGACATGGTTTAAAAATCTGTAGAAGTTGCAAAAAAATCTGGACTCGTGTTTGTTCTTATGTCCAGTTTAACGAGGGCTGGCCAACACGTGACGGTGATGTCATTCATTGTATTTTGAGATGTACTAAAAATAACTTGACAAAATATTTTGGGATCATTAAAATTAGTGATGGTTCACGAGCTGTCATCAGGCAAAACAAAACAGCAACGATTTTAACAATGGATCTCACAGTGCTACTGACCCTTCCAATTCGTGACACAGTGCCAACATGCGCAAATTGAAAGGTTATTTAATTACCATAAACAAAAGTGTAGAAACAAAATCAATTTTCACACATGGCCACCACGTTAGGCGACGCGTGCATTTCCCTTCAGAGGAATATGGGACAAATATAAAGGGAAAATAAAGGCTTATTGAGTTCACTCTTCCGTTGAGTGGGGTCACTTCCTGGAGAGTCAGGGGAACGGCCGGCAAATCCGATTACCTGGTATATCGATCGAGCTAATATTCTTCTCTGCACTTTATGTACACAGCTTTATTTTCAGTCAAATTTCATAATCATGATTTAAGTAGTTACGAAATTTCGTTTTGTGTAAACATGCGGTATATCAAACATTTCAGTGGGTACTCTAGTTTTCAGCAGGTGCAGATTTTGTAAGCTTATGTTTACGGCAGAGTGGATGGAAGCTTTTGTGAAAATGTAGGACGCTACTTAACGGAGTACTCATGCCTATTAATATGATATAGAATACGAAATAGACTGCATGAGTTTTTAGGAAAATTATATTATGGAGATACATATCTTTTGTGAAAGGTCACAGGGTGGTCCGGATGCGAGGGAATTCACAGAAATCACAAAGTGTCATTATAAAGGGACTCATTTATAGCGTAAATATAAATATGTATTTAGGCGTTGTAATCGAAAAAACAAATTGTGGACGTGGATTTCAGAGACTACTAATTGTATTTTTATGGAAATTTTTATTAATTTTAGCTTTTTAAGTAGGTACCCAGGCTTTTCATTATTTTACTGTTGGAAAGCACCACTGGGCCACCCTTGTACCTTTTTAATAATGTTAAATTTATTTTTAGACGTACTTTTGTTCTCTAGCTTGACTGAAAGAGAGATGGGATTTGAATCACCTAAAGATACATACTTACCAACCATGTTTCAAATAATCCGAAAAAACTATAGATACGGTCAATGAGCTGCTAGCCATCTGGCATTGTTTTGACACCTGTTACGCGGTCAAACGCGCTTTGTAACATCAATTTATCTATCCATACAGACACCCGTACGCATATAGGTAGTCATAGGTAGCCACACCATAAGCGTGAAATATTATTCCACTTACAACTTTTGGACGTGTCGTAATAACGCTGACATGTTTACGAGGGCAGTCGTTTGTCTATTCCAAAATAGATAGTTTTTACAGCACAGTATTGTTAGTTTTCGTGATCGTAAGCTATAAAAACTTAGCCGTGACTTAATTGTAACCCTGAACTGCTGATTTGACTTATAAAATGCACGAAATATACTTCTGTACTTATTTAATCTTTATGGACGATCATCTCTGTTGAATATTTTTAGTTGCATGTAACTTTTTGTGTCTTCCACGATGGGAACTTTACATATTTGCGGTTTAACGACGTCAGAAAACGTCAACGTCCGACTGTTCACTAATTTAATTTACGTTTATTAGTACATTGTATTGGGATCGTTAAACGTTGATATTGATACTGGCACCAGGATTGCAAAACACTGTTGAAAACCAGTTTTATTGTATGACAGATATTTTATCGTCAACATATTGAATTAACATTGGCAATCATATTTTACGTCTTTGATTTACAAATCGACTGAAAAAAATGTACACTCAAAAAAACTTTATTCAGAGCAAATCACTTTTGTTGATTTATAGTCCGCACTACATATTTAAATACAAACCGCACGGGCTAATCTGATAAATCTAGAGCAATATTAATAAATTAGTAGCAAAATATTGCGTCCAAACATGAGCAACTTACAACTGGGACTTTAGTTTAATTAGTTTTTGCAATATACCGAGAACATTTCACAGTTAATTATAACTAATGTAGTATGAAGAAACCACAGGCTCAACCGCCGCGTCTAGTTCGGTCCTTGACATAATATCAAGGCTACCTTTGTTCAGGACACCCGCGACAGCCGCCATATTATATTCAAATGCAACGATTCTATAAGGATCGAAGAATGTTATTGTTTGGTGTTAATCGTATGTTTGTAGACAGCCTTATGAGTAGTAACATAATTGAAAATGAACGAGTACTTCGATTTTGAGTGTCATCATTACTCATGTTTTGTCGGACATTGTTCTCATTAATTTATGATTGTGTAGGTATGCAATTTTCTTGTAAGACAGTATTTTTTCAACAGACAGTAGAGTAGATTTTAATTGAATACCTACGTATTGTCTTAAATAACTACGACAGAATACACGTTAATATAGTATATACCTACCTAATTGCAGGTAATAAAAAAGAGGAGGTTTAAATTGTGGGATTCGATACGATTATCACATATAAAGTGGTAGCTTATTAAGCTGAGGGAAAATACCGGGAAGTTGGCAATTACCCACAAAGCTCGCAAAAAGGCTTGTGCCCGCTACTTACTCATGCATTTTCCCTTCATTGATAAATGGCGCGGGAACGTTTTATAGTCTTTCTTTTATTTCCCAGACTTACACGGAAATATTACTACGCTAGCACATCGTATGTCTACATTGCTTTATTTTTTAAGTCAGCGATATGTACACCTTTTGTGGAAATAAAAGGTTAAGGGTCACCCAATAAATTTTTATGTTGTTGTACAAAACCTTGATCAAAAAGCACCACGAGACCAAGTGACGGCATTGCATCAAAGATGTTAAACCTCATAAAAATAAATAACAGAACCTACTTTGCATAAAGCAATAAAACTTATTATTATTCTCATTTCTTCACGACACCTCGCTTGCATTACAAGTCTTCATTTAAGTAATAAACTATGAGTTGCATTATGCTGCACTTTATACCGCTTTCACTGAGTTGTAGTAATATCATCACGAAACACAATGAGGGGTCCATTCCTCTTTTCACGTGTCGGTACGAGCAAGGATAGTACCTACCATGCCGTTTAGCAAAATATCCAGTCAGCAAGGTGAACGAGGGCCAAAGTTTCATAAAGCCACACTTTCATTCACACAGTCAAGCGATGTTGCAATTAATGTAAAGCATTTTATTTAATCGCTGACATTAGCCTTTATGATGACGAAGTGACAGTTACAAGACGACCCGCTTACCTTCATGATATCGCATTCTCAGAATAAATACGTATTTCTTAACCGAGCATTCCGATTTTAACGAATGCAGTTTTACGTAACAAAACAGTGCATACTACACGATATTTAGAACTGTGAAACACACGTGGAGTAAGGACGAGTAATTAGTGTGAAAAACCTGTAGTTCTGAAAGGTGTAAGTGGTGTTACAAAGGCTCTCGGAGCACTGGCGCGTTAGTCTGGTGGCGGTGACATAATGGCTCTCGCCCGCGGCCCTAATGACGACTATTTATTGTGAGAAGCCCCGCAATTATACTAAACCTGGCCGCAAGCAATCATTTCGGTGAAAAAAAAAATTGTTCTGAACACTTTTTATGTCAAGTGTTACTGACATTGTTTTGGTCCTTTCGGATTTTGTCATTTTAGAAAACAATGGTCCTTTTATTTCCGTAAATAATGAGCCATTTAACTTTTGTATATTATAAATTTCATTATGCAGTTACCTATTTAGAATAATTGTTTACTACTACAGATCTAATAATGCGCACTAGAAATAATATTTTGTAAATTGTCTGTGTTAATCTACGCATTACGATTAACAATGAATTGTCTATCGTACGACAAGCAATAACACACTCCCATTGCATCACCTGTGTAAACATCGTGTAATGTACAAGAACTCAACAATATTATGCGTTCATTTAAAGACGTCTTACACAAAAACCATTTAAGTCTAGTAAGTCATGCAGCATAATAGGCTTTTTCGTCGGAACATTTAGAGGCAAACTTGTACCACCTGCTTGTCCCATTATTACGGGCTGCAAGTCCCCGTGTTGGCCAACAATACCCTAGAATTATTATACCGTTAACAGTGCATAATTGCACTACATTCGGTTCGCTGTTTCTTGTAAGTTATGGAACAATATTGCCATAGCACAACAAAACCAAATCACCTTGTAAGTAACTTAGCTTTGATGAAGATATATAGCTATGTTTTTTAGTTGTTTTTGTCTGCTTGTTCGTCATAAAAAAATGAATCCGTGTATCACGATTATTAATGATACGTAGATTAAGGCTTATGTGAGACATCAAAAGTAACTCTGTGGTCAATGACTGCGAAATTTATATTACGGCGTATCATTGGCTTAACATAGATGTTGTGTGTAAATCTCGGTATAAATTAATTCAACAGAGGAACTAATTTGTTAATTATCAAGCGGCTGAAGTGAAGCGTTGTTTCGTCACGATTCACGACTATGCCGATGCCGGGTGCATGCCGCCTGCCATGACGGGAGCACTTAAAATAGTCACTCACTTCGCCGTAAAAGTCCACTCGGCTACCAGAAATAAATTACTTGAACACGCAAGTGAACGCGTTCACAACATCCATCAAAATTGTTCAGATAATAACGAAAACAAATGAATATCAAATACATTGTGTTTCTGACTCAAGTGATATCACACGTTCGTGTGAGAAAACACGAATTGACTTCGTAATTAATACCATTATTAGGCCGTGGCAATTATTCGTCCCTAATTACAAACTTGAACTCATTATTACGCCAATCAAGCAGTTGAAGCACTCGTACCCTCGTATAATACGTTTTCTCATCGAAAACCAATTACAACGCAATTTTTCAGGCTATTGCTTGGATGACTTGCGGGAAGCTTTTAAAATATAAGTATGTAAACAATTACATTCTTCAAGAAGGTAAGTACATTTTTATTGGACGTGAGTCTCGGAAATACTGAGATTGCGTCATTAGTTTTTGTCGTAATGGCTTCATTAGAAAGAGTGCCTATTAAGTAAGTAGTATAAACGTTCTCATCCTATGTGGAGTTAATAGTGTCGTCATTAAGTTTCCTCGGCCACCAAATGTGTGATAAGCACGTGATATCTATCTTGAAACTTTAAATTGTCGGAACTAATGGCTGTGCGAGTAAACCTCAGGTGTGGAAGAGCCTCGACACTCCGCAAAGTTCACTGCTCCTTCAGTCAACGCGCTCTTGGTAACATTCGTGACAAAGAAAAACGTGCTCTATCATTAAATCCTTTCGATTGAACTTACATTGACAATGAACAGTTTATCCTGGTAAACCAATACATTATTCTTTATTGACGAAAGGAAATGAGACCACCGTCGAAGATTGAAAAGCAATGAAGAGAGGATTATGTCTATTGGACGTGGAAATAATATTAGCGTGAGATCGGATGGTTGTTGAAATGTTGATAGTGAAGTATCATCGCGGGCTGATATTAGAGGAGACAGAGATAAATGAGGTGTTAGAGTAGAGGTGTATTTCGCCATGGTTGCGTACTGCTGCTGCGTCGTGTCGCAAACAGCATAAATTTGACACGACAGAATTCCGGTCTTGCCGAATATCACGCTGGTACAGTATGCTAACGACCAGTATTGCACGTCCCACCTGTTATACTAGTATCGCGATGACTGTGTTTTACGTGATTTCACAGTATCCTTGTGGTAATGGCGTCATTGCTTCGTTCCGAACACTGGTGAGCTCGTTACACTCAGAAATAAATAGACAATTGTTGACTCCAATAAAAACATTAAAGTTAATATAATTCGGTGTATGGTGTCAGGGTTCCCACGGTAAATACACGCTCGAGTTTTATATAAAACAATGCATCATACTACTTTTTGTTACATTATAAATAATTATTTAAATCAGAATCAAGTCATTATGCCCATATCTTAGCATTGGATCCAACGTTATGCCTTAGATGAAAAAAATTAATATTAAAGTCATTATTATAATAGGCCTTCCTACACAGATGACCGACGAGAATAATATGGTAAAAAGTTTATGGTTTTGACCAAAATTGTTTTTGTTATTATGCATTTTGGTGTGCGGTTGACACCCCCACAAAAGCGGTATAATAATGGTCTATGTAATAAAAGGCGTCGAAAGTTATATTGGCTATTGTAAAAAAAAAAGTTTTTTTACTGCGGTAATAACATCAGGACCACGAAGGAAGTTTCACGTCATTTTATAAACAAACGAACCAGTTACGATGTAGTGCAGTGCAGTACATAAATACTACTGCATATACTTCTTGAGGTTTCATTTCCTGACCATCCAGATGGCCAAAGCTTTTAAGATTTCCGATATCCAACACCACAACTTCCATAATTTGGCTTCCATTCAACGGAGCATTATTTCGAGAACGTTTATTTGAACGTGGCAATGTACTGCAAGTGTGTCGACAAAGCCGGACGGTGGAATTGGCACATTATTTATATCTAACCACCCCCGCGTCAGGTGGGCTAGTTCTGGCTGTTCCCATTGTTTTTAAATAGTATTTCCGCTAGCCAGTGGATGTTACCAGTATCGATTAGCATCTATTTATGTTTGCAAACATCTGGTGGATTTCACTCGTTGATGTAGGGCTTTCGTTTTTATTTTGTCTGCAAATTGTAGCTGCTATCAAAGTGTAATGTTTTTAGCGTCACGCAAAACCAATGAACCGATTTTAATGACTCATATTAGCATCTGAACACTTACAGTTTATTTAAGAGTTCCTAAAATACGAGTAGGGCTAGTACCTACTTACCTGATGAAAGGAAAACTAAACTTATTTCAAATGTACGGTAAATGACTGATCAGTAAGCGTTCAACGTTTCCAAATAGATTAAAATATTCTGGGAGCGTTCAGATTGTAAATATGATGTCCCAACCTTCAGGGTACGGCATCCATTACATCATTAGTTATATTAACTGTTATGTAACTGTCTACGAACATCCATGTTATGTTATGGTTTACTAATTAATGACATAAAAAAGTTGCTGCAATCGTAGCTTTGATTTGAATATTCAAATGTTTGAATGCAAGAAAATTGATAGATAAGATTGTATATTTATTGCCCACTTGTGGTAATTACCACAAGTGGGCAATAAATATACATTTCTAGTTCTTCCTGGTGAATTAGACATTTTTGTTAACGGTCGCTTTTTTATCCTCCCCCGTCTAAAGTATGCAGATGTTTTAACGGCCGTCAGCCAAAAATCGCTGAATTTGTCGAGGGGAAGATACACCTTACCGTTCAAACGATGCGGTTCAATAATTTAGGGGAAGTTAATTTTTTATTGAAGACCTAATGTTTCCATTGGGAAAAGATGTCCGAATTAAGATAGGATAACCACTTTTTGTGGTTTTATTTAGATACGCTTGGTTTCACTGATCTATTTTTTTTTTCTTTTAGATAGACTATTGGATTACAATTTGTAATCTTTTTAGTCTAACTGCTCTGGCGAACTACCTCCCACCAAGCAGAAACTTTATGCAAGATTTTCGTATCATCAGACATGTAAATATCAAAACAGATTTTTCTTCATGATAGGTACCCGAATAACAAAACAGACATTACACAAGCTCGCAATTAATTTTGATCTTTAACATAACCAGGTTAAAGTTTAAATTCATGAGTGGTCACTGAGAAGCTTTTTTTTCTTATCAGGTTGGTGACTGGGTAGGCTGCCATTGTCTTCGCCGGATGTCTGCAGGACATTTACCCTTCGTTATCAATGACGTTCGAAGATAGGTCAGCGTAGTAACTCATGTTCCTCGATCCTGACTCAGTTGACAGGATGTGATAACCAGAGCTAACAAGAAATCGATATTATTGATTTACGCCATATTAGGAACTGATGCCTTCCTAAGAATAAATCGTCCTTATCTTTTGTTAGTTGTTTATATCTGTCGACTCGGAGTTCAAGATATCGTCTATGCTTAGTTCTAGTTGACTGAATTAGGATCTCCTAATTTCGGCCTTTTTATTTGGAAGAGTGAGTTCGAAAAAAGCTTGAGAACTTATGTCGGATGAATTGAGTTGTGTATTTTGAAAACAGAATAAACTAGGTAAGTAGGTGTCAGCTTTTCAGAACATGTTCATTTAACACAGTTATGTCATTAAAATTCAATGAAATGTTAATTATAAATTTAGTAAATCACAGTTACCTAGATAACGAGAATTTTAAATTTTCAAAAATGTAAATATTTAGTCGACCTGGATTTATTACTGATGTGTTTAGTGCGTCAATGATTTGGCCTAGAAAAGATCGGTAACTGACCCTTTGTTTGCCACCGAATATAGTGCCAATGATATTTAAATAACAAAGAAGTATATATATAGCATCTTATAGAGGTATATTTTGTTTGTGCCAATGTACAAAAATAAACCGCGTTCAATTACTTAAAGAAAAGAAGGCAGATTCAGACAAGGATATCCAGAAAGCTTTTCCAGAGGTTTATCTCGTAAACAATGTCATCAGTTTAGGGATATATTTCAATCCATTACAGATATCCATTTAGTCTGTCCATTTTCGAGAGTTATCCGTTTTCCTCGTACAATTTAGGATCCTTTAAGACGATACGAGAATATAGGATTGCTGTATTAAACAAAGGGTATTGAATTAATGACGACTATTATGACCATAATATTTTAAATAGGAACATTACTCGTACAGACAATAATAGATTTCTAGATGAACTAGAATATGAACTTACATTTCATTTGGTCGATGTTATTAACACAGAAACAGCCATTTAAGTTAATGATCTTAAACTACGCTTGAATGCAGTGCAACAGTTAACTAAAACTGCATTAAATAGATTTTGCCTATTTAAAGTAGGCCAAGCCACAAATTTTCGCAATTTAGTCAAGCACATAAATGATTTTATGGCAATTAAATTGTGACTTAGTGCACATTTAGCATTTATTGATTTTTAATTTGATATTGAGGTAAATACTGCATTCTGAGCTGAGGACATAACTAAACATGAGATTAAGTGTATGATAATAAATAACTTATCTCTAGACAAATAAATGAATGAATAAATAACCAACTGTAGGTGTTGCAACGTAGGTTTGTTTATCAAGAGTTGCAATGTCGTTAACATTGTGAATGTCAGCAGAAGAGTATATAAAACTGTATAAAAACCAGGAAAACCCAGCAACTAAGCAGAACCAGCCACTAAATGCCTTGAAACTCGTGATTAAACAACCTTAAAACAATTCCCAAACGTGTTATGATTGTTGTTTTACCGTAATATAGTCAACAACTGGAAACGTTCCAACGACATAGCTTAACAACTATTGAATTACATAAAACCATGTTTAGTATTCCATAGTTTATTCAAGGCGGGCCCAGATTTGTTATCTTAAACCAATCACTGGGGCGAAGACAGAATTTTAATTAATACGAGAGAACCGATCGTCTTGACGCTAGATAATTAATTCACGGTATCGGATGAGCCCAGGATTCAGTTTGTCTGGAAGATGCATCAATCAGACTTAGTCGGGACTACGTATGAGATGAGCTTCGGGGTTTTAATATTTTATCTCATAAAGTCTCCTTGCCCCGATGGAGCAAACTTAATTTAAATGTTATGTAGCGTATGCACGTTATATCGGTTCGATATCTGTGTATCTCATATCCTGTTGGATTTGATATTACGTTTGAAGGTAAATTGGCGTAAACGACAAATCGGCTCAAGTAGTTCCGAAGCTAGCTTTGAACTGTTATTATAGTTACCTTTATTTGTTTATCATAACTATCTTAAGTATTTATTGGGTAATTAGTAAATCGCCTGCAGATAACAAGGCTAATTGAAAAATCTTAAACGACAGAGATAACGATACAGATAACGATACCTAGGTTTAAAGACAAGAAACGATAGAGGATGTGGTTAAGATTCTTACCTTGTGGCATAAAATATCTATCATTATCGACACAACTAACGAACGGTAAACGGTAATAATCGACTATGATACAAATGTTTAGATAATAAACTGATACCTATAGGTAGTTCTTTCTATGTCGCAGTTATACATATCTACCGAGTCATCAGAGAAAATAGCCTCGGAATGGTTATGTGCCTTAAGTAATGAACCACGAACCCGTTACAAGAACTCAAAGCAAATAAGCTAAAATGTTAGTCAAGTTTCCCACAAACTTGAATGTCAAAATAATTCTCTCTGAGCTTCGCTGTCAAAGTTAAACATTTCCGTCTCCAGTTAGGCTTTATTCCGAGCGAATATTATCATCAAAATGCCTTTAATTTACCACAGAGCTTCTTCATAACATTTCATGTTCATATATGATAAGTTCCATATATTCCATAATACATATTTGTTGAGGAGGCTCATTAGCGACATTCCGAATTCATATTCTTATTGTGACGAACGATGCGTGGCGTAAGATGGTAGTTGTTCCCCGATACCGGACCACTGAGATACCCGCTCGGGGCAAAAAATAATAACAAACTATCCATCTGGCCGAGAACTGGTTCCAGTCGGCGGATGAGCCGGCCCGATAGATATAAACACGCAAAAGGTAGCTTTTTTATAGCCTCTGGAACATAGGATGAATGATTTGTGACCAAATGAAATAAGTGTGTAATGACTGACTGATTCGAAAGAATACAACTTTAGACGTAAAATAAAAATGAAACAGGATAAAATGCATCAGGTTTTTAATAGCGATAACTATAAAGAAGACGTTGTTGTACATCGAACACGAGTTTATTTGCCATCGTTCCTTATTGTTAACTTATTATTAAACCTGTTCTCGCTTCGAGCAATTATTTCGAAATAATTATATAAAAGCGAACAACAAATGAAACGAAGTCCAGCTATCCATTAACAATTACAACAAAAAATCTTGCTTACCTCCGCAACAGCAATTAGTGCACCGGCTCAAACAGCGCAAACAAAAACAAATTTCGTGGCGCGAACCTCCACCTGTACTGTGCCAGAAAAATCCATTGACGAACTCCTCGTGTAAAGTATCACTAAACAGCTATGTTTTATAACAATTTCTTGAGATTTTCATAAGTTTCACTCCACTTACAGTCACAAGTGTGTGACGAAGAGAATAACTTGCGTTCGCGTGCGCGCGGGCGACTGAGACGTACTGATTCCACGATATTTCGCTTCCGACTGGTATTCGTATCGTGGTCGCTTCGTTTGTTCGTGCCGTTGTTCGTCTGGCTTCGGGGCTTCGCTGAGGGCATCGTGGAACTTCGGCTCACGGATTCAAAGCTCGGAAGGGCGGTAGGCTGGAGCTTCTGCTTTATCTACCCAAACATACTTTAAAGTTTGATTGATGGGATTTGATGATGTTCGGTAATGATAATATCGATCGTTTGCATTTTTGATTTGGGAGTTTAAAACAGCTGAGGAAAACACTTCCATATAAGATTAGACCGCCATGTGCTTTGACCACTTTGAAGACGCGTCAGGCTTTACTCGCAATTTCATGTCAGATACATTTGCAAAGGAAAAGGGATCTAGGTACTTTAACAAAGCTTAGGCTTTCCTACCCAACGTCCTACCTGATATTTTACGTTTTTATAAATCTTCTAGGCAAAATTGCAATTTTGGATTGATTTTTTCCTCACACTGTAAAGTACATACCTCGTATTCAGATATTTCGTTATTTCTGTTCCATATTAAAAGTTGTTTCTTTTTGTCTGAAGTCTGTACGAAATTAGAAATTCGCGTCAGACGCGCCACCACTGTGTCACATACTGAGCAGTGGGTTTTTAAAGAACTGAATAAATTCATGGTGTATTTTAAGTGCATGCTGCATGCATTGAGGGAGACCAAAATATAATCTAAGTTTATGCAGTGGCAGAAGTCTCGAATACACTATTCGGTCTTTTTTTATTCTTAAAACTTCTGCAGCGTTGGTAAACCCTGGCTGGTTCATCAGAACGGATGAATTTTCGATACCATCTAGAAGTCTGGAGCTTGTTCCTAAGCTGATATGACATGTGATTGGGAAAATAATAGGGTTGGCGCATAACTAGCCTAGGATTCCAGAATCTCAGCGCAGTCACTGATTATATTATTATGAGTATTTAATAATCCTTGTGGCTAAACAGGCTTGAGTTTGTTGACTCTTAAGGCTAGATGACTTTGCGTGAGAAGATCGCATGCTATCCTCGCATGTGTACCAATGACGCAAATGATCTTATTTCAAAGACTTCTCTGTGCACGTGTTATCCTGCAATTTTATTTCTCTATTCGTGTTTCAATGATATTTGGAGTCAGAGGATGATTTATGATATTAAAACGTCCACGATAATTTTGTTACGTATTTAATAGTGCGTTGAAGTTGGTAAGTGTATTATTTAGTCATTACCTATTTATTACGCACGTATGGATAATTATTACGCCATTGATATAAGTCTACCTACTTCCAATGTACAATTTTGGTATAAATCATGTTAATACGCACGCAAAACCGGCATGCGGCAGTAGGCTTCATCAAGAAGTAAAATCAAATAAAACTAATTATTCAAGTGCTATAAGTGTCGCTGAATTGCATCAATAAATCTCCGCTAAAATGTCAACATATTCAAGTTCTACGAATACGGTCCGCAAAAATGCTAATATATGGCAGGTATAATAGGCCCAGTCAGTTTTGTTTAAATATTAAAACTCATACAAAATAGAGCGAACATTTTTCATCTCACTACTCCACATTTCTGTTTAATGAAGGCTGAATGAAATATCAAGCGCTTTAAAGCGGCAACAGTGAGCTGCAAGCGAAAAATAATTTAAAAAATCCCGGGAATTTCCTCACTGTGAAATCCAATATGGCTGGAGTTGCGATGCCCACGCCGACGCCGGCTATGAAAGCCATGAAAAGGAAATCTTTAATGGATATTTCGCCATTCATGACACCTAAATGACTGATGGTGGTTTACTGTTAGTAGTCACTTTGTGCTTCAAAATTATACCGTCTATTGTTGTGGTAAGGTCAAAATAAGTTGCGAACAACAAACAAAAGATAGTCCAACATTCCTCCACAGCTTTTATTTTCGTTTTGCTCAAAGATTGATTTCAACAAAACAAACTACAAAAGTTAATCAAACATTAAATAAATCTAATTTTTATTACGATTACGAAAGCAACAGATAAATGCGAAAGCCGCAATTTTTTTATTTCATAAAAATAAAGGAAAGTTACTCACGACTTAATTTCGCAAAAACGTTATTGAGGCGAACAAATAGTTTGGGAAACGAGAAGTATTACATAGTTGCTGACTATACATGTACTTTTTATTTGAGTAACGAGGGAACTGGTCGATTCTTTACAAAGGAACTCATCAAAGAGCTCAAGAAAGAACGTTTAACCTCTGCCGCGTCTCACCAAGGACAATAGGCAATAGTCTGCTCCATGAATGGCGATGCAACAAAAACGCGGATGCTCCGCGAGCGACTCACCGGGGTTTAATACGCAATTAGTCAACGCATTGATACATATTACGATGTACTCTACTAATATAACTGTCAGTACAACTTGCTTCTAACGTCAGCACAGACTTAATTACTTTAGAAGTTGGAAAAGTAATTTTACAGTATTAATAAGTTCCAACCCTTTTAACTCTAGTACTGACTACAGTTTAGTCCAATTTCCTCTTGACGTAAAAGAGAATTTATTATCTACTTTGCATATTCCATCATGCCTATGTTGCTGAAGTTATTAAACCCCTATTCGTAAATCACCTTTTAAGATAAAACGTTATTGAGTACCAATAATGACTGATAACAGTAGGTACCTGGTACTTAGGTACAGCAACATAAATTAACTTCTACCGTCTGACTTAAATGCAATCTACGATAGAAATTAAAATAAATGTTAAGATACTATTAAGATCTATTCGTGTCTATCGTATGTTTACAAAATCAGTGCTGCACTCGAACGAATCGAAATCGATTTAATTACTCTTCGAAGTATCTCAATCAAGCAATTTGAATAGATGACTCGATGCAAATGGTATCGTATTAACTCGACCAGTGGACCGCGGGAATCGAAATAGCCGTCATTCACTCGCATAGTGCTGCCAGATCACACTTGGCTTTTTCGATTTTCAGTTTTTAATTTAAATCGCCGCTTATGAATATAAATGTTCCCAATATCCTTTCGTTTGAACTAAAATACGTTGAATTCCAAAATCTGTTCAGGTACTTAGATGATGTCTGAAATTCTGAAATCGATTATTCTCAAGTATGATACAAGTTCAATGTCAGATAACATAATCAGCAAATAAAACAACACTTCTAATCTGTTAATTTAATACTAGAACTCCTAAACCATGAAAAACAATATAATATTTAAATTTTATGATATCAAAAACGATACCGACAATTTAATTCTAAGGCTTGAGAATGATTTGTTTTCGTAGACAGACCAAATCGATTCGGTCCGGAAATAATCGTGATTGGCTAGTCAATATTAGTCCCACGATTAACACCAAAAGGATGGCTCAATTATCATGTTGATGGTAATTGGTTTTGATATGACAAATACGTGTTTCATTACGCAATAGATCTGTTCTGGCTTCGTTTAATAGCCATAGTGGTCTAGCACTGCCATAACTCAGATTAGATATATGTGCGTTAGTAATAAAGTCCATATGCGTAATAGCCTTAAATGGGCGTAGGTGGCGCCCCTGTCATGTGAGACAAATGTGTCCACACTGTGATGGTTTCTTGCTACATATTTGCCCCTAGTGGTAACATTCCCATGCAGTGATTTCCAATTGAATCAGTGTGTATATCGTGCAGATTTGCTATATCCAATCCAGTTCTCTTAGTTGTTTTGTACATAAATAGTTTCTAGCTTCAACCCTTCAATTGTCTAGGAGTAGAAAATAGGACGCGTCAGTTCGCCAATAAACTTAATTAGCTTTTCCACTATTCCACGTCTATTACATTTCGAGAGAAGATTTACACAGCTGAAACTGTTCTGCTTTATAAGCAGAGTGGGTAGTATTAACAGCAAAATGTAGGAAAGTGTTTTTGCGTAGTAAAAGTTTTTCCTCTTCTCCCTAGCGTTACTTTTTGTTTCGTTGCGAGCGGAATTTTTATTTGAGGGTTCCGTGGTTTACGACGACACGTAAAACAGTCATTAATTTTGTATTGTGTTTTCAGATCGGACGAGAAATAAGATGAATCCTGTCCGTGTATGCGTTTATGTAACGGATATTTAATATCTTATCACAACGTAAATCATAATCGCCGTGTTTTTTATGTCTGAGCTATAAATCTGCCATTGTTTTATAACTTTACGAACTTTGATATAAGATTTATGATTTAAAATGTTACGTAATGTTATGTTCATAGAGGTATATCTTTTGCTACGTAGGTATTTTTATTAAATCTTACATCGTTATGCGTAGGTCGAAAGTAATAGGGAAAATTCATAACATAGTTTTGTTTCACGTAAAGAGAAAAATAATAGTTTCTTAGATTCCCATTTGCTTTTCCGATGGAGCTCACAAAAGGTAAAATGATAAAGGTCCTTTAAAGCGACACGTGTATCTATCCCACAGCCGTATCTTTTACTGTATGACCTTTTTAAAGTGGATTGCTTAGTCTGCTATCAGAATACATAAGGCGAGTCATGAGTCAAGCCGACCCAAATAAAAGCCTGATATCTACGAGAGAAAGTGATGTATCGTAGCAGAAGCCATTACGCAATCTCATGCAGCCTCTTAAGGCTAAAGAGCCGATGATGTAAGACAAAGCCTCCCAAACATAATGTAATTAGATCACAGTTTACGCCTCTGTGTGTGAAATTGATGGGTTCCGCTATAGTTATCGTGCTGTTGTACAACGATTTTGTAATGGTTTGAAACTTCGTAAATACGGACCTAGAAATAGGCTGTCTAGTTTGCTAAGTGTCTGTAGGTTTGTGATTGATGACTTTGTGCTACTTGTTCAAGATATTACAGGCTTTAGAATCTGTTTTATTTAGTTTGTTGTTAAGATTCTGCTTTCGTGTTCTTCAATTTTGATGTTTACTTCAAGCTCCAAGCTTTATTTAGTTCATCTGTATATCCTCACAAGGTATACTCATGATTAAAATTATTATCCCAAACAATACCTTTATCAATTTAACCTGTCAGTCACACGTGATGTTTACCTTAGAATTACCCTTAAACAATTGAATGTATCTATAGATTTGTTATGGCACACAGGTGGCCTTTAACTCGTGAACTGTTGCCAAGAGAGCAAAAGGTTCGGTCACACCTATGTCAACGTATTAGCTTATAGACATACAAAGCGTCAAAGCTCCGAAGCCGCTACTGTCCACAGAGAACACACAGAAACCCCACTTGAGTCAACATTGTCCCCACAACATAACCCTGTAAGGTTTCTGGCCAGTAACATAAAACTCTTTGTTAGAATTTTCGAAATAAAATACCTAAACAAGGATTATAACTGCTTATGCCCCTCATGTTTCTATCACTGTTGTGTTGTTAGAACTAATGTGACTCAATTTAGGTGTCGTATTGTTCAAAACTGTTACATAAGCCTAAGGAGTGACTGCATATGTACGCAGATTTGCAATACCTACCTAACTTGTTGGTGTTTCAAAATAAGTATGGTAATTTTAGTGGTTGAGTAAGTACTAGCATACTTAAATGATAGTTGGAGCTTAAGAGGAATAGCTCACCCAAGAAAGTAGTACTATTCGCCTATAGTAAACTCTGGTTTACGATGTAACCCTTGGTCATCCTGGATTTGGAACACGAGTTGCAAATTAATCATTGTAAGCAGAAACACATTGTTCCAACTCTTAAGAATTGTTGGCACAAATACCTTTACAGCACTTATTTCGAATGACTGCGCGATTTAATTACTCGAATTTAATTTCGTAATAATCCTTAGCAACGCGAATTTATCGGCCCTTCAGAATTAATCTTGGAACAAAACCCGACAGTATTTAAAACAAGGCTTAACATTTGAGGTCGTGTCGCGGTTTTGTAGTGTATAATTTTCGGGGGCGTGTCTCTGATTTTTCTTCGGGCGAAATGCAATCTGATCAATTTTCAGAGGTCAAGCCTTATCGTTCCGTATACTTTTATCTGGGGTATCTTAATCGGTTGGCTTGTTGACCCGAGTAACAGGAATTTGGGTGTCCGTTACGATTGGCTACGTTGTAAAATGATGTTGTGTTGGACCGGCGGCGAAGCGTGTTTGCCAGTAACCCGCCACTTACGAGCCATTACGCGCCCGCCTGGTTACGTAATGTACCTTAATGTTATTGGGTTGATAATGTAACCGCACTCTGCATGGAATACATTCACATCGATCACGTACTTAGCATTAACATCTTCAAATATAGACACGGATTACATTTCAATGTCGAAGGTCGCAGAAGTTTTTGTTCCTGGTTTTCTTTTGACCTTCAGACATTTCTTTACGATCGTTTTTGTTAGTTTGGGCTGTTTTTCTTGTTTCTAGACAGTTCAATGAATATTTATTTTTGCTGACTTTTGTAATGTCTGCGGAGTCCCTGTCTTGTTTATTTTAGTTCAGTTTTTGTTCTGTAGTTTTCTTTAGGTACATTTTAGCGTAATTCTTAAATGCCGTCTATTAACTTTTTATGCTAATATTGTAATGGAAACCCTACATAAAATTTATTATCTCTTCTAGGTATTTGCTGTCTGGTTTTAGTAAAGTCTGAAGGAAAACGGGTCATTCTATGTTGCTGGCAGACAGGTATTACCTCTTCAGAATACTATTGCAATCTTTAAATCCAATACATTATTGCCGTACGCGGAGCGAGCGATACTGAGGCGAGGGAAGAAATGGTGAGCGATACATAAATTTGTATTACAAGTACCACCAGATATTCAAGTAAAACTTTTAGTAATAGGCATGAGTTGTGGATAAATGTAAATTTTGGTATGGAATTCGATAGGATGGGATGGGTGGAATCGTTGAAATTTTAATAAACAAGCAGAGTCAACAAAATCTCATTAATATGCACATGGCTGGCGTAATTACGCGGCACAGGTTGAAAATGGTGTAATAGCGTGTTATCGCGGGGGAGCGGTCCCGGGTGCCGTATCGTGGTCGTCACGCATCGCCGAGCACCGCACGTTCGGGAGCCGTTATACGGCAGCTTGCTTGCGTGACATATGCGCCGACCCTTTGGATGCACACACTCCGCGGAACCCTATTCTAATCCATACGGGAATTATCCACATATGCTCTAATTTTTGTACCGTATGAGACCGTGTTCTACATATTTGACAGGTGTAACTAATGTGTGGTTACCTGTCGTTCCTTTAATTAATAAGCTATTCGTTTTTACCCTCTGCTTATTTTGAGGATTCAGTCAGTCAGTGTAGGTCAGTATTAAAATATTTCATGCTTTCTTACCCATCTTGACCGGAACTAGATAGGTGGATTGAATTTTATTTCATTACCGATATATGATATCCATCACACATGAATCATAGCGTGAAATTGAATATCGAGCTGGATAACCAAGTGCCATGACCAAGAACGTGTTTACCGGTAAATTATATAGATATAAGAAATAGATGAGAAAGTTAAAGTAAATGCTTTTCTTCCAGTCTCGCCAATATAGGTAGATAACGTTGGAAAAGTGAAACTCGTAAGTGTTTATCATTTGGATGGAAAGTGTGACAGTAATGATTACTTATTATGTTTTAATGATAGAAACACTTTTGCTGGTACTGCCTATCTTGAAATAGGCTCAGATGTAATAGATACTGGTAATATCAGTAAGGAATGCACTTCAGATTTATCCGACAGCACCAATAGTGTAGTAGTACCTACGAAGAAATTAATAAATCTAATAGCTTCCTCAATAGCGGTAAAACTGCATACCGCCACCTAATGAATAGGCATTAAAATGTTATAACGACACTTACAAAACTACAGCCCAACTACGTAGATATAAGATGTTGAATTCCTGTCGGAATATTTCTCACAGTGGTGCGCCGACGACGGTAGAGAGAGACGGCGATAGTGATCTTGATTCGCGGTATGCGGCGCGTGCACAGCCTTGATCAAGGCATCGCCGGTAACACGCAGGCTGTGCCTTGCCAACACAGCTGATTGTGGACCACGCAGGTAATTTTGAGGAAGTATGATTTTGGAAGAATTTGCGTGACTTTACACTTAAATTGATAAAGATTTCCAATGATCTACAGCTAGCTCCTTTTCCAGAAGAAGAATCTATCACAGCTCTAGGATTTATCCACATCAATCTTAGCATACGAAGCTGAGAAGCCTGTTTGGTTTCTGCAGCAGTAGGGACTAGTCGTCTTTGGGCTGTAGCCGAGTGACATAAATTCTGAATTGTTGGAGACTGAGACTTTACTCTTTGCTATGTTACTTTCCTTATTATTTTACCATCACCAAAGAGATTATAATTTTTAGGCAAGCCTGATTTGGTTTTAACTACGTTTGTAGGTCTGTTTCATTGTTTGTGACATTTTCTTGGCTTAGTAGTTTTGGAGAAAGTGTTTCTACAGTAACCGCTTGACACCATAGGAGATCATACTATTGTTCTTTATACATGATTTGTAAACCTGAATAAATTTTAAGCATAATTAAGATGTCTATTGCGTTATTTACTAAGGTCAACAAGTTTTGTCACCAATGATTTATTGGTCATATTAATAACATCCTTCGGGGCATGCAAATTTTTATAATAGTCTTCTATGGTATTCGATTACATTAGTCTTTCTTACACTTATATATTTGTAGTCTTTTCCATATAAGGGAAACCTGTTAGATTTCAGAATCCATGTATTTTAGCTTGTCTTCTATCTGGATCAACATTCATTTGATAGTCCCCCGTAGTCGTGGCTTCGTGGCTACTAACATTCTAATCGTACAAATAAACTTTGGAAAGGAGACAGCAATTATTATTTTCATAGATAAAATGTATTTTATAGTGTGAACCCCTGTTTTGGTACTCAATTTTGTGTTGTGTTCGTAAAACTTTTGTAGTTGTGGCTATGTCTGCACCCTTATTGCCTTGGTCTTTTTGGGGTCAATTAATTCCATATCAAATGTTTAATGGAAAAAAGAATTTGCTTTACAATATTTCCCTCATTATAACTACTTTGCTTGAAGTAATACTTCTGACTTTATGCGTTCATAAAATATACCGCAGTATCAAGGATAATTTCCTGGTATTTACCATTCATGTAACACGACGTACCTAAGATAATTTATAAAACTTTATCTGAAGTTTTCACACGAAGACCAATTACTTCTACAGGATTGATTGGATAAGTTTATATGGAAATATTAAATTCAGCACTCAACAAAAATAGCAATCGAGGATAAAAAAAACCTTTTTTCATTTAAAACTATTTTTCAAAAGCCAAAGACCGATTAAAAATAATGGAAACTATTCTACAACTATGTAAAATGGATAACCTACGTAAATACCGATCCACATTGATTTACGAGCTCAATAAAAAAGCGCAACTCGATTTATCGTTTCATTTACTACATCGACAAGTCTGTCGCATTAAAAATGTATGACAGCGCCTCCTTGGCACTCACATCTCATTTTTTACTCCGAGCATGCATTATCTGCAAATGTACATGGTGAGCAAACAAATGGAGAAGACTATGCTTTGCGATATTATTAGGTACTAGCCGTTTTCCCGCGGTTTCACCCGCGTCCCGTGGGAGCTACTGCCCGCACCGGGATAAAATATAGTCTATGTTACTCGCAGATAATATAGCTTTCTAATGGTGAAAGAATATTTAAAATCGGTCCAGTAGTTTTTGAGTTTATCCATTACAACCAAACAAACAAACAAAGTTTTCCTCTTTATAATATTAGTACAGATTATATAGGCAGTACCTACCTGGTACAATTTATAAGATGGATAACTGAAAATAACGAAGGATATAAAGATAAATAATACATTCAAATAACTTGCCGCCTCTATTAAATACTCAGTTAAATTGAACTGATTATATTTCCTATCTCGGAGCGAAATCCAAATGGCATAACATGAGCACTCCATCTACTCTATAATCCGAGGTTCACTGCACGCCTCTCTTGAAATAGATTCCAATTAAAATATCTTTCATTGAGGACAGGAGTTTGATAAATGATAAGGCACGTTAATGCCTGGCGATGCGAACTTTTAGAAGCCACCGATTGCTATCTAGCTGGTCGCTTAACTTTAATAGAAAATACCTTTTTTTTTTTTTTTTTTTTATCGACGTAAAATCATCAAATGACCCCTCCCGCTGTGGGTTAGCAGCGGTGAGGGAGTGTCAGACTCTTACTGACTAAAATCGTCGTGTTCCGTCATAGGCCTTTTATGTACCAGGGCCGCGGTATCTCTTTCGAACAACCCGCAGCCCCGGCAGGCCTTGGCCCTGCTGGGCCCCGCTGGGGTTGCTGACGTCTCTTTGAGGAGCGCGTGGAACAACGCGCGCCGTCGACACGGGTCTGTCGTCTAGGAAGACAGAGGGACGATGAGCCACCCGAACTCACCGCCCACAGACCCACGCCTACGGTGGCCGGGAGTCATCTCGCGACACCCGGCGCCCATGGTGTCTACCTGGTCCAGCGCGGCGGCCGGGATGAGAGGTGCGGACTCTCTGGCGTTCCGCCTCCTCCTTCTCGAGCATGACCGCTTCGCAGAAGGAGGCGACGGCATCCCATTCCCTCTCGCCCCGGACCATGGCCTGAACCAGGGCCGGACGCGAGAGGTCGCCGCCGCCCAAAGCCTCGACGAGGACCCGGCGGTGCTCTTCCCATGCGGGGCACACCTGGACTGTGTGGTCCACCGTGTCCTCGGGGCTGTCCGCACAATGGTGACACCCGGGCGCCTCCTCACGACCGATGCGGTGCAGGTACCTCCCGAAACAACCGTGTCCGGTGAGGACCTGCGTCATGCGGTACGTGAGGGCGCCGTGACTCCTCCCGAGCCACTCCTCAAAGAGGGGACTTACCGCCACGATGGTGGCGTGCCCTGCACTGGGTTGCGATAGTCGCTCCCTCCAGGCCACCATGAGATCGCGCCGGAGCTCCGCCCGCTGCGCGACAACTTGCCGCGGCAACGGGGTTTCTCCCCGGCGCTGAGCCTCCTCGCGCCAGTCGTACAGGCGCAAGAAGACCCTCGCCTCCAGATCCCACGGTGGCAGTCCAGCGAGTAGGCCAGCTGCTTCGCGGGAGATCGTGCGGTACCCCCGGATTAGCCTAATGGCTATCACCCTTTGGGGCACGTTCAGGTAGTGCACAGCCCGCGGCCGTGCCGAACGTGCCCATACCGGGGCCCCGTAAAGGGCCATGGACCGCATGACCCCCGCGTAGAGTTTACGGCAGGGGGCGTTCGGGCCTCCCAGGTTGGGCAGGAGCCGCTTGAATGCAGCACCTGCCTTCTCCAGTTTGGGGCCCAAACGTCGGAAGTGCTCGACGAAGCTCCACCGGCCGTCGAGGACGAGTCCCAGGTACTTCATCGCCCTCTCGACGCCGATGGTAGCCCCCCCCACCGTGACTTGGGAGCCTGAAGGTGGCGCGTTCCGAAGCCCATGAAAGCACATGGCCTCGGATTTGTGCAAGGCCACCTCCAGTCCCAGCAGCTGGATCCTCTCGATGACTATCGCAACCCCGCGCGTCATTATGTCGGCCGCCTCCTGGTGCGACCTCCCTTGTGCCAGAACCAGCGTGTCGTCAGCGTAGCAGACCACGCTGACGCCGCTAGGGAGGTCGGCGCGCAGCACCCAGTCGTAGCCGATGTTCCACAAGAGCGGCCCCAGTACCGACCCCTGCGGAACACCGCACGACATCTCTCGCCGGTTCCATTCCCCGTTGTGACCAGGGTAAATGATGGACCTATCCGACAGATAGGCCTCGACCACGCGACGAAGGTAGGTCGGCACCCGGTGATACCGGAGTGCCTCCCTGATGCAACTCCAGGGAAGGGTGTTGAAGGCGTTGGCGATGTCAAGAGACACCGCCAAGACGACCCCCCCCCGGGACACAGCATCCCCCGTCGTGAGAGCTCTCACGCGCATGATGGCGTCCACCGTTGAGCGCCCCTTGCGGAAACCGAACTGGTGGTCCGCAAGGTCCGGCCCTATCCCCCCAAGGTGCGCGACGAGGCGGTGTGCGACAACTCGCTCAAAGAGCTTGCCCACCTCGTCGAGCAACACGATAGGCCGGTATGCGGACGGAGAGTCAGCAGGGCGCCCCGGCTTCCGTATGAGGACCAGTTTCCCTGTCTTCCAACGAAGTGGGAACTGGCCGCTCTCCAAACATGCGCTGAGAAGCCCCCTAAGTCGAGGCCCGAGAGTCTCAAGGGCCAGGACCCAGGCCTTGCCAGGCAGGCCATCAGGCCCTGGGGCGGTGTTTTTGGCTTTCAGCCTAGCCACCGCCACTCTCAGGTCCACCCCAGTCACCTCGGGGACATCGTCGTCGTCGGAAGTGTGGTCCGTACTTGACACCGCGGGTTGCAGAGACATGGGCGGGGGAGAGTGTTCCCCGCGCGAAGGGAACAGAGCGCTCACCACCTCCTCCACCAGCTGAGGCCGAAGACTCTGGGTCAGCGGGGGGGCCCATGGGCGGAGCTTGCCCCGCACCATTTTGTACGGGCGCCCCCATGGGTCCCTGTCCAGAGACCCCAGCAGCTCCGCATTGGCCACCTCCTTGGCCTGGATGATGGCCAATTGGAGGGCGGTCTTCGCAGCTCTGTATCCCTCGTACAGCTCTGCTTCCCTGGCTTCTGCATCCGGAGGGCGGATGCGCAGCCTGCGGTGTCTGGTGTACAGGTGCCTCGCAGCGACGCACGCCTCTCGAAGGGCGGCGATCTCGCAAGACCACCAGTACACCTGGCGTCGGGCGCGTCCTGGCGGGGCTCGGGGCATGGCCACGTCACAGATCTCGGACATGGTCTCCCGGAACCACTCCGCCTCGTCGTTGATGTCGGCGGGCCTGTCCGGTGATGACACCCAGGCCTGCACGACTGAGGCTTCCAGGAGAAGCTCCCGGTCCAGGTGCCTCAGCGCCCAACGTGGACCACTCGGGGTCTGCAGGACCGGCGCGCTAGGGTTCTGGGCGGAGACGTCAAACCGGATGTACCGGTGATCGGAGTAGGTCTCCACCCTCTCCTCCACGCGCCAGTCAAAGACACGCGGCAGCAGAGCGGGGCTGGCGAACGAGATGTCCACCACTGACTCGCCCCGCATCCGTACGCACGTGGGGACAGAACCCCGATTGAGGACGACCAGGCCTGCTTCCAGCGCCCAGTCCTCCACCATCCTACCCCGTGCATCTGTGCGTCGGGAACCCCAGGCCAAGTTCTTGGCGTTGAAGTCCCCTAACACTATCACGGGGAGGGAATAACTTCCGACGACGACGGACAACTCCAGGAGGGAGTTGTGGAACTCGGCGAGAGTTCGGCTCGGGGAGAAGTACACCCCCACGACGACTATCTCCCCGAACCGTGCTGCGACGCAACCCCTTCCACTCTTCACCCCTTCGAGGGAAGGAGTACCAGCGGCGGCCGACGATATGATGGTCACTGAGCCGCTAAGGTCCTTAACCCAGTCATCCCTGGGAAGGACAAAGTACGGCTCAGCGACCACGGCGATGTTGATCGACCACTGCGCCATGCTTTGGAGCAACAGATCCTGGGCACGGGCGCAGTGGTTGATGTTCGCCTGGAGGAAGCGTAGTGGAGCCAGGCTAGCACTCCATCACGTCTTCCTCCTCTTGAGGCCCAAGGACGGGCGCTGCGGTAGCAGCAGTGGCGACGGCGACAGCGGCGGCAGCGTTGGGGGCGGCGGCGGCCGCAGGAGCTGCGGTAGTGGCCACTGCGGAGGTGACGGCGGTGGCAACGACGGACGGCCGACCCTTGCCCTTACTCGGCTTGGCGGGTGGGGCACAGGTCTTGCTCCCCGCCCGGTGTTCGGCCGGCTTGCCAGCAGCCGCACATGCAGAGCAGTGCGGCGTGGCGCTGCATTCCACGGCCTTGTGACCGGGCTGACCGCAGCGGAAACAGAGGGCGCTGCGGTCGACCTCCGAGGTGCAACGGATACCCACATGATGCCCGACGTGGCATCGGAAGCACCTCAGCGGTCTGGGGTCAAGCAGCTTAACCTGCGCCGACACCCAGCCGACCAGCAATCTTCGGCCGTCAACAATGTTCTTGGCCGCCGTCACGGGGCAGCTCACCGTGATGGTGCACGTGCCCCTGAAGTCGGGACGTATGGTGCCCGCCTTGACTTCGTCGGCGGAGCACCCACCCGTCCTAGCGACGGCGGCCACTACCTCCTCCGCAGTAGCTGAGTCGTCCAGGCCCATGATGCGCAGGTCCGCGCACTTGTGGGGCCTGGAGACTCGGGCGTCGTCCGCACTTATGGACGCCCTAAGCCTCTCGGCTAGAGCGTCTGCGGCGGGCCCACTGGCCGCTCCTGGGACCTCCAGCATTCGGGCGCCCGTTGCGGTCACCCTGAGCCGGAGGCCGGAGGCGATACCCAGCTCCTGCAGGTTCACCGCCTCCTTTGCTTGGGCGAGCACGTCGCGGTACGACACGCCCCTTTTGACCGCGTCCGGCTGTAGTGTGACTACTACAGCCGCGGTTTTGGGGGCGCGGAGTTGCGCCGCGGCGGCTCGCTCCCTGCGCCGCCGTTTCTGGGCCTTCTTTTTGGCCGCTTTGGCCGCCCTCCGTTTCTTTTTCTTTTCCCCCACCACCTGCCACTCAGACTCAGTGGCAGAAGAGGTAGGGGCCGCAGACGGTGTCGGCTTTGGAGGGCGTTTCGCCACTGGTGCCGACGACGGAGCCGGTGCTGACGGTGGCACCGGGGGCCTCTGCGCCTGGACCGCCCTTGCGGTCTTGGGCTTTGGCTGAGCGGGCGCCCTCCTGGTCGGTCCGTTCGGCGCCGCGACAGGGGGCTTGCTCGGCGGTCCCCTTCTGGGTGGGGGTGCCGCTGCAACCGCGGCCGCATAGGAGGCCCTTTGGGCCGCTGGGGGCTTCGACGCCGCGAGGGGGGGGCGCAGAACCCTGCCCTCCAGGACTGAGAAGCGAGCCTGGAAGGCCGCCATCTCCTGACGGGCTAGGGCCAGGATCTGGCTCTCAGCCGGCGCAGTCTGCGCCTGTTGCCTGGCCCCACCGCGCTCCGCCCCCTGCTCGCGCATCTTAGCGAGCTCCGCCCGGAGACTCCTGTTCTCCTCCACAAGAGACTCCAGGGCGGCCGTCAGACGACCCACCTCTTGCTGCAGTTTGGCCAGCTCGCTCACGGGAGCCCGGCCAAAGTTGCTCACCGCTGCGGCGGTGATGGAGGCGGTGGCGGCCTCAATGGCGCCGTCCTTGCTCGCCTTTTTTCGTTTTAGGGCCACCTGCCTGATGGCGGACTCCACCGTCTTCTCGAAGTCCGCCCTCCGCTCCCGGTCGGAGCCGATGGCCGACTCCTCCTCGGAGGAGGAGCTCAGATGAGCCGCTCCTCCGCCACCCCCAGAAGCCCCAGCGGACCCTTCGCTGACGGGCCTCCTGGCGACCTTTTTGGCCGAGGCCCCGCGACCACCAGAGGAGGACCCGGGGTCTTCCCTCCTCCTCTTGAGGAAGGCGTCGACCCGGTGGTCCTTCTTGTTGCGGGGGAGCTTAAAACCCCCCGCATCCCCCTCGCTGGACACGGACTCGGATTCCGAGTCCTCATCCCACTCCTTTTCGTTCTTATTATTATTATTATTTTTTTTAAAAGTTTGTGAATCCATATAGTTCCCACGATCATGAGAGCAATTGTTCGTCCACCCCGGCAGTGGCCTCATACCGGGGCAAGCCTACATACTGTTGGGGGCGGCTGGCCCCAACAGGGGGGAGCGCTAACGACCGTGTCCCCCACGGCCATTCATCCCCTCGCCGCGCTCCCGAAACTTGGGATTGGGTGGTTTTTTATCAAGAGGTGTCCTTCCTCTGGGCCGGGCGATTAAGCCAAGCCCTCGGCGGCGGCATTATGCATGCCTCCGTCTGCTGTCCGGCCAACCCGGCTCAGCAAACCCGCCGAAAGGTTTGCTCTTCGTTGTACGAAGAGCAAACGACCACCGCTTTGGTGCGCCTGCACCTCCGCGGGTATGGCCGCATCCTTGCCATGTCCACTAGCGTCGACTGGTCAGGAGCGGCCCCTCCCTGGGTCCCTCTTTGTCTGGCCTCTCCCCTGAACCTTTCCGGCATGAGTATCTCTACCGGCAGAGCTTCAGGATCATTGAGGCACGCAAGCCCCACCACGACGACAACGTGGGGACCCCCTCGGTGGGGTAATAGAAAATACCTGACGTGGGGTTTTAATTATAACTTTATGACTACGTGCTATGAAACGTTTAGTTGGGTATTTTTCTATGGAGGCAATATTTCTTTACGAGCTTGTTTTACATACAACGTCAGACTTTCATGTCGTTTATGCAGGAATATGACGGAAGATTGCAGTTTTCGTTGCTGCAACTTTGTGAAAATGTATAGTGCGGTATTAGTAGCCTTCTGTATGACATCGTACAATTTCAATATTTCACGTACCTACTCGATCCCATCTACCGAAAGGTAAAAGTACCTAGGTACCTCTAAATAGAACTTACCTGCTACTGTAACCCTATCTAAACGTTCACAAACTTAACTAACTCCAAATTGAATTCTACGTGTATTCTGTGAACGTAGCAACTGTTGCTCGTTGCTTTATTCAAGAACTCCTCAATTGCATTGCTCTAGTGACAAATGCCGTTAGGCATTGTACCAGTACATGGATACTAAATAGAACTTGAGATGTCCTAGATGTTTAAGTAATGCTATACGCGATTCCCACGCGATGTTATACGATAAAGAGCGATGTTTTGGATCTTTTTGTTCCTTTTTGGTACCTATGTATAAACTTTTATTATAAGTGTTTTAAAGCCGTTATTTGGGACTTATTTATTTATTTAAATGCTTCTTGCACGTAAAGTACAATGAATTACCTCAAATTTATTTATTTATTTATTTAACAGTTTATGTACACACATAGAATACAGAGAAGAAGAAAAATAGAACAGATAGTACAAAGGCACAGCTTAGTTCATTAGAAATCTTTTCCAGCTGGCCCGTTATGAGAGAGTTAGAAAAGAAAGAGATGCAGATAGAGTGCGTAAAGAGAAAAGAAGCTGCAGTTATATGGACCTAACTTTAATAACTACAGATAATAAGCACTTATCATAACGGGATTGCCTTATTATGCCGGTGCTGCAGGACTGTTCGAGAGAGCTACCGCGGTCTCTTAATCATAGTTGGCACCCCTGAAAAAGAGTACATCATTAAGCTTCATTGCAGGCTCATCATTCAGTGTTCACCTCTCACCTAGGACGTTGCCAAAGGTTAATAGAACAGGTAAACAAGGCTAGACGCAATGTAACCCGATGCATCCGTTAATGGGGACGTGACAGCGAGCTCCCTTTATCTTCAGACAAAAGTGCACGACCACGCGGTATATTGAGGTTGCTTAGATTTATAGAGTGCAGGATACGTAGTGCGATCTTTGTAACGGTTAAGGCGTTCTAAGGCTCAAGATTTTGTAAAGGTATTGATTCGTGTATTCATTAGGTACATCATGTACAAAGTCCTATGCTGCGAAATTGTAATATATTTTTTTAACATGTCTTGTTCCACAGCTGGGCAAAGGCCTCCCCATTTTGTATCCACAGCTCTCGATTTTTTGAGTGTTCACCACCAATCAGGGCTGTAGGCATCTAGGTCATCCCGCCATCTCTTCCGGAGCCTACCCCGCCTGCGATGATCATCCTGTGGTAGCCACTGGGTGACGATGTTGGCCCATCTGTCTGGATGCATTCGGTTGACATGCCTAGCCCAGATTTTATTTGATCTATCAAGCAAATCCTCACCAACAACGGCTGTAACGACGAGGCCAGTTACGGTCGTCGTTAGTGATAATATATGCTCTTGTATGCTTATTCTATGATGAGATTACCAATGTTTAAATTAATTAACATACTGCATTATTGCTGGCACCTCATATCCTGTGTTTTGCATGTCCATGGGTAGTTGTGCAGTCTCAGATAACTCCGCTTATTATCTAGAGTTTATTGCTGGAACTTTCTATACTAAATAACTACTGCGTTAGCGCTTTGTAACTCTGTAAGAGAGCTTAGTTTTGTATGAAATGTTTGTTTAGAAGAATGTGTGGGAAAATCATGCCTGTAAATATTACAGTAAGCCAATGTCATTTGCATTGGTATTATACTGTTACAGCCTTTTTATCGTCCCACTGCTGGGCACAGGCCTACTCTCACACGGAGAAGGATTGAGCATTAATCACCACGCTTGCTCAATGCGGGTTGGTGTTGATGATGTTTTAATTCACCTTTTTATCAGCCATTGGTGTCCAAGATATATTAGAAAGTACATACAAACTTAGACAAGTTGCATTGGTACTTGCCTGACCTGAAATCGAACAAACACCCTCCTTCTCGAGAGGTTGGTTCTTTACCCACTGGGCCACCACGACTTGTATTATAGAAGATTTTTTTTTTGTTTTATTCTGATAAAAAGATCAATCAATTTATAACATTTTGTTATAACCGAAAATGCAGATTTAACTAAGATTTTATTTTCCGATCATTAATTTTCAAGGTAAACAAAATGCTTCTAGATCAAAATATTATTTCTGTATCGGTAAATAGAGTCAACCTTCGAATTGTCGTCACAATTTTCTTCATAAATCAGTTCTTTTTTTATATTTCGCGTCGTATTACTTATTTGTTTGTCTCCGGCGGATATCGTCGATCTATTCTTGAACCATTGTTTTGGATCGTTCATCGCTCTATAAGTACATAAGTGTTCCCTGCTGACTCCATTGTTCTTTTATGTGCCTAAGTTCAAGGGCAATCCAATGGCAAAACTGTCATGAAACGATCCCCGAACACGAGATTGTTACCTAATAAAACTTTCAGCGAAATTTTCTTTTAATAGATCATGCGAAGGTCGGCGTTTTTATTTACTTTAGAAAGGTTCGCAATTCATGCGACACGCTTGCCTTGACTGCATTCTCTTAATTTTATGCTATTTAAATTTTCTGCGTACTTGTTAATTGGTATGGATGACTCGGTATTGAATATGTTATCAAGGGCACCATTCTGTTTATTTCAGTTGACGCATGTTTAAGATATTTTTTTGGATTGAAAACCAGCTATGTTCCTTCTTGCTCTTGCTCCTTGTGTACCAGCGCCGTGGTAACTCTTTCGAAAAACCCCGCTTCATATAGATTATATATGTACCGGCTGTATTAATACAGCTTTCCACATCACTTAAGTATCATTCCGTCCTTATGATTACACTTAACTGCGTTAATGTTTTCCCTTTACGTGGACAGAATTAATGCACATTATGTATATTCCTGGTTAATCTCGAGTTGTCATTAACCGCCTCTTAATTTCCGACTTCCCGCATTTTGTTCCGCATTCACAAACACGTTTAGTCTTTGTCTTCCGAGTGAATGACTCGTTTGCATAACGAGGACAAAATTTACAAAAAAGTGCGTCGCTCCAGTAAAGGGTTGGATAACCATTTTGCATCTCTATGAGTGTCGGGAGGGTGATAAAAGGGGTTTAGTTGTGACATTCTTCTCTTTTAATGTCCGGTAATATATCTACGCATGTCGCATCATACGACTATAGGAATATAGTCGTAAAAATTATACCTAGTAGTAAAAGTAGGTATGTTAGCAATGTGAACAGTAGGTATAGCTAGCGGTCTCAGATTGGCACTGAGTTAATCTACACATTATTTGCAAAATTTGTACCTGTAGGTACCCCGATAAAAAATGCACATGTTCCTTCATTCTAGGTACCCTAAAGTGTAGGTTGCGGAAATAAGATACATTGCAAATTCCCCTCATTGAGCCCACCTCATTAATGAAAACCATAAAGTGACACTGTAGCGGATGCATACTAAGTAGGTACTGGTACTAAATACCCTTTAATGTAAGTACATAGACTGTAGAGGAAACAGCTGGTTCGAGTAAAAACTGACCGATGATGCGTGCTGTATGGTCGTCTCCCATATAGGGATGCTTGGAATCTGCAACTGACATACTGCGCATAGGATGTGCTCTTCCCGTCACTTTTTATGGAGAAGTATGAAGCTTTACTTACTTTAGCATTAATTGGTAGACTTTCTGGATCGAAGAACCAGACTATAGATACAAGGACTAGACAGATGTCTATATGTAAGTGTGGTCAACTTACGTGGCCGTTATGTGAAGTCAAGCTCTATATGTTGCTATTGAGAATAAATATCATTTGATCGCATAAGGCCCAAGTTTATCGACAGCAAAAACGACAGTTTCCTTAAAATAACTGTTTACTTTGCATTTTTACATTTTATGTAAACAGATGTTACATGAAATACGGACTGTATTTCATGTGTGATTCATGTTGTCGATGAACTTAGATCTTATTAGTCCCAGAATTAAAAAGGACCTTATGCTCAGCAATGTCGTGTGTGACCATTAGTCTTAAAGTGTAAAATATACCTAACTTCACCTTTCTGCCAAATAACTCAATAATAAGTATCTACTATCTTCCCATTTATCCACGTGTAATGTAAGCTTTATTACCCCAGTCCGCGTTAATTAAGGCAACATTTACCCAATGTTTTATGACAGTTACCTGTTTTGTTTGTGCCTGATGTATCCGTGTTTACAAGGCACCGACACACGACCTTTGTACGTAGGTACCTTATTCTCAAGTTTCTAGTAATTCTGAGAATACTTACAACTCATGTTGCTGCTCTGTAATAAAACCCCGGCTCGGAAAGTATTTTTAAGAAATTAAGTGTTAAGGATTAAACATCATTATTACTTAGATAAGTTTCTCTGTGGGAAAAAAAAAGTCCTTGTAATTTCCCAATTGGGATACCTATGGAAATTCAACTCTTTACTGTGACTATCTTCAAATTCCTCTGCTCAATAAATGTGCTGCCATCTGTAGAAAACGCAAGTATTCATGTATCGAGCTCTGGGGTGAATTTTTCTAGTAGGTACTCTGCCCAGGATTTGAGCATTTGGAACTTGAGAGATGCGCGCCACCTGTCGAACTATTTAATAAACTCGTCCAGTTAGGATGTTAATAAAAAACAAGGTTTCGTATTTCGAAATTATATGTTTTTTTAATCAAAGCCAACTAAAGTAATATTAATATGTCCATTAGATACAGTGTACTGTGTGCATAGACGTCTATGCCGTCTGCCGTAATGAGAGTTTGATGGAATAGCGCCATCTAGCAACTCAATTTGAAACTACAAGATGAGCCATCATACTGGTTTCATATGTACCTTTTTATAACATCAGTAGATGGCGTTGATCCAAATATATTTTTAAATGGTAGTGGGTACTACTTCATGCAGAAGTAAAAAATGGAATTTCGGATTTTTTGACAAGGTACTTTATGTATAAATAAGTAAAATTAGAGCGTTCATTCAAAATCTTCACCTTTATAATAGGTAGGCGTTAGTTTAGATTTGATAGAAAAATAAATGCAAATTATTTTTTTTTGTTCGTACATAACTTCGTACATAATAAGTAATTATGATGTTTCTTAGCCTGAATCCACAATAATTTTATTTTATTTATTAGAGACAGAAACAAAAAAAAATAAAACATAGATTTTTATAAATTAAATTACCCATAACATAATATATTAATAAATAAATTAAACACTTTCCTTATAAATGACGGATAAAATATAACTTGCAATATAAAGTAATATACATTAAAAAAAATATATATATTAATTGTGGAATGCAAAGAAATAAATACGAAATATATGTGTACTTTGGTATAATCTACCGAACTCGTCCTATTCTTTTAACACACGCATAACAACACTTACCTACATCAGATTAGGTACCTAATTCCCAATTAATAACCACTGAGACTGAACTAAACATTTCTAAAGAGATGAAAAAATAAGAGCAATTTTTCGCGTCATTGGCATTCGCTCCGGCCAAGTCTAGGCGGGCTCCGAGACTGTGTTCTTGGCCATTTATCACGTCACAAAACACGAAAAAAAAAATCACGGACTTACTGACCCGTTACTTTTCCATTTACAGAGTGTTTTCGCTTATCTCATCCGTGTAATATCCTTTAGTCTCATCCAGTTCGGAAACGGTGACTTAGTGTTCGAGGGTCACATCTAGTCATTAATATTTTTGCACGTAGTGGTCATGTTTTGGTGAGCTATTGAACGGGTTGACTTACTTTTTTACGGTTTATCTCGGAAGATTTTATGGCACTAGATTATTCTTTGCTAGAATATGATATGATACGTAGGCGCAGACAGTCAGGTATTTAAATGCGCGTTGACTCCTCTTTAGAATTGGAAAGAGATACCTACCTGGCTACATTTTTCTTTCAGTCAATAACTCAAACGCAGTTTGAGTAAATTGATATCTATATAAGGAGTGTAGAATCAATATCTTAAACAGTACCTTAATAAGTTGCGACAACTTACAATAAGTCGCTTTAAAATGAAACAGTCATCGAGCTAAGCCTTTTGAGAGCCTTCGTAGACTCGTAATCTCCTATCTGCCACATCATGCGCAGCTGAGACTTGAAGATGACAGTTGGATAAACCCAAAAAAGGTCAGTCAGCGAATTCGGAAACTTCAGTCTCATTAAAGCTTCAGGCCCGTATAAAATTATTGGTTAAGGAAACTTGACAAATTAAACAGGGATCTAATGATGTAACATTTAGTCTCAAAGTGGAAAATCAAGAGGTTCGTATATCTACGAAAATCCACACCTTTACCTTCCCCATTCATGACATGATGTTCGAAACAAAAGCGAAGCGAAATCTAATAAAGCATCGCAATACCGTTTAGGGTTACACGTTCCTAAATTACATCGATTAACCATTAGAATACAAACATCAAGCCCGCTGATTTATTTCGCGAAATGTCTCCGAATCGAGCGCCGAAGTCAAACGCGGAAATTGAAAAAAGCTTTTCGAGGGATGTTGTGATAATTCAATTCACGGCACAGTTAACAGCTGTTTACGGGGTTTTACATCGCACTGACAGACTCGCTTTTAACTGTGATTAATTTCGGCGACGGCTACCTATTTAGTGGCACTGAGTTTTATATTGAGCGTGAAAATCCGTGCCATTGTGAATATTTTCCACCGAATCACATTATACTTACCGTCCCGAGTTGGCTTTGAGAAGATAAATCAATTGTAAATTTTGGAAAAGTGCGCAATATTTTGCCGAAATAAAGCTGCCAACTTTATAATTTGTTGTTTTAAGTAAATGAGCTACGTTTCTAAAAAATCATTTAATTTTAAAATACAATGTCTCTGATTTGCCCCAAATAACTTAATTTGCTCGATTTATTTTGTCTTTCAAAAAGTCGCCTGAATATTGGATAGAGGCTGAAACGGGTCTAGATTCCTCACCGCATTTTATTTATGAAGAATTATCTATCCCCACAGCCCGCTGAAATGAGATTTGTTGAATTTTAATAAATCCATCTCATTTTAATATTTTTACGAGTCTCCGGTATTTCAGAAATGTATACTAAAAATTCCCTCGTGTTGTCAGGGCACGCTATAAAGCTGTATACCTTAGCCTAGCGTCTTATAAATATACGAAAATCAGAACTCAGAACGCGTAGAAATGAAATCTAATTTATAATCCGCGTGATGCCGTGAACTCTGCCTCTGCGGGTGTGGAAATACCTCACGTATTGGAAGTAATGCTGAATAAATATTTATTAAAAATTACATAGAAAAGGCATACCTTTGTAGGTGGAGCGCTAGTGAAAGTAGAAGCACTTTATAGCATAATACATTTTTGATAAAGTCTTTATGCTTGCTTCGTATTTTCGCAAATTCTTTTTCTGCTTATAAAATATGTCTAAATATTTGTACGCTTTAGTAATATGATTATATTTACGTGTAGAATACTACGCTTTTCCGCTTTGCATTAGACATATCTTTGCGGGACATTCTTTGAAGCTCCCCTCGGGAGAACATTCGAGCATGAAAGTGTGGTGCATACATATAAACCGCATTTCCGAGAATTTTAAACGAGCGACAAGTCGCACTTACATGGAGACAAGTTTTGACATTCAACGATACGTCGCCTCATGACGTAATATTCCCTCATTTCACGTTTATTCCGTATTCCAGATTATATTTTGGTAATTCTATGCTTGACTGAGAGTTTTGAGATAAAAAGAGATCCTTTGCGTAGAGGTACGTAAGAAACAACATATTTTTATTTCCCTGTGGGGTTAAAGTGAGTGGTTCCTAGCTAAGTCTTCGAGTTGTGTGCCAGCATTTTGTAACATACCTACCGTGGTTGCAGCGGAAGGTTTGTCACGCAGAATAAAATTCATCCACGTTCTTTCTGGAGCTGTTCGCTAGGGCACAGAAGTACTCCCAACAGGAGATGACCATCATCGTAAAAGCGTTCTCTAGGTGGTGGCAGTGATACGCGAACATTTCTTTCTGCTCATTTCGATATATGTACCTCCCGCGCAACCGTGTCTACACTAAGGTCTCGCGCCAGGCCTTAGGTCACGCCTACGGTGGCCGGGAGTCATCTCGCGACACCCGGCGCCCATGGTGTCTACCTGGTCCAGCGCGGCGGCCGGGATGAGAGGTGCGAACTCTCTGGCGTTCCGCCTCCTCCTTCTCGAGCATGACCGCTTCGCAGAAGGAGGCGACGGCATCCCATTCCCTCTCGCCCCGGACCATGGCCTGAACCAGGGCCGGACGCGAGAGGTCGCCGCCGCCCAAAGCCTCGACGAGGACCCGGCGGTGCCCTTCCCATGCGGGGCACACCTGGACTGTGTGGTCCACCGTGTCCTCGGGGCTGTCCGCACAATGGTGACACCCGGGCGCCTCCTCACGACCGATGCGGTGCAGGTACCTCCCGAAACAACCGTGTCCGGTGAGGACCTGCGTCATGCGGTACGTGAGGGCGCCGTGACTCCTCCCGAGCCACTCCTCAAAGAGGGGACTTACCGCCACGATGGTGGCGTGCCCTGCACTGGGTTGCGACAGTCGCTCCCTCCAGGCCACCATGAGATCGCGCCGGAGCTCCGCCCGCTGCGCGACAACTTGCCGCGGCAACGGGGTTTCTCCCCGGCGCTGAGCCTCCTCGCGCCAGTCGTACAGGCGCAAGAAGACCCTCGCCTCCAGATCCCACGGTGGCAGTCCAGCAAGTAGGCCAGCTGCTTCGCGGGAAATCGTGCGGTACCCCCGGATTAGCCTAATGGCTATCACCCCTATCGTAGGCGTGGGTCTGTGGGCGGTGAGTTCGGGTGGCTCATCGTCCCTCTGTCTTTCTAGACGACAGACCCGTGTCGACGGCGCGCGTTGTTCCACGCGCTCCTCAAAGAGATGTCAGCAACCCCAGCGGGGCCCAGCAGGGCCAAGGCCTGCCGGGGCTGCGGGTTGTTCGAAAGAGATACCGCGGCCCTGGTACATAAAAGGCCTATGACGGAACACGACGATTTTAGTCAGTAAGAGTCTGACACTCCCTCACCGCTGCTAACCCACAGCGGGAGGGGTCATTTGATGATTTTACGTCGAAAAAAAAAAAAAAAAAAAAAAAAAAAAAAAAAAAAAAAAAAAAAAAGGCCTTAGGTCAGAGCACCGTGTCTTCTTTCCTTAGGGCACAGGGCACTCAGTCTTATATTAGACTGGCTATAGGTATTTTTAAGTAGTAACTCAACGCAATCCCATCGTGCGTGCAGTTTCATATAAACTTCCCAGAGATTTTGCGCTTCATGCGAGCGTAAAGGAAATATTTCTTTTTCTCGGCGATCCTGTAAAGCCTCTGATCCTTTTTATGTGCTTCTATGCTGCTTATGAGCAATGGATGTCGTACGGTGACGGGAGATTTGAACCACATTAATGAATAGTCACCGGTTTGCACGTTTGAAATCCCTTCTGAATCGATCTTATTAAATACAGGTTCGATTGGTAAGCAGAACCAAAATACAGCATGTATTTAAAAATGAATTTAGATTCATTGAGGAATATCAAACATAAGCTTTTGAATGAGAAAAACATAAACATGTAGACAAACAACATAAAAATAGTCCATGTTCAATTCAATACATGTTCTGTTAATAAAAATATTCAGGTCTCTACAAATCAAACTTCAAAAACATTGCTCAAGATTTTGTTCCAAAAATATAATAATATCTGAAGTAAAAAGTTTGCAGGTCTTTATTTTCGAAACAATACTTCGAGGAGAAAGGGCATTTGCGATCTTAACATAAGAAATCCATTCGTGTGTGTGTTTATCAAGTGTGACGCACAACAAATTGATGAGATTGATTCAGTGCGACTGTGACACAGAAAACCAGAGCAATTCCACTGATGGAATATATCCGGAAAACATAATATAAGGAAGAAAATAAATCTTGAAAAATAGATGAACGAATAAGGATACACATTTCACTAACAATGGATTTGATGACACCTACGCCTCGATTTTGATAGCTAGGCCAAAATATAATGCAATTTATATGGTTGAGACCGATGGGGTTAAATCTAAAGTAATTAATAATTTAGATTTAAAAGTAAAATCTTCAAAATGTTTTTAACTTTTAACAAATATATTAGCTACAGTAAAAGAACATAGATCTAATGGATCACTACTATTTATTACGCTCTGAGTGTTGAGGTCCGAGAGAAAATGTTTCTATATAACTAAATTAAAGTATTTTACCCACAGTTGCAATCTGTTTTCTTTTCCATTAACTTTAACTCAATCTTAAATCAGAAAACTCAGCCGTTGAAGTTTTCCTAAACTTTTATTAATCCATAAAATAATAGTATCTATCTTTTAGCGAGAGGGGATGTAATTTTCCACGCGAAGGGTCTTTGAACCAATAGAGAACAGGATAAACGTACTTACAGCGGATAAAGTTAGTAAACTGATGCTTTAGATCTTCTACTAGCTTTATTTAGGCTTTAGAAAAATCCTAATAATTTCCCCTTAATGCCTCTTTTAAACTATTTTTTACAGTAAAATGGAGTCATATTTATTACTCAGAATACAAATTCACCGTGAAATTGATTTTAATACTTAAAATGGAAACAATATTTCGAGCCATGACTACTGAATACTTTAAGGTAATTAACAATTAATTTAATAAATGACGTACACTGTAATTTGATTTTGCTCGTGTATTTTGATTATTAATTATTGAAAGAACGTACTTGTAGCAAGGTTTCTTTATAATTGTAATTTAATTGTGGCTTGTTCCCATTTTGATAATAATTATCAACGATATATATTTTATCGTGTTGTTTTGGTATTTTATTTCGAATATTAAATGGTTAATTAATAATATCATAGCAAATTACTCAAGCTCAATTTAAAAGCTCTCAGTTCCGTCGTCCGTCAGTTGGTTATAATAGAGAATTAAGATTTGTTTCACGGCCGTCCGGAAGCTTCTATCATCTCTTGAAGCCTTTATTTTATTACAGCCTCTCAATCCCTCTTTATTGCGACGTAATTAATTTCACACGTCTTGCGTGACTCTTGAATTAGTTTCTTAACGATTACGTATAAATTGCCGTGGACAATTTCGTAGCCTTATTGGCACATACGAGCGTTATTATCCTCCTGGGTATCGTGATTGCCTATCCACCAGCTTTAGATTTAATAACGTTTGTTCAACACTGGCTTTAGAGTTAGTGAAGTTAAAGAAGCTTTTACGCTATTACACACTCATATTCATTTTATTGCTTCGAGTTTACACAAGCTTTATCTTTATTGTTGAATTTGTTAACCAGAATAAAATATCAATGTTACATTTTATTATTCAGTAACGCTTTGGTTCAAAGCTTTAACTTTTTACGAAAACATTTAACAGAGTTCAAGAAACGATAAAAAATGTTGTTCAAAAGTTACGATTCTGAATTTATTATTGTATGTATAATAAAAAGTTGGCGAAATTACCTATCTACGTGATTTTTACGCTACAAATGTTGCAAAAGTTTGTCAAAGTCAATTTTCTCGAAGCGGCTGCCAGTCAAACAGAACAAAAGTTATTTCAATCTTCAAATCGCGTTGCTTTATTAAATGAACATGAAATATAGCATCAATAATCTCAATGGTGCTTTGAATATTTGATCCCGTGTCAGTGTTGATGAGTTCATCCCCGGTGATTGCTTTGTTGTGCAAAAGTGTCGCTATCGAGGGTTTAGCAAACATTGCCGTCATTTTGTCCCCATGCCCTGAACAGGCATGATTTGTTGTCGACCCTCTGCGTTTATCGTTTTTTTCGGAACTGGCAAAAAATAGGTTTACCCTATTTGTAATGGATGTTGTGGCGTCACACGTAGTAAATTAGATGCATCCTGATATGAGATTATCGTGCCGTGAGTAATACTGCTACATAAAACACTGTCCCTTTTAGAAAACCGTTCAAGAACGTTGGAGTAATCTCTCGTTACTTTGTCGGAGAAAATAAAAAACTAGAGGATCTTATTAAGAAGCACGTCATGTACCGTAGTAGCAATGTAAATGAATATTTGGCACACGTTCTAAAACTTGATATTTTCGCGACAGTATCACTAGCTGAGTTGACTTGATATGACGAAGATATTTTGCTTTACCTGACATTTTTTGTAAGGAGCTTGTACAGAAACCGCTCATGAATTTGACATAGCCCTGTATAGCCTCGTACGGTGGTGCGAGCTGCGAAGCTTACTTCTAGGTACGCCGCCGGAATACTTATTACTCCTAAGTAAAAATCGAAGTCATGGCGCGTACCCATCAAGGGTTTTTAGTCAAATGCGGTGAAATATTGCTTTCGAAGCGGCCATGTTATACGATGTGGGAATAATTTTAACAATATTATGGGCCTTTTGGGTAAGTTGACAAGTTATTGGATGTTATATTTTTCGATAATGTTTGCTCCTTTGAATAAAGTAGGTTAGGTATATGGTTTAACAATGTTTCTTGTTTATGAGCACAGTTTATGAATGATAATGCCATGTTTTGTGTGTACCTACTTATGTATGAATATGTAAATATTTCAATTCTTGATTTCTTAATTTTTAATATTATACTAGTTATGTACATTAGTTACCTATAGGTACATCTAAATTCCTTGAGGTACTGAAATGAAATAACTTTAGAAACTTTATAAACACAATATTGTACGACTTTGCAAGTCTGGCTGAAATTAAATTTCTACTTAGCAAATTTTTCCTAAATGTTTTCCCAAGTATTTTAATAAGCCAATAGAATACAAGTTTGGTTTGTAATTTTAATGGATAATATAAAATAGTTGCCTATATGAATTATTGGATGCTGTTAAATTATGCAACAGGCACTCGAACTTCAAATCAATTAAATTCCCATTAGTCAAGGTATAACATTGATAACATAACACTGGGGTATTATTATTTTTTTAAATTAGCCTTTTAAACCAATTGAGCTATGTGAGTTTTTCCACGGTCCATATTCACATTTTACAAAAAAGAAGTCAAACTCCCTCGTTTGCACCCCCGAAACAATTTGAAAAGTTTTCATCTTTGTATCAGGGTGTATTGTACGCTCATTTTATTATGTTAATCGACTCGCCAACGCACCACCACCCAGGTCGACAGTCTGACAACGACTGACTCCCCACCGCTCGATCCGGTATTTATAACCGAGTGACGTATGCGCACGAGGCGTCATAATAATGACATAACCTATACAATGATGCACATGTACCTGCATACACTACATCTCTCCCTTGTTGTTTTGATTTTAACCTTGTTTCAAAAAGTCCAACAATCAAACTCATAAATATTTTGGTAATTTCTTAAAGATCTATCAAACACCTGCAGCACAACAAAACCACGCTATCAGATCCCGATCACACTGCCATCAAACTGATTTACTTTGTTCCGTTTCCATTTCATTTCCCTTTCCATTTAAGGAGACGACAGATATCGGTGATACTGCAGGACACTACATCCCTTCCCTTGTGAAATAAACAAAAATAAAAATCCGTCCCTTTGCAGACGGTAACATACCAGCATCTGCTTCAGGCTCAACAAGACAAATTCGTAGCAGTGATATCAGGCCGGCAAGTTTAACTTCAGGTTTTGTAGCCGCTGTTCCGGCCCTGTATTATATCTACACTAGAGATGATCCGTCCATTTGGCAGACATCCCGCCAATCAGTCCATGTGAAATCAAGCAAGTCTCAAATATTGCTGTACCTTCAGATAATGAGCACTCATCTTGCTTGGTTCGACTTCACTTAAAACTGATACAGAATGCATTGTTCCAAGGTAAAAGATCGGCATTAGGGTACCTCATCAATGCTTTTCACTCATTCAAAACCGTACGAGCCGTACGAGGAAAGTAATCACATAAGATCGTCCCAATTGAATGGTGACCTAGATGGACTGTTTCCAATTTGATGATGACCATATACTTTGTCACCCATTTAATGGTGACCACATACTTTGTCTCCAATTTAATGGTGACTCCATACTTTGTCACCCATTTAATGGTGACCACATACTTTGTCTCCAAT
This sequence comes from Helicoverpa zea, assembly GCF_022581195.2. NCBI lineage: Eukaryota > Metazoa > Arthropoda > Insecta > Lepidoptera > Noctuidae > Helicoverpa > Helicoverpa zea. The sequence continues at coordinate 9,030,027 of NC_061452.1, read as the reverse complement.
TTAATGGCGATCACATATTTTGTCACCAATTTAATGGTTTAAATTGTAGTTCTATGTACGAGTTAAGTACTTTGTGTGCCTTGTAAGCAAGAGAATGCTAACTCAACTAATTTTGGTAATATGTAGTTTTTAATTTGAGAGTGGAATATCAAAGCCTATCATTATCTCAGCAATGTAACAAACAATCTGGTCTTCAACCCTATTGATCAGCGCTGGTACTTTGCACGTTTCTGCTAGTACACTCGCTGAAATTCTGATATAGGCTTTAAATACCCTACATCAATGTATGTCCAATATCTAGTCAAGAAACTGTAAGCTTCTTAGCATTCAACACCCAACATATGAATACCTTACTGCATATAATAGTGCGATAGGAATACTTATATTTCGGTTAGGCATCCAAGAACACTATTATCACCGGACATTGCGTTCTGTAATGTTTGTTTGCTTTTCCTAATGTGGTTTTCAAAAATTTAAGTAGTCAAAGAATTATTATGCTTTGATGGTAAGCTTTTTAGTATCATGGTTACATATTGATTATAACGAAGGTGTAAAGTAACATTACGAATCAGATTTTAACTAATTAGAACCATATTATGCAACGAACGCACTTTAACAGGTGTCACTAACTTTGCACTATATATTTTGAAGCTGTGACATTCTGCATCACCATAAAATAGAAGAGTCCCTGACCCTCAACTCATGCTCTTCTTCCTTTCAACAAGGTGACAGCAGCTCACAAACAGTTTTCTAGTCGATGCAATTTTCCTTTTGCAAAACAACCGCTAACCTTTCTAAAACATCTGTCTACACATAGATAAATGTGGGATTCTAATTCTATATCTCAATTTCATGAGCAGCTATGCTGCTCTCATGTCATACTTGACCTCATCAATTTGATGATCAGCTTTGTGCTGCTTCCATTTTTAATATTTTACGCTTTTCCAATTTCATGACCGCGTATAGGTAACGTAATATTTTTTTTTTTTTTATGTAAGTATAGTTGGCTGCATAAGTATGTTTATAGTTTCGTTCAAAAGCGCTTACCCTTTATTGCAGCTGACTTTATCTACGTTGTTTCAGTTAGACAACCAGAATATAAAAATATTATTATCTTTTATAGGGACAGCACCCCAGTAAATTTTTAAACGATTTGGTGACTAAGGGCAATTTTACTTCCTATACTTTAAGGAACACTTACTCAGATTATATTTTGCAGTAGGACTTAGGAACTTAATAATATTTTAGTGGTCATTTATTTATTTAGAACATATAATTTACATTTTTAAATATTAAATATAAAAATAAAAACATTTAAAAATATAAAAAATAGGTTACCACCGATATCGGGCACAGGGTCCAAGGTACCGGTGGTTAGGGTCCCAGAGACAGAAACCTCCTCACAATACGTGCCGTATCAAGGAGTACTGCCTTCTAATATTTTAGTTATTATTAACCAAATGTCGACGCAACTGTGTAGTTTAATTAGCACAAAAGAGTAATAAATGTCGATAAATGTAAATAGTGATAAAGTTCTTTACCTCTCGTGCGAGTCCAATTGTCTTACGGTAACCTAAGATTGGTGTTCTAAGATCAATTATTATTAACCCTAACGCTATGGACACAAGACATTATTTTGTTAATAGATATCCATCCCACCACCCATATGGATCTTATCTTATGGGATGGGTTGAGGAAATTACACAACTTTATATTACAAGTAGGTGTGCACTTCAAGAATATATTAATGTGATGATTTATTAACTTGAGATCAATAAATGGATTCTATTTCATATATGTTCATATATGGTTATGTTATTCGCCCCTATGGAAGCATATTCTTCCACAACTCTCAATGTACTTATACTGCTTATTGGTACTGCAATACTGTAAAACATAATTTGCAAATAACAATATTATAATGAGGGCCACTTTGTTAAACTATTTGTAAACACCAATGTAAATCAATAAAAAAGAGGCTAAGATACCAATTAAAATTCATTCAAGCCTGAATCTTGAAGGTTTTAAAAGCACACGCAATCATCAACTTTTGAGAACTTGATTGCAACAATCATCCATGAGCTAATCATCATTAGACAGTTCCCAGAGTAAGTATCTACATTGGAACTCCTTCCAGGTATCATCCTTAAAAGATTTTTTGTCACAGATGAGAAGGCCCAGTTGGGTAAATGATGATGATGTCCTCCTAGCCGATTATCGGCTACGGCGGCTGTACTCACGTAAGGGGATTAGCCAACTGCGCAGGACATATTATAGTGCACAAGCATTTGCGCAGACACAAGTGCACTCACTGTTCCTTCACTCTCATAACCCGATGGGACGGCAATCCGACACGACCGGAAAGAGATCAGGCGCAGGACCGACATTTACGTGCTTTCCGATGCACGGGTGTATCAATCACCAACTTCCAGGCCCGACCCGGGAATCGAACCCGAGACCTCGTGCTCAGCAGCCGCGCTTGCGACAGCTAGACCAACGAGGCAGTTGGGTAGATAAAGTAGCATTGTCAAATAAATCACAGATTGCTCCAATGCTTAGTTCCATATTCTTTTGATCTAAGAGTTTTATATCAACCTAAAGTACTGAAATTACAATTGTGAGCTAGCATGTTTACCAAAGATTCTATCTATTGAATACCAAAATTTTGATCCACATTTTCCAGCTAGTATTGCTGCTTGTATGCCGTTCTACTGTTCTGTATCTTCTGGAATATCTCTGTTGTATAACAACCTCTTTAATACAGCAAAATAAAGTAAAAGTATTGAAATTATACCTAGGGTGACTGAGCAACTGTTATAATTAACACTATTATGGGTAGGCAACCCACTAGAGGTGTTGGTGGACTTGGATGTTGTGCATAGGTGAATACATACCAGTATAGCTGGGCGAGTTCTTCAACATACATGGCCAACCTACTACGGTCCCTCAATGTGCTTTTTGTTAAACTAGATACCTAGCACATGTTTGTCATTTGTAGAACCGTTGAGTATATAACCCACCAGTTTGTTCTTGTAATATCCTCTATATTGCAAGCACTTGAATTAAGTTAGTTAAGTACCAGAACAATATAGCAGGTATAAGTTGTTGACTAGACTCTGAGAAGTTAAGTTTGGAAGCTTTTTATGATCCAAATCACCGGGCACAGAAAATATAAAAATTATCAAGATTTACTATTTAGTTGTTGCAGTAGTTGACAACTATCGCCAGATAATTTATGCGTGTACAGTCAATTGAATGACCAGTAGACGTTCACTACCGTTAACTGTCAAGCTGTCAATTTAATGACCAGTAGATATAGACTACTGCCAACTGTCAAGCTGTCAATTTTATGACCAGTAGATATAGACTACTGCCAACTGCCAAGCTGTCAATTTAATGACCAGCAGATTTTTGGAATAGAATAGGTCTTTATTTGCTTAGAATGCAGGCACTTACAAAATAGGATTGTAAACAACATAATAAGATCCGTGTACATTCCGCCTTGTTGGCATGCAAGCACAACAATTATTAAACACAATTGATTATAAGGCAAATAGGTTATTGTATTATATCCTCTAGGAAATCCCACCACTGCTAAAATCGTCTTGACGACAATTCAACAACCAGCAACTTTATATTGCTTCCAATAAATGCCTATTATTGAATAAACTTTGATGCAGGTTTAAGAATGAGTAAACTGATCACCAAGTAATGATTTTGTATTATAAATTACTCATTTGATAAATATTAACACCTGCAATAAATATTGCTACTTCCATTAGAATTGTAGCAAGGTAAACTTAAACAAAGAATTACGTAAAAAGGTTAAAATTTGTTTGCAATTCGGGTGATACATACATGAACATAAAAGTTATGTATACTTTGTCATTCTACTCTCTTCCCTTCCTTCTTTCCTCTTGCACTTTTTAATATGATTGAATATTAACATCGGTCAGAGGTTACTTGTTATCAAAGCTTATTTAGCATACATTAATTTGGTATAGGCATGAATAGGACAAATTATTTAGTATAACCTTGTATATCAAATATTTTTCTGGATCACAGAACTAATAGGTAGTTCAAAATTATAAAAAATAGATAATAGGTAACTGTTGGTCCAAACACTCACGGTTTTATCCTCGTCGCCAATGTATTGTACGCTCATTTTATTATGTTAATCGACTCGCCAACGCACCACCACCCAGGTCGACAGTCTGACAACGACTGACTCCCCACCGCTCGATCCGGTATTTATAACCGAGTGACGTATGCGCACGAGGCGTCATAATAATGACATAACCTATACAATGATGCACATGTACCTGCATACACTACACAGGGCATAGACGATATAACAAGGCTTAGCTACTAGCTATGTAAGCACTTTTTCAATACCAGAGCATGCAACGTACACCATCCTGCGCTTTGAGTTTGATTGAATCTGTTGATGTGGAAAAAAATTGCGCATCGTAGGCTACATACACTATATGAGTTAGGTATTTGCTATTGCATGTGTACAAAATACTGCAATATGCGACGTTTTGCAAACTATCCGAAGTTCGAACCAGGAGCTATGAAAACAAGTCGTTTTATCCCGACAGGTGACATGACACGATTTCGTCAAGTAAATTGACAAACAAATCACATAAATAAACCTTCGGAAGCCCTTTTTCTTTTCAAAGAAAACTTCGTGATTTGTTTTCTCGGAAACATCAAGTTTGCTCGGATTATTTAGGCCTTTAAGAGCGCCCACACACAGCAGACTTTTAGTCGACCGATCGGGTGATCGCACTTATGAGTCACTAGAGATGAATGATAGTGTCCACATACCTAACAATGATCACGTATCAGATAGACTAAAAAGTATGATTGAGTTCATGATGTCTTTTAAAAATAGATTACCAGCTAACCACTGGAGCAACTATCGGCTAAAGTCTGTTCAGGCAACTTGTTTTCGTCGACTAGGTTATATCTTCGCTCCTAAACGGCCATAAATTAATCATAATTGCTGTTCCTAGAAGCGCCTTGTCTCGAGAACTCTACGCTTTGATATGATAGTAATTGCTATAATGAAATTCCCATCAAATCTTGAAGCTGTCATACACTGGCTTCTACAAATTTGTTCAAAGGGTCCCAAAAATGATACATGAGTAGTGGCAGCGAATTTTCCTGTTATAAATGTCAGCGGAGTGAGATGGGTCACTCACGACACTGCTCGTACATGATCGACGAATGACTTGTCATTATTTACGGATTGTGCCCTGTTTCATCCTTTTTTTGTAAGTATTTTGTGGATCCTTTGCTTGTGTGCCTACGCATGTTCTGAGATTTTGATTGGAAATCTAGTGTATGTTTTCTAAATAATTATGATTTTTCTTTGTAAAGTAGGTAGTAAGACTTTTGTTGTTGTTGTCTAGGTATTACGTTTATGAGTAAATCTTTCGTATCGTTTACACGTGTATCTATACATACTTATTGTTATCTAATCGAACGCTATACATACTTATTGTTGTCTATCGTCTTTGTTCTGCCTACGCTTTCAACAACACTTTTATTAGGTGCAGATTAAAACTCGATACTAATGGGATTTATCAGATATTATCTTTGTATGAATATACGTTTTTGTGACAAAACAGAAAAGAAACAATAAGTAATGAATTAAATAATTAAATGATTTCTCCATTTTCAGAGATTTTGTACGTATTCGTTTCTGAATTCTGCTCAAACGTACCTTAATGGCTTATTTACTTATTAACGTGTGTGCTTACCCTGATTACCCGAATACGGCGCAGTAATGGACGTTAATCTTTAATAAATAATCAAGTGTAATAAACCTCGAAAATGATTACAATATTTGCGATGAAATTGGTATAGTTTGGAAGATTAGAACTAATAACAAAAGTTTAGAAGACTAATGTTAGTATAGGTAAAACTAATTGCGAACTAAAGTTTGCTAACTCTAAGCACAGTGGACCTTAGAGTTTGCTTTCTTTTTTATATAAAAAAAGTAGTTTTAAACATACATTTTGTTCGGTAAATTATTCCTGTTAATAATTGTCGTTCTTTTCCTTACTCTAGTCCCAAAGCTGCTTAGTTAAAATACTAAAACTTTTTAGTATGCTCCAAAGAAAATCTCAAGTTGTTAGTTAAATTCAAATTGGAAAACTTTTAAAATTTATGTTCGTAGTTTAAGGCAGCTATTATGTCTCCTAGTCTTTACATGTGTAGGTCGTTTTTTTGTAGATCGTGGAGATCTTGTTACACTGGTGTTTTTATACTGTCGCAAAGCAGTTTCATTACGTATTTAATACGTTAGAGGGAGCTAGGGGTTTTTTGTCCAGTACATTCGCTTACGTGAGAATTGTGCTTGCACGTTGACGGCGAGGCAATAAAATGTCCTTTAGGACGAATCCTATGGTCCATATAATAAATTATTTCATTATTTTTATCGAGTGTTTACGAGAAGCTGAGGTAGATGTGTGGGTTTTATGAGGCAGGCCAACTACTTGGGCTTATATTTCTATTTTAGGATTGAAAAAATGTGGTGTAGATTTAGTTCTGTTTTGTAGCATACCTACCTAATATTTGAAAAGTAATAAAAGGTACAAAAAAAAGTAGAAAAAAGCGCTGTAGAATTTAATTATGTTTCAACGTTTCCTATGCAAGACGCTATTGCATTTTTAAGCTTTGCTTTGCTAAGCACTGAATAAAGTTAAAGAGCAATTTATTTTTTTAAGCAACGTTACAGTTAGGTGGAATTTATTTCATTATTGAGTACTACGAAGATGTTAAATAATAATAGGACAGGCATTTCAATTAGTTGTAACAAAGACATTGAACTAGCCCAAAGTGTGCGAATTAAACAAATTTTTATGTCGTTTAGGTGGGTATTAAAGTTGCCTTCTTGTCACACTGCCTCATTTCTCACCTCCTTCCTTCGAATTCATAAATTATTTAGGAGACATTACTTTTGAAATTTCACCACAAGCTTCACTCTCAGCACATTAAAAACAATAGCGAAACAAAATGTCCGCGGCGCCGTATCTAAACAACATTATAATCGAGTATAAAGCGTGGTGCGGTAAAAGCTCTAGTATTAGGTATGAGAGATATTTTAAAGTGAGGAGTGCTCGCAACAGAGGGAGATAATGCGTCGGTTAATGGAGTGTCGTTGCAGCCATGCTGGCTAAGCGACTTTCACCATTACTGTATTTGTAAACGCGAAAAATAAACGTGTTTATATCGAACGTGACACTTTTAGCGTTAACGAAAGAGAGATGGTCTAGAACAATTCTAGGAGTGCACCGTGGAAGGAACTTTGAAAGTGCATTTAGAGCTAAGGAATGGCTAGCTAAGAATGTTCAACAGACGCGGGGCTGCAGTTCGCTGTATATTATCCTGACCCATGTGGTTTTTGTTTGATATATTTTGAAGCTTAGCGTATATTAAGTCAGTTTAAACAATGTAGGATTTTTTTTATATGTTTCGGAAACATTTCCATTATCATAATTATAAATTAACAAAGTACAATGAATGTATGGCCATCACTCACTTTGTTTAATAAGATCTTCGTTCAACAGAGTGTGAAGAGATTTCTGACTGCACTGTGAACAATAGTTTGTGCAAAGGCTTTCTTACAATTTCCAGCACTACAGAATATGGCGCTATTAATTTGACCTCGCGCTACAGTCGCCAAGCCACTTAGAATTCCTCTTATCGAATTAAATATTCCAATCTTCTTCTTCCTCCAATAAATTTACGCTGTTGCAAGGAAACATTGAAAGTACGCTTATATTGTTTTCGTTTAAATTCCTCCTGGACTTCATTAAGGAACATTAACATAGCTTTGGGGATTTACGGTTATAATTGTTAATGATGGGAGTTCTTTATGCTAATCGTATCAAATTGTCTCTGTTACAAGTTTAAGAGAAACCAAAGTTTATTTTCTGTTGTCTGTGTGGGAGACTTAATCTACATATATGTGATTATTGAATTACTTGTTTACTTAAGTATGTTAAACTAAAGCAATATTTTTGTGAAAAACAACTATAAAGATACATCTTCTAATAAAGTTTACTCCAGTGTCATCGTGTCACATTTTTCATTAATCCAGCTTAGAAACAGCTGCCCCCCACTATCTAATCACGCCACGAAATTAAAAACACTTTTTCGTCTGTAACCGATTGCCGAACACTTTCAACATTTTTTTGGTCCTAGTTATTAATGCTGCAGGCTTTTGACACGTCCTAACGACCCGTTCAATCAAACGGAGGCTTAAAGTGCTCTTGCAATGCTACAAGAGCTCGCTCATATTGAAACAACCCGCTCAATGTCGAGGCTAACGCCTTTGCTTTTGCATTTGCTTAGTAGTCCCATATTGGCCTTTGGAGTCCTTTGTACAACAGTATTATGCTATTCAATAGTTTGTGTCAATGTTCGAATTGGAGTGTAGGATGATCGATTAATATGTTATTAGGCATGAATCAATCGTTTGAATGTGAACATTGAACAATGGTAATCGACTTGTCTTGCCAGTGTACTCATTTGTAAAACATTTTGAGGCGGGTCTACGCTAGACGAACCGAGCACGAGCGAAGCACAAGCGGATTCGTCGTTCGCGGCGTCAAGTGTGGACGTACAACGAACCTACAACGATCACTGTTCTCGAACGTAGTTTTCCGCATTGAGTTCGCGGCTCTTGGCGAATATGGACGATATTAATAATATTGCAGTAGCCGCTGCTGTTGCAGCCAACCAAGCCCTTTTTATAAAGGGCGTCACAAAGTTACAAGGGCAAAACTGACAACAGGCGGAACGCAGCCGAGCACGAACGAAATGCTCGCAGCGTGCACGTTAGAGGCTTGTAAGTTGGTCCACACTAGACGAATTGTGTTCGGCTCGTGCTCCGCTCGTGCTCGGTTCGTCTAGCGTAGACACAGCTTTAAAATTTCCGCAGAGCAGAAAAGTCTCAAGCCTTACTTGGTAGTGCATTGGTTGTTGGATTTATTAAATTATGTTATTACGTATCATATTCTAGTGAGCCCGAGTTAGCTGAACTAAAAATAAATAATTGTGTGTTATTAGAATAATTCACAATAAATATCATATACAAACCGACAGTATCACAGTAGCAAATTCCAGTTTATTGAACATACATTTCAACGTCAAGTATATTAGAAGCCAATTATTTTTCTATCAATATACCTTAGAGAAAAATGAAACAAACTTTTACGTCAATAGCTTATCTTTGAGAGCCAGGGAAGTTAAGAGTCAGAAATTTTCCAGCAATATATTGTGTCTTTATTTTAGTTCTGTTTTGTTACTTGAGGGAGGATTTCGAAAGTCGCCTTGTGTCGCTGCAGTCGAGAAATATCTAAGTAATATCTGGACGTCTCGAGTGCAGGTTTAAGAAATGTTTCCTAACTTTCACGGCTAACAAAATAATTGGGTATATACTTGAGTTACATTTTATTCTTTTATTTATCGATTGTTTATTGAGTAGCTAAATGGATATATTTTTCGATAATTTTATAAAGTTCAATGTCGATGCAAATGTAGCTTGCAGAGAGCGAGTACAGAATTATTACCTTAGTAGATATTACCTTTTCCTGAATTATGTGCTTCCATGTAAAGTCCCAAAAAGCTGTTGAAACTTTAAATTACAATATAACAAGGCAAAACCAATATATAAAGGGTAAAATAACCAATTATATGGTAAAATAAATAACACTGTTTTCAGGAAATGTATCCGACATTCCGTCTAGTCGAAAGGAGGTTAGATGCTTGCCCACAATCTTAAGTGGACAGTGCAATCTTAGGGGTTCGAAACCATTGAAACTTTAAAAGGGGCGTGGAAGGAATCACAGACTGCCCGTCCATGGGTCCAATGTGTTTCAAATGGTTGAGTAAATAGAAGGTATTAAGATGTACTGCTTTTGCAAGTAGGTAAATTAGAACGTGATAAAGCTTGAATAATAAATATTAATTTAATCTTTTACCTCATTGACGTTACTCTACATAATTGACCTTTTCTTTAGAATAGCCTTTGAAGAATCCCGAAATAGTCAGCTTACCTCATAGAATCAACGTATCTAATCAACTATTAATAGACCTTACTGAATCTGCTTAAAACTACCTCCGAATTTAGTTCATGTAAATTGGATCTCGTTGCTGGTTTTAGAATTACCGAAAATACCCGAAAACATTGAGAGGTATCTTTTCAGGGTCTCTGAACATTTTTTACAGTCAAAGTAACAGTTATTATCCAGTAGTTAGCTGTAACGGTACACAAGATGCTCAATGCGTATTTTACGAGCATTTCTAATGTAGCGTGAGCCAAAATTGTCCTTTTTAAGGGCCATAACGAAAGCGGTCGCCTCGAAGGCCCAACATAGGCCACATGAGCCGTTATTTACGATTGCCGAACACACTTTCTTGGTCCTTTCACGCTTTTATCCAGTCCGTTAATAGATTACGGCCAAGTCAAAGAAAACGGTAATGGATATATTTTGGCATGTCTCGATTTTGTTCGTATTGCGTTGATGTTCGTCTGGTATTTGATTCTTGTTTGTCAGCTGATCAACATCTTAAGACATTTAGAGCTTTTTTATTTCTTTTGGAGGATTGAGGTGTATGAGTAGGTACATATGTGGACTGATGTATTCTATCAACATATCCGTCGTGTAGAAATTCACCCTTGACGCTTCTAATTTTAATGAGATAGTCTGTAGGTTTGAGAGAAGCTCAATTACATTTTACCTGCTTTATGAGTTCAATCGGTACCTTACACGCAAAAGTCTCGATGATAGCCACTAGCCAATGAGACAATCATTCAATCATACATTTAAATCAGTAATCTCACGCTTGTTACTCCGGCTCAATCCACACCAATCAACATGATTAACACCATTCTAGTAACTGCGTATTAATTAATATCTACATTTACACAATCTCGGATCGACTATTAGCAATATCTGGGCCTCCCCATTTAATATTATAATCTGATTACGGACCTTGTTAAGGAAAATTTATCCTGTTACTATGATGTTCATACGCGTTTTTTTTGCCTTTGGTGGACTTTCTTCAAATGATTTCTACCGTTATGGGTGCAGCAGAAGTCAGTGTCAGCCTTTCGCTGACTAAAACCAACATGTCTTTACTGAAAAAAAAAAATAACGGCTGCAGTTCCTTGAGTGCCGGCATAAGAAAACTTGAACATTAATGTTGCGCATATTTGATATTTTGTAATGGTTAGGGAATCAGTTCGTACGAATTGCTTTTATTTATCAGTAGCTATACCTACATACAAACACAGTCAACACTCAACAGACTTGCAGTTACCGACTTCTACAATCAAGTGAAAAGTTTCATTTTGTCCCTTTCTGTGTTTTGTGAAGTCGGTTTCTATTTTTTCGTAAAAATATTTGGAAAGTAGATACACATCTTAATTTTGTTTGTTTAATTGGCCTACTTAGTATTTGAATTACCAGCCTCTCAGGTACGAGTTTACGTTCAACTTCAGATCAGTGTCTATAGTGGATGCAGCAGTGTTTATTTCGAAACCATATTTACGAGAATCATGTATGGTTTTCCCAGATTCAAGATTTAACTTATCTGTAGTAAGTTATCCATTATAACCCTAACTTCATGAATTGTTCCTTAGAGACTATAATTGAATATTTTGATGTTAGTTCATGGCTGTGGTTTATAAACCCGGTTTTAGAATTTCAAAGCAATTTTGAGCATGTTCGGAATTTAAATAGGTTTCGTTTCTAAAACTCTAGTGCGTTGTGGTGTCAGATATTGAATAGAATGGTCAGACACTTTGTAATATGTTTTTGGGTGAAGGCATTGTTGGAATCAAAGTTTTAAGGCAAGCTAATAATAGGTACATACTTACGGAGTATTATAGAGATAGATTTAAGTCTACGGAATGACTAGATTCTACGAATTTTTTTTTACGAACCACTTTGGCGTGCTAGTATGTGTCCGCGCACAGGGGTTACAATTTCCCGGACTTTTTAGTTTTCCCAAAATTAATATTGAAAATAATGTTGGATGTTGGATTGATTTTAAAAATAACACAAATCAATGTATTTTTATATAGAAGTTTGTTAGTAGAATAACAAAAACGTGAAAAAAGTTTCAAAAAGCATTCACATACATTTGCTTTATTATTTTCGAGCATTATTTTACACTATCTCTATTATGACACTCCTGAATTCGCTGAAAATGCGATACGAACATTTCTATTGTTGCAGATATGAAAAACAATAGAATACTCGCTTTTAGCTGTTGGCTGTATGAATGTTTGTATAAGTTGTGAAATAGTGTGCGAACCCAAGTGCCTATTAAGAGGATAGGTGGGCCAATAGTAACATCGGAATAAAGATTTTTGGGATATACGGAATATGAACTTGAAACTCAACTGACCAACGGACCTGCTAAAATTCAAGTGTGGGCTGGAAACAATTAATTTCAGAAGTCAGAAGAAAAATGTAAGCATTAAAGGTGCTTTCGACAATGCGTTGTTTTAAAAGTATTTTAAATTAAAGTAAGCGTAAAATAATTTCATTCCGGATGAAAAGAGGTAAAATAAGTGGGCGGTAAGTAGCTGAGATAAGTAATAATTGTGCACATTTCATATATGCACTTTTCCAGCAACATCGCTGATTAAATTAAAATGAGAAACGTTAAACCACCGTGCATACCAAGAACTGATTTCAATGGTAATGCTCAATTACTCTCTCCACACACAATCATAAATAATTATTACTCATTAAACGGAAAACATCACTTTTAATCCAATGAAGTATCGATGAATGCCTTATTGTATTTATACAACATAATGTAAATAATAAGGAACAGATAATTATGGAAACACAAAAAGTTATTCTATACTTCCATATCACATTTCCTCATAATACAGCGTCAAGTTTGTTATACAAAGTACTTTTAAGGTAACAAAGAGTTTCAACGTACGAGTGAAATAACTTTCAGTACAAAAGAAGACTTGAACAACTTTTTATGACGTAGTATGACGTCACAGTGTGAAGTGTGAGTGCCGACTTTGCGTACGCTGATCATATTTCGGGAACGCTAGTTTGGAAGCTAGCCGCCTGTCGGGACAGATAACGTTGTAAATGTCAATCTCTGTAGGTCTACTCCATTTTGAGGGGATCAAAGTTCCGGGTACGGATTATAAGGGTCTAAGATAAGCTTATTTTCTGAAGCCTAATTTTGTACCCACCTACTTCCTTTGTTGAAACGTTGATGAGTCGAGTTTTTGTGAATGTATCTGGGACGGTTCGGCCTCGTTTCTTGAAATAAAATTTTACAAATTAGAAAATTCCTTTGTTTTCATTTATTTCTGTTATGGTCTTTATTGGACCGCTAAATGCTTGTGGTAACTAAGCAACGGTAAACAGGTAAGGGATTCATAAGCAAAAATAGGTCCCTGTTCTGTGAAAATTACAAAAACAAAAGAATGATTTTTCTAAATATTTTCAACCAAAGATAACTTTACTGCTAACAACTATTCTAGTCTTTGCACGGACAAATAGATGAGGTAGATTGAAAATTGGATTTAAAATGACCAGTAATCAGTATACACAAATAAAAAAAAATACACAAACAAAAAAATGTTATTCCAAATAACATGTTTCTTATGACATGTAATAAAATATTTATTGAAAAAGAGAATAGAATCTTTTGTTTCAATACTTGGCATTGTAAAAGCTTGTTTTAGCATTTTAGGGCTCAGTTACCAAAGAGGTAAGTTCTTGTATATATTTATTTCAAGTAAAATGTTTTTTTGGCTCTTCTTTGTGCCCCCTATATGTCGCGATGCATTCATGTGATGGATTAATTTGTTCGTTAACGACTGTAGCTATCTCTATATTAGGTACTAGCCGTTTTCCCGCGGTTTCACCCGCGTCCCGTGGTAACTACTGGCCGTACCGGGATAAAATATAGCCTATGTTACTCGTGAATAATGTAGCTTTCGAATGGTGAAAGAATTTTTTAAAACTGTCCAGTAGTTTTTGAGCCTATTCATTACAACCAAACAAACAAACAAAGTTTTCCTCTTTATAATATTAGTATAGATATTGTCTTGTATCTTTCGCATCAGTTGTGAACACACTTTTCTGCATTACTTTTTCTCGTAACGCCAAGTGAGAGCGCGCCCTAAGTAGCTAATCACGACGTGAAGCAAAAAGCGCGCGCCGCATGGTGACAGGCTAGTAAAAATATAAATTAATTAGTTGCTAACAAAATTACCCGTGACAAGGGTCAAAAAAACAATGTCCTCTTACGAAAAACCTTTTAACGAGAGCCTTAATGGTGGTCCTGTGATACAATTTGTGACACAATGTGAAGGGCGACTAATAGCTGTTTTGTAATGTAAAATTGTGACTTTTCCACCTACAGGTAAATTAAACCGTCGAGCTTAACAAGATAATAAGCAAGATTTAAAAATAAATTGTGTCACCTTTCTCTCCAAAAGCCTACTTTTCGTATTCGTTGTGGTTATTTATAGACCTTGTCTGTCGTCATCAGCTTTTTTACTGTCCCTCTGTAGGGCACGGGCATATGATTGTACACAGAATTGTGATTGCGTTAATCACCACGCTTGCTTATGGCTGATGAGCGATTTCAGAACTTAAATCGCAGGTTTCTTCTTTGCTTAGTCCTTGCTATCCAAGATACACCATATATGAAAGCACCTTCATATTAACATGGAAAAGATTTTTTTACATTTGTGCTCGCCTGACGTGGAATGGAACCTTGTACGCGAGAAACAGCGTGCTTTAACCAATAAACCTAGATGTATAGCAACATTATACTCTATTAAATCGCAATACATCTTCTCCCTCAAATTGTAGCTTATGTACTGTTTTGTTGAGTTCGATTCATTATAAATTTTCAAGTTTAATTGTACACTTCAACAACTGTAAAATACCTAGAATATAATGCTTGAAAATAAACTTAATAAGTGGCTACTCGGTATTTCTAGGAAAGTATTAGTGGTACAGTTGGCCTTGTCTGTCAAGCAAGTAATAATTTATCAGGTAAGTAACTAATTACCACTTACACATGACCTGTTAATAGTTAGACCTATTTACCTAATATTACGAGGTTACACATGTTTGATTTTCTTACAGCTGTAATATGCTTTGCCTTGAAATAGTATTGACTTGTCTATTTTTAAAATGAACTTTTGTCTATAATTCTATACCAATATTAAAAAAAGGTTTATTTTCCTTCTAATGACTCCAAAACGACTGAACCGATACATTGTAGGCCCGGGTACAATAGCTATATTTTGTACGGCTACGGGAAGAAGTTCCCCGGGCTGCGCGAAACCGTAGGAAATAGCTAGTGAAATATTTATTTATTTATTTACAAGGCACACCAACAACTTTTTTACAATTGCTTACGCAGATATAAGTTTACAATTGTTAGTCCTGTGTAAATAAGTCAGTTACAGGTGTGCACAACGCCCACAGAGAATAGTGTGGTCGGCTGTAAAAAAAATAAATAAATACTTATTGAAGTCAATAAAATTAGATTAAAAATAACTGAAACCAAACTGAGTATTCTTCAATGAGGCACAGGTATTCTTGTTAAAACTTGTATTATAGGATTCAATAAATGGATTTACAAAAATTGTGTATAATGTGGCGACACGACGTCTTGTAGCGATGCGTTCGTAGCGTAAAAGGGAAGTGTCATGGCGGCGCACTCGCCGCTCGCTGTACTCCCCGGCGCGGACACCGGGCCTTTGGCACGGCACTTGCGTTAACAAGCTGGCCCCCTTGGAGCAGGAGCAGCATCCTGGTCCAACGTAATTGGTAGTGGGCAGAGTCTATTCCAAGCTCTGCGTAAAGTTCCTGAAGTTGTTGCTACATCTGCCACCCGGTTGACACCATCAGCGCCAGGGTAGACGGTGGTGACACGGCCCAGCAGCCATCTGTTGGGAGGCAGGCGGTCGTCCTTGATGAGGACCATATCTCCTGGCTGCGGTTGTCCCTTATCTGTGCGCCATTTATTTCGGATCTGCAATTCTGAAACGTACTCCTTGTAATATCTATTCCAGAAATGTGTTTTTAAATACTGTAGCCTTCTGTATCTGGTAAGCGTGTGAAGTGGAGCCTGGTCAACCTGGGGAGCAGGTGGCATAGTTAATGTCCGTCCAATTAAAAAATGCGCTGGTGTGAGTGGAATTAAATCTGATGGATCAGATGAAATTGGAGTGAGAGGTCTAGAATTCAGTATTGCCTCAATCTGAACCAATACAGTGTTCATTTCTTCGTAATCTAGATGAGCCATTGACAAGATGTGATTTAAATGTTTTTTAATTGACTTAACCGACCCTTCTGCTACGCCGTTAAAATGTGGGCTATAGGCCGGGCTAAATTTGAAACTGATTTCATTATCAGCAGCATATGAAGTAATATCTTTAGATTGATTTTTTAGAAACTTAGCTATTTCGTTGCAAGCGCCCACAAAATTAGTTCCATTATCTGAATATATTGTCGCTGGCTTACCTCTGCGAGCAACAAACCGATTTAAGGCTGCAATAAAGCCTTCAGAACTCAAATCGGTTACGAGTTCTATGTGCACTGCTCTCACTGCTAGACAAACAAAAACAGCTATGTATGCTTTCTTTAACTGACAGCCACGACCCTTTCTGTTCGCTATCATGATGGGACCAGCATAATCGACAGCTGTATTACTGAAGGGATAGTCTGCTTGCAATCTTTGTATAGGTAGATTGCCCATGATAGGTTGGTAAGTTTTCCCTGCAAATCTAAGGCAAGATATGCAATCTCGAGTTGTTTTTCTACAAAGATTGCGACCATTAACTATCCAGTATTTATGACGTAATGTTGATAACAACAGCTGTGGTCCAGCATGTAATAGTATTTTGTGATAGTGTGCAACTAATATTTTAGTTATGTGATGTGATGCGTCAAGTAAGATAGGGTGCTTTGTGTTATAGTCGTAGTGTGAGTTTGATAATCTGCCTCCTACTCTTATAACATCTGCCTGATCAATAAATGGATTAAATTTTAAGAGTTTGTCCTTAGGAGACAATGGGCGTTTCTGAAGCAATTGTAAGTATTGTTTGCAATATGAATCACGTTGTACTTGCTTGCATAATACTTGTAAAGCTGAATTGAGCTCTTTGACGGTCAATGGACCTGTCATTTTATTGCTAGTATGTTGACAATTAAAAATGAATCTTTTGGCGTAAGCTACAGTTCTTTGTAATTTACCGAAATCAGAAAAAATCATGAAATAGTTAACGTCATGACCGTGTGATTCATCTGTGGACAAATGACATTGATGTTTAATTTCTGGCAAACTAGTGATGTTTAGATTTTTTGGTTGTGTAGGCAACTGCATGTTTGTTTGGTGTAGGAAGTGGGGACCTCCCCACCACAAAAGTGAAGATTGTAATTGTGATGCATTGAGCCCGCGTGAACCTATGTCCGCCGGGTTCATTTCTGTGGGAATATAATTCCATGAATTAGGATCAGAATTATTAGTAATCTCATGAATTCTATTATAGATAAATTGTTTTAAGTTTAATTTGCATGATTTAAGCCAGCCCAGCACAATAGTTGAGTCACACCAATAAAATTTTGAGTCAATTTTTAAACGTAATGAATTAACTACCTTATCCATTAACCTCGTAGCTAGAAGGGCGCCGCAAAGCTCTAACCTAGGCATAGTAAGCTTATGTTTTAGTGGCGCCACCCTGCTCTTTGAAAGTAGCAGTTGAACTTGTACATTCCCAGTATCGGAGACTGTACGTACATATACACAGGCAGAGTAGGCCTTAATGGAGGCATCGGAAAATGCGTGTAATTCGACCTTAATGTATGAATCACACAACACTCTACGAGGTATTTCAATTTTAGTAATTTCTGGTAAGTGTTCAATAAAATCATGCCATTGTGACTCAACTTCTGCGGGTAACTGGTCATCCCATGTGATGTTTTTAGCCCACAGTGTTTGTAGAATGAGTTTTGCCTGTAACATGCAAGGATTAATTAAACCAAGCGGATCGAACACTTGGGCAATAGTGGATAGAATTGTGCGTTTGTTTATGTGTTTATTTTTTGAAGTATTATTTACTGAGAATAGTAATGTGTCTTTCTTACAGGTCCAGAGTAAACCTAATGTTTTTGCACGATCAACCTTGTTTAGGTTTGCTACATCATCTGGTTTAGTGATTTCACTAGAGGTAATTTCATCAACAATAGACGGTTTATTAGACTGCCATTTGCGTAAATGGAAATGAGCGCCCTCTAACACTTGAATGACGCCTTTACATCTTTGTATTAATGTGTTTTCATCGTCATGGCCCGCAACATAGTCGTCTACGTAAAAGTCGTGTAAAATTGATTCACGTACATCTTTATCAGTGCATTCTTGGCCCAACTGAACTAGGCATCTAGTTGCTAAATACGGGGCTGACGCCATTCCGTATGTGATAGTATTTAACTTGTATTGTTTGATTGGCTGGCTAGAATCTGATCGCCAAAATATTTGTTGTAAACATCTTTGAGTATTATTTACATAGGCCTGCCGAAACATCTTCTCTATGTCTGACGTCACTACAAACTTATACTGTCGGAACCGAATTAATATGCTAAGTAAATCGTCTTGTACAGTTGGCCCAATATGCTGAATGTCGTTCAATGACTTGCCCGTGCTTGTCACGGCTGAACAGTCAAAGACGGTGCGTAATTTTGTGGTGGAACTATCCTCCCGCAGCACACCGTGGTGTGGCATGAAGTATGAAATGCTATCGCTATGTGGAGTTGTGTTTTCTGACATGTGACCTAGAGCTAAATATTCATCAAGAAATTGTGTGTATTTTTCTTTGAACTCTGGATTGCGTTTGAATTTACGTTCCAAAGCTTGAAACCGTATTAAAGCTTGCTGCTTGGAGTCGCCTAAAGATTCAGGTGATTCCTTGAATGGTATTGTGACAATGAATTTGCCATCTGGGTGGCGCTTCGTAGTTGTTTTAAATATTTGTTCACACTCACTCTCACCCTTAGTATGGACTTGTTGAGTAGTGGGAACTGATTCTGTTTCAAAAAACTTGTCTAATTTCTCTTCGATATTGTTTAAAAAGTGGCAATGGACTGTATGTGATTGGTTGATATTATTGTTAGATTTATTTGATTGTACTGAGCCTGTGACGAGCCACCCTAATGTTGTTTCAATCAAGGTTGGCTTGTTTTTACCCAGGGAAATGTGATTATTTAGGAGGACATCCCAAAAGATGTCCGCTCCAAGCAACATCTGCACCTCTGACGGGGTTGAGAAATTTGGATCCGCGAGGTGGATGCGAGGGGGAATGGTAAAGGAATTGCAATTAATTTGTGATGTAGGTATCAACTGGGTGATATGTGGCACAACGAAACAATTGATGTCAGTTGTGTAACCACTGGTTGTGAGTGACGATATAGTGACGTCACATCTTTGTGTAATTTCTGAGGATTGATTGTTCAATCCTTGTACTAATAGAGAAGTGGAATAACTGGGTATCCCTAATTGAACTCGCAATGTTTCTGTGATGAAACTAGATGTGCTTCCATTGTCAAGTAGCGCACGAACCTTGTATGTGTGACCATGCAAATCTTGTATATTAATCACTGCAGTGGATAAGAGTACTTGACAGTGGTGTATTGATGAGAGTGTGACACTGCTTGATTGTGTTTGTGTTTGTTCCTGTACTGTGGGTAAAACTACACAACCTTCTGATGAAGTTGAAGCCGTAGGAACAGTAGTATTATTGTGTAACATTGTGTTATGACGCTGCGTACAGAGCCTGCAGGAACTAAGCTTACAACGCTGCTCATCATGTCCTGAACGCAAGCAATTTGTGCATAAATTTAATTGTTTGACTTGTTCAATGCGTGTCTCAATCGGCATTGATTTGAACTTTGTACATTGGTAAATAGTGTGATGACCCTTGCACACAGGACACTTAAAGTGCGCTTGCCTTTGTGTTTGGCTAACTAGGAATGTCTTAGGACGATTGTGAGTGATATCGCCTTGTCTACGCTGTGTCTGTTGCTGTTTTTTGTGTGTAGTTGATTCTTCCACGGTTTCTAGTATGTCAGCACGATTTTTTAGAAATGTATTGAAATCATGTAAAGTGGGTAGGTGTGTAATGTTGTTACGTTCCTTTTCCCAATCACGTATTGTAGATGGATCTAACTTACTAGTCACCATGTGTATAATAATCATGTCCCAATGTTCAGTAGGTAACTTTAATGTTTTTAAAGCCCTCAAGTTTTTATTGACTGAATCTATTGTGTTTCTTAAGGCCCTTGAAGATTCTTCAACTACTGGTTGTATATTAAATAATTCTTGTATGTGATTGTTAATTAAAATTCGATCGTTGTGATATCTATTGCATAGTAATTCCCATGCAACATCATAGTTATCCGCAGAGAATTCTAATGATTTAATAATTAAAGCTGCATTATCCTTTAACGAATTTCGCAAATAATGAAATTTATGAATTTTGGGTATAGTTGTGTTGTCGTGTATAAGTGATTTGTAAGTGTCGTGGAATTCTAGCCACTCCTGATAGCGTCCAGAGAAGATCGGCAATTTGATAGTAGGTAATTTAATGTTTGGCCCACCCGGCTTTCCAGCGCTGTCACTAGAACCCGTCACCGATCCGGTCTCCTGCTCTGCAGAGGCAGCACTCAACAGCTCCTGTGCAACAGCCACGCAGCCGAAGTAGCTTGTTTCAAATATCTCCCGTTCCTTGTGCTCTTCACCTGGAATTTCCACAAGACTTTCAATGTCCGTTTGAATAGCATCAAACTCACTGTATAATTCCATTATTTTGTTTAGACGAGCTGTTGTTTCGAGAACTTGTACTTTATTTATAAGTTTATTAGGCAAAAATGATTCTATGTATGATTTAAATATGGTAAGCTTTGCTTTATGACTAGCTCTGGTTTTCTTTAACGATTTAAGATCCATTGTGCAAACAAGTCAATAAGTGCAATGAAACCAGTCTCAAACAGCCCAGCTGAAAGCAAATGATCATAACCCGCGATGAATTGAGTATAGTGAAAGAATAATGTTGTGCAATACTTAAATTTTTGATATAGCAGGCAAGAAAGTGTTTGCAGGCAAGCAGCGGCAGAAACTGTGCGAAGCAGAGAGGGTGGGTATGTATGACGCGTGCGTCGCGAGTCACGTAGGCCGCGCGCTGTGGACTTGACCGCCCTCCGATCCGCTGGAATGTTGAAAACTGTTAGAAATTTACAATGGCTTGCACTGCATTGGCACAAACTGACACAACACAGTAAATCAGACCTCTGAAAAGGAAATTCACTAGCACATGATTGCGATGTATGGAAATTGTCTACGTGAAATTTTTTGGAAATGAAATGTTCTTGGAAATAAGTCGGCACACTATTACAATTAAATCAGTGCATGTGCACCGTTTACATTCATCTAGGTTATACTAGATGACGCAATATTGGACGTGGATATTTCTCTGTTGAGAAAGTGGAAATGGTTTTTGCCAGTACCAGGCATTAATTGACAGCGCTATTTTAAATGATTGGAACGGACTCACTTATACCACACAGCAAACCCTTCCTGGCTTTTTTTTTCTCGATTCATCCTTGGAAACTCTTCAAGGGTTCTTAGTTGAATACAGCAGAACAGCACAGCGATTTTCTCAATTGTGTCCCAGCTAGCACCAGATGAGTCTCGCCTTGTTCGTGATGCGCCACGTGTCAACCTGTGCCCGTGGAACTCCTCGTTAACCCTCCGCCTTGTCTTGCAATGTCGTAATAATTTCCCAAAGCGGCAAGGATCCGGCTCGAAACTTGAGTATTCTTCAATGAGGCACAGGTATTCTTGTTAAAACTTGTATTATAGGATTCAATAAATGGATTTACAAAAATTGTGTATAATGTGGCGACACGACGTCTTGTAGCGATGCGTTCGTAGCGTAAAAGGGAAGTGTCATGGCGGCGCACTCGCCGCTCGCTGTACTCCCCGGCGCGGACACCGGGCCTTTGGCACGGCACTTGCGTTAACACAAACTATACAATTAAAATATGAAAATAAAATAATACACAATTCGATAAATTAAACAAAATTAAATCAAATAATGATCGATACAATTAACAAAAATATAAATTAACCTGAAAAATAATTTAATTATTTATATTTTTAATTATCTTTTTGTACATTATTATGTCATGTTAAAAGCCCGGGGTATATTAGCAAAGTAGAATGAGCCAACTTCACGTTAACAGCACTAATAGGTCTTCAGCCGTTTCAGCAGAGTCCGTGGATTCATTACCCAGTTGGCTCAGTTTTAATAAGTTACGCCAACAAAAAACCTGCTAAGTGCGTGTTGTGAAGTGCAAGTTATACTTAACTTTTATGTCCGTCGTTCCGCATGTTTGGTCCTGCTGTGTTGATAAATATCTGATGTATTAAAATAAATTCCATGTGATGAAATTTAAATTATTAAATACAAAAAATATATATACAAATAGGTATCCACCGATATCGGACACAGGGTCCAAGGTACCGGTGGTTAGATTTTCAGATTTTTTGTAGTATTATAAGTAAATATTATTTTAATCACATTTTTACACGCTTTCACTATTGCAAAAAATAGTATAATTTTAAGACATGTCTCATAAAATAATTTTGAAAAAGTAAAATCAAGTCATGAGTTTTCTTTCTCTCCCAAGGAATTCTAGAAAGTTCGTGTTGCAGTCTAGCATTAACAGCCTTATTATTTTAAGTAATTTTTAATAGAAAATAAAATATCAACATTTTCTAAATGGCTACATAAAGGAGCCGTTGGAAACTTTTAATGGAAAAGTTTTAGTTCAAAACAACACTGTTGGAGTGCACTGTTAAATGGTTAAAGTATGTTTTGGTGATGGTTAAGTGCTGGTTCTTCTTAAAGAATAGGTCTATACAAGACAATGTCATTTTCGAAGTAATGAGACCATAGTTACTGCTTTTGCTGTGAAATAACTTAACATTTTTCTTTAATTTTACAAATGGAAACCAAAGAGCGCGGTGTGGCTATTTGTTTTCTTTATTCTTATCAGTAAATCATTATTTTTCAGATAGTCAATGCCAATAAATCTAATTTATTTATGGAATGAACACTTAAAACACTTCAGTAAGTGAAGATCTTTTAACTAAACAAGCTTAAGAAGATACACTGTTAGGCCAAAGGTCGCAATCCGCAGTTCGGTCCTATTTGTTCCAGCAAATATTCACTTACTTACGTAAATGGACACATGCAAACCTTCCGCAAATAAAATACACGCGCAATAAACTTCTCCCTGACTTCTGACGGACTGGCGTTACATAACGCCTGTACCGTAGTGTGGAGCCACCTTTAAATAAATCCCGCCACAAGATAATAAAATGTAAATTACCGCGCCGTAACCTTTTTTACCGAAAAATCCTTGTTACGTCGTGAACTTAACATAGATCGTTAGGAGTTTTCAATCTGCTATTTAAATGCTCTCGCTTCTTTTATTACGAGGAACAAAAATTTACTCTTCGCACCACCCCGACGTCCCTTCGCTTCTTAATTGTCTCATAAAACAAAGGGAATGAACCGTTTTGCGTCCCCAGTACTCCCATTTTGCAAGAGAGTTTCGTAACCAGTTCAGTCTCCGAATAATGTTTCAAGATTTTTTTGTTTGAATAGAGCTCGGAATATCGTAGAGTTTTACTATCGCACTTGCTAAGAAACTACAAGTTGCTACCAATTGTTTGGCGTATTTTTTGCTTTGTGACATTAGAAAGCTAGACTGGAACTACAGTTTTATTTGTATTCTTAATATTATATTCAGCCACTCGTGTGCACTTTGTTATAATCTTGGTAAAGTTCGGTCGTAGTTTTTTATTATCATTGAGAGTGGCGGCAAAGTTAGATGTCGAACCGGGAGTGGATATGGCGGTGTCCACAGAAGAGGTTCTGATGTCGAGGTTCTTTAAGCAGATTCCCTTTCATTCTGTCAGCTTAATCTCAGACATAAATTATTTCACCCTGGATTTGAACAGTTTCCCTTTGAACTGTAGAAAATATGGTTTGAAATTCGAGGTTACATGCTACTTAAGAATTCTTTTTAGTGTTTTTATTTAAATCTCCAATATTCCGAGTCGCATTCGCAGTGGCACTAAGACGTCGTAAACATTTTCCTGGAATAGAATTCGCTTCAAATAAGACTTTAATACCATTTCAACTCAGTTATTCAGTTGACTTTAGCATTCCTTGTGCCTTTTTGCTATGATAAATATATTAAGACGTTTCTTTTCATAAGAATGTTTATACTAAAATATATTAAAAAACCAATAAGAGTCAGACAATAAGTTAGCAAATACTTTCTGATAAATCATTGATTATTTTTTAAATATGCATGACAGGTATCTTAGCATATAAGCCTCAGCTTCGTCAGAAGATAGATTATTATTTTTCTTATGATTGTTTCGTTTTTACCTACTGTAGTGATTTTAGCTGTAAGTCTTCAATGTTACATAAATAAATATAGACAGATGTCCGGTAGGTCCGGTTCTTTCAGTCATTACTAGTATCATTTAAGAAAGACAATATATGCCTCAGTCCACACACGTCCAGTAATGATTAGGTACTGTCATAACTAACATCAACATGCTGTGCAAGCTCTTAGCAAGTTAGCTTTGAAGCTCTCTCCACATAAGTAGCATCAAGCCAGTGTTCAAGTGTGTCTGTATATTATAGTAACAGCTAAGTGGTACGCTTTGTCATTACTCGAAGGGAAATTCTCCCCGAATTTAGGTAAACGTATTTTCAGGAATAAATATTTCAACTTAGCATTCATACCCATATTACCCATCCCCATGTCTAATTTATTGGTTTTACCTGAGTTAGAAAAATGATAAACAAAACTAGTAGCCCCAACATTGCAAGCGAGAAGTGAAGAATACTCGAAGCTCCCTGCATCCAAAGGGTCATGGATGTGCTGTTCAGTAGTAGTTCAATAATACGCTGTTAATAAGCTTCACACAACCAAAAAAATAAACAATAGTTGATTTGCTAAACTAATCCATAATCTTATCCTGTTGTGTAAGAAAACAAAGATGAGACTCATTCTGTAGTCAGACTGACAGCACTCGTAGCAATCACCGATGATGACTGATGATATTCAGATAAACCACAGCCAGCGCCGACGTAACAGTTAAACAAGTCTGAGTTGAACTAACTTGTACCTATGCACGTAATTGCTATTTTAACTGCAAAACAACTAGTAATTATTAGGGTATCTGAACGAAATATACTGGTAACTGTGGGGTTTGGTGGCGTGGTGTGGGTGCGTCTAGCCCGTCGGACAGACTGACATTATCCTGGCCCGAGCCGTGGCATTCTGCTCCAAATGTCGCTCTGTAAACATACCAACTAGTATTTAGTGTAGTGTTTGTTATTTTAACGAAACTACATTAGCATTTTGTTTTAGGTTTCAAGTTATAAGGGTAGCTGCAAGTCGATATTTCTTATATTTGGCGGAGTCACCTTAATACCCAGACAAGACTTTGATGATCTATTTTTAGACGAAAAGTAGTTCTTCAGATTTTGAATCTTGGCTTTCTTTTCAAATAAGACATAAAAAATATAACCAATTCGTGAATGAACCAAGAAAAAGGGGCAATTAGGAAAAGAATGACGCAGTTGAAAATATGATAGATGAGCTAGAATGAATTCTAATTAAGGCAATAAAAGTTGTCTGTCTAGACTTTATCTCCATCTTCGCTAAGGTTAATAAATGTAGGAGAAGCGAAACAATCAAGTTCCATTTTTTTTTCTAACTTTTGTTTAAAAGCGGTCTTATGAAACTTTTTGATGAATTAAATACTGGTTTTGTTAAGTCATCTTTGAATTAAAAACACCGTTTCTTTTTACTAAGGAAAGGAAAAAATTATATAAAATAAATTGCAGCGTTTATTCTATATAAAAACATCACACATTTCTTTTCTATGAAAAAGGCCGCTTGTTTGCTATAACCTGCATGATTTTCTTTTAAACTTTTCTTTTATCTGATCGCCCTAAGTTAGGGACATTATTATATAATATTGTTTAAGGAAACTTTTTCATTTGTAAGACATTTAGGCCTGAACTGGAATATGTAAGGTCTTTAAGAAATCTTTAGCAAAAAAATAAAAGGTCGTTTTATGTGAATCGAAATCATAAATTCGAATTTGCTATTCCGCAAAAAAATGTTCTAAAGCTTTTTTAAGGAAGCGCTCATTTGAATATTCTTGATTCAGAAGTTAGGCAGACGTGTTAACGAATCACCGACTCACCGGTTGCGTTTAAAAATGGCGCCGAATATTTTTGTCGCTCGATTGAAATTTCAATCTAACGAACGCCACCGCAGTCAACAAGAAATTAAATTTGAGGTGGAAATTTGAACGTTTATTTTTGATTTTACTGGAAGCATTTCACGTTATTACTTTCTTATTGACTCGTGGCGATTAATCGACGTTCAAATTATTGGAAAATTTAACCTTTTGGCAAGTGAACAGCACTACCATGTTTGCTTAGTTCAAGATATGATAAGTTCTAGTATATGGAAACCAATTGTGTACACAATTGGAAAAGGGCTATTTAAAATGAAACACGTCAAACATTATGTTTTAAATATTAAAGGCCTTCTTCAAACAGTTTGTTAAGAAAAAACATATTTTCGTTCAATGAAGATAGCACTCTTTAACAAGATATCTTCGTTGATAGATCCATATCTCCCAGATGATTCCAAAAAAGTGTCTTCGATATTTCCTATTGCTAATTTCTGCCCAAAAATAGTGAATGTTTAAGACATTTTGGACTTAAAATGTTTTAAACATAGGTAAGCAGCATATTCAATTCCATTGCCATTTTGATGCAAAACTAATTTCGTTATCAAGTAGTTTGCACATAGCCACTAGAAACACGAGTAGCACTGCTCATACCTGTAAACACACAAAGGCACACAACAGCAGCTTAGTTACACGTGCCGCCATACGTGTGTAGAAAGCGATACACTGGCATTTGACAAGTGTTCATAGGTACAAGGCATAGGGACCGGGTCACCAGGCTACCACGATAAACATCATTTACGATGTTGAAATTGCCTCAGATATCTGCTTTCTCAACGAAATGCTATAAGGTCAATATCGTACCCAAGATATTCGCCTCGAGCGGTTTTATGGCAATGAACCCCGATATTGCATCCAGGGAATATTAGTGCCTACTAGCCTTGATCCGGCAACTGCCATCTTTTACCATCTTTTTCCAATATCCGTTAATATTGGGTGACTGGTAACAACTTTTAGTTTGTTGGAATCACTTTCCTTGATGTTTTCTCGTGGCGTTGCGAACTCACCCGAATATTTTGGCCGGGCAATATTTAGAATATTTCGTACATTAGTGTGCGATATCGTTTCATGTAATGGTTGGGACGTTATGTATATTTTGATAATAGTTATTGAATATTTCCACGATTTAGGTATGAGGAAGGAAAATGGCCCCACTTGGGTATTTTTATTTGAAGTTTCAGTGTGTTAGTAAAGTATGGAATGTTTGGAACAGCGCATTACTGTTAAGTTTTTCTTCTAAGGAGGTGCAATTTGAATAAACTGGATCTTCTTTGTCATCTGATGATTTGACAACTATATAGAGACATTTATCCGTCACTTTTGATTTTTGTGTCCATAAAATAATACAAAGACCATTGGAAATACTTAATTTTTATTACAATGTCTTTACTTTTAAGAAGTAATTTGGGATTAAGAGCCGCCCTCTCAAATGTAAGCATTTTCATAATTTTTATACACACTTAATACAAATGACATACTTATGAACATTTATAAGCTTATTTCGATTGATAATGAATATCTCTCTTCTTACGTTAAGTTATCTTTTGAAAAGAATCTGTTCCATTA
Organism: Helicoverpa zea; assembly: GCF_022581195.2. Classification (NCBI taxonomy): domain Eukaryota; kingdom Metazoa; phylum Arthropoda; class Insecta; order Lepidoptera; family Noctuidae; genus Helicoverpa; species Helicoverpa zea. Next base: position 9,002,025 of record NC_061452.1, on the reverse strand, counting down.
CTTTAAAAAATTAACCATATACCAATATGAAATTTGATAATTAGCCATCTACTTACAGCTCGTTCAGAAAAACCTTTGTAGATTTTTATGACATTACCATTTTATATAAAAGAGGTTAACTTTGCATTTATTCAACAGGTAATCTGCAGTAGGAAAGTTTCCACTACACCGCAGCTCCTGTCTGATCAGCTAATGGTGCATAGAGATACTCCGGATAATAATCCGGACATTCCATTTCAGTTTACTGAAGCTAATATGAAGGTATTATTTGTGATTTTATCAGCATACTACTAATATTGCTAATTTAGGTAAGCCTTTGACTAGCGTCCGCCAGCTGTTTCACCCGCTTCCCAAAGAAAATACATAATCCTATCTGGAGAAAAAGTCGCGTATATACTATATTGATCAATAAGCTATATTACTGCCAATTTTCATCAAAATCCATCATGTAGTTTTGGCGAGAAAGAGGAACATACAATCTTTCGCGTTTGTATTATTCAGTATTAAATAAGAAAGAAAGTGGTTGAGCGTTTGCAATATGAATGTTTCATCATCATCTCTTTCTGTTACGATGAATCTAGCAATTAATGTTTATTAAATGTTTGTTGTTGTAAAAATGGTTGATCGTTATAAGTATTCAAACCACATATAACATTCAATATTAATCCAACTAATAGTAGCGCAACAATTGTTATTCATTATGCATATTGCTATCGTCAGTGAATAATTTAGTTATTGCCAGCTAAACTCCAGCTAAATCAGAGTGCAGACAGATTTCCAACATATCAACATTATTTACCGCGTAAAGCTTGTTTACACTGTATGATAAGCTGTCATTATTATGAAAATGTTACATTCAACAATTTGTAACAGTGGAATATATTTATTTTATTTGTGGATACGGGGACCAGCTAAACTATTTGCCTAATATCTAGAGCTGCGTGTGTAGTTTCGGAGGGATACTATGTATGGTTTGCAAGTGTTGTGACCCTTGAAAGTCGAGACGCAGGTATTTAGAAGTAGCATTTGCAAGACAAACTAACACGAAGTCCAAAATCCCAGTTGACAATCGGAATATCCTTTTGGACTGGTGTTAATGCTTATTGCTGGATGACACAGTCAATGGTTTTAGAGAATGCAGATTTCCTCATGTCAGTAGTATGTATGTAAACGCTGAGCCGAATTACTGACTTTCCTCAAAACGGTACTTAGAAATATGATGATCAATTAACCACCGAGATTGAAATGATCAATGCTTAATTATATTATAATGAGCTGTCGACATGATGGTGTTGCCATTAACATGACATGTTATTTGACGTTAATGTTGAGTGGCAATTTATAAAATTGAGTCGCCATTTTATGAAGATATGTGAGGGTGACGGATTCTACCGATGAGTTTGTCGTTCCAATTATTTTAATTACGTGTGGTTTGGGAGATTCACGATTGCTGATGGTATTGAGATATAGCCTGATTATACTTATTGGGTGTTGTAAACCTGAATTTCTGTTACAAGTAAACTTTCTTACTGCTATACTGATTTTGATTGCTTGGTGAGGGAGCTAATTCAGTTATGTTGAGATATTATTGTGCCCCTCCCTGTTGTGTGGGTATTGAGTATAATATATATATGAGTCTCCATAATGAGGCCACAAAATTGCTGTAGGTATTCAGGTTTTATCCCATGAAGAAGTCCTTATAATTATCTGATTTCTGATGCTTAAAAATACTGTGGACAGAACGTCTATATATAACACAACATATACCTACCTTAAGCTGTTCTTTCCCCCCAAATGTAACGATTTCGTCTTTCATATCTACTTAACATTAAAGCTCCATTAAAACCACAATGTACTTTTTATTGTCCCCAAATTAAGCGGTGCCCTAAGCGACAGTGGCGCATTCAACTGATGTTGGACGAAACGAGCTAAGTTTCCAGTTTTGATATTCTATTAAATAGTGCCGAGTTCACGGAGTCAGGTCTTAGAAGTTCGAAGAGCGCCAGATGGCATTCGCTGTATTTTCCTGTTCGTTCCATATTATCTTCCGCTCTTTTATCAATTAAAAGTTTGCTGAAGTTTATTTTATGTCGTACAAGTAATAAACAAGTGCCATAAAATGTTCTCAAGCTTTGACTTTCAGTTAGCAATCAAAACTGTGGTGATAGAATCAGCGGAGTATGACTACTCTACTGTCTGTTTATTTTTAAACCGATTGTATTTGAGGATGAAACTCGTTTTGGGTGAAGGGTACCGTTTCTTTCCTTGTTTTCTTGGACGCGGCAATTTCAGGAACTACTGTACGATTTGAAAGATTATGTCTTTGTTAAGTAGCCTATTTATCAACGGTTATATCCTGGTGAAGAAGTTCATGTAGGACGTGAGTGATGCTGCTGGTGGATGTTAGTATTTCGAACAATGTTTACAGAATAGATATTGTTCCTTCCAGAGACTCACGGCGCTTGTACAAAACTATCCAGAAGGCTCGCAAGTGTCCGCCATATCAATGGCCATGGACCTCGTGCAGCGACAGATTGGTTGGATCCCAATATCGGCCCAACACAAGATTGCCGAGCTTCTCAGTATGCCACGCATGAGGGTCTATGAGTGGGCTACATTTTATACCATGTGTAAGAGGCAAGTATTTAGAAATTTTCCGTTCGTTCTTAGTAAAAGTCCATTAATAAAGAAAAACAAAGTCCTCCGCTACGACTATCTGTCTTCCTGTGATAAACGCAAAACTACTAAACGATTGACACGGTTTTTATTAATTGGTAGTAATATTACTTTTGCAAAGTCATAGTGAGTCAACCGTCATCATCATCTCCCGAGCCTTTTCCCAACTATTTTGAGTCTAACCGGATGCAGCGGAATACCAGTGCTTTATCAGTAGTGAGTCATCAGTATGACTTATAAAATGTAAAAAAAAAACTTCTATTTCAGGACCTATAGAGGCAAGTTCAATGTAAAAGTGTGTAAGACCACGCCGTGCATGTTGCGTGGGTCTGACATCATTCTTCGAGCCGTTGAAGAAGCGACCTGCTGCTGCGTCGGCAGTGTGTCTCCTGACAAAATGTTTGGAGTTGACCTTGTGGAGTGTCAGGGCGCATGCGCTAATGCACCGGTCTTAGTTGTCGATGATGATTATTATGTAAGTGGTTTATGGAATTATTGCATTTCCGCAATGTTTTTTCTAACTGAGATTGTTTACGTTGCGTCTAAGGGTGCGTCCACATCTGGCGAATGCGCCGCGAATGCGCAGCACGCGAGCCGATCGCGAGCTGTCCGCGAGCTGCGCGCGTGCATTTTTGTTCGTGCGCCGCTTCTGCGCCGCCCGCGCGCAGCTCGCGCGCGACCTAAGCGCCGCACGCGAGCGGCGCGCAGGCGGCGCGCGACGTCTGCCATCTTCGATAGTACTGAGCCAATATACGGAACTGTAATTGCGAGAACTGATTGCGCGCAGATCGCGCGCCGCTCGCGCGCTCTATACGAGCCTTGCGTGAGTTGCGCTAAAGAGGCGCACCGAACTATTGCAGTGACTGCACGCGCGCAGCTCGCGGACAGCTCGCGATCGGCTCGCGTGCTGCGCATTCGCGGCGCATTCGCCAGATGTGGACGCACCCCTAAGTGAGCGATCAATATGCGAATGGTAAGAGACGCTTAATTTGCTTTGAATATCGCACCGCGCCGCTCTGCGTTCGCGTCCGGATCGCTCACATAGGACGCACCTTTAGGAATTTTGCACCTTATTTTAAGATAGTTTTTTGTTGCCTTTTCAATACATGTGCTTTTACGCTGTCGCTCGTATCATAAAATTATAACAAGGCTGTACTGATGGAATAATCAATTCATTTATTATTTTAGGAGGATGTTACAGTCAGTGATGTTTACAATATCATCCAAACATTGAAATCTGGAGGCATACCACCCTGTGGGCCACAGTAAGTTAACAACAATGTTTTCCACTCTTTCCAATCTTTAGCAGCAAGTTCGATGTCCTTATATTATTATTTTACTTCATATTATTACTATTAGATATTTTCATGCATACATTTATTTGCAGGAGTGGGCGGTACGCAGCCGAACCAGCTTGTGGGTTGACAACACTTCTAACCTGTCCCCCGCCTCCCGGGTACTGTATCCAGCCAGCCTTGTACAAGGGATAAATTCCTTACATATTGTACAATTTTAATTTTATTTTAGATGTGACTAAAAGACTATTAAACCGTCAACTTTGAGGTTTATGAAATTAAATTTCTCACTATTCCATGTTTTATTCATTGAATATGTCCGTATATTTTAACAGTTTTAGGTACTAGGTGCCTATATAACATCATTTAATTTACCTACATTCGTCAAACATGTCGAGGTAATAGTGGAAATTTACTAACTAGTACAAAATACATAATCAGATATTCTCGAAACTTCCCATGCCTTAATTATTATGAAATTCAGCACATAAATGTTATTAAATTCGAAGTCAAGCCCAGAAATATAATTGTTAAGAATGCAAGTCCCGAAAACAATATCGATAAAACACGGTATGCGCCGTTAAAAATTTCAATTTTAAATGTTTTGTGCACATTTTAATATCCTGTCACAAAAACGACAGTATAAAATTCCAATTTTCCAGCGGAGGCACTCGAGACGTGCGAGACGACGAACGAATGTATAATTAGTTTAGAAAGTCGCCGAAATTACCGAAGAACAAACGCTATGACAAACATTAGGGGTGTATTACTTTTGTGCCCATTAAAACACGGGACATCAATTGCAAAACTCGTAAAGCGACAAACAGTGCTTTATTAAACTTGGTAATTGTTGCAGTGATTGTAATCGATGTTATAATTACAAGTTGTTAGGCGAGGCTCGGATCAAGTGAGGTCAAGAGCAGTAAATCTTGGAGCCGCTCGTGATCCGATAGCCTCCCCGGGGATTACCCTGTTCCGTAATTAAGTAGTTGCCTGCAATCACAACCAATATAATCCGCGCCGCAAACTTTAATTACAGGTGAAAACTATCTGTTGCGAAGAACAATACCAAGTGTTCCGAGTGTGGCTGCCTTTGTTTTACAATTGCTTAGCTTCAAGTGGTAAATAATTATAAGTTTGTTTTAACAGCTGCCTTGTTCTGTACGTGTATACAACTTTGTAACAAGATAGTGCTAATCCGGTTAATTGTTGTCTGCAGTTTGTATAATTGAGAAAATTTCCGCTAGAGTTTTATAAAAGATTTTTCTCCTTAAAAACAAGGTTAAAAAATAGGTGTACTTCCGTATCTGGTTCTTTTTTAACTCTAGTACAAACAAAAGGGGTCAATACAGTAAACAAAATTGTTTATTTTTTACAAAAAATGGTTTTGCACACATCATTATATTTTTGTCTTATTCCGAAGTCACCCCTCCTGTGTATAAAACAACCAGTTCCAATTTTCCAAAGCTAAATATTTTCATTCAATGTTATTGAATGTATAACTCATCAGTCCCTTTGGCCCAGAGAAAGGTCTGCGCAATTCTTAAATTTTAATACCTGTTGTCAGTATAGGTTTTTAAACAACGTCATATTTACTCAATTTAAAATCCTACTGGGAAATTCGTGCTACAGACGGGACTCGTTATTCGCCATAATTGGATTCCTTTACATGTTAAATCGTTTTTATAATACCTGCTCCAACCTTTTTGTTATGCGTGTTGTGTTGTGATCGTCATAATTATGCTTATCACTTTCAAAACGCTCCATCAATTTACGAATATAATTTGCGTTCTTATTATTTTGAGGAAAGGCTTAATTTTCTTCCTATTACTGCAGAAAGAACTTTAACTCGTAAAGCATAAATTGACTTCAGACATCGAATATGAGTTATAACTTTGAATGCAACTTATACCTTAGTGAGTGTCTATTTAAGTTACGAATATGCTTTTTTCTCCTTTACACAATACAAATAACTCTTACAGAAGTACGATAACGACCTATATACTATCTAATGACGTGTTTATCAAATTGAATCGAGAGCAAGCGGAGTGACAAAAATTTTATCATTTTATCTTTTGCGAAACACGGGCTCTGCGTTTACGGCGGGACCGCAAATAAAATGTCCAAATATTTGAAAAGAGCAGCAACGAGATAATGCTGTAGTTAATGGTTCTACCGGACGCTGTGGCCGACTTGTTATTGCTTTAGGAAACTGTCCCACACACCGCCACGTAATATTGGACAAACTTGTATTTGGATGTCACTTGAAGAAAATTAAAAGGGAAACGTCGACACCAGCTTTTGGCTTCTAACTTTCATAAAAATTCCCTCCCCTGTCCGTAATAAAATACCAATAGGGAATATCAATTTCTAATAATATTTTGATATAATAGATTTATGCCATAATTATGCTCTATTTATATCCCGTAAATATTGTCGATATCCTGTTTATTTGGTTTATACGAAAATACGAATATTTCCATAAGCCAAATATTAATGTAAACCGTTCATAAATATTTTATTAAATGTATGTTATTTTATTGATTTTACAACCACATTTACCTATATACCTGTAATCATTTGGACAAATTATGATATAAAAAGTGGCTTTATAATTAATAAGCTGTTTGCATTACAAAGTTAATAATATAAAAATGATTACAAGTTTAAAACAAGCTTAATAATGTTTCAAAGATTTTAATATCCCCATAATCTTTACTGCGCTCTTAAAAATATCATAAAAGGCATCCAAACGGACCTTAAGTACCATTTAGAGACAGATCGCATCAAAACATTGCTGAACCATAATCGTTGCTTTCCACAATGTTTTGGAGAAAACAGGACGGCTTGGGAAATATATTTTAAGGCAGAGAAAAATCTGGATGTTCATGTTTGAGCAAGTGTGAATAGGTAATACGCTTACGGCGTAGGAAGATTTCAACGTGTTGGTAAAAAAGTTCCTCTTCCTCCTATTACACCGCGTTGAACGAAAGCTTATTTCGAACCCCGGGGCAAGCGCCAGAGCAGCCGTAACCGTAAAACGTGCAAAATGGAAAACAAAAACGCAATAATATTTCCGAGTTGTGATCCGCCTGTCCTGATGGAAAACGATTCCAGTTTCATGTTTGATGTTTTTGACATAGTAATCTGATTTATGAAGATATATGAATTTTCTGAGGTCTTGACCGCGATGTAACCAATATTTGTGAGCGATTGAGGTCGATTGAGGGCGATCCAAAATTAATATAGTACTGACCCGAGAAAAAAGAAGTTGGAGAGTTTGATTTATATACCCTCTAATATACTAGGAATATTATGCTCATATCATTTTGAAAGCATATTTCATTTATCGTACTAAACTTTTATGTACTAAAACTAAAAAAAATGCGTCGCACTAAAATAAGGTCGAACTACGATTGTGCAAAATGACTTCACAACTGAAATGGATTTTGCAGAGGAATCTGACGGGATGACGTCATCAACTCAACGCACCGTTGTGTTTGGGATGCGGTTGAGCGCGGCCGCTGGCGCGCGGTGTCACTGGTGGTCGCGTCGTGGTAACAACGTCCACGAGCTCACTTGACAACAACATAGATAGTATGAATTTTATATGTTTTACAGATAAATGTTTGCCCATAGGTACAACAGTCGCTGCGGTGTGGTTGCGGCCGATAGCTCCTTAATTGATGCCGTACTATAATTAATTATTTTGTAGCACCATCCCTACTGGTTGCATAAGGGTATTGATTACTAATTAAGATGTCGGCTTCCAGATGTGTATTAAGTATCGCAATTAGTCGAGGAAGCCGCTTTGTTATCATCCCCTAGGTGACGGGTCCTTGTCAGTGCGTCGGGATTTTATTAGGAAAAACAAGAGTGGGGAAAAACCTGTGCTGTTGTGGTTATATTTACCTGTCTGAGGTAAATTTGGTTTACGAAATGAGTTGAGTATGGAATCGGTAGGCACGGAACATTATATTGGAGCTTAAAGCTTGCTGTAATGGAATATAATATGTTTTTAAACCGAGTACATGAGTATGTCGAGATAACTGTACAGCTCAATAAGCTGGATTTTCAAAAATAAAGTTAAACAAACATGCTATCTAAAAGCAAAACACAACGCGAAAAATAAATAAAATATCTATAAAAACATTCAACGGCAAAAATATATTTCGTACATAAACAAGTCGGAATTCGCGTCAAGGAGTAAACACAATAAAATTATAGTGCTGTTCACGGGATCTCCTCAGTCAGCTTTACTTGCCCGGAAAGATAAGCGACATACACATTTCATATTTTCTTTCATCCGCACGCCGAATAGAAAGAAAACTATGGTAAGGACATGAGCACACGAACGATACATAGTTTCAGAATTACAATTTGTTGAGGATTGAGACTGTCTCTTTGTAGATATTACTTGTTCATCGTGAATAGAGATTGGATGCTAGAATTGGCTAGTTCAGAAATATTACTTTTTTTAACTTGATACTTTCGCGCTCAAAATTAATGGTCGTGACAGATGGACAAAAAAGTAATCTTACCTATAAGCGTCTAGTTTTTCCTTTTGTGATACTTAAACATAATTGGCAGCTATTCCTTTCTATATAATTAAGGATAACTATGCCGTTAGTATCCTCTACTAGCTTGCTGATTGTCTCAAAATTAACGGCAGACATTTAACATAACCACATTACCAAAAGCGATTAAGCAATAAGCACGGTTAATAAACCGCAAGAACAGAAATGCGGTTGTTCTGTCCTTCGAATTGTGGCCAGCATGTAGTTAGAGAATTCTGTAAATGGTTCTTTATTATCAATGGCATGTAACAAACCAAAGGCATGGAAAGTATTGGAGAATATTTGAAGATTAAGAAAATATTATTTGTGTGACTGAAGCTTAACAGTGATTATTTAGAATAAGCCGTGATTGGGGCAAGGAAGTATGATTGTGTAACCAAACACAAAGTTCTATGACCTTGCTTGTGGTTTAAAGTTTTTGAAATAATAGAAACTTTGACACCCTTTGAAATAGTATGTTAAGCTTTGCTCCAGTAACTTGTATTAGGACTAAGTTTCTTGATAACGCCGACCCGAAAATAGCGGGTTTATACCAAAGTTCTGAGATATTATAATCTGTTCAATGATTACTGTAGATCGATGAACTCGAATGTTCCAAAGTATTTTAATTAAGAAAGATTATTTTGAATAAATAGAAATTGATTCAATCATTGTCTAACATCTTTTTTATTCGGGCCTTCTTAAATATTATTTCAGTTCATCAAAACATCCGAAGTTACAGACGACAGCTTTAAGTAAATATTTATATTTTCTTGTCGCAAGTTTTATATTCTTGGCATATTTTAAAAAATTACATTAGGTACACAACCTTGTAAGCTAAAATATTTGTTACTATATGAAAAATATTTTTCCTAAGAATATAATTTACATAATGTTATAAGCGTTGAATTCCATTTTTATGTAGGCATGTGTTAATATAAAAAGTTCCAGTTCCATTATATTTGTTGGTAAACAAATTTTATTAGGTCATAAACTTCCACGTTTTAAGCAAGAAAGGGACTTAAATTGAGCGGAAAGTTGTGCGTAAATATTTTATTTTAATACCACCACTTACTGTGGACTTAGGTAGTAAAATTGAGGTCTGGATCTAAAGGTAAAGCTGTCGTCGTAATGTACGCAACACTACTGACTTTCATCTAAAGGGCGTATCGTCTCCCCCACCGACCGTTCGCAATTTATACCATCTAACTAAGTTTATCTCAACATTTATAGGCGAGAATGGATAAGGGATTATTGTTTTTCTTCCCAAGCTTGTTCGGATTCCCCTTATATAACTTTTTGTTAGTAAAAGTTGAACGAAACAATTGTTTTGAGTGTATTGGAAAACTACGTTTCCGTCTTGCCCGTCACATATATTTTATTTGTTCGTAGTTTCAATAGCATCAAATTCAAAGCTCTTCCAAATTATTTATTTTCTACGGAAAACGGTACGAGATTAAATTCAACCCTTTTTATAACATGCTAATGTAAAGTGCCTTTTTATTACCGCAGTTTCCCATCCCACCTTATTTATAGCAGATTGAACCCACAAGTAGTTAATAAACATCAAGGGAAGAAAACGAAACTCATAAAAGGGCTGTATCATTATTTACATAAACGCTATAAAACCGAACAAAGAAAATTTATGCGGCAAAGTTTTGGGCAATATCCGTTTTCTGTGACACGTTTTTTCGAGGGCCGTTGTTCATCGTTAATCTTGGAAACAAAAACAGCAAGTTTGGTCGCGGCGCGTCTGCGCCACCCATAATTTACGTGAAACAAGTGCGCGCGACATGCGGTGTTGTACCTACCCTACCTTCTATAGCTATACAAAAATTACCTTCCGAATACTTGGCCAGGGTCTCTTTCATGCCAGCTTATTATACGTGGCGACTAACTGCTATTAGTTGGCAAAGTTCCGCACACTTTCAACATGTACGTCGGATTTCAGGGTGCTGAAATTACAAGCAGTTTTGGGTTCTGCTTAGCGTTCGTGTTCCGTTTTATGCACGTATCGCGGCAATATTATAAATATTTTGCGAAAATAGCTCGACAAATTGCTGGAAGAGTTTTTATTCCTTGGACTTTTCGCTGCATTCTAGTTTAAAATTAGAAGTCGTTTTGCTTGTTTATACTTGTTGACTCAGTGCACTGCTCATTTATGTTTTTTGAACTTTTAGTCCAAATATGCATTCTGGAATTTGTAGAAGATGTTAAAAAAAGCTGAGGCGGCTGCCTGTTGAAGCACACAGAAGTAAAACAACTTGCGGAAAATGTAGGTACTTGAAATACAAACATGCTCTCATACTCGAACTCTGATATTTATCGAAAAAACAAAACTGTCGATAATGCCATGACCCATCTCTAGCATCCCTTCACTCAATATTTTGTTTGTCTGTCTACAAATTAAAGAAAAACAGCGACATGCGACAGCTGTCTGTCTTCTAGTACAATTAGTTAAAGTCAACCTGCCACTGCTTACTATTTACTTGCGGTAACTAATGTATACGAGTAACAATTACAGCCGAATTACTTCGTTTAAGACTATGACGCTAATTGGAATTCGTTAGTCAAGTAATTTATTGTTTGTGCTACTCCTTTAAATAAAGCGGCTAAATTAGCTTTCTAGGTCTTTCTACCAAATTCTAGATTATTTTCTAGTAAAATAATTTCATAAACATGACACCTGAGTGATAGACGTGTTAACTAGGCACCTCACCACAAGAAACTAACTAATTTAATTAAGTAAAATGATACGATGCAAAAAAAGTTTGAAATTAAACTATTTTGAAAATATTGGCAAATATGGCAACTCAAACTCTTTGTGAAAATAAACTACTGATAGAAGTTAAAAGTTACAAAGGACTGCGATCTAATTGAATGTTAATACAAACTCTAACAGATAGAAAAACAAATCAATGGAAGAAGTTACCAAAGATTCCACGCAAATGCAATGTTAACTTCACCGTTGTAACTATCTTGGCGAGCATGTGTGCGTCGGGCTTCATGTATGTGTGATTTTACTTATTCCTCCCACGTTTTAAGATCGCTAGTAATCTGCCAATGTTACTTAGACACCTTCGCATGTAGTTCATATTTAATGAGCGGGAAGGGTTGCCTGTCTCTAGCTATGTGGAACAAACGACGTCAAATGGCATTGTTTAGTCGCCTAGTATTAGCCTACTCAGCGTTACGACAGAATTCCTAATTAACTCTGAATTAACTGGAGGCTTTTCTTCGACCTCGTAACTTAGCAGACTGAATAATGAATATTTAAGTTTTATTTTAAATAATATTAATGGCCCACATTAACATGAAAAAACATCTCTCATAAAACGTTTTTATAACTCTATTTATTTTTATACGTAAATGTTTTTATCTCTTAATGATTTCGTGTAAATTGGTCTAGACTGTATTACAGACGAGTGATACAAAGCTTCGGCTTACGTTCAATTTACTGCTTATCTGTAAATTCTCAGCGCACCACATAACATATAATCCATCTTAATTAAGCGGATTAAGTAAATATAACCTAGATAATAAACAATTAATCTTTTGTATCAACGCATGTGCGGTTTGAAAATCCCTAACTCATGACTCTGTACGGCTGATAAAGACTTAAGACCCTACTAAATCAGGTAAAAGCCGACGGTGTAATGATAACGTGAATATTTTAACCTTCGTATTTTAAGACTGCCTATTGATTCACAATACAAAGGCTTGTATACACCACTTACCTACTTGTCCCTATTACAGTGCAAATGCGGCTTTCGCCCGAAAATTGATGGGCTCTCGTCCTAGCTATCAATCAAGATTTGCAACCAAAACTCCCTTTAAAGTTGAGTAAGCCCAGTAAATTTAATAAAAACAATCGTTACGGACTTTAGTGCGGAGTTGACAAATGGTAGGTACCTAGCAAAGGAATATTGATGACTGACGTGTGTTTCAACGTATCTACTAATTTTGATCGATATTCGTATGTCGTCGGAGAAATGTAGCTTCTACATATTTGGATCATAATTTCTAATGATGCATAGCACGAGCAAAGTTTTCTACGTACCGAGGTAAAAGTATGGTCAGACACCTACAACAATAAACTTGCATTGTACTTTAGAGATTATTTATCTTTTAGACAGATTTTATTGACGTATTGTGCAAGTATTTTTGAAAGCGCGCTACGCTGGTACCATTTGTTACTGTGAAGGCATGTTTCTAATTGATTTTAGTTGTATACGCTCCTATTTAAAACTGTATCGCAATTTTATCTTAAGGTGGCCGCTTTACAGTGTTACGTTTACATAATCCCGCAAATATTTATAGCCATCAATTTGTTTGATACTTACTTTTGAAACTTTGGAACATCTCAAAAGTTTTCTCGAGTACGGGTCTCTTGTGCCAATAATGGTGCTCAGCAAAAATTTCAGTCAATTTCGTAAAGTGATATAGGCGCTGGAGACGTTGCCGGCTCAAGCCGTGATTGATCGTGGTAAATGGTTTGTGATGCTCGGAGGCTCGAGCTCCTCGCCTGACAGCCGGAGGCGGCGTGCCGTGAAACTTTACGAGCTCCACCATTCGTTCGTTTAAATGGAACGAAGGGATGTTGCGACCAAAAAAACCAGCTGTCCGTGTAATAGTCACTCTTCTTTTACGTTATGAGTGCAAATATTGATGTAACGCGCTCGAGCTGAATGTAAACAGGGGCACGCCGATAAACTTTGATGTATTCTCTTCGAGTATGATGGACGGAGTTACAGTGACGTGCACTATTATGTGACGGCTTATAGATAACTTTTATTTCTATTACGGCGCGTGGTGATACATATTTTACTCGTAAATTGGTTTACTCACATTTGACTTGTTCTTCGCTTTAGCTATTTATCAAAGGAAAGTGAATATTAAAGTTTACCTTATATTCGAAGCTACGCATATAATATACATTTTTTATTATAACACAATATATTATGTTAATGAACACTACGCCTACATTCTGTGATGTAAAAGCGGAGGCGTTTTCTCAGCCTAAATATTTTTAAACGATTGTTCGGCCGTCTTTTCCACATTCGCTTATCTTACTTTATAAACCTGCCCTCATAAATATCGTAGCTATATGTTTGTAACAGCAACGTGTACAAAAGCTAGTCATAAATATCTCGCAGACCTACTTGTAGATATATTTTTTATAGCTTTATTATTGTCCACATTGTGCTCCGTTTATACACAGATGTATTTAATTCGAACTATCATTTTTATGATGAAAACTTTCGGTTTCACTAGCCCATCGTAAAACACGTACTTATGATCGTTAAAGCCGTAAAAATGGTTTCAGTATAGAATAAGCTCAATATATGAGTCTATAAAACCACGGAAACATAAAAATCGCCAAATATACTAGCAATTTCCTATATGGTAGCTTACAGCACTTGATGTTATGGCGCCGACAATTTTTTCAACTGTTAATGTAGTTAAAAGTTTATACTCAATAACTGGTAACTATTTTCGATCGAGCTGATAAAAAATTCATTGGCGCCGAGTGCCGTACTTACAGCGAACGCGTACAAAAAATTGCAACATTTACCCCGGTGACCATCTCAATAAGAGTTAAAACAAACGTTGTTTAAATAATTTTATCTATGTTTGAAGTAAAAGCTGTAAAACGCGTCTCCAGTTATGAGGGTATGACGAGTTCGAATGTTACGAGATGCAACCTATCAACATGTTTTCATTTGCAATAAAATTGGGGAATGCCCCCGAGTGTGTCGATGAAATTTCTGAAATATACATTCCAATAAAAAGAAAAGTGTTCTGGGAGACGTCGAAAATGTGTCCGCATTTGGACAAATTTGGGTCGAATGTAACCTCGAATGGAGAGAGTGAACGATCCCTTACAACCGTAATATAAAATCTAGTGGATACATCTTTTATATTGTTGAATATTCACAAAATAAGACAATGCAGTATTCATGTATTCTAAATCTCATTTTCAAAATAATACTACGTTACAACAAAATTATGCTCACTAGAAATCAGAACTGAAATGTTTAAGTGTGTGTTTAGCCAGCCAGTAAACGACAAGTATAATGAAATCTTTGAGCGAAATTGGCGAAATTTTGGTCAAAACAGTGAAACGTGTTCGGTCAATTTAATCCGGTAATTTAAATCTGTCGTCTCACACAGTTACCAGTAACGACTCGGCGAGCATTGGCGACTTTTTGTTCGCAAGATTAACGACAAAGTATGGGTCACAAAAAAAGCGACGCCAAGTACGGAAATTGCCAAAACTTCGTGTCGAAGCCTGAAATTTTCTTGTTCTAAATGTCGTCGTAAATGAAAGATGGCTCTTTTAAAATCGGAAAAGAAATTAGGAACAGACGTTATTAGGATTACGAGTTTTGTAACAACTCAAAAGTTGCTTTTTATTTCTCCGCAAGTATATTAGAATGAGTCCCTTTCGGTGTTCTATAGATAAGTATTGTCGCCAAGCCGCGAGGACTTGTATCCTCAGTAATAAAGATAGCTACCCAAATGAATACTTAAACCAAATAATAGTCGAAAACATTTCGTTTAGATTAACTTCTGCATTTTAACTAGAGCTCTTTGTTCTTAAGTTTTAAGTTAGGAGGCTTTTATTAACAACACTACAATAATGAAAATAATAACTGAAAATTACTATAAGCCCTCTTATTTTGATATCATCAGAGCACAAGTCCCATGAGACAGACAAATAATATTAGCTTAGCAATTCAAATAAATTGAAAGGCTTTTTAATTACAATTAATTAGTGCAGTTGGTTTATAATGTTGCGGTCATAAGTGGTAGGCTCCGCATCCCTTTCAATTCATCCGGGCACGCGTCGGTTACGTGCGGGGCCTGACAACCGTACAGACATTACCGCCCCTATAAATATGTATATAACACGTCCTTGCGCATACCGTAACGACCACATTATAATATGAGCGGAACAGTTACGGCTTTCGATGTGATAAACGCTTATGGTTATTCGATGGCAAAATATTTAAAACGACAATCACACAATGAAACTGGCGCTACTCGCTCGCTGTTATTTAAATAGAGCGAACAAAGCACAAAAAGATCGAGAAGGATTTAATTGAATTTTCACTGAAGAATGACAAAAGGAACAAAAGTGGGACTGTATTGATTTAAATTTTTCTCTGAAGAGAAATAAAATTGCCCTAGGCCGTGTTAATTAAACGGCGCGCATTTAGCAAAGATCAGAGCGGCTGGCGTCTTTATTTCTATATAAACAAGTGGAAAAAATGCCGTGGGGAGTGATGTCGGACGTTAAATCAGGCTTACATATGAAAAGTTACGCAGAGGTTATTTGGTGGAATTTCCTCGCTGTGCGGGCAATGCGGCGTTTCGCGGCTAATGACGAGTCCCGGCCCACAATATATCTCTCGTAGTTAGGCGCAGAAATCACGGCGACTCGTGCGCTTGATTGAGTTTTCTTTTCCATTGTACTTCCATTAACAGAATAGCTTTCTCCTATATGCTCCCCAGGGGACGCCATGTGTTCGGGGAAAATTATATCGGCAATTTTTCTTGCGTCTTGAGATAGACAGCTGACAGAGATTTTCTGCTTTTATTTTTTGTTATTGATTACTCGACCTTTGTTAATTGTGTTGAAACAATAGATAATATTTGAAGCGTTATTAGTACAATATTTTAGGGAGATCATTATCAGATATTCATTATAAAAGAGTTTATAGTAGAATTAGAACAGTCTTTGTCTTGTAATTATATAAGGTTGTAAAGTAGCTGATATCATGGTAGCCCGTAGTATTGTCTGGTTCTCGGGTATCGAAGCTAAAGTGATTTAATTTTAGCCGCTGGCGAAGAAGGGTTCGGTGCCTAGTTCTTGTACGAAAGTAAACGAAAGCGGCCCCTGAGTGCTCTTGTGGAGCTACCGTCTAATTAACGACGTATCTAATTATACCATCGTAGAGCAGGCTCCCAGCGAAGAGAATTTCCCAAATTACGTATTACGAAACGCAATTACACTTAGGGGAAATGCTATGAGACAAATTGAGTTATATTGTAATTGAAATAAAAAACGGGTTAATAGGCATGTACTTAAGTAATTGCCGTTTGCTCGTACTGATTACGTTTTGATAATGAGAAAATACTTTTTGATATGTTAGAGTGGTTTTGTTCAGTGTTAAAGCTTATTTGTTATGGCTGTTATAACATTTCATGTTATTGGAAAATACATTGAATAGCCTAACATACCTACGGGCATAAATATTTCGAACTAAATTCTCCGAAAGTGTTAATATGATTTTTTTTAATCTCTCTGTAGCTTTGTTGCACATCCAACTATAGCCATATTACCCACAAAACATAAAACAGAATAGCAAACCTAAGACAGTCTAGTGCAGCATATTTTTAAATAATGTCTAGAATTACACAGTATTGAAGCGGCGGCGGCTGCGAGGCAAGCGAGCGACAATTTGTCTAGCAATTGGTTTCTACACCTCACGTACTCACCTCTATGTAGATATACGGCTGTAAGTTACGGGCTGCACACAATGTATGTCACCCAGCGGGTTTTAACCGGGAAATTTTAATATAAAGACCCTCGTATTATATAGTGTAGTGTTATAGTAATACTTGATTTTCCGTACTTAGAAGAGATGTGCCTATTGCACATATGCTTTGTGATATCTGGGAGGACTTATTTTTATGACCTCTATGTGAAAGTATCCTTCGGGGATAAGAAGCACAATGCTTTAAGGTATAAATGTTAGAAAGAAATCTCAAACAAACAACATTGATAAGTCAGAATATTATAATTTTATCAGTAGTTCCACACAAACAAAATCGAAAATATCGACGAAAACTCGAAACGCTTTGCAAGCAAACAATTTGATTTTGCAATAGGTAATACGTAACCGTAATACTCAGTAGTCCTTAGAGGGTAGAATCAAAATTCACTAGTCGGCAACTGGATGGTTTTAGGTACCTGACTTTAGTGTTTGGGAGAGCGTATTAAGCCGGTCCGTCCCTAGTTTCGGACGTAACTAGAAATGGCCTGGAGTCCGTTAACTTAAACGTTTAGTAGCTGTAATATATTCTTGTCTTTAACCTGCGTTATTAGTAGATCAGTGTGTAGAGTGTGTCTCAGGCACGATTTCACGTTTTAACTTGACACTGATGTGACTTGATTTTGAAAGTGTTGGAATGGAAATATACTCCGCACAACACTACTTCCTGGTTACAAGGTGACGGTCATAAGAAATATAAAACTGCCTTAAGCTTTAGCTCTAAACCCACCAAATATAGTTGTACAATTAGATAAACGAATGTTTCTAAATATTACACAATCTAACAATACAAATAGTTCAACAACCCCAACTTCCCCACCGGTTTCTTTAATATAACAAGCATTGAGAGCAACGCACTGTAATCACGGTGAGCTATGATTGTCGTGCTCCCCTCACCCATTATTTTCCCCACGTAAGCTTCGGCCTGAAAATTGCACCATCCAATAGAACATGTGTATTTTTCCATCATCTTAATCTCTTCGTTCGCTTAGTACGATTATATTTCATTTCAGTTTTCCGCTCGTGTTACTCCGATATGTCCAAAACATCAAAGCATGTTAACGAGATATTATCATGTAGTTTATTAAGTGATATAGTCAGGCCTTTTTTCCTTATACGTCATTCTAATTTTGGACTTATTTTCGTTGTGTTCTTTACATAAAACGAAAAATAGCTGAAATAATACAGAAAGTTTGGGGGCAGATATTATTATTTTTTCCACGTGTTGAAGTACCTAGCAAAAAAATCTTCATAAGATAATATAAGCTGCAAGTATGATAAGTAATTGTTTTGACTGCTTGATGGCGTATTGAACATTTTTAAAATAGGTAGTGTGTGTTTTTAACCGTCTTACCACAAAAACTTTTAAACGTCAATTTATGCCTTGTCTAAAAAAATGACAAATTATGACGTTGACATACGGTTCATTTTGCAGCCAAAATTTTATTAGACAAGTGTAAAACAGGGGTTAAAGTTTTTGTAGTAAGGCCATAAATGTTTAAAATTAGGAAACCACTTTTTTGTTTTTCACTCGATTAGTGAATATTTAAGTATAGGTTACCTCTTCTACGAATATAGATAAGGCATAAATGTATATTGCCATTTACAGTCTGTTACGTATATTTTAATGTGCTCATAAAATGCTCTCTAACATGCCAACGGGTCTTCAATTTTAAGTAGCTATGACTACGTGTCCTGTGTACCCGATAGTATAATTCCTACCTTCTTGAAAATATTATTTCAGTACATATTCCTCATGTTTATTTATCACGAGTGTCGTTCACATCTGACCATTTCAGATTTCAGCTGTCTCTTACAGGAGTATGGAAAATGTGACTTATATTAGGTAAAACGTGTCTAGATCTTTCGTATTCTTATGGCGGGATTCCGCCAAAAATGTATACGAGACAACGTCAGTCTACTACTAACATGTGTTTTGGGTACACAGATAGCAATTTCGTGGACATTTCACAAGCAATTTGGGACTGTTTTCTATATATAGTGAGTAGACAAGAAGAAACATTTGAATGCATCATAATTCTGCACATTGGTAGAATCTCACCTTAAGGCAACAGAATGGGCATCAGTGAGCTACGCATGTCTTTTTTCATTTTTGAAACGATGCTTAGTTAAAAGTCTTGTAAGCAGTTTATAAAGACTTAAATTCAATGCTGCAATGTAATGTACTCTAGTCTAGGGGTTCTTAAAATTAAAGTATTATTAATAGGTCTTGTCTAGAAGCTTTATTAGTTTGTACATCTTGATCTGTCATTGAGGTAAAGCAAGTTATGTTTACAGTTAGATCTCTGATTGATACTTTAAGCCTCTTGTGGATTGCCAAGTTTGTTGGAGCACATTTAGTTAGGGTCGCAATGGTTGTTACCTCCTGATATTAATTATAAGGACTTACCTGTAACTACCTGTTCTGTGTGGTTCCAGATTTTCACGCCTTGGTGGGTAGGAACTATTGCACTTATATAAATCTTGTTAACAGTAATGTTTTTGACTCCACGCAACCTTCTTTTCTTTTTCCTTCCTAGCAATATGAGTTGCACAGAACGGGCAGAATGAAGTGGGTTCTTGTCAATGGGGCGATGGGCGTTTACCCAACACTTGTAACCTCTCGATCGCCAAGCCAACACTTTAGCCATTGGGCTGTTGCCACTTTTCTTTTCGCTTTTCTTACTTTAAAACTGAAATAACAAATATTTTACGTGATAGCTAAATAGGTATGTTCTGCCGTCAAGGGAAGGTAACATATGTAAGTTTACTTGCTGACTGAGTTAGATGATAAATGGATAGTTTAGACATTCAGAGCTAGGTCTAAAATGGGTGGGCCTTATTTAGACAGGTTATTAGGGGACATCCCTAAACATACGTGCTACAGAACAAAAGAAACATATTGTTATGATATGTTCGGATTTGCATCTGCAAATGACAAATGTGGAAAGTCACTCTTTAAAAAAAAGTTCTCATTTACTTTAGTAAGAACTCCAAAATATGAAAAGGACTTTGTTCTTTATACCTTTTGAATTATTTAAAATATCTGAATACATAGGAATTGGAGATTACAAAAATAATCTCCATTTCGTAGAATTGTATTGTTTTGTATAATTTTGCATTTAAAGCTTGATTGCGTTTGCCATTGCAATATTCCTAGAAAATTTAATTTGCATAAATCTATATCGATATTTATTATATGAATGTTTTAGCGTTTTAACATTTTGTAACAAACAGCACCCAGTCTGAAACACACACCTTTTAGAAGTTTTATTTTTATTTTTTATATTTATTTCCAACGAGTTTTTTATCACGTATAGATTTCATAAAACATTGAAATACGTATAACGCAACAGTGGAAATGACATTAATTTCAAAATAAAATCAATGAACACCAATCTTAGAGAGATTTATTTAGTTATTTGACCAGGAACCCGCTCGTCTCGTTAGTTCTAGTAGCTAATCATGCTTACCGTAAGTTGATTGGCCTACAAGAAGGCGCCTGGCCTACCTTCCTTATGGTACCTATTCCTGCTATCTTTCCTTCCTCCGTGATTAATACCAGACATGGTCTATTTAAACACATCAATAAATTGTTTATTTGTGAATAATTAACGCGCAGTACATTTACTACGAAAACAAACAACAAAAAAGTAAAAATAAATAATTCATCCAAATAACCGCAGTTCAAATGTTTTTTTTTAAACACGCATCCAGTGGGTCCATTAGATGATGCCTATATTCGGTCGGGCGGCCGAATAGCTCGTTTTATTTGGTTTATGTAACAATTAGGGAGGCAAATAGCAGGAAGGGGTTCCGCATGCTCGGTAATGTTAGCTATTTCGGTGCTGAAATTAAGCTCACTCCGTACGTCGGTCGTCGAACCATTTTTGTTTAATTTGCCGATGTTTGGTTTGTCCGAATCTAGGATAATTAGGTTTTGAATTTGTGTTGCGAATATGAATTGTTAATTGGTTTGTTTTTTTTAGAAATTAATTAGGGTTAGGTTTAAGTGATTGTAGGGTTTCCCTTTTTTATGTTTTGGGATTTTGTATCATAGGTTTGTAGGTACCTACGTTATTTTCGTATAAACACGTCTTTGAATTAAATAATTCTTGATTAGCTATATAAAGTAAAAACACATTTTATTTCAAATAATTTGAAAAAAAGAGGTATGTAATGGCTTTTTATAATTCTTTAGTACTTAGTTCGAGATAATCCTAGAGAAAATAAACTTTGCCTATTAAACATAATTTTCCTATTCTGTAGCTATATTAAAAAGCAATTAACAGTTGATTAAGGGAATTAGAGCAATACTGAAATTACTCTGTAATGAAACAATACCTCGCAGTTTAACAAAGGACATAGAAATTCAATTAAGATTATGCAAAATTGATCAAAATAATAGTATTAATTTTCATTGCGATGCATTCCGAATGAATTGTTTAGCCTCACGATTTTGTGGTGAAAGCTTACGACTGGTTGCAAATACTTACAAGAAATTTATGAAATGGTAAAGGCGCTTTTAGCCTTTAGTGTATTTTAGCATAACCAAGGAATGATGTTATGATTGTTTTTAGAAATGACGACATGTTTTTGAAGTAGATAGAAACTTTAACTTTTTAACCGACTTCCCAAATAGGAGGACGTTTATTTCGAAGGAGAAAAGAGTGACGTTGCTTTTTAATTTCTCCGAAAAAATGTAATCGAGCCAGGAATTTACACAAATACATATGTTATTATTTTGGTATAGATATTTATATTTAGGTAGTATTTTCCTCTCAGCTCCTATATTTCTTATCATAATCTAAATATAGTTTGATATGACCTAAGCTAGCTGGATGTTTTACGTGCTCGGTACGTACTAGCAATTTACGAGCAGCGTGCATTTCCATGCAGTTTTGATAAGTGCACACCCGTATGAAGATTACTTGCACTTTGCAACGTACTGTGGCTTACGTGGTTGTCCGTACAAATGGTCGACAAATTGTTGATAGTCTCAAGTTACCGTGAAAGTAGATATGTGAATAAAATGTTAACTAAGAGAGAGGTGAAAATTTAATATTATTTGTATCATAGTACATATACTTACTAGCTGTTTTCCCGCGGTTTCATCTGCGTCCCGTCAATACCACCACTCGTAACGGATTCCTCTTTAATATAACAGTAGGTATATGTAGATGATTACATTATTATAGATGGTTAATGCTCAATCCTTCTCCGTGTGAGAGGAGGCCTGTGCCCAGCAGTGGGACCATAAAAAAAGGCTGTAACAGTAACAGATGATTAAATATCAGACTAGCTTCCGCCCGCGGCTTCGCCCTCGTAGAGTTCGGTTATATCGCGTTTCTAAGAGGATTCTTCAAAAGTCCGGGATAAAAACTATCCTATGTTCTTTCTCAAGGTCAACTCTGTCTCTGTACCAAATTTTATTAAAATCAGTTCAGTGGTTTAGACGTGAAAGCGTAACAGACAGACAGAGTTACTTTCTCATTTATAATATTAGTAGGGATTTAAAACATCTCACAACTGTTCCTTATCATGGACCCACCTATCCACTGCAAGAAAAAGTACAACATAAAACAGCTGAAGTTAAAATAAGAATATTAATTACAGTGTTATATTTTAACTAGTTATAGCACCTTTTGTAATACGGGATGAAATTAATTACATTATCATGAAACTTGTGTATACTTACATATTTGTGTTTCCACACAGCAGGCCCATACTGTTGAATTTAGTGATTGATGAGACTTTGTAATAGGATTTGTTCTGATTCCTATTTAATTTCCTGTACGGATATTTAGCTGTCGTTTTATTATAAATTCAACGATCGTTTACTTTCGTGTTTACCTTCGTTTTGGAATTTGTTGTGGTAAGTATTGTGAAGACTGGTGGGATCAATCAAAAGGCCGAGAGGTGTGCAAGCGGGAGTCCTTTGCCCAACAGCGGAAAATGTGTTATCTGATTATGTAGTGGCTGATGCAGCTTTAATTTCAGTATCCGATTAATTAATTTATAAAAATTTTGAATATTTAAATATAAATGAACCTCATTCCGTAACATTAATATCGTAATTTCACGAGTCTGTCATTCTCTATGTATCATTTCATAAAATAATAATTCATATTTACTGTAATCCTGCCTATTTGCACGAATTTGCAATATCTCGCTGATAGCGTTATGTATTGAAAATTATAATTTTGCTTGAAATATAATTTACGGCTTCATTAAAATATCATTTTAACAACGTACCTGTGATAAGCATCTATATTTATTCAATTTAATTAAACAGGTATGTACCCACAAAAACGATAACAAAAACCGTGTTTTCATTTTACTGTCATCAAAATTGATTTAAAGAAAGTATTGATTTTAATTAACAGATATCGAAATTCAACCCATTCTGTTATTCGCTAGCTTGATTAGATTTTCGTGAAACAATGTGTAAAGGGACAGATAACAAATTGAATCGCGAGTTTATTAAAATTTGTTCGTGTTTAAGGCAACATAATTCTTTTGGTCCCTATTGGAGCACAATGAACAGGAATGTCAACAAAACACCGAGTCATTGTAACAAATGTAATGAAAAACAATAACGATGAAATGGAATCACAACATACAAAAACGTACAGCTCACTCCTGTTATATTGACACAAGTGCTGCCCAAAAGTTTCGCGTACCTCGTGCTGGCCAAATGCCCACCTTTCATTTAACGGTAACAAAGAACGTCGTTGTTGAAACCTTTGTAGAAAACGTAATAATATTAATAACTCGGATGAATTTCTGTATGAAATAAAAGCATAAATGGACGCATAATTACACAAACTCGTAGCTGTTTAAAGCACACAAAAATTACGAGTACTTTTAAAATTAAAACGCAAAAAATTCGTTTCATGAATTCATGATACGGAACAAAACAGAGGCAGGTATGCAAAAACTCCCACATTCTAAAAAAAAGTTTATAATAAAACAATCTGAAGCTCCGAGTGTAATACGGTGAAAAATGAGACGAAAGAATTTAAAATGGCCAACATTTACGGAATATTTCGTGCAGTAAAAATAGGATAAAAGAGTCAGATATGTTACGAGAGTGTTGTTCATAATTATTCCATTACATAATGTGGGAGATGTAAAAGGAGGAATAAATGCAAACAATGACTTTGTTGTGTGTCTCGCTTTTGAATGGCCGCTGTTCGTCGAACATAGTGCAGTTGAATTTTCTTAATATTTACGTGGCACGTTCACAGCAACAGGCGAGTTACAGCGAAAACATAGCGTTGCGAGCACAAGCCGCAAACCCCTGGAGATTCAGACGACTCGCTTGGAATAGCTTTGTGTCGTATTCCTTTGTCTTTAACTGAGCATCCTACTATCTCTCTAGACATGCTTATATATTCACAACTTAGCCCCGAGCCCCTCTGCGCCATCCGCGCATATGTTCTCCCAGTTGATTGTTTCGATGAACACGCTTACGTATGCCGCCAAGTAGAAAAAACTTAGATACACATAATATATTGCAAAGTTACTAAGAAGATTCAATTTGTAATATGCCATTTTAATCTTTATAATATGATATACTTTATTACTAAAAATATGAATGCTATTAAATACGGCCATTGAACGTTATCGGTGGATCATAAAGAAGTCTGAGCCACTTTCATGGTAAGTAATATCTTAAAATATTAAATTCTTTTACGAAAAATATTTAAATATGTAACCACCAAAATTGAATAAAGTGTCCCTAAATTAAATACCTATTTTGGAATTGCAAAAGTTTGAAGCAAGCAAACAATTCGTTAGGAAAGATTTGCTTGAATAATTTCACGTAAATACAATCTTTCGCTCGATTTGCAATTCACATAACGACCGCCAGCCTAAATTATTCATTTTATTTTTAGCGTTCCGTATTCAGGTAGCGGGTTTAACTCAATTTTCCCACAAACAATGTTTCAATTAAATTGATTGATGTTTGACTGCACTTAATAATGTGTGGGAAAGATAAAATTAATGGGATCGAGGAGCTTTAACAAACCATGTAAGTACATTTTTGTGCTAGTGCTTGCTCAATTTAAGCAAGAACTTTTTTTTTAACGATAATCAATTTATTCTGTTTGTGAGGTAACTATTCACTTGGATGCAAAAATATTTTTCTTGTTATTATATATATGATATGAATGCACGTTTCCACATGAGTAGGAATAATTAAGCGGTAGCCAGTTGTATTGTATGAGCTTTTCATCCATTTGTAGCGATCTCGAAAAGAGATTAATGCCGCAATATGATTTGGCGAGCCTTTGCCAACTTTGCAAATGCTATATTGCGGGTACGTATAATACGTTATTAATTTGATGAAGTGAAAGCTATGTTATTGTACCATTTCATATATGCTAGATGAGATTTATTGCAGTGAAAAATACAACCACAAAAAAGTCCCCGATATAGTGCGACAAAAGACCGGGTGAAGTTCATTTTTCTAGTCGCCGTAGAACCGTTCTTTGTCAAAAAACAACCTTGCGTGTAAGCGAGCCCTTTTTTCCTCGTTGTCAAGGAAAATCCGTACAAAACCACGTGCGATTCTGTGGCCGACTATACTCCGTATCGCAACAATTCTACACAATCAACGTTAATTAATTAACGGAGTTGAAAAGAAAATATTATCCAGAAGGAAATCCCTGCGCAAAAAGTCATGCTCGATATTCTTTTTTTTAATTCCGTTCATCCGCCATGAAAACATGTTTATTCAGCAAACATGGCCGTTTTGTTATCGTATGGTCTGTAATTCGTGCATAAGCGGGATTATCTGTGAATTAACCCGTTAATGTGTATTAGCCAGGCGTGGACAATAATTAGGTATTAATAGGTATATACCCATTTGGCAAATTAGGTTGGTGTAATTTCAAAACAGCGAATTGACTTTACCAACATGTGAATATACATATGTGTCGTTGATACGAAATGAATGGAAAATGAATAATTCGGCTGTCATAGGAAGACACCCGATATATTGAGTCTTATAAAGATGATAAATTGTGTTTTGAATTTATAAGCAAATTACAATCATTCACATTTTTTCTCCGTTTGTGAGCGTGGAATTTTATATTAGCAACTGTCTGAATGGGCATGTCTCTACCCTCTACTCTTTGCGATGTCCTAATATTACTAACATCGGTGTCCACAAGTGCGTATGAACTATTTTAAAAAATCGTACGGAACACAGTCCATAATCAAGACTGCTTAATCAAATTAACAAAATCAACCTGTAGAATATTACATAAAAGTAAATTAAAGCCATCATCCGTGGCCCTGAATATCAGTAATCCTGTTGCCTCCCAGAATTGGACCCTTATAATCCAACCCTTCAGTTTCATCCTTGGTTCAACCCTCGTGTGATTGACGTTTCGGTAGCGATTATTACTGGGGTCTCTCAGACCCCTCTTTGCGAAACCCCAGATTATGACCACAGAGTTTTTTGACTGTGTATCTGTGACAGGGCAAAGCGGTCATAAGATTTGTGCAGTATTATTTTAATGCTGTTTCGGACAGCCGGACAGTGGTCGCGGTATCTACTTAATCTCGCTGTGAACCGTTTTAAGGGTATTTTATTTGGAATTTAATGTATAATCTCCGAGTGTGTTTATTTTGTGTAGATGGTACTTGGTAATCTGTTCGGTACGGTTCTAAGCGTAGGCAAAGTAAATAGACGGAGGATACGGCAGAGCACACACTCCAGGTGTGCCCATCGTGGGCTGAACCCCGCCGCGCCCTGATGGCAGTGGTCGGGAACGATCTCTCGCTTCCCAGCGTGATTGCTGCCATGCTGGGAGGTGAAGAGACATGGGAAGCGGTAGCCTCCTTCTGTGAAGACATCATGTCCCAGAAGGAAGCTGCGGAGCGCATGCGGGAGAACGATCCTCTCGCGGTGCCGCTCCGTAGACGAAGAAGGGGCAGAAGACGGCGAATACAACCTCCGTCCCCATCCGCCCTGGGGGGTGATCAGCGGGCGACAGGCGCGGGGGCGCCACCGCCTGCATCACAAGGATCAACCCCTGCGCTCCGGCCATTATAAGGATCCATCCCCACTAGGGGGAGGAATGAGGGGCCTGCCGTAAGGCGGGCAATCGCCGGTGGGGGACTGGATGCCATAGATTCCCAGACCCCCTCCACTCAGGCGAGGTCGGAGTGCCGCTGGGCCTTTTTAGTGGGTATACCGGGAACGTTTTTACCGGGGAGTCCCACATACCCCTCTCCCGTCCCCCGACGGGAAGGGGATGCGTAATAGCATTTTTAGCCCAGCGACAACAAAAAAAAAAAAAAAAAAAAAAAGGCAAAGTAAATAGCCTTGTGTTGAGTTTGATAAAATAAATAAGAGAATATATAGGTTTTTGATCCGTGATTATAATATTTTACCACGGAAGAATTTAGGCTTAGAAAATAGCGCGTCACTTTTTTTAGTGCAATGCCATTATTTAGTAGAAAAGCTTTTAGAAAAGAATCCTATCAATGTATATAACCATCCATCCAGGAGTATATTATTTCAGTTAACTGTAAACCCGATTGTTCAGAAGTACCTAGTAGAACCTCTACAATACAAAATACAATATCAAACATTTGCCTACTTTAAATATCAGTTCGATCTAACACAAGGTACCAGGAGCCCATAATGCTAGCGTATGCTATACAAAGCAGTAGTGTGTACAATATGACCTCTCCGGTCGTTAAAGGAGCGCGGAATAAGCAAACATGCGTAGTCTGCAAACCTACTGAGGATCATGCCACGAACTAAGTTTTGCATTGGAAGTGTTGCGAAACGTTGCTAAAGATATACTAGATATGGCCTCTTTAGTGAGTGTTCCTTATAACCTGTTGCTTGGTAAATAAAAAAGATGAAATGAGACAAATTAAAATTAAACATCTATGAACGATTTATCATAGTTTTTAGCGAGCTTAATTCAATAAGGACACAAGTGCAAGGGCATTTTAAAACAACTGCAATGGATGTCTGTTCAAGTTTGTATATTTTGTGATGAATATCGGTTAATTACAACTAATTAGTTTAATGGAAGCTACACGCTTTTGTACTCAGAAATGACCGTGCGTTGCTTTAAATTTAAATGACGTGGTACGTTTTGCTACTCATATTTATAACAGAGAAGTATCTAAATTGACAGCTTGATAAATGAGATTGAGATGAACGTATTTTGCTTTGTTTATTTTACTGTAATATGTACTATACGATACGGTCCTAAACGTTAAAGCAAAACCACATTATATAGTGTCCATTGTTTCGTTCACCGACTGTTCAAAGACACCATACAGTTCATATTACAATACCGGAAGGCACCTCAAGACTCATAACAAAGCTGGTAGACATAATATTCAGAACTAAATCTGTGGCGAGGCTGTAATATCAGTTCATGTCGCTTCACGGAAGCCACAAAACAGTAATCTCTAATCGCACATTGTCAAGAAAGAGCAAAATATTCATAAGACTACATATTCTTATTACGTGCGGATGAGGGCGTTAGGTCGGCGGCGCGTCGGCGCATAATGTGTTACAATGTGTTCCGAGGTAACAACCTGGGCTTATGAGGCTCTTGTGGTACCACAGATAAGGCACGCCGGAGGCTTTGTGAAGGTACTTGTACAATGTAATAAGGCGCCCACGGTAATACGGGGACGCCCGTCTATTTCGCACCTTTTATAAACAATGTTTACGTAGCTAGCAAGCTCGTTGTATCAAGGATGCAATTAGTTTTCAGGTTCATTGTTATTCTTCTAGGAACGTATGAATTCAGCGCGGTAACAAAACGCTCTCGACAGACGCACGCCGCCGCAGCGCTCGTGACGCATCACTCGCGACTATCGCTGTGTTTGCTGTTGAAAATATACATTTTTACGCTTTGTTTTGCACACGTCTGGGCTACTAAGATAATATGAATAATGCATAAAAACGTTCTACAGAATTTCGTATAGTCTATTTGAAGGTTCATTCCCTAAGTTCTCTTAGTAATGTTTTTTTTTTTTATTATGCTTTTTGTCTTCAGTATATAAACTCCAACATTTTAATACCAGGCATACTTAATAAGTTCTGTTAAATGTGCTACTGTATCTTTGCACATAATCCTAATGTTGAGACGTGGCTCAACTCGGCAAAGACTCGTGCGTAATGGAACGATGTACACACGTGTGGACTAACGAGGTCGTTTGAGCTCTTCAAATATAATAAAAGTGGCCTAAAAAGTTTCCTAGTTCAAACTAGAAGCGGGAAACTAGTGCTCGAGCTGGAAAATTCGTCGGGGAGATAAAATCTCGACGCCTCTCCAATTTTCACTATGTTTTTTTATAAACGAAATTATTTCAAGTCTATTCGAGATGCGCGATTCATTATGCTCGCAGTTGCAAGAGTGGAGCGCGGTGGAGTAAGAGGCAAGTTTTAATAATGTAGGGCGGTTGGCAAGGCTGCTGCCGTTTCCTTCCATTCATCTCTCCCCTTTCCGGTTGGCGCAATTAAAACGGCGGCTTGTTCCGGCACTTAAAAAACTTTTAAAGTATAGGTACAGACAATTTGAACAGTACCCACCGGCACATTGTTGCGAATTATACAATAAATTTAATTTAAGGGATTGTATTAATTTCAGCTTGTTAAGGCGATAATTGCGTTGTTTTGACTTGTTCTTGGTTTAATTTGTGTTTTGGGAAATGTGTACATACCGAAGCGAACGTGCTCGCCATATTGTTGGTTGATAATTTAATTTATCATGATGTCGTTTAACTGAATAGGGGCGTTAAAATGAAACTTGGGTTCATAAGACGTGCCCTGACGAGGCGCCCCTTGCGATGTCTCATGAATGCAATACGTGACGTCATCGTGGTACACAATCAGCGGGTAGGCCGGTGTCGCGAGACGGCGGCGCGCCCGGTGGCGACTCGGCTTTCGATCGGGCCAGTAAAACGTCTGAATCATTCGCGTGTGGTTGAAGCTATTCACCGCTGTGCTGAAGTTCCGCTACGCGTGATTAATGGTCTCGCGTTCCCTCGACATTGTGTTTTTGTGATGCAAATAACTCGAGCCGTCGGAACAAGGAAAATTGAGTGGGAGGACCGAGCACCACCGCAGTTTCAATTGCTTCGCCGCTGAATACTGATGAAACGTTTCGGTTAAAGGCATTATCTCTGTTGCAATGTTTAAGGTGAAAAGCGGTTGACATAAGCGATGCGATTTGTAACGAGACTCGTTCACCTTCAATCAATGTAAGCTGGGATTTCAAGGGCAATGTAATGCTGATGCCTTTTTATCCGATTACGATTAATGCGACATGAGGGTCGTCTGCGAATAAAATAATGTCGAGTTCAAACAAAGACAAGCTCAAGGTATATTCTATGAAGATACCTATGTATCTCTAGGTAAAAGTATTACTACAAGACTTTGTAAAGATGTCGGTTTTAATCCAAGTGAATATAAAGTTTGTTCATTAATACAGCTAGATACTGGTTAAGTTAATCTAATACTATGTATGTGTAGTGTACTTTGTTATTAAAGTTAAACTTGGTGCGCTACTGAAACCGTATTTAGGAGTCAACGTCCGCTTTAAGTTATGTTCGTTACAGAAGTCAGACGAAACACATTATATTAAGTTACATTTAAGTGCTTCTCATCACAATGGTAGTTGGTATATCATTTCTGGCGTTCTATTTACAATTTAGCATATAAATCTTTATATGTTTTCTTTTAGATTGGATACACTGTAGTAAACTTTTATTAGGTTCTTTGTTGACTAAGTAGATACGTTATCTCTTACATTATTGTTAACCATACTATATAGGCACATATCATATTCAATCTTTCAATGTAAGAGATAGTACGATTGGTATTTAATCGTTCCAGGAGTAAAGTGACTAACAACGATTCAATGCGAACTGTTTCATAGCGCAACTTTTCACTTGATAGCTTCCTCACAAGATAAACTTAAAACAAATGACAGCAGAAAAAAAACATTTATATTAATGTAAACATATTGGTAGTTGAAAAACGGGCCACTGCTCAGCAACCACAGCATACTGAACAAATAGAAGTGTACCTTTTAATACAAACGGAAAAATATAACTAACATTAGTCACAGATTGTGCAGTCGGTAATGCTTTGGACCAGTTTATTCTGAGTGCACATTCATGAAACAGTATTCAGAGCAGGCATGTGGTTTATTAAACGTATTTACTATTCAGCTATTATAATCTTACAAGCTTTAACGAGACAATGCTGGCGTAGATATTCTCTTGTTTGTTATTTTGTTTTTAATTTTTAATTCCCGACAGAAAAAGAGGGGTGTTATGAGTTTGACGTCTATATCAGCGGTAGTGATAGCTTTAGCGGCAGCGAAAGCGCTCCTAATAAAATTATTTTTTTATTAGGGTTATTACTATCCCAGCGCAACGCAACGATAAAAAATCAAATATTATTGATATATTGATCAATTTCTATGATAATTTTTATAGTTTTCATAATGGATGGCAAAAGTGGTAGATAGTGTTGGTTTATTTTAAACTCATTCAAGATTACAGAAATTGGTTTCAAGGTTACCATTTTTCAACATTTTCTTATCGAAAACGAAATGACTTCTCAATAAACCCAACTTCAAAGTTAGTACAACATCAAACGACAAAACTTTTACAATAAGAAATCTCTGAAATTGTGTAAATAGCATCACGTTCGTGAAGATATTACACGCACGCACACGAAGTTACGCGTTACTGTATGAGAGTAGAGTTACACGGCACAACACCTCCACTGATACGAATTAGATAAAACAAGATTAAATAAGTTTCAACGAGATAATAATATCATTCTCCAGCGAAAACATCTCGACAAACTTTCATGTTAAAGTTTTTGCAGCGAACGTTAACTATGCAAACTTCTCCTGTCGTTCTTCCACTTTGAAATGTGAAAACAATTCGTGTCTACCCCGGCAAGGCGGTCGCAACAAAAAACCCTTCGTAAGTAATTAAGAAGTTTCAGAACACCGGCTCATTGGCATACTTTCGGCTTGTAATACGCAGTTAATCTCGGTGCAAAAACTTGGCGTTCTATGTTATAATTCACAAGGGCCCGCCCGACGCCACCGACAAGGGTGAATTTCTTATGAGCACGTGTATTTGTCACAAAAATCTATACGTATATTAGACTTGAAATTACGTGCTTTGTGATTTTAGCGTGAAAACGTGAAACTGACGTAGTTATTCAGACCACATTATCATTAGTATTCTTTCACCCACACTTTCGGGTGAGTACGGAGTAATTTAGGCTCTCACAGTCCTTAACTTGTTTTAAAGTTGGTAATATTGTCTGCCACGCTCGTCGCGGCTGGGTCACGAGGAACATTTCATTACGATTATTGTCGAGTTAACGATGTCTTACTAAGTTCACTCGAGGCGGGGTATGCTGCGAATTTGAATAAATTCGTGCTCACACACGGCTCAGTCATTCTCCGCAGCGTCAGACGAAGTCGGCCCGATGTCGCACAAAGAAACGGCGGTAATTCACCAGCTTAGCGCGATCCACTCTTATCTCTTTCAGTTGTGCGAGCGAAGGAGCTCTTAAATCTTACCGAAGCTCGAATACTACTCAAGAATACTTACAAGCCTTTAATTCGAGACAAATTATTGCATAATTTAGGAGTGCCTATTTAAATCCCTAGCTGCGCGCTTCGACGGTGACAGTTGTCGCGGCTTAGCTTTGTGTCGGAGTCAATTATATTTTTAGCAAAAGGATTCTGTCACAAAGGCTAAAGTGCTTAAAAGAGCAAACATCTACTCCTTAATATTCTGAAAGCGAAAGTGAAACAGTTTGCTTGATTTCTCTACAGTTAATCCAATTTGGGGAAAAATACTGCAAAGTTTTTAGCTAGTTTATTTCTGCATTGTTTTAAACGACAACTGCATAGCGTCTGAATATTTAAACTGAAACTATGTTAAAGTTCATGTATGAAGGTATCTGTGCAAATTTTTCATTTTATGTTTGCAGATCGCAGCTATTGAAACACCGCTATTATGTTGAAACGAAACACTGGAAATGCTTTCGTTCTAAATCGTGCAGAACATAGCTCCCTAACAATAGATAGATTTATTATTTGTTGTTGCTGGAATCATTTTGTAATGCTTGTTTTCACCTTCCATTACGAGTTCTAGAATTTGTGGTAAAAATTGAGTTAATAATTCGTGAAGTCTATATACCCAGTAATTTATTTGTTCAAGGCATTTTCAGTATCAAAATTTAGTATTCAGTAACGTATGTAGGAAAACTTGTGAAATATCGAAACACTTAATCAGCTGCATATGTATATGATGCCTACAAGATTTTTAATTGAGTAGTCATTTATATAAATTACCAAAAATAGACATCGGTAAGTAAAACCATTGACGTACGAAAATTGATTAAAAATAGTTGACAATATAATTAACTTAAATGTTGACTTAAATTACTACTTCGGATATACTAATAAAATTCTTATAATTGCCGCGGTTCTATTCTCGTCCCGAAGGAACTACTCCGGAAGTCTATGCTTTTCTTAAGACTTAAAGTCTAGGTTTATCTGTATTCCTATCATATTTCATTTAAATTGGTTCAGTAGTTTAGATTTAAAAGCGATACACACAGGTAGACCAGCTAGAATCTGGGTACCCTAGGAGATCACCAGCATAGAATCACCTATTTTAAATTTTGTAACATTATTCTCGTACACTGTAACTCCCTATAACACGTGGTGAGCTTATGCTCACCTATAGCCACTGTAATATCACCAAAAATTAATTACCACCACAATATGAACTTGTACATTGTTTCGGTTTCACATTTAATTCCAGCGACAATTATTCGGGTACGTTACAAAGGCAGGTTTTGCGCGAGTAACCTGAGTTATAAAAAGGGTCTCGACTCGACCCAACTAATACCCTTGTCATGTTGAGATGAAATTAGTTGAACTCGTGCAGCTGCGCTAGGGAAACCCGCTGTTTGTCCGAAATTTATGTAATCTGATAATATAACGTCAATGTAAGGCAGTCAGGCATTGCCTTAAACGCTGCAATGTGCGCTTCCGCTGTTGGCTTAATTAATTGATAGCTGTTAGGGGAGGGGTCAAGGAAGTGGGATGTGTCGAAATGTGGTTGCCGCGGTTTTTGGATGGCGTCTTTATTTAGAAGTGCGATGCTTACTTAAGTAATGTTTTATGTAAGAAGAGATTGTTGTCAGAAGTAGTAGCTAGTTGCGGGTAGCTTTTCTACAATTTTTTTTCATAGATGAAAGGATGGTTTATGATTACATAAACAAGTTATTATTGACATAATTTAAAATTAAAATATAAGTTAAAATTCCATAATAGGTATTCAACAACCAATTTAAATCATGCAAACGAACGTCACTGGCGTCGTATAAAAAATAAAAAAAGTATCCAATCCAGCCGGCAATCAGAAAAATATTAATGTCACCGTCCTTGTAAATTATTACCGAAACAGATGTTACAGGCAAACAAGAGGTATTCGTAACAGAGATTAACGAGACAAAGAGAACTTGTATAAAAACGTACCAAAGCAAAATAAACTTATTTTATGACAAATATACCACCATTTACAATAACTAAGAGTACTCAAATGTACGTAGATTGTGACGTAAACAGGCGTAGTTAAGTGTGTATCGTTAATCACGTGACTATAAAGCGGTCACGTAGAACGTTTGCTTGCGCTGAAAACAGCGGTTCTATTGAACCCTGTTGTATGAACATTTTCGAATAGTTCTCGATTGTTCTAGAACTTCAATTAATGTCAGTGATGTGGAGAATATATTGTTTAAATAAACTTCTAGTGGGTGATCTGATAGGCTCTGCTCCGCCTTTAGAACATCAGACGAAATATACCGAATGACTATTTAGTAGGTACTGATTTATGTGTTACACAATAACAACATTACATTAAAAAGTTTAGGACTCATACTTTTTTTTCCACAGAAGGTTTGTTCATCAACAATCTGCCTACACTAATTGGCTGGTTGCTGATAAATAATATTATTTGTACATACTTTCTCACAAATAATGTATGAAATGGTGATATGACAGAAATATGTTGTGGTACTTCCACCCAATAATTGAACAATAAACAAACCATTATACTGATATTGTCGTTCTATTCGATATCAAAACATTGTTAGTACTGAGAAACAAAAGCAACTCGATAAATGTATCACTATTACCTAACTTGATTCGGAATTGTCACCGACCACAAATCGAACGAATTATTGCCAATCAAACAAGTTGCAATAGCTCGCCTGTGTGTGTTTGTACCGCTGTATAATTTTGCATTTAAAATCGTGTTCAGTTGTTGTGACATGAATTTATATATAGAGGACCTTATTTGATAAGATAAATCAAATAAGGTCATATTTTTTAACTATAAAAGTACATAGGTTTGTCCATATTTGTGCTTTTCGCTTAATTAACGGTATATATCTATGATGTATCACGTAAAATATTCGCATAAGTGTCAGAAATCAACAACAAAAGCCGTCAAAAGTGAGTACAACTATATTATTCGACACTTCATCTTTCACTGTTAACCCTTAAACCATAACCTCCTGCTGTAGGAAAATGTATCTAAGTTAAGTACTATATACATACTTATTATGTACTACATTATATACTACACCGAGGAAATTTATGTGTTACTTTGAGTAATGAATAACTATTTAGCTTTCTCAATAAATACGCCTGAGAAGCTGGGATGTAAATTGCATCTTCCTTACGACGAGGATATATCGCCTTAGAGACATTTCAACTGAATTATAGATCTGTGGCTTGGCCTATATGTCTTCCTATAATTTATTGAGCAACTCTCAAAGATTACGAGGATTATTTACTGAGAAAATAAACAGGCATTTGATGTTAACAATTTGTCTGTCATCTGCTCCGAATAGAAGTAGCTGAATGATCCTACGTGAATAAACATTTTCTATGTGTACGCTAAAAATAACTTCCTAGCCTCGTTCACGTCAGAAAAACTTGTAAAAAAGAATAATCCCTAGCAGCGGCGCTAAATCCTCTTTCAATTTTATTAGTTTCATTTTAAGAAACTCAAGTGTGAAAAGAAAGTAAGTGTAAAATCGCTTCTTCAAACAAGTTTGACGCACAACTAAGGAAGGATTACGAACCTTCAGTAAAAATTCTGCAGGGAAATGGCAGCGTTCGCTTCCGTCGTTATTAATATCATCTGAGAAGTATGCCTCCCCCGGGAAACATTACAGTAACGGCCATATAAAAGACAAATGAGCCAAGAATACGATCGTGAAAAGCCTGTAATTTTTAAAATATATTTTCTTAAAGCCGCTTTACTTCCATTTTTTATTCATTATTATACTCTTTAACTGTAATATCTTTTGTTTAAAAACATAATAAAAACGTTTTACTTCATCTTATCTTAATCGCAGTGTCTACAGACGACTCGCCCTATATCTTTGCTATTCAAAAACGGTTTTATTCAAAAAAGTGTGCTTATCGCCCGCCCCAAATGATTTGAAAGTATGATTGATGATACATAGAAATGAGAAAGCTTCTTATACTTTACTGCTATTTAAAAGTATGATACCCACCATCGGTTTTTTTGCGATAATTTAGATTTTAATACAGCTATCAAAATGAACTGCGTTTTATTTTCTGAAAAGTTATTTGATGCTGTTCCAGATAATCTTTATCGCGTCGTTATTGTAGAGACAAGCCAATCTCTGCTAGATTTAAACCATTAAACTTTAGAGTGTATTAAATCTGATTAATGTTTGTAATTTATCATAATGTAGTGGCTTTTCTCAGTGTTTTTTAAGACTTTTATTAAATAAGTACTCCCTAAAGTTTTTTAGGAGCAATTTCTTATACAAATGTTAAACATTTTAGATAAGTCAACATTTGATAGAACTTTGCTATTTTTTATTATTTTTACTACTTATAGAATATAAGTGTATTTATAATAATTCCAAAAATACTCTCACTTACTGAACTACAGAAATATTCTACACGTGCCGTCACTTAATGAAGCCTAACGCGTCTTATTAAAAATAGAGTAGATATTAGGTACCCAATTAGTTTGTTGACGAGTACCTACGATTATTGTAGTACTGTTATAATAACTTAACTATAAGAAATAAGTGATTTGTCGGAATTTATTGATTACTTTGCAATTTACTCTGAATATATTTTAATTAAGGAAAACCTTTTGAATTAATTTAATTTTTATAAAATTAAAATTGAGTAACGGTAAAGATGTGAAAAAGTCAGATCTACCAAGTACTACAAGTGGATCAAAAAATAATAATATGCTAATAAATAATACCAGTATCAACTATCAAGAATATCTATGTAAATATGTACATATAAAATGAAATTCCAAAGAAGTATGTACGTCATAAATCCATCCAGATTCGCATTTCTTTCATATTATAAAATTATTCGTGGACAACAAAGGTCGCGTATAAATAACTAGTGCTGAGATTCAAGATTCTTCATCTTGCTGACCTGAAAAGGGAAAATATATTAGGCACAACATATTCTCGTCTAGATTTTTTTGGGGAAATATTCTAGTTAGACGATATTTTTAGGACATTATTAGAAATCCTTTGGATGTCTTTTGGATATTGTTAGAAGTGTATGAATATTAATTATAGGACTTTTGTTGAAAAAAAAGTTTATTTTGATCTAGGTATGTAATCAGCACCACTTAAAACAATCCCGATGTTAATCATGTAATACTCAGCAAAAAGTATAAGGTTCATGAACTTCAATGTAATGATTTTGGAATTAAAGTGACTGAAACAAATGAAAATCAAACAAAGGGGGCTCGTTTAAAGTTCTTCAGCTGTCCTTACGTTCTAATTGGACGGCTACTTTACAATTGCATGGGTGGCAACAATGTTAGCCATGAAATAAACGTACTTGCATAACATGAAAAAGTATTAAAGTAGTTTTACAACGAAACGAAAATTTGCCTCGCTCTATAAGATATAACTACTTCGATTATTATAAAAAATATCTGGTTCATTTGGATAACATTGGTAACTTTTCACACACACACCCATGCACATTTTTTGATTTGTTATATTTCCTTATGTTTAATGTTCGTCAATACCTGACTGTCGCAACTCGGACCCTCAAGACACAGGCTGTAGCCTATTTTGAGGGTCATTGCCAATCATTTATTGTAATTCTTTTTTGATGAATAAATAATATAAAAAAATAATTTCCTAGGTTTTATATGTGTGTTTTTCAATAAGTAATTAGTTATATTTCAGTTTATCTACAACTTTCATCCACGATTTTAGTACCAAGTGTTGTATAGCTGTACGCATAAGTCTAGGATTGGACGAGTGTCCGTAACTAAATGGTAAATAATCCGTTTCGCTCATTCAACGCTTCGAAGTGGAATTATACTACCTTTGTACGAAGCAGATTAAAGTTCTATGCGTTTACTGGTACTGGTAGTATATGTAGTGTTATTCAATTTGAAGTAAGTATACACGCGAAGAAGTTTCATTTCAGAAATGTCAATTTTGGAATCAACATAAAGTAATGATGCGAAGAAATATGACAGTATTCAGATTTAAGCATTTTGCAGAATTAAGGTTATCTATGAGGTCTTAACTAGTACCTGCAAGATGTACTAGACTAGTTATTTTTGTTATCCTGGGTCACGGCTGTAAGCAAATGTCTCGTGACGCTGCTGTACAGAAACCGTTGGGACCAACGTTTTTTAATGGAAACTTTTGGCACAACGAAACCGTCCCAGAGCACTATCTCTTTTAAATTGGAATATATTTTTCTTGGCGAGACTTTACAGTGGCGTGCAAATAGAAAGAACATCTACCGACTTTCTAAGATTTGAGACATTCGCCCCACAGCTATTTGTACAGTGTCACAGAATCAGAAAAATGGTACAACCTTGCATTTTTCATGCACGAAATACACGTTGAACGGCTTTGTGTCATCGAATCCGTACACGCTCATGTGTAAATGCCCATCTCGGCACTTTTATGCACGTGTGGTTATTTATTCTTTACCTTTTGTCACGTCATCAGAATTTTACGTTCGATGAACCGCGACTTTATTTGCAAGCCGTGTAATGTAATTTGGGAATGCCGAAAATAAACAGGCACATTTTTTATACAGTGTTTGTGAATCTTATAAATAGCGAACGACTTTTTTAATTAAAAAGTTTTGAAGGCAAAAATAAATAAAATTGGGCTCGGGAATCAACGGCTTCACCCAATAAAACATTGAGTCTATTTTGCCAATAAAGTTCAAACAAAACACATTTTATTCTGCAGCTTTTGACTTCATACTAATTAGTAAAAATGTTGTACAAAAAATAAATTTTATGGAGATTGATGTTGATTGATTAACGGTTTTTATATTTTTGTGTGGCATATGCGGCTTTTATTAGCCGTCATAAAATATACACAATTTATTTTGCAACATTTGTTTATGCATATTCGTTGTAGTATTTATTTATGTAGCTCATCCAACCATCACAATCATCACTTTTTTAATAGCGCAACAGAAGTTTAAAAATATTAATCTTTAAACATAATTTGAACCAGTTACTGAGAGTAGTTTCAGACGTATTTTATATGAAAGATTGGACTATTCAACACCCAATTTTGGGTCTAAAAAATTTTCGAATAAAAAAGGTTATTGCCGTTGTGACTCCAGCTACAAAATCAATTCCAAAGAAATCGCTTCACTACAAATCAAGTGATCTACATGAAAGAATCTTCCAAATCCATTTAAGCACCAAAACAACATTAACTTCTAATTTAGTTCTCATCGTGGGCCAAACAAAAGGTATTACACCTTGTTTTTGTATAAATATCAATTTAGATTACACACAGAACAAGCGAGAATGTTCGCAATGGCCCCTGGCTACCAGCACCGAGTATTAAGAAGAAATATGTAGTACGTGTGTACGTGAACTGAAATACAAATGTAAGTGAAAGTTACTGTAAAGGCTGCCACAATTATACGACTAGTGTTTGGCTCCCCGACTATAATGTGTTCCGGTATTTTATTCAGAGGAAATTGTAGGTATTTTTCGATTTTGAAGACGAAGAATGAAGTAAATGTTATTACTTAAGGATGTTTTGTGAATGTGTACCAGGAAAAGCCGCTTTTCGAAAAGTTACATTACTTTTTCGTGATTTTCGTTCTAATTTACGGATACGGTTCACACTTAGACTTAATTTTAGGTATACAGAAGATGTAGTACCTATTATAAATTGTGTATTAAACTAATCAATTCCATTTCAGAAAATGTATGAGTAAAGTAAACAGAGACATAATATTTCATACTAACACTACAGAGGCTAAGTCTAGATTGTATCTATATTTCATGACAATAGAGACGGTTTAACCACAGCCAATGAATCAATCAGTATGAGAGCTATACCCCATCCCCCCACCTCGGCTTGTTTGATTAGCATACACCAGTGAGGATGGTAATCTTGTGAGCCAGCTTAAGCAGCTACTGCGGTTTTAATAGACCATTCGGACTGTTCTGATACTTGATTTAATCAGGCTTCTTAAATACATGACTTGTAATGCCATTGAACGGAGGCGTCTTTTGTTTTAGCGCGGTTGCGTCTAATTTTTGTTAAAAATAAGAGCTAAAAGATGTAGGAAGATGTTTGTATTTTGTAACATAAAATAAAACTTATAAAAAAATATGTAATTAATTAATGAGACGCATGAGCAATGAATTTTTTAATTATATTATAATAAGGCGAAGAACAAGAAAAGTTTTATTACTAATTAATAACAATTTGAAGACAAGATAATAAATAAGTTCTTGTGCGTAAGTACATAGTTCAAAAGTTCAGTTTCAAATTACTTTTTATTTAATATTGTACTTGCGAAACTTAAAAATTAATATAATTTGACGTGACATTAAAATCCACTTTATGTTTGAAATTGGCTTGATGTTATAAAAATTAAAGCTTGTACTCGCCAGGCATGAAACTGTGTCGATATTTTTGTTTTAAAATGCCACAGAATTTTTGTACCAAGCGTTGACAACCTCTGCTTACAGTATGGCCGACAAAAATGTCCAACACAATTTTTCAATAAATTCGGTTAAAGATTAAAATCATTTTTACCGGGAACACCTTTGTTACAAAGGGATTTTTGTGGAAATATACCAATATTTATTTTATAGAAGGCCGATCACTTTTTAACTTTATAATATAATTGCTATTTTGTATCAAGCAAAGCTCTCACTGATGTTAATATTTACTAACTGGCTGCCATTTTTTTAAAAGGGGTTTCTTGCAGCCATCTTTTTCTGTTATATTAACTTACATAGTAAAATATAAAGTAATGTAGCATAAAGACACATTAACTTATCTTCACCGAAAAAAATGTGAGTAATCTATTTCATCGACAGCCAATAAGATGTCATTAAACTCAACGTCACCAAATAAAGTAAGTCACTTATTATGATTTAATGTGTTAAATAGTTTTTCGGCAACTTGATTGATAGTCTTCTATTAAATATAAAAATGATCTGAAAAAGTTACTTGAAATCACGAAAGTACCTAATTGAGTATTTAGCCGAAAATATTCCAGTTTAGTTTTTGTAGAAAAAATGTTACTATCGTCTCTCTCACAATAGCTAACTAACATTACGATATCTCTTATTTCTCTTTACTGAAACCTTACCAACTTTTATCAGTATTATTTCGTGACTGCAGAAAAAGTATATTATGATCAGCTGAAGAAGTACTTAAATACGATTTTCCAATCACAAATATAAACTTTTATATATAACAAGGTTAATTTGATTTTTTTTAAAATCTGCGAATACAAGGAACTTTTACAGGAAATATATTTTCTTACGGATTTCAATAACCTTCTAATGAGTGTTAATGAAAGCGACTGGAGCTAATTAACAGGAATCCCTTTAAGGAATATTTGATTATATTTTTAT
The DNA here is from genome assembly GCF_022581195.2 of Helicoverpa zea. Lineage (NCBI taxonomy): Eukaryota > Metazoa > Arthropoda > Insecta > Lepidoptera > Noctuidae > Helicoverpa > Helicoverpa zea. The sequence goes on along the minus strand of NC_061452.1, from coordinate 8,959,932 downwards.
CTTAATATAAGTTAATAACGCGGAAATTGAATAAAAGTACTAGATTTAATAACTTTGAGAAAGCCAATCTTTTTATGAGTTCTATTGGTACAAAAGATTTTTTGGAAATCGACGATGGACACGTGTTATCTTAGAAAGATTTCCTTATTGACATAAGGAAATTCTTTATTTTCCTTATGTCAATAAGGAAATAAAGAATTTCCTTATTGACATAAGGAAATTCTTTATTTCCTTATTGACATAAGGAAATTCTTCAATTCGATTTCAATGGAAATAGTGAAGTTATTTTAAAAGTTGAATATACGTGTACCTACTAATCCGGGCAAATCAATTTTATTTTTGCGAACTTGATTTTTTACTTTTTTATAAGTATGGCTTAGAAACCGTTGATCAAGGGCGAAGGAAAACATTGTAAGGAAACCAACTTTTATGTAAAAATAAAACTCATAGGGCAAGATCAAAAGGCTAATAAAGAGAAAGATGATTTTAATGGCTCGCTATGTCTTAGTACAGTAAATACAAAAGCTAGTAATACTTACACGTATCCATAGACACAAGTAGCTTATCCGCCTCCTACGCATAAAGTGATAACCCGCTTAACCTAGATCGGTCGTACAAATTGGACGGACTGGATCGGCCGACCAAGCATTTTGTTTGTATATCGGGTGTATCGTTCACAATCACATTAAATGAAATGCGTTACTATAATGGTTAATATATGTCGATTAACACAAAGAAAAAAGAAAAATACGTAAAAATAAAAAAATGCATTTTTCAAACAAAGTAAATAGAATAAAAACGTGCGAAAATTAGAACACTATATAAAAGTCAGTCATTATAAACAACTGAAATTCTCGCTTGAAAACTGACAGCTGTCAACTGATCAAAACATTCGATACCCCTAACTTTTTCTCTGCTTTACACATGATGTTGTAAATTATAAAAGCGGAAAATGACTCCTGTGGTTAAACCACTGAATGGATTAGGTTATTTTTTTACAATTCGCCATAGAATATCATAAAGTATATGCGATTGGATTTAATGTGATTGTGAACGACACACCTTGTATAGTGCGACTAGTAAATACCCTTCATGTGGGCGTCGAAGATCGTTGCTTGGTTACAGTGAAAACCTGTGGTTACTATCGGTTACTATGGGTACTACCCTTGTTTAGTGAAGATTATTTTAATATAGTGCAGGATTAACTGCGTAGGAGTTGCCCTTCGCCTTGCCTTGTTATTTAGTTACTCAACTGTGTTTTATGATTTTATTTATTTTCATTTTTATCTTGCTTTTGTTTATATTATGATCTAATAATCAAGGGGCCTGTAAGGTTCAAAATAGCCAACAGTAACATTTACTCATATGTCTACTACCAAGTTTAACAATATCATGTGAACTAAACTCTGTCCCCTTTACACTATCTATTCAGTTAATTTACTCTAGTCTTTCATGCCACAACATAAGAGACTCGTATAAAATCCCGCAGCCTAAGCGTTTAAACCTACAGGTAGTGTCCGGAGCTGCATACCCTAATTAATTAAAGGAAACCCCAGAGGGTACATAGCGTGTCCCGATCACAGGGCGGGCGTTGGCCAAACAATGGTTTAGCTGGCAAAGCTGTTGCGTCAGAAACGCCTCATCAGGTAGACTGCGACGGTGAAAGCCCAGCGCTCTGTCCAATCATTGTGAGGTCTGTGGCAGCCTGTCAAACCGATGCGTAACGGGAATAACAAATGAATACTGAGTTTCCATTTTCGAAATCAGATTATTGTTCTATGATATGTTTTATTGATAAAATTAATTAAAATACGTAAGATCTGAATGGGTACAATTAACGTAGCTTTGAGAAGTGAGAAGGTGATGTTTGCGATTTCCTGTAAATTCATGATTTTTCGAAGATTTATCTGGCAATAACTCTGAATAAAACACTCAATTATTTTCGATAAGGCTTCACCCACAATTTATTGTTCCAGGAACAAGACTACCAAAATTGTTTTTTAATCCTGGTTACACAGAAACTAATTTCGTTATTTCTAATGAAATTTCTGTTTTCTCAGTGAAGTATTAATTTTGTAGTTGTTTAAAGACAAACAGTAGTACCCCAATAGACTTTTATTTCCAAACAAAATTAGTTTGAGTTTTAAATATTTACGGTAGTTCCGGTCGTCAAGGTTATTTTATACTTGAGGTTAGCCCTTACTTTTTTAATCTTAAACTTAAAGTAAACTTAGATTTACACATTTCAGCGTTTTAATTAATTAATTAAATTAAGTTTGAAGGTTAAGTTAGTAGCTACAACATCCAGTACAGACTCTAAATACTTAGATACCTATTGTGTATAGTGTGTATAGTGGCAATAGATACTCAGTTTGAGCCTTCTTATTCTAAACCAAAAAGTTTTCTAATATTTGTAATAATAAGTGGAACATTGTTCTCGAATTTATTAATACGAACCTTAATTAATTTTCAAATAGAGTATGTCATGTGGAGAAAACTATTGTTTGACTACGTGGTGGCACGATTACCGAACCTTTTGAACAAAAACCTTTCCCCGACCGATAAAAAGGGTTTCAGAACGAAAGTTACGAATTCAAATGACGTCTATTATATTGTGTTCACCATATTTGTATAAGAGCTTTAGTTTTAAATAAAACTTTCACTTTTACCCTATTAATATATATCTCGATAAAGGCAGTATAATATATTTATCGAAGTTAATAAAGAATTATTAATACAAAGTAAAATGATATTGAATAAATTATATCCATGAAATATCTGCAAAACTCAATACCTATGAAATATTGAAGGGTGATAAATTATTGAAAATTTCACGATACTGAAAGGACACAGAATATTTGAGTAAAGTTGATAAGTGCTACATTTCTGCTTATTTATTGCGCAAAACAATATTAATAAAGTTAATGTCATGACGTTAAATATAAACAAGGGTTTTCGTACCGAAATTACGTATGCTCGACCAATTTTTGTGCTTGTAGCTTCTCTGATAGCAACTGCCAAAATGTTTCTGACTTCTGATGATAATTACATTATCACATTTGGAAATATTTAGGTAAGTAGCTATAGCTAAAAGTCGATGACATTTTTGCCGTTAGTTCTGTGATTTACGCAAAGCGTCGACGCCATAGGCCTCTTGTAAAGTCGATAGCCTAACCCAACCTGCTAACTAGTAAACGCTACATTTACCTACAAATGCTTACGATGTATACGGGTATCACAAACCTTATAATATTACGTAAGCTACAAATCAGTACCACCCAAAAACAAAACACGACGGTGTAACAAAATCCTGCCGTCAGCAATATGTAGGCTAGTCATCACAGGGTTTGACTCAAGTCATTTGCATCACAACACCACATCAAGGCTGCATTCATTAATCACGTGACGCAGACGTTCGCTTGTTTACACGCGAACACCCTCAACCTGTCGAAAACTAGTCAGTGGGCCGCTATTGTATCGAAATTGTATTATTTTATGACGGCTACTGGAACTATGGAGTGATTGGTTGAATTTGATCCTTATGGCATTGATGCTGAGTGTGATTTTGTATGAGATGTCAGCTTGGAAGATTAGAGTATTAAAGGAGAAGAAAAACAGAACCTATTTGGCTTGATAAACTAGTGAAAGTTCTCAGTTTAACGAGCGTTTAATTGATGAGTGTTATACATTTTCAATCTTTGATTCGAATATACATTTTTGGGTATACCTATAGATAGATCTATCATAATCGATCGAAGTTTATTGAAACAATAATCCCAAAAGTTTGATATAATATTTACAATGTTTCTCACACGTCCTAAAAATAACTAACACAAAAGGCGATTATTCAATCTACTTTTAATAAATCCTGCTTCAGATTGGCTTCGACCAAAATATACGAAATCAGAGCCACAATGAAAGATACATTATAGCTTTAAGAGAGATTAAGTAAAATGCAAAGGTCGATAGCATAACGGTGTATAACGTATATTTATAAGAGGATCTCACCGACCGAAACCTGTGGACCGGTGTGACTAATTTTGGGTAAGTGCCCACGTAGGCACGACTTACGATGTAGGGGTAAAGCACACGTAAGAGGCTTAAGTGAAAATCATAGTACAATTTTCCCACCGAGGTTTGTATGTAAAATTGTGGCTTTATCTCCCCAAAAATACCTCAGTACGACTACATAATTTACAAACTTTTCTCACAAAATAACTCTCTAAAATTTGTGTTGTCGGGCGAAAAGTTGAATGTGTCTATTAGTATATTTTTCTTTTACCATGAGCTCGTTTGCCCTTCGGCAAAATTCTACTAATTAAAGCCTTTGTTTCTTCGGAACTTTTTATTTCCATTTTTTGATAATTAAGCAACAATGCGCGTCATGACAATTCCCGAGCGGCGGAAAAACAATTTGCTTTTACGTTAATACACCGGACCTTCTAGAGAAAAGAAAATATATCCATGTTATTATTACGAGTTACGCAATGCTCGGACGGGCAGGGAGATGATGATTAACATAATTGTTGCGACATTTTGTACACCAGTGAAAGGAAAACCGCCATAATGAAGAATCATAACAACCATTTCAATACAAACACTAAATCACAGAACTGATTTCGCTTTCAAATGTTCCACTCATTTATTCGCCATATTCAAACGTGCAATCTGTCACGAATGCCTTTGTGGTAATATTTAACATTATTCTCGTGCGGCATATAGATGAATTATTGCTTTTCGCCAAAAAAGTTCGTAAACGTTTTTCAATAAAAAAATATTTTAATAGCCCTTTGAAAATGTCAATAATGGCTTCCGAGTATAACAATAGGGTTCCGTCCACCGACAGACAGCATTGTCATCGGCTCTCAATAGGTGCCCTGCCAGTGGAAAATGGCTCCTCGAATCATTTGCCTTTATGCATTGAAGAGTGACAAGTCTCTTTTTAAATATACGAAGTTATTGAAATCTCATCTGCGGATGTTTGAGCAATTACAATGCTGTTAACTGACTGGGATTAAAATATCCCAACGGTGTGACATCTGTATTATTTTCGATTGATCGTATTGTTTCTTTTTCCTTTGTAGTGCCGTAAAGTGAAATATTATTATCAGTCTTTGGTTCAGTGGCTTCTGTTCATCGTTTTAATAAAGAACAATGCATTAATTGCATTACTGTAGTTATCGGTTATAGAAAATTTCGTGACAAGAAAATTTAATAGGTACTAGTAGTTTCGCAATAATCCAATAAAACAACACAAAACGTGGTAAATCTGATGTAAAATATAAATCATTGATGTAAAATAAAAACTTCCAGGTAAGTGATTTATTGATGGCACTTTCACCATTATCTAACGCTAAGCTAAATAAAATTTAAACACACTCGAGCATAATTTATGCTTCAGAGCAGGTATATTTTACAGCATTTGGAATGGCAATGGACGACTGTGACTTCCAACCTATTAAAGCTTTTACCTACCTGTTTCTACTTTATCAATACGTAATGTACTTACCAGTAAGGAAATGTCTTGCTAGTACGATTGTTCTGAAATAGCTGAACATTATTTTGAATTTTCAAGAAGTCTTTTATAATAGCGTAGGAATTTCTGCACATTAAAAAATAAGGCGTCGAACTATTCTCGTAGGATTTGCATGCACTTTGAAGCGTAATTTCAAATGCTTTGCTCAGTGAAAGCATCCCCCGTAGACAACAATAAACTCACACAGCCAGTGCATCTGTGCCAGATAAAAGTTTTAATGACTCAGAGCATTCGAGTATGAAGGATGCGATTTGAACAGTTCTCCTCTCCCTCATCCAGATGACAGTAACGTCGCCGAAGAGCTAATCGATAAAACTTCTCGATTGAAAAAGTTTTATGTACCTCACCTATTAATCGATTTAAAACCTAAATGTGCCGTGAACTCTATCAATTACTAACTTTCAACTGTTTTGATCGTAGATTGTTATAATTAGAATGTTGGAATCGTGAATTCGATGTTAAATGGAAAATAACTGTTTTTTCTGTCGGCGGAACATAATGGACCTGCAATTTTCTAGTGGATAATTTTGTATGCAGCGTAGTGAGAGTTTGCTTTACGTAATTAGTGCAAATGTATAATTTAAATGTGGTTGGTATTTATTTACATTCTAGTGTTGTTTGGGTAGTTTGTTTTGTACGTTGTGATGTTCAAACTGCATAGATAAATACGAATTAATGTGTGTAGCACTTGACAGAAAAAGGGTTCATAATCACTGAAGTAAATAACGTAGTTAGTTATAATTCGGCGATTTTATACCCACGAGTATTTATTGAAATCATTAGTTACTCTCAATTGATTTTCACAACCACCCCGGGACGTTAAGCAAACGATACACTTGGCGACACTCTCGAGGATTTAAATAAGAAAATGGTAGTCTATAAAAATAAAAGTAAATCTTCGCGTAAAGATTTTTGGTACAGCTTTATTTCTGTAGCATAAAACCTAGCGTACATCCAACTATAAAGAGGCCACCGACGCGCACGAGCCAAATCTTTCTCAGCAAAAGATTTCCCAAAGTTAACAGGAAGCAAACAATATCGGCCTCCACCTTCTAAACTTTTGGGGAGTTTATATCAGTTCTATGTTCAAATAAAAAGAATGAACGATTTATCCTTACCTGTTAAATTGAAAAAGTTGCCGGGACCACTGTAAGGGCAGATTTACGTGCAACGGCTGCTGAGTAATATCAAAAAAGTTTATAGCGAACGGTTAACGTTTCCACCGGGCGACAGCGGCGGGCCCACTGGCAGATTTTAATAATTTGAAACGAATTGAAAAATATTGGGAGCTTAGATATCGGACTACCGGGACCGCTGTGTATATCAAACGTTTCAACGGCCGGGATATGAGCGGCTCGCCTTTGCCTGTGAAGGAATGATGCAACAATTTAAAATGAATCGACTATAAATTGCAGGAAAGTTAAAGTTGCATCGTCACTACTTTACTTGGTGTATTGATTTCTTTAACTGATTTCTAAGCTTTAAGTAACTGTAACATCATGGCTAAACAATACATAATAAATAATTCATTCAAGTTCAGGAAAATACATTAATTACTACTCCAACTAGTACAGTGATTATGTTTGACACATAAAAGAAAACCCCTTGACCATTCAAACAAAACAAAAAAAAGCAAACATTAACATTTCTCCATCTAAAAAAACCAGCCATCTGTCTACACAAACACGGAATCCGTCGCACTGATGGAACTAAGTAATAGAATTCTGGCGAACCTAAGCAAAGAGACTGTATATCGCACACACGCACACAGCCATGCACTTCCGTACACATGTACGCACACATGTGTAGGAATGCCTTACGGGTAAATCTGTGCTGGCTAAGTCAGCAGTGACGTCAGTGGTCGGTCAGCACAACGTACGCCACAGTCCATTAAACCGTAACGTCATAGGCGTTAGTACTGCGTGTTTATCAGTTTAGTTTGTTTTTACACATAGCTTAAGAAGACAATCAAATCTAAGCTTAGGATAAGAGTTAGAAATTAGGAACATACCTACTGACATACTAATGACATGTATGACACTATGAATTGTTAATTAGCACACTGATTTGATTTCTAATATTAATACATATTTCAATTTCGTAAACCATAAACACAATACGCGTAAAATTATTTTCCCCTATAAATGGTGTAACCAAAGCCTGTTGTCGGGTGTTCAGTTATTTGTTAATCTCGATTTATAGCTACAAAATACCAATTCCGGATAATTTCCATATGGTAACCTTAATCACCTAACGGTGACATTAATTATGGCTTTGTTATTCTTCGTAATTGTTGCGGACTCATTAAAAATATCGACGCGATCAACGATATTATTGCGGTCGACACAATATCGTAAATTGTATTATTTAAAAGGGTGTGAAGTAATCAGAGTTAAGGCTTATCTGCGTATCATTAATCTTGGGATTTGAAATTACTATTAGAAAGTAATACAAGCCATAAAATAATACCCAATGCGACTACCAAACTTAGCCGGAGAGCTACGTAAATGTTTGTTCAAGTCTGAACGTAGCGCTACGTCTCCGTAGCGCTACGGCGGCCGAGCTACGGCTCGTAGCAGCTCTACGCGACGTGTCCGAGCCATTGGTTTGGAAACATTTACTCGATTAGACGGAAGGCATACGCTTTAGTGGTGACGGAATTCTCTTGCCCGGCCAGCTTGCGCTTGATTTGTGTACCTACTTCATTTATGGAGGGGATTTTCACACTACTAAACTGTTTTATTGCGAGCTCTTTATCGATGTAGCGTTCCAAAGGGGTAAATTGGTTGAGTAACTTTGGTGAAAGTAGGTTAAACTTTATCTATCCTTGTTTAGTGTTGAATTGTTGGGCGTAGTTTTAGTAGTATGCACCGATATCGTGTGTAGAACGGCGAAGTGAAATAATTACATGCCGCAAATTTTCATTACACTGCATCAGATGTGATGATTTTTTAATGTTCTTTACCTGTTAAAACTTATCATGGCTTAAAAACAATCTCCAAAAGCCACTAGTTTAAAAATTATAACATTTCATATTCTACTCATACAGAGGTCATATTGAGGTTAGTTTGGTGAGTTATGCGAGCTGTTATCTCGCATTGGGTCCAAATAGAGACGTGTCGCATTGAACACTTATCAACGTCGGTTTACGGTCGCCCGGGCTAAAACGAAAAGTAACAGTTAGACCGCCCCTACCATTAGTCACGGGCCCAACTTAAGTAGAAGAATTTGTGGCGCCGCTGGAACAATGGACACATTTAGAGCCCTAATTTTTATTATTGTTGAGCTCGATTTTTTAAATTTCTGGGTTTAACCTATTGTAACTAAATTTTGTCGAAGAATCCATAATTGTATGAGTGGATCTTAATTGAAATGGTATTTTTAGTTCTAGTTGCATGCTTTTTTAACCACCAAATATCCACAATTTGTTATAAAACAGTTAACGATAACAGGAAAGAATGTATAATAGTCAAATACATGGTTATATCGGTAATCATCATGCCAGTTCAGACCAAAGATCTAAAAAAAAAATTGAAGGAGTACGTACGAGAAAAAAATATGAGAACCAACATACAGGTGTTTTTAAAGATCCTATCTTTGACAAATTGCATTCAGCTTTAGCTTAGTATCAGATTTCGTAAGCGAGGAATACAGGTATTCTTGGAGTCCTTTGTGAGCCAATATTAGATAACAGGTACTTTGTTCCTCTTCTTACACAGCATCGCGATCAAAAGAATATGTCATCTCTACTAGTCGTTGAGTTAGTAAAAACTACTGAAGCCTGAGCGCACACTGCAAAACTAAACAGTCGACCGACTGTTTGAAAAGAATATTATTTTTGAAAATCGTTATTTCAATATTTTTTTTGTCGGTCTGATACCGTGTAACGTGTGTACTTCCATTCATGTTCATACTGATTTATGAGCCCAAACTAACTATCGGCTGACTAAAAGTTTGTTGTGTGCGCGCACTCTTATAGTAACACTGGCTACTTCTGTATCGCAAGGAGTTCCCATTAAAAATTGTATACCAAAGGACCTGTTTTGCATTGTAAGGGTTTTGTATAGGTAGCAATTTTGTAACGATACGGTAGCAACAAGGTATTATTTCTCTATTGTGTATTTCCAAAACCAGTGTTTTATTCTTTTTTTGTTATTAGGTATAAGAATGGAATTTTTGCTATAGGTGTGTGTGGGTGCAAATATGAGATCAATTATAGAATTTGAGGAACGGAGCCACGTGCCTCATGAACAAGCTAGTGTAATAATATTATTATGCTTAAAATAATATCCAGATTTTATGGAAGTGAAGTTTCCATGGAACACGTGCCTAGTATTTTGCTAGTTACATTTTCATTATATATAACATGTTAATAATGTTGAAAATTAAGGCTCGAGCAGACCGGATGCGTATGCGTAACCACGTCGTAGTCACGCGCGTAGTTACGGCGTAACCATGAGTTGTAATGTATGGAAATGTATGAGACAGGCCACACCGCTTGCGTAACGTAGACGTGCGCGTCGTTACGCAAGCGGTGTGGCCTGTCTCATACATTTCCATACATTACAACTCATGGTACGTGCACGTCTACGTGCACGTCTACGCTTACGTCTACGCATACGCATCCGGTCTGCTGGAGCCTTTAATGTGAATATATATTTGTCGGAGACTGTCATTAGTACGGACACTAAACGTCAAGCAAGCGCGCCCTCTGGTGGCGTTTCCGGTGAGACAACATTTTGGCGCGCTTGGCAGAGTAGTGGCGGTCAGCGTGGCGTCCGCAGAGCTCAGTCTTGATCGAGTCTTGGTCGAGGCTTCGTCGAGTCTTCGTGGAGTTGTCCCGTTACTGCCTTTCGTTACGTGTAGTTTACCTGGTGTTATTGCCTAGCGTTGTAGTACCGTTGTAGATCCATATTGTAAAGGTTATTGTAATGGTTCTTCTAACCTAACAGAAAGACATGTGTTGCTGGGGAGTTTGTTCCGCCACTTCTTCTCCCCAGCCAAAACACATAGGAAGTGGCGAAGGGCGGGCGTTTTGGGGGCTGTCTTTTGTTCTGACTAATTTGAATAAACGTTTGAGTTTTGAGTTTCTTTGAATTATCTCTTTGTACGAATACCCTAACTGATGTCGGACGATAGTGCCATCCTGATGACGCCTCCGACATATTAATTATAATTTTATATAATTTATTATAATTATATTAATTATAGATTGTTGCTAATTAATTTGGTGAATCCAGAAAGTCTTGTAAATGAGCACATTCTATTTAAATTAGAATTTGACTTTTGTATTGTCAGATAAGACTATAAAAGATAATAATGATTGAAGTTAAATTCACAGAACACTTCTGAAAATTACTATCTTCTTAATCTGACTGAATGCTTGTAAGCATCGTATTAACCAAATAAGCACTCTCTTCTTGTTACTCTTTTATAGCCGTAACTCATAAATGGTTATTCGCACTGTAACAAATACTGAAACATGTAAAACTTACCCGCTCCCAAGCAGGTGTTCTGAAGGTCGACCACAAAGGTACTTCCATGAAAAGGGACTTTGTAATTACCAATCTGTATGTACCATAGGGAACAAAATTGCTATTGGAGGTGCCATAACGGAAAATCGCCTAACAAAGTAGCGCGCCAAAACGCGGGTGAGCGGGGGGACAAGGAACACACATTGGAACATGTTTTCGCCCTTAGACGTCTTCTTTGGACACGATCATGTTTTGTAATACCAAAAATCGTTGACAGATGTCTCAATGTCTCAAAGAACCCGAACGACTTGTGAATTCACTCGTAACTGATCGTTTTGGTCATGCTCATAGCACGCATTCAACCTAGAAGAAGGCACATGTCACCTGACCTAGCTGAACTATGGCATCTCCGCTCATATTTCCTCACTCCGAGGTACGTACCCACCGATATTATACATGCATGACCAGTCCCTGTGTAAACAAATTCATGTAAACTATCCATCCTGAAATAATATTTAATTATGGGAATTAAATACAGATGGTTGCGGAGAATTGATACTTAACTTGTTATTTAAATAACTGTTTTAATTTAGCCTGCTATGTGTATTTTGTTATAAAGTTTCACTGTTAAATTATATGCATGTAATTTTTGTTAATTGATATTCATTGATTTTGTTTTCTTGTTCAATGCATTTTCGACTCATTAATCAGTCAATTAATCAATTTGGTCGTTTAAACACAACAACTTGTGTACTTAAAGTTACAATAACTTTTATTCAAGATTGATCTCAAGACTTACTTCTGTGTACTTCCAACAACACAATATAGGTAATAAGCTGATTCCTTTCGAATTCAACAAGCTCTTTGATGTGAAGGTAATGCAAAAATACTGGAATATACATTTCTCGACGTAAAGTATAAAATTGGCTCAGCAAACTATGTAAAAGCCCGAGTCTGGAAAAATCTGTGCGCATCATTCTCTTCTGGTTCATTGAGCATTGTGTTTTAGGCGTGGCGCTTACGACACTGTGGTTTCAAACACGTTTTACATTTAAATCGAGTTTATTCGGGCCTGAGAACGTAATAACTTTGTATAACCTTTTTATATAAGCCCAAAAATTACACGGCGGATTTTCGAAGCGTCTATAATTATAATATTATTTGGTACCTGCTGTTGAGGAAAATGCTGGAATAAATTAAATATGAATTCCCAGAAATATTCTATAATCGTACTGTATGTATAAAAATTACTCGTGGCTGATAGGAAATGGCCGTCCAAGGTATTTCGGAATATGATACAGGGGACTGAAACGTTTTGTTGCATGAGTGACGTATGAGCATTAGCGCAAACATCAAGCGGTGAGATACGATAAAAAGCTGTTACCGCAATTGAAGCCAGATGCCGAGGCATTTAATCAAAAAATAAACGAGAGCGGCGGGCGGTCGGCAATCTATCACGCTCTCAGTCATAAGCTGACTTTAATGCTGGGTCACTTCAGACCTTTTTGTTGACGTTAATATTACTTAAAAAATTACAAAGTCATCGGGTGGTCTTTAAATGAAACGTCAACGTCGGGATAAACGTCTGAATATTCATAGCGACCCATGAGTTGACGTCACTTCGCTTTTAATCAACGTTAAAATATTACAACACACCTATTTTGTTGCTTTTCATCCACGTTAATTAGTTTTCATTCTAAAAATTGGCGGCTGTAGCCGATCGGGAACAAAGCTATTGTTTTCATATTGGGTTTTACTGTTACCGTTTGCGCTAAAATAAGGCAGTCTGTGAGCTCTGAACTCACAGTCAGTTCGTCCATTTATTTTAGTATTTTATGTTTATAAAAGCATAAATGTTGTGTTCGCGACTTTAAAATTACGCGGGGTAGAAACCCTTTTAGCGAAACAGCAAAAAGTTCGTTCAGCGACATATTACGTAACGTGTGGGCCACAGTGCCCTCGACTGCGGTCAACGTACAAGAGAGAACGACTGTAGAATGCATGCTACCCCGGGCAATTTCACCCTTTGTTTTAAATGACGAGGAGTCGTCTTCGCCAGTCGAGAACGCTAAGTGGGGAAGATGTCACTGTTCCGTTGCTCCCCTACATACTCTAAGAGTCGAGCATTCTTCACGACTCGTGATGCAAGCAGAGTGCAGATTTCAACAGCCTTTTGTTGTTACGCAGCTGTGTGTGAAGATGGTTTCAAGAGATAGCACACTGCACGGAAGATGTTATATTTCTACTTTGTTATTTGATGTGTAGGAAGGATGTCAGATTTTTATATGCATGAATTTGTGATGTTATGATAATAACCATTGTATCCTTGATGGAATGACCCAATAGAAATAACGATGTGTTTGCGTTGCCGCTCAATATGTAACAATGTAAGTAACCAGCACGTTCCAGTTCCACTACAAACGCAAATGAGGATCGCACTCCGGAGGCTTCGCGCAAATGAGTTTCTCAAATGAATCGTTACCAAGTGTCGGCAAACGAGAAATCATTCTGCGGAACTCGTTTGAGCGCTTTCCAATTCCGTACATTGGGTTTTTCCAGTAACACCCTTGACCCGAATTTTGACTATGCGTAATTCCAACTAGGCGTTACACTAATCGACTACCCACTAAAACTATAATTTCGCTCACACCAAACAGTTTTGTACAACAAAAAGTATCGAATACGGAATGAAACAAATAAAGAAAATATACTGTGAAAGCTCTAAAGATAGTGAAAAATGTATTTTCTTTCACAAAGCGCATAACGTAGAGAACATGAAATATGGTACGGATTCCGTTTGGCTCAGCGTGCGTTGGGGAGTCTACCTATCGGTTTTCGCGACTCGGAAAGCATCGAACTTATTTCGTATTTGTTTCTATTCGTTGGTGGACCGTAATATTTTATTTATATGTCACCGTATTCGTATTTAAACGTAGAATTGTTTCACTACTAAAGTGTACCATTTGTAAATAACACTGTTGCCTAATTAATTTGTCTATATAGAAACATCACACGTTCCACGAGATATCAACACTAAATGAACGTTAGGTGATTACAGTAACGAGATACATGCCTCAGACAGGCGCGCAGTAGAAATTACAACCACCGTTGACAAGCCTCGAATTAATTAAACTCAAACAACGCAAGCATTCTGCAAAATTATCTCCTTCGCAAACGGAATTAATAATTTCATTTAGCGTATGCGCAAGTTTTGAATTAGCATTTTACCATCAATTCTACTACAAGAATGTTCAATTTTGTTGATGAAAAATGTATTTGCTTTGGAATAGAGAAAATATAACTGGTGCGCGATCACTCATTCGTCTGTCCGTCTGTCACAATCGATTTTCTGTTGAAGTGTGAAGGTATTGAGCTGACGCGACAGGACTGTTATGAGACTGTTAGCTCACGTATCACGATTCGATAAAGAAATAAGGTTTTGGGTGGAAACAAATAGTTTTACTATTTGTAATGCTGATTCGAATTCTACAATATTCTGAAACTCACAAACTTTACCTCTTTGTTCCATATGCATGGATGATAAAATAATGTATTGCTGTAATGACCGATTTCAGAAATTGTTTTACACATAGAGTTTTCGTGCCTATGTTGTTAACTTGTGCAAAATGTCCTTACCTACTTGTCAAAGCTTTTCTGATATAAATTAATTAATTCATGTGTAATTGTTATTCTTTCTTTTCGTCCCTATACTAAAGTTTGTTTCCCTTACAAATAAATATTTAAGCAGTATACTTTAGTATGGGGGCTTGATTTAGGGATCCCAAGAATGTATTTATTTATGGGAGTCGTATTTTACTTCGATGTAGTGCACGGCTGCGGTTCGGATATTACGATCATAAGGTCTGACTTATTTATCTGTACGAGTTTATATAACACGAGTTAATCATACTTTAATTCATGTCAAAGACTGTGGCCAGATATAGAAAATATTTCAAAAGAATTTGATCATTCAAGATGATGAAATAAAATTCAATCTCAAGATTTGTCCTATCAATTTTAGGACCTCAATTTCATATCAGAAACCGAAAAAATATGACTAGAAAAGCCTCAACCATAGCAGGCAATATCACTAAACGAAAATAAATCCTTATGAAATATTTCTACATCACATCGATAGCTTAGGAAATAGAATCACTATCCGTTTTTTACACACGCCGCTATACTGAGTTCTAAATCCGCTGAAAGCCTTTCAATGTTTGATTGAAACAAACGCTTTTTCTCCTGAAATATGACGCATGTAAATTCAATACGCTTTTTAAAACAAAGTGCATATAGTTTGACATTTTAAACTTAGTGCATATTGTATGTTACAGTTTTTGAGAGCTGATATTTACGCTTTTAGCTGAGTAACTTATAACAAAATGATGAAGTTCTGAGTGAAAACATGAAAAATAGATTACTTGGAAAAGATAAGTAGGTATTTTTACACTTGGTTTAGGTCTGTTTTTTAGAGTTCCGTAGCCAAAATGGCAAAAACGGAACCCTTATAGTTTCGTCATGTCCGTCTGTCCGTCTGTCCGTCTGTCCGTCTGTCACAGCCGATTACTCGGAAACTATAAGTACTACAGTGATGAAATTTGATGGGAATATGTGTTGTATGAACCGCTACAAAAATATGACACTAAATAGTAAAAAAAAGAATTGGGGGTGGGGCCCCCCATACATGTAACTGAGGGATGAAATTTTTTTTTTCGATGTACATACCCGTGTGGGGTATCAATGGAAAGGTCTTTTAAAATGATATAAAGTTTTCTAAAAAACATTTTTCTTAAAGTGAACGGTTTTTGAGATATCAGCTCTCAAAGTCGTAAAAAGTATGTCCCCCCCCCTCTATTTTTATAACTACGGGGTATAAAATTCTAAAAAAAATAGAGGTGATGCATGCTAATTAACTCTTTCAACGATTTTTGGTTTGATCAAAGTATCTCTTATAGTTTTTGAGATAGGTTGATTTAACTGTAATTTACGGAACCCTTCGTGCACGAGTCCGACTCGCACTTGGCCGGTTTTTTTAGATTATGTTTTCGTCTCTCCTGTTTCGTTTGACTACATTTAATCGCTTATGGGACTGAATTATTAAAGCAACATGGTACGAAATATATAGGTAGGTACGTAAACTGAAATGTAGAAGAACTGGGTAAAAATCTCTTCAGCGCTTTTGGTAAGACGCACAGCCATTAACAAAGTAGGCTATATGTATAAAATGAGCTGACAAGAGCAATCATCGAGTCGGCGGCACAACTATCGGGATAAAGCGTATAGTTTTAAAAAAGTTCCCGTTCCTTAGTTGCAGCTTGGTCTGTAGTTCAAATGGCAAAGTTTTGGTTTCAGACAAGCCGACCTAAGTGCACTTTGTCACTTAAATTGGAAAATATTGTTCTCCAAGAAGAAACGGGAAGTAACGGTTTTCAACTAAAAGAATGTCATTGTTATTTTATACAATTTAAAAAGCGCGAAGTAGAGCGACCATAATTTATTGCCACGATCTTTAGGGGAACAATTTTGTATTTGTTTTGTTGAGTTGCGAAAACGGTTAGAGAAATCGGTACGGCGAAAGCACCTGCATTTTATAAATTATGTTATAGACAGACATTTAAAGCTTTTAAAACTAGTTGCCGGTAAAAGTTTTAATGGAATTTCTGCGACGAAAATACCGGCTACTGGCCAGTTAGGTGCTGTGTTAATAAATTATGTGCATTGTTTTTTCTGAGATTTACACATAATACTATAGTGTTGATAATTCTATGGTAGCAGGCGAGAATACAGAGCGTCTGAATTTCCATTAAGATATTCTCAGTGTTAGCCCGGAGACTGGATTTGCATAGTACATGTAGCAGGTACTTGCAACACTCATATTTTGGTAGATACGTGTGTAAAATAATATACGAATATACGTAGACTGTAATCTAGTTCTGGGAATGCTCTTATCTACTGTTTATATTGTATATTCATTATTTACTTTTCATATTCAATGAAAACATAACTAGTAGGTAATAATTATTTGCCATATTTGTTAATCAACGTGTTTTATGGTTATTTTATGGGAATACTCAATAAATTTTATGTGTGTTCACTTTAAATAGAAGCTATAAAATTTACATAATTATGTTTAACTTATACCCCTAGCAAATTTGTTGTAATATAAAAATGGAAAAATACATATTCGTAAGTAAAAACAACGATATTTCTTCTTCAGATTTAATCGGTGATTGGTAGGACACTAATGTATTTTCAGTACAAATACCGCAATGAATTTTACCGATACGTTACTGTAGGGACGCCGTTCAAAAAAGGATTTATCTTGACGTACTGATGGTCCAAACGAAATTTAAGTATATTTTTCGTATCATTTTTTGCCTTACGAAGTATGACAAAATCTGAGTAAGAGAGAAAAATGTTCATTTCATGTTTCTTATAGCATCAGACAAGAAAAACTAATAAAATTATCATAGAATAATAGAAAAAAAAGCTAGGCTCCATTTTCATAAAAGTTATAATATCAGTAACAACTTGGTGTCATTTGCATTATATGTAAAAATAACGCTCGTTATTTTTTTCCTTCAAGTAAGAATTACGGGAATATTAATATAAATCGAGAAAACCAAAGCTAAGTAGAGTGAACTATTGGCTAACTTTCTAGTTGCTAAAGCCATACATAACTAGATAAACTTGAAGTAAAACAGAACTGTATTCGAACTAATGCCTTTGGGTTAACTTTACAATGAGTAATAGCGTGTTAGTTATATTACATCCTAGTAAAGTACGCTTGCATCGTTTATGCAACTGAACTTTAATGACGATAGCAATTCAATGTTTTAATATCTATGTATAGTATTTTTATGGGCCTTTGATGCCTGAGTCAAATACATAAATAAAAAATTCGAATACATTAGGACTTGA
Source organism: Helicoverpa zea (assembly GCF_022581195.2). Classification (NCBI taxonomy): domain Eukaryota; kingdom Metazoa; phylum Arthropoda; class Insecta; order Lepidoptera; family Noctuidae; genus Helicoverpa; species Helicoverpa zea. The sequence continues at coordinate 8,942,001 of NC_061452.1, read as the reverse complement.
GGAAGACTATCGATGGTAAACTGCCCTAAAGCATTACTTAAATCTTAATACATTTCAATACGAGACAGCCCGAACCTATACAGGACCTGTGAATACCTATAGCCAGGATTACAAATAATATGGTATGTAAAACAACAGACAATTTTAGAGTCAGTCTGTCCCTATGTAGGACGAAAAAACATTCTAACAAATCACAAGCTTCGCTAAAAATAGTCATAAAATCCCAGCTTTTGTTTGTTCGTAATTTACAAGACTAACAGCCAGAACTTTAATAGACGAGATAAGGGTCAAATTCCAATATTGGATTTAGTTTAGCGATGAGACCGCGACTGCAACAATTTAGTGCCGAGTGAACGGTGCTCGCGGAGTTAAGCATTATTAAAGTTTTATCAACGTTAGCACTTACATGGCTTCGAATTTTGTACAGGTAATCTGTTTAATGAGTTGCATCAGTAAACTGTTTCCTCACCAAGTTTTTCATTCGTAATTTTTATGTGTGTAACAAAGTTGTAGTGTGCTTCCTTGTGTATATGTATTTTAATAGTTTATATTAAAGGACAATGGGCAGATTGGTATACCCCACCAATAGCAATGTCATATATATCATTGGATAGGCCTTTTTATGTAGAACAATATTTACTATGACAGCTTTGCAGAAATGTTTGTCCGTTCTGAGTTATAGATCAAAAACTGTGCAAAAGTTAGAACTAAGTAATCTATTGATAACTCAAGTTTTTAAAGGAAAATCTAAGAACTACTAAGTGTAAGTCTTGTATGAAAGAAAATCAGATTACAGTATTGATTAGCATCAGTTTTAAGATTGTTTGTTATCTATATCTCAGAACGGACAAACAATAGAACAAAGCTGTCATAGTAAATGTTGTTCCAGTTAAAAAGACCTATCCATCGATATGTATGACTTTCCTATTGGTGCGGTTTCTCACTACGCCCAACATCCAGTTGGTACAATAAAAGGTTGAAATGCTACATAATAGTAACAATTATGGATCCTAACGGGCACAGTAGTACTTACAAGACTTAAAGTTATTAGTACTTAGATTTTTCTTTAAAAACTTGAGGTATCAATAGATTACTTAGTTCTAACTTTTGCACAGTTTTTGATCTATATCTCAGAACGGACAAACATTTCAGCAAAGCTGTCATAGTAAATATTGTTCTACATAAAAAGGCCTATCCAATGATATATATGACATTCCTATTGGTGGGGTATACCAGGACCCATATATCTGTGCCCATTGTCCTTTGAAGTAGGTAGGTACTTTTGAAAATATTACTTTGAAGCAAATCTAAATACTTTTATATTATTCTACTTTTCATTTTCATTAGGTATGATTTAAGTTATAATTATACAAATGACATTATAAAATAATTTAGGGTTCCACTTGTAATGGGTTAACCCCAGTCACAAAAAGCAAATTGTCTCAATCGACCCCGTGTCCTCTAGAACAAAAGAGACCTTTGCGGCGTAGCCTATCGCTGGTCCTATTTATTTCAAATTTTAATTTGAAAGTTGTCATAAAATATTGTGCTCTTATAAGAGTTCAAATTAAATGAGTATAATCAAAAAAGATAGAACGTCGCTCACAGACGGCATAATCACTCTTTGGTATTAGAAGTAAATAAAAGGCCAGTCCAAATTCATCTGTGAGTGTAAATATAAGAAGCAGTACAAAGTGAAATGTAAACTAAACTAATATAATGCACCGATGTATATATATAATAAAGTCCCATTTCCCAACGTACGTGTTATAAATCTATCATAAACTTTTGTTCACACATATTGTTTTCACAACACGGACGAGGCATCTCGTGCAAACTTAGGAATTCTTGAAAAATAAAACAAAACAAGACGTCAGCGAAACGAATTCATTTTGTCTTTAAAGATTTCTTTAACCGTACGGAACCAATTTGATCAAGTCGAAACCATTCCGTTTCGGGAACTGCTGGCAGCAAGAAATGAGAGAGGCATTTTAAAAAAGGTCCGAGCCATTGTCCCCGCTGCGCCGCGACGCTTAACCCGCCAGTCTGCGAGCACAAAGCCACTACAAAAGGTAAATGGGCTTTCTGCTTCTGAAACTACGTTCACATTATGCTTTACAGCAGACGCTGTAGGTACGCCGGTCGCCGTGAGCATTGTTGCTGCGTCTTATTACAGTATGCATAATAACACAACATTCATAACTGACACCGCTAGCGCTCGGTTTATTAAAACCAAGCCGAGTTTATACTAGGTCTTTTGAATGTGTAATCGAGCCGCTTACTCGTTTGTGGACGTTATTCATTTTGTTGAATTAAATGTAGGTAAGAGTTTTTATTCGCGTTTTGTTGAAACGACAAGTTGGTTTGTCTTTTGCCTCTCTATAATAGGAATGTTAACTTTTTTATCTGTCTCATCATGTAATATTAAAACAATTAGAATTACTAGGGCTCTGTTTTAGTAGGTTCTAAGTTCTAAGTACTAAGTATGACCGACGATGTGTTCTATTATTTTATTTCTACCATCCTACAAATCTTCCTCTCATAGCATAACCACGTTAGGTGTCACTACAACAAAATGTTTTATAGCGGTCCAAACCTCGATTGTGAATAACAAAATCCTGGCTTATCCGAAAATTCGATATTCTGACATCACACTATGGAAACGGCTTCACTCGTACACGTATTTCTGTCGATGGATTTATAACATGTATTGTTCATCGGCAATGTATGAATAATGAGGAACGTTTCAAACCATCATTGCACGTCATACAGTTTCAAACAGCACTTTATTTTACTATTAGAACTATCATTTCGGCTCGTATTTTAAGGATATTTTAGCTTTATTTGTGCTATCGGAATTGCAAACGGATAGGAATTACGTTAATGGCGTACTCGCGTTTAGTGGAACAGATTATATCAATCAACCATTTGTATAAAGCACTCGGCAAATTACTAAATAATGTAGTTGAAACTGCACGGTGGAACTGTTAAAGTCACATTCATTTGTTTTTGACTATAAAATCAATAGCTGAATTTTAAAAAATAAATCCCATCAAATACTCTGTGCTGTGTGCATTACAAAATAAATTCTAAATTCAAAGTCAGTAAGTACTTGACAATTAGGTTCATATAAAAAAAAAGAATTTGCATAGTATGACAAGTCGCTTGTACTTTAAGATCTCATTTTTATTTGGGTAGATCGTAGAATATTTATGGCGTTACAAAATGTTTATTCGCCACTTTGTAAATGGTGGACAGATAAAACAAAACGAGCCGTAGTACCGCAATTAACGCCGGAGTGGTCGGTCACGGTCACCTTTAAAATACACGTAACTTAATTAGTATTCACTTTATGCGAACGAAAAGGCTCGTAAATTCTCTTAGTGCTCTAAGCTATGTTTAAGGCAGCATACCTATCAATATATAAAGAGGAAAGATTAGAATTTTTGTTTATTTGGATCGAATATACTCCGCATCCACTGAACTGATTTGATTAATCCTTTCAGTGTTAAAAAGCTACACTGTCTGCGCTGAAAAGGGCTATGTTTTATCCGGGCACGGAAAGAAGTTTCCTCGGAACGCAGATGAAACTATGTGGAATAGCTGTAGCCAATATTTACGCAGTAATCAGGCACAACACCAGAAACTGTATATACAAGCATTGGGAAACCCTACTAAACTCTTGACTGACTTCAAATCAAACAGCAGACAAATGAATCCAAAATCTGTGACCTGTAAAACAACGAAGCCGAAACGCAGCAATGTATAACCTACAATTCACTGCTTACAGAGGTTGGCCATTCTGACGAACACAATTATTACGCTTGGTCTGCTAACTACGAAATGTTTTGCGCACCATGTCCCTCGATCCCTTGGGAGGGGAAGGGATGGTAAATGTTGGTCAACACGGTGTCAGTGAGAGGAATAAGTAACGCGATACGTCTTCACGCCGCCTGTTTCTGATTCTGATGGATGGCGCGCGCCCAACGAATTCATCAGCGGGAACTAATAGAATTAGTTTATTTAATTGCTTGGATACACTGATAGATAAGTTTGGCGGGCTTTTGTTTGTTTTTATATCGAGTGGTGTTTGATTTGTTTTGGTATTTTTCTTTTGATTTTCTAGGTACTTAGTATGTTTACCAGAAAAAGTATTTAAATAATAATTAATTACGGGTTCGTTTTATAAATGAATAGGTTTCTTTTACAAAACTTTTTTTACACACCTAATAATTATGGAACATTAAAACCGTACCAACGAATATTAATTTCGTAAACTTTGCCGAACAGACACGCAACTCCGTATTATAAACGTAGTAGAATGGTGTAAGTTGGTATATTTCCACTAATCCCTAAGTATATGCCTCTCAGGGGCCTTGCTGAAGAGCAGACGTGTTCTAATCGCTAAGTATACGCTCCCCGGGAGAGCGGTGAGAACATCAAAACTTATTTAGTTCTAAGTTTTGCCTAAGTTTAACGCATTTGGAAGCCTTTACAACCGGGAGGCTTTAAACTATGTGTATGAATGACAGTGAATGAGCAAAACGCATGGGAAGCCTTTGTTTTAGGCGCCTACCCGTATGCTTGTAATTTAGTATACGGGTTCGTAGGAGTACGGTACGTGATTTGCTACGACCGTAGTGCCGCAGCGGGTGTGGGACTTGCATTTTATTGCGATTATGAAAAGTTAATATAATTTGAGGTAGAATGGGTTAGGTAAGTGAAAATCTTTTTTTATTGCTGATATCAAAAAAATATAAAGTATTCTTAGGTATATTATATGTATATTTGTATCATAATATTTAATGCGTCACTATTTGAAGAAATCATAACTTTGGAACATTGAAATCAAAACTATCAGCAACTCTATATCTATTACTTCCTACAAAGTTCTCAACCCTCGACCATCGAGATTTCACTAAAACATTTGAATAACTTACCGACTTGAGAACTTCACATAATAAACTGTTTGATCAGACTGTAAACACTTGTAGTTCCCGAAGGACCACGGAAAATTCACGCTTCATGCAAGCGGAGTCGGCTGCTAAAACTAGTTGATTATTTAAACAGTGCTTAGAGGTGTCATGAGTTATTTCTCTACTAAGCTAGTAGCTTGTTCTATTCCGGCTTGAGACAATGGTAAATGAGACATTTTGTATTCATCTCTTAGATTTATAGCACCTGGGAAGCAAATATCTTGACTAAAACCTTATATGTGAAAGTAGCTACGTCTGTCTGTGGCGCTTTAAATCTAAAACTACTGAGCCGATGCAAATGAATTGTAGAACACAAGAAAGGCTACTTTTATGATGGTGAGGGAAGTAGTTCCCATGGGATGCAGGTGGAACCTCAACAAAAAGCTTGTGTAACATAAAAACCATATTTTTCATTTGCAGATGTCTCTTACCGTTGCCACCTGCTTACTTCTAAATCAAATAAAGTAAAGGTAAATTTTACCAATACATAATTGAATAACGCGTCTTTTCCTCAAATGTGCTAACATCAATTATATCAATTTATTATCCTGAACATGTCTACACGTCTTTGGGGGTCTGTGAGCTATTTATGGTAACTGTATCTTCAATTTACTGAAGCAATTTGTTATCATTTACAAAATTTTCATGCGAGATACGGAATAATAACCTCTGAGGTAGCACATAATAAATCTGCTGCATGTATTCAGATGTCGGTTTTAATTGCACATAAACTTCGCAAAACATAAAAATATTGTTTCGTTTTCAAGTGAAACAGAATAGTTTTGAGCTTTAATTATTATCTTCTCTTTACCCAGTCGATCCTTCTCGTAAACAAACAAGATAAAACCTCCGATAAAATCGTGTGTTAAACAATGTTTGTAACCAAACTGTATTCCGAAGATATTTTCTTTATTTTCGTAGATCAAACAAATACGTTTGTAATGCGATAGTAATGTATTCAGTATTCAGATCACGTCTATATCAGATGCAAAGTTCTTCGTACATATTTTCATACGTATACTCTTGGATTTTAATAAAACCTATGGGTACGCTGGGCACACAGTGTGATCTTGCTTTTAGTTTGGTAAATATTCGTGGTTTGTTGTGTAACGCTTGCTTTAAGGGCGACGTTTGTGAGGCTACTGGATTTCAGCCACTTTAGCATCGAACCGTCCGTTCTTGTTTCAGATGAACATAAAATACAAAGGAATTCCTAGTAGCCGTAAACCATATTTTCAAACAAACACTGCTCAAATTAATAACACCATCCTACTCCAAAGGCACATAATTTCAGATTGAAAACGCCAGTTCATGGTAGTCCAATATTAACAAATTAAGTGATTTTGTACTGCAGCCCAAATATAAATTAGCATTCAGCGAGCTTAATACGCGAATTCCAAATATCCAGCGCGAACAAAACTGTCACGCGCCAATCTAATATGTTATAAATAGGTCACCCATTAAATCGTTTATTAACTGTAATAATGCTCACTGGCGCAGAGTTAATTTGTTTGGCACGCGGAAAATTACGGCCAACCCTACCTGTGGCTTATTAGTCGTCATTCATTCTATAAAAAACATCATAATAACATCACTGCCCCAGGAAATTGAGTTTCGACGAACGGATTTGAATGTGCCCTCACAAATTGCATGTTTGTCGCCGTTTTAGTTGACTTCTAACACGGAAGGTTTCTATCTTACTATGTGATTCACAAAATATTAGAACCACAAAATGAAATTGTATTTCAAGTATGCTTTACACAGAATTGGATTAGCTATCTTATACAATGCGCAGCGGGACGCGAACCAAAGCAAATTAGGTACATTTTAGTATTAGTGCACCGCATATTTCACGTATAAATTATGAACACAGCTCCCGAAGTTTCATGCGGCAAAGGACGGCTACTCCATAAGGTATAAAAGTTAGTGTTGCGCTTGCACTTTAACCTTTGCGGAATACGTGTCACCCGGAAAGTGAACCCGAACATCGCCATACATATTACATTATAAATACTTAAACAGGAAATATTCGGGATCTCAAACGTAATGGAAACGAAATAAAACTTGTCATCCCACGTAAGTTACGTAGTATGCGGGGACTTGTATATTTTTACTGCTTATCGATAAAGTGTCTATAATGGAAACCGGCTGGGATTGTGGGCTGAGCTCTAAACAAATGACAATCGGGCGCGGCGACTCGGCACCGTCATCCAATCCGATCGGAGGCAATTTCCTCAGACAAGGATTTTCTATCCCTTGAGCAAATATGCACTCATGAGTCTGCGAACTACGATGAAAGTCGTACAGAAAATTGAATTGTACCTACGGAAAGGGTCTTGTTTATTTTGATATAGCGTCGAATGGCGTAGGTATGTCTACATTGCCGCTTGCCAGCCACTTTATGTGTTTAAACGTTTCTGTTTATGTTTCCCGATAAAATAGTGAAGTGCCTCCATTACGGAATATGGCTCGTGTAACCTGTCAGAATTGTAACATCGCAGATTGTTGGTTCCGATAGGTAATGTTCCGATTATTGCTGGACTGATATTTTGTTCCAAACGGTATTCATGCTGGCCGATATGAATAATGCGTTACACTAATTTATTGCAGTTTCTATTATGTATGTTATCTATTTTGAAAATACCTAGTACCTAATCGGCCGAATCTCCTAGTCAACTGAGATTCTATTAATGTAGGTACTAAAAAGTTTAAAAGCATTATGTTTAAACCTTATAAAATTCACAAAGGAATACACACTTAAGTCCCAGAGAAGATTTCATACACACTAACTCATGGCTTTCCCCATAGGAGCAAGCTGAAGCTGCCACAAGATCCACCTGCTGTGACCCTTATACTCCATATTTATGGAAATCCCATGGGTTGCTAATATTTTCATTTATGGTGATAAATTAATCAAAAAGATTGCCTACATTACGTAGGTTACAATAAAAATGTTGATTAATAACTTAATTATGTTATCAATTTGAACAATGCATTTGTAAATGATTCAAATAATTAGCCGAAATTACCTAACATAATTAACTTAATTTAATAATATTAATATAAATGCTAAACTACTAAAGTAAATTGATAATTTAAAATACTTACTATACTTTAATAAAATGATGTTTTCAATTTTTTTATTAATTTAATACTTACACTTTAACAACCCTTCGTTGGATGAAAGTTCAGTGTACTGCAGATTTCAGCGCAATATTTTTTATTTTATTTTTTATTAAAAAAAGGTTGATCTAATATTTTACCTTTAGCAAAATTGAGCGGTGCAAAGATAGGGCCAGCTGGATCCTGTGACATAATTCAATAGGGCGCGTTAGTTTTTTTTTTTTTACGTAAACGCTGACATCGAAACTTCGAATGAAAAAATAAACTTTCTTTACAAGTATATTTTAGAAGGCATCTTGTGATTTTTTGTTGACAAATTCTTTTATGAAACCTTAACCTTTTAGTATTGTTTTTTAATGTCAGTCAGGTAATCAGTATCTATATCAGATGTCATAAATATTGGGTTGGAAATGAATGTATTTAACTCAACCAACCAAGAGTCATGATCAATAATTTAATTTGCTAAGGTATCAATGTTACTGATTACAGTGCCTTCTTCACGTTTTGAGATTTGTTTATATTTTCTATCAGTAGATCCTAAAAAGGGACGCGCGAACCTCTATCCCTTTCTCCATAGACGCCTAATTTTGTCAGGTAGACAGTCTAAAGGAAAGTTATATGTATCAGCTAAATCATCGACTCCATTATTCACGTGCAGTATCGTATTTCTAAAAGCTAGATCGATATCGGCACATGTGTTGGTAACATCGTCAGACTATATTTTGCCACTAAGCCGAGATTCGCTAACGACATGAAAAAGTTTTGATGGATTTTTCATAGCCCTAGTAAAAAATACAACAGTATGCGGTCAGCCAATAACGAAAGTTTGGACTCTCCTTTTCGCGTTAGATTTAGAAAAAATGCGATAAAATCGAAATGTTATTTTGGAGACAATCAAAAGAACATTAAATTCTAGTTTTAGGCAAAGAAGTTCTGGAAAACAGTAAATTCGAAAGACCTTCCAGGAAAAATTCAATTTATTTTACTTTTGATTAGGTAAAAGGTAATGTGGATCCCAAGAACAACCCCAACTTTGGTCCACATAAACAACTTGGCAGTACAATCGCGAACGTCTCTGCCTCCACATTATAATTTAATTGCTTTACATTAAGCATTTGCGCTGTTCAATCTCCCGTGTATTATTATTTTTCATTGTGGTCCGTTATTGCGGACGCGAGTTGGAAACAGAACAAAATAAAAAAAATCAATTTATTTCCCTTGTGAGCGAACATGTCCCGAGCTAATCCAGTTTGTTCGACCGCGCAAGGGTTGAATTGTCAATGAGGAACGCAGTCCAAATGTAAAAGTGTGCCACTCGGGGAAAAAAGTATCGAATATTGGCTCTTCGCAATGAAAACCCGGCCCTGAATGAGATCACTATCTATTTGTAATTCTCCTTACTCGTAGAACGACCCTCTGAGTTAAAGTCTTCGATAGTTGCCTAAGTGAGTTGTAACTGCCAGTGTGTTCGAAAATGTAGCAAAATTTGTTTGTACCTCATGTATATTCAAATGCTTTTATTCTGTTATTACGCCAAAACGGAGATAAGCTCGACTTGTTGGGTTTTCGCAGTAAATTATTGCTGCATTTTTAGTAGGAAAATAAAATATAAAAGTGTAAGTTTTTTTATTTTATATTTTCATGGAAAATGTAAAGCTCTCTTTATTTACTCTGAATGCTCACTGTTCATTTGTGTGTTGACAAAATACTGTGTACGTATTATTGAGTTTACAGTAACCAAAAAGTTGTTACATAGAATTTTTAAAACTGAAAAATATGTAGTCAGAAGCGGTTGGTACAATATAAAATGTTCCATTTTTTATATGTCGTTCTCGTGCCCGCAAAGGCATTAACTTTTTACATTCTAGTATATTACATTAATTTGTTTTGCAAACATTCTCAACTAACTCCTCTATTTGTTGCGTTCTTTTAATTTAAACTTTGAAAGCAATTAAAAGAAGTTGGAATAGTTTTCACTTTACTTGCTAATATAAATCCATGTTTATTAATTAAATTCTAGCTAGAGTAGGCACTTTGAGATATAAATAAAGTTTTTTTTATACACGTGATTAGTCGGAAAAGACGGCTGAATTTGATTAAATTATAAAATAAAAAAGTTATAAAGGTAGTTCTAAAGGTTTAGTTTATTTTAATTAATTGTAGTGGTACTTAATAATATTAATTGTATAGATGAACGTGTTTAACATGGTTAGTAAGTATTAGATTGTATTTTCGTGCACTGTGTGGTGGATTCAAGATGATGTTTTTTTTTTTTATTTGACGTTTTAACTTTTTATTTATTGTTCATAAATTAGCAATATCGAAAGTACTTAACAACAATAGTTATCGCTAAACTTAAGCAGTGTAAGACATTTTAATCATACAAATTTTATATTTAGCATTAATCAACATTACAACATGACATGAAGCTTTTGAAAGCCATAAAATGTTTATCATTACAAATTACACGCGCAGAACAATATTGAATGTGTAAATGGCTCGTCGGCGATGAAAAGCTGACTTATCACAGTATCTGTACAAATTGTTGCCATTTTTCATATTGACTTCTCTACTTACCTCCGATCGAAAAAATATTCGTGCGCTTTATACACATATAAATCTGAAACGTTGACGTTGACGGAGCTCCGTCGCTCAGTATTATAAATACCGGGCGGGCTCATGTTAGCCCGCTTTTAAAACAAGCACATCTACAAAGCATTTTATATGAATTTTATTTTTTAACTTCAAAACTCATCACAAACGAGTAGGATGCTCCGACTGCTGGCTTTAGAGCAGAAAAACTTATGAATAAAAAATGAATTCCTTGGTTTTTAAATTAGCATTACAAAGAGAGGGTAATTCTCGTACCTTTGCGCCTGCAAAAGAAATGTATAAACGTGGTCTTTGTCGTTTTATTTTAAGTGAAAAATCAGCGTTTTACGTAAAACAACTTTAAGGCGTTCGAGTTCAGTCAATATAAACAAAATGGCTTATTTTGTTTTGCTTTTTATAACCAAAGGTTTTATATAATGATTCTCTTTTATTGCTTTGAGATTAGTTAATTCTAAACTGGTTTTAATTAGCCTGATTATGTACTGTCCAAACGGTTTCTGAATTAGTCGAATTTGTTATATTTTATTGTTAGTGGTATATTGTTTGTTTTTTAAAAGATAGAAGATTGCTTTTTGTTCAATATTTACCTATGTTATTGTTGAGCTGAGTCACTGAAGATAAGTTCAGAGTTCAATAGTCAATACCACCTTCCTATTTTTAAGCTACATGTGCGAGACTCCCACGTTTACATAAACTGACATATAAAAACGTAACACCTACACTACCTCCACTGAATTGGTATATTCAAGTTACGTAGAGAGCTCTCAAAAACTCACAATATAAATCGAATTGTTCCGCACATTTAAGCCACCAGTTTCGTGAGAGTCGCGTGATTGATCCCGCTAAATGCCACGTTCCCGTGTTCCTAAAAAAAGAAAACTTTTTTCTGTTGTTGATGTTTTAAAAATCATTCCACGATATTCTTTCGTTCTGGAATTCAAATCTGTTTCTATTGAGCTGAAAAAACGAGATTCGTTTTTGTTTTTCTTAGATTTTTTTCTGAACCATTCCAGTATTGCATGTTTGCTGTCGACAATTAGGTTTTCTAAGTATTACCCAGTCCTATTATTTTTATGCTTAAATTAACATAGTGGTAATTAAATTTGCTGTGTATAACAAAACAACCACTCCTTCATAATAATACAAAGCTTTGCATTAGAAGTATTGGAATATCGCTGGATAGGTAAAAGATGGAAAATATCAAAAAGTTTTTAGTACAAAGAGAGATAACTTATTATGTTAAGCAAAGTTATTACTTTGAATAATACTTCAGTCTTAAGCTTATATATTATTAGTAAGTCTGACACCAGTCTAACCAAGGGGTATCTGGGTTGAGGAGGTCAGATAGGCAGTCGCTTCTTGTAAAGCACTGGTACTCAGCTGAATCCGGTTAGACTGGAAGCCGATCCCAACATGATTGGGAAGATGGCTCGGAGGATGTCTTAAGCTTATATACAGGTATCTGAAATAGGGACTAAACAAGAATCAGTCCTTTATTCCTAAAATACTGGAAGAAACACAGATGAAACCCGAAACGACAGATAAACGAAAGAACAAAATATTTTTCTTTTTTATATATAACAAAGGAAACTGTGTCACCGATTAGCAAATAAATGTAACCATTTCTAAAATTAAAAATTACAAAGTTCCTTGTGATTAGGGTCACGCGACCTCGCGCCGCGTCTTATGCCCCTTTGCGTGCTGCAAAACGGTTAAACTGTATAATTTTTGCGTTCCAGCCACACTGGTTTGTGTTCCAAGCAGTATTGTGTAATAATTACGCCCCACGCATTTGTAATTTTTTTCGGACATTTTTGTAAATTAATTTCACTTTCGTTTACCACTCTGTTATTTATGACTTTTGGTCGGTTTATCAGTTTTTAAACGAAAATTAAATTATGTTAAATTGCCTCAAAATGTGAACTGAATAATTTATGAAATTCTGAAGACCTTCGTTGCTTACTTAAATAATTAAAATGTTTCCGGAAATACACTTCTCTTTATAGTACACCGACACGATATATTCCAGAAACCATTTGCTCACAAATGTTCCATTTACTATTGTGAAGGAATTTCGTCAAAGTGTCACTATATTCCCCGTGGGGAAAGAAAGCTTCTCGCATCAAGTTCTCATTGTAGTGCCCGAGTTATTTCCCGCGAAAGGGCTCAATTTCGTATGAAGCGATAACATTTTCATGGTAATACTTTGAAGATACCTTCTTTCATATTACATCACGGCTATCCACTTACACGCTTTGACGGCATAACAAAATATGAGATTCTATGCATAACTAGTAGACGCGTCAAATATTATGTTGTATAGATTGTGGCTTAATGGAGTGCTTAGCTTCAAATCTTGTACCTTATATTAAATGCATAACTTAGGTAAATACACGCATAAAAGCTTTGAAAAACTTGAAAGATATAATTATATGTTGACAATACAGCTCACTAATGCTTCGAAGTAAAGGGAATTTTCCTTTAAATCGTATGAGGCAATTGACATAAATTAGCACGACAATCTCATTTCAGCTGCCATGACTGTAATTTTGATATAACTGCCCTTAACACAAGTTTATGTGCAACGTTGCAATGTTCAAGTCTAGCGTATTATTACTGTACGTGTTACACGCAATAGTTCACCTTTACCCGGACGAGGAAAAGCTTTAATATAACGCAATATCAAACCGTCACGTCATTTAAAATAATACCACGTCACGCTTCTGACCTTACGTCACCACTTGACGAGCTATATAACAATTCGTATCAAAAGCATACGTTCAAAAATAGCTGCTCCAACAGAAAGCTGTGACATCGGAATTTCTCATTACGGCTACAAGCAAGATTCCCATACATCACGATGGGAAAATATCGCTTTTAACATCCCCCCTCATCCATTAATGGCCGGGAGTACTTATGTTTATACGATGTCCAATAAAAAGCGCACATGCGTCACGGAAGAGTTACGCGTGACGGCAGACAAGTGAAATAACATTCCGTCCCCTATTTATGTAGTACTGAGCGAAGATACCAATGTATCACGGTACGTACACAAGTAAATGGCTCCATTTCACCACTACTAGCAATTGATTAAAAAATAATAAGAGTTAATGAACTTACAATCGACGTAAGTAATTTCTAGCAAGCGCCCGGAGCATCGCTAAACCTTTGCTTTAATTAAGACGGGAAAACATGACCTTCTTAGGTCGAGCTGTAATAGCACCAGAGATACAGAAATGACGTCTACTTAATGTTGAAATATATTTACTGCTTCACTACCTACCGGCTTTGTTGTGTTATTAAGATAATGGACTTACTGTAACTTAGGGACGAATTCATTTCACTTTTGTCGCTTTTGTTTTCTTATCTACAAATTGCTTTTGTTTACATAGGAGAATAACGATAAGCTAAATTGTTCTAAATGCCGCATTTGTAACTATTTCTTAAATTGTAATCTCAAAATGAGCAAGTTTTAAGACAATACCTAGGTACAGTGGCTAGGAAAGCGGTTACTTTTTGCTTGCACTGCCGCAGAAATATCACAATTACGGCTCATTAGGGAACACCTTAATGAGGAAAACGAAGTAAAATATTTTAACTTGTTGGTTAGATAGCAGATTATTTATGTATTTTGTAAGTGTAGCGGGTTTAAATGCAAGCAACCCACAAATAATATACCTAACCAAAAAACCAGAATATTCAGCTGAGGCTGAATAACAAAAAGAAATAATATTTCACTGTGTCTTAGGGGAGCTATTCAGACCTAACCCATCTAGTCGGGATAAAAACTTAGGTCTTTTTGTGACACGAGCTTTTGCTGACTTTCATTTCGTCTTTTGTTTGTCTAAAACCGATTGGAACACATTCGAAGACATAACAATTTGCCAGAACATTTCGTTTATATTACTTTGGAACCTACGAAAGTAATCTAGAACTGCTACACAAACAAATGAAACGATAGTCGGAATGTTTAAAAAATACTTCATTTTCATAATTGAATAAAAACCGCAAAAGACGATCAAAATTCGATTTCACGAGTAACACGGAAGCTATTCAACTGAATTCTAGTTAAAAGAAAACAAGCAACCGTTACAATACAGGACAATTAAACAACTGAAGCTCAACAACTTTATTTTCTCCGTAATACAGACTTTTCCTTTTAAACCCAACTCGCAACTATCGAACTTTTCACCGCAGCTAATATAAACTGTGTCACCATAATGGAATCCGGAGCGGCTCCAAATTACGTAGTAGCATGTCTCTCCATTAGCTCAGTCTTAATTAGGAGCCATCAGGGAAGATCTCTAAAGCCAAGTTGGTCGCACCGGGACGCCTTAATCCCGCCATCAAAATTCTGATCACGCGTCCCCAGTTTCTATGAGTGTTCCGAATGTCAGCACTGCCCTCAAATTTATAATCGAAAGGGATCGAAAATGCCTCAATAGACGTTTTTGGTTAGGTGTTTTTGTACGATCCAGTTTGTATAAAAAAAATGGGAATAGTTTAGGGAATTTTCTTAAGTTATGGCACGAATAACGTAAAAATTTTGTTTTCAAAGGGCATTCTGTTTTTCTTTTTGTTTTTTTTTTTTTTGCTTGAATTCAGGCTTGTTGTGTAGAAAGAAGAAAACATAATAGATTTTTTTTCTATTAAGAATGGCAACGTGCCCTATGTTCCGTTGCTGTTTTTAGAAGCCTAGTGACGAAAAACAACTTGTGTGAGTGCTGGGGCTTGAGTCAGAAAAACTACGACGACGCGTAATCCGCTTACTCTGAATCTTCAAGCAAAAAAAATATATTTGATGATTAAAAACATGTAAATTAAATTATCTAATGTTGGCATATAGCATAGACTAGGCTGTTATAATTAAATTTAAAGTTACATTGACCAGAATTAAAATTAGTAACGCGGTGGTTTCGTACTTAGGTTATCAAAAGTGGCTCGTGGCCAAATCGTGTTTCAGTTTAACATACCGCTTACCAAAGGTTTAATTATTGTGCATAACTATGGTCAATTTTAACTCGTGTTATTTTATCCATAAAATATTTAGTAAATCGACTGCGTCACATTTTATATCTAAATCTTTACCAAAAATGAAGACTAAATGGTGTCTCAAAAATTGTTATACACTTTTTTTAATACAAAGTTCAAAGAGTATTCCAAGTAGGTACATACATAATGTAAGTTAAGTGTCGCGCTCAATGTTGTCTAGTCTTATTATTTCCCTAGCTAGGAAACTGAATCCTACGCGCTTAAACCGGATCAAAATGAACCGAGCGCAGCTTTAACCGGATCTCTTCTACAACGAGCCCTGTAATACTCTACAAATTCAACTGACTGCACTAAATCTTTAAAAATAACCTACTTACAGCAAAATATCGTTGTATTTTATTTCGTTTTACTGAGACTTATGATTTACATGTATTATTAATTTTTATTTAGTCCCAAACATTGATAGCCCATTAAATGCAAGATGACAGTCTTTGTACCAAAAAGATACAATGTTTAATCTACACGTACATACTCATTCGACAAAAAAATACAAAGCCGTACTCCTGAAATCTCGATCAGCATATAACGGTAGTATTTTATTTCAACTTTTTAAATATCGTAGGTAACATCTGCGCCCCATTTTCCTAACTATTGGTCGGGCGAGGCGTTTTGTTCCCAGTTCGGTTTCCAATATTTATCGCTGGTGTGACAATATTGTTTGTTTGCCGTAACTTCTAAGCCAATTAAGGGAATTCGTGAGCGTCTTCAAGTGGCAGTTTCAGTACAAATTAACTGCGAGCCAAGTCCGTCCATTGGGTTTCTAGTCACGAACAAACTGAATTTAGATGAGTGTATCAATGTGTATGGTCAGGCGGAGCTGGGGCGCGGAGGTTTGCGCAAAAACTTTTCTGTTTGATGAAATTGGGTCTATAAATAAAAAGCTGGAGCCGTCATATTGCGTATGTATCAACTTGTGCGCGTTTCGTCAAAATATTCCTAGGCCTAACGCTCTTTTTCCTCATTGGGAAAAAGTGTGCATCTCGTGTCACTTCTGTAACTTTATGGTTGTTCGAGGTTCACTTCTTTTGTACATAACATAGTGGAAAACTTTTCCTTATTTTTGTGAGAGCAATGCTCAATCTTACTGAGCTTTTTCAATAAATTAGTATTGTAACTACTTCTTTGAACCGATAAAATCGTTACGTACTTGGATGTCATCGAACTGGAGCATCTACTTCTAAGAAATGCATCGCAGTAGTCACACAACAGAAACAAAATAAGAACTTGATTTCATGGAAACGAAATCCAAATCGAAGTCCGTTATCGCATGTAGCTTTCTATACGCTGAGCTGAAGTAGATAGTGCCTGATAACGGAGCATAGCACGGTGGCGCATAGAAATGGGCTCGCTTCCAACAGACTACACCGGGGCGACTCTATAGAATAATACGTATTTTTACTTAGATGCACTTTAAACGGATTTTGTATTAGGTGTTTATTTTTAAAGACTTTCTTGAAATAACGCTTTCAAAAATTCTCTAAAGAATTTCCTACATGATTCGTTTTTTCTTCAATAAGTTTTGCATGAAGTTAATGCACGAATATTAAACGCGTGTGAATAACTTCATTCGCCGGTGGGTGGAGTTTATAACAATAATAAAAGTTACTGAAAATTTGTACAAACATAAAATTCTTATGTTTAGTTTTGTGTTGCATCTAAAATTTTATAGAGTCGTATATCAGCCATGTTATACAACAATAACTACCCGGAAAAGTTGCTTTACGCTTGTTAAAACCCACTTGCTTTTTATCTCACATAATCCTATTTTTGATAACAGGTATTTTAGGACGGTCCGCATTACAGTTGTCCTAGTTTTAAAATTTAACTGAGGTTCTAATCCTATGGTCATAACTAGAAAGTTTCATTATTGCGCAACAGAAACTAACGATAAGGGGTAGGCTTGAGCGAAAGGCATATTTTATCAGTTTTGGCGGATAAAGGCTATCAAGCACACCTGAGACTTATTTTACGCCCAACGTGCCAATATCCATATCCGGGACATAGGTAGGTTAGCTAGCGATCGGCGGGTAGATACTCGTGACGTCATCGAGGGATACCGACAAAATTATTAGCTTTCCGCATTTTCGTAAGACGTAAGTCTAGAAAGGGTCGCTTTAGTGAGTTATTCGTCATATTAAAATATTTGACGACGTGCAATCCTTACTAATATTATAAATCGGAAAGTGAGTTTGTTTGTTTGTTTGTTTGTTTGTTCCGCTTTCACGCCGTAACTACTGAACCGATTGCTTTGAAATTTTGCAGACGTAAAGTTAGAAGTCCGGATTAAATAATAGGGTACTTTTTATCCCGAAAAAATAGATATTCCCGAGGGAAAACAAAAATATTGTTTGCTTGATGGATGGATTGTAGATGGCGCTGTGTGTCGTTTAAAACAAGGTAATATAAACATGCAAACGAATATAAACATGTAAATTTAGAAGCTAAATGATACTATAATGAATCCCCGAAAAAGAGGAATTCCCGAGGGATGATGTACAATTTGTTTAATCGTCTAAACTGTTTTTTTTTACATCTACTTATATTTTGCAAACGAATATGAACATATAAATTTAGAAGCTAAATGATACGATAATGGATCCTCGAAAATGAGGAATTCCCGAGGGATGACGTACAATTTGTTTTATTCCACGCGGGCGAAGCCGCGGGCGGAAAGCTAGTACCATATAAAACTTGCGGAAACGAAAAAAGTATGCTAGTATAATCGCTTAAAAGTAAAGTTATTCATGTAAACAATTTTAAATCGTGTTACAGTTCTACACATATAAAATAATCTATAATATAATTGCCTTTACAAGGGCTAGACTTACGGCCCCTCAAACTTGTATTTGAAAATAATAGATATTTAGCTTAGTGAACTATATGCGCTTCAGTTTTCAGCGCTGACCATTTACGTAGAACGTACGTACGAGCCCACTCGTCCGGTGAATTCAACGGATAAATCATAAAAGTCGCGCGCAGCCCACCGGACGGAATTAGCTTTGTTAATTCTAATTTGTTTTGTTACCTCGCCTGTTTGAATTATGACCGTTTATTGTTTCATGTGTATGTACATAATAAATGTGTAACGTACAACCCAAAAACTGTTTTGCTTTTGTTGTTACGATTCTACTATTCTATTGTTTGTCTAGTTTATATAGCGCACAGTTTTTGTTTAAATTTAGTGGCCAGTAAAAAGGGTCCAATTTTACTTTGCAAACGAAAATGTGTATTGTTTTACTAGAGAAGTTTCTGAAAATGGCTGACGGTACTGGAATTCAATTTAATTTAACGGCAAGGCCTAAATCTAATCTAATATCTGAGGCACGTAAATGAGAGGTTTCCTGCATGAGGTGGGATCATTCGATCAGTAAGGTTAAGCTACCTAAGATCCGGGTGCCCGTTGGATTACCTTGCGGATGCGACGTCGGCCGCCGGTTATCATGGCCGGTCGTGTCCAAATCCCTCATATAGAAAGTTAACGTCGGTTTATACGAGATAAAGTTGAAGAACTCTCTCGTCATCCATAAACAATGGTTGAACTTTGTGCGTCTATCGATTTTTAATCAACTATGGCGTTGTTATGGGAGTATTTGATTCTGAGGCTGCAGTTTTTTTGTGTGTTAATGATGAGAAATAGTTTTGAAGCTTTTATCATACCTATTTAGCAATTACCTGCCATTATTTAGAAAAAAAAAAAAACTTAATGCAATAGACTGGTTGAAGTATGTATAGCTTGACATTTTCTCGGTCAGATTATGCCATTATTTCCAGTTTCATTGTTAGGATTACCTAAAAAACATATTTTTCTTCCTCTAAATACCCGGAAAAATCCCTTAAAGTACCCATCATCACTAGCTATTCTCGGGACCGTTAACATCAGCTTCTTGAACGATACACCTGAATATTGGACGTAACATTTGTATTCCGTCAATTTGCGCATTTCGTATGCGCTGGAGCGGGCCCGATCGTTTGCGTTATATGTGCCCCGCATATCTCATTGGCTCTGCCCAAATGTTACCGTGTACTTGCTTTGTGAGACGTGCGATGTCTATAATCTCATTGTGATGGTACAGTAAATATACCCCTAGGTAAATAGTCTTGATGAAATTCTTACCAAGAAGCTTAGTTAGGACTTTTGTTTTTGGCATATTTCGGCCAAGCGTAGGTGCAGGCCTGTCAAAAAGTGAAACGAAAACGTTGCAAAGCCATAAATAGTTCAGTTTGGCAGGTGATGCCGGTCGGGTTTGAATTTTAAAGCGGTTTCACACTAGCGGATTTCCAAGTCGATTTTTCTGACAGCATTCTGACTACATACTGACATACAGGAGTAGGTATAAAAAGTCAAACTTCGGGAATTTAAGAGGCACTAAAAGAAAGAAAATTATAAGAAGTGGTACCTACTGCGTGCATAAGTATGCACGATGACATGGAAACCTGTCTTCATCTGTACTTCATCTGTACTGTCCTTCGGAAAGTATCGTGCGTAAAAAACTCCTAGCGGAAAATCCACTGGTGTGAAAGCCCTGTCACGTGGTTCGGAATATGTATGTAAAGCATACTTACATATTTTCGATATAAACGTCCCACGTCCGTTAAACATTATAACAAGTTCGCTCATGTGTGCAGTTGTTGTCAAAGGATCACACGAACAACATGATGCACTTGATTTCTTTCAAAAAGACTTTTCTGCAAAGTTTGTTCGAAAATAAAAGTCTAAAAATGTATCAACAATATTATAAAAGATCTCGGAATATACGAGTAAGAAAAGAAGTACTGAGTTACTCCTTATTAAAGTAGTTGTAATATTCTCTTCTGAGCTTTCTTTTGTTGCAAAAGTTATTTTTGACATGAAATTGCTGTTATTGTGAAGTTATTTTTAGCAAAAATCTCTTTGCTTTTTTGGCTTATCAGACATCATTCAGTACTGTATAATGGGAAAGAAGTACTTAATGTATAAAGTAAGTATATAACTTATGCAGTTAAAAGAGCAGAACTGTAGAATGCTGAAGTTCATTACTGCGTCTTAATACCTCTTTAGTCTTTAGTGTGCACTAAGCAGTCGACATGGAAAAGGCAAGTAAATATATTTTTCCTCTCAATTGCACTCTGAAATCCTATTTGCTTATCTCGCTTCATTTTATTTCCCAATAGTGATTGCAGGCACCTGGATTCTACCATTACTCTTTTAAAATTGCAAACTTTATAGCGTCAATATTTCAGTGAAATTGCAGAGCTGTTCACAGAAATAATTTATTTTAGGAAATACAACGTCGCTGTACTTTGATTTCGAACTAAGATGTCTGCTACTAGTTAAATCTGTTGCAAGTTACTTTTTCTAGGGATTATATAAATTCAGTTTCTCAGACTTGATTAATGTTGAATGACTTCAGCTGAAATAGTGAAACTAATTTCAACATTGTTGCAATAAATGTACAAGAAAAACTATGTATTACGTGATGTGCGTCGAAAAATACAAAAAGTTGTAAACTTTTTACAGCAAAATAAAAATACTACGTTTTGGGAGCTATCTTTCAAGGGAGCAATATTCGGCTCAGTCGAATAACTGAAGTCACCAATGTACGAACTAATTTTGGCCGTTCAAATGCTAGTAGCACTTTTTGGGAACGGTAAATTAGATCGGCAACACGTGACTGGCTTTATAATACTCTACGTTCTATAAGCAAAGGTATTAGATACAGTATTTACTTTTCAATAGTTTGTCTCGGTCTCTCCTTTAATAGTGAAAAGGGATAGTACGAGGCTGGGAACTATTAGTGGGTAATACGCCGTAGAAAATTCACTGACGCAGCAGCGTTCATTACTAGCCATCGTAGAGGGAACAAGCCAGAGCTTCCCGAACATTATTATCGAATAATCCGAAACACTGAAAGAGGTTACAAATTCTGTAAAGGTGAAAAAGTGCTCAATTTACTCGGATGGCCGAGGTTTTATCTACTTTTCCTCGTTTATTAATGCCACAGCCGATGCCTAAAGATATAAATAAAGAGGAAAACACAGTTTTTCTGCTTATCTTTTATACAGGTTTAAGTGGGAAAAGTTTTAACGAGAAGAAGTTATCTACAAATATTTTATGTAGTTGAAAACAAAGAGTTTTTTACTTGCTAGAAGGTTTAGAGCTGGTTTTATGATTCCTTGCATGTTTAATACAACTATGAAATATTAGAGTATGGAATGATCGAGAGGCAAGCCTCGGAAATGTTAATTTTAGGATTATTAATAATTGGTCAGGGAAGTTGATATTTCTTACCTGTTAGAAAACTTTACTACCTTTTTGATTTTACCTATAATGTTTGAAATTGCTACAGCAGCGCATCAAGATTTTACAAACACATTTTAATTCTTAAGTTAAATACAGTTATTAAACCTTAAAGTGTTTTCTTCAACAAGATTATAAAACTCCCTGTACCCACAATTTTCTAGCGATATTTTTAAATAAAAATAAAAAAGCAGATATTTTATCGTAGACCTTAAATTAGATCCACACAGAACGCTACCCGCATCGATAAAAAGGTCGGGCTTAGCTTTTTCTGATTGCAAAAAGAGCGCGCTTCTTCCAATACTGCAATATAAAGAATATAGGGAGTGCTAATATACTGCAGTTGGTCTCAAACTCCTTCGGAATTTCTTTGATATAAAGGAAACTTTAAGAGATTATAGGAAACAGACTATGAAAGCACTGTTTCGCCTTGGAGTAAGATGGTCATGCTTTTAAAGTCCATTACCAATTACTGTTCCAAATTGACGTTATTTTCTGCAATATATGCAGAAACGTAGACCTAAACAGTAAGGGAACAATGTTTGTCTAAATACTGAATTACTTATTTCATTGCTAAGTGCCATTACAACTATTGCGGTGTGGTTCATAATGTTGTTCAATTTTATCACCAAAAAATTAACAAAAGACATTTTAAGAATTCAGGAAATAAACTCAACAATTATTAAGAGCTTAGGTAGAAACTAAGATTGAAAGTACTTCATAAGTCGTTTCAGAAATTTTATAATAAATTTTTCATAACAAGCAATACCGCTGTGTAACGAGAGTAGACGGAGACCCGGCTAGTTGGGCGATTAATTAACAGCACTGGCCTCCAGGGGGCGCTGCTCTCGGAATTATTCACTATCCCGTTCTTACCCTTCTGCAAAATAATTATTAACAGTAAACCTAATTAATTTCCTCCTTCGAGTGTCCTTATTATCCAAACTAAACGCAAACTTTTTAATTCACGACTACAAATTTTATTATAATTTCCTTTGTGGTTGATTACACAAAAATTATGAAACGCTTTGATGTTAATAATGTAATCACAAAACACCTTTTTTGACTAAAAGTATATTTCACAATATCAACTCGTACTTTATTATAATACATTTATATACAAACTTACTATTCTACTTCTAATACTATATTTACAACACCTTTTTTAATCATTAAAATACATTCTTAGAACTAAATAACTAATCTCAGCTACGGCCTAAATGAAAGTTAGATTCCAAGTACTCAGTACAAGAGAGAGGCAACCCAAAAATCTTAACAATTCGTTAGTTAACTAAGTCCATTAGTAAATGGTAAGGGTCCATTTCTATCCGATTAGGGACCGTCTCAATCACTGAAGAACGAAATTCGAAAGAATTTCTAAAAATAACGTTGTATAGGCAGGCTTCATGTATTGTGTCAGTTCCGATAATTTAAGACCAAGTCTGTATGTGGGCTGATAAAATATCCCATGGGCTCTCCATTTCGTTCACACTTCACGTATTTGCAAATGAGCGATAGAGGAAAAAGGCGTGAGTGAGATTACGGCGCATTCCAATGTTACGGGGCCCGAGGAATCTTTACAAAGCAGATAAATACCGCAGATGCCCTCTTTGTTACGAAAAATCCCCTCGATTTCTTTGTACGAACAGATGAATGTGGGAAATCTTACCTCATGTCGTATTAGTTGATGGCATTGCGACGATGTCGTATCGTTAAGCATATTAATTCAGCTATCTCAACCTTTTTTTAGTAACTACGTCTTTTGTTACAAGAAAAGGGTTTTCTTTGTGGAGTTGTATTGACGCTTTGTTTTAAAAATTACTGTAATTTGCTCAATGACTCCATTTGTATCACATTAATTAAGGGCGGCGGGAAACCAACGAAACAAACCTTACCCTTGGTTGATTCTATTGTTTGTGACACTTAAACAGTAGATTGAGAACAAGAATATCTTTTGTAATAAAAGGTTGGAGGTTAGGCTATTTATAGGGAAGTACGTAAGCTATTTAAATCGTCAGGTGATGTAATCTAGCAAAAGTCGCAACCCTTATTTCTTAGCATTCGGATAAAATGGGAATCCCATCAAGAAGAATAATGTACTAACGTTTCAAAAATAACCTCCGCACACCATGAAATTGTGAAATTACAGTAATAATACTTGCTAAACTGCGTTCATGAATTTTAATGAGCAATGATTGCATGGTATTATAACTATATACACATGATCGCCGTTCTAAGCTCATCATTGTCTGTTTGTGTGGGTGGATGCAATGGCGACGCTCACCAGCGATCCTTGATTACGTGCCGTGCCGACCTAATCATGGCGTCGATCCTGCGTTCTGCGTAATTATGCAGTGGTTTAGGATAGCTACACTGCTGTCTAGTGTTGCTGCCCTATTATTAGTAATATGTTATGCCCGATTAGTTTTGGTTCTCGTAATTAGTTCATAAAGCTTTGACTGTACGTTTTCCGAGCTCATTTCCCTGCTCTTTTCATTGGGTATAGATTATTCTGGCTATAACACTGTGCAGTCGGTTTATGGATGAGTATTCATTCATGATTCAAATCAAGAACTTCTAACTATATACCTATATCGTCATTTAATTAGGCTGGTAAAGCTTTCAAGAAACTATGTACCTAGTAAAACCTTTCCTAATGAATTTAACTGAATTACTACAAATAAAGTACGAAAAAAATTTAAATAGGTTTTACTACGACAAAGTTAGAAAAGACAAATAGATAGTACCCGCATAAAGCATTAGTTTAAATTATTAATGAATGCTTCAATTGAAATGCAAACATCATTACGTATTTATATTACAAACTTTCAGCCGTCACATGTTAATTTGTCGAAAAACAATACAGACTCCCAAATAATTGTCTATTCTGGCGTCGAAATAAATTCATGAACTTCGTTATAATTAAATTAGCAACATGAACTCCCATAATTAATTAAAAGTTCTAATTTGTATGCATAAGGTAGGAATAAGTTTGCCTTGGAAGTACTGATATTCGTCGTTCTGTTACATTTGTCGTTTTCTTTGATACTTCCTTCATTACTGGTAATAAATAAAGACTAAATTATCGAGAAGATGGGCACCGTAGTTGCTTGTTTGTGGAACAAATTGAATCAGCCCGCTAGATTGTTTAATCTAGACATATACCTACATGAAACTTAAGTGTCGCTCTGTGTACCAAAACCTATTTCTTTTTATGGGTTATTTTAGTGAAAAGATTTAAAATAATTTTAAATTAAACGATTATTTTCATATGTTTATGTATGTATCAACGTTTTCGTATGATGGGATTATTTTGTTTATTTTCGAGGGTCCCGCCAACTTAAAACAGCGCATCTCTTGCGCCACCTGCCGACACCAAGCTAGCAACTTTAGTTCGAATCTAAGCAATGGCCGGCCATCATAACTGCGCGTGCGGTGAAAAACATAATTAAAACTGTGAATTACGACGAAAAGTGATATGGTGTGTCGATCCAGTTGTTACCCGGTTTCCGATAAGTGCCTAGCAATTAATCCTTTTTATCTCAAATCTTGTATCTAGCAGGCCATCTTATCGACGCGTCCCGTGTTTGACGCTAAACTCAATCATTAATATTGCCTACCCACTCTAAAAAACTTGAACTTTTCTTTTAATCGGCGCTGTATAGAATCTTCGTTGTTAAAAAGTTTAAATATTATTTCTTAACGCATTACTTCCGTGGAGCTTTATTACAAAAACTATACCAATGATATCTAATCATAAATTCCTTAACAATCTTAGGACTTGCCAAACTTTTGGGTAAGACTGACGTTTCTAGATCAAATAGGACCATTAATATAAATCAAACAACCATTTAGTTTTACAATCACAGCAAAGATAAATTAAAGTCTAGCAATTACAACATCATAATTGTAAAGCCTTGAATGTCGGTTATTATATTTTAGCTTAGAAACCAGAATCGGCATAATAAGTCTAGTCACTGGGTGATTTTTCACTAAGCAGAACTGACCTTTGAATGAATACGATTAGAAGTCTATTGTGCTATAAATAAATGTTTACACAGCTATATTTTAGACAGGAGTCGGATAAGAGAAAATCTAAATTATTTTACTAACCTTTATTAAATGTCAGGTAAGTATTTATTCGAAGTAACCTTTGATGGTAATCAATTTTAAAATGCCTAAAACTAATATCTCCTCAGTCTTTGCAGGCTTGTTGCAAAATTTCATTTGGCATTCAAGTATTTGGTGACAAACGTTTTGGCGCATGAAACTAGCAATATGTCTGAAAATACTCGTACACGTCGCATACTAACTCGGGGAGGCCACAAGTTAAATAAGAATACGCTGGCTGTTGTTTCAGTTAACTTTGCTCTTGGAACAAAACGACGGTTTGTATTTCATTTGTTAAGGAGCGGGCCAATTTCCAGTACAGCTACTTTAAATAATAGCACGTTATATCTCACCTGTTTTGCCACTAAGGTTATGTAGTGTGAGGTAAATAAGCAACACCCACGTTTCATCTGCTATATTAATGTTATATGTAACAGTATCAAGTTGTGTCATCGTGAAACATAGCTCCACCCGTAGCGAATCACGTTTGTGTTCACGAGATCAACGTGGCCTGCAAGAATTTCAGTCATGAAATACTCAATTTAAAAAGGAACCAAACCAAACTTAAGGGTCGTTTATAATTTTTACATTTAACAGCTGCGGTGTTTTCCAAAAAAACATGGGACGATTATTTGTTAGAACATCACCAATCCGGCCCCATGCCCGATGGTGTATTTCACGAACGCGGTGCTGCAGATTATTTTCAGCACATGTATTAATAAAGCAATTTCAATTCATACAAGCTCAAACCATTTCAGTTTATGATGCCCGGGTGATGTAGCAACTACATAGGTATTCTGTTTGTACATACATTGGCTTTAACTTTAAAACCTTTAAATAAACACACATTTAATTAATTTAATCATCATTGTGATTTGTGTAAATATTAATGAATTTGAGGAAATGCAATGCAATTAAATCAAAGAAAACTTTAG
This sequence comes from Helicoverpa zea, assembly GCF_022581195.2. Taxonomy (NCBI): domain Eukaryota; kingdom Metazoa; phylum Arthropoda; class Insecta; order Lepidoptera; family Noctuidae; genus Helicoverpa; species Helicoverpa zea. The sequence goes on along the minus strand of NC_061452.1, from coordinate 8,914,915 downwards.
TTCACATCCACTTGTATTGCGAAACAGTACCAAACAGTAGTGAGTTTTATTTTCAGTACAAAAGGTCGACTATTTTTATCCCTAATTGTTTGTTTAGTAGAGCATGCAAAACAATCGTAAGTCAAATAAGCTCGCGTACTTATGTTTTACTAGCTTGAACAATTTTGTTTTGAAGTCACATACACTAATTTAATAGTTTTAAGTGATTTATTAGTTTTTTTATGAGCGTTGTTACAAAACTCGCGACTCGTAGTTCCAGACAAACAATTTACGACACTTAATAAAACATTGAATACAGCTGAAGATATTATAAGATTATTTTATCTTAAACCACTGCTACACCAAAGTACCACTCCTGAACATTATCTACGTAATGGAGCGGCAATCGGGTCACCATTTTAAAAGTGTATTTGCAATGATCTCGGCGCTCTTCACTCCAAACCCGGATACTTTGAGGCGTTAATTACAACGCCTCACAGAAATGGCCCCGGGCAATTGGCGTGGCCCCACATTTACAGGGATACCGGCGGAACGCCACGAACCAACGTAATGGCCACAACACAGCCCCATTCAACAAAGAAAACAGAAAAATAACTAATTACTTCGCTACTCACTTCGTAAATGCGTGGTACGTTCTCGCGTTTTACAAGCTTTTTATTTAACAAGGTTTAAGACTATTTGTAAGATTTGTTTTTTATTTATTCTACACGATTTCGTTGTTGGGGCAAAAGTTTATTTGATTATCTTTTGTTTATGGTGAATACAGCTCACGTAAATAATATTATTAATTAAAATACAAAAGCGAAACGAGAATCATTGAAATTATATATTTGGACGAATGATGATGATATATATTTGGTAATTACCAAATAATTTTTTTTTTTGATGTCCTCCTAGCCGATTATCGGCTACGGCGGCTGTTCTCATGTAAGGAGATTAGCCAACTACGCAGGACATATTATAGTGCACGAGCATTTGCGCAGACACAGGTGCACTCACTATTCCTTAACTCTCATAGCCCGATGGGACGGTAATCCGACACGACCGGAGAGAGATCAGGTGCAGGACCGACATTTACGTGCTCTCCGATGCACGGGTGTATCAATCACCAGCTTCCAGGCTCCGGGCTGCTTTGTGAAAGTCTTCTAAAACCCACAAAGCGATTTCGGCCCGACTCGGGAATCGAACCCGAGACCTCGTGCTTAGCAGCCGCACTTGCGACAGCTAGACCAACGAGGCAGTTTACCAAATAATAATATGATTATTAAACAAATCATTATCGACCAAACTATGGTGAAATATTTTTGCTAGGCCCGGTTTACTAACTTGATTATTTTTGAGTTTTACCCACTCGCTCTTTTGTAAGTAAAAACTGCAATTAGGATAAGTAACTTTTGGAATTATAAAAAAATGGTAGTTTAAAAGTAAAATCATGAAGCAGAAAAATATACTTTAACAAAACCCGTAGGCAGCTGTTTATATTAAAATATGTAGGAATATTTACTTAAACTTGATTTTTCTGGAAAATTTGCACTTACCGAAGTCTTGAAAGTACATATTACTCCAGGGAATACATTAGAAAATGTACTCGTAAAAAGTGAAAGGTTAAAAGTTTTCAACAATACTTAGAATTAGCAAACTGGCACTTATCCTGAATTCGGCCACCTTATTGGAGAGGAAAAATCCTTGAGAGCTTCGCGCTTTTCTCAAATCGCTTACGGCAACAGACCTTTTTTGCAAAAACCGCAAGCGAAAACTTGAAAATTCCTACTCCAGTAAAAAGCAACATTTTTCTTGCGTTATAACAACTTTTGTGAATTATATTATTAGAACGAATGAATTATTATGTATTACTTCGAAGAATTAGGTAGGTAAGGATTTTTGGTGTTTGCATTATGTTTAGCAACGTTACCTACTTCCTGGTTCCTAAAGAAATAATAATACCACATACATTAATCATGACCCTTACCTTAACATGTTGTTAGGGAGGCAATTTTGGATATTATATAAAAATATACCAAAAAATATATCAGCATTTGAAAAGAAGTTACGAAAGGCTTAAAGCATTTACAGTTAACATTAGCTACGTGGTAGCAAATCTTGAAAATTAATGAACTAAAATCTGGGTAGGTACCTACCCTTTTCCCCTTCTAGTCTACTGACCTAAATACCTAAGTCCAGAGGCTGTTGAAGTGGCAAAGTCATCAGATTATTCAAGTTATCCAACTTACCCGCCAGTGTAAAATAAAAAAAGTTAAATGTTACCCTGTGTTTACGACATACTAACATGAAATGTTTTTATGTACAACATCTGTTTTGTCTATTATTTATCCAGCTTGTGCGTAGTAGGTACATGTTTCACGGGAAAATTAAAAACAACTTTATTTTTTACTCCCGTTTAGTTGAAGGTTTTCTTGAGTAGTAAAATGAAAAACTTGCTTTTTAATAAAGAAAGCACTTGTTACTTGCATAAGTACTTCTTGTTATACTGGCGCAACGTCAGATGGTTTACTTTTAAATAGTAATGTGTCATACCTTCAGTTTTATTTAATTAGTAAATATGTTGATACAGATATAACATTCTATTCGATTCTGCGAAAACGAATGTAATGTGTATGAATGATATTACATTTATTCTCGAATACTACACTCGGAAGCAATAAAATCGCACACCCCGAATTTTAACAAAAAAAGCTGTATTTTCTTATTATAATTGTTAAAAAATTATTAAATTACAATGGATACTTAAAGATTATTTCATTACCTTTCCAACGATACCACTGAAGTGCATGTAAGATGCTCAGAAGGATCTTTCAGGAGATAAAATGAAACTTGCATGTAAAGTTGTGATTATTGCATTTAGCGGACAAGACATTGAATTGAAACACATCAATCAATTTTCAATAAAATCTTTATTAATATGGAGTGTTACCCCCTCTAGCTCTAATTACGGCTCTTAAACGGTTTTTCATCGACCGTATTAACTTAATTATGAACTCTTTTGGTATACCGTTCCACTCTTCTTCAATGGCTGATTGCAGCGCTTGGAAATGTGTGGGAGCTGGACTTCTTGCTCGAACACGCCTTTTCAGCTCATCCCATACATGCTCGATAGGATTGAGATCAGGACTACGAGCTGGCCACTCCATCACGTTAATACTGACGTCTTCCAAGTAATCGCGAACTGTCCTAGCAACATGTGGCCTGGCATTATCATGCATAAGTAGGAATTCTTCCCCCATAAGCCACGTAACATGATGTTCGAGGACTTCTTCCACGTATTGCTGGGCTGTTAATCCTCTCGATCTAGGGCCAGAATTGGCCCCAGTAATGAAGACAATGTCGGTTTTAGAATCGAGCATTATGCCACCCCAAAACATACACGATCCACCGCCATAAGCGACACGTTCGCTAATGCAGCATTGTGAAAATCGCTCTGATGACCTTCTATAGACTCTTGAGCGACCATCGTGGCCATGTAAAGTCATTCTACACTCATCGGAAAACATAACTGCCCTCCACTGATCGACGTCCAATTTAAATGCTCTCGGGCAAATTGAAGCCGGGCTTGTCGGTGGGCTGTGGTCAATTTCGGACCATTTGCGGGTCGATGTGCAGTCAAACCAGCTTCAGATAATCGTCTTCTGACTGTCCACCGACTTATGCTGACATTGCGTACTTCTCGAAGCTGTTGTCCTAGCTCAACCGCGTTCAGCTGTCGATTTCGCAAAGATCTTGTCACTAGAAAGCGGTCATCACGGTCTGATGTAGTACGATGGCGGCCTGATCCTGGTCGCCGAATATAGCCTCCAGTTTCTCGAAACCTCTGGTACACACGTCGAACTGAATATCGACTTAAATTCAACTGTCGAGCGACTTGACTTTGATTTTGCCCAGCTTCCAACAAGGCTTTAACTTGAGCAGCCTCTGCAGGTGTCGTGTCCATGTTTTTCAAAGTTTTCCGTATGTATTCACAAGAGGGGTTATCACATTAGAACTCAGTGCACAAATGATTTAAAAAAACCTTTAACTGACCCTTTTACACCTGCGAGAAGGGGCGCAAGTAGTGCCTACCTGAAACGAGTTAATTCGAGGAATTTTGTTGTTTTGATGTTTTTGCGCGTAACTTCCATGAAAATGAATTTCTTTTTACATTAAATTTTAAACAAAGTGTGTATTTTTATTAAAAATACCTTTCACTTACTTAAACCAAAGAGTTTTAAGAATATCCACTGTTTTTGGTCAAAATCTAGGGTGTGCGATTTTATTGCTCTCAAGTGTATATCCTTTGTACTCGTATACTAGTATTTTCGTACTATATTCTATAAATAATTCGTAGCTTGAATATAAATAGTTAAAAATATTTTACTTGTTATAATCAGTTTAACAAGTAAAATCAATACATTACTGTATTCATTATAATATGCACATGAATATTCATCGAGCTATGTATGATCCTGACTACATATACCTAGTTGTTTACGAACATGCGTTTCCCGGCTATGTATCCGTTAATACCTTCATAATTAGATCACGGATATCTTAGATGGAAACTGCGGCTTCAGTAAATGGAAAGCTTTTACTCTATGTAGTTTACATAGTGTCGCGTGGTTAATAGCAATTCATATCAAAATACATTAAGCAAAAGTAATAACAGACAACTCGTGCAAGTGATTTGTCCCCGTCACAAGACAACAGGTCCCCACCGGCCAAACTTTGTGATTTAGTTTACTCATTGCGCCTGTTCGAATGTCGTAAAACACTCGCTTGAGAGTGCTCCCAATCTGGGAACAGTTCGAGCATCACTAAAAACTGTGGCGAGGACACGGCTGCCGGTTTCACTAGTGTTTATACAACATCAATATTCAAAGCCAGTAGAAAAATCCGGCGTTGCGTCGCGGTCGGGCGGCGGGCGGCGACAAGCTTAGCTGCTCGCTTCTGGGCATGTGTTTATGCAGCGGGTACGCTTCACTGGTTTCTTCGACGACAAAATGCACTCACGTCCCGTCCCGCGTGCACTCAACTACGAATTCAAGATGTACTTATTGATCACGGGATCAATCTGTTTTCGCGTCCTACTTTACATAAAGAATTTGTCACTGAAAGAAAGATAGCTATTTTTAAATAATGACATTTGGATACTTACAAACCAACTTTCAACTTGGTAGAATTTTACTCAGTTTACATAAGTATACCAAAGTAAGTAAGAAAGACACATCAAGTTTCCTCTGCCTCATTAGCAAATCCACGGTTGGTACTGTAAATAGACCGGGACTGCCGATAGCCTGAAAAAAAACTAACAAAAACGTAGAAGATCACAGACTAGGGATGGTTAGACGAGACCTATTATTTCATTGTAACCCGCTATCGATGCTAGTCACAGCCTCAGCGAAATGAACTAGATAGTGCGTATTTACCGCGAGCGTAATTTGTCGTGGGGTGCGTTGAAGCTCGGTAGTTCAAAGGTATTTTCTATTCGCAGGCGAATCGTTGAGCCCGGTACGTGAGCACTTATCCTAAATTAGTAGGGGCTCCATTCCGCGCGGATCCTCGGGCGTTACGCGATGGAGCGTGTGATCCGCTTGCGCTAAGTTAAACCGATGCTCCCAAACGAGCCCGCTTAGACATCCGTCGCGGTACCTACCCAACATTATTTTGGTATCATATGCTTGCAGTAAGTGTTCTATGAATAACTTACTCATATTACTTTCGCCGTTTGGCATTGTTACTGAAGACTTTACTGAAAGGAGGTCTGAAGGAAAAATCCATTATCTACTGCTAACTTTCATGAATAACTCAGTAGTTATGCTTTTAGGAATCAATTCAACTATCTTCCTCTGTCTGAAACTCAGGTCTCAAAGCGCTTAATTTAAAGTTTACCTTGGACGGGATTTTCAAATGCTGCTTTGATTCTTTCAATTCAATGAAAATACAACATTAAAGAACTTGGAAAAATTACCTGCAGCAAGAAGAGGAAGTGAAAAGATACTAATTCAAGTTCTTACTCAATGCACGTCCCGTTCCTCAGTTCGTATTGTTACTCTATGTAAGGATAATGCGAGATCGGAAATACTTTTTCATCAATGAAACGTTTGTTGCTCCGAACAATAGTCTTTAACGTTGCAACTCTAAAACCCTGTTGTGAGCTCTCCGAGCGTTAAAAATAAAACAGATCCGACAGACAACGAACTACAATAGCTCATTCTGCCTCTAATACTGCAATTAGAACGAGCAATACTAGTGAAAGGATTTGTCCCCCGCTAATGAAGGACGAGTAATTGTCCTCCGGCTATTGTTTCTTTTCAAGAAAACATTGGAATACCTAATTGATATTTACGCTCTCCCCAGGAGACCTTTTTACGAAATTAAAACAAATATTGAAACTTTTTATTTTGCTCCTAATGTCTGCTAGACATTTTTTCTCATTGTTATTGTTATTTGAAGTGTTCATATAACGTTGGAGATATAAAAGTGTATTTTTATGTCTTTTGTAGACTAAAATTATCCTTGGAAGGTTTTACACCACTTACATAATGTTTACTCGAGTAATAACAGACGTTTTCCTCTTTTAGTTGTAAAGGTGCCTTAACGAATTTGTTTACATTGGGTGTTCTCTTAAAATCCCCTTTAGTCATTAATGTTTTTTTGTAAGTAAAGGTGGAACTAGGTCAAACGTTTGGTCTTGCAGAGAGGCACGTGGATCGCGCCCGCATGTTGTACGGACACTAGCTAATTCGTGCACAGTGCACACAGGCGCACGGGAGCATAACGTAATTATGATAGGCATAAATACACTTATGTTGTGTTCAGAAGTTACATAACTGTACATTCCGTTTGTCGCACAATTTCTATTCTGATGACAACTGTGAACTGAATACTTGCAATAAGAGTTTCGTGAAAATATTTCATTCTGACATCCACTAATTCTTTTGTGCCGGACTACGATAAAGTTGTCTAGCATTAAAAGATAGCCCATACAGCTACAGACTAATATTCAAATGTAAATTTCAACGAACTGAGCGCCATACATATTTTCAGTTTCAAAGCTTTTGAAGATAAAAAGAATATACATTACAATGTAGGTTTTACATAATACCGCTTGTCTGCAAACACTTTATGCCTCTCCAACATGTGAGCAAAGTATAAAAAAGTAGTACACTTAATAAATATGTATGTCTCTTTGTACAAACAAATAAATTCCCGCATTAATGTAAATAAGTTTGCTGGGACGACACGGCCACTAGCAAAAACTGAACTTTGCATTTAATTAAAACTCTTAGCAATTTATTTGCTTATTCAATAATGGAAACGGCAGAAAGGATGCGAAAAAGACAACCATTATTAACCTATTTCTGAAAGTGGAGAAAAGCGACGGGTAGGGTGATTAATTAACAGAGAGCTGGCCGCAAGCGAAGCTCTACGAAGGAAAACTTAATTACTTTTCTCGGCAGAATCATAAAGCTGAATAATTCATACACTAGCTGCAAGGACAGTCTTGAATGTGTGACATAGGAGCACTTCCCAGCACTCGGCTAAAATTGAACTGGCTCTTACGACGCGCGACTTACTTTAAAGATTGTAGGTATTTGTGTCTCTGCGACGTAGTTGTTGTTATGTACCGTGCGAGTATCAGAACCCATTCAATTCACCTCCAAATAACTTGGAAGCTATTGCAAAGACTTGGTGAATAGTATTTGGAATTGCATATTCCTAAGCTAAGGATGACTCGTGTGTTGTGCGCACACAGGGTTTTACATAGGATTATATCGCAGCCACTGTGCAACTACTCTGGATTTTCAGATGTATACAGAATATTAAAGTGTAAAGGTATCGGTATGTGTAGACCGTGTTACTATATACGAGCGCCTTCTATTATGTGCTGTAGGTACTTTGCATATTAAGGGTGATAATTTTAATAGGAGCTTATAAAAATACCTATTTGTACCTTTGCATGAGCTTTAAGTCTCCAGCAACTAACTGGAAAAGCCACACAAAGCATGCACTAAAGTGATTAGTTTATTCTTACACATTACACTTCTAGTACAAATGACGGCCATATGAACTGAAATAGTGCAAGAAAACATAACAGTTCAAGTTGGTGAATATAAGTCAAGACTTGGTCCACTAACTATGCAGCAACTGTTTAAGCTCAACAAATCTAAGTTGCATTTAGTAGGAGTAAGTCGAGGCAGACGCCCCGACGCTATCCATCACCTTGTCCTGTTATTTATACGTGTAACGAAGTTAAACTAATTTGTCATAACGTCCATTTACTCACGTCGAGAAACTTGTACAACAACTCCAAACAAGTCTTTTACTATAACGTCATTAATTATTATAGTCGACTAGATTAGGGTTGTATTAAAATTTGGTTTATTAGCTATAAAATTGTTTTGTGATTGTGAATTTTGTTACTTTGTTTGGCTTCAGAATTAACTGTGAAAATATTGATTGATGATAATGGCTTTTATGAGTCTGTTTTCAATAAAATCAAAGATTAAACAGCAGTTTTTCATGACCTAATAATTAGCAGCAATTCATAGCAAAACATATAGGTAAAGCATCTCAAAAAATAGTTTCACTATTTCAAAAGATATAATTATAATTAAATAGCTCATAAATACTGCAGCAATAAAATACATTATACTGCGTTTCCAAACGCACCTAGGTAAATATCCGTGTAAAATTATAAACACAATAAGATATAATTATGAAAAGCCAATAAAACATGATTAGACTTGAAAAAGTGCTGCGTAATTAAATATCTAAAGTACAAAAGTAAACGCCGTAGGACAAAACTTCATTAATTCAGAATCAAGGACGAACGTTGACTTTCTGAATCGAAGAGAATAAGGTAACAAACTTTTTGGGGAAGTTTTATATTATTATAATTCTTTACGAGACGACGGGATTTATTTTAAATGGTGCAGAATCGGACTGGCGTTTGAAGGCGATTTGTTATTTCTTTTTTGTATGTTCGGGAGATAAGTGGTTTAGTTGTTAGTTGTGAGAAACATGAATATATATTAGTTATATCCAGGTACGGGAAGAAGTTCTCATGGTACGCGAGTGAAACCGCGGGAAATCTACACGTTTTAAAATAAAATAGATACATACCCTTATGGCAACTATAATATTACAAAACATTAAGTCGTGTATTTATAAAGGCCAACTTTAGAGGTAAAGTTAGTTCATAAACCAATAAAACCTTCTATTAATAAAATGAAAGACTAAGTTATTTCCGAAATAGGTGATTGATTGCTTTCTAGTTTATTAAATAAGTTTTCTTTCTCTCTGTTTCTTTTTAGATACCTTTTTGCTAATTTATTGTTACACTTGATTAATATGGTTATCCACATCGAACCCACAATGATTACTTAGTAAGCTGTCTGTAAGATTGCTTATAAAAGCGCAGACTGTAATTAATTAAGAGAACATACACGAAATCGTAAAAGTCTACTAATACAAAACGAGGTTTCAGTAATGGATTGCCATCCATCAATGTTTCTTTTCAATCTAAAAGATCAACACTAATGTTTCTTTTTGATTTAACGTGTTTCTGAAATTGAGAAAGTATTTTATTCATAATCAATTATTTCGCGCTAAGCTGTATGAGACTTTTATACATGTTCAATACACGTTCCAATAAATCTAAACTTCTGCATTCGAACAACTAAAATCCGAAACAGAACTAAATTGAACTATCCATTGTCTGAATTTCACAGGAAAATCTCGAAACCAGAATTTAGAGCTGTAAGGAAAACTTCAAACGGAATCTTTTAACACATTTAAATTACACTAGGAATGTTCGAAAGGGTTATTTAACCAATAACATACGTAAGACTATGCAGGGAAGAATAAATGAAACATGGTGGGTAGTAAAACTGAAGTTTGTAGCCAGTTAACCGGCCCTGGTGGAGTCCCTGGGGGTCTGGAGACACGTAGCGTGCACTCAGCACTCGAGTTTCTACTATCCTCAAAGACAATTTCGCTGTTCTTTTACCCGGCTCAGGAGCTCGCGATATAGCGGATATAAAACCTTAATTTTGTGAGGTTAGTGTTTCGTCATATTAATAGCTCTGTAGGTGAAGAATATAATTTAATTAATGCAGCACTGTTGATATCGGGAGGTTCTGGGTTATATCTGTAGATATATGCTGTTAAAATGCCAATCATTAAATAGTTGGATTCGAAGAAAAAATATTTATTTGCTTTTTAGAATTCTAATTTATTTGTAGACTTTGTGCTGTTGTAGTTACTAGTGAGGACTGCAAGTTTGTTACGAAAATATTTTCAAAGGATAAGCTTTTTTAATCCTTGCGCATATGAGTAGGTAAGTAAGTTTTGTGGTGAGTTGAAACTAAGATAAAGCGTGAACGCAGTGATTTATTTCCTGAAAAATGCATTTATTCTGTAACAAGACCACGTTGCAGAGTTTCCCCAACTCATATATCTCAAACTCTTTCGAGATTACAAAGTTATGCCCTCTCCGCGTTTTTACAGGAAAAGTGGATTAAGATTTTCTATATCTACCTAAGGCCAGGTTCCCACTACGCCGGACCGGCAGATCTGACGCGCCGGTAAATCTGCCGGAAGAGCTAGTGGCTGTACAATTTATATGAAGCTATTCACATTATCCCGGGTCCGGCATTTTTGCGGGGCCCGGCATTTTTACCGAGCGTTTTGTCACTACGAATTGCCGGCAGAACGACCGGGCCAAATATTTGTTCTGGGCAAATACATTGTCTGAAACTTGTATCTCGTACTCTTATGTCTAGTCGTCCCAGTAAATCGTCAAAAGTGGTTGCTGTCATTCGAAAATAATTGAAGAACTTTCATTCGTCTCTTCTAAGTTTACCCATTAGTGTTCCAAGTGAAAATCTTTCCCGTAAAATAGGGTGTACCCAATGTTTTCTTTTATTTTGCCTTCTATTAAGATACCACCACAACACAACAATTTCGTCGTCCATTTTACGCGCACGCAGGTCCAAATTCAACTGAGATTTCTTCCGGTATCCGATGTAATGTGAACACTCTGTCCGGTGTCCGGTTTTCGGCAGATCTGCCGATCCGGCGCAGTGGGAACCTGGCCTAATATATCAACATTACGGTACGTTCGTATGATTTATAGGCCAAGTTGAGGAACTTCTGCATGTCATCCACTGGCTCTTTGCGAATTTTTCTAAAGAAACTTTAAACTTTTTACATTAGCACCATGATGGTGACTAACCTAGGTATTATATACTTTATTTTATTTAACAGTGGACTTTTGAAGTAATTTCCCATCGTTTATTATTTCAATTTCGTTTAGTATACGTACTTTTCACAAACATAAAAATTACTACTGTCAAACATACATAGGTAATAATGTAACTTCATTTAATAGCCAGACTTAGCTAAAATAAAAGTGTTTTATCAGTTAAATGTAAAACAAAAGTAATCAATAATGGTTTTAAAAACCGCTCGGTGCTGCATAGCAAGGAGTAGAGAACTAATGATATTTGTCTGGCGGGGTGATTAATGGCAACCGAGTCGCGGATTGTTCGAGCGGGATGAGTTCTGAAGAAGCATTCACAACCCGTGAAATTAACTTTCGTCGCCTTCCGAACACCCGTCAGTTTATTTTCACAGAAGCGTTTCACTTTTTGTGACCAAACGGTTTCGGTATTGGCAATGTTTGATTATTGCTTCCCTACTTGGTACACGGTAATGAGATGCCTTGTCGGTAAGTAATGCGATTTTACCTCTTCTCAAAAATAACTGACAAATTGGGAAAAGGAAAGTGTTAAAATCATATTTTTGGCCCACATTTATTTATTTTTATTTTATTTTATATTTATGAGACTGAAAATTTTTGCAATATTTAAAAATGTTTGATGAATTAATTGATCTAATAAAGAATCTGTATATCCGAACGCTATAGTCTCGTTACTCTACTCAATCTACTTGGTAAGAGTTAACACTTGTAGGAAGTGAAACCTGAAGAAGCACAAGTTTCGACACTATGAAATGACTAAAAGCTGGTTACAATCACAGCAACACACGAGATGAACAATCCAAAATTCCACCAACTCCAGCTGAAATGCGAAAGTAAAATAAACCAGAAGACAATTTCATAATTGCATAACTTTATAATAATCAAAGTTGAAGCAAACACGGTTTCTAGGTAGCGTCACTGCGTTGTGTAATTCAACCGAACATGAAATTTTGCGGTAGCTAACAATAATTATGTTCCACGCATTCGTGCTCTCTATGTAATACTATCTGTAACGTATTGCTAAGCGTTACCATTTTAACGTTACACTCGGTAAACCCTGACAGTTAATGATACACTGCGTTATTTAGCTCACTATTTGTACGAATGAGTTTTGGAATGCTCTTTTTTTAGTGTATTGGAGTTTATTTGAATAACGCGTTACTTAAAATATTAAACCTATCTAATAGTTTGTGAGAAATAAATATAGATATTTTATCTAAATACCGAGGTTATTAAGAAGGGGGCTACAGTTTATAACAACACGAGTAAAAATCTTGCTATAATTCTACTTTTAAGCCTTACAAAGCTTTATGGTCCATAGTTTTTATCTCTAAAACTCTTGAGGAAAAAGTATTTATCCCCAAGAACTTCAAGCCCTATTTGCTTAAATGCTGTGGTATTTAATTGATGAGATGTTTAATAACGATAATTTTACTAAACTCACCAATTTGGCATCGCAGATCTCTAGAAGTACGTAGTAGGCGCAACACGACGTTCTACATATAATTAAATCAAAATATATAATGATTTTATAAATGTAATCAATGTCAGCAAAAATCTCCAACAGTTTATAAGCGCAGGGTTTGCACATAGTGTAGGGGATGGGCCTAACCACTAATGGATCAGCGTATGTCATGCTCTATGTCAATAAATGCTCTAGCTTTTAATACCGCCTTTGTTGAAGTAGGCCAATTACTATCAGTGATGGCAATTACGGTCGTGTTGGTGCAATGCCCCAAGCGGCGCGTTCAGACAACACTGTTGTGATTGATTTTAACAATAGCCAATATAATTACTTTAAATGAACCGAAAACGTTCATTGGAAACTTTACCCCTGTAGTCAAAAGTGGATTAAAAGTTTGTACCAATTCACAATTAATTTGATTTCCTGGAAACGGAAACAATACAGATTTAAATAATGATTTCGAGTCACAGTTGAATAAGACGTCTAAATTATCCAATTGTAAACTTCTAAAGACTTTGTGAGTTGTTGCAAAACAAGCTGAAGTACGTCGATCTAAGGTTGTTTTTCCACGTGGACTAGAAAATGTTCCTGATTGGATTTTAAGGTGCATCTAGGAGACCGTTACGATAGTTAAAACGCGAAGTGGTCATTTTGCTTAACTAGTGATTGAAAAATAAAAGCTCTCGTAAATTACAGCACAGGCCAGAACTGGGGAAGAGAACTTAAGATATGAAAATCAGCGTTCTATTCGTATGCATTTTATTTGAGATTCAGGCGGCTAGTGTGATTTGAAGATCAATATGTAAATGCATTCGTGAGTGCACGCGGGCCGGCTGAGGCGTGAGTGCATTTTGTCGTAGAGAAGCCAGCCAGCCGTGACGCCGCGACCTACTGTTTCTGACTTTGTGAGACCAACCTTGCGCTGTACGATTTAAATGTAAAATTCTTTCACATTTTGTAACACTTCGTTTCAGTGCAAGTTTACTTGGGGGTATTTATTATACCTACATGATTAAAGTATCATGTAAACTTTTTTCAGAAAATATAATATTTAGTTTCTCTTATTCATACATTGTACCACATTTTATATCAATATTTTAAAGGTATAATCTCTTTATTTTATTAGGGTCAAACCAATTTACCAAGAATCGGCCTTAATAAATTATTACTCACTTTTAATGCTTTTATCAGGTAAAAAAATCGTAAAAATAAGTTCAGACTTTCCAACAAAACCGGTATGAATATTTAATGGCTTAAAATCTTTTGCCTGAAAATTATTTTACGTCTATCCATTATAAACGTTTTATCATCGGTTTTTGACAGTTAATTCCTGTTTCAGACAAATTCCAACTACCGTTACTTCATTTAAAAAAGCGAGAACCTACATAAATAATCTACGAAAAAACCCGTGAAAATAAGGTGGGTATTTCATATTCGTATCCAATCCACGATTAGAATTAGCAAAACCTCTGCTTCAAAACAAAGATTAATGATGGCATTTTGTTAAATAGGCGAGGTATTTACAACAGAAACACGGTTCGCGGTAGTGATTGAATAGTTGCATGTTCAGCGGTATTAAAGCCTCTGTCGTGGTTCAGCGTCGTAAGTTCGACTTAATTTTCGCTCGGTAATGACTTGAGAAAATCACAAGTGATTTGATAGGCGTGTAGTGTTGATCGTTCCGCGTTAACGAGACGTAATTAATATCGACCAATAGATAGTCTAATCTGATTTGACGGAGGCGTTCCGCAGATGTTTTCGTCTGGATAAGAGATCGACCTCTATCTGTAGCTGTTTTATTAGCTGTACACATCATGCCGCTGGTTGTAGTTTATACGTGGCAAGTAGGAAGATGAAGGTATCTGTACAAGTATAAGTCTTTGTAAGTTGAAAAATATTAAACAGTATTTATATTTACAAAATTACAAAGTTCTATTTAATATGAAATTTTAATCGAACAGAACCTTGGATAGAGCGTAGTATAGACATGAATATTAATAAATTCGTTTGCCTTATTATAATATTTATGTAAGTAGGTAAAACTATGGATGTTGAATAATTCAAAATAGTGCTATAAATCTTTTAAATACAAGCCTGTTTAGCTGTCGGTAAAATGTTGTACCGTACAACGTACCACACGTTTTACATCTAGTAAAAGTTTAATTACGAAGCAGATTCTGAAATCGGATAAGCAAACCGTTTGATTCAAAGTACGAGTAGTACAGATAAGTTGAAAGTAAATTAAAGTAACCGCACAGCTTAGTTTGCTGACTGTTCGCGATTATACCTAAGTCTACGGTGTCAAAATTTGTTGGTATGCGGTTGCAACACAAGCTGTTCACTGAAGTTAAATACGACTTAGGCGAACTTCTGCGACATACCGAACTAGACTAAGACGCCAGTTTTGGCTGCGAAACTACTTGACTTTGTTTTAACCGTACTACCTGATATATAAGTCCCTATTTCTTGGCCAAGTGGGCTGGAACTTAAGATTCTGGTTAAGGGAGTAAGCGCGGATTGATATTCAAGGGCAAACTTTGTTCAAATTGGCCTACAACAACTAAGTTTGCGTTAAGTATTGTATTATGGTTAACTATGTGTATAGTAGATGTTTCCTGCGGTTTATTCCGCGTCCCGTTGAACCCCCCTCGTACACCTAAATAAATATTACCATCTCTGGGGTTCCACATATAGCCGATACCAATTGATTCAGCCGTTCTGCTATGAAAGCGTTACGAACAAACAGACACTTCTTCATTTTATCATTGATGGCACTTAGATTTGTAACCTTTGTGTTTGTTTATTTGAGGCCTGCAAATTGATGCTGTTTTTTACATTTAGTATATTTTTCTTTATTCAGTTTTCCATGGTTTCAGATTTAATTACTTAGTTATTTTTTCTCCATATACACGTGGACACGTGTATATGGAGAAAAATATCCAAGCCCAAAAAGTAGATAGTAAATCTGTATAAAATAACATTTCTTGGCAAAATTGTTGTTTAACAATATAATATACTTAACATGATGTGACCTTTTAAGAAAAATATACCTATACAAAAATATAAAGATATAAGAGAGAGAGCTCTACGTTTGTACACTACCTCTTGGTATTCAAATTCTTGAGATAGTTCTTTTTATTCCTATCAAAAGATAAGATGAAATGCGTACCGTATAAAAGAAAAATATTCAAGCCCTTTTTTTGTAGAGATTTTTTGTTTCCACGGTAAATGAAATGCCATGTGGTGTATTTCGTTTTCTTTACGTCTAAATGATTCCTTCCATGATACCGTAGTCGCTCTTGTTTCCTTTTTATCGCATTTGAAATCAGGGATTTCTCGCATTTAAGAAGTTTATCGCTTTTAATAATATCATTATTCGGAGGCATAATTCCTTGGAGAAATTTTATTTGACTTTCACCATCCTTTTGACAAAATATAATATACAGGTTCAGTTTACCATGACTTTAGTTAACATTGTATTTTAAATGATATCAGTACGATAAAATTATATTATTTAAATTAAGTGATGTATTTTACTTTTCTTTTTCAAATACATAATGTTTATTAACCCTAGATAGATAACCATATTTCACTGTACACTAAAGATAACCATACGTCGATTCGACGTGCGAATGTTTGAGTGAGCATATTTTGGATTATGTATATACTATGTTTATAAATGCGATACTATGTTTTAATATCTTTAATTATATGTTGATAAAATGAAAAACATTAGAGTTTATTTATATTTTTATTAGAAAAAAAAATTAAGTACAAAACAAGATAATTCTTACTTTTCGAAACATAAACGTTTAGCAATCTTTCCATCAGTCTTATAATTTATTGTGTAAACTTTTAAAAATCATTTTTTTTTTTAATCTCTAGAATATAACAAATTAAAGTAAATCACAATTTTTATTCATTTTAGCATGCATGGCACTTAGGGCAGGCGCTAGACTTGTGCTCTCCACAAATGAGATTTTTGCAGCTATCGGACATTGTCTTTGTCATCCTTCTAATTTTTGAAGAACAAAAGGCACAATATTTCCTTTTTAGGGTTCCGTACCTCTAAAGGAAAAAACGGAACCCTTATAGGATCACTTTGTTGTCCGTCTGTCTGTCTGTCTGTCTGTCTGTCTGTCTGTCTGTCTGTCTGTCAAGACCCTTTATCTTAAGAACGCGTGGACGTATCAAGCTGAAATTCACATGAAATACTCGGGTCTATTGTCTCTTTAGGCTGTGAAAATATCAAGCTTCTAAACCAAGCCAATCAAAAGATACAACCGATTATGTCGATATTTTCAACAAATTCTCGACACTCGCAAAGGAATCAAAACCTACAGGGTACTTCCCGTAAACTCAGAATCTTGAAATTTGGCATGAAGCATTGTTATATAATGCAAATATAGGAAAAATTGCGAAAATCTCATTTTTTTTGTTATATAATATAATAAAAATATTTTAATAAAATGAAACTTACTACCTTATTTCTCACGAACGAATAAAGGTACCAAATTGAAATTTATACCTAATACCTAGGTCTATTGTCCCTTTAAGCAATGAAAAAATCAAACTTCTAAGTTAACGCGATCAAAAGATACAGCAGTTTTACCGACACCTTAGACGAATTTCCGTCACACGCTAGGGAATCAAAACCTACAAGGTACTTCCCGTGAACTCAGAATCTTAAAATTCGGCACGAAGCAACGTTATATAGTACAGATAAAGGAAAAATTGCGAAAATGATAAATTTGAAGTTACATAAAATATTAAAATATTATTTTTGCTTACATGACATAAAATATTTTTTTAATAATTATAAACTTACTACCTACCCTTTTTCACATGAATGCGTAGAGATATTAAAGTTTTGAATAAAAAGTGAAATTTATATCAAACACTTCTTAAATATAATGGCATCTAAACTGCGAAAAATTTTAAATCATTCAAAGGTCATTGGGCACCTTAGTATGAAAACCATACCCACGGCGGATACGAACGAAATATAGCACAGTATAATGATAAAGGCTCTGATTTACTATGGCATTAGTCGCATCAATGTGAACCATGGGAATCTAGAGAAAATCAGGTGTAAACATCAAATATTTTCCTCATTTCAATGGGGAATTTAAACGACCAAGTTTGACGGATTTGAGAAATCATTTCTTTGTAGTGAAAGAGTATACTCGCCGTTTATTTCCATTGTCATCAGGTCAGGATCTGATGATGGAAATCCTGAGAAATCGAGGGCAACTATCAGAAATTGTAGGCATCCATAGGATTAAAACTTGATTCTCAGATGTATGTCTGGTGATACTATCAAACAGTGAAGGTTTAGAGCTTATCTGATGATGGAGCCGTGAGAAAGTCGAGAGAACTCGGTATGTTTTAGTTACGTCGTGTTTGGGCTTATATTATTCGTATTGACGAGAACTTTTCACAAAAGTTAAAAATAAAAACTTTTTACAAAAAAAAACCACTTCTAAAACAACAAGAAAACTGTTTATATGCATCGGTCTAGATCTCGGTGGTTAAATAAATATAGATGCATCCTCTAGACACCGACTTCTAGACCGATGCACCTAACATCTTTTTAATGTCTTTCTTGCTTTTGTTTTCTTGTTGCTTTTTTATATGTTTGAAGTTGGATTTGTTTGTAAAATGCTACAAAATAAAATAATGCCGACTTTATAAAACAAAGAAAGGGACAGAATTACACTTTTGTCAAGGCTGTAGAAACGTAAAGCCAGCAGCCCCGAATCCTACTCTCTAGAAGTCGTTGTTACAATTCGACAGCTACAAGTCGTCAGGCGGTTTCGAAAAAAACCTGAAACTGGGGCTCTTTAGGTGATTAATCCCTCAAAAATAAAAGATCCCATTCCTGCAATGGCTGCTTTAACCCAAGTTAGTAGTGAATTCTCATCACCTAAAATAAAATAAGCTCCAACACAAGGTTACGTTATAAATTGTAAAGGAGTTCCCATAACTATTATCTGATCTTAGCTGTCGATCCCACAATGGCAGTCAAACCTATCTTTGTGGAAAGTTTTCGCCAATACGAATAAAATAAGCCCAAACACGTGGTAGTTGCAACATACCGTTCGGGAGTTCCCTTGACTCTCTGTAGTCTCCATAATCAAATCAGCTCCAAACCTTCACTGTTTACCAGTACCCTCAAAAATACACTCACATGTCTGGTTATGACTCGATGCGTGCCTACAATATTCAAGAGTTGCCCTCGATTTCTCAGGGTTTCCAGATCCTCATCAGATCCTGGTCATCCGGATTGGCACCTTCCTTCTTTATGAAATGTCTTTAACAATAAAAACTAGCATTGCAACCTGTACAATCCTCTGAAACTGCTTGTCTTTTATATTTTTCAAACGATCCTGGACATTCGTCTCCATGGAATTCTAATAAAATATTTATATTCAAAGAAACGTCATACCATTCTCCACGGTTTAAAACTACTTTGATTCATGTCCGCCACTTTTTACAAAGCGGGTCAGATATGCCCCATGACCTTTAAGAAATAATTAGTTATTTTCAATCAGATTTCTGAATGATGACTATAAAATGTTGTATATAAATAACTTCAATAAAATAACTTTTACAAGGTACTGGCCTACTATTTTAGTTATATTATAAAATAAAAAATATTAACTATTTTGACTCTCACGAAATTACCATAACTATGATTGTTCTAAACTGAACGGTTGGCGCGAAACTCACTTTTTATCTATACAGCATTTGTACGGAACCCTCGGTGCGCGAGTCCGACTCGCACTTGGCCGGTTTATTTATCTCAGGTTGTACACGTTCATGTTGTGTGGGAGGTTTGGCTGGTCTTTTTGGCAGTATACTACTTTATTTCTTTGATATTTATCGGCAAAGTGACCATTTTACGCCTTGTCTACATCCATGGGGTCATCACGCTACCTCTGAGTTTCTTCATAAAATCTCTACGACCCAGCGGTTTTTCTTTCTTACAAATCATATTATCAGCAGCAGATACTCTGCCACGTGTTCTGCCTTACTCCCCGTCCAACGATGATCGCTTTTGCCACTGAGAATTTGACACTATGGCATGACAATACAACTTGGCATAGTTAGCGAAACAATTTCAGAAATTTCAGGGTTATTTTCAGACATGTCTTCAGCATCAGTGTTTCCCTTCACTAGTGCACTGTCTTCAAAGTCTTCTGCATCACTCTGTACTTCATCTTCTAATAAACAGTCATCAGTTTCACTGTCCGACACCTCAATCTCTTCATCGCTTGTTTCAAGCAACAACCGACAGGTTGCTGCATCGTTTGCACGGTTTTGTGACGTCATAATGTAATTTTTATCGTGGCTTATAACAAGTAAAAAAAACGAACAAAAAACATGTAAATTTATTCTCAAAAAAAAGACAATAACACATTTTCCCAGAAACAAAAAACTAACACTAAAGATAACCATACGTCACTTCGACGTAAGGTAGGTAAATATTGACGAAAGTATTGCACCAAGTATTACCGGGGCGATATGGGTATGTCCTACAAGCTGCGACGGCCGACTGAGTTGACAGCAACGGGCAGGATAATAACGCGAAAAACAAATGAGTTATAACGATTTTTCAAAATCGATTACGTCGTTTCGACGTAGGTTATCTATCTAGGGTTAAATCAGAATTATAGTACATATTTACATGACGTAAAAATAAATTTATTTATATTATGTAAATTAAATTCGGCAAAAATACCATCAAAAATAAGTTCATAAACAAACAGTATTACAAGGGTATAACGTGTAATAATTTGTGCAGGATTTTACTAAACTAAATTAAGCTACACATTTAACAACTTTTAACAAAATCCGTTTATACCTTCACTAATATTTTGTTTGGCAGAGTTTGAAATATTTAAATTAAATTTTGAGGAACAAGTGTAGCTTTTACCCGTATTTCCGTAAAACTCGAGAGGTGGTGTTGTTTTACATCCGAATACAAAGTACATAAGTATTATTAGAGTTAATAATTGAGATTAAAATTATGCCGTCAATTAATTAACTTTAACACAAAACGAACTCGCTCTGTTAAGGATACAACGAAGAATCAACTCATTGTAGTACCACATACTTACAATTGTAATTTTAAGACACTAAAATCCGAAGATAAAGTACCTCATGTTTTGAAGAAACACTTTACAAACTATAAATCCAGATTGCAGATTTAGGTACCCTTGTTAAAACTATTACTTAACTTTTTTTATAGAATTTAAATTAAATTGTACCTTAAACCTCTTAAATTTTTAACAAACTTCTGAACCGTTAGGTAAGTTAATTGGGTACCTACCATCTATTTTAGGCATAGTTTAAGGTCATCAAGATAAATAAATGTTACCGTGACTTTGACCGGTACCAATTATTCACCATTACCATCCAAAACATTAATAATTTAATATTCGAAATATGTCTTCCAAAATTATATGACCTCAATAACGTTCATTGTTTGGCAAGAACCTCACTATGACCTCTAAATGTCAAAAGGGAAATAGTAATTATCACGACGCTTGCCTTAGGGATTTGGTTATCCTACTCTGTAGTTATTAACGAATAGATAGACACTGTCACTCACCCTCTTCTCGTTCACTTGTATGAGCAATACTCTGCCTTACCCACCCTGCAACTTCAAAGAGCGGAAAACCTTGATTCTTATTATTAGTTAATAACTGCCATGGGTATAATATTATACGTCATAATCGAAAAATAATATGTAGTCACCACGGGGTAATATAAAACATGTAATATTGTTCACGTTTTCCTCATCTTGGCAAACGTGCCGTTTTGTTCCAGCTTTAGGTCATACACTACGATATAAGTAATTACATGTCGTTACCACTGCAATATATCGTAAATTGACTTTAACCAGACCGGTGACACATTACGAGTTAATTTAGTCATACTTACAGGCATCTAAAGCACGTCCTCTGCAAATGTAACCTTATATTTCATGATTCCCTTTGCACCTTAATTTCATTAGCCGGTGGTATTCAAGCGTTTGTCCTGGTACAAAGCTTTAAACATTCTTGAAATGCTCGAGTTTTGCTGAGGTTTTGCATATAATAACTCAAGCGTGATAATCTCTGCTCCCGGGCCTCAGGTACGAAATGGAAATTCTATTTATGTTTCCTAACATACCTATCTCGTAACGTGCGCATTAGCATTTGTTTACATACGTGGTTTGCGAGTATAACGTACCTATATTAATTACCTGTTTATTGATTGATCGAGGGTTCATCAGAGAGCTTTCACAAATGTACCTTCATATACTGCAAAACGGCCGCCGGTGTTCGGGCTGTTTCGAATTGCAATAGAAGTGCTTTAATTCCAAATGGTATCTACTTATACGATCGATTGACTGTAAAGTTCATTCAAATAGTGCACAATTGCTGGCGAAGCAGCAGCTTATTTCTAGCACGTTGGGACAGAATCGCAGTAAATTGTGATGGCGTTTTGGCCTCTCGCAATCGGCCGATTCACCGGGGTGGAATTAAACGATTTATCGTAGTCATGGCGTCCGATTTCCACGGATCCCTGTCGCGGATATCAATATTGTAGGTGCTTCAGCCCCTCTGTTGAATGCATACTGCAAGAATGATTACAAACATATGACTTAATTCAAGTACTTTCTGTAAACATACGATAAGTAGGTTTTCGTAGACAAGGTAATTTCATCGTAATGTTGTAAGATTTTCGCACCAACATTACAACATTAGCGACGTAAATCTTCTGCGAAGAATTTTATAGAAGCCGCTTCCAGATGTCGTTGTCGCCGCCAAAAAAGAATACAAAGCTCCTTAATCTGACGGAGCGTGAAAAGGAAATTCGTTTCCATTAATCTTCAGTGTGTATCTACACATAGCTCCATTTACACAAATTATTATTCTATTGCTTATATCGTAACAACCTTACGGTGGTGATATATCATGAGCTTCATATCACGTGGGCCTACTCCACGGGGACAATATATCAACCCCAATTTATTTTCTCCTGCCTTTCAAGGCTTCCTTCTTTTTTTCTATATAAAGGTTTTGTTTAATTTTGTTTGGGATTCCAAACAAAAAACTGTTCAATTATTATTTTTATCAGGTTGTATTTGTTTTTCCGATTGAGCATGTTCCTGGATGGAAAAGAAGAAGGGGACGAACAAAGATTAATGGGAGGGATTGTGTGAAAGACGATATGGCTAGAAAGAATGTCATCTGTGAGATGGTTTCACACAGAGAAGTATGGAAAAGGAGAAGTATGATAAAGCCGTATAAGTTATTTTTTAAATTCATCTTCAGTTTGTGTAGTACATATTCGTAAAACACTCAAGCTAGAATAAGGACCATGTCTTACGCGGGTGACGTGGACATAGCTACATGATACGAAGTTACGATAAAATTCTAGGTTACGAGCCAACACGTTGTGGGCTTGTTTTGCGCCTTTGTCATGAAATATTACAATTTTAGGTATTAGTAGTAATAATTAATTCTTTTTTATAAGTAAGTCAGAAGTAAATAAAGTTTGTAACCTTGATACCTGTTATGAAAATTGTTTACCACAAGGGTGACACAAAAATGGCAGATCATATTCCCATTCTTCTTCTAAGTAAAACATCACTCACTACATCATGCTTAAATTCTACGACATAGGCGTTAGGGTCGGTTCAATTTAGTAGCTGTAGCTAAACTACTATAGGTACAGGGCGTGTGCAAGAGACAAAGTCGTAGAGATATGTCCACAGCAACGTTTGGTTTTCTTTCAGCAACTTCTCAAATGGCAGGTTTGCCATTGGCGTGTATCACCAAGAATCGTGCATGTATTCAGGACACGTCTCTCGCTGCGGGGAGACGAGATACAAATCCCGGGAGACGGTGGGAATCTGTATACCTTCATGTTCACCTTAGCCTTATTTATACACGATTGAAAGAAAAATACCCGGATGATTGTGAGACATACAAAAGCATTTCATTGCTTCGTCTTATCGCTTTATTAAGAAATATATACATATACAGTATATACGGGTTGATGAAATTCTGTTGTGACATTGTTTTTAACATCGTGTTTACAGTTATTTTGGTAATATTTATGAGTCAAATTCTGTGACCGTGCAAAATTGAATGAACAAAAATATAAATTATAATAACAGCTGCAAAATAAATACAAATTTTGCATATTTATCAATTTCCACCATCATCACTAATTAATCTAGTCAGTAATATTTTGATTTATTTATCAATTGCAGCGCAGTTGACAAAGTATTTACCAAACCATGACAACGCCGATAGGGGTGCTACAAATCATGTCGGGTATGAATCACCGGCGTTACGTGCATACATCGAGTGCCAAGCTTTCACTGCGAAAATGTTCAACTGAAAATTCAAAACTGCATGGAACAATCCAGCTGGTATCACTTAATCCCCAGGCATTGTGATGGTCACCGTATTAAAGGTCTTCCTATTGCTTATTTTAATGAAGTTCAAAAATGTTATCTGGGAAAATCATTCAAATAGGTATTCAACCTGAAGAGTTACAGTGAAACTTGGTATCTTTTACGCAATCATTAGTTACATATTATTTAAGAAATTATCATATGAGTACCTAATAAATTACAGTAAACAAACAAACGCTATTTGCTAGGCTTTTAAAACCATTTAGCTAGTTAATTAATAATGCTAAAACAAAGCATGGTAAATTGACTGTTAACTCTAAAAGTGTCTGGAAAGTAGAGTGCGAATAGAATTGTTCATACAATTAACGTGTAGTGTAGATGTTTTAAATTAGCCGATGCAAGTGCAATAAAGTTGCGATTATTACTCCTCATCATGCAATTGTGGGATTGTAAAATGCTAGAAAAGAACTTCTTTTACACCTACAAAAGCTTTTTGCCTGCACCAGCGACCCAAACATTTAATAAAGTGATAAAACGCTTGCACCGAACACGCGATGTTTTTATGATTCCATTTCGTTACCTTTTATTGCTTTTTTCGTATACCCATACTTTTAACCTTAATAAACTTGAAACTTTGGGGAATAAATAAAATGTGTACCCGATTTTCCGATTGTATCCGGGGACAAAAGTTGAAAGAAACTAAATGAAAATGTAATGAGCTGAAATACTTTCGCGTAATATATAGATTGGCTGAATACTCAATTTAGTTTTACTACTTTGGAAATACATCTCTTAGGAATTACATAATTATCAAGATTTCTTTAGTGGAATTTCGCTTTTGTTGAGTAAGAATTCAGTTCTTTTTTGTCGTATTATGCTAAAATCTAATAGCGCATTAGGAACATGAGAATGTTCGCGGCGTTTTCTCAAATTGCCTCTCGGCGAGGCTGTTTTCTTTCTCACATATCTCAGAAATCCACCCTAAGCGGCGTTTCACTTTTTGGTTAATATCTACCTATTGCTTATTTTCCTCGTTCATAATGCCTCCAGGGATTCCGGTGGCTCACGTGATTTATGGCTTATGCAAAGAATGAGAGGATATTTTCTACGCCATAATTCAGGCTAGTTGAGATTAGAGGCGGGTCTGTGTAGAGGATGATATATCAATCTGTACGTTTCGCCTTTTTACGCCGTCGTATATTACGCACTATTGTCAAATAAATAAAGGAATGTTGATACCTCCGGTACTTGCCGAATTTATGTGATACTAAATTTGTTACAGCTAACCTAATAGCAAAAAATACAACAAAATGTTGTCATCATATAAAACTGTTGACATTTTTACTACTCCTAAGTGGGTAAGTGATTTACCTAAATGCCGTAATAACGTATTATTGAATATTCTGCTCAAATAGTAAACGTTATCCTAGTCATACAAATAAGCTTTTTCATTAAATATTTCGTAAACAATGCTCGGTCTGTGTAAACAATAAGCTTTGTGTAATAACTTTTACAACAATCGTTAAACAAATACGATTCACAAATAAATATTAATATCCCCTGCCAACGACATATGGCGTGCTGTCAATGAGGAGCAATACCGTTCATACCTAGTTTATCGACATCGACCCAAAATAGCATAGATCTATAGATTTAGGCAAATATTAATGTTAAATAAGTAAACTATACGATGAAAACTTTTTCTTAACTTGACGTTCAAAATAAGTACCTACTGTATCGAGCCCTAAGGTAATAAGATGTACTAAATTAATATGTACTCATTTACTTTATACTTTCTATCTACCTATAAAATATCTTATCCTTTCTTCTTAGCTGAAAAATACCGAGAAACATAACGGTGTTTTTTTTACATTCGGGAATCAGATTGAAATAAAATGCTTCTAAATAATTTCTATCGTAAACTCTTGATAAAAATAACTTTCCTTGGGATTTATTTACTTTATTTTATTTAAAAAAGGTTCAATGGAAAGGGGTTGGAGTTTGTAATTTGGTAGCAATAGATTGTTTATAAACACTGAGTTTAGCGTTCCCCTTTTTCTACACGGGAGCAACTCTTTGTGACATTATTTTTCTTATTTCACTTATTTTATGCCACGGCTTTTTGCATTTTAGTATTTTACTTACCTTTCGTCGGTTTTTGCATCAATGCATTACTACTATACGGGACCACATAACCTTACCTGACCTATTAATTACGAGTTATTATAATAACTATTTATTAAAAAAAAAACTTTTCTCATGTCAAGAAAAATTATAGCAATAATGGAATTTCCTTACCTAGCGATTCCCAAGCTTAGTATTACATCATCAACAAGTAAAACAATCGCGAGGCCAGTCCAACATAAGTAAACAAGTTCCGCTCATCAATCCAATCGCCTAATAGCTATCGACGGTTGTCTGTAGGCACATTGTATTAACTCGTGGCCAGTCCCACAATTGTCTATATCATTAAATTAAAAGCTTTCGTGTTTGAAGACCATTAGTAATATTCGCGGCACCTAAAGCCCCATTGGTACAAGGGCACGGTTGGCTAAACAGTTAACTAATTTATTATCCATAAATTCCGATCAAGAATTTGATAAGACACGTCCTCAGGGTTTTACGAGTTCAGCTTGCGCTTAATCGGGTTGTAGATTGAAAATAGTTAAATTTAGGTAGATATTCATGTTGAGTTGAGGTATAAACTGTTACTTCTAGCTGAACAGTTTTCAGCGAGAATCGATTAATGTTGAAGATAGAGTAGAAATTCATCTAAGATTTAACCGTCGATAGTAAGTGCGGTAGCATTTTCTTTTCATTCGATATTATTTGCCCTCATAATGTCAACGATAAAGGATGTTTGCTCATATTTTTCTAGGACTATAACGTTTCGAGGAGGGTTCAAAAATAAACACATTATTACGGATTGCAGTCTCATTTTATTTTATGGTTTTGTATTTATTAAACTAAGATAGTTACATCAAAACACACATTGCGTAACAAACTGGACTGGAAGATATGTAAGAACCAGTGACAATACTGTACCTAAAGGTAGGATATTGCTGATAACTCTGACTTCAAACTAGGATATTTATATTAATTAAAATATTAATATTTTATTAAGTACGCTGTAGTCGTAAGTACATTTAAGGAACGTACCGTTACTGAGCCTGAATCATCAGCAATAAGTTCGTCCTAAATATCATCTAAAAGTGAATTGTGTTTCGTTCGACCACGAAGCATGTCTAACACGAAAAACGTAACTCTAAATGCCATTTTGATATATATTTTAATATTGTCATTGTTTTACTTTAATTAGTATTAAGTAGTATAATACTTTACAAGTAGTTCGCTAGACGAAATGTAGAAAAACGAACTTAGCATTAATTTTAAGAGCGTAGTTTTGCGTTAGCGTAACATCAAAATAATAAACTAAACGTTACCTTAGGTAATTGATTCTAGGCTATTATACCAATTTTCTATACATAACATTACGTATGTAGTTACTTTAAAATGTACAGGCTTAGAAATAAAAGTGAAATTCGTTATTTATTAGTTCGTAACATAACTAGCCTACTGCCGGTCTTATTTAAATAGTTGTTTTTGCAGCAAGAGTAATGAATGATTCTTAAAGTTAGGAAGATCGATTACATATGCCACGTGAAGAGTATTCTAGAACGTTGAACTGAAATACAATGCTGTTGTATGAGGAGATTAAGACGAATCACAATAATAGGTCAAGTGTGGAAAGTTTCTGAGAGCCCTCGTGACGTATCTACAGATGCGAACATTAACCCCGAGGGATTGCTTAGAACTCACTTGGGCGCAACTTGCTCACAGATTACTTGAAATTCATACTCTAGGATAACGGACATTTCGTAACATTCATTAGATACTATTTCGATAAAACAGTAAAGCAGCTTGTAAAAAAAGTCTAGTCTATATGTAGTTATTATTTCATTATGTACATATATTACAAAATGTCAGTACTTAAATTAAATCACTAAAATAATCTCAGGAGAAGTAAAACAGTTACAGCGTTAAATATTTATTTTGAATTACTTAAAAAAGTATGGCACGGAAATCCAACTTAAACTGATATGAAATGCTTTCTTTTTTTAACCAAACAGATGATTTTTAAAATTCTTATCGAGCAATAGCCAAATTAAATTCTCATCTTCAAAACTACTGATGTAATTTTTTTGAAAATTTAAATGTAATGTAGTAATACGCTGAATAATGAAATAAAATTGACATCTGTATATTAATTGTAATGTTACACAAATAATACTAAAAATAAATACTATTCGAAAGGAAAGAACAAACACAACCTAGTATTATGCTTTAAACACTGAGTATATAAAATTCCTAACACAGCTACTGTACAATTACTATGGCACTGTCATTTATAAATAATTGCTAAATATCGTACTTCACATTATAAAAGGAATGGCAAAAATGGAATCAAAATGATAATTTCATTATCAAAATAAAAAATCAGAAAACGTTAGTCAAAATATTAATTTACGATTGCTTATTTTTGATACATTAATATAATATGTCCTGAAGACACAGTTCGAGAGCTGGAATGTTACCATTGCCCAATTATTATATATTATTATTCTACATCAATAAAGTTTTAGAAACTTTTTTTTATAATTTCTCACACGATATTTTGCTCTCGCTTATAATAAAAACTATTCTTATGTTTTACTGACTAATCTATTAACTAGATTATATATTTCTGCTAATTTTAACAACAAAATATCAAGAGTCTTTTTTATTAATTCAGTACTTTCGCATAATTAATATTTCATTTTTCTTTATACCTCTGATGTGTAATCCGAGCACCGATTTAAAAAAGATAATAATTTATTGATATTGTTCCTATTCAATCTTAGGGTGCGTCCACATCTGGCGAATGCGCCGCGAATGCGCAGCACGCGAGCCGATCGCGAGCTGTCCGCGAGCTGCGCGCGTGCATTTTTGTTCGTGCGCCGCTTCTGCGCCGCCCGCGCGCAGCTCGCGCGCGACCTAAGCGCCGCACGCGAGCGGCGCGCAGGCGGCGCGCGACGTCTGACATCTTCGATAGTACTGAGCCAATATACGGAACTGTAAGGGCGAGAACTGATTGCGCGCAGATCGCGCGCCGCTCGCGCGCTCTATACGAGCCTTGCGTGAGTTGCGCTAAAGAGGCGCACCGAACTATTGCAGTGACTGCACGCGCGCAGCTCGCGGACAGCTCGCGATCGGCTCGCGTGCTGCGCATTCGCGGCGCATTCGCCAGATGTGGACGCACCCTTAAACTACAACGTAACGGTTTATGGCAACGAACTCTTTTGGTTAAATATATATAAATACTTTTCATAGAGGTGATATGAAATCTTCATCTCTTAGAGATAATATGTTCATGGACTCTTCAAGAAGCTGTAAAGTTGAAATAATACCAACAAAATATCGGAACGGATATGTATCGGTAGGTACATTATTAGACAGGTACATTTAAAACACTATTCAACTCAACAACTACAAAATAATACTTTTTCAAATCTCACAATCCACTTGGCAATCTGCAGTGAGAGTCGTGCGCGGGTGGCACGACCTAGTGGTATCGTCAGTCACAGTGTCGCACCGGTGTCGCGGGTCGGATGGGCGCGCTCAGATCGATATGTCGCCCGTTCGCCTTCACGCTGGCGACACAGCCGCGGAGCCCTGTGTACAGCGCCGCCGGTAGCCCCAGTGGCAATGATGGAGAACCCCCTACAGCCACACAATTAAACATTCCAATTTTATTCCACAAAAAAAAAAGATTATGGGATAAAATACAACAGCACAACTCATTGTTTTGCCTCGTTCCGCACACAAACGTGCAATAATATTTATTTTAACAGTTAACGTATTCGAGATAAATCAAAAATGTTCAAGCTTTTATCGTTAACAGGCAATAGTGTCGTTTTAAATTGTACATAAAATGCAATTAATGTGATAATTTAAAAGAAAAATGTTCTCTGATGCATGGGAAGATTACAACGCTTTGAACGTACCTATCCACAGCTTGGGGTTTGCCTTCGAGGGAACTAGCAGTGACTGCGAGTACCCTCTAACGGGCGGCGTATCGTCCACTTGCAGCATAGCGAGCCTCTTCCTCCGCCTGACGGTAGCCGTGTGCCACCTTCCATCATCAACCCTGGCTTTGGACTCTACACATTGGAACCAGTCCTCGTGAGTAGCCAAGTTCATTTCCTTTATGTCAGTGTCCGTGTAAATAAGCTGCAGTTTTCCGTCGCTCAAGCCTAAGCCGATGAAGTCTCGAGGCCGTATACCAATTTTCCGCCTCCACATGAGGAGGCCAGAGTCGTTGTATGTTCGGAATTTTATTTCATATCTAATACCGCGAGCGCCGCTGTTCCTAAAATTGTTGTTTTAATTGAATATTGTTGTTGTATGGTTCAACATTTAATCAGGAGTTAGTTATTTACAATTTGGTGTTAGATATCATTGCAAGCGCTGGTCATGTGATTTTAGTTATTATGTTAGTCATTTTACTTTGATAGTTTATTATAAATATATATTCCAATTTTTTATCAGATTGTCTCGATAATAGGTACGTAATTAACAGCATGTTACAGAAATTGTGTCAAAAGTGCAATCTTCAACTTCCCTCGAATAAAATATCAAGGTACGTATAAATCGACCCAATGATAATTCTGTGGCAGGAAAATGTGACTCATAATGAGCTGTCTTTACGTATTCATTATTTTCCTTCTGCTTCACTGCTTTTAATAGCAATCACAAAGATAAGACCAAACAATATAAGACTACTTGTAAAGGACCCTTTTGTATAGCTGGAATTAAAAATTCCCATTTGCTTACCTCTCATACAAGTCCAATAGACCTATCAGTTGGAAAATTTGATTACTTTGAAAGGTCCTATGTTACCTTTGGGTAGCCATTCGGGCCTTATTTAGAGTATCAAATTTAGTAGGTAGAAGATAGCTCTTCGGTAACCTTATATTTATTTATGATCTTATTTGTAAAAATCGGATTATCAGAATATAATTTACCTACATTTTGCGATGCCATTTGCTATAAATCTAAGTTCAACATCGAATATTAACTAAAATATTATTAAACTAGATGTTTAGTTTCCCCAGTAATTTTCGAGATTAGCTTTAACTAAGTCAAAAGTTTCCTGCATAGATTTTGGTTTAGTTTTCTCATCCCAACCGTGGGAAGCGGGAAGCTTGGAATGTTAAAACTCCCTAATTGCTTATCCTGTCTGTACTTTAGGAGTGGGTTAAATATAAACAGTTTGATGTACCAAATATCCTTTCAAGCACGATCGTATTGTTGCTGTGTGAGAATATATGACTATGTCCTTTTAAGGAACCCGCTTACCCAGCCACTTACGGCCATACTAGGATTAGAAATTACTAAAAATGTTTTTGTTTTCGAATTAGTATCCACTTTCTGAATATTTTTATTGATCGCTATTAATGTTCAAAATAAATGTAGATTTTTATCAGCTCTTATAAATATTTATACTAACGATCTGCTAATAGCTAGCCAAATGTTCCGGAGTATACTATATAGCTTTTGACTCCAATTAAATAGTATCCTGTAATTTACCTTTTGTTTGGTAAATACCGCAATCAACTGTACTACGTCCTAAATACGTAGTAATCACGCGGCGGCGGCGTGATAACAAAAACCTTTATTTTATTATAGACGTTGGACAAAATAAAGTTCCCGTTTTAATGAACAACTCTATTACAGTCAAAGTTCTGATAATATTAAGATGCAAATACCTACAAGAACAAATAAAATGGCAGACTTTGAGTTTACAAAGACACTACCTGGAAGCAGTATTTACAATCTACGTTGTTACGTTAACGTGTTTATGTAAATACGTAAACTTCGATGTAACTTATTTGACTTTCCGTGAATTTAAACATGCGAAGCGGAGGACTAAGGAAGGCGCGTTGATGCGCATTATTACGCTTTCCGAGTACAATAATTGTATCACTAAATATTTGTATTTGGGGAAAACTTACTCAGAGAATTATATTCAGAACAAAATATTTTAAATGTTTCATTAATATGCTGATAATCATCATATAGGGAGGAATTTTATGAGTACAGGATAAAATGTTGAACGATTAAAGTATTTATAACAAAAAAAAAACCATCGAAATATTAGGCAGGTACCATCACTAAAATTAAACTATTCAAATTACAATTTAAGTGGAGAAATTTCCACGTCGCCATTAAGTATTCATGTTTCTGAAACCACACGACTACTAAATGTCCCCACTTTCACTACAGCTACGAGGAAATAAATATATAATGTTTTACCTAAACTAACTGCTGTGACGAATTACGACTAATTTATGTAAGTATTTGTTGATTCCTTCAAATGTTATCTTACACCGTAGTGTCCATCACCGACGTCTTTGTTAGTATGTAAGCTAGAAAGAAAATTAGTATCAGTTAATAACATCAATTAGTAAAATATCGTGCTATTCGCTGGCAATGTTCGATATCGTGACTTTCAAAAATTAAAATAAAACCGAAGATATTATTAGTAGATTTAGCATTTAAACCGTTATACAATAACAACTGTGAGTAAGTTAGACAGGAAAGTCAAGACAACCATATTCATAAACTGGAGAATTTATAACTGAGTATTATTATGGCTGAGTTAAGTTTTGTAAAGTAACACGAACTTTGTACATTAGGGAATATCATGTATAGACATAATATGTGTAATTAACGTGCATTATATGGTTCCTTACCTGCGACTGCCTCTGCTTCTGTAGGAGAAGTAATTGTTTCCATCGAAGTTGACCGGGGTCCGTTCGTTAAGCATTTCGACGTTGATCTGAATCTCACAGTTCCTGCCCTGGTACCCATCGCGACAGGTACACTTATATTCATTCAGTAATGGAATGCAGGAGCCATTGTTTTTGCAGGGAGTCAGACCTATTGCAAACAATGAATTTGGACAATGAATATTGATCTCACCACGCAAGTTCGGATTTCAATCCTTCAAATGTATCAGTAAACATCCAATGCAATATTTTCGTAAAATGGTCTATGGCAACTATTATCTAGAGATGATTAACGTAAAATGGAGTAGATTGACAAAAATCATTGCAATATAATACAATACATAGGTGAACCTGACTAAAAAGTTGAAATTAAGTACGGAAACTTACCATCTCCACAGGGCGGGCCAGTATACTTTGTGACTCCAGTAGTGGCGCAAGGGAGCCGTTCTTCGTCCTGCACTATCGCACACTTGGCCGTATCAGCCCCATACAGAGACAAAGGGTTGCCATTCACAAAGACCTGTTGCATCGAGCCTATGAAACTGCTGGTCACGCCTGACATCTTGTGCGGACGAATATACGAGCTGCGAAGGTAAAGATTCCGATTGAAATAATAGTCAGGATGAAACGGCGAAACTTAAATCTATTTCCGACTTTTATGAATGTTTGGCAAGTTGCCGATCCACGTGAAGGAGTTTGATTATGAGTGTTTGTTTATGTCTGCAGTAAGAGTTGTTTCTTGTTTATGAGAGTGAATTTATAAACTAAATCCAGTAAAAGTTACAACTTTTGTACCACTGGTTGTTTAAAAAAACGGTACTTTTTAAAAGTGTTAAAACTGATCTAAAAATAATATGAGTCGTATAACTTACGGCAGAGATCCTATGAAAAGAGGCAGCGTTAGTTCGAGATGCGTTAACGGAGGTGACGAGTGTCCCCTTTGCGTGGGATGATGATCCAGTTGCAGACTTCCATGACGTCCTGACCTCGAGATCCGAGCGCGATGCCAGCGACCCTTAGTTATAGGCACTGGTGACCTACAAAGAAGTAAACCTATAGTCTTTATCTAACCCCTAAACACAAATACGTTTAGCTTTTCTCGTGAAATAAATTTCTTCCTAAATTAAAACGGGCTACTTACGTTATATTAGCAATACCGCTCCCCAAATTGTACCTAAACTGAAGGTAACCATTAACCAGGTTAATCGCTATAAAATCCCCCTTGGCTTTATTAGACTGGCCAGTGTAAAGGAGCATTCCGGAAAATCGGTTCGTTAAAAACCAAATTTCAATGCGGAACGCTTTTCCCAACCCTTCGAGCGGCGGCAATTCAACGTAGCTCGTCCCATTGAACTGGGGGGACCAGGTTTCCTGAACCACGTTCACATCTGCAAACAAATTGGCCATGTAAATTCCAACATTAATTTATCTTATCAAAATTATAGTTATTGTGAAAAGCGGATGTTTGTGTATGATAACACTAACCATTGTTGCAAGTATTTCCGTTGGAGCCAATTTCGCCTCCAAACAAACAGCGACAGACGTGTCCGCCGTCGGGTCCGATGTCACACAATAGCCCCTCATCATATCCGCAGGGATTCGACTCGCACGGATCTAATCTCTCGTCACAATTGGCTCCTTGAAATCCGATAGGGCAGCTACAAGTATATTCGGTCGCCGACCCCTCTATAGATTTACACGTAGCGCCATTCTTGCACGGCATACTCATACACGGGTTGGATTGGCACTCCTGGACGTTTTCAATAGCAACGACTAATGAGTCCGGACGGCCCAATTTCTTTGTCACTTGATGACGTATTACTCTCAAGTATTTCACGCAGCCGATAAAACTGTGTCGCGTTCCAATATTATCGAAGACTCTGGATAAAAACATTGATGGGACACATAATTGTTTACATGAACGAAATAAAAATACATATAATATTTTTTATGTAAAAGGTGTGAATATTTGCTTACCTAGTAAAGTTGGTGGGAACGCTCCCAATATAGGCATCTTCATTCAAATCGAGTGCTTTTAAATGGCCGCTGGATTGGCCAACCACATCTTCCATATCGTCGACTGATAAAATCCCGTCTCGATGGTATCGCTTCGCAGACACCTTGTGATACTCGTTTAACGTTATCTTTTCTAGTGAAGTTAGTATTAACACTCCGTTTCCAAGATTATACCTGTATCGAGTATGAGATTAAAATGTAAGCGAAATCGGAAAGCAGTTCGTCGTTTTATTGAATCCAATAATCTTTGCATTTTATTACATTTAAACGAATACCGATGCAGGGAAATATTGCTTACCTAAACTCTAAATATCCGTTGACTAAGGCGAGTGAAACAAAATCACCGGTGCCGTCAGGTTTCTGCTGATTGTACAATATGACGCCGTTCTCGGAAAAGGCTTTGAATTCAATATCGATATTCAGCTTGTGGTAAGCTTTCAAGGGTTTTAGTCTTATATATGAAGTGCCGTCGAACGACGGTGTCTCTATGTAGGTTCCCAGAAGTCCGTCCTTTGCAAGGGACTCGCAGTTCAATCCGGTATAAGGACCGGCACATAAGCACGTGTAAGTGGATCCAGGCAAATCAATACATGTTCCGAGGTTATAACAAGGCTCTGACAAACAAGCGCTATATTCTTCTGTCGTCTCTTGTGGCAATTGTTCTGTGAAAACAAAAAGGGTCTATTGTTCTCTTAAGACAAACAAGGCATTAAGTTATTAGGTATTCCACAATAAGAAAATTTGTCTTAAAATACGAAATTGAATAAAATAAATGAAAAACCTAATCCGTCCTAAGCTGTCACGGCCTTGTAGGCAGCCGGCGTAGAGGCTATTCATAAAATTTACTGTGGCAAAAAGTTGCAAAAGCAGGTGTATTTTCCTCGAAGCAAGTTAGGTACATTTATCAAAAAATATGACTGTTGCTGATAATAACTTATAAAGTGTAAATAACTTTGGACCAAACAGAGAAAGCACTCAAACGCATTAAATTATCTAATCAGCTTATCTATCAATTATATAGTAACGATCACGAATTTCATTGACACATCTAGGTATTATTTCAGTGGATTACCGTTCGAGCAAAAGGAGGCCAGTCATGCGGCACTTATCGTCCTAAGAGAGCTAATCAGGCAATGGTCTTAAGTCACCGGGAAGGAGTTTGTATTCCGAGTCACGTGACTTACAGAGATAAGCCTTCATGCAAGTATTTTCTCGGGCATACAGACGTCCCACTCACATCGTGCAAAGTTTATTACTATTTAGTTAAAGAGAGCTTACGGTGCTTTGAAACAAGTACTAGTTGGTTCGTTTCTAACAAACAAAATAATACGCAACAAATTATCAACTGTTTACTTAAGGCTGGATATATTTTATGTTAAGTTATACAAATTATTTTTAGAGAATAATTCCAACACAGTGATTAACTAAGAACGAGTTTAATTTACGCGATCACTGCAGCATAATTTTTGTCATTTATGTTAATTTTTTTTTCTCCCTTTCCTGCTATCTATCCCACATGGTGGTGGGGTCAACCTTCCTAATCCTTCTTCTCCTAAATAAGCTTTATTAATTATTGAAATCTCAAAACGAAAAATATACGATCTTTAACTACCCATAAGTCCCTACCTACTACATATTATCACTTACCAACGCAAGCCTTCCTATGTAGCGTGGGCACATGTCCCGCGCGACACACGCAGGCGGCGCGCGCGCACTCCGCGCCGGGCAGCGCGGCGCAGTCGCCGTCGTCGGCGCAAAGGTCGCCCAACAGTGCTCCCACTGCGCCTGATCCGACTGTTGCTGTCGTTGCTAGGAGACAGAGATTACGTGCAAACGTTGATCGTAGTACTTTTATGTTACTTATTTAGGTTTATTTTGTTCCGAAAAGCTGGTGAACAAAACACGTCGTAACGTGGTCTGACTAAAGGGTGGTCAAATGATTGCTAATAATGTAAAGGTAAAGAAAAAAAATGGTATGTTTATTTAAAAAGTAATCAACATTTAGCAAAGCGTTGTAATTAGATCGTTACAACGCTCTAATGGAACAAAATCAACACGAATGTTCGTACAATGAAGCTCGGAAATGTGTTAATCTAAAATGTTATGAATAAATTAACTGTAGAATTAAAATAACAAATCTCCAGTGGAGGGAAAGAATATGACTGTATTTTATAAATCGATACTTAAAAGCGTAAATCTAAAATCCACTCTTATGACGGACGCGAGAGTAAAATAAATATTGTCGATTCAATATTGACACAATAACTTCGCAGAATGAAAAAGCGGATACTGTCTGATAAAATTGTTTGTCCGCAAACATTTTTAATAAAGCACATTGTTGAAAATTTTATACATCGCGCCAAAACAATTGAGGTAAAATAACTCACCTTTGAATTTTTGTCCTGATAAGATACTGTCGAAATCACTGGGCGTTTCTTTTCTAGTCCAATCGTACTTGTTGTAGTATTTGTCTGGATTGAGCAGGTGTCTGGTTGATTTGGATGCGGCGCCGTCATCTTGCTGAGTGAACTGTATCGGCGAGGAGGGTCGCGGCGGGCCGGCTGTGCCAGCCACTTCGCCCAACTTGCACGGCCCAAACGCTTGCACCACAATATCCTCTTGCGTGCGACACGCTTGCAATTTGAGGTGACACTCGGATTCGTAAGTTTTGCCATCGCTACCGCATACCTGTTGGTTTTGGTTAAACTTAGCTACTCGCAACCGGTAAAGTTACAAGGTCGTGTTCTTCACTGGGAATATTAATTTGATGTAACTTCGTTACACAGATAACTTCAGACTTTTAATAAATTATGGGTTATTAATAATTCTTTAGTGGGTAATGGGTTTGATGTTTGTAATAAGGTAATGTAACATTAGGTGTGTGTATGTGTGCTCACCAGCATGTTGGTATCGCTGTCGGAGCAGGGAGCAGCTGCGCACTCGCAAAGGGCGCCACCAGTGCGTTCCGTGCACACCGCGCCGAAGTAACAAGATAGTTCTGCACATGATGATACCACGCCACCAGTTTCAGCTATATTAAAATAATGTTTTTTAAGGATCCATGAGAAAAAGTTCAAATTACCTACTTATATAGTGTAAAATTCTCAGTCAGAAAAGCTAAAGAGATAGATACAATAAATTCATGTTTTTTACAGAAAACATATCCACCACATTGAAGGGCAACACGGAGAAAATGAAGTTGATGCACACATTCGTGGTTAAATAACCACATACCAACAAAAAAGAAAAACGGTTAATACGAAAACATCTTGACATGGGTCAGGCATGGCATTGTTGTAAGTACCTTTGTAATGAGGACCCTAAATCTCAGTGAAGAGTGGGTTTGTGTTTTTTTAAAGAAAATACGACTTACGGTCGGAACACCCGTTGGGTCCTAATCTGCGTCTGTGGTCGGCGCACACGGTACACTTCTGTCCTTGAACCCCGGTTCGGCAAACACATCGACCAGTCATTTGTTCACAATCCTCCCTAACTGAACCGAAAGCGGAGCACCCACACGCTAAAATAGAATACATTTATAAGTACCTCCAGGCATCTACACATTCGAATTCTATTTTCAGCATAATAAGTTAAAAGCTGTGGGGAGAAACTTTGTGAAAGTGTAAAGTATTGCTAAATTGCAAAATTATGAATGATCAAGAAATATACATACGTATACACCCAGTGTGGCCGGAGCCGATCCTGGGCAGCCCCCAATAGCCGGGCTCGCACCGGTCGCACTTGAGGCCGCCAACACCGGGACGGCAGACACATTGTCCGTCGTCATCGCATCGATCCGACACCGAGCCGAGCCGGTTACAACCGCAAGTCGAACTCGTGATTGGACACCCCTCCTCATTAGGACCGCTGGCTGCGGTCGAACCGTCAGAACAACACCCATACGAAGTTTCGGAACAGTGAGATATCTTCTTTTCCTCAAGTTGTCTCGAATCGTCTGCACAATAATGTATTCACGAAATTATTACCGATATTCTGCTTGCATGTGCCTCTAGACACACGAGTGAATAAAATAGTCTATTTTATAAGATGGAGACAAAGGACCCGAAGCGGCAACGGCTAGCGTGATTCTATCCAATTTACTGTTGGTGCCGTGTACCGTTAGTATCATCACTCTGACAAATCACCAGTTAAACATCATATTATATGCATGAAACCAAGGTTTGCTTCGTGGAAATATCCCAGAATAGTAAAATTATAATAGAATATGATTGCTACTACAAATCCGTTTTGCTTTAATTAAAATTGATTAATTGAACCTGTACAAACAGTTAAAATTACTGACTACGGAATATTTGTCTGACGCTGATATAATTATAGGAGCAGAATTATACATTTACAGGGTTCAGTTGCACAAATGGTTATTACACTTGTTGGATGTTAAATGTTAGATAGTTTAGTCTAAACGGACAGTGTATTCAATTAGCGTAATGGTTAGCCAAGTACGAACAACGATAGAAAGTAGATAGACACAATTGATTTTATAAGGCACGCTAGAGTATACAATATTATGCTAAAGCAACATAAATTGCAATTTATTTAATAGTTTAATAGAAATACTCACTTTTGGGGCAGCAGCGAGCCGCCGTCAGCGTGATATGACAGTAGCTGCCGGCAGGACAATCCTGCCGGTGCGGCCCGTTACCACAGTCTATTTCGAGGCCAGTGGTAGGGTCGATCATAGCTTTATTATTACCGCAGGGTCTTACTTCCATACCTGTGGTTAACAATAAATACATTTCCCAAAATGATGAGATGAATTTGCGTTGCTTATATATTTACAAACTATAAGAATTCGTTAGTAGGTGTTAGTATCCGTAAAAACAAACCTTTGCAGAGATCCAGTGGCCTTAGTCTCAACTCGAGTTGTTTCTGACAGCCCTCTTTACGCATAGCACAGAGACTGGGATAGAGTCTGAAGTCTGAGGCGCAGACAGGGAAGTATTCGGTTTCATGCGGACATTCGAAAAGGCAGGAACAGCGTGGGTAACCGTCGGAGCCGATCTCGCAGCTAGCGCCGAAGTCGCATCGGATGTCGCGGCAGGCGGCGGGCCCGGCCGTGCCGTCCAGGTCAGTGGCGCCCCACGCGTCCGTGGACCCGTCCTCCGCCTCGGTTGTAGTCATCGCGGTCGTCGCTACACCCCACCCAGATATTTGCGTGTTAGTCGAGCGATAAAGCGAAAAGTAAGTTAATTGATTGACGGTGGGTCGCTTTATTGAAATTACTGCCAACAACCGGGTTGATGTCGGTCCGATAGTAAATATTTTCTGTTAAACCAATCATTTTGACGAACTTCCCCAGCTATTAAATGTGTTTTTGTTTGCTGGTTAATTTACGTGGCCAGAAAAGAAATTAAGCTAGTTAGATATAGTAGTAGTAAATAAATGTTAATAGTGTTAATAAGGAAGCAGAAAATATATAGATTACATGTGTTACTCACTCATAGCAATTGGTGGTACTACAGCGAGTCTATCTTTACAGTCTCCATAAAAGATGACGTGCAGTGTGGCTGGCGGAGGGAGTCTGCAAGCTGCCTTCTGTAGTTCGCACTCGTTGGGAAAGGTCTGCATGGTGCTGCCACAGACTGGTTCACGAGCAGCACCAGTGCAGTCCGTGGGACATATGCACTCGCCAGCGGCGCAGTGTGCACCAAAGGCACACTGAACTCCTTCACACAGAGCTGTTGGAAATACACCAAATAAATAAACGGCAACAAGACACTCAATATTATGATTGAAATGTAATTGTACCAAGAAAGTATTACAAGCGAGTCGCGTGAATCATAAATAGCAGTACAAGCCCAAGTTTTATTTCGTCTGTGCTGGCAAGGTTACGACTTTGTAAGCACCCCGGCTGAAGTTTTCCGAGAAACGAATGGCTGCACAGATAATGTCATTACGTTGGACAATTGTGTGCTTCCTGAAATAGTACTCTCTCATTCTGCCGCTAAGGAAAATTAGTCTTCCTCGTTCTCTCATTGAGGGACGAGGGAAGACACCCGTGCAAATTTAATAACGATTGTTTACCACTTCTCCGCAAAATGAAAGTCTTGTGAAAGCGGTCGATTAATGCCGGACGGAAAATGCGAGGAGATGTTTTGTAATAAATTTTTAAAGTAGAAACATTGAGAAGACCACAATATCAAGCGCTAAAATCGGTATACATTAAAGTTTTGTAATCTTACACAAGAACCTGTGAATTAATTCGGGTTGTTTAATAACCCATAAAATAAAAAAACGAATCTTTTGAAAAAATACGAAATATCAATCGGCAATCTTTATTGTTAAGATTTGAAGCCATTTACAGACAGAATTCCATATTAAAGTTGTCTCCGGAAATTAAATTTAACAATGGAATCGCAGTCCAATATCTCTCTGATATATCGGTATTTATTTCAGTGTTTCGGTGGATGAAATATTTGGGGCATCATTTCGACAATACTCAAATTTTAGTTATATGAAGTCGAATGTTCAATAGTTACATATGTACATATCGAATTCTCGGTAATCAATTCAATACCTATGTAATTACTATTTTTTTTCTTTTATAATTGGATGCGATAACAATCTAAAGTTCGAAGTAGACCTCCCGCGATTAATAAAGTAACCGAAGGATGCACATCACAAAGGCGATTTACCTAATCTCTGTTTCGGGTACGCCCGTTATGGGGAGACTTTAATCCGCTATCGATCTTTAATCCCCCTGCGCAATACCTAAGCCTATCACGGGTTTATAAAAATCTCTTTGTTCAATAGAACTCCTACAAGTTGTGAAAAATAGGAGGGGCAGAAAATTAACGCGTATATTTTTACATTGTTAACAAAACACATCTCTTGGTTAAAATGCCAGTTCCTGAGTAAACCAAG
The DNA here is from genome assembly GCF_022581195.2 of Helicoverpa zea. NCBI lineage: Eukaryota > Metazoa > Arthropoda > Insecta > Lepidoptera > Noctuidae > Helicoverpa > Helicoverpa zea. The sequence continues at coordinate 8,873,042 of NC_061452.1, read as the reverse complement.
TTGACGGATGTTTCCATCAATCTTGTGAACTCACCTTTATATCTGGAACTTTGCAACATACAAGTGAATAATTAAAATTCTGAACTCTAGCGCTACATACATTATTGACGCTAGGGTATTGTAACATTGTTGCTTTGTCAGTCTATATTTTTATATAACTATAGACTCTTATTATATTCTCTCATCTTTGGCAAACCGTAAACTCTGCAGTTGGTATTCGGAATACATTAGGTACATTTTTGCAATAGATAAAGTGTGATATGTGGAATTTACTAACTTCAATCCATATCAATAATTCACTCTCAAAACATTTAATAGTTATTTTTCCTTGAAATTTCAGATTCATACCCAACTATATCCAGATAAATCTCGTCTATAAATTCTAATAATCTAGCTATCAATATCAATTTACCGGTTTGGGGGCCAAACTTTGGATCTGCGTATAGCGATAAAGTAGGGAGTTGGTTAAGCTTTAATTCCACATGATTTCATGTTAAATGCTTTTAGGGGTTTCATATTTTAATATACCTAACTAACTGGCCTTGGTCGTTTAGCTAATTTCAAATATTGATTTCTAAATGTGGGTGTACTAAGCTTGAACGTACAACATACATACATAAAGAAGTTTGTGACTTATCATCAATCAGAAAAAGAATAAAAATAGATGCAGCTGTTGCCGAAGGTGAGTGAAAAAAACTCTTTTGATGATGAAGGAAAGTTAAGACATAACAGGGAAATGTTGTCTTGTTATAAGGAAAACATAACTCTTGGAACCGTTATTATATTTAAAAAAAAGACAGGGTAAAGAGCTGCTTCGATTGAATAAATGGACAGACTCTCAAAAGGTCATATTCGAACGCTTACCTATTATTAGGAAGGTTTGTTAGGAATATGAGAAATGTACTTTCAAGCGCGTAGACGCACGGTAGATAAAGCTAATTATATTGGTAATCACTGTCGACACTTTGAATAAATGAACGCATTTTTGCTATTGTTAGGATGAAACACGTCCATATTTTAAATCTTTATAGTAGTTGACTATGTGAAGGTATAATAAACACAGCTAATTCCAAAAAAGTATCAAAGTAACAATACAACAAAACGAGGGTAGTATTAGACTCACCACAATCGCCTTTGTATGCGAGCCGCAGATCAGTTTGTTCACGACACGCTGTCGAGTCCAGCTCGCATTGCGACGGGTATGTCTGGCCGTCGCTCCCGCATGCCAAGTCCGACTCCTGCACCAACGAACATCGTATGAATTCACGATAAGCTTTGCCAAATACACGTTCAAATTCCCCACATCAAAGCTAACTTAAACCAAATACATGAAAGATTTTACTTCAGAAAATTTTATTCTTTGTAACAAATAGATAATGTCCACAAAAACGACAGAGAAAAACCAGACCGTTATGTTCACTGTGACATTAATTTTCGGAATGTAAGAGGTGCCATCCATAAACCACTGAAGGCACCAAAAACGTAACTTACAAGGCAATTTCGGGCAGAAACCAAGAACTTCTGAGTATCTTCACTTAGAAATATAAGAAACTACGCTAGACTAATCTCACGGCTCACAGATCTATTATTTACCGTGGACAGGTCGGTCGACTTAAATTTATCTTTTTGGGAAGCATTTTCAAAGAAATACTGTAGCAGCATCAATTTGATGAGCCTTTAATGGCAAATTTAAACCGAAACAAGGTGAACATCGTAATTAACAATTTAATGATGGTAATATCTGAACGATATTATTATTAAGCTTATTATGATCCGGCTCCCAAACCAAAGCAGTATAATCACAGCTTCTCTTTCACCAATTATGTATTGTTTGGTAGCTTATTTCGGTGTATTGTTTAAAATCGGCTTAACTTGATTGGTTTGAAACTGTAGCTTTAAGAGGTTATTAGATTGAGTGCTTAATAAATTGTTTGAGTGCCTTTGTAACAAACAGACCGATTTTAATTTGATATTGTCATGACCATTTATGATTTATTTTTAAGCGTAATATTTTTAATGTATCAAATGATTGTTATCACATTTAGTATGTATGATATTAATATTAAATCGTGAATATCTACTATATTGTTTCTTATCACGACTGATTTAGGATGGCCACATTTGATGCAGACCTATAACTTGATAAGGTAAATTGGTTGATATATTATTCAGTTTACAAATACTCAAAATATTGTTTGGCTTAGAGATACTGAAGTGGTAGATCTTATATAGCCGTTAGTTAACCATGTGTGGCGTCAAATTCCTACGCATCGCGGTCACACCACTACCCGCCGAGGCTATCTACGAAGGAGGGAATTTCACCGAAATGCTTTATGCAACCCATCATAACTTTATAGGAATGTTAATCTTGCTACTCACTATTACAGCTATCTAGTGCGCTAACAAATGCTGCCGCTCAGAAACTCAGTAGTTGCTAAAACTAATGGTATTTACTTTTGATTATGTCTGTTTTGCAGTTTGTCAACTAGAAAGGAAAACTTGGCTTTGAGTTTTGAGCATAGCTGAGCATAAGAATGTTAATGTCCATTTCTTCCTACGCATAAAGTTTAGTTCAAGTTACGTATGGCACGCTTTCATTGTTTTATGTTGAACCCACATAAAGATATCGAAACGTTCAAGCGGTTCGGTTTGCGCTGTAACTCTAACGAAATGTGTGGTGATGGTGTAATACATCGTGTTTAGAAGTGTTTATATGTGTCTTACAAAGTTAGGCAAGCTAGTCGTCGAAGGGGTAATAAATATGTGTGCAGTAAATTCAGTAGTGTACAATACCTGTGCCTCGGTGCAGTTGTGGTTGCAGCGACATATGGGCCGGCCGGTGTCGGCATCCACGATGCAGTCACCGCCGCCCTTGCACACGATGTCCGAGCAAGTCTCTGAACAATACACGTCTAATAAGAATATTGGACATACGAGAATTGCTATTTATATCGTTTTAGTTTATGGCTCATATAATTTTAGGTTTATGATTTGAATTTAATATTTAAACGAGTAGAACTTTGGATTTATACGGCCAAACATAAATCTACGTACTACTTCTCAACAGTTGGATTCAATATGTTGATTGTTATTTGACAGTTTTGATTTATAACATAATGCCAATCTCTTCCGTTGCCGTTTTCTACCAAAGTGCCATATTGAGACGCAAGTACATCGAACAACGTTATTAAAAGTTTAAACTCAGGTAATTTCCTCACAAAGTGATTGATTAGCTGTAATCTTATATAAAGTGGCCTTTGTGCTTTATCGACAAGTGGTAGCTTGAAACCCTTTGAAAGAAATTCCATTAAACTGTGACTAAGCGCCGGTGAACTGCTCTATCAAATATTGTTTCAATAATTAATAGCCATGCCCGGACGCCTTTATATAATAAAATTAATCCGTATTCTCTGTTCATCAATCCGCGTCGCGTTCAATTTCCATTGAACAATTTTCATTGAGCTATTTTAATCTCTAATTGACATTTCAGTGCGCAATGATAGAGTAACTTACAATTTATTACTGTGTTGAGTCCCGCGAATAAATTGAACTGAATGAGTTTCAGCGGAAATAAATGAGTGTTCATGTAAATATACAGGGGTTTATTAAATGTTGAGCACCTATCTACGCTGCAGCGAGCTCTTGGGCTTTTCTCATTATATTGTGCATTTTTTACAACATCGGCTGTTCTTGTTACGTCACAATTAAATTAATAATGAAAAAGGAGGCTTTCAAATAATTAATTCAGATTTTACATCAATATTAGTTACTCGAACTTTATAAACTTTTTGTCAGTGAAAAAGGTATCTATATCAGCTATTAGGTACTTTACTAGTTACAATTTTAGACCACATAAGTACTTGACGTTGTAAGAGCACATTGACAAATGAAAATCACTCAACTCATTTCTTTGTAACTCAAAATTATGTGATACTTAAAAAAAAATCGGTAAAAAAACTTTTAAGTTAAACGGTTTTATCTTATGTGCACTGAAAACTAGAAAATAAAAAAATAGTTACTTACCTGTCAACCTACGTAGGTGGTCCCGGTCATATTAAACTAAAATAAAAACGTGGGGCCCATTAACTATTGCTGTAGTACTTTCTTCTAGAGGTATAATAGGTGTGGATTGCATCGACTTACTATAATCGTAACTGGAGATTTTGACAATCAATAATCAGCCGTAGCAGCTTCACCGGCGAACGCCGAGCTCATGATCTACCAAAGTATAAAGATATGCTTTGCCATAGGTAGGATTTCACAGGGGCCCCACGTTTTTATTTTAGTTTATTATGACCGGGACCACCTACGTAGGTTGACAGGTAAGTAACTATTTTTTTATTTTCTAGTTTTCAGTGCACATAAGATAAAACCGTTTAACTTAAAAGTTTTTTTACCGATTTTTTATTTTCTAGTTTTTAGTATTTAATGAAAATGCGTACCGAATATTCCTCATTCTATCTAATTCATTTAGTGTATCATTATTACACGGTCTCTTACCTGACAATTTATTACAATCTAATTCCTCAATACATAGCCCTTCCAGATACTTTTTTTTTTAACAACCCCAAAAATCATCACATGACCTCTCCTGCTGTGGGTCAGCAGCGGTGAGGGAGTGTCAGACTCTTGACTAGAAACCGTTTTGTTCCGTCGTAGGCCTTTTATGTACCAGGGCCGCGGTAACTCTTTCGAACAATCTCGCAGCCCAGGCAGGCCTTGGCCCTGTTGGGCCCCGCTGGAGTTACTGACAGTTTTCTACTTGTGAAGCCCTTTTATTTGATACCCGTATTGGTGGGATTGATAAAAAATTGTTATCAGCCATTTGGTAGCGGCGGCCATCTTAGATTTCAATTTTGCATAGTAAATTGTATTCTACTTGTTGAGACCTTTCATTTGATACCCATGTTGATGGGATTGATAAAACCTACGTTATCCGCCATTTTATAGCGGCCGCCATCTTGGATTTAATTTTTTATAGTATATTGTATTCTGTTTGTTGAGCCCTTTCATTTGATACCCATATTGATGGGATTGATAAAACCTACGTTATCCGCCCTCTTAGATTTCAATTTTGCATAGTAAATTGTATTCTACTTGTTGAGACCTTTCATTTGATACCCATGTTGATGGGATTTATAAAACTTAAGTTATCCGCCATTTTGTAGAGGCCGCCATCTTGGATTTTAATTTTATATAGTACATTGTATTCTACTGGTTGAGAACTTTCATTTGATACCCATATTGATGGGATTGATAAAACCTACGTTATCCGCCATTTTGTAGCGGCCGCCATCTTGGATTTCATTTTTTATAGTAAATTGTATTCTACTTGTTGAGTCCTTTCATTTGATACCCATGTTGATGGGATTTATAAAACCTAAGTTATCCGCCATTTTGTAGAGGCCGTCTTGGATTTTAATTTTATATGGTACATTGTATTCTACTGGTTGAGAACTTTCATTTGATACCCATATTGATGGGATTGATAAAACCTACGTTATCCGCCATTTTGTAGCGGCCGCCATCTTGGATTTCAATTTTTTATAGTATATTGTATTCTGCTTGTTGAGCCCTTTCATTTGATACCCATATTGATGGGATTGATAAAATCTACGTTATCCGCCATTTTGTGCCGGCGGCCATATTGGATTTACAATGTTATTGATATTACTATATTGTATTGTCATCGGAATTAAAGGTGTATACAAAATTTCAGATTAATCGGTTGACAGGAAGAGGGTGAAATTTGAATTACTAAATTTGACCCAAGAATGAATAAATAAAACAAACGGGGTAAGCTAAATAAAACCGTTTAATAAAAAACGTAAAATTCTGAACACCGCAAAAGAATTTTTGTGCGTCTTTTATTGTCAATTTCACAAAGAATATTTTCATCACGGGAAATTGAACGCGATTTTTCTCCAAGATACTCTGAATAATATTTCATCTCCGGATTCGGCTATGCGGTTAGAAGATTTTAATTTAAATGACCCATGAAAACATTTTATCCTCCTTTTGAAGGTAAATATTAGAGAAATAAATCAACAGCCAACATGTAACTTGTTAAATTGTAAATATTATACTTTGAAAAGATAAGCTTTGTTCTCAACAACACTTACAAAGTTTTATTTAGGTTGTCTATATTTAATTAGCAAAGTTCGTCTAATAAATTAGTTCAGAGAAGTGGTCCGTTCTGCGCCTAGGGAGTTAGGCTGCTACCAGGTATTACTTATACTAACCTGTAGGTACAAGGACGGTTGTTCGAACATGAATAGGTTATTATGGAGTACTTTGGGGTTAAAGTTCAGATAGCTTTACTTCATCATTTGATTTCTTGTTACATATACCTATCAGCTTTAGTGTAAGTTTCACCACCTCCTGACTTATCAAAAATAAAGCACATGACATTTAATGAAACAGTCTCAACAACAACTCTTAGCAGCTCATACTTTCTATGACAGATAAGTATAGGTAATACTCACGGCAAGTTCCATTATACAGCACTTTGAGTTCTCCATCAGGCAAGCCTTCCTGGCAGGCATGCATTCGCATCTTGCACTCGGAGCCGTACGTGTTTCTGTCGGAGGCGCAGACGGGCGTGAGCGTGGCGTCGCATACTGGGCATGCGCACTGCGCCGCGCCGCCGCGCGCCACGCACGCGCCGCCCCATGGGCATGAAGCGCGGGCGCACGGGTTCTCTACACCTAGGGGACAAAACATGATCATGTTTTCTCCTGTATGGTTGATAAAAGAGTTTTAGTCAAGAAGAACAAAACTCTAAACTAACCACAAGGTCCTGTGTAAGCTATTCGCACATCTCGATTGTCTAGACATGAGGTCCTATCCAAGTGGCAGCGGCTATCGTAGGTGCGTCCGTCAGAGCCACACACAGGCCGCACCACCGGCTCGCACTCCACGCCACAGCCGCATACCGCTACGCCGCGCGCGTCCAGCGAACAGTGCTCCCGAGCTCCACACTTCACCGAGTCACACGGATGTTGTGCTGTTACAAATTGAGCAAAATATTTCCAACAATTAATTTAAACTCGCCCGTGACAGCTTTCAAATCTATTAAAATCTCAAAGACCCTGACATAAATTTATTACGAACAATTTAACATAAAAGTTAGTTAACTCTGATGGATAGAAAGCGAGAGAAAGCAGCACTTGTAATATTAAAACTTTAAAACCTAGTAGGTAACGAAATTATTCCATTCCTGCCACAATTTCTTTCGGGTCAACTTGACGCCTCAAAGCTCGTACTCAATTACTTTTGTAAGGACAAAATGTCTCCTCAACACGGGATACAAATAAGCTGGCGCTTTACATTTCCGAATAAAGATTTAATTTTAGATTAGGGGACTAGCTTTGGAGTGAATGACTATTTATTATAAAATGAGCTGCTGAGAAACATAAGGGGCAAGTTGCAGCTTTCGCTAGAAACAGATAAGAAAAATTACCGGAAGCGCATTCTCCTCTGTAGGCAATAGTAAGTTGTTGTCTTGTCCGACATGACTCTCGGCGCAAGGCGCACTCGCTTGGATAGTCTTTGTAGTCGGAGCCGCACACGGCGGAGCCGGGCCGCACCAACAGATCGCACGGTGGACCACATCTGCAGACTGGCGCCCGCGCTTCATTTAACTGACATACGCCGCCGTCCGCGCATTCATGTTCCGAGCAGGGATCTGTGAGAAACACTCGTATTTTGAACATGATAACATGCTAACATTATAGTAATTGAAATAACACAAAAAGTAAACGGCAAATGTAAGCTAAGGAAGTCTGTGAGAGCAGTCTTTTGTCAGACCTTTGTCTGAGAAAACTTCTTATCTTAGGTACAGCAATTCTGTCTTATAAAAGAGTACTGGCTATGTTGAAACAATCTAATAAAAGCTCCGAAGCAAGCTAGAGTAATGTAAATAAAGAATCTTACAAAGGATGTTGGAATGTGCGGGCATTCGGTCTTGTACAAATTTAGTTCAGATCGAATATTCCGGGACAAGTTCAGTGAAAAGGGTTAGCGAAATGTACTTACATTTCATATATAAAGTAAAATAGATTAAATTACTTTTATGAAAAAGAAAACATACGACCCAATTTACGTAGGTGTTGTATGATAAATAAAGTTTGTCTCGCTTTTCGGAGGGCAGGCAATTTATTGTACCTATTTTTTACCAAATGTTTTGAAATGCTTATGAACACCATGACCTACATTTACTAAGTCACAGTTACATTAAATGTACTGATTGATATCGTACAAGGTGGATCCTTTTCAATATAAGCAGAGTGACAGAAGGCGTGTCACCTTTCCACGCACGTTTCCAAAGAAAGCCCGATTTCATTCCGGGACAGTCACGTCATCTGACACGGGCAAAATGAAATGTTGACCCTTTTGTGCGCTTCGCGTCTATTATTAAGAAAAAAATCTCTTAACGAGTTCTTTTTATGTTCTCAAAGATCGACACGAACAATACGAAGCCATTATGTTTTAATTAATAATCCCTCATTAAAGTTACTGTGGCTTTTCAGAGTAGGCGTACAAAAATACTTTTAGCGACAAGTGATTAATGTTAACAACAATTAAGATAGTCCAACTTTTTATAAACTAGCTTTCAATTAAAATTTTTGTAACTAATTAACTGGATCCCATTTTGCAATTACTTAAGATCAGAACAAGTTTAAAAAAATAACTATACAACAAATAGTATTTCGCAACAACTCATATTCACAAGCATAACTTAACATAACGAATCGTTTCAAATAGACAAAACCAGAACAACTATGTATGCTTTGCTGAATCTGACCAAACTACAAGCAGATTGTCAACAACAAACATTATATTATGTTAAAACTTCAGAGAGGGTTGTAGCGAAAGTATAATGATGCATGTATGTGTAACTTGCCGCATTTTCCATGGTATTTGATAGTTATGTTGAGTTGGTTGTCGCATGCGTGTTTGTCGAGGTGGCACACGGATGGGTATTCTCTCCCATCGGTCCCACACACCGGTTTGCGTCGCTGACAACTCCTGGGACATCTACACTCTGGTTGGCCGTATGCTGCGACGCATCGAGCTCCGACTGGACATGATACTCCTGTACATGGGTCTCCTGCATCTGTTGGGAAGAACAAAATGATTGAAAACAAAATATGGGCAGAAATATAACTCACATATTTTCATTTCCTTTTGCAATATTAATACTACAGTTGACAAATATGATTAGAAATACTTAGAGTAATTTATTTGCATCTTTATAAAGTCGGTTAATGCACCGATCTATAACCATTTTGCAGAGACAAACTGCACAATAAAACAAACCTACTTATATAAAGTCCGGTGTAAATATAACCACGGCTTATATTGGCAGCAAATTGTGTGAAGATTATGAAGTTGTGGGGATCCATTGGAAGTGTGACGAGATTAAGGGCAGCAAGACGCTTTATCTTATCGAGTGTCTGTCCTCATAGTGAACGGTTGACACTGTTAATACTCAATGTGACGGGTGGCACTGCTCATGGCGCCAAGCTCTTCGAGTAAACACTTTATTATTGAACATGTTTGTTTATCGTCAATGTTGAATTTCCTTATTGAACACTTGTTAAGCAAGTGCGCGATTGTATGATATTTTTAGACCTATGCTTTCATAAATGTATATTTGGAAATATTTACCAGATTTTTTATTACAAATATGTATTTTTCCCTTTAACAAGTTAACCAACAAGCAGTAGAAAAGGCCTAAATTTAATGATGCATAAAATAAATATTTGTACGTAGACAATGAAAATCTTGAGCAGGTACACGTGTAATAACAATGTTAGTTTACTGCCTAAAGGTCTTGGAAAGAGCTGGAGCTCAACTAAAGTTATCGACTGTTTGAATAGGAAATTAAAATATAATAATTCTGCTTAAATATGCTGGCATAAAATCATGATACAATGTGCAATAAAACCTAGTATTGAAAATGTTTTTTGGTTTATCTACTCCCGAGTAAGAACGGTTTTATAAACACATACTTACAGTACAGATAATAATAATTAAACATTCGTTCTCACATTGAAGTGTGCACAAATAAGTAAATGGTATGTCAGCAGGAAAATATAGTTATCTGACTATGTGAGCTTTTTCCTGAAATGCATTAGTAATATATGTATCAATCTGACACATTCACCGCTGTTATTTCAATCATGACATACGAGTCAAAAGGTGCGCAATAGTATGCGTAGCATAAAATAGCGTGTCTCCATAGACATAATATTAGTAAACAGGACTGCGCATATAAACCCAAAAAACGAGCCGAGTGAAACAGTTAGTACGGAGGCTGTCTGTCCCTTTCTAATAGGGTGACTATGAGATTAAGCTATGTGAGACAAATCCGAATTTGCTAAGATAATTAAACACAGATTAGTATTGAAGTTTTAACTTACGCAGTTTGTGCCCTTAAGATACTAATAAAGGCTTTTAATAATTAGCGGAAATTAGCAGTATAAAAGCAGGAAGATTCGAAGTGAAGACTGTTTTTTTTTGTATTTCTACTTCATATATAGACTGCTGAGCCATTTATGTCGCCTTTCTTCATTTTTTGGGAAGCTATAACAATAGTACAACAGTTTTAAAATCCATCACCCATATTTTGACTCGTTACAAGAATTCATGGGCACCCTAGTTGTTTGGTTTACGAAAATGTTATTATTAGCTAACCTGTGGAACGATATATTGCAACCACCATAGGATTCACTTTTGCAAGTAAAAACGCAACACTTTTTCACCATTTTAATAGTTTAAATTGATTTAATACAAAAAAATATAAACAAAATTTTAAATGCTGATTACGCGCCAAGAATGTTCAGGGTTACCGCTAGAAAATAAAAAAAAGCAAAATAAAAATTTATGTTGTTTATGTTTTAATAATAAATACGAATAAATTAATGCGATTGTTATTAATTTGTTGACTTACAATTGTTAAAATAAGATAAAAATATAAGTGATTCAATTGTTTTTGGGAAGACAAAACTTTTGATCACAACATTTTTTTATGCTGGTAATGTGTTAGAAAGAGACAAACAGCCTCCGTTCGAACTATCCCTCTCGGCTCGGATTTGCCTCTGTGTATTATGCAACCAATTTAGTACCTTATTGCGTTAGAATAGAGTTCATTTTCGTAAATATATATTTTGAGCGTGCGCAATCTTGTTTAGTAATATTATATCTATGCGTGTCTCAAAACATAAACTTGCACACAGATTAATCATATTAACGAACATATTAATAACGTTATCTCAACCTAATTCAGCCAGCAGGGTTTGTAATAGAATTTCACATTTAAACGAGCAACATTTAATCATCATTAAATAAATAAAGTTGGTCGACTCTTACCGCATTCTCCTTCATGTTTGACGCGTAAGTTGAGTCGTCGCTCGCAGGCTTCCTTACGTAAGTAGCAATGGTTACGATACGTGCGGCCGGCGGTGGAGCACACGGGCGCCGGTGACGTGGGGCATGTCGCGGGACAAGCGCAGTGGGCACGCCCGTCCCCGAGGGAAACACACTCCGCGCCCCAACGACAAAATGTTTTTTCACACGCCTCTGAAAATGAAAAGTTGTTCAGTATTCACGTCCGTGACCACACGCATTTATAAATCGTAAATGCAATGGAACTTACTGGGCCTTACTACAAAAACTTTAAACCCTGTTTTACACTTGTCTAATAAAATTTTGGCTGCAAAATGAACCATATGTCAACGTCATAATTTGACATTTTTTTAGACAAGGCATAAACTGATGTTTAAAAGTTTTTGTGGTAAGACGGTACATGTTTTAACTTCGGGTGTAAGGACAATGCCAGGGTCTGGGCTCATAGTTTGCCCAGCAGTGGGAGTAGTTCCAGAGGGTTCCTTAGTGCACTCTGAACACGTAATGCAAATATTTTTGAAATCGCTCCCTGGGGTCCCGAGGAAAACCAGTTCAAATATTCTCCATGAAGAGTCACTTGACAAGGCCTGAGCCATTTGCCCAGTAGTAGGAGTGTTTGGAATTGGTTCTTTACTTCACTCTTAACACGAAATTAAAATATTTTTGAAATCGGTCCCAGGGGTCCCGAGAAAAACCGGTTCAAATGTTCTCCTTAGATATTCACTTAACAAAGTCTTTGGCATTTGCCCAGTAGTGGGAGTGGTCAAAATAGGTTCTTTACTACACTCTTAACATGAAATCCAAATATTTTTGAAATCGGTCCCTGGGGTCCGGAGAAAAACCGGTTCTAATATTCCACATGAACTGTCGCTTTACAACGCCTATGTCATTTGCCCAGTAGTGGGAGTGATTGAAATAGGTTCCTTACTTCACTCTTAACATGAAATTAAAATATTTTTAAAATCGGTCCCAGGGGTCCTGAGAAAAACCGGTTCAAATGTTCTCCTTAGATAGTCACTTAACAAAGTCTTTGGCATTTGCCCAGTAGTGGGAGTGATTGAAATAGGTTCCTTACTTCACTCTTAACATGAAATTAAAATATTTTTATAATCGGTCCCAGGGGTCCCGAGAAAAACCGGTTCAAATGTTCTCCTTAGATAGTCACTTAACAAAGTCTTTGGCATTTGCCCAGTAGTGGGAGTGATTGAAATAGGTTCCTTACTTCACTCTTAACATGAAATTAAAATATTTTTATAATCGGTCCCAGGGGTCCCGAGAAAAACCGGTTCAAATGTTCTCCTTAGATAGTCACTTAACAAAGTCTTTGGCATTTGCCCAGTAGTGGGAGTGGTTAAAGTAAATTCTTTACTTCACTTTTAACATGAAATTAAAATATTTTTGAAATCGGTCCCTGGGGTCCGGGTGAAAAACCGGTTCTTATATTCCACATGAACAATCGCTTCACAAAGCCTGTGCCATTTGCCCAGTAGTGGGAGTGATTGAAATAGATTCTTTACTTCACTCTAAACATGAAATCAAAATATTTTTGAAATCGGTCCCAGGGGTCCCGAGAGATTAATCTGATAAGACTTTTCTGCCAAATAAGTCTTAGGATCTCGCTGTCAGGATCCAGTGCTGGAAAATGTTGGAATGGGTTTTTTTTACTGTGATTTTCAAATAAATTCTAAAAGCGTTGGATTCTAATAAGAACTGACAATGATTTTCTGAAAAAAAAGGCAATTACCGCAATATTTTTGAATTTACGGTTTAAATCTACAAGGTGCCTGCGCAATAAGCTATCTTCTAGAAAAATCTTATCAAGAGGAATAAAATAAGCTCGAACATGAGGTAGTTAGTAGATACCGTTGAGGAGTTCCCTCGTCTCTCTGTCGTCTCCATTGTCAGGTCAGATCTTAACCTTTACAGTTTTGTGGTGTCTGACACATATACCCGAATGACAAGGTTTTACTCGATATGTGTCTACAATTTTTCGAGAGTCGCTCCCGATTTTTTTAGAGGTTCCATCACCAGACCCTGGGCCGGATGACAAATGAACCATTGAGGAAGTAAGCCCTTACAAACAATAAAATAATTGTTGAAATCGATTGGTAAACGACGGAGTTATGCACGTACAAACGTAAAAAGAATACAAATGAATTAAGAACCTCCTCCATTTTTGGAAGTTGGTTAACAAAAAGTAGTCGTGTACAATACCTCGTATTTGTCAATGAATATAATTCATTTCAATTAAGGTAACAAAAGTGGAATAGTTAAGAGTTCGTAAGCTTATTTTTATGTAATATTGAATAAGAGTCAAACCAGTTTTTCTCAGGACTCCCGGGATAGATTTCGAAATGCTTTGGTCTGGGACCTAATATAAGCCTATGGAACATAATACACTATGCAGTTACTGTGGGCAACACTTGAGCCCAACTTCCATACAAAGATTAGCATTGTCCTTTATTTAAGTTATTCATAGGATTAATTACCTAGCGCTAGGTGACCAGTACTAGTACTGTTGACCAGTATATTAATAGTGACCAGTACTAGTACTATTTCGATGAAAAAGGACGGCTTTATAAATACACCTGTGGTAGTAGGATTTAAAAGAAGAATAAAAAAAAAAGTGAACGCATTGATTTACGGTGCTGATTAAGTTTATCATAAAAATATCTGATAAATTCACAGAATTGATTAAGGTACGTCGTCGGGCTGCGACGTGAATAGCGCTAATAAAACTGATATCCCTCGCCGCAAGCCACCGGCGAATTCTTTGAACAAGATATAATTCTTTAGCGAATTCCGCGATGGATGACACAATTTCCAATTTTCTACCTGGGGAGTTAGAGGCGTGACTAAATTATTAAGGACTAAAATAAGATGCGAGCTTCCTTTTCGCCACAGCATTGTAATAGATAGAACAAGCTTAAAGATTGGCGATTTCTATCGTCTTGTTAAAATTCTAAGCAGATATTGTCGGGCGCGAAGTCACACAGCGGCTTGGTAAAAGTTAATTTACCATTTTCTTCTCCGTCATAAAGTTTTAAGTTTTGTCAGTTGTGAGCCAATAATGCCTGAAGTTTATAAGCTTAATAAAGAGATGCTTTACAAAATTTGCTACAATAATTTGTTTGTGTTTCATAAATTATTGTAATATACATAATGGCAAATTACGGAGCTTTCACTGGATGTAATTTAGTAAGTAAGTAGGTATGTACTTAGTTATGATAAGGAAATGGGTAGATGTACCAGGATCAAGTTGATAATACTCTGTATTAGTATGGCTCCAACTTAGTATATTGGGAACGGTATTTAGTTTTATAGAATGCAACAGAAATAAAAATAATATCTACTTAGATTTTTTTTTATGATAAATATTTCTTTCGACCAACGTAAGTTTACTAAGTTTTTTAGTTTAAATAGTGTTCTTATATCACAGCAACAAATCTATACGTATGGGTATACTTCAGTACATGTTAAAGCCATAAAAGAATCCAAATCGGAATGGTTTCAATTTCACCATATTCAACAATCTGTAATAGGATTGTTGGAAATCGACTGATCTAAATTATTCATCTTAATAACTTATTTAATGAAGTTAATAATTTTCCGTCACAATGGAATTCTATATATAGATTTTTAATATCAGTAAATAATAAGGTTGACATTGAGCACCTGTCCGCAGAGGGTAAGTTAATGCTTTTAATTTATCTGCCTAGATCCCAATTACTGAAACGTCCTCGATTTTAATTCACGACTTCATTGTTAAAATATGTTGTTAGTCACGTGTCTCTGCACTCTGTTAAGTAGTGAGTATGCAACTAACTCACTTAAGTTGTTCTCTTTCTAACTCACAAATGAACTATGTGTGAGGAGTTGGACCTACCTCACAATTAATAATGTACCAACTAACACGCGACGGCTAGGAATACAATAAACTTGGTTAAAGTGCACAAATCCTAACACTGAATATTTAACACAGACGAGTTTATGGTATAACGCGAATAATTAAGTTTATACATGCACTATTTACCTACTTAAGTCAGGACATTCATTCTAATTACATTGAAATGCTAAATTAAAAGAAGACTCTATTTTAAATTGACACATAGCCCATGATCTTTATCCATAAGCCATTGTGTGAGGTCTATAAATAACCTGCGGCTTTGAAGAAGACAAATTGTTTTTATTATTGTATTTGTGTCTTGCAAAGAGGTCAAGAATCAGAATTCAGCGGCGAACTCATTTCCTTGACTTTCATATAAAATGTTACAGACGAATCCGTTTAAGAAAAGAAAGCAGTCGGAAATAACAATTTTGTAAGAAACAAACAAAATGTTAGAACGCGAATCGCTGTTGGTGAAGCCCGAGATAAATGGAGACAGGGAGGGGAGATAAAAATGATGGCGGATGCTTCGTGAATGGAAGAAAATTAGGAAATTCACCGCGGCGCTTTTTCAGGCGCGAGAGCTGTTTAAATTATCCATATTATCTGTGTATAAATAAAATTCTACTCATGCGGCTTGAATTTATAATAAGATGAGGTGAGATATTTGGGTTCTACTTGTCATCTTTATCTCTTATGACATATTTTTCACGAACGATATTCGATTTAAAGATAAAAACTATAACAGATACACATAATGAATGGATCTTGCCTGGGCTAATCCCGAGAAATTGTACCGATCGTTCAAGTAGTAATCATTATCTGGGTCAGTATGGCTATTCAGGTGCATCCAATTCCAATTATAGGTACCTACCGGAATATAATCCCAAAATAGGGAAGGGTAAAAGGATAAGCGGATAAAAAGAAACAAACCACAAAGAGATGAAGATAACTCTTTAGAAAGTGGTAACTAGGCAGAGGAATTATTATTTATCAGCGTAGTAATTATGACTACCCAACGACCGAACAGATATTCAAAGGACTACACTTTAAGAGAAATAAACCTTAAATAATAACCCGACATAATATAGACGCTCACTCTCGCCCACATAATTCGGGACGCGCCCTCCTAAAGTCTCGGAGACAAAGCAATTTTGTTGGCTCGAGACACCGACGTAGTTGGCATGTCACTCGCACAGTACCTACACATGTGGATTGTGGACTGAAGATAAGCTTTGAAAGACGTACCGACGCATATAATACGTAGTTTACTTACCTTATTAAAAGGGCGGTCCAGTGACTAATAAAGGAATATGGGCACAGATTTATTTTTACATATTTTTCAGTCAAACGTCCATCTCGTTTAAAATCACGATAAACCGTTCAATTAAGGGGAACTGATTTAAATCTCCGATTAACCTGTTACAGGTTTTAACAACCGATGGAAAGTAATCAAGTACCTGGGACCCACCCACCGAACGCAAAATACACATTGCAGATTATCCGCTACAAGTTACGGGAAGATAAAACTCATAATATTAATTTTCAAACGTAATCCACGTTTTCAATTCATTAATTTTATTGATGTTGGGCTTTTACGAAGTTATGACCGTGTAAAAACTATAAATTTAATCAATTTCAAAAGCTTTTAAGCGGTCGATTCAGGGAATCGCTTCCTATAACGTAAATTATGTTGTAATTTTTGTAAACAGGGATTACTCAGACATGCATTTCTTTAATAAGTACCGTGCCTACACTATTTTATATATGTATTAGTATTCAACAGATATAAATTCAATGCTATTTATGTTCTTCCAGCTATTTAGGACCGAAAAGCATTTATGAACACAGCTCACAAAACATGGCTAGTTTAAAGTTCCAAAATAACGTAAAACACTGAATACCATAACAAATAATGCAAAACGTAAAATTAATAACAACAGTAACGTAAACACGAATTTATGCTAAAATAATTATATTCGTAATGAGTGCATTCCATTAGGACCAGCACAGAAAATAGAATTCTAAATCCGATAATGATGTTATCAATTTGTTGATGAAAACGAATAAATGATGCATTATATCAATACAATGAAGGATTACTAAATAGTGCCAAAAACATTTTGTTTACTACGCAAATGAAATTCGAGAAATATCACAATAGGCATTAATATTTTCAATTTTCAGAAAAAAATATAAGCACGTGTAACCTTTTCACCTGCCAACCTTGACTCAGGAAACACTTAATTTAGTGAGAAACGTGCTTATTCATATTTACTACTCGCATAATAAGTATATAATAATAAGCCCCGCAGGGCATCTGAGGCGGATGACGGGGAGTAGCGACCCCGCGGGGCTATATATCCGAGTGCTCCAGGGAGAGTATACTGTCCCCCACCTCCGGCTTGCCGGAGTGAAGCATGACGGGGGATAGGTCTCCCGCCTCTTGGCTTGCCTTCATCGGCCGGTCAGAGTGGAGTCGCTAGAGCAAGGTTAGTCCTGCTCGGAGGGTAGGTGCCTCGTGGTAAGTGGCGAGTGGGCCGGTGATGCTGGACCCACAGGGAGCGCGTGATCTGCGTTTAAAGTCCGCCGAGGTATCCTCACCCTTCTCAGCCGCTCATGTCCCTGTTGCCCTCTTGTTGCTTTTCAGTGACAGATTCCCGGGGGCCCAGTAAGTGAGTTGGCGAGTCTCCACCTGCCATTTTAACATGTATTTAATACATTGTCATCGGCAGGTGCCATAGCTCCCGTAGTTTCCCCATTCCTAGTCCATTAGCATCCCATCACAATAGCCTAAGTAGTTTTCATCTATAGTTAGCAATAGTTTAGCACAGAACCGGGGATTGTCCTTGGGTACATTTCTATAGTGTATACAGGGATAATCGTCGGTTTTGTGTCACCATTTCATTAAAGTTGTCTCAAAAGGGCTTCAGCGTGTTGGCTTCGGCCCCACGTTCGCCTCCCAAAAATCCGGGACTCTATAGTCCCGAGGTCTGGAAGAGACATTTTTATAATAATAATAATATTCATTTATTTGCTCAGAATGTAGGTATTTACAATAAGGTGTTTACAGAAAATGTTGAAGCATCCTAGTACATTCTACCATTTTGGCATGCAAACATTTGATATGATGCAATTCATCATTACACATACTTAATGCTTATACAACTAAAAAGTGTCAGCTAGAAAGTCAGATACAGAGTAGTAGCATTTATTCAAGAGAAATGTAGTTAGTTTTTTTTTGAAGATTGTTACTGGTTCTTGTTTAATACTATTTGGGATGTGGTTAAAAATAGCTGGTGCCATGCCAAAAGCACTTTTCCCAAACAAAGCAGTCTTATATCCTCCAGTGCGTAATAAATTTTGGTATTGAGATCGTAAATTTACGTCTCTGTGTCTGCTTTCCGATAAACTTAAAAATAAGCTTCTATTAACTTTAACAAAAAGAGCAATTTCAAGAATGAAAAGGCAAGGAAAGGTCAACAAATTATATTTTTTGAAAAATGGAACACAGCTGTCAGTAACTTTCAAACCAAAAATAGCTCGTATACAGCGTTTTTGAGCTTTGAAGATACTTTCCTTTTCGGTACAATTGCCCCAAAATATTATACCAAATCTCAATTTAGAAACAACAAGACCATGGTATGCTAGTAATACTGTTTTGGTATTGACTTTTTTCTTAAGATTATAAAGTGCATATGCAGATGCGCTGAGTGTTTTACAGATTGCTTCAGCCTGCGGCTTCCACGTTAGCTGACTGTCAATTAAAATGCCTAGGAATTTTGTAAGCTCTACTCTCTCCACATTTTGGTTATTATAGTTGATGTTCAAGTCATTGATGCGAAGTCTTTGGAAAAAATGCATTATCTTTGTTTTTTGTATGTTAATTTTTAGATTGTTGCTGTTTAGCCAGTTTATTATAACTTTTATCGCGTAGTTTATGTCATTTTCGTAATTTACATGATTGTTACAAAAGTAGTATTGGACAAATGAAAACAACGTAATTAAATTAATTTCTTACCTTCGGGAGCTGGAGGTCTAGGCTGATAGTGTAAATCTGAAACAAATTAACCAATTCGTTAATATTGAAGCTACTATTAATTACATACGTAACCATTATAATTCTTCATCTTAATGTCGGGTAACTATTCGATTTAAAATATACAAAGCAATTGTGCTCAAATGAAAGTGAGCTAAGTTTAAATAAACAAACACTGAAATTTTGCAAATGTTCACACAAGTTTATTGTATTCCAAAATAAAACCTAAAACTGTTAAAATTCATGAAATGATTCATTTTCCAAAAATGTAATCATAGGTAACTCGAGACTAGATGTTATATTGTATTCCTGCATTTCATAAAATGACATTGCAAAATTAACCTTATACTATTTGAAAAAGAGTGGACATTGACGTAGATAGAACACACAAAACGTTACACAATCTCATTGCGACCATCATTAATTACAAACGTGTAACTGCACATAACCGCCGAAAACTATGCACCAGTTTTGTTTACAAAACCAAAATGTTATCGTCAAACCGAACTATTACAACACCACAACGAGGTTTTCTACTGATGAACACTGTTTTCGTGTAATTTTGTTCACGATTAAAAAATATTTTAAAAGTCAAAACTAAAGCTTGTGGCACATTATAGCAGCACCGCAACAGCACGGCTCCACACCAGCATTTAAGTTGTCATTCAATTTAGAGCATTAAATCGTGTATATTATAATATATTTCGTAATGTCAATATGAAAAAGCCAACGGCGAGCAGTCAGCGTGCTTGCCGCTTCCACACAACTCGACTCGCCGCCCGCGTGCTGACCTCATGCGTATAGCGCGCCAACGGCGTGCTAATTGCGCGCCGACTCCGAGCCGGCAGCGAAACAACATCATTACGTCATGTTCAATCATAACATCAATCATAATCGTCTTAAAATAATATTGAGTTTGCTGTGATAACAAGCTTACACCTCGCGGCCGGCGCGCGGCCGGTGCGCCGATGGCGAGCGGACGGCGCGCCGACAGCGAAGCCGTAGTCTTAATTCGAAGCGACGCCGTGCTGCAGCCGTGCTGTTGCGGTGCTGCTATAATGTGCCACAAGCTTTAGGCGTATTACTTTTTTCACATTAATAAATTCAAAGCAAACGAAATGACAACCGCAGAAAAAAATGTTCCCGCCATTTTGTTTCTTTTTTCAAATATCGGCGTTGTCTTCAGCCAGCATCATTTTTTTTTTGTTTATGGCTTTTATATTTCGATGGTGATAAATAACTTTTTTACTTTATTAAAATTAGTCGCTTTCTATGTTTGCCCTGAAATACATATTTTTATGTCAAAAACGACTTTCGTATTGTTTAATACTTATTTCGCTCTCCATTTTCATAGCAAAAGAAGGTCAAGAATAATTTGTAATTAGTAACCTAGAATCAAACCATTACCAAGAATTTACATTACCTACTTTTTTATTTTTTAAGCAAAACACTGTTCAAGACGTCTGATACACTAATCATGTAATAATAATATCAGCCAGGATATCATCAAGTCAAAGGAAACTATTTAAAAAAAGATACATTGGATACTATCACAGAAAATGTCAAGCCCGACGCTTTTATTTTTATGTTCCTCAGCCGTCACGTTCGCTTTGGTGTCCACAAAAATGTTGGTACTGCTACTTTGAAATCCAATTCAAAACGGAAACTGGCAGTTATACGGGTTTACTTTGCTTTTATTGATTTTACACGGCTTTGTTCCAACACCGTTCAGCAATATGTAGGGGACTTGTTTTAAATCACCTTTAATGCTTTAAACGTGCTCAATTCAGGACCATTATAATTAAAAATAAAAGGCATCTAATGTATCGAATAGCTGGAACAACGTTGACAGATCAAACATACCTACTCGGGAAATTGGATTTCTAAAGGATTGTTCAGCAAACATCACGACGTAGCACTCGTGACCGAGTTTTCGGTGTTCAAGTCATACTTAGGTAAGATTTTTCAGCCTATTCTTGAAACGCTAAGTACTTGGATATTTTAGGAAATAGATTTATACACAAAGGACATTGTTCAATTTTGGCCTAGGAACCGATGTGAATATAAATTATACTATAATTTTTATTTATTTTTATATTGTTTGAAACATATTTTAGTATTCCACGGACACTTCAAATAAATAAATTCCAAATAAAAAGTAGGGTCACAATTATTGATGCCTTATAAAATGTTTCCGTCAGCCAGTGCTGCCAGTTTCGGAAGTTTTCGGGATTTCGGTAAATACGGATCGAATTGAGAACCTACTTTCCGAAGTCGGTTATTAAAATTAGTTGGTAACACTTTATTCATTTAAATACCTAAACTGACTAGCTAGAAAAAAGCTAGTATTCTGTATAATGTTTTAAGATGGTTTTGAGCGAATCGCGAATTTCTAGCTTGGCATTCGAGTAGGATTATAGTTTTCGTAATTGGCAACACTGGTGTACTTCAGTCAGTTTGCTAGAAGTCAGTTTGATTGGTTTGATTGCTTTGCGACTATCGTTTCTTTTGTGATTTTCTATGCGTTTCATGGTTTTATTCTAACAACTTTGGCTTGATTACGGACTCCGATTAGATTGCGTACTTGGTAGACTCGGCTTTGTGTAAAGAACTGGATTTTACTAGCATTTTCGGATATTGCTCTGTCTGTGATCGAATTTAGTTATATTATAATTACAACAATGGATGCAGAATATAGTATATTGTATAAATTGTGGATCTGCTGGAGGTTCTTTGGTATTAGAAAACGAAGATATACTTCGTTGCATACAACAATGGACTGTTCCCCGTATGGTAAGTGGTCTACGAAAGTGTTTTTCTAATTTTGATAAGAATGTTACTACCTACTTATGTTTTCATAAGCACACAATTTCTCGGTTTTCAAATCAATTGCCACAATTGCAAGTTACTTGATATTTAGGTACTAATGATTTTTTGTATTTATTATTACAGGTTGAAGCTCATGACCTTATATGTACGACGTGTTGGTCTGAAGCAGTCGAGCATAATAAGATGCAATGCACTGTTGGACGCAATTGTGTACTTTGTAAGAAGCTCCTACCATCAGGCATACTGTTGCAATTGTATCGTTGGGCGTAGAACAGTGGGCTGTTGTGCCCACATAATGACTATTATCTGGTATTTAAGCTGGGCGAGATACCAAAGCTCAGTTCTTAGATATATTATTGAGAAATATTGATGATTAAAAACCTTTAATTGAATATAAATATTGTTTTTATTGCACATCCTCGAAAACCTCTTTCATTGTTATTGGTAAACCTTACTTTAACTGTTAAATTATTTTGTGTGGTAATGACATTTTTAGTATGGTCTGTGCCTTCTTGGTAATAGACCGCGGGTTCGATTCCCGCCTTATGGCATGTAGATAGCTAGGTAACTGTCTAATATAAAAGTAGTAACAATCATTTAAATAAATAATTCTCCATCGTAATAATATCGATATTTTATGAATTGTGGTGAATGGAACTCTTCCATTTTGGAAACTTATGCGTTTTATCACAAATCCAAAGTGGATTCACTATATATTAAGAAACGTAACGTTGAAAGCAAAAGCGTTTAGGTAGTTGTTTTTCATAAAAATTCTAAGCATTTATGAAAACTAGTCACACGCCCCGTCTTCGCACGGTGGCAATGTAAAACCTTGGTGTAAACCTTCCTCTTGACCTACTCTATCTATTAAAAAAAATCGCACCCAAATCCATCGCGTAGTTTTAAAGATCTAAAGCATTCATAGGGACAGACAGAAAATGCAACTTTATAAAATGATCATTGTCAAAGAATTATCTTAAACTTGACTATTTACTATCTCTTTTCCTAGTATCTAGTAGAGTAGTCTTTTCCTAGATCTAGAAGAGAACATATAGAGCTGTACATAGTATTGTTGATTTTTTGTATAGTGTAGTTTGATAATACTACTCTGATATTTCACGCAAGCTTGGTTATTTTTTATTTATAACCTCAAAATATTAACTTTTTTCGTAATTATTTTAGTTTCCTGAAGTGTCCGTTCGTGAAAACTTATTTCATAGGATTCCATATAATTTTAAGAGTTTATAGAAGTCACTTTCCATTCGAACGGTTCTTAGGCAGAACATGTATGGAGCCGGAACAATGTCCTTTGGATCAGTTTCTTATGAGTTGAGGTTGATATCGTATTTTTTCCTTATTGATTGATTGATTCAGTAAATAATTCAATCATTCAACGATATTTCCAGCTGCCTCAAAATACTTCTATGTATTTGATAAGTGATATAGACCTAGATGAAAATATACGTACCTACGTATCATAAGTATCAAGATTCAGTTTTTTACGGTACCTATTGAAGATTATATTAAGTTATTTGATTATACAAAAGGCAATGAAGTATTCATTAATACGCTACTGAGAAGTCATTTATTAAGAAGGTACCTACGTTTTCATGAATATTGAAGGATAGAGGTTCATTAAAAGTTATTTTAATCCGATTTCCCTCCGTTGCATGTTAATTAGTTTATCTTGCTTTCTTCCGTTGGACTTGTAACGAGTACGTCGCAAAAAATATCAAAAGGGGACAAAATGGGTATCAAAGAGAAATTACAGTCTCCTGTGATTAATCTTGCTGGAAAATATGCCGTCACATGTATGTAATGTGACATAAAATGTAGTCGTCTAATGGATCTGTATGATAAATATAAAATCCAACAAGAGGCTGGCAGAACGCTCGGCCGCAAGCCGGTGTGTGCTGGGGCGGCGCGCCATATTGTTTTATTGCAAATTGGTTGGACGTAGACCGCGCCTGTCCTTTACATATACGAGGCTATTAAACTACCGCCGGTGTCCAGTCACGTGTTAAACGAATTCGATCGCTGCATACAATGTTAGGAGCCGGTGCTTGTGACGTGCCACTGAGCCTTAGGAGCTGACGTTAAACAAATCGCCGCTTTACTCCCGAACTAAATTAAATTGTTAGAAAACTTTCAGACGCAATTGTTTAAGTCGGTCGGTGCAAGGAGGCGCCTCTTTTACTATCTTGTTCTTCATAGTCATTTAATGATCTCTTGGTAAAACTTTCATCGTAACTTGCGTTTCCACCTAGTTTGTTCCTTGTTCTGCTTACATAAATAATTTTGCCATAAAAGTAAGTCTGCTTTATACTGACTTTTATTCCAGCTGCAATTCTTATTAGGTATTTGTTTATGTTGCAAAAGTTGAAGCAAGTTCAATATAAAATTTGATTTAAGCTATGAAACTATTATTTTGTTAGAGTCTTGTAAAAGCTTAAGATTTCAGAGAACAAATCTGTAATAAAATCCGGATAGGTCGTTTCGAATATCGTGCTATAAGGATTCCGCTCCTAAACCTTTCAACAAGACCCGATATTAGGTATTTCTTCACCGTATCGTTGTCTACGACAGATATTTTCATTCTACTTATATCATGTTCCGTAATGATTCGAAATAGTTTCATTACTTGTAGGAAAATCTCGGTTTTCTTTGAATAAAAGTCTTATTATTCTTATAACTTTTTCGATTAATATTAGGAACTATGTAACCGGATTCGTTATTGTTAGATAGAACTAGAGATTTCTATAGTCGCATGATTCGTTTTTACAGTTGAATTAAAATCTTGTTTCCAAGTGTAAGTATATTGTTTATTTTTTTACTTCACCTTGAAACTCAGTGATTTTAACACCAAATATGCTTTGAACACGATGTACTTTTGTTCAGCACCAAGAGCTAAATAGTTTCATGTCAAAACCGCAAAACAACAAAACAGCAGAGTAATTCACTAATTAGATGGCGGTAAAACACGAAATGAGATTCCAAACCTAATTACAAATCACGAAACCTTTCAATCGGAGACGATTCCGTTACCGAAACAGCATTAATCAACAAAATGGAAATTACAAAGATAAAATCAATGCAATATCATTAGGCAGCAGATTGTCAAATGTCACAGACGTTTTACGTTTTATAGATCACGCACAACACCGCCGACGTATCCGGAACTATAGCAATAATTGTGTATGAGGGTATAATTTATACAACGATAATGAATATGACTAACGGTTTGGTATCACGAAGGTTTTTACCGTAATAAGTACCGCGAGTCACAAATAAAATATGCACAAAAGGTATTGAATTATGTCTGGAGTGAAGCCTTTCGTGAACTCGCGGCCCGTAATGACTCATTCATGTTATAATACAGGGATTATAATGTGTATGAAAGCTTATTTTTATACGTTTTATGTTATACAAATGGATCTAATTACAAGCAGAATAATATTTCTCTATTTTATGAGTAGGTACATAGTAATATGGCAGCAAAATAATTGAATGCAAAAATGCTTAAAACCTTTTTAAGCAAAAATAATACCTATTAAAAATAAATATAAAGCTAGTAACTGGCCATTGTTGATGAAAACATTTACGGGATGCCAATAGATTTTATTTTTTATAACATTTATTTTTTTGCTAAAAATAAAGCGTTCGATTTTTATTGACACTAGAAACGGTCAGTATTTTTTTTTCTATTTAAGTATTTATTTGCAACCTCTTTTTAAAATATTTATTTGTGATAATAATTTAAAGAGCAATACCATTTTTCAAGAGCAGATTTTAGATTTAAATAATGATTTTTTACGCATTTGTATTTTCTTTTATACAGATATTAACATCAAACTTTTGCTGATGGCATCTTGTATGTCCTTATGATGTAAGTTTCTCAATTAGAACCTCAGTACTAAAATATAAATAGAACTCCATTTAGCATCGAATGTTAACGGTCATTCGTCCTTGAAGTTTTACGTCGACCCAATTAAAGTGTCGCCCTATTAGCTGCTTTCGAAAATAGCGTTGGAAATATCCGTCTAAGTGGATTCATGAACACGTATGCCCCACACCATCGGCTGCCAAACCCGAGTGAATGGCGCAATTACGCACGAACAACACGGGAGGCCAGTGCAGATCTAACAAAGTGTTAGATACGGCGTCTACCTCGCCAGTGGCCAGCTCGCAGGCTAGTGCGTGATTGCGCTTGACACCCGTAATATCCGGCCGCTCGCTACTGCCCACCGATGGTATCAATTTCAATTTGTTGCGGCGCCATAACAGCCGCCTCTGCTCGATTCGTTGTATCGATTTCGCTCCAGTTTCCTGTTGCGTTCGCATCGGACTTAATCTCGTATCGGTCGATTGAAATGCTCACCGGGAATCATTGGTGTTTATAGCGCTGATATCTATTTAATTTTATGTTCGTTGAAATTCAATAAAACACAGATTTATGATAGGCTATTTGATGAAATAATCTCTTCTCAAATGGCAATAAACTGTTACGGTTTTATCTTTTATCTGCTGGTATACCCAGTAATAGGCTTTTGGGAATAGTAGTAAAATGAAATACAAAGCTCCACGAAACTATTAAATAGCCGTCGTAGTCCGATTAACCTATAAAACTTGGTGTTATTTAATAAAGTGGATACCTGTGTCCCATAACTGTCTGTACAAGAGAGTATATTTCAGGGTATTATAGATTCCAATCCTTGCAGTCTACGAGAAATTCGTGTTCAAACGGTGTGAAAATTAATCGATCGATTAGCCATTCGCGCTCGGCTTCAAAAGCTAAAGTTGAACGTGACTCGTGGACCAGTCCCCTGCCACACCGGCGCCGGTGGAAATTAATTCTGTCGTTAAAAAAGAACGATCCGTTCCGAGTTTTCGACAATCTATTGCATAGAGTTGCAACTAACTGCGCAGCTGTTGCAACACGCAAAACGTTTAGTAACGTTACAGACGTAGGTTTAATGCATAGACGTTATGTCGACACGAGATTATTAATACTTCACTCAGTGAGCATGGTCGTACTACCCAGGCACTTTATTAATAAGTGTGCGAAATCATTGGCTCTATGCAAAAACCATAACCATGTTTTAAAATAGGTATTTGTTTACTATTTGCAAAAACAAACAATTAATATGATGTCAAGTAAGCATCATGTTACAAATGAAACTATTGTTTATCACGATTACGTTTACGATTCATTAAAACGGTTCATAATGTCGGACCCACATAAGCCTACCAAAAGACCAAGGTTCCTTAGGAAGGATTTCAAGCCGTGTTGTGGCAGAAACTTACCACATTATGCACATTGCTTAGCAATTAGCAATACAGAATAATCTTACAGGAGCGCTTTAACCCATAAACTTGGCCTTCCCCTATGAATATCTAATAGCAGTTGTGGAACTACTGGAACTACTTAGGTAAGCTGTCGCCAGTTCTATATTCCAACTATAATTTATTTAACGTCGAACATAGTTAATTATTGTTCTACCACAATCTACGTACTGCTAACAATGGACCAACTGTGTTATTAAGGTGTGTTCAAGCCCTATATGCCTACGCTCGATTATATGCCAAACAGATTTATTCGAAGATAAATAAAATGTTCTTTAGTTGAACAAGACGATAAATATCGTCTGTATTGTGTACGTTGTTTTATTATATTGACATCGAGCGATATTAATAACTACGGAGCTTTTGTTTTATTATGTTGTATTATTTTACTCGAGGACCATATTTGGTTAATTTTGTTTTGATATATTATGTATTGTATTAAGTAGTCCGAAGTAGTAAACGTTGAATTCATGTATTATAAATATGAAATACAGAATTTTTCAATTGTAACCTAATTTTGATATTTGTTATTGAATTCGAAATCTTCAATTAGTTTACAAGTTGTTTCGTAATAAAACTATTTTATAAATATATTACCATTCGAATTTTAAAATATTCATATGCCTATATAACGAATATTAAATAAGAAATTACTAACAATATTCTGTGATGCTAATTTTCCTAAATCAAGACCCAAGCAAGAAAGTTTTAATAAGAAATTAGAACGCACGACGACGTCAAATATTTGAATTTAATTACGAGTGAGGCCATCACATTTCTAGGTAAAATCTCCCAAGTGTTGTAGAGACACGGTCATGATTTTTCGCTTGTTTTCATCATATATCTACTGAAAAAATCTGTTCACGAATAATCCCCTTAACTTTTTCTTTTTAATAAAGCTTTGATACGAAAAGCGGATTATAAAATCCGTTTCTTGTTATAATACCTATGCCTATCAGTTATTTTTAGATAAATCTTGGGTTAGTATCTAACAAAACAGTTATGTTATGGAAACTTATATTTGACTTTTCATCAATTTTATTCGCAACTATCGTATAGTATATAACAGTGTACTATTTATTGTAGGCATCGCAGTTTTGTTCTGTATATTTTTCTTATTATGAATGGAATGATAATGAACACCTCTTATTGTATACATATCATCCATGAATTAAGCTTGTTATAGTTCGGCCATTCAGAGAATGCGTTCCTGACACGTCGCGATTGAACTGACGACGTAACTTTGCAATGGCGTTGCAGTTACGATAAAAATATTTTTGCTGGTTGTTTACCGTTTTAACAATTGAGGAGCATTAAAACAACATTATTATATCAATAATCAATGAATGTAGTTACGTCGTCAGTTCAATCGCGACGTGTCAGGAACGCATTCTCTGAATGGCCGAACTATAATACAGCCTTAAAAAAAACTTCTTTCCAAGTAATAAGCCTTAATGATATTCACGTAATCTACTTAATTTGCATGGTGATTTTTAACGAAAGGAAACATAAAGTGTATCGGCTTATCTTTTTGTTCAAGTATCCACTAGCTACCGAGGGGGAGCGTCCGACTTGATACTTATGGGTATCATCGACGATTATTAATTGCGTGTACCTTTTTGCAATTTCCATGTTGTTGAGAAATATATCGAACATAATCATGGTAAAACCAATACCAGTATAATATGAACTCATTTGGAGTACCTGCTCAAAGCCGTATCTACAGTTACTGTTTGCCAATAACCTCACAGTATTAGGTCTCAATTATGTGGTATGGCAACCTATTTCCGTTTATCGGCTACCATTCTACAGCCAATAACTGAGAATTATAAACCAATATCACTACGCAGACATGTGAAACGTTATCTCGGATCTCGTATGATTGTTGTGTGTACCTACTTGAAGGTCTAGTGGATAGGGAATAGTAATAGATTTGTGGTCGTTCTCGGTAAATCAAAAGGCTTTGTCAGTGACCTGGATTTGTTAGGCGATGGCTTGTTAGGTAGGTAGCGCGAATCTCATTTGATGAAACCTACGCCTTCTTTTTAGTCTTTCAATTCAATGGCAAAGGATGTGATATGTATAAAAAGCTACTGATGTGTTAATTAGTCTAAGATTTAAGAAGGGTCCACACAGCATTTGATTTCGAATTGCAAATAATATGCCTCTACTAATGGAGCTTCAGCTGAAATCAGCACATACTTCTGCAGACCGTACATTTTGAACTTTTTCCATTTGTCTATCAGACAAAATGGCGCTGTCGATTTTATCAATATCTAGAAAACTGTTCCCGAACGAAGCTCTGCCTTTCATTAATTAAAAGTTAATCGACTACTCTGAAAGTTGGACGGCAACTTTTTGCGCCACACGTCCTACATCCAAGTTTGTACGCGAATAAAATTTTCTTCATGAAAAGCCATGAAAGCAATATGTTACACATAACTGGGCAACTTTGATGCAATAATTAAATTAAAATTATATACAATTTTAAAAGTTTCATTAAAGAAATGATTTTTAAAATATTCCCGCTGTTATTGCAATGTTCGCAATTAAAACAGAAACGGCAGGTAACGTGACTGAAGTCGTGAAGTCATTCAAACTCCCCATCACAAATTGTGCAAGGGTTTTTAAAGCAACATAAAGGGCTGACGACACCAAACTGCTCTTTGATGTCAAAAAGCTTTTGTAAGAAAATTTTGAAGTGAAGTTTAAATAAGGTGTTCAGTTGTATTTTGAAAGTCGTTTGTTGTTCTTATATTTTGAGATGATTTTTAAATGAAACGTCGGATTTTAAATGAAAAATCAAATGACAATACTTGAAAAGGCCTTTTTTTAAATATTCCCGTGACTCCATGAATATTTAAGCTACTTCCTTAATTCCAATGGTTTCACCGCAATTTGAAAATCCTACTGTGAGTGTGCGCCCAGAGTGCCACTAAAATTAATGTTCTGCCAGAGAGAAAAACGAGCGGAACGGAATGGAACCCGGTATTCATACACCAGCCAGTATAACTGTGTATATGTCTTTCGATTTACTTAAATCGAGGTTAAAGGGACACAACCCTTTATTTTCTTTGATAACCACAATCTTTTAGAACATTTAGGTGTATTTTCCTTATAATTAAATGTGTAGGTAATTATGTACAATTTGCTCGATCCGCGATGAAATCATTTAATGTTTTTTTTTTAATTAGAAATAATTTGGCAACAGTCAGTTTTATTTAATCTTTATATTTATAAAAAATTGCTCTGCACCCAAGTAGTCCCATATGGGCTACATAAACGTGTATTTTGGCATCGTTTCATGAGTTACTGAACTGAAATATTAATTTTTATACTTTGTAGCAGTTATATTTAAACACCGCGCATTTGTTGACATTTAAGTGGTGTTTGTAACTGCCAGGCGTCGGGAGATTTCGTTGCAGGTGCAACTTCACAACTCTACGTCTCGAAATCATAATTTGTTCAACATCTGAAAACTGGAATACTTAAAACTTTTTAATACCTTTGGAATTAAAACTGCTTGCTTTATGTTTTCGTTGTTTTAGAACACTTTATTATCTGTGCAGTTGTGACTTCCAAAACTTTATGTGCTTTGCAAAACAATGTTTATATTGTACTAATATATAGGCATAAACAATCCGATACGGAATATAAAAGTTAGGAATGCATTGATTTACAGTGGCGATCGTAAACTGTACAGTAGTTGGTCCCAGTAAGCAAAAACAATTGCTTGGCGGATTTGATTGGTAAGCGCTATAGTTCCTGGTTGCGCTGGAATTTTCAGCCGGCCGAGCGTTTGGACTTGTTAGTCCCAATAAAAAAAGGAGGAAATAATTTATTTTTATACCGATTGTATTGGTGAAATGGAAATAAATTCTAAATATCGCCGGGCGTGAATCGAGTGACACTACAGACATGTAGTGTCGATGGGCTTTATCTATCTATGGGCGGCAATGATCAAGTTGATCGAATTAATCGGGTTAGCGAGGAGCGAATGCACTTGTCACTCCACCAATCCATGTATTTATTTCTAGATGCGTCCATTTAAAACATGGAAATGGTTTTACAACATCAAATTGAAGAGAGGGAAAGGTTTATTTTAGGGTAGAACTTCGGTCTTCTGGATAAGTAACTTATGAAACTGCATTTGTTTGTTGAAATATTTTAAAATTCGTTATGTTTAGTTTGTAGTTATGCTTTTGTCCTTATGATCAAAATACTACACGCAAGTTTTGGTATACCTGCAGAGTTTCGCTCATCACGACGACCTATTAAAACGAGGCCGCTGTCTTAAATTAATTAATACATATAAGATAAATTAATTTAACTATTCGGATACTTACAGTTATTCGTCAGTAAGAAACCAGTAGAAACGCCCAACAAGACTAGAAAAAACAATAGTAGTAAAACTATGAGGGCGGGGCGGCAGTAGTGTATCCAGCAGTAGTCTTCCGAGTTGGCGGCAGGCGCGGCGCTCGACCACGCGCAGCAGCGGCCGCAGCCCGGCTGCGCGGGCGACGGCGCGCGCACCACCGCGCTGTTCCCTTGCTGGTTCACTATCACGCCCTGCACTGGAGCATCGCTCCCTTGTCCATAAACACCACTCTTCTCCGACAGCCGCGCAAACCCTGAACTTTCGTCATCTCTAGGGTTGCCGTACACACCGTACGAGGCCACCATGTCGACCCCCGACAGCGACCTCGTCGTCTCGTTCCCTGTACTATCTTGCACGATATTATTGTCGGTACTAGGCCAGCACTCGCAAGAGCAGCGGTCCTCTTTCCTTCTCTGTCGCGGCTGTCCTGCATCAGACCGTCTGATCGGTACTTCGCTTTTCTTCTCCTCCTCTTTCTTAACTTTGGCATCTTGAGGTATGGCGTCGCTGACGTCATAATTCGGCTGTAAATTTTTATGGTTCTCTATGTACCAGTGCCTCTCTTCTGCTCTGAGAGTGGTATCGTTGTTGCCCTCATATACATCTGCGTAATTGGAGAGAGGATGGGAGGAGGGGCTATAGAGAGGACCGGCTGTGAGCTGTCCGTAGCCGCGCTCGTATTGCGGTGGCCGGTTATTACTCGCGTAATAGG
The DNA here is from genome assembly GCF_022581195.2 of Helicoverpa zea. Lineage (NCBI taxonomy): Eukaryota > Metazoa > Arthropoda > Insecta > Lepidoptera > Noctuidae > Helicoverpa > Helicoverpa zea. Next base: position 8,840,443 of record NC_061452.1, on the reverse strand, counting down.
TGGTGGATGCAGGCACGGTATAATCGTAGCCCGGCCTGTTCATCTTCAACGCTTAATCGCCTCATTTGAGCTTATGTTTCACCGGAGAAAACATCATTAAAGACGCTGTAAATGAATTACACATCCATTAGGAGATGGCAGATACGCTGATGCTATTCGAGTTAGGGACTGATATAATCTGCAGAAACAGCTAATGATATTATAAAAGGTTAATCAGATTGTGTGCCCAACGATAATGCCCGTTAATCAACGTACAGTCTACTAACTGAATCTACTCAGTTAGGGAAGAAACTTGGTTGATTTTATTATGCGTTACATCGGAAGTCAGAAAGTTATGTAGTAGAATACACGTCTGTTTATCTCAATTACTCGTCTTGTTCGACGGTAGTATTTATCTTTTGTGTTAGGAGAAGCGCCCGCGCGCCGCACCTCCGCCGGGTAGAGGCGCAGCGCTACACAGGACGCCAGACAAAGAAGTAGCGACGTGAGTAAACAAACACCCCTAACTTAAATTAACCGTATTTATTTCTCTGATTTTGACACGTGTGAGTTATGTAACTAGATTACCAAACTACCTATACGAACGTAACAAGCAAGTATCGCAACAGGGATGCTGATTTAATTTATCGACACTCTTTGTAACACTAATACAAAAGTAACAAACATGAGGATGCGTTCGTCGACCTTTCGAGGGAGTCAATATTAAACTTTTCTGTGAATCCCTGCGATAACTAGGATAATCCGTTGGAATTAATTAAATTAAAAACAAACAAAAGTCATTACATAAAAGTTGAGGGACAGCAAGTTACGACTCGTGACTGCCGACCCGGTTCAAATTAGGGAGCTACTAATTTTAAATGCTTGCCGTGCCTACTGTACCCTTATTCATTATTGAGCATCTGCGTTGGTCACAAAAATCCTCAATTATCCGAATATTTTATTCTAATGCGGTTTTATAGCTAAATCCCAAAAAGTATATGTATAGATTCTAAAAAAAATTTGGTACATATACTTCATACTCAAATTGCAGAAACTGATTAATTATACTATTCGCAATTTTGTTGTGCTTGTGATTTTAATGTGAAATTGAGTAGCATTATTTTTGTGCGTTTTCATCCTTATTAGTTCTGCAATTTGAATAACATCGAATCCAACACTTTTGGTATTTTTCCTTATAAATACGTTGGAGCTCATGTTTGTAAACTTGCACTTACTAAGAAGAGACACACTTTACGCCGAAAATACGTTACTAGGTGTAACAAATAAATGTTAGTGAAATAAATAATGTTGGTCGTTCCTGGTCGGACATAATATCTTTAAGCTTTACGAGAACTGGAACACGATAATGGTGTTAGAATTTAAAGACCACCTTAAATCTTATGGGGTAATCCTAGAACATAAACGTTCGTTTTTCTTGCGAAAATCGAAGTATATCTTATTATTCGACTAGTCTTAAAAGTATATGCCTCATTGGTCAAGTAGGTGTAAACTAGCTTTTCATAAAGTCTAGGCCATGCCTAGCTTGGCTGGCTTGGCTTAGACAAAATGGATTATTAGGTTTTCATGCCAGGAATTACCCTACTGACCCCAGACAATTACAAACCAAAAGTTTGGAGTTTTTTCGTTAACTGACATTAATTAGAGTTTACTTTTTTGTCAAAAATTGAAAAAAACCCATGCATTCCATCCCCGGTTTATTCCGCTTTTTAATGTCAATCTAGACGAGTATGAATTAAAAATGTTAGCTCCATGTAAACAAATGATAAGTATAAGGGTGCGTCCACATCTGGCGAATGCGCCGTGAATGCGCAGCACGCGAGCCGATCGCGAGCTGTCCGCGAGCTGCGCGCGTGCAGTCACTGCAATAGTTCGGTGCGCCTCTTTAGCGCAACTCACGCAAGGCTCGTATAGAGCGCGCGAGCGGCGCGCGATCTGCGCGCAATCAGTTCTCGCCCTTACAGTTCCGTATATTGGCTCAGTACTATCGAAGATGGCAGACGTCGCGCGCCGCCTGTGCGCCGCTCGCGTGCGGCGCTTAGGTCGCGCGCGAGCTGCGCGCGGGCGGCGCAGAAGCGGCGCACGAACAAAAATGCACGCGCGCAGCTCGCGGACAGCTCGCAATCGGCTCGCGTGCTGCGCATTCGCGGCGCATTCGCCAGATGTGGACGCACCCTAACCCGCGTTGTTTGCAAAAAAAGACAACGTGCAAAAACAAACACTTCACATCGGAAAAATGCTTGTTCTATTTGTTTGATAGCTAGTGTGTGAAGTTTAGTAAACGTCACAGTGACGTCACCACGGCGGCGGTAGCGTGTACGCTACTGTAGTTTCAGCGACGCTTCGCATAGCGAACAAGCGGGCAGGTACGCTGATGTGTTTGGACGTTCTTTTACGCAAATAGAATCCATTAATATATATATTTGATAAAATAATACCCGAGTCAATTATTCTTAGGATAACCCAAAAAATCTATTAGTAAGGTTTATAAACCTCATTTTCTAAACTTTATAAGGCTTGATATGAATTATTATTCATATCAAGCCTTATAAAGTTTAGAAAATTTTGTTGATAAAAGGAATACGAAAATATGCTTTTCTAATTTCAGCAAAAATACGACCGAAGTTATTTCTCAGGAGGCCATATATTTAAGCCACGAATTTGACAAATATTTCGTACTTGCTCGAGGTAAAACATGGAAAACACGGATCAGCTGTTCCGTCCCTCTTTTGTTTTATATTTTGTTTTATTTACTTCGAAATGCGTAAAGAAGCAGTAAAATTACGGCAGTAGGAAACATGAAGTCCCGGAGAGAGTTTATTACGTAGCTCTTGTTATGTGTTTAAAAAGGTACGGGTTAACATTAATCATGGCGAAGAGAAATCATGTGTAGTGCGGTAAAGGTTCACCCAGCCAAGTAACGAGCGGCCCGACCGATGCTTAACCGACCAATATCGAGCCATCAGTGCGAGTATGGTTAACCTACCACTCCCTAAACTAATTGTTTCTGCGTATTAATTAATAAATGTTAGCCTTGCTAGGCATGTGTTTATTAACAAATCGTGTTAAAACGTTTTGGGCATACGGTTTCGTAGTGACATCATGCAAAACAAGGTGAGCAATAACAATTAGGCTTGACTATCAATACCAGGGCTGTAATATGTTGTTCGACGATTTATGGCATTGAAAATTACAAGGGCGATAATAGATCGGGCTTAAGTGCTATAAACCAAGACACATTGATGGTAAGGGTGTAACCGTTTTCGGGTACGTTATGTGTATTTGGAGACAATAACATATGGCGCCTGTTTCAGAAATTGCCGTTACGTTATTTTCTGGGTTAGGTATATTATTTGGCAAATTAACAATTATTATTATTATGGTATGTACGCTAATATAATAAAGAGAAAAAACGGCTAGTTGTTAATAAAATATTTATGCTATATTAGCAAATGTTTTTTTTTATATAAATGGGAATTATAACTCATGATGGCTACTGAAAGTTTTCTTCACTACTAAGAAGAACAATTTCAAGACTTTGAATTGGTTGATAACACAATATCATGCTTGTTGTCTTTCAAAGGGTTTCAGCTAAGTTAGATTGCACATCAACATTTTCTTATTATATCAAAGTTCACTGCAAAACAGGCCAACACAGATTAATTTGAAGTATTAAATGTGTTCAATATATTTTGTATTTACAAATCAAAAGTGATGGTATAAGTATTTTACTTTTATTTTTTACATTGGTATGCATAGCAAAATTTTTCGTTCAATATTAATTCCGTTCAATGGTCACTCTATAAAAAATAGAGCAATTATTGGAATAACTTTCCGTCCATGTGATGTGCGATGCCCAACGTGTAGTATAAACAGAGATAAAAAAGATTGAAAAGATCTTCTGAGATTAACAATACGATTTTATTCTTACGGTTTTATAGTACCTAATCATCAATCTAAATATTATTACAATTAGGTACTCAACATATACCGTGCTTATGTAGGCTAATGTTTGAAACATTAGAATAATAGTTTAGTGAGGTTATAATATTAATAAAATAATGGGTCATAATACTCATAATATTAAATTACTAAGCTTGCTACGCCGTAGGCAATTGCTACGGCGTAGGCTTACAATTTTTTATTCGTGTAGGTACCTGCGGTCGAATACCGGTGAAAAGAAAACATTGTAGCTTTATTTACATATACCATGTGTTTCAATCATGAAAGGTGGAAGAGGAAAATAAGGAAAATCGTTCTGATACGCGTAGGCTTTAAGCTGACGCTCGAATGCTGCCACATGTTCGACACAGCCCGTTTTATTCATTCGGATTTACCGTTTTATATGAATACACTCATCAATCGAATGAAAAATACTAACTTTATTACTAGAAAGGAACATTATACTGCCAATCAAGAAGCGACGCGAGATATTTTATTACCAGCAGCGATGATAAAATGCAGTTGAGTGCATTTCGCCGTCCGACTGACGTCTCGCGCGATAATGTCTTAGACTGAACGAACCTCTATACTAGGATAAACTTAGCGCGTACTATGATATCTCAAAACTTTTTTAAAGGAACATTTCCTTAAATATTCAATACCATTTTAAAAGTATTTTTCTACTCAAAAACTTGACCACCCTCTGTAAACTGGCATTGAACCGGGTCTAAGCAGTAATTGCACTGTCATAAATTAAAGCATCGTGTAATTGCCAAGTTAAAAACACAATTGAACACACGCTGTACGCTGGTACGAGTTACGAACACACCGACCATAGTCTGCAAGTATGTTTGTCTATGAGCATGGAGCTAACAGCTGATATAAATAATGTGACTCATTATTTAGGATAATTTTATAATCATCATCATCCTCCGAGCCTTTTTCCCAATCATGTTGGGGTCGGCTTCCAGTCTAACCGGATTCAGCTGAGTACCAGTGCTTTACAAGAAGCGACTGCCTATCTGACCTCCTCAACCCAGTTACCCGGGCAACCCGATACCCCTGGCTAGACTGGTGTCAGACTTACTGGCTTCTGACTACCCGTAACGACTGCCAAGGATGTTCAATGACAGCCGGGACCTACAGTTTAACGTGCCATCCGAAACACAGCCAATGATGTCTAAGATATACTTAGAAAGTACATACAAACTTAGAAAAGTTGCATTGGTACTTGCCTGACCTGGAATCGAACCCGCGCCCTCATACTTGAGAGGTTGGTCCTTTACCCACTAGGCCACCACGACTATTTTATAATCACATAAATAAATAAAAGCTAGATATTTTATGTTTATGTCTAGATCTTTTTCTGCGTTAGTCAAACTTGCAACTATTTAATTGCTGTAAATGAGCGAGTTTTCCGAAACATTCAGCGTAACATTTTCTTTTCCAAGTAAAAAAAAAGGTAGTGCTTAAACTTTTAAACAAGTTTCCACCATAAATGCGGGTTAGCAAGATGGAGAAAAATAAAGTTCTTCCCTACATATAGTTTAGTTTAGTGTTTCGCGTGGTGAGCGCGCAACTAATTCTATACATTAGCAAACTTATTTAGATAAACGTTTTTCCGCGTACCTCGTTAACTTAGGGAAATAGAATCGCGTGCAAGACTGTCTGCCGCATTTAAATATTTTGAAGTAATTTTTCTACGTACGTATGAACACAAAAAATACAAAGCTAAAAGGTCAACGTACCAAACTTGTAATTAAAATAATTAATGGCAAAGTTTCGGAACCACGAATATAATTTTACCGAGACCTCGTGATTTATCTTGGGACTAAAAGAAAATTGCTCAATTTCATTCCGGTTTTGTGGGTATTTGTGAGGGTATAATAATGTTTTACAAAGGTATATTAGGTAATTTTAAACTTAATCATAGGTACAAGTATCTCACATTGATCACTGTCGAACAGGACGGAGGACTCTAATAAGTCGTTCGTTTAACCAAAATAGCATCATAGTACTGCCATCGTGTGTAGTGTGCGTCACAAACTAGTTCATTCTAATCATCAAAAGTGGGTGACAGACCGCGTAGGGCGACGAACCAGTGCACCCATAGAAACGGAACTCGCCTTCAGCACATGTTACTTCAAACGAAAACACATCCAAACGGTACACTGAACACAGTCGTAGGCCTCTTGTCCCGGGAGGGTGGCAGTCCCCATCATTGCACGCGTGTACTTCGCGGCATAAATAGTCTGAAAATATCGGGGTTCGCGATCGCGAGCGTAGTGAGAGCGTCGCGACGACGGCGGCGACGTAAGGTCGGCAGTGCGGCGCGGCGCGGACTGGCACATCCACCCGGCGGACCCCGCCCGCCCTGCGTCTCGCCCGCCTCTGTCACCGCCACTCTTTGCCCAAATCCAGACGAGTTTTCATTAATGTTGTTATCGGTGTAAAAGTTCCAACAAGTCAAACTAAGAACGCACAGCTTTAATTAACTGTCCGTAAAATAACACTAAACAAACGAGGAGATCGGACAGGCTTCAACTGTAGTTATCAATAGTCCAACTTCTTGAATGGAGCGGGATGTTGCTTGACTTTGTAATACAAATGCCCTGAATACAAAGCCACCTTCAACAAGACAAGTATTTATACAGATATCGATGGGCCGAACCGCTCGCTTAATTCAATACGACTTGTATAAAACTTTATGAAAACTATGTGCCACAATGCCCCAGTTACCGTACTCGGCTATGATGTTCATATTTATTTCCATGCACTTATGAACATCAAGTTATCACCTATATGCTTTTAGTTAGTTATCTAACGAGAATATAACTCATGATTGACCTTCACTCTAGTAAACTCCACATAAAGGGTACCTACGAGGGTAGGCAAGCCTCATTAATTAGCATGACGCTTTGACATTATTATTATTTTTGAAAGCAATATCGAACTAAAATCACGAATGTCAACGTCAGGGCTCACAATTCACGTCGTGGCTGATTAATAGTGTAGATTACAATTTCATGCAAACGCCAATTCTAAGTAAAGATGTTTATCGCTATGTCGTAGTGAATGAGGTTTGAGTCGGCAGTCGGCTTCCATCGATTGAATACGAGCACAAATTGTAAGAATTATTGATATCGCGCCAGTGGCGGCTCATACAAAAAGTTTATAAAAGGAAGTGGAGCGAACAAACTGGCGGGGAACAAACTTTTATGCGGGGACGCGACGCGAACGCGAACGTTACTTATCTGCCGCCGCCGAGCTGACAGCTGCAGATGAAAAATTGAAATTGTGTGAGATAAAACTACCTAACTGCCGCTGCAATGGCGGCCGAACAATGTGACGACAACAACCACACTTCGTATTTTTAAGCCTCATATTTTTTAAACAATTTGTGTTTACGTACAAGCATTCAAAATTTTAATGATATTTAAAATAATTTGAATTACATCCTGGAAACGTTTTTCCTTTATGAAATGTTCATTATCGTGAAGCAGCAAACAACAACACAGAACAATAGTTATTGCGTGATCACTAAATCACAATAAGTGCCCAGCAGTCTGTTCCAGTTACAGGATTTCCCTCAATTTCGTTATAATCTCTAGAGCAGCTTTATTGCTTCGAAGCGCACCCAAACGTATATCATAATCGTTTAAAAGGTGAAATCCGATATGCTAATAAGATCGCTCTCGGTATCAGTGGAGCGCGGGGATGAATATCGGTTGACAGTGACGCGAGCTGTAACATGCAATAATAACGTGCCTCGCAAACGTCAGCCGGGGACCCTTCTCTATTTATGGACGAAGTACGGCGTCGAGGGCGCCACGTGAAAAGTCTCGCGTAAATCAAAGTCATAAATTCTCCTATCGTGAATGAACATTTCTCTTCGCGGACGTCTACACCGGCTGAATGGATAACGTCGACCCACCCTAGCAGGATCACCTCTACAGTCATTTGCTTTTGTTCGTGGGGCAATTAATAACGACCAGAAGGGCGTTTTCGAACCGCAGGCGCCATTCGCATATCAGTAATGATCTAGCGGTGCGCTACGGCCAACCTCCGGTTCCGCTCAACTATCGATCATATTCACTTAATGAACGGCACATGTGAAATGGTTTGGAGCAAGCCATTGCGGGCTAAGCTTCTAACCTAAACTCGTTTTATTAATTTTGCTACTACGTTTACTATGTTTTATTTATTTCACGGTGTATATAGTTTCCATTTTTCTTGGTTTAGAAATAAGCAGGGTAGGTTGTACGTGAGCGAGCACTGCTTGAAGCCACATAACTGGGCCATCAACCGTAGCCGGCAGCCAAAGAATGCGACTTTAAGCAGAAGTGTTATGTAACTGAGATATGGCGGAATAGTTTTATACAAACATCACGACTGTTTGCCTTGAAGGCAAATGCTTTATGTATGGAAAACATACATTGCATCAGTAACGTTTAAGGAGCGATAGGGGCGAGCTTTGTTTTATACCAAAAAGTGTAATACTATCGCTTTCATACTAACCGACCGCGCGGAAAAACTGAGCAGAAAGTTCGCTAGTGTTTGAGCTCTAAAATATTAATGAGGTGTAACGATACATGACATAATAACGAAACATAAAATAAACGTAAGTCAAATAATAACAGCAATTTAAATTTATCACAGAACTAATAACATGTGTCTAAATACCCTCATAACAACAGTAATAACTTGACACATTATCGCGTGATGTATAACATTAAAAGCTTTCAGATGACAAGTATTCATAATGGGATTCACCTTTATTAACACGAAAAGGACACAATTTTTAAACGCTTTTATCAAGTTACATAAAACATTACTGAGCACATATTTTTATCACTAAAGTAATGCTTTTAGATTTTCATTACACAAATAAAGTCAGGAGACTTTCTCAGTGACATAAAACTGTAACATTAGCACACAACGAGGCAAGTTGTACAAGTAACTAATAAACTCTCATAACACAGCTTTACACGAATACTTCAGCGAGGATTTCTTTCCATTCCGCACGTCACATTAGGCCGGCGCGGACCAAACATTGGATAAGTTCTGTATTGTTGTTTACGGCAAACTTGGAACATAGCAGGGGCAATTCACCTCATAAATTCTAGTGTAATAACAGCTCACAGTTTCCCTAGACACTTGTAAGAGCACCGCAATAAGGTACCGGCGCTAAGTAACCGGGTCACTTCGCCGCATCGATACCTCACTAATATACGTCATGTTGTGTATGTAGCCTATCCGAAGGCTACGGGCACACCGCAATCGTTATAACACTCGACCTATGCATTGAGACCCATACCTGTAAACTGACGGACTTCTAATAGCCCTGCATGCTAATACACGGCACGAATGCTACTTCGTATTTGCATACTATTTACACACATAAAGTCTATGTTCCGTACAAATATGACATGTAAATAACATCCTTGTTAAAATGAAGTATACCGTTAATCTCCGGAACTATTCAATCGATTTGGTTATTACATTCTCTATTGAAAGGTACGTGTCCCGAGGGCGAAATAAACTGTAATATTTCATCCCGGAGAGCGAAGTGGTTCCTAGGGGTAAACCCAAAAAATCTCGAGGGCAATAAGCTATTTATAAATAGTTATCCGAACTGAAAGGAATTTCAGTAATCGTATAACGGCTATCGGTACCATATTCAAATAGTATTAATCCTTTAAATACGACAAGGGGCGTGTTTATCTTGAATCAATTTATTAACTCTGTTTGTAACAAGGGATTCGATCTCGTTTAGGGCCTTCTGTCAATATTTAGATAACAATCTCTTTACCATCAGACGTGCCCAAGATGTTGCCTGGCATTCAATGGATGGGTTGTTAGATATGTACTTTATTAAAACGAAACGACCTTATTTACATTAATTTATATTTGATTGTAATCGGAAAATTTGAAAAAAAAACGTAAAAAATACTTTTTTCGTCGGATTTCTTTCGCGAGATCCTCGTGAAATGGTTACACATATCTCGGGCCCACCGCTACAATCTCGTTGTCTCGATAACGACAAATATATGGAAAGCCTCTTCCTTATCTGTTTGAATCGTTTTACTCGCACGTACAGCGGCCGTGGAAAAGCTTAAGAAAAGTAAAGGTGGGAAGCTAATCCTGCATATTATCCCAAGTCGTTATAAATTTGCACCTAACTTTTTGAGCAAACTGCACACCAGAGTATCATAGTTATGTAACTTTGTGCCCCAGAGCATTAACGGCTGCAAAAATTATCGACGAGAGGTCAATTGAGACCTCCTTACTGAAAGGGGGAGCTGTTTACAAATCTAGTGAATATTAATGTGGTGTTGCTGAAGTTTAATGAAAAGATGAGGAGTCCAAGCGGAAGACTGTTATTGTCCTCCATTTTATGACTTGTATTGAGTACAAATTATAACTTATTTAATTTAAGAATATTAGTATCAATTTGAAATACATTTCTCATTTTGCTTATTTTTAAAGAGGCAACACACGAGTATTCAAATACCAGGACATGGATGTATAGAATATTATCTCATCTTTATTACTTCATATGAAACGCCTCGTTTCTCACAGCTGCAATATCGACATGCCATTATATAGTGCATACAAATGACTATTTAAATTCTGCAAAAAAAAAAACTAAAATTACACTTCTTTGCTTGACACAGTTTATCAGTGAGCTGATTAGCAAATTATATTCCTCAAGATATGTCTCACGACGGACTTACATTATCTGTTTTATATGCAGTGCGGCCGTAATATATTCAGATACAGTTTGAGCAGAGTCCTCGGCCACAGTACGCCAAACCGCCATCCGCACGACCGCAGCCGCAGCGTAATTAGCTAAATATGACTTTTAAACTAAGAGCTCCCAGTTAGAAGCCTCTCCATATTCCGCCAACCTTTTTGCTAAACGAGCACCATTTCCATGCGAACATCCTATTCCTGGCTTGATATTTAATTTGGGACTGAAGAAATTTACACCGTCCCATTAAAATGTTGTTATATGAGATTAATGTGTTTTGAATTTGCGCCGCACGCGGAGCAAAACGATGCGGCGCCCGTGTGAATATTTCACAAGTACTGTTTTCCTGTACAAATCATTTTGTCGCATTTGAAGGGGCCATTTTACTCTAAGACGTTTTCCCCAAAATGTGTGATTCAAGGAACGTCGATTAAAATAAGTAGATATATAAAAGGCAAACTCTACTGCGTATAGAGGAAGAAATGTTAATTTGTGTTGAATTGTTGAAGTTCTCGTCACGTTCGTGTCGGAAGCTGGTCGTAATACCGGCTCGCGAAGTCTCACTATAAATCATAACGCCGTTTCAATTTACCAAGTGTAACACGGCTGTAATAGGCCAGCCGCTGCCCGCCGTGTGCTGAAAGACCTGAATTTGTATTCAAGAAACGATATGATCATTAGTTAGTGCAATTTTCTTCGCATCCACTACACGAATAGTATCGTCGGGTACGATATGCTCCGAATGAATAATACTTTGTAATTGCTATCGAGATCTGGCTTTAAAATCAACTTGACTGGACTTTGATAATTTGTAGGATATCTGCAGTAATGTGGTCTGATTATGTGCCCCTACTATGGAACTCGTTAACATTTACCGACTATTTGCATAATATAAGTTGCATTCTATCAAAACCGTAATTGCATTTAGTTTTTTGTAAAACACGCTAGCTTTATCAAGTCGTTTTCATTTAAATGCGATCAAGTAAGTAAGTGCATCGTTTAATGCGAACGTAGGCTGCGAGGATTGTCACTTCATTTACACTTTACAGATAACTGAAGTCAGCCTATACTGGCACTCGTGTGAGTTGTTCTATGAATAAACAACAACTTTAAGAGGTAATTAGTGAGAGGTTCCACTGCAGTATTATTAATAATATTGTGTTTCATTGCCTTGGGAGTAGAAAGTCTTCCAATAAAAACTTAATTACCTTAATTGATGTTCATTGAGAAGAACGTAATAAACTGCTTATCGCATATCGATTTGGTATAGAGACAAATTGTCGGATATCATATTGGTTGAAATCATGCTGTTACTATGGTATTCCCGTGTTCGTGAGGCGGTCTTGAGGCGGCGACTTCAGGAAGCACGTACATGTAATATTATTGATTACAGGGTGCGGCGGTCCAGCTCCATTTGAATTTCCAATGAGCTCGTTAGAAACGGCCAGGCTTTGGACAACCGATGGTAAAAAATCCTATCTCCAGACTGATTGTGCACGATTGCCGAATTTGCTGAATTATTGTAAATGTTGCTTGACATGATTTGTTAATCAACAATTTCTTGGTTCATTTCTTATTCCCGCACATTATGGCATTTCTTGCGTTAAACGATTTTCATATGTGCCATCTAAGATCTTCTTTACCTATTGAGATAATACGATAATCTTGGCAAATATTTGTGTGTCTATCTTAAGGGTATTAGTATCTAGTGTGTTGTCTGCGTTGGACAAGACAGGGGCGCTGCCGATCAGTCGTTTGACTTGACGTGTGGGAGTTGGGAGACGTTTGCCTTCACCTTTCGGAGCACGATACCAAGTAATTGTAAATGACGTCTGCACGATCGAGATATTCATGGCAGGAGCTGACCAATTCTAGATTGGTTCATACCTACTATCTATTTGTTAAAGGTAGGTTAAATGATTTCTCAACTCTATTGAATTGACGGGAACTTTATTCGTTGCAATTTGTTAGTACTCGATGAATGCAAAACCTTTTAAACTTGCAACTATTGCAGTAGAGTTTACTGCTTCTTAATTGCAATTTTGCATTTACACATAAAATAAAAATATCCGGAATAATATAAGTAAAGGTATAAATTAGTCAGGAGCAATTAAAGTATCAATGAAGTTTGCGTGTAATAGCATAAAGTAACCGACAATTCCTCGGCAGCGCAGCGTAGCTCCGATACGTAGCAATTGGAGTTTGTACCAGCTCTTAATTAAACCCGGCGGCAGGGCCTAGCGGCAAACTTCGATTGCGCTGTCAAAAATCCGAAGAATTATTCCAGCAGTAAAATAACTTCTGCGATTTTAGGCTTTATCGTACGAGTTCAGGCATATTAGCGAATTTATACTGTACGGATGCAATATGGTGCCGGATCGCGTCGCGCCGCCACGCGCTAGTTGGACGCAGCACTTTTATTAAAAACTGTTTTTATTTATTGACGGTTCGAGGTGGCCGACGATTTTTCTTGCTATATGTTTCTGAAATTGTTTTACGATATTGTTTCTGTTTTGAATTTATAGCCACAGGCCGTGCTTTGGAAGAATATTTGCAAATAACGAAAGTAAGTAAAGTTTACAGTCCTGATCTCGATTTATTTACGGAGTTAAGCCTCTTTAAAAAAAATATACTTCAATAGTGTACACATTTCCCTTGCCTAGTTTTAGGACATTGTAGATTATTTTAGTCATAATGTATTACCAATTATGTATAGATAGGTAGGTACTATATGTATGTGTGAAAAACTTTAATTCTGTAAAAAATGTGGGAAATGAAGTAATAAAATTTAAGTATTTAAATTGCTGCACATTTAAAACATAAAAAATGCATTTAATACAAATAAAAAAAATAATAATTATTGTTTATGTATGTGTTAATAATTGTGTATGTATGTGTTAATAATTATTTTGTGTTAATATTTTATGAATCGTCCGTCGTGGTGGCCTAGTGGGTAAAAGACCAACCTCTCAAGTATGAGGGCGCGGGTTCGATCCCAGGTCAGGCAAGTACCAATGCAACTTTTCTAAGTTTGTATGTACTTTCTAAGTATATCTTAGACACCATTGACTGTGTTTCGGATGGCACGTTAAACTGTAGGTCCCGGCTGTCATTAAACATCCTTGGCAGTCGTTACGGGTAGTCAGAAGCCAGTAAGTCTGACACCAGTCTAACCAAGGGGTATCGGGTTGCCCAGGTAACTGGGTTGAGGAGGTCAGATAGGCAGTCGCTTCTTGTAAAGCACTGGTACTCAGCTGAATCCGGTTAGACTGGAAGCCGACCCCAACATGATTGGGAAAAAGGCTCGGAGGATGATGATTTTATGAATGTATGGACTCTGTCTGAAATAAAAATAAAATTAATTAATTAATTAATACAATCAATTACGGTATTAACAACCGTGATGTACTAAACTTGAATGTTCCTCGTCATTTTGCGATTTAATTACACCGTATTCTCAAAGGTATAAACAGTACGCACTTATTTTACTACAAACCATGACCAAGAACAGTAGACCCCCATATGTACTAAGACTCTGTACAAGACACATACACAATAATTGTAAAGACAAAGCTACAAGGGCTCCTTTTACACTGGATGATACACCAAACACAGCCCTACGGTAATTAGACCAGGACTGAACCGCGACACGCTACGAAATTGCGAAAGGAATTTGTTCAGCACTATTATTGTTGAACGCTCACAAAATTTCCTCTGTTATAAAGTACAATTGGAATTGTTTTTCTCTGATAGCCTATTCAAAATTTATACCTAATGGACAGCGAGTCGTAGTTTGTGCTATCTAACTTGTAGATCCTTGAACTAAATTATCTAGTCGCGTGACGAAACGGCTTCCGAGCGCGATAATACTCCTATACACAAGTAATAATTGTAACAGTGAAGTTCATGATATTTAGAAGCCACGCGAATGATTGTCGTTATTATTGAGATACCATAGCATTCAGTAAGGAGTAATTCGTCGTACCGACATAATACAACCCACGCGCAGTTTTATAGCCGCGGTATTTATATTATTATCATTATTCATTTTAAGTGTAGTATTCGATACCTTTGAAATTATATACCTTTGAGGCATTAACATCCAAGTTTTTTATTTGTCGAGATACTCGTTCGAATTTATTAAAGGAGATGCTCCTTTCTGAATGCAAAAGTCGGTATTTATAACAGCTCAATTAGCAACCGGTTCTCAATGGGTACGCTATGATGCTACAAGAAGCTTGTTCATATTGGAAATTTATGAAAATCGTTGACAGCTTATAATGGAGGGGACGATCGTTTTATTATATTGTGAAGTGGTTAGAGGAATTTAGTTTGATATTAGGTACATGTTGGGTCTGACTTCCAATAAGGTCGATGGAATTCCAATGTGGAATTTGGTGAAGGATGTTAGGAGTGGGTTGTGGCGGCCGGGTCGTAAGTACTCGTAACATGTGCACTTTACTGTCTGGGCGGAAAGACTAGCGACACATTAGGTAGAGGTGGCCGGCACCGCGCCTACGGTCACAGCACTAGCACCGCCCAAACGAAGCATTCTCTTCGCATTTTATGGCCACAACCACTGCTCCACTTGGCTTAAGCCTTATTGTCAAGTCGGCATTCTATTGAGAGGCGTGCCAGACACACTATTTTGTAGTCGAGTCACTGATATTATAATTGGTTTTCAATTAACTTAACATTGAATTAAACTAAATTATTATGCAGAATATCTTAAGTGCCTTTCTTATTTTAATCAAGCTTGTAATAAAAGCATAAACGAATTTTAGTTGGAATGATTCCATGGTTATAAAACAAAAGAATGTATTTTTAAGATATTCGTATCTTGTTTGGGAATTAGTTTAAAGTAATATTTTATGCGTACAGGCACATGTTACTGGACGCTAAGTCATTACTCTATACGACACACGATAATAAATGCAGTGGTCCAATCTTATCCGCGCTGTAAATTTAATACGAAGGCATGATGACCTAAGAAATTTATTACAGTAAGTTTCCGCCCTCGTGAGTCCTGGCTGATGCAATTACCCACTTCAACCCTTCACAAGCAGGAGGGGAAATGTCTCATAGCGGCGCATCGTCAGTGTTCATTTAATTGTTAATGCCATAGTGATCTAAGTGGGAGCGGGCTCATGTGGGTTAATGAGGTCGCTACTAATTCATGGAGACACGGAACACCCCCTCTAGTTATGAAAACTTCGGTCCGGTAGATGGGGGAAGTTTTATGGGCGTTTTGTCATTTACCTACCTTTGCTTTTAGGTTTCATGGCTACTTGCCTTCCTAACATTAAGTCCAGGCTTGCCGAAATTAGTACGATAAATTGGGGCAGGTTTATCTTAATACTGTTTGAAGTGGAGTTGTAAAGTTTTCTCTTTTACGACGTGAAAAATGTTTTTCTTGTGTTTTTGTATAGGGAGTTATGAATTTCTGGGAAAATGTGAAGTTTATGTGTATACATTGTACCTACTTGTGTGTGAGAGAAGTAACATAATCTCCTCAAGTTATTAAGCCTATTTCGTAGAACTATGTTAACTTAGGTCGCCAGTTTTAGTAGACCCAAATGATAGGGTAAAGATAATTGGTAGCTTATGGATAAATATTAAGAGATAGTTCTTAGTTAGCAAATTATTACTTAAGTAAATGGAACCAAGAAAGCCACAGTTAAATAACCTAAAAGTAATGGAAATGGTACTTAAATGAAAAGTTAGAAGCATTTAAAAGAAGGCTTGTAATTAATGAATGACACTGGGAGAAGGCGTTGTAATCTATCACTTTACTCGCAAATATTTTGATTAAAAACTACTTTTAGCCGTGGGAAGGAAATGTATTATTAAAACTTTGTAGGAAGGCACGTGTATCCTTTGCTAGGCTTAATGATATGAAAGTATTGTAAAGATAACAGACAATCTTTCAGCTTAATAGCATTAGGAATAAGAGCGACGTTCTTAGGCAAGCGGATGGTCAAAAGAGCAAAATCTTATACAGCCTTGGCCTTAATTATCATACCTTTTTATAACCTATCAAAACAAATGAATGTTTGCTTAGCATTAATTAAACCGCTTTAAATTTAATATCAACGTAGCTGCTATCACTTCCATTACTTTTATCCAGTTAACTTGATATTTTCCTAGATATTTCGACGAACGTACACCTACAACGGCATCGTTGAAATAAGCTAAAGTTTTGAAATGTGCATCCAACCCAAGACAGAACACGCGACCCGGTCTAAGATATCCAATATATGTAAGTTCATACGTATGTAACGAGTAGCCGAACTAAAATACAGAGATACGTGATTCGCTAAAGTAACTTGTATACGAAACGTTTTCTGTCCAAAAAGCATATTTAATCAAAATTACTGAGAACTATCCGACATCATGCGGGGTTTTGTCTCCTTCACAGTAACCAGCCGTCCAATTACAGTGATCACAAACAAAATAATTCCAGACCGTCATTGAAAACTACATTTCCACATAGAGGGTAAATACAAACGAACGGCGAATACTGAAAGCATTACCAAAGTGGTATCTCTTGTGAACACAAAGCCCGTCCAAATACCAGTACAATCGCAAAGAATTGCAACACAATATGGAGTTGTAAAGCCACATAATCCGATGTGATATAACACTTGTCCACTATTGCGAGAATGGAACAATGTTTTATATCAGCGGAAGAGCTTCGGAAGCACTCCAATAAAACATCATTTCTTCCAGCTGCCGCGCACCGAACACGACATTATCGTAACAGCAATCACCCACTGAGGGATGTGTTTTATATTTTATTATGTGAATTGAAAAATAACAAAGTATATTGAAAGCAGATTTCTTACCCGCATATGCTTAAGAAATGTGGGTAAGAAATCTTTTCACGACGAATATAAGATTATTCAGCTCTTAAACAACGTGGTGCTATAAAAAGTCGTCATTAACAAGGTTCCAGGTTTTATTTAAATAAGTAGACCGACCACGTCGCTTAGATAAGACACGGTCACGGAAAAACATTTCCCTGGACTATTAAGCGAGACGTCATCAACTAGAGAGCAATAAGCAAATGAACGCGCTTTATCTGCTATTCAGACATTCTGTTATCGGAGGGCGGACGAGCGGGCGTTGCAGTAGGCAAGATACCATCGCGCACCCGACCTAATTCGATTCGCCAAGCCGCTCAGTCCGCCAGCCCGCCTACCGCACGCCGCTCGCCAGCTCCACGGACTTATTATGTAACCAGCAACCAACACCATGCCGCTCTACGGTTACTAAATTGCTTTGCTAACATGTGGAATCATAGATTACATTGCAACTGTGCGACACTCTGATCAAGTTTAAGAACACAGTGCGACGGTGTCATGTCGTAGCAAGTGACTGACCTGTTATGTAATAGTCCAGTCCGCCCTCGGCCCGTGTTCCAACGGGGAATGTTACAACCCTTATCTAGGGTTACATGCAAACTCTACTGTGAATCACGACAATCAATTCGCAATTTCGTTTTAAGGCGTTCTCTGTATTTATGTTCTCTTTTTTCTGCGCAAACGACGGTGGCAGACTCGGACATTTTATCTGATAATTAAATCCAGCAGAAATATATGAGCCATACTTGTTTTATTATTTTCAGTCGAAATGCAATAAAAATACCAACCCCAAAGAAATAAGTATTGTAAGTGAGCTGCTCGAATATTTGCACAGCATGGATGCCGTCACCTATTAACAGAATTGCAGCTATATTTTCATAATGCTATGGTATACTTTATAGTCTCAATAGACATTTATGACCACAGTATACAGATGAAATGATAATATATTTTGTAGCAGAAACATTTATATCCATAGTTTGTGACTCATGTAATGACCTATAAAACTTTTATCTATGTTTTTGACAAGACTTGTGGAGAATTTACATAGTTTCCACATGAAAATGTTGGCGCTATAAATTTTTATTTTGTCAAGAATGCACTTGAATATACACAAACAAAAGGTAAAAAGTTAATTCGTGAGTGACTTGGCTGGTGTATTGTGAGGCAAGCGTCGCGACGCGAGGACGGAGCTCCACTACGCTTCCGCTCTTGTAACATCCGCGTAATTAATTCAATGATCGTCCGCATGACTTGCATGTGGCCACCCTCCTGCGAGTGCGCCACAAACTAACGCTCACTAATTTCCACACTGTTAATGAAGGAGATTCTCCTCAGAGATGTTTTTGTTGGAGCTCACATACGGTGCGACGAGAATTTTTGGCACTGTCACCCTCGACCGTTTAAACGTTCCTACCATTAATCTTTCACTCCCGCAAAGATTGCATTTTAAAGTTTCTGTTTGTGTAACATTTGCCTGTAATGTTTCATTTCGGCGTTCTCACGGGCGCTGTAGAATTAAAATGGGAGAATTCGCATTGATAAATAAACCAAATTGTTTTCGTTTGGTGCGCCACCCCCCGGGCGGGGAGAGTTCGAGTGGTCAAGTTTGCGAGCTCAAGGCGTCCATCAAGTAACCCGTTAGTACTCATTATGCAAGAAGGATTTTCATAACAACGTTTGCTAGAGTTGTAGAGGGCCAACACTGCTTTAGGCTACTTAGAGAACCATTTGCAGAGAGATTGGTCCGACCTACGAGGTAGATTGCGGAACTTTAGAGATAACTTGCCCAAACTTAGAACATTTTGACGCTGCAATACTTGGATAAGGTAAACTGACTGTCTTAATTAAGTTAGAGATGTTAAACACAACTTAGATTCATATTAATTGCGAATTTGATAAAGATAATAGTGTTGCAGAAGTCTCGGTCGAGTGGTAAGTTGTTCCGTTTGCTGGTATCTTTACAATTGTACCTCTTAAATAATTCATGAAGGCCTTAATTTACACAAATGGATACGTATATGATAACATTAGATTACCGCTAGGAATAAAATTAAATAATAAGAACATTAGCGTAGACATGTTACATGAGTCTCAGGGGGACCACGAAACTATGGTTGTATTAAATACGCTTAAATATGTACCTAATTTAATTTTCATCTTAACATTGACTAACCTATAGATACATATGTATTTTGACATAAAACTGGCAGATGAACATAGCAAGAGCTGCTGAGCTGTGAGTATCTGGGCCAAATGTTTTAACTTTGTTTTATATGTAAGTATTTTACGACTCACCGCACTTATGGAATTATTTGAGTGCGTATGTGGTGGTTAAGTGCTATTTTTATGACACCCCTCGCTAAATTATACAACATAATATGACAAAATACTCCTAAAACGGGAGCATATAAAGGAAAACTTCACAGTTCACTTAAAAGTGGTTTTCCAGTTTTTAAATTGTGCCTGTTATGTAAAAGTTATACATTACCCAAGAATATAAAAAAAAAAACATTATAAAATATGAATACATTTAATATGTAGATGTTTTCATAAACCATTGCATAAACAAAAGAATATCAATTGTTTCAAAATAAAAGCCGACAACATCACGAACAAGAAACCGCGAGTATTTTTTTACAAAACTTAATAAGCATATCGCAGGGTTGCCAATAATCGATTATGAAAATGTTCAAACAATGTACGAAGTTTTATAGATTAATATTTAAGTTGATGACGCCCTAATGACAGGGTTGGTCATGTGGCCACATAATGATGTACAATTTCCGTAAGAGCATTGTATTAAGTCATTATACCGCGGGTCTGCAATCAATTGAGTCGCCATTTAAGATAAGGGCGGCTACATTTCGCCGATAATCAGATGTTGTGGAATTTGACATGATTTTGTTCGAGATATGGATGTATTTGTAAGTACTTAAACTCAGCAATTCCTTTTAAAAACAAGATTTTAATGGGTATGTTTATAAAATGAATACATAAGAATTGTATTTACCTAAGTGTGTGTTTTATAAAACAAATTACTTGAGATAAACTTAAACTCATTTGATCATCAAATATAGACGGATGTATTCAATATTTGAAAATAGAAGTGCCGATGAAAGTTTACCGTCTTCCATTGGCGCTAAACATAGAACATTTAACATACCCTGAACAAACAAAAGAGAAAACCATTGTTTTTGCCCAACTAACACATAACGGTTTAGTTATATCCGCGAAAAGCAAAGGAAAGTTTAAGTGCAATGTAATTAAGCCTATGTTAATTAGTAAGAAGTGGCTATTTCAATATTTATGTAATGGAACACTTTCCAAATTCTTTATGTAAGGTAACGCTCCCTAAATCCCTTCAGAATTTTTCCTCTAACTCCAAAGTCAGTTGGTAACTGAAACAATAAATTGAATTCTCAGAATGTTTAATTTACATATTCCGAGGATTCTTTCCACGCCCACATTAATAATACTCGACATTACGGTTCGTCAAAGAAAATAATTTTTCAATTTCCATTTACGTGTTCATTTTGGTCCCAAGTTACTGCTCGCAGAGTTTGAAGATACACAACTGTGCTCGGTCGTGTCACTTATACGTGTTTCCTAACACTTATAAATGTAGGTTATTACAGGGGCTAGTAGGATACAATATATAAATCCTGTGTAAGCGAGGAAACGCCCAGATCTCAACACAATGCTTCGGGAGCGTATTGTATTGTAAAGCATTTCGAGAAATCGCTTTCTCAAAAGCGGGGTTCGCCTTTTTGCAATTTATAACGGCTCTCATCCAGATTGCATGAATACAAACAGTATGTCTTTTGTGTGTACGTTTGTGTCTCCTTTGATTAAGATGTTTGTTTCCAGTACGAAGATTTAATTTTACGTTAGATCAATTTTGTAAAATTTATTTGTAGCATTGCTTCAGTGGCCTTTTTTGTTTTGTTTCTAACGTTTTACAGTTCCGTGTAAATGTCAACGGATACTTAAGTGACCATCTATTCAAATCAAATCTCTTCAATCATTAGTCTCAGTAACACATAAAGCAATATTATCAATTAGCCTATAATATTATTCTAGATTATAATTGATTAATGTCATCATGTGTGATTTGATATTAGATATTAACTCGAGACTATATTCCTAGCACAAATTCTTGGTAATTCTGCGAGTAATTAATTTGATACTTATTGCGCTTATGAGTCTGAACGGAAACTGTGCTCGTAAAAAGTTACGTAAATTGTGATTACGCAAAACTATTTCCAAAGATAATCAGATATTTATTAGTTTCTTACTGTCATCGCCATTTTGTTCATGTAATATTTTATTTCCATTTTACAGTTTATATTACTTATTTTATTTTTACTAGACGACAGAATAAGAACGTATTAAGTATGTAAAATTTTCGTACTAGCTTCAGAAAAGCACTTTGTATAACAAAGTTACAAGTTACTTTTTCAGGCTATCAGATCTCTACATAAAATTATGCTATATCATTGATGCTATTTTTCAATTCTAGGTTCCATTTGGTATCAAAATTGAATCATGTATCACGAGCACAAAGTACCGCTGTTAGGACCAAAAACTGTCCGGCTCCCAAACATTAATCTTGTGAGTTTACAATCCATCTATGATACAAATGGGTCAGCAGTTTACCGAAGTACAGAAATCAATAAGTCACAATACTTAGAGCAATTACGATTCGATTGATATCGGGGATCATTAATATAATTTGTTTTGTTATCGTAGCGACGCCGCGGCACATCCAGCTGTGCCCGTATCTCTAATGAAATGTTCTTGCCGATTCCTTTATAGGCTTTGTAAGTAATTACGCAGATATACTCGACAACAATATGTTAACGATATCGTGTTAGATATTAGTGTGATATTAGTCTAGAGGGCATTTGGCTGTGTAATTGTTAATATTGCTCATTTACTCCAAGCAATTAGAGAGCTTTGTTCTCAGACACATAGTTATAGTAGGTACGTTTAACTACAATAATTTAATAAAAATAGTCAATAAAATATCGCGTGTGTTATAATATCTTGTTGATTGCATACCTTTTAAATTCACAATGTGAATAAAACGTTAATAACTAGCCGAATGTAAGTGGTGCATTGATGTGGGCCTCCGTCTGGCGGCTGGCGCCACGAGCGAGGTGCGTGGGCGAGCCGGCCGGACCGCGGACGGCCGCTGATTAACTGTGCATTGCAACGACGTGCGACGCCTTAAAACTATAAAATTAATAATTATTTACCATCAAACTGCAACTCTTAACGCGCTCAACTTAAAGCTCTAAGTGAGGCCGTTCCTTGCGAACACCCACGAACAGGTGATATCATTCCTAAGCAATCGTTTGTCGAATGCCATAGGCCAATTAGACATTCTAGAAGTTATAGTCTTCGCACAAGAATATTTTACGCGACTATTTTGAATCGTTATTTTCAATTAATGGTAGTATTAGCTAAATACCAAGCTTATGATGACTCGAAGACTATATAGTTAGACAATTGACGCATTTACTTCTTGGATTTATGTTTCATAACTTAAGCCTAGACTAAGGGCGATTATGTGCCTTTGGCGAACAAAAAGTCGTTTCACGTAAGTAATTTTACAATTTTAAACGAATGACAATGATTTCCGAGAGCATAAGGTGTCTCGGGACTGTCCATTTTTCACTTCTTGTGACCGTTTAAACAAGCCAGTGCTCGTAAAGTTCCTTAACTTATGATACAATCCAAACAAATAAAATTTAACATACCAATTTATTTGTTTCCTCTTTCTTTCTACTTTATGACTACTATTTATGAGGAATATGACGAGAATGAAGTTATAGGCGGAAACAGACCATACATAAAATTACATCACCAATGTATTAGAACTATATTTTCAAATCCGATAGAGTTGTCCGCAGTACTGCAATTCTCCGTACTTACCTGGAGATAACGTACTCTGCGACGCCGGCGCCGGACGGCCGACCAATAAACTCCAAGAATAATTTCCTAAGACTGTTACTAATGACAATACTTAATGATAGCTTATACGAAACAATCGTTTAAGAATAATCTACGGAGACATTCTACAGAACAAAATGTTTTGTAATTTCGCTGTAGAGAACGTAAACCTGATGAACTTTTGTCGAAGCTTCATGCGCAGTTGATTTTATGATACTGGGTGATAGTGTCGATCGATCGGCGAATCGGCAGTTTACTTGAGTTATTAGTGCTGTTTGTAATAAATTACCAAGCCAAATTGGGTTAACTCCAGTTGAATTGCTGACGCTCATGTATGGAGCACCCACCGGCCAACATGGTTGATACATCATAATCTTCCACGCCGATTTCGGCAACGGCGACCACTTCGACCCTAATGGCGTGCGTGTGCTCTCATGTGGCTGGAGTATCCAATTTTGTGCGTGAAAGTCCGCGCACACTGCGGACATGTCAGGGTACCAGCCACAAAGTTGTAGTTGATAGCTACAGGTGGTCGAGCTTTCAACTCATCTCGTTTGGCATCCAACTCAGAAAGTCGGCGTGCTTCAAAGTCAAAGACTTTGGCTTTAACGCGGCTTCTCCAGTCTCTGCGGTTGGATGCCAGATTCTCCCACTGAGACGGGTCAATGGAACAGCTTTTCATGTGACGCTTCAGCACATCCTTGTATCGCAGCAGCTGTCCGCCACGTTTCCACTTGCCCTCCTGCAACTCGGAGTAGAGGATGCGCTTGGCCACTCTACTATCCGGTTGATACATCACTATTATGGCATCGAAGACCTACCCGTTAGTCTTGTACCTTTGTTGATTTTGAAATTATGTAAATCTAGGTACTTGAATATAGTATGATATATTTACACATTTAAGTACTTTATCCAATTTATAGAATAAACTTTTGCACAAAGTTAAAACAACACTGATATCATAAAAATAAACTTTAAAAAAGGCTTCACAATCTACTTAGGATCAAGTAGAACTTTCAACATTTTTAATCAAACAGAAAAATAACGAGCAATATTAATATCAAGTAAAAGTTTGTGATAAACCCTAAAAGCTAGCGAAGAGCTTAGTTTATTGTTTTAGTGAAAACATGAAATATGGCGAGTTTGTGGCGCACGTAGTGACGGGGCGAGCTGGTATCTGGTGGCGCGATCTGCTCACGTCCCGGCCTATTGCATGTTCGCAGCGCCATGAAGGACTTGACAACGCGAACATACTATGGCATTATACACCATAAAATTACTACGTGACACCTATCCTTGCTGCACAAATGTTCTAAACTTTAGCCCACATTATAACCGAGCGAGCTATTGAGTACCTACTTGTTTGTTGTTATCTTCTTATAGGACTATGAATTTTGATGATATGGTGTATGCGACCTTCTTTAATGTGTTTGAAACATTTACATAAGCCTCGACGAAACTCGATTGCGTACATTTACTATACGTACAGACTCTATCAATCACTTTAATAAGTACTTTGATAGATAAAATTGAAGTTGACGGCTGGTAGCTAAAAGCTTATCTTTTGTATGGCATTTCGTATGCAAGTTGGTAGTCGTGTACACATCGCCTATGTACGGAATGTACTCAGTACGTACTCAGTACATAGAAGTTGGTCATGTAGTTAGTAATAATTGAATGGAGATATGTTCGCGGATGAGTGGTGACCGTTCACACGTGTTGCGTTAGATTGACAACAAGTCAGGCCGCGCGGTGTTGGCGCCTGAATACATGTAATTATTGAACAACTTTAAGTCAATATGTATTCATTCGCATATTTACATAATGCACTTATAGAGTAGCGTATGACTATTTTATATTAAACATTCCAACACATTGAGAGGAAACATTGTACATATTTATACAAATGCAAACCACAAAAAAAATCTTGGCAAATATTCTTATGAGCTATTCCTACCTAAGTCAAGGTCAAGCTTTATAGATAATAAAAAATAAAAAATAAAATAAAAAATAAAAAATAAAATAAAAAATAAAATAAAATAAAATAAAAAATAATTCTATAAGTACTAAAATAAGAGGAACATAAGACTCATATATCCTAGCCAGAACATAAACTTCCGCAAACATCAGTTCGTGAAGGTTTAGTGCAGAGCATACAAGGCAACACGGCCTTGGCGCCTCATTATAATCATATCTTGTTCTGGTATTGAAAACGCCTTAAGTACCTTACACTTAAGTTTCTTTTAAATGAATAATTCCTGCTTAATTTCGCAACCTGTTCTCAAAACATTCGCCAGGCGGCACATCAAAAACAGAAGTAAAATTTTAAAAATCGTCACCAGACAAATGTGAATTTAATATTCCCGTTAATGTATTCTCGTTTCGTCGTACTTGAGTAAGTATGGCATGTGAGTAATTCAGTTAAAGTGGGCAGCGTAAATACTAGAAGTGAGCTCAAAACAGCATTAAATATGCAAACTAGAGTGAGATTTCTATACGAATTTTGATTGACTTAAACCTGTAGTACAGAAACGCGTCGCTTGACCCTACTGGTGGCAGGCGCCAGGGTCCGCCGTGCCTGCGTATGTAAACACGAGTTGATGTAAGCCAGCCCCAGGCGACTCTCTAACTTATGTTATTTGCCGACTGAGGACTTGACTGCAGACTAAACCAGCTAACTTCTGGACACGAAAGCTGCGTTTACTTGGCTGCACTCACAGAGCAGCTAACGTGCAGTAAATTAATAGCTATGGAAGGATTAATTATGAATTCTGCTTCAAATTATATTTGCAACGATCATATAAACTATTATTTTAATAAATATCCGTTTTGTAAACCTTTCTATTTAGACTCAAAAAGCACGTTTACTCTTCCAAAAGTTTGATAGAAGTTCTTAAATAAATAAAGTTAACCAGAATAAGTAATTGTCAAAAGATTTATTGACAAGTGCAAATTAAAAACGTATTTTTCTTGTTACATAAAATAACTCAATGTGGAATGTTTATGAATTATAAAACGCCACCTTTGTACAATCAAGCAATTTGTAGCACAGCACGGAAATTAAATTCAGAAAGCCTTTGTTCGTAGCTTAAGCACGGGTTTTAAAGCCTAATGAATAACTGCCAGTACTCTAAACAGGCAGAACGCTAATTGACATTCGAGTGGATTAATAATTACTAAAAAGTGTGAAATCAAAACGTTTGCACTCTAAATGAAAACCTTTTTGGCTTTTATACAGCTCTTTAATACCTACCTAGAGGTAAATCACATTAAGGATGAATATCGCAAGAAACATTTTAATTCCAAAACAAGTTGTATAAGTATCTTATCGGATACGTCGACTCGGCTCCAAAACGTCGCCTTAAGACATTAAATTAAAAATACTTTTATCGACATCAATTAGCGGGTTTCGGGCAGAAAATTAACACATTACCTGTATAGTGGACTGGTTTATTACTATGTAGATATACCCGACCTTGTCTGACGAGACACTACCATACCTGTAACAATAAGGAATAAAAACAATTAGTAAACAGTCGCGTTACCTCATCTCGCTGTATAACAATATATCAGGGCCCCCGCATCATTGTTGTGAGTAAATCAAAGTGGGTGTCTCTCGATGTAAGGGCAAAGAGTCAACAGACCGCAACAATCATTGTGTAACTCTGAACCGCAAGATATTACACCCACCACCGGAACGGACCCGCCAGCCTTATTTATATTATTATGTCCTCAACGGAAAGTTTACCCATAAAAACAATATTTATTAGAAAAAACGAGCCTTTTAAACAGTCACTCACCAAAATCAAAAAACGGTATATTATACGATACGACTATTTGGGATACGTGTCATGATTTGCTCACGTATTTAATATATTCAAATGAAAGAACAAAGAGGAAAAATACCAATAAACATAAAGTTTCCAATTTTATCCTGAATACGAGAGTTCGCTTGGTTTCTTTAAGCTCGATCTAAGGAATTTATTATTATCCGTAGTTACATGTTGAAGCATTCCATCGGTTATTGTTATTACACCATCGTGTTACCGCAGAAGTAAACTCAATTTGTGGTAACAAAATGTAATTTGATCTTAATTTCAATTGTTAACATTTGGCACCCACCGCAAATGGTAACTATAAATAAGCGCTGTAGCGATACCGCCAACCATTTGTAACACTTATATTAATCTGTAATGATTTTAATTGTAATTCGATATGTATGACATGTTCCGATAAAAATTGCTTAGAAAAATCTAAGGTATTTTTTGTTTTGTATTACCGCATCGCAATTCTCAGCTTCTGTCCCACGTGCGACGAGATCAACACCTACTTTAATTATTTATACCAAGTATCGATAAACAAGGCAATAAAAATCCCATGAAACTTGATAGAAATTATATTAAAACACTGGCGAAATGAAATAGCACGCTCGCTATACTTTAACTGCAAACTCACTTTGCTTGTATAGTCATTACGCGTCATAATTTCACGCTATTTATAATGAAGCTTTAACAAAAAAGCTGATCAGGACTCCCGAGGCGAGGTCGCCTTTAAAAGTAAAATAAAAACTACTACCGTAAATCATATATCATCGTAGTTGATAAATGGTACACGCCATTACAGTTGTCTCGTGTTGACAGTAAAAAAACATTAATTATCTACCTACGGGGAACGGTAAACATCTCTTAACTAGCTATTAGGTAGACAATGATGCAAGAAACTCGTTAATCGATAACCATTAGCTTTTAATTCTCAAACAGACTACTCATTAAAATTAAACAAATGGAATTGTAAGCGGCGTACACGATATACAATAACTTACGCTGTGTAATGAAATATAAGTTTACAGTTAGTGGTATTTAATTAACAGAAACTAAAATCTTAGGTAAGTACTAAAATCTTACGCTCATCGGAATCTTTCTTGTCAATTTATGATTGATAAAAATCGCTAAGATGTTTTTGTTCTATCAATAGTACGTATGTATCTAGACATCTTTGTTTCTTGACCGTATTATTGATTGCTCATAAACAATCTTCAACCGTTATCTTCAGAGACTATAGAAAGCATTATCTAGATAAAACTATCTCTATATTTGTCACGTTGAGAGAATATTAACGGCCAATAAGATTTGAGTGTAATATAACTGTGAAGATTTGTACCGCATCCGGAAGCGCGTGGGCGCATCGTCATCCGAACAAAGCTGAGGAATGTCGGTCGGATCCTACCTGAGCACGAGACACTTTTAAAACCCCTATAGTTTTTAAAAACCACAATATACCTTATGCCCTTCAACATACGTATCAAAATCGAATATCCGTTCTCTTTAAGGCAGTAGTTGTAATGTTGTGGTGATTAATTAATAACGCGAAATAAAAGACTCCTGAATAGCATTATAACAGCTACCTTTATGGGTGTTATAAAGGAATTTAATTGTCAATCAATGAATAATTAAGTCAATTTTATACGTTTACGGTACAGCCGCAACAATGTATGGAACGTTAAGCCATTACGTATTCATTAGAGGTACATAGACAGTAGGTAAGAAGGTTAATCCAAAATTAGGTATACCAATTTTTTATGCCTATTACATGACCAAGCTTGGATTATTGTTCAATCGTTTAAAAGCTCCTTTTAACAATTAAATGGTAACTTGATGGATCACTGCAATCCTTTAGTTTAAATTGAATAATATTATAACGAATTTATCATATCAATCTTGCCCTTCATATTAAACAATGGATTTATGACAGAATGATAAAATTTTAGTCTAAAGTCTTAATGGAGCTGGATTAATATTCGAATAATATTTTTGTGGGTCCTTGGGAATCAGTTTTACATCAGCAGTTAAGAACCTACACATTGACCTAAAACAAATACACTTATTTAAAATCACAAAATATAGTTCACCATAAGGTCTAAAAAGATTGCACAGCAGAGCAGATGTTTCCTCAAATCTGCTCTTACTTACTAGGTAGCTAGAAAGTTTTGAATAAAATTCACTCGACCACTAAAGCATCCGGACCGTTTCAATTCAAATTGAGCTTTCTTAAGCGAGTGCTGGCGGCAAAGTCGGTCTCTTTTATGACGCCAACACCCGCGCCGTAACACCGCTTTATGACATCTACATCCCTGTCTCTCTATCGTTGGAAAACGCTAGGATACTCCTCATGCCATAATGAGAGCCGTTTAACTTTCAACATCTTGTCAATCAAGTACCAACTTTTACTTCGTAATACTCTGCTCACAAAGCAGGTATTTATTTATCGCTTTTCCACATTCTAATTTATAAGCGTCTTAATTTAAATCTAATAAATAAGTATCTATACCTCATAATTTTCCTTCAGAATTATAAGTACAAAAAGTGAAGAGCCATTGGAAAAAATAAGCGGATTATTTATTTTTCAATGGATACTTATCGTTGTATTTTTTATTTTCTTTGAAAAGCAATGATGGTAAACAAGTCAAATAACCTCTTAGAAGTGGTATAAAGGTCCCTTTGGCTCAACATGTAGTGAAGTTTTAATTTTATCATGAGGCTCGTCGTGCGCTGGTACACTTTTGACACGTGCTCTCCCCGCAATGAAAGTCGTAAAGTACGTTATTGAAGCAATAAACCTTTGTTGAGAATTTCTTCTTATTGCTTTATAACGTCTCATAGAGTAGACAAATAAAGGAATCTCCACGACAGATAAACCGGTACCTCCTTTGAAAGCAAAATATTAGTCCAAGTTAATGACGGCGTATTACCTTAGGACTCCCGACTGTTTCAACAACTGTTTTGATACCAGTTTCAAGCAAACCAACCAGTCGTTTTGTTATTCTTAGTAAATTAATGCTTATTAGCTTTGGAATCTCTCTTCGATAAAATAACAATAACTTTTGTATAACCATAATCCAGTCATAGGTAGTCGGTTCATTTAAATGGAAGTACATACGGGAACAACAGAGTTAATAACCCTTTCGCCAACGTATAGAAATTAAATTAATATTTGGTATTGTATCCAGCAACTTTCGATACAAAGGGACAATAGACAAAATCACTAGCTATGAAACAGATTACCGAAGTAATTCCAACAGATGCTATCAGATTTTATTCGTGTTACAGCGTTCCCATTACACTAATACATGGCCTAATGTGAGTTATGTGAGAACTTTCCAAATACACACTTTGTTACCTGAAAGGGGTTTCATAAAACTGAATTATAGCCATAACCTTAACTTGGTCTTGAGAATCGTCGTAAAGTAGCATCTTGGGTACTCACAGGACACGGCAAGTCGGGTGTTGTTAAATTTTATGGAAACTCGAGTGGATACAATGGAGATATGTAAATTAAGGAAACGTCTAAAGTTACCGGTGTGAATCTTTTGAAATTCGCCGGTTAGTGGGCAATCGATACGACGATGGCCGACATCATAGATTTTATTCCCAACTAAGATTGTAACATTTGCAACGGATACCGCTCGGAGACGCCCGGCACGCGGACCATCGTTAAATTGAAATTCATGTCGTGATGTTAACATTCACAATATTCTATTCAGCTAAAAGCAAGCAAATAGCAGACCCCTGAGTATTCTCCCTACATAATGTAAATTTTGCAGCAACGTTGAACTCTTCCACTGGAATAAGTAGTTGTTTATTGTGTAATACAATGTAGGTTTCTAACGCCGTTGATTCAACAAGAATAAGACGCTGCGAGGAATAAAAGGTTAAGGGCTTAAAGTGTTGTGTTGTCCTCGGAGTAGCCCGTTGACCCGAGCTGCGCCGGTACATGTCAAGGCTCGCTTCCAGGAACGTCGCGTACTCCTGATGTCATTCGACTCCCAAAACAATGCGTCAGCAAAAAAAGATCTCATTCTTGTGTCACGTCCCCAAGGAGATTATCTCCGTCGCCCTGATCTACCTCAACGCGTACAAAAACAATAACATTTCGAAACGTCTCAAGAAATGATAATACATTTTAACAAAGACGTGTTATTTTATTATGATTCTCTGATTATCTAAGCTTGCATTATAACAACAAGAAGCAACTTTAACTAGTGTGGGTGTACTTTTATAACTCTAATATTGCCTACGTTTATTTCCTATTATGAATTTATTGTTCTGAGAACGATCTTACTGCCTCTCAAAAATATAACGGAAAACGTATAAAATTATCATAATTTATTGTTTATATATATTTAGGGCTCATTAAGATAATGGCAGAGTTCCAA
The DNA here is from genome assembly GCF_022581195.2 of Helicoverpa zea. Classification (NCBI taxonomy): domain Eukaryota; kingdom Metazoa; phylum Arthropoda; class Insecta; order Lepidoptera; family Noctuidae; genus Helicoverpa; species Helicoverpa zea. Next base: position 8,808,717 of record NC_061452.1, on the reverse strand, counting down.
AAAATGTCTATGATTTTTATTGGATAATAATATATAAGTATTTTACCAATAAATAATAGTCATAAATAATAGTTAGGTACATATATATTCACAACGTAATAGTTCTTGACTACCATTATACTCGAGGCAGTGACTATTCTATATAACAATACAAAGCCAATAAGAACATCACAATGCAACTTAAACATAACCGTTAATCTTAGAATGATATATGTTCAATAAATTACATGTTTTGACCCTATTAGTACAGTTACATCGATTTACACAAAAATCCGAGTTGAGTTCGCGACGCAGTGTCGCGGTCAGGGCAGGTCGCGGCGCCGTGCATTTTCTGTGCGCCCACGCGCGTCGGCTTATCTTGCGTGTTCTCACATTGGAAATTTACACGTGCTTGCGAGTGGCGGCGGTGCAGCGGTGGTGCGCGGCAGGTCGTAATAACGCACTCGTCGCATTTTATCTAGCAGCGTGGCAGCTGCGGCCTGTCCCGGCCAGATATGCAGCGCCGCGTATGAACATCCGACAACACCCGAGGGACGTGGGCGAGAGCCGCCGCAACCGTCGCATTTTATAACCTTTTTATTCCATTGTCACTCCGCCGTAGCGGCGTATCCGAGGGAAAAATAAATTTTACTCTTTATCTAAATGTCAAATCGTTCGGTTTCGATCGAATCAGTTTCCAAATAGTTTTAATAAATCTCCTTTTACGGCGGTCGGAACGGGCAGCGGTCGATATGGGAACGCATTACGAATACACGCGGCGAGTTATCGTGTTTTATTCTGTTATGACCGCTGTGTCTGTTCCCGACTACAATAGGTTTAATTGAAAGAGTGTCAATAAATTTGTCGGGAGTTGTCCAGCGGTGGAGCTCATCGCCGGTGGTCCCGATAAACTTGATCGTCCCCGGGCGCGCGACATACCCGGAGGACGATCCGACCCTTGTTCCCGGGGACGAATTTTGTTTTTATCTGCCGACCTTGTCTTCATTATAATATATCTTTCCAAAGACTTATCTGTCCCAGTTGATTGGTAATCTCGTCTTTATCTTGTCCTGACCTCACTGGAACCTTAATTTAAAGCGCGTTTGTAGTCCCTTACACATAAACAAAACATTGTACAAGCAGTTTAATGGGTTCAACACATTTGAATGAGTTAAGACATTGTTATTGTAGCCTCTTATCGAATCGAAGACGTACAATTTTCTGCTCTGTATGTCAAGTAACAAAGTGGATGGACAGAAAGACCGACACCTACAATTTAAGTAAATGCTGAATGTTAAAATAAAAACAAAGGATCCCACTAATTGTGTTGAATAATACGGGATCCATTTCCTGTCAGTTATAAAGACACAGGCGTACAATTTTGGGATATGTGTTCTCACGGTAGACGGCACCCACGCCCACCATTTCTACGAATACGTTTCGGACCAAGGAGTACACTTCTGTGTTCACAATTTAGCTTTGACATGTATAATCAAATTATCACTATCTCGGACTTGTCATGCCGTCGATTTAGCTCTACGACAAAAAATGTTAACAGAAATAAATTCTATCGAAAACTTGTATGTATATAATGTAAACAACAAAAATGTATGCATAACCACTAAAATCGTATGAAATATAGACATGAAACTTGGATTTTATTACCACCTCCCACAACATTAGCTCTGCAAACCATTATAAATTAAGAGTTTAATTGCTACTACCGATGCTACCACTATTTTGTAATGACCATTACAAAAACGTAATTACTGAAACAACTTGTTCACACGTAGATATTAATGTTGAACAGAGTATATTCTCTAGACTATAAAAGCCAAAAGGTTTACTAAAATATAAACAAAACACTGAAATACTAAAAACAAGTTTTGTGTTCCAGATTTTAGATTAAACAATAACAAAATCGAGCGTTATTTTTTTTAAATGGCAGCTCCATTCTTTTCGAAGCTCATAAAGTTCAGTCAGTCCACCTTTGGCCATACAATTCACACCCGATAATCATCTGTGAGATAAAAGGCCGCCGGTACGACACCATCAAATCACCATAAATATTGTAATCGACCACAGACTCAGATGATAGCTGAGATGTTTCCCGGACAAATCCTGACACTAGCTTTTTATTTTTTTGTTTTAAATTAAACACCTTGAGTATTCAAACTAGAAGGGACGAACGTAGATTTGAATCGTTAGAAAATTACTTTTATGGTAACCAAAAGATATAATTATTTTCTTAAACGGAATAACTTCTTTTGCTCCAATCAATATTCTCTAAATAAAATAAGTACACGTGTATGCAGCCAGTATTATGTTTTATGTTTATATATATTTTGTATATAGTATTTTATTTTTAGTTTTGTATAAAGATAAGTAGTTTAAGTTTGTATATATATGTGTATACATTAAATAGTGTCTGTGTTTAAAAAAAAAAAAATCACGTGTCAAATTTTTATAATTCCAAAAAATATGAATGATAATATTTTTGTTCACAACGTAATAAACTCATTTTAGTCAATAGTGTGGGTAGCTCCCTCAGTTCTGTCAGGTCTTTAAATAAAAATAGGCAATAATAATATTCTCTTATAACAGCAAAGTAAACATATCTTTTGAAAATTACGTTTATTACAGGACTCTTCATCATAACAGTTTAACTAAAATGTATAATATAGTAAAGAGTGAACAGTTTTTGGTTTGTTTGCAGCTTAAAGGCTCTGAAACTACTAAACCAATTTAAAAAATTCTTTCACTGTTGGAAAGTGTAGCTTTCATAATTCATCCCCGAGTAACATAGGGTATATTTTATCCGAGTACGGGAAGAAGTTCCACCGGGATGTGAATGACAGCTCATACTTACTAATATTGTATAAACATTACAAAGGACTAAGTACCTGTATTAAAATATTTTCTATACATTCGTTATAATTATATACGAGAGCATAAGCACACTAAGTTGCTTGTTTGTATGTGTACGTATTCCTTCTGAGTGCTATTGTTTACCCGCTCGGTGAGTCCGTACTTAAGAGTATTTTGACTTCTTTCTGCGTATGAAGCAATGGAAAATATTTCTTATTCAAAAGAATATGCGGTAGAGCTTCTCAAATATACTATTGGTGAAGAGAGATCTATTAGGTGTACCTATTTGAGACATAGATCGTTATTAGAATAGAATCTTTGTACAGAAGCCAAATGAGACTGACTTTAGTTCCTCAACCATTTACAAATAACAGAGACCGAATTCAAGTAATTTAATATTGTTTTATGAGATTAAAAGGAACAGGCGTAATAGGTAAATTGAGAGCAGGACATTTAATTAGGTACTTTCTTTTTTACCGACATCGCTAATTACTACTAGGTACTAGGACTAGGGCGCACAAGTTTTATTTTTGAAGCCATAATATCAGAAGACATGTGTATCTTAAGAAGAAAACAGTAATAAAATGCAATACAAAATAATCTACTTTATGGTTACATACATCCTTCTCCCTGTGAGAGGAGGCCTGTGCCCAGCAGTGGGACGATAAAAAGGCTGTAACAATGGTTACATCTTATGCTGTAGTAGTGTACGGCATGTATTTCATTTACATAAAGGTTCTGTGTAACATGTGATTTTATTTATTTTGTCTACATAGTTATTCTTGAGCCAGTGGGCATTTCCATTTGTTTCGTAAACAAACTATTTAGTTTACCTAAAACTTGTCGACTTTGAAAGAAACGACAAAAGCTTTCGAAAGAACAAAAATCTTATACACATCTATCATGCAGCTATATTTTGATGGTCACTCAGTACATTTGTGTAAATTTTCTTTTAATAGCACATATTAAGAATGCATTACGACGTTTTGTTACGCCTAGTGAAAACATTTTCATTTGTAATATTATTTTAACTTAATTGCCCAAGCATTTATTGTTAATTTCGTCTGTTCAAACAATAGCATTGAATTTATGAAAATTGTTGGCACATGCATGCATAAGTGACTATTTTAAGTTTCTACAATATTTTCTGGCTACGTTCGGCTTCTCTCAATTTGCCAATAAATGTTACGAGAATAATTTACCTTTTATTAAAGCTTTGACTCGTCGCACGGTGTCGAGGTTGGAGGGCACAGGGTCGACCAACAGTTTCAGGGGAGAGGCGAAGTGGTCGGCGCTGAAGAGCAGGGCCGGCCAGCCCTGCGCGTGCGCCACGCAGCTCCTCCGCACGGGGCTGCTCTCAGCTAATAAATACGCACGATTGGACGAATTGAACGTCCTAGTTTCAAAATTCAATATCTCACTCAACGCCCCAACGTCACCTTTCAGTATTCGCCTCACAAACACTTTGAATATGCTTCTTTTAAATTTTCCACGCTTCCGTTTTTGCTCACTTGAAATTTTCCCCGTAAAAATATATTTAGACGCGAGTACAATTCGCTTTAAGGTTTCATTGTTTCTAAATACAGAATTGTTACTAAAGCACCTCGGTGGGTTATTGTCATTTATTTTGATTACTGTGTTTCTCTTTTTAACTTGCCCTTTTAAAATAAAGTCCGCATCCGTAAAGAAAATTACCACAAACACTATAATTAAAATTGATTTGAACATTTTGTGTCACAATATTTATTTAGCACTTATGAAAATGAAAACATGCTTTAGCTTTTATGATTGTAGTGTTTACTATATGAAGAAGTTGAGTGCAAACTCTTAGCGGGAACATCGCGGTAAGCAGATGCGCGGTGCCGCGAGGTGCGCTTCAGTGTGGTGTGGTATGCGCGCGCGCCGCATGCCGTGCCAACCACGACTGGAGGCTTTATCGGATCCGCTGCAACTTGCAACCTGTTGTATTTTAATCCTTAAGCTAGCTACTACAGCTTTTGTAAACACATTACTACCAATACGTTCGCGATATTTCAAATGATATTTCTCGTTCCTTTTTTATTGCCATGAACAGACACCGCAATACAATATCATTTGTAACATAAAGATGTTAACATACATATTATATTCTTTTACAAGGAATTAATGACAACCAATTTAATTGAACCTTGTTTCGATCGACGGGTAGGTACAAAACGACTTCAAACTACTTTTTACCTATAAAAATATATAACAATAACTATGAATATAGTACTTTATGCAGATTTGAAAAACAAAAGTAGTTCTTTGAAAATAAGTTGGGTGCACGAACGGATAAAGGATAATATTGGTCCGCTTGGTGAGATGACGACCGCATACGCAATAGGACGTATATTATGCGTAAGTTACCTACTTATTATACAATTCTATGAGCATGTGAGAATGCTGTTCGCTTACGAATAAGTGAAAACATCGAACTATTCATGTAGATTCGGTGGCGGTAGGTACATGGTAAGTAAAATTTATGTAGTAATTGAGTTGAAAACCTGTTGCATGTGATCTAAGACCAGATAACAAACATCATGTTTAAGGTGCTAATTGACAGTTGAAAGGTTGTACGAGTGTACATACATCGTATCTAAAAGTAAATATACCCCCACGTTGTAATTACCGCATACAGGCAATTAGACTATTATGGAATGTGGAGCTACTAGTTTTCTACAAGTTGCTATATAAAGAAAACTGGAAAAAGAAAAGAAAATTGTTGTTGCGCATGGTGTCCCTTCCTGTCGGGCAATATGCCTAGCATAAACAGTTTGAGGCGCCACTAATTTTTATATTTTAAAATTTTAAATGACGAATGGAGACACCGTTCCTTTTTGGAAACGATGAATCAGAATATTTCCGTAATGTTTTGGCCAGTACCTCGCCTTTTCCAAGAAGGTCCATCCTAACCTCGCTTTATCTATACCTAGCAACATTTAAAATGGCCTTGTAGATCAGCAGTAATCAAGTTGCCCTGAGTGCAGGCTGCACGTGGCGCAGCGTGGGCGGACGGGCCCGGCTCAGCTCGGCACTGGCAACATCGGCCAGCACCTCTCCGTGACGGCTACATGCTCCGGAATTTACGCACTTTGTGTCGTTCGCGTGTCCCTGCCAACTAACACTGAGATACGAGCCGCAAATTGAATATTTAGTTACTTGCTCGTAAATATGTTGGCGTAACAAAGCTTGGCGGACGACGCAGATGTCACGGATCTTCATAGTTATATACTTGAGTTTACTAGCGAAAATTTATGTATTTAGATAGTTCATAAATTTCATCAAAATTCAAGCGCTACAAATATACAGAAATTAAACTTATTTATTTGTAACAAACACAGAGAAACGTGCATGGCGTACGTGTAAAAAACATATATTGCCAAGTTATTATAGATGGGGTTAATAACCGTCATTGCTGATTGGCTTCACTTCATAACTTGCTGAAAACATTTTATTCCCAGTAAAGGATGACCTAAAATATTCGGTTTATAGACCATCGTTCAACTAAGCTACGTGCAGACTCGTAGCTGTACCTAATTATCTCTCTCTAGTAACAGGTCGATTGAATTCCACCACAAAAGAGGAAATAACCCGTTCAGCTCCCCAATAGTAATACATAAAACATTATTAGCAATGTATTGGAATTTTATTTCAAAAATAACGTACAAAATATGATATCGTCACGTTATCGCGACAATAGAGGGCGCATTGTATCAGTAAGCGGCTCTTTGTGACAGGTGGAGGTATTGTATCCCCTTTGAGACTTTACCGATCAAGTGAGGAAAACGCCCGTAAAAACGTTAACTAAACCCTCCACTCACACAAACATAAATAAATCTATGAATATATTCCGAACATTTCAGCGTTTGCTTTGAAAATATAATTGCTTTAAATAACGGTTATTAAGCCACAAGTTTGCTGATTAACACGAATCGAGCACAGTAACGTTCATTACATCCGTATGAAATAGCTGGCACGCGGGAAATTATTAAAACTACTAAAGCACGTATAAAATAAACGCAGGCACTTGCAGTACCGCGGTTCTCATACACATTCACAAGGATAATTAAGCAGAAATTCAGTCATTCTTGTACGAATTACATTATCGATAAATACTCTGTAGTGGTCTTTATAAAAAGGCATACCAACCACTTATTTAAAGGTAATATCGATTCTAAAATACACGTACAAGATCCTAATCTAGCAATATAATCGAAGTGCCTTCTACGGATGATATTGCGAAAGTTGCAGGAAAGAGCGTCGCGAGTGCAATAAGCCGAGAATGAGAATAATAACGAGCAGATATGCACGTAAACACAACGGCTTATATGGAAATCAAAGATATGAAATTCAGTTTTAGTACACGAATAAATCTGTATACAGTGTGTTTTGCGAAATGGTTAAATAGGCAAGCAATAACTATAGGAAGGTGCTGGATTTTGAAACTGCAGGCATTCATGTGAAGATCTTAGATTTTGTGTGTCATATTTGCTAACAAAGATTAGGAATAAATGGAATGCCAAAGATGGGTATGGGTATATCTACTAAAATAAAACCAGAGGTATTTTTCAATAACAGCTAAATCCTGTTGTAAAACCACATGGTTGCGCGGTAATTTTCATACTCATAATTTGTTATATTGGTAATTTCACTGGTGTTTGCAATCCTATTCCCTTCCTTTTCCCGCACATACCTCAACGCATTCGTTGGAGCGAGAGGCGACACTAGCGCCCTTGAGTCGTGTGTGCAACATAACAAACAAATCAATGGCTGACAACGCGCGCGAGAGCTCACGTCTCTCTCCGATACAAAAATCGATATTGAGTGGAAAACTGGTGTGATTTGTGTTGAACTTTATTTGTGGCAGTGCTCCTCGTACAAGAAATCGCCGTAGAAGACAACAGGTACTGTGCTCCTTTCCTTTAGGCATACTTTCTTGTTTTGTGTCGCCCGCAGTATGCCGATTTTCCCGTCGCATTTGCAATCACCAGTTTTTCAAATGTTTCGCATCTTTACGAACCATATTGCGTTTCCCGCGTAACCATTTGGTCCTGCATAGCCGGATTAGTATTTAGAATCAGTGTTAGCCATTCATTAAGTCGTTTTCGTCAAACCCGCATTGTTTCGTAGGTACCTACCTTACGCGTCGAAAAGTAAGATAGGTATTTCACGTACTTATTTCGTTGAATTTCGCTAAACCCGCAAATATAGTACACGTACACACGTACTCCGGTGCCTAGGTACCTACTTAGTTGATAGATATCCACGTTCTAGTCGCTTTCAATACGTATTTCATTTAGTTTTCGTAATTCGTAGGCCGCTAAAATGGCACTGGTAGATAAATCGTTGAAGCTGCTGATAGCTAAACGTGATAGAATATTCGCTCGCATGCAAACTATCGCCGATAAAATTAAAAACATTGATTCGCAAGATTCCACTAGGGAATCCTTCCTGTGTGACCTTGAAACAGTAGATTCTTTGCGTACAGATTTCGAAAGTGTGTTGGACGACATTGCCGCCCTCGAGCTTAAACTAAATCCTGATTATGTTGTCAATTATCAAGCACTTTCTTCTTTCGAAGACCTTTTAGGCCGTATAAAGCGAGCAGGGAAATCACTGCAAGTTCAGTCGCATTCCGAGGTCAAAAGGTCACCCCGCTTGCCTCCCATCGAAATACCCGAATTTAACGGAGATATTAAAAATTGGCCTTTATTCATAGCTAGTTATCGTAATGCCGTACATAATAATATTTCTCTGACTGATTGTGAGAAGTTATATTATTTATTAGGAAAGTTGACAGGCAAGGCTCGTTCAATATGCGCGGGTATTACCCCCTCCGCGGATAATTACTCTATTATTTTCGATTCACTTTGCAAAAGGTATGAGGACAAGCGTCAACAAGCAACTTCATACTTAGATCAGTTATTTGAATTTAAACTTATTCCTTCAGGAACCCCTAATAATTTAGAATTATTTTTAGATAAATTCGCTTCGTCTGTAGCTGCGTTGAAAAACCTACAAATTGATGACCTCGCTGATTTTATTTTGTTTTATGTCGCTCTTAAAAAACTCGATTTAGACACGGGTCGTACTTTTGAGTGCACTCGTAAATTAAAACCTAATAGTTCTGAATTTCCGTCTTTTTCCGAATTGGATAGTTTTGTTCGTGACCACATAAAAGTATTGGAACGTACGTCATCATCGGTTGCTCGGGTCACCAACAATAAAAAACCTGCAGATCGTAAACCTACTACTACACATGCCTATACGTCTAGTTCGGCTGAGTCATCCGCGTGTAGTCTATGCGGCGAGCAGCATGATTACATTTATAAATGTAGGGTTTTTAATAGTTACAAACCAGATCAACGTTTTAAATTCGTAAAATCTAATAACTTATGTATAAATTGTTTAAGTAGTGGTCATCGTGTTTCCGCATGTGGGTCGACATCTACTTGCAAAAAATGTAATTCCAAACATCACACTTTATTGTGCTTTGATAGTAAACACGCGGCAAGTAACTCGCCCCATTCAAACGCGGCTCGCGGGCTGCCACCGGCCGCCGTTGCCGCGGCCGGGCAGCCAGCCGCTGCGCCCGCCATTTTTACAGCAGCGCCGCTGCCATCGAGTGTAGCGACCACTACCCCCGCGCCCGCGCCCCCGCGCGCGGACATCGCGCTGTGTTCGTTATCCGAAAATCATACCGAGAGTAAACATCGGGGCCCTACTACGGTGCTCATTGCTACTGCTCGTATTATTATCGTAGATTCGCATGGAAATGAACATAGTGTTCGTGCATTGTTAGACAGTGGTTCTCAAAGTAACTTTATAACTAGTGATTGTTGTCGACGCTTAGGTTTGAACATAAATAATCGGCCTTCTTGTTCTACCGTAAAGGGAATAGGGGGTTCGAGTAAAATGATTCAGGGTTCCGTAAATATTAAATTTTATTCTCGTTTCAATCGTAACATAAATTATTGTTTAGAGTCGTTGGTAGTAGATAAAATTACCGAACGTTTGCCGACAGCCACGGTTGATGCTTCTCTTTTATATAATTTCAAAAACTTACCGTTGGCTGACGATACATATTTTTCATCAGGCCCGATTCAGGTTTTAATCGGCGCTTCGATTTTCCCGCATTTGCTCTTGTCGAACAAAGTTCAAGGACAGCCCCCGCATGCTTCGCCTCTCGCTTTAGAAACTGTCCTTGGCTATGTAATTGTAGGTGACGCTCCAGTACGCGTTGATAGTAAGTCGACTGTATCGTATTGTTGTACCACGGACCCGTTGGACTCCGCTGTCCGTAAATTCTGGGAAATAGAGGAGGTGGATGTTCCCTCCATACTAAGCCCGGACGACACATTGTGTGAGGAGTTTTATACCCGCACTACCACTCGGGATAGTGACGGACGTTACGTAGTTGCTTTACCTTTCAAGGGTGAAGTCGAATCCCTTGGGAACTCGCGTCAAGTAAGTGAACGTCGGTTTTACTGCTTGGAAAGAAAAATGCAGGCTTCTCCACAATTGAAGGTCGCGTATGACAGTGTCATCTTCGAATATTTAGAAAAGGGTTACATTTCACCTACAGATTCTGTCTCTTCGGAAGCTTCGTACTTCATTCCGCATCATGGTGTGATCCGCGATGACAAGATCACTACCAAGCTTCGTGTCGTTTTCGATGGTAGTTGCAAGACTTCTACCCGCGTTTCGCTTAATGATCTCTTGTATGGTGGTCAAAACCTACAAGGGAACTTGTTTAACATTATCGTTAATTTTCGTTTGTTTTTGATCGCTCTTTCCGCAGATATTCGTCAAATGTTTCTCAGTATCGGAATCCGAGAATCGGATCGTCGTTTCCAACGCATTTTGTATCGTTTTTCGCCGCAAGAACCTTTAAAGGTTTATGAGTTCAATCGTGTCGTTTTTGGACTTAAGTCTAGTCCTTTTCATGCTCTGCGCACTATAAAGCAGTTGGCGGAGGATGAGGGTGATTCTTACCCTCAAGCTAAGGAAATTGTAGCTACAGGTCTGTATATGGACGATTTTGTCTATTCCGTTTCCTCGGAAGACCAAGGCATTTCCACCGCCTCAGAAATGATAGGTCTCATGAAAGCTGGTCAATTTGAGTTAGTCAAATGGACCAGTAATTCTCAAGTTGTACTAGACTCGATTCCTCCTTCTCATCGCTTGCCGGCTGTCAAAGAATTTGATGAGTCTGACCAACATAAAGTACTCGGCTTGTGTTGGTCACCTACTTCAGACCATTTCAGCATGAAGGTGAATACTCCAGCTAACCATTGTACCAAGCGCACAATACTGTCGTGTGTCGCTAAAATATGGGATGTCATGGGATTCGTCGCGCCTGTCGTCCTGTATGCTAAACTTCTCATCAAACAGCTCTGGCTGTGCGATTGTGATTGGGATGATACTCCACCTGAAGATATCGTCAGGCTGTGGACTCGCTTTAAAGAAGAGCTACCAGTGCTCAGTCGTATAAAAATCCCACGTCACCTAGGTATTGTCGCCGATAGTGTCGTCACTATCTTAGCTTTCGCGGACGCTAGTGAAAAGGCATATGGTGGAGTTATTTACTTCCATGTTCAAAACAGCGATGGTAATACTGTCAACTTGTTAACTGCTAAATCGAAAGTCTCTCCTAAGAAGGTAGTTTCTCTCGCTCGTCTTGAGCTATGTGCTATACTTGTGCTAGCTCAACTCATAAAAAATGTCGTTGTCGCTTGTCAAAACCGCGTTGTTATTCGTAATATATTCGCATTTTCGGACTCTACGGTCGCACTCTGTTGGGTACATTCGTCGCCCCATCGGTGGAACACCTTTGTGGCTAACAGAGTGTCTAAAATACATAATGACTTATCTCCACAAAATTTGTATCACGTGTCCGGTACAGACAATCCCGCTGATTGTCTCTCACGCGGACTCACACCTTCTCAAATTATTGATCATCCGCTTTGGTTTACTGGTCCTCGTTGGGCTCACTTGGATGTCTCACAGTGGCCTGTCGTTCCCTTCAATCCCTCTTCCGTGTCCGAAGCACCTGAAGAGAAGAAACATTCGTTGCTAGCTACACCAAATGAAAGATCTCTCATTCTTTCTTTGGCCGATCGTATTTCGTCTTGGAGTAAATTACTTCGTGTGGTAATTTACATTTGTCGTTTTACTAAACTGTTACCTCTTAGATATCGCATGTCAGCGTCGGATTACGACTTCGCTGAATTACTCGTTCTTCGCCAACTTCAAACTCATTATTTCTCCGCTGAGATCGTCAGACTCGGGGAAGGCAAGGATTGTAGTCCTTTTATTCGACACTTGAAACCGTTCCTCAAAGACGGACTCATTAGAGTCGGAGGCCGTCTAAGTAACTCTGATTTGAATTATGATAGGAAGTATCCCATCTTGCTTCCAAGTAAGGATCCAATTTTAAATTTGCTTGTCGAATACCATCATAAGGTTAATTGCCACGCAGGTCCTGATTTGCTGATGTCACTCTTACGTCAAAGGTATTGGATACTTTCTGCTAGAAACTTAATTAGAAGTAGAGTACACAAGTGTCTTCCTTGCTTTCGGCTCAGACCAAAGCCAAACTTTCCTGAGATGGCAGATCATCGTTCTTGCCGTGTTGTTCAATCTGCTAAACCGTTCGTCCACACGGGCACGGATTATGCTGGTCCGTTTAAAGTTACCATGTCTCGTGGTCGAGGTGTTCGTTCCACCAAGGCTTACGTGTGTCTGTTCGTCTGCATGACTACACGCGCGGTGCACATAGAACTGGCTGGTGATCTCAGCACAGCTAGTTTTATGGACGCTTTTAAACGGTTTCTTTCCAGGCGTGGCCCGGTTAGTAGAATTTATTCAGACAACGGGACTAACTACATAGGCGCTAAACGCAAACTGTCGGAACTTCATAGATTTCTTTGCTCGAAACATCATAATACTGAATTTGGTCATATGTTAGCTGAAAATCGTATAGATTGGTCGCTCAATGTCCCCACTGCCAGTCATTTCGGCGGCAACTGGGAGGCTAATATCAAAAGTTTAAAGTCGCATTTATATCGTACTGTAGGAGATACTGTTCTTTCGTTTGAAGAATTAAGTACCGTGCTTACCCAAGTCGAGTCTGTAATGAATACGAGACCTTTGTGCAGGACACTCTCTAGTGATCCTTCGGAACCACTTGCTTTAACTCCAGCACACTTTTTGAATCTTACGCCTTTAAAATACTTACCGGCGCAAGAAGTAGAGACAAAATCTATCGTGACTAGACACCAGTTGTTAGACAAATTAGTACAGTCGTTTTGGAAGCGCTGGAGAAATGGATACCTTCACACATTGCAATCGCGTCGTAAATGGAACACGCCGGTGGATCCAGTCGTTGTCGGCACGGTCGTCGTTCTTAAAACTGATAATTCCCCTCCACTACACTGGCCTTTGGGTGTCGTTGAGGAGGTTTTCCCTGACTCCACCGGAGTGACTCGTGTCGCTCGGGTAAAGACAGCGACTGGATCCTACTTGCGTCCCGTCGTGCGTCTATGCCCGTTGCCCAATCAATAAATTTCAAGCTCGTTATTCAAAACTTTATTAGTAGTTAGGTAGATTAGGCAAAATAGGTACTTAGTTTTCATTTTGTTATTTCGTTTCGTATACTTACGTAGTACAACTATCGTATAAATAATTTAGTTTCGTAAATTGCTTCAACTCTTGAAGGCATCCCTTCAAGCCCGGGGGGAATGGTTGCGCGGTAATTTTCATACTCATAATTTGTTATATTGGTAATTTCACTGGTGTTTGCAATCCTATTCCCTTCCTTTTCCCGCACATACCTCAACGCATTCGTTGGAGCGAGAGGCGACACTAGCGCCCTTGAGTCGTGTGTGCAACATAACAAACAAATCAATGGCTGACAACGCGCGCGAGAGCTCACGTCTCTCTCCGATACAAAAATCGATATTGAGTGGAAAACTGGTGTGATTTGTGTTGAACTTTATTTGTGGCAGTGCTCCTCGTACAAGAAATCGCCGTAGAAGACAACAGGTACTGTGCTCCTTTCCTTTAGGCATACTTTCTTGTTTTGTGTCGCCCGCAGTATGCCGATTTTCCCGTCGCATTTGCAATCACCAGTTTTTCAAATGTTTCGCATCTTTACGAACCATATTGCGTTTCCCGCGTAACCACCACAAAAGTTAACTTTTAAGTATTTTATAGAAAGCATGTTACTTGGGCTACCAATAGAGCTCGAAAGCTGACTTGTATTTCGAATGGAAAAACGAATAGGTAATAAAAACTTCAGATCAAGACTATATTCACGTAGGAAAAAACGCTACAATTTCTAGCACTCCATTGTAAAGTTCTCCTTGTGTTCACCTGTTCATCGTTCGGCGGCCGCGGCCTGGGCTCATACTTGGAGCATCGGAATGCAATTCGAGCATAGCTGCGGTAGACAGCGGTTGATAATTGCATTTTGTGGTCGCGCTCCACTTGGTACAGTACACGCGCCATCGAACGGAACGCAAACAAACTTCAGTTTTCTTGAACAAATTTCAGTCGGATAAACAAGAAACAAGCTTGAGCTGCGAAACGGTTTCCCACTAATGTAATCAAACTCCTCTATTAGTTGTATTGAGTTAATGAATGAAAAGTTTTCTTATTTTGTAAAGGTTTCTAGTGTGTTACAATTTTAGTTTGAGAAAGTACGCTTGTTTAAGTTTGGTATGTTTTATATTCAGTAGAATATACGCTCGTAATTTCAGGTTTACCTAAAAAACTTAAATAATGATTTTATACCGTCGTTTCTTTAAATTAACAGTTTTCATTTATAGTAGAAAACATGTTCATTGTGTGTGAGAAGATGTGACAAAATATCTGAATACGTAACAACTTACATTCAAAGACGCTACATAAGTACGACTTTAAAGTAATAACTTTTGCTTCATAGCATTCATTTGTACCTAAACATTGTAATAAATTTCTCCTTTCAGAGAAAACTTAATGAAGTGTCTCGTTTACAGCGGAATAATTGTGACAAACAACTTCTTTACAAATTCATTTCTGTAAAATAAAATGCAACTTTAAATGATAGAAATGCGGTGCAAAGGGTAAACAGTAAAAATAAAAGCTGCAGAGTAAGCCCTGGACAGTGAAGCTAAAGTTCCTGAATGACGTCATTGAGTCGAATCTAACTTGCAGTAAGCATTGTCAATTATTGCGCACTCTTCTATTCCCGAAGTAAACCATTCACAAACTAAATCGATCCCTTTTATCTGCAAATATCTTGTTTCAATTTATTCTGTGTAGTTGTTATGTTTGTGTCTGCGGGACTTGCTTACACGCGGACTTTATTACTGCTATTTGTGTGTGTGTGTGTGTGTGGTCGCAAAATTGAACAAAAACCGTTCAAATTCATAAATCATACAAAAACGCATAGTTTCGTTTACGAGCCCCGGAAACATCAAACAGTGCACTCATGTCGTTTGAGACTATTCACAGAAATTGCATATTGAATGTTAAGATGGAAATGGTGCATAAACAATGCCATACCACCGCGGAGTTCGCAAACGTCACCGCAACCGGTTTTTTGTTTACAATATTACGAGTACAAGCGACTTCTATGTACTTTCAGCGGATTTTGGTGTGAAAACTGACAGGTTTCAAGCTTTGTTAGTTCGTGTAACTTTATACATAGATACAATGCAGTATTAGTAGAGACATGAGTATGAAAATGAATACTAACATTCACAATTATTTTCATACTCATACATCATACGACTTACTTTAAACACAATAAGGCATCATAACCTTATTTGACATAAATATTCAAGAAGGATAAAATAAAAAAAAATGCAACTGTCCTTGACAAATTAACAGAAGAACACCTTACGGCATTCTAGACATCGATAACAAAAACTGAATACATAAGACTTAAGTTCCATGAATCACACTATTGTCTACATTGAATCAGAATATAGTAAGTAATACAGTTCAAATCCAGCCAGAGGTACATTTCCAGTAAGTTAGTTGTAAAGTGTCAAGTTTATGGTAACCCCAAGTGTTGGCACGAGGTCGGCGTTCAACTATCGTTTAACAACTCAACTGGTTAGTGAAACTAACTGATTTGCCTACAGTTGTTTCTGGAGGCAAATTATTTCATCATCATGTCATCTGATAGGGCTGTGATCTGCGCTTAAAGCAATATCTTTGGTAGGCTGTTAGATATTTGAAAACTAACTTCGAGTTTCGTAAAGCTTAAAGCGTTAAATGCAGTTGAAAATGCATTCGAATGTAATACGGAGCAGTTTCATAGTTCATCTTATTTTAAACTGCGTTGAATGCCGTTTCACCGTGTGTTAATGTTATAAAATTATATACCTAAATACCGGGTCTTATGACGGAATAAAATGAAATTAAACAAATGAAATCTATGACAGCACAGGTGACCCAGTTGCTGAGATGTTAGCTACTGCGCAACGTGTCGCTAGTTCGATTTCCGGACGGAACAAATATTAGTATGGCCTACAGATACCTGTTCCGATTGAATGTTTGTACATGTGAGATTTGTGTAAGTAAACGCACTCACAATTCGAATAAAAAACCGAGAAAATCTCGGTAATAAGTAACGGAATATTAAAAAAAGAAAAAGCCTCCATTACAGAAAGTTACAATATGCTCCGTCACTCTTAAAACATAATAAGTGGTTCTTAAACGATTTCTATTAAAGCATTTGTTTGTTTTAATTTCAAAGGTAATAGTGAAAGCCTCGTTAAAATTCGACCAACAGCTTTTAAAAGAAGCGCCTCTGCTTGTGTGCGTATTACTTAAAAGCTCTTGGTAAAACAAACAGATAAACGGAATAAAGAGCAAACAAAAGGAAATTAAAGAAAAGTGTTACGGTCTCTAATACGTTTACTTAGATAATACGTACCGGCCATTAGTTAAATAATATTGCGGAGCGGCAGCGGCCACTCCACAACTTCATGTTCGCCTATTATCACAATTAGCAGAGACGTAACTTTAATGTCGCGGCCAGACTTTGCGGCAGACCGTAGCATTTGCACATGACTAAGAACATCTAATATTATCATTAAAACGCCGCAAGTGTATGACACTTAGGGCCCGCGAAGGCACTTCCATTGCCGCAAAAATGTGATGGCCACGCCCACCAGCGAGATTAAACGCCTCGCCGTCAGCTTGCTACAGCCGTCGGCTAACATATTAGACTACATTGAAACGGCACTAAAATAAAATACCAGCCTTCAAAATGTCGTGAATTATGAAATAAGAAATAGTTCGCTCTCGAATATTTCTGCAAAAAAACCTGAACCCAATTCTATTGGAGCAGAAGAATTCGAATATTTCAACCGCTCAGCGTTGATCGAGTTAAGCCAACTAGACAATTTTCACGAGTGCGCTAGTTATGGTTATTCTTCAACGGAACGTGTAGCGAAAAAGCTGGCGAGGTAGAAGGACAATAAGAACAAAAGCACTAATTCCGCACAGAGTTATCGATAGTTTCGCGTCAGCTCGATTCGTAGCTTTGTTAGGGCGACACACAAGAGAAACGCCGGACAAATTGCGTCGTGCGAGTGTAGCGCGCCGCCCGGCGCCGCCCGCCGCCCCGCACAATGCCTGCTCGCATCAATTGTTATTTTATGCACAACTGGACGCATCGACAATATGCTCATTCCACGCAGCCAGAAAAATCACAACAATGCCTTACTGTTTTAAGCTAGTAAATAAGTTAAGTGAATTACTACCTAACACTTTTACGTCAGTGTTGCCTCTGTGTGGTCATTGTTTCTTTCAGGTACTTTATTGTTTGCCAGTTATTCAAATAAATGAAGTCTAGTTCAAGGTGTCTAAGCCAATTGCATAATTTTTCACTTCTTTAGTTTTAGATTTATCTTTAATAGAATAATCTCTTTTCCGAAACGCAAAACGTAAGTACCTAATATTTCATCTTTGATACAAATTAATCATTTTTCGGTGAACAGAGAACATTTTCATAATGCCTGTTAAAACATTATTCCACGGTAGCAAAATTTAAGACTGTTAAACTGATGCAAATATCAAACGACAATCTACATGAGTAAATAAAATAATATGAAGCAGCTGTATCTATATTTTCCTTTCGGCCTAATCTGCAGAAGTGTCGCGCGGCATGCAAGAGAAATGGTCTACAAATTGTGTTCGCCTGACTGGGCTCGCCTGCCCCGCGCACCCGCGCTCGATATATAACAATAACTAAATATAAACTAGGTGCCTGTTCTGAGCGTACTTTAACCCCAATACTCCTCCCAAGGTTGTCTTAAGGCCTTCACATTTGTGTTCGAAGTATAGTACTCACTTTCTCCCTGATACATATTAAATTATGTGGAGGTAGGTTCAGGTAACAAATCAGGCGACGCGTGTCGTTAGGCCTTTAGGTACGGTACTAAGTGAATATACATTATATTCAGATATAGATATAGGTACAAGGGTATTTCTAACGTCCATTACATGCATCGTTTTCACACAATGTTTTGGCAACATTTATTAACGAAAAGCGTTTCGATTAAATTCTTCACTGAAACAGAATTTAGGTAGCCGCATGCACGAGCTAACTTTGGATATTGCTGAAGATTATTAAGTTATAACAACCATTAGTTTGATATAATTAACTAGAAGCCAATGTTGCTTAACAAATTAGGAACTTACTAAATCCTACAGCTTTACATAGCATGGTAATAGTTTTGGAAAGCCGTATTTACAGCCAATAGCATTTAAAATCAGAAAAATAGTAACATCAAATGCAAAAAAAATTGAAAGGTATGCTGAAGGTAAGCAATAAAAATCCCGTCCTATTATCCTCTCTCTGACAATTTAAAATAGCTGTTATCGGTCAAAATCACAACCGTTAGGTCCTTATCAAATAGCAAAAGTCGGGACATTTAAAACGAGAGCACTAAACGTTGGAATTGCCAGCGACAATATTACGACGCCATAAAAAGTGAATTTTCTTTTAATTCGCAATTTTGTGTCATGGAATAGCTACTCACAATAAAACATGGATGCCGTGTAGCGAGACGCGATCGAATCGTTCACGGGAGACATTAAACAAAGTTTAATGTGTTCCAAGAGAATTAATGTGACACCTAAGCTAGGTGCCAAACATAAAAAATAATTATAGATCAATAAACCGACTCTTTTACATAAGAAAGCACTCGAATCCTTTTTTATTTACTTTAGTTCTATAAGAGTGTGAGAAACCAATTAATTCACAATGAATTATTAACAATAAATGTTAAAGGACTTTTAGATATTATAAGTATTGTAAGTGTGATGGACGTAAAACGATATTAAAATATTTTAACGAATTCTTTGCAACCTTCAAAAATATGCCGATTCCCAAACTCCACTTCCACTCCATTACGAGTACCTACATCCCTATGATCAATTTGATTTGCTGTCCAAAAAAAGAACAAATGTCTATATCATATCAGTTGATCGGTTGTAACAATCATATGCCTCTTACAACAGGCAGTACATTCAAAGCATAATACATTGAGCACTACGACATTAAAATAGACAGAAAATATTTGCGGAGAGGTAAAAGGGCAAGTGGTACTTATTTGTAAATAAAAGCCGTCTCACTCAATGTTACGAGCGAAATCACGGCCACTTAAAAATATACTTGTTGTTCCGAAGCCAGTACAATTTCCCGAGCACCTATTCAACGTTGGCATTTTCTCCAAATAAATGTTGCGCTGAGTAACGAGTAAGTGTTTGCTATTATTCTTATTATGATCGTTATTTATGTACTGTCTTTGAATTTATTAGTGCAAGTTACACAGACGGCTTTCCCTTTTTCTTTTACGGACCTAACCAGTATAAGTACATGCCTTTTATCTAGTATTATTTTACGACTCATAACATATACCAAGTCTTTATTTGCAATTAACTGTCACTAGTTTCGCATCCTTTTCTTGTCGACCATAGCTAAACAATGTTTATTACTTATATGCATCCGCAAATAAACCCTAATAAGAGGTTGGTAAGCTCTTTTCTGCTAAAAAGCTAGATTCAATAATTATAAAAGCAGTTGAACGTTTACACTTAGGAATGCCATGAATTACTATTTTATTCGTTTCCGCAAAACACCTTAGCGAACGCGGCATTGAAAAGGGACTTGTGCGGTGACCGCGTCCGTTTTGTGTAAAATGTCAAAGTAAGGGGAGAAGCAAGAGGCGGCCGCGAAATTATGTTGACGCAGTGACCGCAGCGGGAGTGACACGCGACGCGACGGCGACGCGGCGACCTGACCCGACGGCGCCCGCGCGCCTAGCGCGAGTGGCCCGGTGGTCCGCGTGCAGACCCACTCAAGAACAATTCTACTGAAGCCGTCATCCGCCGGGATAAGCGGCTCATTATTCACTAAAAGCCCACGGCGTGCCCGCTCGGGTAATTGGAGGCTTTGTTCCTTTGCGCTCGGCTTTGACGCTCTCGTGAACTATACGAGACTCCGCTCCGTCGGATTATTATTCGCACAATCAACGATGCACGCCAAGCCTTAGATTAATCTGACAGCTGAGGTATGAATTGTTTGTAGAGCGGGATAAACGTCGCATTACTTTTTGCAGTATCATTATTTTTGTTGTGTAATCCTGCGTAAAGTTTTTACAGTCCACAAATAACACAACGCACCGCGGAATCCCTTTACACATAAACGCGTTTATGTACAAAGGCATTCTGGCGGAGAGACACAATTTAAAAAATATGAAATATAACACCATTGTCGAAACCAGTTTCGTGGTGATCGAGAACGTTATAGATTTGCGTGAGTGTGGGAAAACGAAGAAGAAGCTGTTAGAGTTTATTGCATGAGGAAATCGCTGCTGCGACAAAGCACAACACTCACTCCCGCCCATGAAATATTACTGTCCACTGATATACCGTGGGTGTTACAGTTATTCAAAGGTGACTTAATAAAATTACTACTAACAGATGCATGTTCTGATGTAACCAACATTTCTCATCACATAGCCGTGTCTCATCTCACTTGCATATTTTAATAACTCCAACTGTTATTCTTCGTAGTAAAATAGATCACTCGCATTAAAGTCTGCAGTTTTCATTAATCTGTGTCTAGTAGAACTGTCTCTGTATAAGGCAAGTTACTTTCTAATCTAAGTTGCATGCAGCCTCTTTCATCCTAACTCATCTCTGACTCTGCCGTTATTGCAGTGCTCAGTTATGGTCTAATTAATTGTTACTTGCGAACATATCGTCGGTTTAATTATAACTTGCTATCTGGGCCATAAACACGCATATTATAAACTTAACTTCAGATAAGTTAAAGGACTCGACTTCACTAGACACTTGAAACATCATAAATTAGATACTTTGCGCAGAGCGTGTCTAACAACGCAATGAGCGAAGTAAACTAACAAGAACACACATTTCAAACGTAAATTAATTGCCGACTTGTAATTAACCAAGATAATACGAAAGTTGTAAAAAGTATAATCTAGAAGTTATACTGCTGGCACCATTAAATATTGTTGAAGAGCCGTTAAGATGGAAGTATAGATAGCGAGCTAAACTAGTCACAGACAGTAGTAGGAAAGCATACAACTCCCTCTTATTGCAGAAGAATTTTCTCTCTGGTGATATTCTCGTATTTTTATTAACGTTGTTTTGTTAAAAGGTCTTCTAAGGATGCAACTCCATAAAAGATAGCGACCCTTAACGTTAAAATTCAAGAGCTAATTTTTAAAAGAGGTTCACTCGAAGGCGGTTTGTCGCGATCGCCGGCGCCCCGTCAACGCAGGGCGCTCGTTATAGCGAGCCCCGCGGCGCCCGGGCTAAATCGCAAACTTACTTTATACACCTGCACGCAACAATCCACAAACGATTTTGAATCTTATGGGCTTTATGATGATGTCTAAAAAGTGTTTCTGACAGCCTCGAAGAACGTGGTGCGGGTTTACAACCAGGCTTCCTCATTACGTCTGTCGGCGTTATTGCCATCTCGTCGCAACATCAGTAAACGCCGCTCAGAAAAATATTTACATACATCTTTCGCACAAATATTGAAACGAAAGGAAACATGCAGTGAACGAGTAATTATGTTTAACTTTTAAGTATGTGTATTAATGTCGTTGTTACCTCTCCAAGGAGCTTAGAGAAGGCTTTTCGCAGTTCAGTCGTTAGACTGTTAGCATACAAACCGTGTTTGCTCTTCCCCATTATAACACCTATTACTAAGTTAGTGGGTATCGCGCCATGGATGAACGCCAGCAATCCCGAGCTTCTAGCGTATTTTAAACGAATGCCACGAATGGCAACTTCATGATTAGTTTTACTCTAAAAGGCAGTGATGTGCCGCTACAAACAATTGATGGAGCTATCCGAAATTGAGAATTTCAATCTTGAAAATAATGATCGTTCACGTTGTGTATTTGCAATAGCTTTTTAACAAAGGAGTATTGCGTTTATAAAGCTTAGTCAGAACGTCAGAAACAATTTTTAATTTACTCCAGTACTAAAAGCGTTGTATATTTTTTTCACCAAGATAAATGTACCTCGAATGACTTGCATCGTTTATGAGGGCGTGAATAACCATAAATATACCTACGTTATGTCATAAAATCTAAGATAACTGTGAATCCTTTGAATATGCATGACATCAGGGAATTTTAAGCATTAGTTTGCGAATTAACACTTGAGCATTGTGCGCAACCTTTGTGTCACAGCTTCTAACGGACAGACATTGAAAATGCCCACCCACAATCATGTTTATAATCTTACTTACATAACCCCCAATACTCGAGATATATGTAGTTTTAAAACTTACGTACTTTGGCAAAATACAACTTGACTGAATTATCTATTGAAACTTTCAGTTTAGCCAGGTGTATTGAATCTGCACACATAAATAACCATAAGTATATTAATTATAAGTATTAATTATAATTTATAAGTAGGTATATTAGAAATAATCATTGCGGCAACGCACCACTTCCGTTCTACAAGACACTTAACACCCTATAAATCTCCCACGCCTGTACTTGCCGATAAGAAAAGTATCTGTTGTCTTTTAAAGTATGAAACTTGTTAACATTAAACGCCGCGAGTGTACACACGGAACAAACGTGAAAGCAGAAGAAGCGTGAGTAAAGCCGCACTCACAAACATAAAACTACATAATTCCACTACAATACAAAACTTTCCACTTCCTTAATGCTTCATTGCGCCTTTTGATAGTATTTTCAAACTATAAAATCTTTGATCATTGTACCAACTGCCGTGTGAACCAGCGTCGTCCAACGAGCCATAAATCTCGATGATTTAACAACCTCGTCATCCGTTATTGACAATTAAAGCTAAGCGTGAAAGGGACAGCTCATTTCCCTAATTTGTTGCAATATGTTTACATTTATTTTAATTACTTTTAAACGGACACTTTGTGAACACTTTGCTGGGAAAAGCGCTTACAGACTGTAAAATTGGTCGTTAAAACGTTTAGATGTTTTCTGAATGCCCATCGTGACACCGCTAATTAGTTTCCATTGTAAGCTTAAGTACTACGCCAACACAACAAACGAATGAGTCGATAATCGCCGGCCCGCGGAAAAGAATACTGAGATTAATTAAAATAGCTGTACTTGTCGGTAATAACTAATACTAACAACTAAAACTGCTCTTACAATATTCTCTGTCATCTTTGCGAGATAAAGTATAATGGAAGTCACTGTGAAAGCTTGTGATTTCTTGAAATTAATTTCTAGTAGATTTTACAGTACGGACAGTTAAAGCCATCTTTTGATCGTATTAAGCTCCAACATGATAAATAATTTCGCTGAAAGAATCTTTACTTGACTCTCTAATCAGCTTTTATATAACACTAGCTTTTGCCCGCGGCTTCGCTCCCGTCAACTGACTTCTCTACTATACCCTATTTTTTTTTCATAAGAACCTTCTCCTGACAATAACAAACACAACAAAAAAAGAATTAGCCAAATTGGTCCAGGCGTTGTTGAGTTATGCGCTTACCAACACATTTTGCGATTCATTTTTATATTATAGATTACCAAAGTGTGAAAAGTATAAAATTTCCTTACTAAGTTTAAGCTAACTATTATATATTTCCACTACAAAGTCAGGATACACATTGTAAAGTTCTCGTGCCAGAAAATGTATGGAAACTCCACACTTACATACTTTATGCGTCCTTTGAGAACGTCAACCCAGGATAAGGCTGGTAAAAGGCGGGCAAAAACCTCTTTTAGATCTACTTTCATGTTCTATCAGTAAATCAAAAATGTATGCAGGTCACACGTCGGTCACACTTGTACCGTGATATTCTAGACGCGAATATATTTTTTCCAACGTGTTGCTCGGATTTCTAGGTAAAATGGAAAGGGCCGTTGGCTCGTGTCTAAATAAATAAACTGTGACGTCACTCTTCGGGTTTTGAGCCGATGCTGACGAAAATTGGTGTTATCAGGTTAGCTCGTGATCAGGCCGCACTTACTCGTAATGATATTAGCTGGCTAGTCGAGGCAGTATGTGGAGGACTTTAACACCAGTTTGAAGTTTTGATGCTCGGGTAGCAAATGATGATAATGAATGTTGCCTTGGTCAGACATAACTGTCAAAGGCATAAAATTAACATAGCAGCATTGCATATCAAATGGCTTACGCAATGTGACTCGCTTCTATTATTATAAAGGTATTCAATGTGGCACCGAAGCGACATACACATATGGTGTTGGAATCCGATGCCGAGATCTAACACGACACGTTTATCGACTCCATCCGTCAAACTAAGAACTGCAAAGTGACACCAGGGATTCTCAAGACATACTGTGCACGGTGCGGCTCAGATTTGCCAAGTCTCGTAACACCTTTATAAAGGACGTCATCCGTTATGGCAGAATAACAGGGAGGGGTGGAGTGCAGCCATATTTTATGGTATCCGTAAAAGCCATGTTTGATGTTCTAATGTTTTCCGTATTCGAAAATGGAACACGAATAATGCAGTACCTATTGATATTTTTGATAGTAAAACTACAGTGGTGTAATTAGAGAAAAATTTAAATAGTTTGGCATGTGTGTAAAAAAATCGAACACAACATTTTCTGAAAAAAACACGAGAGCCAAACTTCTGTTTAATCATTTTCAGTTAATTACGTAACTATACGATTCAAAAGTGTTGATTAAGGAAATACATCTGTACATACATTTTAATGACAGATAAACATAAAATCTAATACTTAAAGGCAAAAATATTCAATATCCGCAATTTACCAGCCAAGCACCAAGCTAATAACATAATGGAACTTAAAATATTGTTTGTGAAAAGCATTACATGTAAGACTGGAGGTGTATTAGTGCACAAACAAGACGCACGCCTCCTATAAGCCGATATACAATATAATTCCATTACAGTGCTACGCTGCGTTGCCTCACAATGGCTAGCTTAGCCATAAAACAATACACTATCTATCTTATACTCTGATTCCAAACTTGAAAAAGGATTATGTAAAGATAAAGGTCTATAGAACATATTTTTACCCTACTTACATGGTTGTGTTAGGTTGAGCAATTTATTTTTAGTTGGTTTTGTGAAGGTCAATTAAATTCAAATAATAATAATAAGAAATCAGTTTAGGATATAGGACGTTAAATTTAGGGTAACTTTAAATCAAAACGGACAATAGCTTCTAATTTTCAGTATCGATTATATAAGCAAAGATTTTCTTTACTTTTGCTAGTCCTAGTTGAAATCTTTAAATGGCATGTTATTAGAGAGACATAAAGCTTTGAAACAGTTATTTTAGTTAAAGGAACATGTCGGTTACAAATTATTACAAAGTTCCATAGTCATACTGTACTTATCAGAGTCTTATTAAAGTTTCTATTAGTTTCTATAGCCAGCATTCCGAGAATAGAAATTCATTATTGAATAGTAATCTACTATATAAAAATAAGTCCGGTTTTCCTCCCTGACGCTATAACTCCAGAACGCACGAACCGATTTCCACGGTTTTGCATTCGTTGGAAAGGTCTCGGGCTCCGTGAGGTTTATAGCAAAGAAAATTCAGGAAAAACAAAAAAAAAAATATCACCAAACAATATGTTACATAAAACGAAGCCATCTGGTGGCGGAACGGAGTTCGCCGGGTTTGCTAGTAATTGATAGAAAATGGCCTCTTAGCTGGAACTGATGTTTCCGTTAACCGCCAATCAAAGATATCGTATCGTGCTATTAATCACAGATTTACAATGTTATAATTAATGATTGTTAGCTGAAGTTGATTGGAACATACTTCATCATAGGCGTGGCTGTTGTCAATTGTAGCACCAGACATAAAAGGATCCTTTATCTACTAATAAAGTCAATCTTTCGTTCAATTGCATTCCTTGCTTGCATGCTAGGCATTCCTTTGGCGATCAAGTTGGATCACTAAAACGTAAATATAAAATATTTTTCATCCCACCATCTCGGAAAGAGTAGTTTTACCCTTTGATATCTGAGAGCAAAAGTCGTTTTTATCTTCTAGAGCGGCAAAGTGATTTGAATTTAGAACATCGTGTGCAATACTCCATTTGTGACAATCTTGATAAGACTTTTCAAACAAATACATATTAAATAAATAAAATACTGCTTAAAATAATTATTCAATTAATTAAGTATTTTTTATTATTGTTTTTACACAAATTTTTAACGTCGTTTCATTTTTAAAGTGAGTTTTCAAATATGTTAACTTTAATAGGTACATCTTTTTAATTTGATACTCGTATGTGCGCGCCATTTTGTTTTTTTGCATTTAATAATTTCCTCGATGAGATGGGATGAAAAGTTACGTGTTGCACTCTAGTGCAAAGATTTTGCACCTTGTGCTCTTTTGATTCCCTCGCTATCGCTCAGGATTCTAATTATTGAAAGAATCCTTCGCTTGCTCGGTCATCAAAATTGAGCCCGCGGTTAAAAAGCAACTTTGCACTCTCGTATAACAAATAACTATTAGGTGGGTTTTAGTGATATTTCTGTTTCAATGTAATTTTATAATTACAAGCTTTCGTTATTGAAAGCTAGTGAATATTGTACAATGCCTATTGACGAACACATTTGTGTTATTCACGCTTCGACAATATTGTACAATAAAATAAAATGTTTTCACTAATGTTCTAACTCACACACAATAATTATTTTCTTTGAAGCTGGTAATCAAAATTCAGATCAAAGTAACTTTTCTACTGACCATTTTGTGTAACGAATATAGTAATTATCTGAGGTTGAATTTGTGGCTCAACAAAAGCCATATTTATAAGAGGAGAAAAAGAATAAATAAGTAAAAAAAAAAAAACAAAACACGGTCACGAGTTCATGAGATCCAAACAGATAGATCTTACTGTCAGTGTCGCATTGTTCGCGGCCAGGGCGTGTTGTCCACAATAATGTACCACGGACACACACCACCTCCGACAAGGAATTCTCCAACACGTCACTTTTAACTTAACTAATGATTTTCTTCGTGGGAGTTAATGAATCGCAAGCAGATGTAAGGAATTACTATTTAAATACACGTAGGTGTAATGTTGCTGTAATTGGCCCCTCTACATTTGCTAAGCACACATTTTGATTGAAGTTTCGTTTAAACAGAATATTGGAAACATAAATTGACTAGTGTTCTACAAACACTTCAATTTTAGTCAAACATTTCGCCAAAATTTTCCATTTACAAATGGTTTCGCGGAATGTAAACAGGATATTTAATTTAATGTAGACTAATTTAGAAACAATGAATGCACGAATTAGTTCCCAGTGGTGAAACAATTTGAATTCATACCAAATCTAAATATGAAACCAATATAAGTTCAGTAACGCACGTTTTATGGTAAACAGTCTCCGGTTCAGAACAAATCAGTTCTCGAAACAATAAAGAACCTTTTATTTAAAACTATAAAATAAGAACTTTGAAAATAAATCTTCTAAATATTTACATTCAGGTGAAGTTGGAGCGTAAAATAAATATTTTATGTCAATACACTTTAATTGTTCGGGTGAAATGATTGCGGTCGTATTTGAGAAGTTCAATAATTGTTAACACTAAAGCTTTTATTCTTTTATGGGGACTATAAAGCATGTTGACATGACGGTGCAGGTCGGCAGTGGGACGTGTTCGGCGATCTGTGGGTGCCCCCATAAACACGTCCCGTAGGCGGCTGGGTGTGTATTCCTATGCGGATAATACTAACGGTTCATACTATAAAACACTTATGTTTTGCCCTACAACGGGATTCCTTTACATTGTTTTCCATCTTCACATTTCAGATTGGGATAGTTAAGATCTATGTCAGTGATCATTGCAACAAACTCCGCCAGATAACTACTCCGAGAGACTAGCAAATACTTATAAAATAAAATCTTTCCTTTTGAATGAGGAATTATGCTGGCATTAAGAACCGGGATCTTCAATACAAAGTACGAAGCCTCAAATACTTACACCACGTTTTTAATACAAACACCTGCTCACCCAACGTGTTAGCAATAAACAGCTAGAAATACAGTATTTACCGCAAAATAAAAATAGGACAGGCTGGAAAAATGCGCGTATGGAGCTTTTCAATAAAACCAGTCGCGTGAAACTCGGCTATTGGTTTTCTTTGCGGACGCCGAGTTGTAATTCCAATCGAACCGGGAGCCAAGACCAGTCGTGGCCGAACTACAAACCATGCAAATATGAAAAGCTTGTATAATACCCACCCATTATTGGGTAATTGAATAGATAAAGTACTGTTTATTTTGTTTATCAGCGTCAGTCCGCCCACTACAGACAATCTATTGGCAGTATAAAAGCTGTTTGATTGTATCTCCTCTCGCATCTTAATCTGTTTAATGCACTATTTTGTTTTCATCTCTACAATCTATCTTATGAATGTCGTCATTGTCAATTGCCTCCACAAAACCTTTAACTGTTCACCTACAAGTTTAAAAATTTACGTCAAAATAATAATAAGCGTTTCGTGTTCAGTGCCACGAATATCAATTCCATTTTATATAAATTGGATGTACAGTAAGTTTAATGATATGAAACACAAACCAATTTACAGTAAGCCTTCGAAGTTATTCGACTAATTAATTCGATTATCTTTCTTGATTCTTATCAAACATTAACCAGTCACTTATTGGAGATGATTTCAATTTAAAGCCAATAAAAGATTGTAATTATAATTTTATAATAATATAAATTGATGCGTAAATGTATGGACAAACAATTCAAATCATCAATTTATTGCGCATTAATTATAGATTTCTATGAGAAGGCGCCATTTAAAGTATGATCGATGAAATTTCTTCACATTATGCATCTAATTATAATAAAAACCGATATGAGGCGTGGAGGTCGGCCTGGCTGTTGGAATTGGGGACAAATTTCATAGTTCAAGTATGTTGATGTAATACAATTTTCTAGTTTATAATACAAGAAACATTAACGAGTAGTTAGGAGTAATAAAGAGGTATACATAGGTTTATAACACGAACCAAACTTGACGCCCACGAGCCGTTGAATTATGACGACAGTTGAAGTTATTGGATGTAGTGTAATGATATAAAGATGCCATAGATATATTAATGCCAAGGCTCATATTGCTTTGCAAATTCTATTATGGTACGTCTTTTGTTTTGGCTACGATGTTTTATTTATGACATTATATGAGAAAAATATTAAATTAATATCTAACAAAATGGCGTAGGTTTCACCCGATATGCTATAAACATTTGTATTATAAGTATTAGTCGTAGTCGTAGTAAAAGAGACATATCTACCTACCGTTGCAAAGTTGAAGAGAAAAGTTTAGTTTATTCCAGTAAGTAACTAAATGAGCAGCCGTTAATGCAGTTAAAGACGTAATCACAACAAAAGTTTATTACCTACAAATACTTTTACCATCTTCCTTATTTATTATTTATGACTCCGGAATTTCTCCATATGCACTAACCGCGTGACCAGTTCATAACTAGACCTTTATTCTAGTTCCAAACTAGTCAGGATAATCTCGATAAATGCATCAGAGTTAACTGGTAAATACGCCTAACCTACGCGGCTAAATCACCTGCGAATCGGGAACGTCAGTAAAACGGTGAACTATTTTTGTAAACGCAGGGATTATCATTTACAAAGGAAAACAGATGTATTCATACATATTACAAGACATATAAAAGTATGTAGTATGTTCATACATACCTATTACAAAGACATGGTGTTGTTCATGATTCATATCATGTTTAATATCCTATAAGTAAATGGTATTTGACTCATGCATTTTCGTGAGTCAAATACCGCGAAAACCTTTAACGTTAATAAACTATGTTGAAGTTGGGTGTGGAGTTTTTCTATGTAAAACATAAATATGTATTCAAATAACGATACGTATTCAGCGAATCGTATGAAAAACTCATGGAACGACCTACGAAAAAAAATGGTCAGTTCATGCACACATAAATGCAAAAGAAAAGTATGTTGTTCTACTGCACGCACTCTTCAGTGGTCACAGCTTAGGTTTAACTAAAAAGGCTTTATATAAAAAGTTAAATATTAGAATAGGCTCATAAATATTGTCGTTATTTGTAGCAGTAGGTATTCGCTGCATCACGGTCTCCGTGCACCGGTTACACGGGTGGCAAGCGAGCACACGGCCGGCCGCACGCGTACCGCCGCGCACACCGCTTCGACGATCACTACCACCATGACTCCACAATTTCTGCTCCATTTATGTTAAATTTTAAATTATCATATTCATTTACATAGCCAGCTTGTGGGATAAACGCTTCGTTCTTATTATCGGACCTAATTATTGGTCTTTGTGTTCAAATTCAAAAAGAACTTTATTCAAATCGAGTCACGTTGCGTAGGCGTTGTGGCGAAACAATCGAATAGATGATCCTTTCTATTGAATCGTTAAGATTAATAATTATGTTGTACGCCTATAAATGCAAACTCATACTAACATATCTCAGAATACAAATGGAAATGATATTTTAGAACACACATATTTTATTTTCACTAACGGAATACATTAGAAAGAACGTTGGGAGTCACATAAATCCTGCTATGGCAGGGGACGTCACATAAACTTGATTTATCTTTTGTGACGTAAGTTAACTCTTATCAAAACCGTAGGTTACAAATTCAACTCAACGAAAATATTTTTATAGGTAAATTGAACGTAAGCAGTTTCAGAATATAATAAAGGTTTTTACCTGACTTTAAGTTATTGGTTTTCGTAATTGCTCTTTGAATTGAATTGAATTATTGAATCTTTTGGAATGGCTGACTGAATATTTAATAAATGGATTGGATACAAACCTTAAATTTTGCAGTAAAAGATATATGTAGTTAGGTAATTTAAAATCTTTTGGCTATTTAGATTAACTTCTTTGATTTAAAAGATCAGAAGATCTGACAAATCCAAACATAATATAATAATACATTTTGAACATATAAATAGGATTAATTTTAATAATACTAACCCAGACATTCTCATTAGTGGCAACAACCTAATGAAAACATCAAGTTACTTTGAGAAACAAAAGCACTTTCCAGCCCATTGGCGATTGCTTGAACTCAAACAAAATAATAAGTTAAACAATCAACACTGTATTTGCATATTACGTTTGCCATCTCATATTTATTCTGCTAAGTGTTGCGAATAAATACACCGATTGACGATAAAAAGCTGTGACGTAAGTTAAATGTTATTCAATAAATCCAAGTATCGTACGATATAAAATCGTTTAGTATATTTTTGTAATAAAAACTTTGTTCGAAAGGTTTTCAGTTTAAGAGTTTACTCGTTGACGTAGTCTTGCTGGAAATCTTTGAGAAACTTCAGAATTACTTTCGTTTCATTTTATATTCTGTGGACGGTCGATGTGATTCGTGACCATTTTTAATTTGTACTTTTGGTTTGCGAGTTCTTTTTACTAACACAGTCTTATTGGTTTAATTTACAGAATACGGTTTTTATTCCTTTTCTTGGTCAAATTAAAAAAGTCCCTTTTCTGAATGATGGCTCGACTTTTTTGGTCGGTCAAAGTAGAAACCTCTTTAGGCTATTCTTCATCTACCTGAAATAACTGCAATTATAAAG
This sequence comes from Helicoverpa zea, assembly GCF_022581195.2. NCBI lineage: Eukaryota > Metazoa > Arthropoda > Insecta > Lepidoptera > Noctuidae > Helicoverpa > Helicoverpa zea. Next base: position 8,776,701 of record NC_061452.1, on the reverse strand, counting down.
TCGTTAAGTCCTAGAACTCTAAACATTAATCATTTTAACTTAACTGCTTTATTCCATTATAATATTTGTATATAAGTATACCTACCTATAAAGACGTAAGCAAATAGTTTTGCAGCAAGGGGTTAAATTACGGAAAACGTTCAAAGCCACGGCTACACACAACAAGAATGCTTTGAGCATGTAATATTCCCGCTCACGGGAAGGGAAAGTGTCAATTAATTGAAATTACATGCAAATTATATCGTGCATTACGCACGTGAGCAATAGTTTCAATTTAATTGCATTAGAAGTTCACGGCGCCGTCGCTGTTCTAATTTGCCTGAGGCCATAAAATTGCAATTAGCTACAAATACGTTTCTTGGTAAAATACCTGATCACCGGTTCTAATTAGCCAGTTAACTTGTGAACAATAATAATTTCAATTTACCGCCACCGCAGCTGAGGGTTATATAAAACACTCATGTTTACTACCATCGATTTACATAAATATTTTAAAAGTGGGTAACTCGATCTAATTACAACGGTTTAATGTGTAGCTACACCACTATTAGACATTATAAATGCAAGCTGTTATTGCAATATACGAGGGCGGGTCAATAAGTCCGTGACTTTTTGAATTTCTGACCTCTTTACTGAAAAAGCAACACTACTCCTGTTAACAGGCATCTATGAGGTGACTCCTGACAAAATTTGAACTTGCTGCGTCAGTTAGATTGTGTTTGACAGCTATCTTTATCAGACTACCCAGTAATCTGAGGAAACAATGGAACAAAGTGAATTTCGTGTGCTCATTAAGCATTATTTTTTGCGAAAAAAAACCATTACCGAAACCAAGGCTAAGCTTGATAAATACTATGGGGACTCTGCACCATTGATTTCAATCGTAAAAAAGTGGTTTACTGAATTTCGTTGTGGCCGTATAAGCACTGAAGATGCCGAACGCCCTGGACGCCCAGTTGAAGTCTCTTCACCCGAAACAATCGAAAAAATCCACGGTATGGTGTTGGCCGACCGAATATTGAAAGTGCAAGAGATTGTGGAAGCCGTAGGGATCTCGCATGGCTCAATGGTTTCAATTTTGAATGATCACTTGGGCATGAGAAAGCTTTCCGCAAGATGGGTGCCGCGTTTGCTCACAGTCGACCACAAACGCATTCGTGTAACAACTTCACAGGAAGGTTTGGCGTTGTTTGATCGCAATATGGAGGAGTTTTTGCGCCGTTTTGTAACAGTGGACGAAACATGGATCCATCACAACACACCAGAGACCAAAAAACAGTCAAAACAGTGGGTTTCTAAGGGTGAATCGGCACCAAAGAAGGCCAAGGTGAGTTTGTCAGCCAATAAAGTTATGGCGACTGTTTTTTGGGATGCACGCGGAATAATCCACATTGACTACCTTCAAAAGGGAAGAACAATCAATGGGGAATATTATGCCACCTTATTACCTACCGCTTCAAATACGATTTGAAAAAAAAACCGAAATCATTTGGCCAAGAAAAAAGTTTTTTTCCACCAAGACAATGCAAGTACACATGTGCAGTTGCCATGGCAAAAATCCATGAATTCGGCTATGAATTGCTCCCTCATCCGCCCTATTCTCCAGATTTGGCTCCGAGTGACTACTTCTTGTTCCCAAACCTGAAGAAATGGCTTGGTGGAAAAAGATTTGACTCCAATGATGAAGTCATCTCGCAAACAAGGGCCTATTTTGAGGACCTCGACAAATTCTAATTTTTGAAAGGGATAAAAAAATTGGAGAAGCGTTGGACAAAGTGTATAGAGCTCAAGGGGGACTACGTTGAAAAATAAAATGATTTATTTATCAAAAAATCTGTGTTTTATTCCAAAAGTCACGGACTTATTGACCCGCCCTCGTAAATAAACGTTTAAAGTAAAATTTCAAGTATTACGGGGTCAACGTTAAAGTAAGAGCAGTTTGTAACAAACTTCGCTGCAACCATATGTTACTTATTTATGCTAAATAAAAAAAAACGCAATTTAAAAAGAAATAAGTTTTGAATAAAAGTTTAGCTTTCTATGCAATATTACCTACATACCTGCTGGCAGTTTATTCATTAATTAAAATATTTCCAATAACGCATTCACATTTGATCCAGCTCGAACTTAAACTTCGTATCCTATACGACCAACAAACCAACGACTCAACTAACAGCAAGTTTACTTCTCAAAAGTTTCATATTCCTCACAAATGCACCATAGACTTCACCCTCTTTTGTTCTGGAACCACCAGCTTAAAAACCTAATGCGCTACCAAAGCCTAATATTTGGCTTCGTTTAATCTAGTAACATTGTACACGTTAATTGACACTGGTTACTTTACGTGCCTAGTTCACCGTACACTTGAATATTCATGCGATACTCGCTTGGCTGGCGGCTCCTCTCGCCTCATATTAAGACATTGTTTTCAATTTGTTATAATCCGTATAGAGATGTGAGCTTGATTAATGACATTATTATGTTAATGGATGTGGGATTTGAATATTTTGATGGAATTTGCAAATTGGTTTGATCAATTTTTGAACCAATTTTGTGGTTAATGCAAAATTTAATTTGTTTTGCACATAATTTATAATAATGAAGTTTATGTAACAGTGTAAATTAGCTGTGTGAACGACGGTGTTTTCACACTAGCGGATTTTCCAAATGATTTTTCCGCGCGTCGACGCTCTTTTCAAATCAAATGAAAACGAGCGTACAGGCGAAATAAAATACGCTAAGTAATGTAAAAAAAAACATAAACGGCGAAGTGTCCAAATAAAACATTTGATGCACTTTTCTAAGTATTTCGAATTCTCCCAAGTATCTCAAACACATATTAATTTCTAATCGAAATTCAGCAGCCTTACAATGCGCTTAAGCGGGCTTACTGCGGATTTAATACATCACAACAACTTTAACAAGACTTAAGAAACTTTCCAAGTATTTAGTTTGCAATTCGCTATCAAATGTTTTATTAGATCATCTTGTATTTTGTAATTGAATCGAGAACTTTTCTAATATATTGGACGAGGGCTCCGCCACATTGAATGCAACGCAAGACTGAACACCGACCTAGGTATTTGTGATTTTATGCCACGTAGTTTCGCGACAAATTCTAAATTATGTGACAGGCTCAGCGAGCATTATCTGTGTAATAGAAGTACGTTTGTAGTAACTGACTTTATCAGCTAAGTAGGAACGAATTAGGTATTAGGTACAGCTAAACATGAAATATGCGGCAGTTATCTAAAAGCTACAATGATTATTATAATATTATGAAGTGTAATTCCAATATCTACAATATCAAATTTCTAGACGGGAAAGTACTTATCCAGATAAATTAAACTCTTTAAGATTTTAAGTAGTTTTGTTGCAAAGCAGCAGCGACTAGACATGCAACAGTATTTTTGTATTATGTTTTATTTGTCTATTATGATTATCTGGCAAGATCTTATAGTTTAGCAGGTTTACGCATAATAGACAAACACTGATGCGTATTAAATAATATCTACAACAATATAATGTAATCAAAGCAGTTTGTCACAACAAAACACTATCAAAGCTCGATCTACTTATACTATGAGTCAGACAGTTACCTATCATGAGAGAAATATCTTGTGGTACCCAATTTCACAAGTTTGTATTGCCAAATCAGTACGCATGTTGTGTAGATCAAACAGTCAGCCGCTGACCTCACCCAGTGACCAGCTCATTCACGTGTACCTAGCCGACCAACCATAAAACAAATGTTTTTCGCAACCATATCTGTGGTACCGACAGGAGTGTGCCAGTATCTCTACCGAATTATGAGTTATCTTTAGTAATAATTTTAGTATGGCTAGATTAAAAGTCAGAAGTGTCCGAACATTAGTGCGATAGACAATTTCAGGACAAACCTTGCTTTCGCCCATTCCATAAATGGGCTTCAAGGCTTGATAAGCTTAAGTAATGCGTTATTCGATTTTATAAGTAAATATAAACACACAGGTGCATGCGTATTTTATGAAATAAATTACACATGGTTTATAAAATAAATGTTACTTTTCAAAAAAAATCACTAACAATTTATTTACAAACTAAATACCGACTGATACCTAAGTTTTTTAAAAACAATTTTAGTTTTAGAATGCGCGAATTTTTCACTAAAAAAAGCATTTTTTCAGTAACCTACAACAGAACATATCGACGCTTGGATGATCTAAAAAAATATGAATATCAAAAATAATATGTCGGTATTTTTTGGGTTCGCGGTAGGAAGTGATGCGCGCTGACACGGGACGGCCGGGATCCGACTTCCGACCGGCATCCGGTTCGGATTGTATGTACGTACTTGCATATTTGTACGGTTCAGTGTGTGTTTGACAAATAAAATCAACTCGTATCATTTGAGGGTTACGTCCGTTAGTTTGGTGTTTTAGATATTTGGAATACCTATACCTACTTACTGGTGTTGAGGTAAATAATTATGAGGTGGTAGTTAATTAATTAAGTAGTCTAAGCTTTAAAAAATATATAATTGTGTTTTTTAGTTATTTAATGTAAGCAAGGCTTTAAGTCCAAGGTCTTTATTTGTTGTTTTTAACGCATTTAGGTCAGAGAGAGCAATTACTGCATATTGTTCAATTTATACAGATTATACGCAATAAGCACTTTAATTATAGACATTATAACGGATACTAACACCTAAACATGGCTTAATATATCGCATCAAATCAAAATCAATGTGATTTTCCAGTCACTAACCACAGTAATTACCTAACCAATACTGACGTCATCATTGTGGCGATATTACACTAATTTGGGTAAAGAAGTCTTTCAAAGTTTGACGTAATAAAAAACTTGAAAATAGTTAGAATATTTAATAATTAATTATAATATGTCGATTAAATGAATATCTACCTAAAAAAGTTTGATTTAAAAATATTATACCTATGGATTCAAAATGGAATATAGGTAGGATGCACTTTTTTGTTATGGGGAACAAAATATACACCTTCTTTCAAAATTATCACCATGTACAAGCAGAGTACATAAGTTTATTTATTTATTTATTTAGTAAGGTACACCAACGACATTTGTACAGATAGCTTAAATTTTTATAAACATTTATCCTCCATACAGTGCAAAAACGTCACTTAAAGGTGTACACACCATTTTTGGAAAGTAATTAATTTTAATAAATAAATAATCTTAATTAATTACATAATTTAATTCATAAGTACCTTACACCTACAATATTACCTCACAAACTATCTCCAAGGTGCGGCATCACGGCGCAAAACTGCAGTAATTGTTCCAGCCGTGACTGAAGTTTCAGCGCTGCAGCCGTTCAAGATGAGTATTTTCACAGCACTGAGAGGAAGCCACGAAAATTAATTTCCATTGTTACTGCAACACGTCTCGGGAATGAATGATTTTGTCAAAATACGTGTCGGAATTTCGAAGTTATTTTAACATTGCTTTGTTAATTTCTGATAACTCTTTTGCTGGCAGAGTTGTGCTTGACTAAGTATAAGTAGAAAAAACTGATACTTAGTAAATAAGGTCTAAGTTTTTAGGACAGGCTTCTGAAGAAAATAGTTCCATTGTATGTAAATGTTTAGCACAAATAGCATGAAATTCCAAGATGGCCAATGCTGTTAGCGTATCGGCACTATGCCTGGTGCTTTCCCGTCATCAATTATTTAAGAACTTATCTATTCTGGTCCCTACGATCTTAAACTGTTTAATGGAGACTATTCTATGCCTAGCTTCAACTAAATAAATACTAAAATTCAGCCTCCATTTCAACTTTTATTTGCTGAAAAGTTTTATAGCCATGCCAACAGCTTTAATACATCGGACATTTTATTTTAAGAGTTAATCCCAGTCATCAAACGTAAAAGATTATGTGAAATAAAGGCAAAGATAAAAGACAACGTTCAAATAATAGAAGTGAAATGGAATATTTCTTATTCCATAACAGTACGATGGCAACGATTTTATGGCTATTATGGCTGGTTCTCAACTACAAAATGACCCTAGGCTATGCTTTCTATTACAACTGCTTTCTAAATAAAACGTTAGGTTTCTCACAACATATTTTCTCGTAGTTTTATTAACGCTTACAGAGAACTAGAGCCATCTTTTCCTATTATAACTATTCACTCATCCTTACCAAAAATCCGAAAGTCATAACGAGCCTCTTTCTCAGCAGTACATCTGTCATAATTAATGAACAAAGTCTCGGCGGCTCCATTAACTTAATGAAAAGACGTCAAATTGTCTGTCAATCATCAGTTTGGTATCCTGACCGGCCGCCATATAGCACGGGACAGCCGAAACGATATTAATTATGAATGTAATCAGTTTCATGGATTACCGCCACATTATAATAATACGTTAGCTCCGATATCCTGACAGACCCATGTCTATTTATATCAGGCCGTAATTATTATTTCAGCTAGAAATATCGGGTATTTTCTTAGATTCATACTTAATTTGGAATAGAATATTTTCACCGCATCATTATTAGAATTTCTATTCGTGTAGGTTTCACTTATGTAAAGTATTTTACAAATTAATTTTGCTTTTGAATAAAATGCTATTTATAGTACCTAACTGCCTAAACAATCGTAGCGTATATTTCCTGAGTAATATAGCGGTAATATACTCGTTTAAATAAGGCTGTACTCACATGATGTAGGTGCTTAGCAAGTTATTTATCGGCCAACTGGACTCGGCACGAGCTATAAAGCAGAGTACACAACCCGCGCAGTCATAACATAATCGAACACTGCACTGATATACAGATGGCGCCATATCGCGAAACTACGAACACGCTCGTAAATATATCATTTCGCGATTAATCGATCATAAAGTATGGTATAAACACGTCTAAGACCAATAAATAATTAAACACGTCGGACAGACACGCCGCGACGTGTTGAACGAATAATAAAAATCGTACCGGCCCATTAATCTTAAGATTTATAATTTCTACAGCTATAAAACTGATGGTGTAGAAACACATATTAAGCGGATTATTTAAACAAGACGTCGGAAGACATGTCGCATTAATAATACTGATATATACTACGCTTATACACACCCTGATTAAAGATTACAGACTGAATTACCAAATTCCCTCGGAATCAGTGAAATCACCGAGCTTAATTAACTTGGCGCGGAGTATAATACTACTGCATCTATGTATTATCCTGTTATCAGAGCGGTGTTTAGAATCCACAAAATCTGCCACAAACCGACAGTGGAGGCCCCTTATATCCGATCATTAGGCTAATGATGTCAGCTTATACAGCGATACGACCTTATTATTGCTTAACTAACTCGATTAATAAAGGACGTGCAATCCCTTACAATCGTTGCTACTTTACGCTAAGAACTTTGTGTTTTCAATCGCTGATCTAAAGCGAGACATTTGCGTGCAACGCTACCTTCAAACCAGTTAGTGAATTGAATATTTAAAGGCAACAGAAGTGTATTATGATGAGGTAGTTCGCGTGATATTGAAACGTACACCGTGTTGAGGCATGTTCGCTGAGCATAGCTTACACTTACCATCGTGGACTCTAAAGCCTGTGCTGTAGCCTGTAGCTAACAACATATTTTTTTCCTATTATGTCTAACCATTTTACCGCTTGACACTTAATATCTGTAATTATTAAAAATAAATTTTATTTCTTCTTGTAAATTGTTTGAGTCAACCCGCCATCACGCTCTCAGGACATAAACGTTATTGACAAGCCACTTTCCCAATAATTTATCGTAGGCAGAAGGAAATAGCATAACGTAATAAAATACTCCGTTCAATATTGTTACAATAATAAGCCTAATTGTGCAAAGAACATAAACTTTATGACTGCATGACCGTTAATATTTGATATTGTATCCGGACAATAATTATTAAGTATAAAGCCGCACCCACCTAAGCTCAGGTATCGTAACAATTTTATATAATTACAGTTTACACACTATATCTACCTAAGAACATCCGTCAAATTATGAAGCAGAAATAGAGTCTCACAGTTTATATTTATTTGTTAGAAATCGCCAGAAAGTGAGTTCACGAATAATGGCGTTAACGAACGCGTGGGAAACCGCTATATCATTTCTAAGTTAGAATCTAAGTACAATATTGTACAATTTCTAGCACGATGCCTATTGTACTATGAGTGTGCGTTAAACCGGTGCTACAAACATCAAAATTATAACATACCTACACTATTACACATGAATCCTGTATGTACATAATCTATCACCTTATCACTACGTATTTTTAAGATAATACGGTCCTTATTATTTTTAAAGAACTGCATCACTATTAATTTACTTATTCTTGAACTGCGCACCCATAAAAGAAAATTAAGTATTAAATAATTACTTAATATATTGTAAATATCAACATTTAGTCTTACACATTCACTCTGTCTGGCGTGTCTTGTTAGAAACCGCAGACGGGTCTTGCAGTAACCTTGTATACAAGTGAAGTTTGTCTGGTTGTCCACTCGATCGACTACGTAATTAATTGTTCATGGAAATAAACCCGCAAATCACCAACACATTTTTCTTATTTTAGCAAACTTGCTGATTAGTAAATAGTTTATTTGACATGACTCAAATAGATGTTTTTGTCTACTGAAATAATAAAGTTTGAAACTCGAAATGTTATCTAAAAACGAAGTCAGCAAATAAAACCGTTGTTATCTGCCATAATTCTACTAAGCAAAGAATGCACTAAGCAATTTTATTAAACTCGAATGTCCTGAAAATATTAGAAAAAGATTCAACACGTTCTTAATTTTATTGCGATGGTCTCTTGATTTTGTTAAATTCTTAGATAAAAACAGTTTTTTTTTTAGTTTTGTTAGCGAGGTAAACACTTTGGACTTGATTGACTACGTCAAAGGCATCAGTTTACAGTCACCAAATATTTGATGGAAGAGTATCATATGGACATCTAAACGGCTATTAATTTCACACCTGCTAGTGTTAATTGTGACGTCTGTCGAGACATATAACTCAAATCACTTGGACATAATTAGATGAGTTTAACATGACTTTATCGGCATGACTCATCGATAAGCATATCCCATTACTAGAAGATGATATGAAATGACAAAATTGAACCATGTTGAGAGCTAGATTAGACCTTTAAAAGCATAACTGAGTCTATATAAATACAAAAACTAAGTTATTTTAAAAAAATAAGAGTTTGTTATCTGTACCATCAAATAAAATGGATATCTCAAAAAAAGCCAAAAAGCAATGCGCTTAATCGCTTCGATAGGGAAGCTGCGGGCTCGATATTACTTCCATACTATTCAAATAGATCATTACAAGAGCATTTACACCATCGACCGTTGGGAACGCAATGCATTTATACAATATTACCCATGTAGTGTGTTCACTGTGTTTATATCACGGAGGAAGGAAACATGAGCAGAGATGCCTTAAGCCAGGTAGGTCAAACGTCTTCTTTCAGATCAAATACATACATGGTTTGCGTGACCAAGACGATCAGTTACTTGTGACCTGAGGAAGCTTTCGGGTTCCTTGAGACATATAGACTAGTTTTGAAAAATAATGAGCGGTTTCCAAAGAAGGCTGAGGACGAAGACGGAGAAGGAGGAGGAAGGTTGAGGACGAAGCCTTCCTTGTCCCCCGAACACAAGCATTTTGGCAAAGCTAATTTCTTAGGAGATTGTCCATTATGACATCTCTTGTCGCTTACTATATATATGTAGTTGTGTACAATTTGTACATATGTAGTGACGCAGCGATCTTCCATGATCGTAGCAAGAGATAAACGAAGCCATGGATAGCAGATGTCTATTCTGGATTATAGGTCGTTGTGAATAATGCTTGCGCGTGGGCCTCATATAGGTACATTGTTTTATCTTTTAAATTGCCGTGGTCTCGTAATTTAGCCTGTATAATTTATTTACCAATTTTATTTATTTCATTGACACAAGATTTTTTGACACTAAAAGTGCGCAAAATAATGATTGTGCCCTTTTTAAATTAGTACCACAGTGTACCTAAATGTTCAATTTGAAACCCGTTTAAAGAACCGCAGTCTAAAATAAATGTTGTTTGTATCTGTCTGTTCACTTAATAACATTAACCTAATGAGGCTATGTCGTAATATAAATCACTGTGAACGACTGTAGTCATTACACTTTTGCCCTCGATTTCTACAGTTTACTGGCTGAAGTTTTGTTGTACCTACCTAATGCCTTATTTACTTAACTAACGGGCATATCAAAAGCATTCCTTGAAATAGGACGTGATAACAAATTCTTTACTAAACTTTCTCAGCTAAAACACTTCGTATAATTCGTAGCTCTGAAAAACCGATATAAAATAATGCTTCGCCATTGGACTGAATAATCAGAAATGTAATAATATTTACCGTTTGGTACCGTCGAGCTTATCGTAAGCCCTTACTGAATTAATCGACCTTGGGAGTCGATTAATTTATATAATGCGCTTTAAAGATAGGCCACCATCAACGTCGGCTTCAAGCCGGGCCTCATTTACACGGGTGATTTACGAGTTCACACACCGGACCCGATCTCACTTAGCAATGATTTATGCGCAACATCTCCCCCTGCCGAGTTAAGCGCATTATCGGACCACATGCCCTATCAACTTTGTAAACCGTTTAAACATTTAGTCAAATACGCCAGCTGCTACGGTGTGATAGGCGGTCATAACATAAAAATAAAGATACCTTTGTGTTCGTAAACGTAGTAAAACGATCGTATTTTGCTCTGTAGTTTTTTATTCGAATTTTAAATTATTACCTACATCTATGTTGCATAAATGTATGTTTATTTGTAGGAATATGAGAAGTCTGGCAAGAATTTATTCGTAGTTGGCACGCATTGTACCGCACGTGCAATGCACGCTATTTGGCGCAGTGACGGCTCCCTCGAGACACCCTCGAGACGGTATGACGACAACCCCCAAAATATGTTTTCCACTCTAGCAAAGTAATTTCTAACACTGATTTTGAAAATGGAAATCTTACAAACTTAATAGGTATCTGTAATATAAATAAAAGTCCTTGATCTTGGGTTACTTGAGTTTTATTTCACCACACACATTCACTGTACCACAGTTACATAGTCGACCCATACAAAGGATATGGAAAAAGACAGATGACAGATCATAGCGGAAGTTATTATATTAGTGACGTACTAATTAGTATTACTAATTAGTGATGTTACAACATCCCCCCTGTTAAGTTTAAATTAACCCTTGACAAACAATAGACTTAAGACTATGGACTGACTTGACAAAAATTGACTTTATTATACATAGTTATGATAGACAAAGGTTTTTACTTAATTATGACTTAATTTAGATTACAATTATATACTTAATCTATTTCTTCTATTAGCCTACGAGAAGGCTTTACAAATCGACCTGAACGTGTGACAATTTGACTACTTGAGGATTGAGATGAGAGTTCTTGAGGTCCAGCCTTCTGACTGTCACCATCCTCTCTCCCCTGCGACGATCAGTGTTGTTGCCAGTTCTCGCATCTTCTGATATGTCAGATCAGGTTCCTGGAGTAGTCTCTGACGTACATGCGCTAAATCCATATGCAGATTTGCAATGAAAATATCCCTGATGAGCGATTCCCTGAGTGTTCCAAATTCACAATCTTGGCTTTTGTTCTCCAGATCTGCTAGGAATCCTTCGATCGACTCGGATTTCTGTTGCTTTCTGGTGAAGAACATGTGACGGCACATGGTTATGTTCCTTCTGGGCTCAAAAAAATTTTGAAATTTGGACTTGACTTCGGCAAGCGTGGTCTTCTCAATGGTGAGGTTGAAAGTATTGAATATATTTAAGCCCTTTTCACCTATGAGATGCAACAAGATAGCTATCTTACGCTTTTCGGGTGCCTTATCCAAACCCGTGGCCAACAGATACAGCTCCAACTGCTGCCACCAGCGTTTCCACGCCTCCGCATTATTATTTGTGGAATCTGACGAAATTTGCAGTGATTTTATTTTGCTGTTAAGGCCTTGGACGCCATTATGGTCGCCCACGCCGCATGGCTCGGAACTCGACTGGTCCATTTTCGCGACCGACTATCTTCCAGACTTCGACTTTTTTTTACTTGAGTTCTTCTTGACTTCTGACACCATGTAGTATAAATGAAAGTCCTTGATCTTGGGTTACTTGAGTTTTATTTCACCACACACATTCACTGTACCACAGTTACATAGTCGACCCATACAAAGGATATGGAAAAAGACAGATGACAGATCATAGCGGAAGTTATTATATTAGTGACGTACTAATTAGTATTACTAATTAGTGATGTTACAACAGTATCAATAAGTAAAAAATAAGGAATAAAAAATAAGGGTAAATAAGGAATAGGTTATCAAAAAGTTCTTAAACTTTGTAAAGCAGCACTTTTTATTAGTGCTATCATTAATCTTTAAAACAAAACATAATTTAAGTATAAGATTAAAAACAAAACTTAAAAGCAATTATGTTTAAAACTTTGAAAAGGTAATAAATCCTGAAACTGTCTGCAAAACTTCAAGTCTTATACAAACAATAAATACTCTTAAACTTTGTAAGTAGGTACTATTCACAATAAATTCGGGTCGATCGACCCGCAAAGGACATAATAGTCGACAACAATTTGGGTCCGAAATATTGCACTCATTACTTACCCGCGATGGTCACGAAATACAAACGCGAAATCACGGAGCCATTCACTCGCGCCAGTAAATTAAGTCTATCAAGCTCGAACGTAATTCTGAAAGTTCACAGCAATCATATTTAGCGTGCATTGAAGCGTATCGAGACTTGCGCATTGACATCATTGCGCTAAGGAGACATAAACTGTCATGTAAGCGGCTTTCAATTTATAAACAAGCCGGTTGCTTTGACAAAACGCACACGCCGCATCGCGTAGGTGACAAACGCCTTGACTTCTCCTGCACTAACGAACGTACAACTTTGAGGAATTACTATCACCATTGACGTGTATTAAGACTGCGAGACTTAATTACGAAGGCAGTTAATGTACACACGTTAATTAACATTTTTAATTAGGTTAGGACGTTGGCGTGCAGTAGTCGACTGCTTTTGTTTGTTCGACTAATTCAGTGCATACCCATAAGTTTTACTTTGTGGGGAACGTTGTTCAAACGTACAGTAGGTAATTTACATTAAAGTTAGGATGATATTCATTTATTCAGAAACAACCACTTTAACTTGCTAACCTGGTTATGGTAGATTTGATAATTTACCCTCCTGCACCACGCAGCCGTTGCAACCTTTGTGGCACCATTTAGGATTCGTCAATTTGGACAAAAATTATAACTGTCTCTCAACTGCTACGAGTCAAATTAGTTCTATTCTCTTTTTTAATGAACCGGATAAAGTGACGTTGTTTTTTCTAATTATATTTTCAAGAATGTATTCTTTAGCTACTTTTCACGTAACTCGGTATAGGAATCTATTACCAGGCAAGGTTTCCAAAAATATACAGAAACAAGTAAAGCATTCAATGAATTTTGAAAGGCGTATTCCATAGAATAATATAACGGCTTCCGACACGAATCGGATAGAAGCCCGTTTTTCATTACAAGTTGAGCAGAATCCGATGCGTACACATTAACTTTACACTTAATAATGAAACAGTAATAAAGGCTACGAGCTATCAATTACGAACAATTATGTACGACATCAGAAACAATAATCGGCACAATCGCTTTAAATTGGATAGCGTAAATCCTCATGGTGTTAATTGCTTTATTTATGTCACTTATAAAACCATGCGGATTTTACTGTGGCTATAAGTACACGAAAGCGTATTTCGTAACTTTTGATATTATTATAAACTACTGGGAAAATGTCATGTACTTACCTAATACCTTACTATCGGAGTACATTTCTATCGGTGAATTGAATACTACGTGCGAATCGAAGTTGTAATGAATCATTACTAAGGATTAAGTTAGAGTATTTGAACAGTGAATTTATTTCACTGTCCAACATAAAAACAAATGACACCAAGCCTTATTGGTATTGTTTGTCTAACAATGGAATTATAGCAGATTCACAACCGGCAGTCGCAAATATGGTAGCTATTGAATATTTCCTACTAGTAAGTCAAGTGCATATATTATTATTACTGCGACATTCCAGCTCATTTACTATCGAGAAAGATTTGCTACCTGATTTAACTGAAATATGAAAATAACGTGCTAATATGCTTTTGTTCTTCAGAATAATAATCTCGACATTTATGTGTATTGGGCCGAGCTTTATAGTTTCTGAGGTAGGTAAAATTGTAAGTATAGAACACACAAGTCATATAGAAATGTTATTTGAGCATATAGGTATATATTAGGTATGCATTTTTTTATAAACAACTTAACAACCAAAGTAGGAATCTCTGAAAAGATAGGGACTTAAGCTCGAAATGTTCACTAAGAATTTTTCTCTTCTATTTATAGTCTTAAGATAAAATACGTAAATATTAACGAGGCGTAAGTGGTGGTCGTCGAGAAATACCTAGTGTAGGCACTTGACACATATCGGCATTTATCTCGGCGGGTTAATTTTCCGGGTCAGGCGGGAGCGGCGCGGCGGGCGGCCGGCCTCGGATGAATTCAATCAGAAGCAACAACCTAAGCAATCTCGACGCCGACGAAAACGATTGCGGACGAGTGTGTATTGAGTTGACCGCCAGACGAGGACCGTCGAGGGCCCTCACCTCGACCGCAAACTTGTGCACTGACAAAACTATTTATTCCTCAGAATATCTACTTCAATATCACACAAATACTCACTTTTGAGTCGACGCTAAGCGGAATCCAAAATTTAATTCTGTACTCACTTAAATGCCATTCAGCATAAGTACTTGGCAAACTTCAATATACAAAGAGTCCGTCATAAAGTATAATACGAATCTGTAAAGCCGGCTTTTCATTTTTGTTTTGTCTCGGTTTAACCGCGGGTTTGCCGTCATAATAATATAATGTTGTGAATACAAGTGGCCGCCACCGTTTACTTCAGGGCTGCGGGCAACGGTTTAAGTGAAACAGACAGCGAACCACTTAACCTTCGTCTCGTATTTAAAGGAGGACTAGACGTTGAACCTGCCCACTGTGCTCGTGAATATGAGGTAAAACAAAAAGGGACCCAATTGACTACCTTTATTTTTCACGGCGAAGTCTACCTGTGAAGGTAAACATGTGTGTAATACAAAATGTGTTCGAGCAATTTGAGGTTGGCTGCGAGGAATAGGGCTGTACTGTACATACCCCGCGTCTCTAATGGTTCTGGTTTGCGAAGTATGTAGGTTCTTGTGAGTAGTAAAATTCTAATTACTTACCGTATTAATCACCTACCACGAATCTATGCGTTGTGGCATCATCAAGTAGGCAGTCCTGGAAAGACTGGTCGGGACACAGTCCGTACATAGCATGCGTAATCGCTCACAACTTAGTGGTAATCAATGGCCGCTAAAGTGTCACCGATCCTTGTAGACGTGGAGACGCTCGATAAATTGACTCAATTATTTTACTTTAGAAAGTGTCTGCCTGTCTGTGACCTTAATATAACTTCCATTCATGTTAGTGGGCGCGTGCATACAATATTGTGACTGTTACATTTATCTAAATTATTTATTACAGTATGGAGCTCGACTCCAAAGGTTTATAACAAACCAATTGTGTGGAACTAAAAACTACTCGCATCATTTTATCCCACACTCCATTTAAATGTAAGCTTCAAAGAAATGGTGCAGAAATCGGACAAGTATACAGTTGATATGTTTGCAGGGCAAGAGAATGGATCATAAAGCAAGTCAGTCTTACGTGAGTTTCTTTATATCTCAGATCAGAATAGGCGAGCGCAACTGATATAGACGAGACAAAGCTACGAATGTCACCTGCAATTTATTAAAAGGTTATACCTACAACGCTAGAATAAAAAAGTCAATTGAAAAATTAAGGAACAAAAGGTAACAAATCAACAGATGTTTTACGACTGGTATCATATAACAATTGCCACAAAGTAAATCTGAACCGTGTCACTATTGATTGCACAATATTATGCTTTCGAGAAAAGACTTGATGTTTAGCACCATAAAGATTTGTTGGATGGAGCAGTAAAACCTTATACAGTTCAATAAAAATATGTTAGTATATGAGGCACACAATGTGCGACCACCTACGATATGGTTTTATTGTCATCACGGAGTTGCTCCGGTAATAATATGTGAAACAGAATACCATACAGTTGCAGTACCAAAATTATGTAACATCGTAACTTTACTCGCTTTTATGATAAGCGAACTGATTTTGTTTTACTTTATTTTATGGCTTGTAACTACCGAGATCAACTTTTAAACTACAACTTTCCATTGCTATGAATGGAGGTAGAATTTCCATTTACTTTTAATTTTCTTTGCGGTTGAAGTCGGTGCAAACGCGGCAAATCTCCTTGAATGATTTTACTTTCCCTTTCAGGTTTTGTTTCACCATAAGGATTCCTCAATTCATATTCTCAAGAATTATTGATGGCTGAATTCAAGCACAGATGTAATTTATTCAATTCGCTGGCATAACGACCGAGATCCGGCTAGTTCACGGGACGGTTTAAAGCTAACTAATTTGGTTAATGTTAGTGATGGAAATTTGTGCCAGGAACGTTTTCGCTGGCGCTAATATATGGAACTGACTAGTCGGATTTCAGTTGGAAATGGGTTTAAACGTTTTGCACGTTACGCTCATTAATCTTGTCCAGTTATCTTGAGGGGGAAAGCAATTTAGTCACGCTAGCTTTATAGATCTTTAATGCACTCCTTCGACTTGTAGATAACAATGTTTTACAATTAATTGAAATTGTTTTGTTTGTGGTGCTGATATTTTTCAATTGCATAAATATGGTTCCTCAAAATGTATACGAGAATTACTATTATTAAACCATTTCGGGTTAAATAAAACTAGTGAGACTCGAGTTCTGGGTACTTCACATGACCAGAGGGCTGGCCTAGTTTTCGGACAAAGATTCAGTATAATTGCCATCCATGACAATGCAGCCGGCATTTTGGGCACGTTACCCGCTGACCGCTATAGACGAACATTTTGATGCCTAATATTTTTCTTTTTGCAAGAGGCTTTTTGTATGTAGCCTGCCATACACATATGTAGTTTTATAATGCAATTTTACTACTTATCTTATTTTTCAATCTTCCGACATTCGAATTATTTTTCCAATTTCTCAAAATAACCAGTATTTTCGTGTGCAAGTGTGCACAAAGCTCGTCTTAGATCATCACTTCTACGAAATGTGAGTTTAATCGTGTAACAACAGTATATTGACTACAAAACACTGCCCGTAACATATCAAACAAAGCACAATAACTCGACTCAAAGCTTTAAACACCAACTTATGATGAAACATTTAGACATAAACGACGTAGTAAACAATTGTTTCTGCAAAACATAAAGCAATCCTACACATCACATCTACCCGCGGCTATATCTATCGGAAGTTGGTCAATAGATGACCACATACCATATAAATGTCATGCTGTCTTACCTACCTGCCGCATCTTTGCAGTCTTCTGTTTGTTACTACTTAACTAACATTTCATGAATAACAATTCACGATAATATTTCAACTGTATCAAGACGTTCTTTTTCAAAAATATGTAACTTTTAACGAGTATTGATGACTGCGAACACCTTTCACTCGATGTGAAATCACAATTTCAATTTCCTACTTTGCGCATTTTTGATTAATGGTCGGCGGTACTAAATTAAGAGTGATAGCGGTACTCAGCGCTGTATTCGTTGCGTAAAATATTGCAAGCGACGCCCTGCGTTTATTGTTAATGGATCATTTTGCTTACATCACATAAAATAGGGAACAGCAAATAGTATAATAAATATTCGCTTTTTATGGACGGCGATTTCTCGTTTTATATTCGTGATTGTCAATTCTTTCGATACAAAAATCGTTGCAATGATAGTCAATACTGGAACATAAAGTTAATTATTAACATCGGGAAACCAATTTATTTACGGCCTGGCTCGTTCGATAAAAGTATCCTTCCAAGCTGTTCAATATTTCAACGATGAAGTACAGGCGCTGTAAAACTCCATAACGACACGCGACAAGTAATAAATAGTGATTGCCTAAAAGCAATTATAAGAGCAGTGTGGCGGCCATTAGATGGTCTGATTCTTCATGAGGTTGAAGGGGGCCGTGGACGCGACACCAGCTATTTGTTTCTCACGCTCGCACCCGCCCACTGCGCCGGCCGCTGTGCAAACGTGCATCTTGTAAAACTTGTAAACCATAGAGATGCCAGATAACGACACTTGTTATTGATATACTTGATGTCCTCCTAGCCGATTATCGGCTACGGCGGCTGTTCTCATGTAAGGAGATTAGCCAACTGCGCAGGACATATTATAGTGCACAAGCATTTGCGCAGACACAGGTGCACTCCCTATTCCTTCACTCTCATAGCCCGATGGGACGGCAATCCGACACGACCGGAAAGAGATCAGGCGCAGGACCGACATTTACGTGCTCTCCGATGCACGGGTGAATCAATCACCAACTTCCAGGCTTCGGGCTGCTTTGTGAAAGTCTTCTAAAACCCACAAAGCGATTTCGGCCCGACTCGGGAATCGAACCCGAGACCTCGTGCTCAGCAGCCACACTTGCGACAACTAGACCAACGAGGCAGTCAAATTATAGTTATAGTTATATTAGTGATATACTTATCGCTATCTTAACGATATGTTCTGAAATTGATGCAGCCGACTATCTACATAAATATCACGATTAAATTTAAATTCAATGAATATATTCTGTTGTGTTTAAGGTGTTGAAATATTCTGAGGGATAAATCGGTCCCTGAATTAATCTAAACATCTTTTAGCACTTGTATTAAAGGATGTTTTATTAAGGGTCAAAGCGAACCCGCGCCAAATATTTGCCGAACCCTCATTAAGGGGCAGGAAAACCTAATCATTGTTTTCATAATTACAGCCTAAGCCGCGAAGGTAAGCGTCGGTAATATATCTTGGGCTGGAATTCTTTCCGATTGTTAGTCAATGATGGAGTGGCTATCGCGTGTTGGTGTGAGCGACGCCCACGAGTTTTCCGATTCTGACGAAGGCACTAATTTCTA